>NC_067398.1:402554509-403790343 GCF_016432865.1 Antechinus flavipes
CTGTATTCTCCTTCTTCCCCCTCCCTAAAGAGAATCTTAGAATCAGAAAGAGTCCAAAAAGACTTTAGAACTAAAATCTAATTCCTGTATACAGATGAAGAAACTGAGCAGTGTAGTTAAGTGGCTTTGCTTGAGATCACATTTCTAATTACTTGGTGTATTTTTATGAAATACCATAAATTTATATATTTAAAGATATCCAGAGTATATAGTGGAAATTGGGTGATGTTAAAGTATGTTTTTAAGTGAAAAGTCTTTAATTACATAACTGCAGAAGTGGGTGACTATAGAATATAGAATAACAACTATAGGTTGTTAAAGTATTCTTGATCAATTTTTTTTCCCCTGAGGCAATTGGGGTTAAGTGACTTGCCTAGGGTCACACAGCTAGGAAGTGTTAAGTGTCTGAGACCAAATTTGAACTCAGGTCCTCCTGACTTCAGGGCTGTGCTCTATCCATTGTGCCAACTAACTGCCCCTCTTGATCCTTTCTTAATAACATCTGCTTATTGAAATTTTTTGAGAAATAATAGATTTGTAGCAATCTATTCTTATTGCTCAAAATGGCCTCATTTGTGACTAGCTACAATGAATATTTGAAAAGTAAGTGACTTGGGTTGGGGCATACTCTCTGGAAATCTTTCCTTTTGCCTCAGTCTCCTTGGAGCAAAGAAGAATTGATTCATTAATCTATTATATTAGACAAATTAAGAATCTACTGCATATCAGACGTTGCACTAGGGGGTAGGGCAGCAAAGACAAAATCAGAATTGTTTCTACCTTCAAACAACCTGAGACAACATATGCTAGATGAGTCAATAATAATCTCATAATTAAATAATACTTTAGAGTTTAAAAAGTGATGTATACACATTATCTTATTTGAGTCACACAACAATCCTGCTGCTATTATTCCTTTTTACAAATGAGGAAACCAAAACTCAGAGGTTAAGTAACTTTCTTGGCTTATATAGCTATTAAGTGTGGGAGGTAGGATTTGAATCCATTTCTCTGATTCAGAATCTAGCATTTTAACTTTTTTTATCATATATGCATGTGTGTGTATGTTACATACATACACAAACATAGAGCAAGAGGGAACTTTGAGAAGACAATTTTAATTGGAGGAATCAGAAAGGGATCTATGGAAAATGTGACACTTTAGCTGAGACCTGAAAAAGGCTAGATTCCAAGAGGAAGTGGTGAAAAAGGCAAACATTCCAGGCAAAGGACAACATCAATGCTAAATGTAGAAGTGGGGCATGGAATGTTATGGACAGGGAACAAGTACAGGGTAATGTAAATTAACCAGAATAAAACTAAATAATTAAATTTATTGACTTATACAATAATCAATTTTTACATCTTAGAAAAAATCAATATATAATATGCCCCCCTTTTGTTTCAGTCATTTGTTTTAAGTTATTTGGAATTGAGTTAACAAAATTTTGCCACATTCTTTAATTATTCTTCATGAAACATTTATATATTAAATATTAAACATGCCTTTGATGAAGTTCATTTCCTGAGTCTATCCTTCATTATAGCCTTTAAGTTTTTCATTAAAGTAGACAAGTTCCCCAGGCTATTGAAGCATATTCATTATCTTCTCTAATCTATTTCTTAACCTTTTGTGACATGTGTCATGATACAAGTTCATATTGTAGTATTCTAGCACCATTTGGGAATTTCTGTAAGTATGTTACATACTTTTTTAGATTATATCAATATTTTTATCAAGGGGAAATCAGAAGACTTCCAAGCACAAAAAGCCAGTGGGTGGTTCAGGAGAGAAAATTCTGGGCCTCGAGTTAGAAAGACCTGAGTTCAAATCCAGGTTCAGATTATTTAGTAGCTGTGTGATCCTAGGCAAGTCATTTAACCTTTGTCTGCCTCAGTTTTCTCATATGCAAAATGAAGTTAATAATAGCACATACCTTTCAGGTAAGTGAAGATCACATAAGTGATTTGTAAAGTGCTTAACATAGTACCTGGCACACAGTAGGTGTTTTATAAATGCTTGTTACTTTCTGTTCCTCCCAGATTCTAAAAATTGCTGAAATATTATTTTGGAGTGGTTATTTTACAATCTGATAAAGATGTCCATATCTCTAAGGCTCATCTGAACTTTTGATGATGATTTCAAGATAGCCTGACATAAAAAAAAATGAGTTTCATCAAGAAAAATTACTTTTTTATAATACTTAATACTCAGGTTGTTTTCCCAAGACATTTTTCCCTTCATTGCTTCAGTTAGCAATTTTTCCCCCTTAATCTTTTCAATGTCTTCAAACTTTAATCATAATGGAATTAATAGCAACTTTTCCCTGAAGATTAATTAAACTGTTTTATTGCAATGGTTTTTCAGTTCTTGGTATTTCTATTTGTTTTTCACCTTTTCTTTACACTTTATATCATTGATGCAGTTTTATTGTAGGCACAAATGATCCTTGAGATATTTGATTTCCCTGAATAAATAGACACTACAATATCTTTGTCAATGAAATATGTTTTTTTTAAGAGCCACAAACTTTGCATTTTTTTAAAAAGTAAAAACCACAGAATTTAAAAATGCAGAAAAAGGGAGCACTGAAATATATGTATGCCCCAAAATCTTACATTCAATTAATAGATACTTAATTAGAGGTGGGAAAAATCATCTCAATATAGTTCTATCTAGTAAGGTCAAATGTCATAAGTTGAGCTAACTTCACTAGAAGCTCACACCTATAATCACTGCTGTCACTCACAAAAGAAGCTATACTGGAATTATTGCTTGTCCTAAGTAATTCACACATAAACATATTTATTGTTATAACATTTGGGGATAAGGATAAGGACTCCTCACTGGGCTATTTGCAATGCTCTTTCCTTTAGAAATTAATATGAGATCTTATGAAAACACTGAACTTTTAAAAATCAATTTAAATCAATTCAACAATCATTTATGAAACAACTACTTGTCCAAGTACTTGGCTTGGAATATAAAGACAAAAATGAAAACAGTTCCTGCCCTATATGTAGGGAGGGCCTACGTGTACCAAGAACTGTCACTGTGTGGCTTAAAGGGATACAAAATAGATATCTTTAACCTCTTCTCCCTCCACTCTTCTCCAAGGAAGACTCATTTCTTCTCAGAGGGACATGATGGATAATACCTGCACCTTTCATCTCTTCCCAGGACATTTTTGTCAGTAGTCTGAAGTGGGGTTGGCTTCTTCCATTTTTTTTTCTCAATGTAGAAGTCAGAAGTACTCCAAGTGACAGGAAAATTAGAGTCCTAAAGCTTGAAAGTTAGGATTGGAGGCCATTCTGCTCTCAGAAAGAGAGGGTACTAGGATATAATTGTGTTTATTTTCTCCCTTAAATATTATTAGTATAAGGAATATATCAAGTTCAAAGTAATTTCTGATTGCTTTGTTATTTGAGGGGAAGAAGGATTACAAGTTGTGTATCTGAGACAAACCCTTTCTCACCAAACACCCTTTCCACATTGGATATGCAGAAAGAATAACAAAAAAAACCCTTTATCCAAATCATAGCAAAATAGAAACTATAGGAAGTATACCTAGGAGAATATATACTAGACAATACTGAATGAATGAGCTCTCCGTGTGGAAAAAGATAATTCAACTCAACAAAGATAGAAAATCCTAAATCTTATCCAAGAGAAAATTCCCCAAATTCTCTAGCATAACCAGATGGATATGGGGACATGATGGAGAATGTCTGATCATCTCTTTCATCTCTTCCCTGGGGCATTTCCATCCACAGTCTGAACTGTTCTTCCTTAAAGCTGGAAGACCCGAAGTATTCAAAGTGACTGGAAAATCCTAAAGCTTGAAGAGTCCTAGAGAGGAGTGGTACTTGAAAATTCTTAAAGAGAATTGCCCTTCAAGAATCTAAAAGAGGATTTAGACTAAAGCCCTACTTTTCTCCCCATCTCCACCCAACTCCTCATGCAGTGCAGGCTATTCATTTCCACCAGTGAGGAAAGACTCTTATACTATCTGACTCTGGGGCAAGAGTTATATAAGTAAATCCAAAATATATGAAAGATAAAGATAGAAAATAATTATACAGTGGAGGTGGGATGCTAAGACAAGAAAATCTTTTAGAGATCATGTAAGAGGTTTCAATTGAACTGAGCCTTGAGTAGAGCAGGGCTTCTGATAGGCAGAGGTGAGGAGGGAAAGGGTTCTAGGCCTAAGAGACAGCCAATATAAAGGCATGGAAATTAGAGATTGGGTGTAGCACCCAGGAAATAACAGTTCATTTTAGTGCATGAGAGGAAACACTGTGAAATCACACATAAAACTTAGATTAACTCCAGACTGCAAAGGACTTTAAATGACAGAGATCTATTTTTTATTTAGAGATTAAAAAAAAACAAACCTTTGAATACAGGAGGGATGTAGTCAGGTCTATACTTTTGAAATATTAATTTGACAGCTCTCTGGAGGATGTTTTAGACTGGGAAGAGATTAGAGAAAGATCAGTTAGGAGGTAATGAAGGTCTTAATGAAATTGATTTTGGTATAAATGAGGAGACAAATTCAAGACAGATTTTGGAGGTAAAACAAACATTGATTTTTTTTTTCTTGGAAGATCCTTAAGACTAATCTCATTCTTTTTTTTTAAAGCTTTTAATTTTCAAAACATATGCATAGATAGTTTTCAACATTCACTTTTCAAAACCCAAAATGTTCCAAATTTTTTCTTCCTCCATTCCCCTCCCACTCTCTCCCCTAGACAGCAAGCAATCCAATATATGTTAAATATGTTTAATTCTTGCATATATATTTCCACAATTATCATGCTGGACAAGAAAAATCAGCTCAAAAAGAAAAAAAATGAGAAGGAAAACAAAATGCAAGCAAACAACAACAAAAAAGTGAAAATACTATGTGATCCACACTCAGTACCCCCAGTACTTTCTCTAGGTGCAAATGGCTCTCTCCAACACAAGATCATTGGAACTGACCTGAATCATCTTACTGTTGAAAAGAGCTCAGTCCACCAAATTTAACATCATATAATCTTGTTGTTTCTATGTACAATGTTCTCTTGGTTCTACTCACTTCACTTAGCATCAGTTTATGTCAGTTTTTCCAGGCTTTCTGAAATCCTGACAAACATTAGTTTTCGATAAAAGTTGCCAAATAAATGATTAGATAAAGGGAAAGTGAGGGGGAAAAGTAGAAGATGACTTAGGGTTTAAAACCTATATTACTGAAAGATTAGTGCATCCAACAGGAATAGTCAAATTATGAGGAGGTGGTGAATTTCAGGAGAGAGATCATGTCTGTTTTGGACAGATTGAGTTTGAGATGCCTATGGAGCATCAAGATGGAAATGTCTACCACAAAGCTGAAGACATGGGCATGTTGCTTAGGAGAGAAATGAAGGTTGGATATATAGATCTGAAAGTCATTTTTGTAATTATTATAATTGAATCTCTTTCCCCTTTTTTAAAATAAAGGTATTTGTAGTGATTGAGTGATTTTCTGCTCTTCTCTTTAATATTACTTTTGATTTTCTGCTCTTTCCTTGCATCCAAGTCATTCATTTCATGATACATATGAGTTAATTCCTTTTTAAAAAAAAAAGGAATTAAAAAATAGTGCATTTTATCTTTACAGGGACTCTGCTATCATTCATCTAGGAATTTAAAAAAATGGTTTCTTAGTGATACTCAAAGAAATGCTATGCTCAGCAGTTTGTCATATAGTATACTGGCTGTAAGTATACAAGCCAGGCTACTTGTAAGTACTATTACAGATACAGATAGAGAAGTCTGAAATTAATTGGTTAAGGGTGTGTATGTGTGTGCGTGCGTGTGTGCGTGTGTGTGTGTGTGTGTGTGTGTGTGTGTGTTGGCACTTATTTGGTACAGACTAAAAAGCACTCAAGATTTTTAAGGGGAGGAAGGATGTGTCTTGGACAGAGAGTTTTACACAGAAAAGATTATATTGGCTGTCCCATCAAAAAATTGATAGAATGTCAGAAAGAAAAACCCATGAGACTAATGGATTGTGAAAATTTGTACTAAGGCAGTGGCATTGTAGAAAAAGAAAAAGCCATATGTAAGAGATGATTTTTTTGCCCAGAGTTTTATATTAGGATTTATAAGGGGAATTTGAAGAGAAATAAGTTATGCAGCAATTTCTGGAGAAACTTATCCAATTTCAAAGATCAATGTTATAGCATGTCGTTTATTTTTTTTAAATAATATTTTACTTTTTCTAATTATATGTAAAAACAATTTTAACATTACTTTTTAGAAAATTTTGAAGTTCAAATGTTTCTCCCTCTGTCCTTCCCTAATGCAAGTTGATATAGGTTATCTGTATGCAATAAGGTAAATTGTATTTCCATATTAATCACAATTATGAAAGAAGGAATAGATCAAAAAGAAGAAAACAAAGAAGTGAAAATAATATGCTTCGATCTGCATTTAGAGTCCATCAGTTGTTTCTTTGGATGTGGATAGCATGTTCAATCATGAATCCCATGTAATTGTCTTTTATCATTGTATTGGCAAGAAGAATCAAGTTATTATCATCACTCACTGTTGTTACTGTGTACAGTGTTCTTCTGGTTCTGTTCATTTCACTTTGCACCATTATGAATGAGTCTTTATTAGTTTTTCTGAAATCTGCCTGCTCATCATTTTTAATTGCCCAATAGTTAGATTCCATTACATTCATAGGCCCCAGTTTAGCTTTTAAAAGCAAAAATTTGACTATTCTTGTTTTATATAGCTGGCATTATAGCTAACAATTCTCAGCTGTTTATGATTCTGGAACAGAAGTACTATCAAGAAAAAAAATTGAAGTCTCTCCTAGCTTTAACTTTCAACTTACCTTTTCAGAGAAGCTACTTAAATAAAAAGAATGATTGGTTCAGGCACTTTCTCTCCATAAAGTTCTCTAGCAATGTTAGATGACAGAATGGAGATCTGTGAAGTGGTTAATTATTAAAGATGATCTTTTGGACTTTTATCCAACTAGCTGCTTATTTCATGGAAAATTTTAATGCAGCTGCACAACAGATTGAAAAAGCAACTTTCCATATGCTTTAAAAAGGACTCTAGCTTTCTAGAAACATTTTATTCCTTCCTTAGTTCCCTTTTCTATCTTTCTATTTGATTAGCTGCTAAAATGAATAGGTTTAAGCTAGGAGAATAATAAAATTTTGTTTATTTTCACTTCTAGGGTACTGTAGACAATAGTCTAAAAGTGCTATTACTGAGATTCATCATTAGAGGATATGAATTTCTAGTGTTTTGTTATCATATAGAATATTGTGTTTGTTCGCATTGTAATCTGTTAATTAAAAAATTTGCAAATAATCCTTTCTCCATGCAAAAATGCTTTTGAACCATTCATTTTTTAAAAAGTTTCTATAGAAACTTCAGTATAAGTTTTGAATTTTGGAGGCTGACTATTCCTTATTAATCCATTAGCCTTAACAAGAGAACTGTTTGGTTCTGCAAACATATATTGTATCTAGAATATACTGCAATATATTTAACATATATAGGACTGCTTGCCATCTAGGGGAGGGTAGAGGGAGGGAGGGGAAAAATTGGAACAGAAGCGAGTGCAAGGGATAATGTTGTAAAAAAAATTACCCTGGTATGGGTTCTGTCAATAAAAAATTATTATAAAATAAAATAAAATTTTAAAAATCCATTAGCCTTATTCTCTGAGGATGTTGGTTCTGGATATTTTCATGGAGAAACACAATTAGAAGCAAGTAAAATGGTATGAATTTTAGAACGTTTCTTCTAGCAAAGGGAATATAGTATAAGAACAGTCAAGTGTTTAGTGATTGGTTGAGTGGACAACGATTGAATTCAGCAATCATTTATTATATTTTTACTGTGTGTCAGGCTCTGTGTTGCAATCTGGGAATATTAAGCCAATTAGAAACAGTTTCTGGCCCCTAGAAAATTATAGTCTATACAAGAACACAAATAGAGAAAAAGAAATAAGTCCAAAATATTTCTGGAAGGAGAATGATAGCAACTTGGGTAGATCAAAATAGAATTCCTATAGGATGAGCATTTAAGCTGAACTTTAGAAGAAACTTAAAGCATAATAAGGATGGAGTCCTGATATGACAGGTAGCATATATAAAAGCACAGAAATAGAAAAACAGCAAAAATACCAGTGTGATTGGAGTGTGCCAATGACTAAGAATATGTATAATAAAACTAGAATGTTAGTTGGGACCAGATTTTGAAAGGCTTTATATGTGACACAAAGAAGTTTGATTTTGATCATCAAGGCAAGAAAAACCCATTGGAGCTCTTTAGACAGAGAAGTGACATAACTAGACCTATGGCTTCATAATATCAATTTAGCACTAGAATGGAGGATAGATGGAAAGGAAAGAGACTTCAGGTAGATAGAACAGTTAGGAGGTTGTTGTAATTATCCAGGTGAGAGGTGACAAATTGCTGAATTAGGGAATGGGTAAAGAGAATATGGAGGGAGGCAGCTAGGTAGTATAGTTGATAGGAGTCAGGAACACTCGTCTTCCTAAATTCAAATCTAGCCTCAGATGATTTACTAGCTTTGTGATCCTGGACAAGTTATGCCTCAATTTCAACATCTGAAAAATGAGCTAGGAAAGAAAATGGCAAATTATTCCAGTACCTTTCCCAAGAACTCCCCAAATGGGATCACAAAGAATCCAACATGACTAAAACAACTGAAGACAAGCAGAATATGACATATATTGAAGAAGTGGAATCAACAGTACTTAGCAATTGATTGGATACAAGTTGTAAGGAAGAAGAAGGCTTTCTAAATGACTCTTTTTGAATGTGGGTAAAAACAAAGATGGTAGTGATTTCTACAGAATTAAAAAAAAGATAGAATGAGAGAAGGATTTGGGGGGAAGATAATGAATTTTGTTTTTTTTTTATTTTATTATAACTTTTTATTTACAAATTTTTTGTACATTTTTCAACACTGACCCTTGCAAAACCTTCTGCTCCAAATTTTCCCCTCCTTCTCCTACCCCCTCCCCTAAATAGCAGGTATTCCAATACATGTTAAAAAATATGTTAAATCCAACGTATGTATATATATATCCATACAGTTATGTTGCTGCACAAGAAAAATCGAATCTAGAAAGAAAAAAAATAAACCTGAGAAGGAAAACAAACATGCAAGCAAACAACAACAGAAAGAGTGGGAATGCTATGTTGTGTTCCCACACTTAGTTCCCACAATCCTCTCCCTGGGTGTAGATGGCTTTCTTCATTACTGAATAATTGGAATTGGTCTGAATCAATTCATTGTTGAAGAGAGCCACTTCCATCAGAATTGATCATTGTATAGTCTTGTTACCATGTACAATGATCTCCTGGTTCTGCTTGTTTCACTTAGCATCACTTCTCCAGGCCTCTCTGAAATCATCCTTTTGATTATTTCTTACAGAACAATGATTAATTTTGTTTTAGATATATTGAGTTTAAGAAAATAGATTGAGAACAGGAAAGCAATTTGGGAACTATCTAGTCTAACCCCCTAATTTTACATATGAGGGAACTGAGGCTCATGGAGTTAAGGAACTTGCCTAACAGCACACAAGTAATAAGTTTCTGGTGTTAGAACTTGAACCCATATCTTTTGACCTCCTCTGATGCTCTTTTTTCTACAACAGCAAGCTTATATCTATGCTTTTTGTATAGTAGGTTAGATAATAATCTGAGAAAGATATAGAGATTTGAAAGTAAACTCTCCTGCCCTCATGAAGCTTATTATCTAATCATTAGTCAATAAATATTTATTAAGCAATACTAAGTGCCAGACACTGGGTTGTGCACTGTTGTATACAAACAACAGTAAAAGAGAGTCACTATTCTCAAGAACTTTATATTCAGTAGATCAATAAAGACTAACACAAACAATTCAATTAGTGACATTGCATTGCTATATGCATTTTCTCCTTCCGTGGCTTTAGTCTACAAAAATCAATCTTGAATAGCTTGAGGAAGCAAGTTAGAAGTAGACGCAACATGCTTTAGGAAATTCTCCTTGGGTTCTATTAACAGTCTCCTCTGGTTAAGAAAAACTGGCTGATTTTGCTTTATGCTAGGAGTAGAGAGCCCAGGAGGGCACGGATAGGAATTCCATTTCATTTCATCCTCCCTGGTGTAAGTGGAAGAATGGAGTGTCACTGTTTCTCCAGAATGGTTTATTTAAAGTGATGGAAATGCTTAGGGAGGAAAATGGGCTGATTCAGAACTGGAAAAGCTTGAAAGTCACTACTTTAAACTGAAATTAATTAGTTGCTTTCTAAAAATGAAACTCCAGATTGCAATGATTTCAACAGACAAGAAGAGCTGGACTACATTTGATTTGGCATATTTAAAAGTGAGTTTAATTCTTCCCTCCAAACTAAACTTCAAGCTGGCTACCCAATTTGAAACTGAAACCAGAACAATATAAACATAAAACCAAGGATCATGTTTTTGAAATGCCGACACAAATGATACAAAGTTTGTCTTATTGGTTGCTTCATTAAAACCAAAACAAAGTGAAAAATCAATTAAAATGTGTGAGAGAGAATAATCAGCTTAGTTCTACTCAGTTTGTTGTTTCCATTTCAAAATGATTACTAATTTCTTTTTAGCTGTTCAGTTATATGCTCTGGCAGGAACAGAATTTATGTTCTTGTGCTGTCTTATTTTGACACTACATTAGCATTCCTACCATCTATTATCCTATGCTCACTTTTGTTTTTATTTTCTGGTCAATTTTAGGTATTTTTAAAACATTAATTTTTAAAAATGAATTTTCTTGATGCCTTTTGTTTTTATTTCAAAGTCATTTCTGAAAAGATAGACAAAGCTATCTTTCTCTCTTCCCTTCATTGAACTGCTCTTGTAACAATAAAAAAACATTGTTTTCTGCCATTGTAGGACTTGATTTTTAGGAAATATTATGCAATGAAACGCCTTTGGGAACTCCTTGATTTAAAAGACCGAGAATACTAACAATATGTGATTTAAGTATGATGCTACTAAATTTTGTGTGATTTGGGTCAACACACAATAAATCTTCTGGAAACAGCTGAGAAGATCTTTCCTGTTACAGTCTTTGACTCATTGTTTTGGCTTTAGTTGAATTTTAGAGTTATTTTGCAATAGTTTAGAATCATAAAGTACATATATGTCATCATTCCTTAAATAGTCTACTGAATGATGTGAAATTTGGATGGTTTATGGGAAATTACCAAATTTTAGGGCCAAAGATTTTAGGAATCATCCAGTTCTAAAATATATTTTTAGAGATGAATAAGCTAAAGTCCAGAAAGAAATGACATTGTGCAAATCACTAACCAGATCAAACAAGGATTAGAGTCTAAGTTCCTTACACCTTGCCCATTGCCCATGATATTAGGGAAAAGAAGGGAATAAGCATTTATAGAAGATTGACTGTGTACCAGGCACTGTGCTAAGCACTTTTTATAAATATTATCTCATTTCATTCTCACTGAAATTCTGGAAGGTAGATGCTGTTATTATCCTCATTTTACAATTGAGGATTAAGTGACTTACCCAACTAATAAGTGTCAGAGCCTGGATTTTAATTCAAGTCTTCCTGACTCTAGGGCTAGAGCTCCATACATGACTCCACCAGTTGCCTCTTATACTTTGGAGCAGACCAACCCCTCAGCAACCACTATATTATCTCTTACCTTGTCTTGAATTTATGTGGCTATAGAACATAAACCACAAAAGTATTTCTGTATTTTATATAGAACAGATTTTGAAATTATCTTTAATTTATTGAGAGACAGCGTGGCATAACATATACAAAGCTGATTCCCTCAATTCAATATACCTGAATTCAAGTTCAGCCTTAGTGTTGGCTGTGTGATATTGTAACTTCTCAATGAACTCAGCAACTCTTTATGTGGCAAACAGGTGTAGGTCTGCTTTAATAAAGGGAGTTTCCTCCCTGAGAGTGCTTTATATCAAGGAAATCACAGCTTTGCATGAGCAAAAAAAGAAAAAAAGAAACTTACTAACATTAAATACAGTATATATTTTTATGATTCATAGTTACTTCTGAAGAATTGGTGTTTGCTAATGGTAATTGAAAACATATTATTTGTTTTATTATTGTTTATTATCATTTTTTTTCTTTTTTTTAAATAACTTTTTATTGACAGAACCCATGCCAGGGTAATTTTTTACAGCATTATCCCTTGCACTCACTTCTGTTCCGATTTTTCCCCTCCTTTCCCCCACTCCCTCCCCCAGATGGCAAGCAGTCCTATACATGTTAAATAGGTTACAGTATATCCTAGATACAATATATGTGTGCAGAACCGAACAATTCTCTTGTTGCACAGGGAGCATTGGATTCAGAAGGTATAAATAACCCGGGAAGAACAACAAAAATGCAAGCAGTTTATATTAATTTCCCAGTGTTCTTTCTTTGGGTGTAGCTGCTTCTGTCCATTCTCGATCAATTGAAACTGAATTAGATCTCTTTATTGAAGAGATCCACTTCCATCAGAATACATCCTCAAACAGTATTATTGTTGAGGTATATAATGATCTCCTGGTTCTGCTCATTTCACTTAGCATCAGTTCATGTAAGTCTCGACAGTCCTCACTGTATTCATCCTGCTGGTCATTCCTTACAGAACAATAATATTCCATAACGTTCATATACCACAATTTACCCAGCCATTCTCCAATTGATGGGCATCCATTCATTTTCCAGCTTCTAGCCACTACAAACAGGGCTGCCACAAACATTTTGGCACATACAGGTCCCTTTCCCTTCTTTAGTATCTCTTTGGGATATAAGCCCAGTAGAAACACTGCTAGATCAAAGGGTATGCACAGTTTGATAACTTTTTGAGCATAGTTCCAAATTGCTCTCCAGAATGGCTGGATGTGTTCACAATTCCACTAACAGTTTATTATCATTTTTAAGAAGTGAAACATTTCGACCAGCGGGATGAATACAGAGAGGCTTGGAGAGACTTACATGAACTTATGCTAAGTGAAATGAGCAGAACCAGGAGATCATTATATACCTCAACAACGATACTGTATGAGGATGTATTCTGATGGAAGTGGATCTCTTCAATAAAGAGAGCTAATTCAGTTTCAATTAATCAAGGATGGACAGAAGCAGCTACACCCAAAGAAAGAACACTGGGAAATGAATATAAACTGTTTGCATTTTTGTTTTTCTTCCCGTGTTATTTATACCTTCTGAATCCAATTCTCCCTGTGCAACAAGAGAACTGTTTGGTTCTGCAAACATATATTGTATCTAGGATATATTGTAACCTATTTAACATGTATAGGACTGCTTGCCATCTGGGGGAGGAAGTGGAGGGAGGGAGGGGAAAAATCAGAACAGAAGTGAGTGCAAGGGATAATGTAAAAAATTACTCTGGCATGGGTTCTGTTAATAGAAAGTTATTAAAAAGAGAGAAAGAGAGAGAGAGAGAGAGAGAGAGAGAGAGAGAGAGAGAGAGAGAGAGAGAGAGAGAAGGGAAGGGGGTTGACCAGGGCCACATGGCCAGTGTCTATCAGAGGGTCTTAATCCCAGGTCTTCCTGACTGGGGCTGGCTTTCACTCTGCCTGTCCTATCCTCTCTTTAAAAAATCTTGGTACCTTCTTAAACTGTGTTTAGGGTGAAAAGTTAAGGTGATAATACTGTGAATTTGAGCCTCTAAAAATGGAAAGAAAACCAAATCTAGAAAAATAAATTGTAATTTGGGATGAAAAAAAAGGAAGAAGAAGCTAAACATTTCAACAAAGCTACTTATGTGTGCTACAAGTATAAATTCCAAAAACTATCTTTTTACTTATTTTCAAATTAATATTTAATGTGAATACTAGATTTTTAACAATTAAAGCTGTGTGTGTCTGTCTGATATAGAAATTGTGATTATGTATGATCTTGGATTTCTTGCCTGAACTTAAGCAAAGACCTGATGAGAAAACTAAATTTACCTTTTTGCTTTTCATAGCTCCCTTCCCCCTGGTTGTCATGGTAAAAAATATGGATATACATATACTTACAAAAATCTTAGTAAAGCTTAAAATAGGACTAAAACTTTTGGAACACATTGTGTGTGTGTGTGTGTGTGTGTGTGTGTGTGTGTGTGTGTGTGTGTGTATCACCTAGCACTTTATAATTTACAAAGCATTTGCCTCATATCCTTCAAGATTGGAATTCCTATATTCCAGATGGAGAAATTTAGGCCCAGAGAACTAAATGATTTGCCCAAGAGAAATATAGGTACATATGGGTTTATGTCTATAATTTCATCTATTTGTATTAAAGTTACATATATGCATATGTTCACACATGGGTATGTATATTTTAATCCAGAAATTGTAGACCTCTGGTGTTCCCATAGGATAGAAATAATTTATGACATGGCTTGTTATCATGCAGTATTGTTGCTTTATGCAGTTATGACTTTTAATTATGGTTATTTACTTGAAGAAGGAAAGATATTTGTCTGCATTCTCTTTCTCTCTTTCACAAACACACACACACCCTATCATTGCTGTCTTTGCTATAAGGTTCCTTAAAGTGAGTCAACTGAACCAATGAAATTTGAGTTTCATGTAACAGGATGCTTTAATCAAAACCCCAGGCAAATCTGGGAAAGAAACCACTGCAAGGGAAACCTTTTTGAGCAATAAATAGCCACCATTACCCTGACAAATGTTTGTTCGCAAGCCACAAGTATGTGTATAAGCCACATATACATCTTAGCAAGTTTTGGTTTCCTCACCTCTAAAATGGGGATATCAGAATGTAAGATCTATTCTGGTTACAAAATCTGAATAAATAAGAGGAAATATTGACCCTAAGAATGTACTTTCAAAATTGAGAAAGCAGAGGCTTACGAAACAAAGTTTTCAGACTCCACCAAATTTTAAACAGATTTATATGATGGATTTTCTTAGCTACCACTTTTTCTTCATTTTCATTACTCTCCCTAGATTTTCTCTTTGCAGTTGAGGTTATAAAATGTTTAATTTAGTTTTTTTTTTAACTTATAATACTTATTGGTGTGCTATCTTTCCAAGACCAAAGAAATTTTAGAATTACTTTTTGTCTGTATCTTTCTTGTATCAAATAATGGTAAAGAAATTAGAAATCACCAGCAATGAGCAGTCTACCTCACTTACCATTTGGTAAACAGAAGTTTTAAGACATTCTGCACCCTAGTTTTAAGACCACTGGTAAAGGAATGAGAAAAAAAATCAAGTTTTTTTTTCAAAATATGATAGGCTGAATTGAATGGCTTCAGGATGTGTTTTCAGCAAAAGGGTAATGGAAATATTGGACTTATAAGGTTGTTTTAAAAAAAAATCCTCTCAATTTCTTTTGTCAAGGAGCAGATCCCTATTCTATTCATTAACTTGATTCTCTTGGTCTTGGTTTCACATGAATGTCAGATAAAACATGCTGATTCCTGTAATCAGACTACTAATATCTGCAGTAGGTTCATGATAGAACTTGCTACTGAACATCTTACTGGTCATTCTTTCCAAGATAAAAGTATTTTAATTTCAAGATATAATTACTGAGTAATTGGAACTTTTTAAACATTTTAATGCAAAGATACTACCAGGTGACAGAATATGACTCAATTTAAGAGTACCTACTACAAGCAACCTTAATAGTGAGAGTACATGATTTTACATTTAATAGTTAACATATATGTAGTACTTACTATGTGCCAGGCACTGTGCTAAGTATTTTACAATTATTATCTTATTTGATTTTCACAACAATTTTGGGAAGTAGGGACTATTTTATTGTTTAGTCATTTCAGTCATACCTGATTCTTCATAACCCATTTGGCGTTTTCTTGGCAAAGATGCTGGTATGGTTTGCCCTTTCCTTCTCTAACTCATTTTACAGATGAGAAAACCGAGGCAAATAGGGTTAAGTAATTTGCCGGAGTAACATAGCTAATAATTGAGAACAGGAAGATGAGTCTTCCTGAGTCCAGGCTCTGTTCACAGCACCATCTAGCCATATACCATCTCTTCTGTTCACCTGTGAGATTGCAGTAAAATCTCATCATCTTTCTGTACCTCTTTTTCTTCATGTCTAAAGACATGAAGTTGCTCCTACCACTAAATCTTTGGATTTGTGATCCTACTCTAACATAAAACTATGAAAAAAATTTTGTCTTGTAGTATTGTCATGTTTTCCAATTTTTAGAACATTCATGAATTTTTCTGCAGAAAAAAATTTCCTATTCATTTTGTTTCAAGGTATTTCCAGAAGATGGAAAGGTGGCTAATTTGATCATAATTATACTATTCTCTTTGTCTTTATTCTTAGACAGATAAAGAATATTCACCACTTATGGTCCAGGTACTAAGGGTTAAACATTGGGAATACAAATACAAGCAAAAAAGCCAGTTCCTGACCTCAGGAAGCTATTGCATTCTAATGGGAGAAATTATATTAGTAAAGTTAATTAGAAATTAGATTAAAATTAATTAATGGGGAATGGAAAAGAAGGGAAGGTGAAGACAGAGGGTGCCTGAAGGAGAAATGTTGCTGGAGAGGAGGCAAAGTCCAGAAAGTTAGGTTAGTACTAAGTAATTTCTCTTCCAACTATTTGCAGCTTCATGACCTCAAAACATTTGTTGTGTCTTTTAATAACTTAAATCCCTTCAGTTGTTTGATACTATTTTTGAATGACATTCCTGAAATTTTTGTGAATCTTTAAGTTAAGAGATTTGCCCAAAATTGCCCAATTGCCCAAACCTTTTCTTCCTGTAGTCTTAAGATCTAAAAAGGTTATTTCTATTTTAAAGCTTTCCTTTTGGAGATAGGTGAATAGGAGAATAAATGGGGGACAAATGGCATTTGCCATGAGACATCAATAATTCCTAGACTTCTTTGACTGAAGAACATTTTTAAGTATTTAAGGATGCATTGGCATTAGGGTACCTCACACTTAGAGGAATTTTAATCCAATTTTCAGGGCCCTTCCTCAATTGTTAAAGAAAATGTGCTTAGAAAGCAAGTGTGTAGGCAAGGTTGCCAATCCCCTAAGGTAAATTGAGGGACTAGGAGAAAGGAAGAGAAAAGGCTTTTTTTTTTTTATCCAGTGCTTGAGTTTTAAGCTTTCATTTGTCTTCTCAGAGAACTTATGATCCTGCCATTGTGTGTGGGGAGAGAGAGAGAGAGAGAGAGAGAGAGAGAGAGAGAGAGAGAGAGAGTAAGTGTGTGTGTGTGTGTGTGTGTGTGTGTGTGTGCGTGCAAGTGTGTGCCTTTTAGAGAAAAGCAAAGTATAATGGACTAAAGACTAGAGGGTGAATAAAGGGCTTTTTAAGTACACAGAGAGAATTTTTTTCCATTTTGTTTTTTAAGAGAGGATCTGGTAGATATGGCCAAAGAAAGGAAATAAACATCTCAAGATTTTGAACAGTAGATTAAAAAAATAAAACAAAACAAAAACATGGTTTGAGTTATCACAACAGTGGATACTAGAATTATGCCAATATTTCAAGTGATATATAAGTTCAAGATGGAGATATTCCTTACATGACAAGATATCCATGTTTGTCAACCCTGGTAATGTTGGTATTTCTTTTTTATTGAATTTTATAGGCTCTACACAAGCAATTAGAGGCTTTTCTCTAGGTCAGGGCTTCTGAGCCTCCTTTGGTCTCATGGACTCCTCTAACACTTTGATTAAGCCTATGAATCTCTTCTCAGAATAATGCATAAATTAAAATGTAAAGAAACCAATTATATTGAATAAAGATAGAATTTTCTCTCATCAAAGTTCACGGACCTTTTTGAAATCTATCCATCAGTGGGCCCTAGATTAGGAATCTCTTTTCTAGTCTTTATTTAATATTTAAGGGATATCCATGTAGCACTTGGGATGTATATTATCCTTCAGTCTTGCTACTTGACTGACTCTCTCCTTTTCTTGATCATACAATTCCACAATGATGTCTTCATTACTCTTTTACTATTGTCATTATTGGATATATGCTGATTCTTGTTTGATCAATATTTGTCTTTTCACTCATCTCTGAGTCACCCACCATTTTGATTATGTGTATATTCTGGTGGTCCAAAATTCTCAATTCCATGCCATTGTTCCAAAGATATTTGTATTAAAAAGATGAGCAAATTCTCTAGGGCAGTTCAGCTCCATCTTTCCTTCTTTGTTCAAGTTTGGCCCCCATTTATTTTTCATCTACAGAGCTTGTCCCAGATTTATGTTTTTGATATCAGTACTCAATGAACTAACTATCCAAATGATTGCTTAATAACATTAAGCAAAACTATAATTAATCCCATGATTAGAACTGGTTTGGTAAAGAGGATTTTTTCCTAGTGCTCTCAGATTTAAAAAGTTTTGAGAACATTTTCGGACCTTCAGGCACTTTGAAACCATTGAGCTCAGCACTTAGTTAGCAAGAGGTTCCTAATCTAGGGCCCGTTCATGGATAGATTTCAAAGAGGTCCGTGAACTTTGATGAGAGAAAATTCTATCTTTATTCAATATAATTGGTTTCTTTACATTTTAATTTATGCATTCTTCTGAGAAGAGATCCATAGGCTTTTGACTTTTATGAGACTTTTGACTTTTTTATGAGATTTTTTGACTTTTATGAGAAAAAAAATCATATCTTTATTAATTAATAAAGTTAAACTTCTTCCACCTATTGAGATGGGCTCCTTTAGTTTACTCTGTTCACCTTCCTCCAAACTTATTTATGGGTTATATAATTGCTAATGATTAATTATAATTCTGATTATTCCATATATAGGTCACCTAGATGGCACAGTGGATAGAGTGCTGGCCCTGGAGTCAGAAAGATTTATTTTCCTGAATTCAAATCAGGCTTCAGATACTTTCTAGTTGTGTAACCCTGGACAAGTCACTTAACCCTGTTTGCCTCAATTCCTCATCTGTAAGATGATTTGGGGAAGGAAATCAAAAACCACTTTAGTATCTTTTCCAAAAAATTCCAAATTGGGTCACAAAGAATTGGACCCAACTGAAATGACTAAACAGCAAATTCCATACACAAAACAAATGAGCAGGTTTATAGGACAAATTTTAAAAAACTGTAGTTTAGAGGCCAGGTTCAAAATGAAGAATGATTACATCTGGTTTCCATTGTCCACTGTCTTTGCTTTGGAGCTCAGAATATGCTCTCCTAAACTTCTCTCTCCTGTCTCTCACCCCATAAATACAGTTGAAAATTTGGGAGCAGTTGCTAAATGGCTACATATATGAGTGGTAAGAGCCAATAACACTTAGTTTCAAGTTCCATTCTCTTGTATATTAATAAAAAGTCCTTTCTGAACAGCTTCACCAATTAACATGGTGGAGGGGATAAGCTTCAATCTTCATGTTGTCTTGGAGGAAAACAAGATCTAGCAGAAAAGATGGTTTTTAGGATTGGAGAACTGAATGTTAGTGCCTAGTTCTTCCATTTATTATCTGTATAACACTGAAAAAATTTTTTTCAGAATCTATTTTTCCCTATAAAATGAAGGTGTGGGCAAAAATAATCCCTGAGGTTCCTTGCAATTCTAACTTCTAAGAAATTTCCTCAGAAAGTTTTCCAATCCTTGGCAAGGTAGTCAATTAGGTTTTTTCTTTATTCCTGTATGACTGGACTAAAATCTGACCCACCAATTAGTCCACTTTGATTAAGTAAAGGGATAGTTTCCTTTTCAGTTTGGGCCCATATCCCTTTGACATAATTTCCCCTTTAGAGGATGTGTGAACACATATAAGCATATTAAGGGACATTTATCCCATAAGCCCCTTTGCCTTACATTAAGAGAATATTTTTTTCTCTCAGATGATAGTGATAGATAGCCCTCTATCACTTGTAATAAAAACCTCCCAACTCTTAGTCTTGAGTTGTCCTCAGTCCACAATAATCTTGACAAAAGATAACTCTTTTGTTACACAGCTCAGGATGTGGCAAACACCTTACCTACTACTTCTGGGGCCCCTCTATACACCTTTTACTCCTTCCTCTTTCCCACTATCCTTTCTTCTTGTTCTATCTTCTGTTTTTCTATGCATAGCTTTATGTGGTTTTCTTTCTGCTTCCTCATCTTCTCTCTCCAATTAAATTTCTTTCCCTTTCCTTCCCTAATTCCTCAAATTCTCATAGAAGTGGATGGGACTTTAGAGATTGCAACTAATTTAACCCTTAATTTCCCACATGAGCAAACTGAGGCCCAAAGAAGAGACATCTTCTATTCCTTTTTCTCTCCCTTCCTTAAGCGTAAAGAAAAATTGGCACATATTTAGCAAAAGTTATTATTATTGTTCTATAGTTTTATGAACCTTGCTAAAATATTTAAATTGGGGTTAATTTGTTGAGTCTCTATCTTAGGAAAAAAAAGACATAAAAACTCATGTAAATTAAGTTTCTTTTTATTTCCTTGTAACCTTTGATTAAACATTGTTCTCCCTTCTGGATTTGTGGTCACAAATAGGAAAAAGGTGCACCACTCTAAGTAGAAGAAAAAAAATGATACATTTTCACTTTGTTTATGGTAGTTGGAGATAAGAAAATTGTGCTAGCAGAAACTGAGACTAAGAATGAGGCTGGGCTTGGAATAGAAGTTAGAATATCTGAAGACTACCTGGGCAGTATGTATTGTAAAAAAAAAAAAAAAAAAAGATTGTAAGAAATATTGCACCAAATGTGTTTGGAAACTTCAAAGGAGAAGCAAGAGGAAGAAAATGAAATGAATTGGGGACTAGAATATGCTTAGGAGGATTTTTACAACTACAGCCTGAAGAATCACATGACTTCCTGATTTAAGTGTCTTTTCGTTTTGCTTTCTTTTTTTCTTTTTTGGAAGAGGAGGTTTCCTGTTTAATGTTCGGTATTCATTTCAGCTTTGTAGAGTTTAGAAAGTGGAAAAAAATTCAAAACAGCTTTTTGGATAAGAGTGGTCAACATTACTTTCTATTCAGTTGAAAATCTTACATGATACATTTATTTTAAATCATAAAAACAATGTTTCCTACTGGCTAGAAAACTGTCAGGAAAGATCTGTATTCAAGTCCACCACTGTCACCCTGGACAAATAATTTAATTGAGAAATTAAGACAACAGTTCTAAATCTGGAGTCTATGAACTTACTTATTATTTTGAGACTGTTTTTTAATATAATTGATTCCCTGTGTAATTTTTAAATCCTAAAGTGTTGCGGTATTGTAGATAGAGTTCTGGACTTGGAGCTGGGAAAATCTGGGTTCAGATCTTATCTTAGGATTCTAACATGTGACCAAGTACAAATCCCCTTAACTACTTTTTTTGAGTTTCAATTGACTCTCAATGATCTTTATATCTCTTCTACTTGTAAAATCTAGGACTTTTGTAAATATTTGTTATTACTGCTATTATTTGAACTTGTTAATCAATGTTATTGACTATGAAACAGGCTTTCACTTTTTAAATTTAAATGCCTAAACATTTGTGGGGAAATATGATTTTTATTCATAATGTAATGAAATCCCATGTATCAGGACAGCATCATTAGGATGCTTAAAGATGGAATTTTTCTGTTTTGGGATAGTCTGAAACAGGATGAAATTAGAGAAGATAACTTTTTTTCCTAATTCTTTTTATTAGTGAAACTGAGTAGAAAGTTTACTTCATAAGGCTTTTATTCTCTTCAGAGGAGGACTTCAAGGATCATTTTTTTCATGTCATCACTTTACAGATGAGAATCTTGAGGCCCAGAGAAAGGAAGTGATTTGTTGCAAAATATTACACCTTTCATACACTTTATTTTGTCAAACCATTCCTTTTATGCAATGGAATCATTGCTATTAGTGCCATATAAAGATTAACAACTAAGAAATATTTAAAGGAAGAAATAGATGAATTGTCTTTATACTTAACAAAGAGTATTTCACCCAGCAGATCCAGCTTTCTTCCAAATACTATAATTCCATATAATACACTGCAAAGCCTATCAACAATTCTCATTTCTATCTGGCCAAAATGATTGCTTCGGTTTAGACCCCAAAGCTCAAGGGATAATGAAGAGGGGACCCAAAACTCTGAAAATCCTTAAAAGAGAAAATCTCCTTCAACTCTGCCTCAGTGAGGGGACTCCACTCTGAAGCACAGTTTCATCTTTGTTATCTAGGTGGAGTCGACTCAGTCCTGAAACCCACTGAATTCAATTCAAGTTCGACCTCAAAGCTGAAACCCAGCTAGGAGCCAACTTGGGACTCCACCCACCAGCCCCCTTCAGCTTGTAGCCAAAGTCCCCTATTATAAAAGAGTCAAACTAAAACCCTCTCTTTGCAGAGGTTCCAAACATGCCAGCCATAGCATGCTTGGCACTCCAAGGAGTTTCTGCCCACTGGAATACTCTTTTCCATTGCCCTCTTCTCTTTACCCTCACCTATTTCCTTAATCAGATTTTAGCCTTACTTCCAATTCCCATAATAAACCTCTTTTATCAATCCAGGTTTTTGGGTCTGTAAATTCCTTTACAGAGAACCTATACTTGTGCCGAATTCCAAGGGGTTGCAGGAGAGACAAACCCTTCCATTTGATTCCCTGAACCCCGAACCTGCCACTAGACCTCATTTAACTCACTGACCACCAAAAACCTAATTTCATTTGGGTTCCCCAAATCTAAACTTCATCAATAAGACTGAGAGATTGTCTCCAGAAAAAGCTTTGGCAATTTAATACAATTGGGTGGGTATGGTGGTGGAAAGGACAATGGGAGTCAGAATACTGAGAATAGTTCTGTTTATAAATGTTTTATAACAAAAAAAAAAAACTCATTAATTTGATTTTTATAACTTGATGTAAAATATGCATGTAAGTATCAGTATTCCCATTTTACAGATAGGGAAACTGCGACTCAGAGACTGTGTCTTTCAAAATCTTAGGACCAAAAAAAAGTAATAATTAGCAAAACAGGTTCTGGCCTTCTGACTCCTAAGTTCATTTAGAATCATAAGATTTAGAACTAAAAAAGACCTTAGGGATGGTGTGGCAACTAGGAGATCCTAGATTCTAGTCTGATAATCTCATTTTATATCTAAAGAAATGGGGGTCTAGACAATTGAATACTAAGTGACAGAATAGACTCAAACTCATCTTCCGAATGCAAATCAGTACTTTTTCTATTATATACTACTTACATTTTCTAATCATATTCCATATTGAATTCCAGCTCATCCACTGAGGTTCAACATTTTTATCAGTGGCTTGAATAAAGAAATAAATGTCATGCTTATTAAATTCACAAATGATACAAAGATAGGAAATGTAAATAACATATTGAATGACTTCATCAGGACCTGATATCACAGCAAGCTACAACAATTACCTAAATCATTGATTTATTTGTTGTCCAAAGAAATTTGGATTTTGTTATTTCCCTGAATCTGTGCTTTTATTAATACAAATGTCCATCTCCACCCCTGCCATGAAGCTCTCCCAACCATAACTTTCCTCAATCTTTGCAATTTTTATACTTGTCCCGTTAATCTTCTAAAGGACTCCATTTAACATTTGTACATTTCCTATTTAATTATCATGCTTTATCATTGTGTTATAATTATTTGTCTACATGTTTTATATACTATTATTTTGTGAACTGTAGGAAGTCAGGCTTTTAAAAAATTCCTCTAGTACCTAGAAAACTGTGCTCTGTACCTGGAGCTCTGTACTCTAGTACCTAGAACTAGTGCCTGCATACCTAAGGGATTACTCAATGATTATTGAAGTGGAAATGTAGATAAAATGAGAGGAGTTGAAGTGATATGAACAGTGCTTCATTTTGCTTTTTAAAAAATCATTTCTGTATTTTCAAATGTTTTTTATGGAAATCTTCCAAAAATCACAGCAACCTGTTTATAAAGGGGGAAAAAAGAAACCACATCTACTTTTCAAAACTGGGAAAGGGTGATATGTTATGATTCTCAAGGTAAGGGGTGAGATAGAGTAAATATGTTATGTATGCTATATTATCTGTGACAAGAACTATGGATCCCATTTAAACTCTTCTGTGCTACTGGAAAACCCTTATTAATTTTAAAATGTTATTATTGGCTCCTTGTGGGTATAGGAATCTATTGACTGGAATATCATTCAGGCAAATGATATCAATAATTATGACATAATTCATTATTTTTGAAGGGAAGCTCATTTTTTTTTTACTTTTGAGTAAAACATAGAAGATAGTTTAAAGAAAAATAAGATCAACTCATTATAACTTAAGACAAATGCCATGCCATGTCAAAACACAATGTTGCCAACTTCCCCTGTAGGGTTATTTTGTTGTTGAAGAGTATTTGAAATAATAAAAATCTGAGTATTATAGCACATTTCTTTTTCTTTGAATCTTTATAAATTACAGAAAAGAATAGATAATAGCAAAATGTAGGAAATGCCACTTGGACCCAAGCTCTAGAGATGATATTTTAAAATGTAATACAATAGCTATCTTTTATTTTAGAGAAGATAAATACAATGACAGTGAAAAGCTCTTGTGAGTAACAGTATTTGTGGAAAATGGGGACTTAGCAATATGTAAAACCAAGCTATTTGTGTTTCTAGGAATGAGAAGTGAATTGGCTTTAACACCTGTCACTTTGGTCTCTTTTTACTTGCTACCTTTAATGCTAGTTCAGCTTTAATGCCTACTGAGTGTTTCAATATTCATTTTAAAATATAATTTTAAACTAGATGTGGTCAAGACATTAAATAATGAAAAGTTATGCATAAGAATAGCATCCAACAGTTCAAGGAATACCAAATTAGAATTAAAAATATTTAGCTTTTCACTTAGGCTTTGCTTAGGCAGAATGGTATAGAGTTGTCAAACATATGTCATGCACCAATATTCCTGAGGGCAGCTGGAAACAGATAAAAATGCAATTGGAAATTATTTAACAAAATGAGTAAAAATACAGTAAAACATATATTACATTATGTTTTTTAATGAAGTTAATATGTGGCCTACAGAGATCCTCACAAATAAAATTCAATGAAAGTAGACTGTGGCATGCTTTCTCTGAGTAACATAACACTTATTGACAGGACATGAATTTCATAATAAAGGGCTCAATGATTTGTCTCAATTTAAGCCAAAGACCTTGAGATGAGAACTCAGTTTCATTTTATAAGATTAGAACAAAGAATAGAGCAGAGTAGATAGGGAAATAATACAGTTGGTATATGCTTGGTGATGTCATAGGGTGATGACAACATGATTGGTTGTATAGCTAAGGCATGGAGAACAATATGTTAAGTTGGAATTTGGGAATGAGACCCTAGCAATAATCCCCTCCTTCCCTCCTGTGACTTAGAATGGTTTATTGTTTGAGTTTAACTACAACATTAAAAATAGTGGCCAGGCTTTTTTGTTTAGATACCAGTTCATTACCTGACCCTAATAAATAAATAAGCATTAATGCATGCCAGGAAATAGCTTTATACACATAAAACTGGACAATGAACTAACTATAAATAAACCCTGACTCTGGAATGTAATTCTTTAACCTGATTCTTTGGATTACAGTTCAGAAAATTTTCACTTTGTCTTTCACTTTTCTTCTATAAAGAAAAATCTGTATTTATGCATTTCTTTCTATCACATTCACAGATTACAAATGGTAGCTCAGGGACCATGCAGGAGGCTCTATGCTTGAGTAAAAATCTTTACAAGATGAGAAAATCATGAGAATACCTACATGGAAACGCCATGGGGGATATTATAAAGTGGTGAAACTAAATTTTTGGAATCACATAATGTTATAGCTGTCTTTAGGAATTATTTGATCCCCCCTTATTTTGCCCATATGGAAAGACTTAGAAGTATCAAGGGACTTGCTATCACATAACAAGACAGTGATAGAAACAGATACAGTTTACTGCATCAGTCGCCACATTATGTCATTCTCTGAAATGGATAAATTATTTCTATAGCAGTCTCCTAATCTACCAGTCTATTAATCTTATTAAAATTTTAAAAAAGGAAATAAGACTGGCATTATATAAATTTTTAGTGAACCTATGTTCCTTCCTGATACATGATAATCATCATATTTTCCTTTCTAAATAATCACATATCACCTGTTAATAACATGTTCTCAGATTTTTGCAGGGATTAATGTCATACTTATAATCAAATAATAAATGAAATTGACTTTAGGATATTAAATTTTCTTTCTTGAACTTGTATTCTTCTCCAAAAATTAAGATGATTATAGGTATATTTTCTACCAGTCTCAGTTCCGTGATGATGTCTTACAGCCCTAAAAGAAATACCTGCAGATATCCAACATCTGCTTTTATATTTTTAAAATAGACTTTAAAATAATTTTTTTTAAATCTGAAAGACTGTTTTTAGTATGGTTATAGTAATGCTTTTATTGATAGAATATTTTTCACACAATAGGCAAATGATATAAATATATAGTTATGAAACTGATGTTTTTCATTGTGAAATTTTAAAAAACTATTTGTTTCAATATTTATTGACGTCAGAAGAGAAGGTATTTGGAGATGAACAGACTACATAAAAAATATTAAGAAAAAACACCAATAAATACCAGATGGTTTTTTTTTAAAGCTTTAATTTTTTTTCCTCTATATATATGAATAGTAAATGTGTCATTTTAAAAACATAGAATGAAACCTCTCTAATTCAGACTAATTGCCACAGTAGCCTGAGTTACAGAGTTAGAGGAAGTGTGGTTTTATTATCTTTAGTTACATAGAGTAATTGTAACTAGTTTACTAAATTGCAGCTTACTAAATGCTGTGAAGAAATGGATACATAAGAATGTTTTGTAATTAGGTAATTAAATCTTACAAGTAAATGAACTCTTTTAAATGTTTGCAGGGGTGGGAAATCCTTTTAGTAAGTTTTAAAACCTCCCAGAAATCTTGTTTCTGCTCTCAGTTTGTTTAGCCAGCTTTTTGTTGGTCATTACACTGAAAGTAAACCAGTTTGTACAATACCATGAATTTTACATACCTACAATCAAAATTAATGTGGATTTTGTTGTTCTTGTATCACTTACTTGTTACTGAATCAAATGGAATAGAGGAAATTATTATGTAACTAACTGGAAGAAAGAGCCCATCCTTATTCCAAAGGTTTCTTCCTCATTTTGACTTTAGCCAGTTCCATGATCCTGTTATTTTTCACACTGATACATTATGCCTTCTAGAATAACATGGTCTGCACATAATAAAATATAATGCAAAATGTTATTATTTTATATGTAAACTTCAGCATGTTTAAAATCACTTGGCAGATGCCAGCTTTAATTAAACCATATATTTTTAAAGGTAGTAGGGGTAAAGGATTTGTAAATATTTTTTAAAAAGAAATTGTATTACTATTTTAGAATTACATTTTAAAAGTTATTAATTTGCTTGACATGTATATAACCCAACCAAGTTAGCTTTAAATCCCCAGTCATGGGTGATAGACATCAAAGTTCTTGTTTAATATGTTATCAGGGAGAGCATGTGGTATGCAGTTTGTTTGACATTTCTGATGATAGTACCTCCAGTGCCTGAATCCACCCCATACAGTTTTGAAGCTTATAATCTTGCTGACCTTAAGAATGGTAAAGCAATGAATATGTTCCCTCTGTGGTACTGAATGGATAACTGAAGAAAAGAAGAAACAAAGAGAGGGAAAAGTCTTTGCTCTTTCCCTGATTGAGACTACAAAGCTGTATTTTATCTGCTTTTTAAAAAATTATTTTTATGAAATACTCTATGAATACAAGCTATTATTAGTGTGGCTGTTATGTGAGACTATTTTGCCTCCAAAGCATAGTTCCTCATCTCATTGGAAAAAAGAAAAAAAATCATGCCTTTGTGTATATGAATCTCTGTGTGTATATGTATATATTTTATTTGTATATGTAGAATGTAATTGTGTAAACATACATACATATAAGGTTATATGTATGTGTTTGTGTGTGCTATGCATGTATAGTATAATTATATACCTATACACACACACTTATTTACATATAATACTTTACATAGAAGGACATATATGTGTGTATCATATATGTACAATGTAATTATACATAATGCACATGCATGTATGCTGTACATGTGCATGATAGAAAAATGGAATTGAAGCCCTTTACAAATATTAAACTAGGGTATTTGGGTTCTAGACAGGTGGGTAGAATTCCTTTGGTTTAAGGGGTTTCATTTAGTGGACTCATTAAATCACAATAGCCATTTCTCTCTGCATGTTCCCCTCCTACCACTGAGGAAAGGAGCCAAGTCTAATCAGATGTACCCATTGTTATTATTGCTACTGATGTTGTTGTCATTGTTAAGTTGCATATTGAGCATTATATAAAGACCAGTATTACTGCTCATTTTTCTTACTTGGACTAAGTGTGAGGAAACTATCTGAATGTTAGTTGTTGGTGTATTTTCTTACTTACTTTAAAGTTGCCTATAAAGTGGCCTATATTAATTCAAACATATACAAAGAAATTATTCTAGAGAGCAAAGCAGCAGGAAAAATGCTTCCTTTGTAATTTGGACTGTGACATTTTCTGAATGAAGATGCTAATACATGTGAGATTTCAAAAACCAACAGTACATATAAGGCATGTTTTTATCAAAAGTTCTGAATCTCATTAAAATTTTTTTTAGTGTTTTTGTTCAGTAGTTTTGGTCATGTCTAACTCATGATTCCATTTGGTTGTTTTTGTTTTTGATTTTTACAAAAATACTAGAATTGTTTGTCATTTCCTTCTCCATTTTACAGATGAGGAAACTGAAGTAAATTGAGTTAAGTAATTTGATCAAGATCATTATCACTAGTAAGTGTCTGAGGCCAGATTTCAACTCAGGAAGATGGATCTTTCTGACTTCAGGCACAGTACTCTACCTACTGTTCCTCCGAGTAATTATTATACTATAGAAGAGAAGTTTATGGTCTCTTGAAAAATGAAACATAAAGACTAAATCATATATTTCTATTTATATCCACCCATCCATCTATCTATTATTTAATTATAGGGAACCATAAAATTCAACCTTGGACAGCAGTTACAAACCAAGCTTTAGATGTTGCATGGAGAACAGTAAAGGGACCAGTGATGTTGGGCATATCATTTCTCGCTGCCACCCTCTGCTACTTCAGAAGTCTATTTTTATATTTAGGACACCGGTTGAAATGGTATGTTCTTTTGCCATTTTATCTATTTTTTAAATGCCTTTTTTTTAAGCAGATACTTTTCACAAATCATCATCTGACATTATTTTTTTTTTAACATTTCAGGTGGAGTGGATACCTGCAGAGAAAATTCAAAAGTAAATATGCTTTTCACAGTTCTGCTGTTCCTGTTATGGAAGGGAAAGAAGGGGGAAGTTGAGGGAAGAAGAAAAGGAAAATTAATAGCTTTTTATGTTCAATTTGATTTAGAAAACCTCAGTGTGGAGGCAGAAGTTGATCTCCTTGGTTATTGTGCAAGAGAATGGAAAGGAGAAACAAGCCGAGCCAAGCTGATGAGGAAGGTATCGCTATTTTTAAAAGCAGGGAAGAAACAAACTCCATCCAACTTTATTTATTGTCAAGCCCAAAGAGTACTTAAAAATATTTGCTATTTTGTTCATTAAAACTCCTTGAGTCATATGTTGTCAATTCATTCTAACATATTCTAAAACTATTACTTTGGTATGGTTGCTGTTAAGAATAATCCATTTAAATTAGGTTCCATAATTCAGGAAATTCCAATGTTAACAGATGTTTGCTAAATTCATTATAATTCAGTGGACATTTATCACATACTACTAGATGTTGAGGACACAGAGGCAAAACAAAACAGTCCCTGCCTTCTAGAAAATTACATTGGGCAAAGGGAGCGATATAATACACATAAGCAGAGAAGTACATACAAAGTAAGAGGGGAGAAAGAGTTTGAAGTGATCTAGAAAAGTCTCATTTAGGTAGGAGCATTCAAAGTCTACTTGGAAGAAAATCAGGGATTCTGTAAGGTAGGGATGAGGAGGAAGTACATCCCAGGCCTAGTGACCAGCTGAGTAGAATTGGAAAGTTGGGAGATGAAATGTCATAGTACAAGGAGAAGTTAATATTAGATATTTGCTGAGTAAATATTATAACCCCCTTCCTTATTCCAGTAGGTTGTTGCAGAGATTCTTTCATTTTTATCTTCCTATTTTCAACTTCCATTACACATACCTAACAGGTCCTAAATAAATGCAATTTCATTTAATCTAATTAAAATTAAATTTCTGAGCCCTTGAACTGAGCCTCTTTCATTTTTTTGTAGGTGCTAGAGAATATGGATATAATTCTTAATACAAGGTTATTGTATACAAAGAACCTTAGTTGTTGGGTTTTTGTAAATGAAGCACTTTCTTATAATTTCTAAAACTAAGATGAGAAAAAAGCCTTTTTTTTTTACTTTGTATAAAGTAAAATATGTTGGTTTATGATCTGTTTGAAATATATATAATGTGTAGTGAACATAAGTCCTTTGGTAAAAGAAATTGAGGTAATGGAGGATAAATGTTCAAGTGGTTACAATGGTAGCCTATAACCAAACAGATTTTTCAGTAGATATAAAAGAATGAAGCACTTGGGCATTTTGACTAAAATCTGTCCTACTGACCAGTGAAGCTATAGAAAATGTGTTTTGCTTTCAAAAATTGACATAATTAACATCCAGAAATAATCCTCTCCTTCCAACCAGGCAAAGCAATTCAATTATTAGCATTGATTATTATTAGCATCTATGTAGAGGGGTCTCCTTATCTCATAATGAATGTGGAAGTCATGCTAAATTAACATTTTAGCAAAACTAGCTTAGCTAGATGCCATTAACAGCCCAATGACATATAGAGTATAGTGGGTGGGCTTTTTTAAATCAGGGCAGGGAGAATTCTCTGAAGAGATTTTAAACCTCTTCTTAACATTTTCTTTTTTACCTCCCAAATTAATTTTCATTCCAGTTGTTTCATTTCCTTTTTTATATTAGGTCAAATCACTTGAATGTAACATTGATATTCATGGTAATGTGCTTACCTACTTTTGCTCTAAACTTTTTTCTGATTACTCTTTTTGTTTTTTAACATATAGGCAACTGTATCTTGGTTCTCATTATTATATATAGATTATACTTCATGGTCTCTGCTGTCTACTTTCTTTCTAATATTACATGAAAAGGAATCTAATCAAATGGATCTGGAATCAAGAAAACTCAAGACTTCAAATCTAGCCTCAAATATTGTGTGATGCTGGGCAGCCATTTAACTGTTTTCCTCAGTTTTTTTTTTTTTATCTGTAAAAATAAGCTGAACAAAAAAATGGCAAACTCCTCCAGTTTTTTTCGCCAAAATAATCCCAAATGTGGTCAAGAAGAGTCAGACACAGATGAGCAACAACAAAAATAATATCCCTTCACATTGAAATATGAAACAATACAAATGTGAAATAGCTTGACTTTTAGAAGAAGTTTTTCTATTTCTATTTGGATCTCATGGTTAAATTTGACTTTATTTCCTTTCTTTAGATTTTTCTCCTTCAGAATTACAGAAATATATTTTCTTCCTAATAGGCTTATGAGGAACTCTTTTGGCGTCATCATATTAAATGTATTCGGCAAGTCAAAGGAGATAATTATGATGCATTAAGATCAGTCCTATTTCAGATACTCAGCCAGGGCCTCTCTCTTCCATCCTGGATGAAAGAAAAAGACATTGTAAAGGTAGGATGTCATGTTTTAAGTCAAAAAATATTTCTAGTATAGCCCTCTGTGAAATGAAATTTTGTAGCACAAACATCTTCAACTACCATATTTTTTATAAAAAAAAAATGATCAGAGTTTAAAAGGAACCTTGAGAGATTCTACTTAATCCATTTCCTGGGCTGTTATGTAAAACTATATTCAAACTATTCCAGAAAGATCTTGCTTGGGTTTTTCCTTAAAATCCATAATTAGATAATTGATTGATTTTATATGTGGTTTCTTTTACACACACACACACACACACACTATTTCTCATAACCCTTAAAATGGCAAAATTTTTCTAAATTCTTCTTAGAATCCATTTAAAAAGTATTCCTTTTTCTAATACCCATTTGTTTAGCTGAACTAAAACTAAGATGTTTAAGGATAGAGAATATGTGAGAAAAAGTATTGTATCATGTCTAAAGTTACTCACTTAAAATTACTGTTTATTTTAAAATTGCTTGGTTAACATGAATCATTCCATAGCTTTTATTAAAGCTATTTTAATGAAAGGAATTTGATCTGTCACCTATACATTTTTTGTTTGTTATATTTGAACTGTTAGAACTTGTAAAAATTTTAAATAAGAATGTCTTATACAGAATTATAAAAAGTTGTTTAGTTTTTTTTTTTTTTAATAATGTTCTATCTATATCTTTGAGTTACAGCCAGTTATTTAATTTGGCTAACTATAGTTGGATATTATCATTTCTAGTTTGTATTTGTTGTGTCTTTTATTTGTGACAAAATACTGATTTTTTCATAGCATTTATAACTTTTTCCCTCCCAAGCTTCCTGAAAAGCTACTCTTTTCGCAAGGTTGTAATTGGATTCAACAATACAGCTTTGGCCCTGAGAAATATACAGGCCCAAATGTGTTTGGGAAATTACGTAAATGTGTTGAATTATTAAAGAGTCAGGTAAGTGCTTGGAAACAGACTAAGAAGAGGAAAATACATTCAGAAGTAGTAATGTCTCAGTTCTGTCATCACTTTCATTGTCTTTGTTCCTGATCTCAGGCACGTTAATTTATGTTGCATTTAAAGGAGTAGAAAAGAAAGTGTTTCCTCTATCCATTATTATCTTCCTGTCTAGGTTCACATCTCTTCCTCCTACCAAGTGTGAACACCTGCAAGGTTTTACTGCTTCCACAAAAGAAGTTGAACAGATCTCTTCCCTTCTAGATAGTATCTTGACAAGAATAGTCTTCTAGTATTGCTCTTGTATTTCCTCCCTTTCTTTCAAGTAGTTGAGAGAGAATAGCCCAGAAGGTCAGAGCTATTTCCTTCTGGCAGGTATTCAGAGTATTATGCAGCTGATTTTTTATTTGTCATTTTTCTGCTCCAATGTGCAGGTGGGGGAAAAAAAACCTATCTTACAGACTTTTCTGTGTGGGGGGAGGTGGAGGGTGGGGTGTATCTGTCTGTCTTGAGTATCTCTTTCTCTATCTTTGTTTGTCTCTTTATCTAGTTCACCAGTCCTGTTTTGGGTACTCTCCCTCTGGCTCTACCTATTGCCATCTCCGTTGTCTTCCATTCTCTCTGTTTTCCTCTTCCTCTTCCTCTCCTCCTTCTCCTGTCCATACTTCTCCCATCTCTCTCAGTTTAAGAAAAATTGTAAATAAATATTTGTTGACTGCATTATGAATTTCTTTCTTTAGATAATTGTCTCATAATTTTAAGATTATTAACAATGATTCCATTTTCTGTTATATGGAGATGATTTTTGATAGATTTCTATGTTTGTTATTTTATATAAATACTTAATTGTACATTTTTTTTTAGTTCAACTGATACTAGATTTGTATATTTTCTATTGATTTAATCATTTCACTCTGTAATGTATGTTCTGATAATTCCTGTTAAGTTTCTCATAGTATACATGAGCAGAACAGACTACAAAGAATGTAAGATTATTTGACTTGAGGTAGCTTTGTCTCTCTTTTATGTTGTACTAGACTGGGCCTGACTCAAGCTGATCTCTTGCTACTTTAGGTCCAAAATTGGAATTGAATAAAACACTCATAATCTAATCTAACAGCTAACAAAAGGAGACTTATTTAGCTATATCAGGGGGATGATGCTCAGGGCAAGGAAGAGATATTCATCCAGGATAAAGCAGAGATTCAATTTTTCACAGCATTCCAGTCTTGTTCAGGCTGTTGATCTGTGATCTGAAGCCCCAGAAAGGAACACTAGCTTCTTATATCCTGACTGTTTTGTACCTAAGTAACCAGGAAACTATAGCAGTGGCCCTAAGCCTTTGTGCCCTGAGCAACTCAATTCTCTCAAATAGTTTCCAGAACTTTTAAGGAAAAAATAGCCTAACATACAGGGTTGGGGGGGTGTACTTAAGTAAAGTGTGCCTCATGAATACATTGACTATATTTTTTAAACCTCAAATTGGGAAATATTGTCTTGCAAAGACAATTAATTTGACATTGGGACAATCCCAGATAATATAGAACATATCACAATCCATAGAGCAATAATCTTACAAATTATAGTGACATGGGCTGGTTCTATTTCCAATAGTCAAAATCAAGGTTATAAATTAAATGAAATTTATTAGCTTTCCAGTCTATCCTCCTACTGCCTTTTTTTAAAAATAGTTATGTGATTTATCTATCATATTTCTCTCCTTTGAATCATAGACTTTAGGATTAGATGGAAATATAGAAATTGCCTATTTCTCCCTCCTCATTTTGAAGAAAAACCATTAGGGAGGAATGTGCCAAAACTAAATAATCTATCCAAGTAATAAGTACTTGTGTGCATCTTAGCTATTACTTTTAGGAAAGTGGGGTCCCACAATTTTGATCTAGCTCATTAGTGATATGAATAGAAACTTAAAAACAAGTGCAAGAGGGGTCTGGGCTCCAAGGCAGGATGATGGGGAATCTGGAAGAGGGAAATATTTCTCATCAAATGGGCTTTTGGTCCCCTCAAATTTTGCTTTGTAATCTTTTCACTAAGACCTATCCTACTCATATTCCACTTGCCTCTAGTAGCATTCAATTCTGGACGGTTGGACACAATTAAATTTATGTGGCAACATTCAATGATTTGAGAACATGAAATTTGACGTGAGAACCATGAAAACATGCTTTCATTGAGAGTTTTCTCTTCTTTTGAATAATAGTGAAAAGGATCAGATCCCTATAATCCTTTACATAACAATGGGTGTTGTTTTGTAAATTAAGTTGTTTTATGAACTAAGCTTGAGTGATTTGGGAATGTTGACTTATACCATAAACTCCTTGAGGTCAGGTCTGTTCAACTCTTTGAGTTCAACTGATACTAGATTTGTATATTTTGTATTGATTTAATTATTTCACTCTGTAATGTATGTTCTGATAATTCCTGTTAAGTTTCTCATAGTATACATGAGCAGAACAGACTACAAAGAATGTAAGATTATTTGACTTTAGGTAGCTTTGTCTCTCTTTTATGTTGTACTAGACTGGGCCTGACTCAAGCTGATCTCTTGCTACTTTAGGTCCAAAATTGGAATTGAATAAAACACTCATAATCTAATCTAACAGCTAACAAAAGGAGACTTATTTAGCTATATCAGGGGGATGATGCTCAGGGCAAGGAAGAGATATTCATCCAGGATAAAGCAGAGATTCAATTTTTCACAGCATTCCAGTCTTGTTCAGGCTGTTGATCTGTGATCTGAAGCCCCAGAAAGGAACACTAGCTTCTTATATCCTGACTGTTTTGTACCTAAGTAACCAGGAAACTATAGCAGTGGCCCTAAGCCTTTGTGCCCTGAGCAACTCAATTCTCTCAAATAGTTTCCAGAACTTTTAAGGAAAAAATAGCCTAACATACAGGGTTGGGGGGGTGTACTTAAGTAAAGTGTGCCTCATGAATACATTGACTATATTTTTTAAACCTCAAATTGGGAAATATTGTCTTGCAAAGACAATTAATTTGACATTGGGACAATCCCAGATAATATAGAACATATCACAATCCATAGAGCAATAATCTTACAAATTATAGTGACATGGGCTGGTTCTATTTCCAATAGTCAAAATCAAGGTTATAAATTAAATGAAATTTATTAGCTTTCCAGTCTATCCTCCTACTGCCTTTTTTTAAAAATAGTTATGTGATTTATCTATCATATTTCTCTCCTTTGAATCATAGACTTTAGGATTAGATGGAAATATAGAAATTGCCTATTTCTCCCTCCTCATTTTGAAGAAAAACCATTAGGGAGGAATGTGCCAAAACTAAATAATCTATCCAAGTAATAAGTACTTGTGTGCATCTTAGCTATTACTTTTAGGAAAGTGGGGTCCCACAATTTTGATCTAGCTCATTAGTGATATGAATAGAAACTTAAAAACAAGTGCAAGAGGGGTCTGGGCTCCAAGGCAGGATGATGGGGAATCTGGAAGAGGGAAATATTTCTCATCAAATGGGCTTTTGGTCCCCTCAAATTTTGCTTTGTAATCTTTTCACTAAGACCTATCCTACTCATATTCCACTTGCCTCTAGTAGCATTCAATTCTGGACGGTTGGACACAATTAAATTTATGTGGCAACATTCAATGATTTGAGAACATGAAATTTGACGTGAGAACCATGAAAACATGCTTTCATTGAGAGTTTTCTCTTCTTTTGAATAATAGTGAAAAGGATCAGATCCCTATAATCCTTTACATAACAATGGGTGTTGTTTTGTAAATTAAGTTGTTTTATGAACTAAGCTTGAGTGATTTGGGAATGTTGACTTATACCATAAACTCCTTGAGGTCAGGTCTGTTCAACTCTTTGAGTACATGACTTGACAGAGTACTTAGGTGATATTTAAGGACTGCTGATGATAGTCTAGTCTTTCTAATAGTATTTGTAATCCTTCTTAAGCTTATTTTAAAATTTCTTTTGCAGTGGACAGAGTTTAATGGTATTAAGGACCAGCACAAGAGAGGGAACATGTGTAACAGCCTTTTTTCTGATGAGAGCCTAGAATACAAGCTATATGAAGCTTTAAAATTCATCATGTTATATCAAGTGATTGAAGTATATGAACAAGTGAAGAGTGAAAAGGCCATTCCCAGTCTCTATCGCCTCCTGTTTTCCAGGGAAACATCCTCAGATCCTTTAAGTTTCATGATGAATCACCTGAATTTTATAGGTGATACATGTGGATTACAACAGGTAAATATCAAGCAATGTCAGAGGAAGGTACTAGTAGTATTTAAGATAGCATGGAGTTCAATTCAATTCAATAAATATTTATTCTTAAACCAATTTTTTCAATTAACATAATTTTTTTTCTTTTGCATTTTGCATTGTATAAAAAGAAAAAATATCACAATATGTGACAAATATGCCTAGTCAGACAAAGCAAAGTTTCATATTGATCATGTCCACAAATCTTTATTTAGCTACTGTTATATGTAAGGCTTTGTTAAAGATATTCATGATTTTAAAGATTTCATAATAAAAGACAAAAGATACTTTATCTTGCTATCTCATGACAGTTAAATTTTTACTCAGATCTATAACCACAGGGTGCTTCATCTGTGATCCTTCACAAAGGAGTCTCTCAAAAATCTCTAATGTTTTTTATCAAATGAAATATTATATTCTCATAACAGAAACTGACCAAATATTAATTGTTTTCCTTTGTAATACTCAAAATTAGTTTGATTTTGTTGTTTGCTTTGTATTATTATTTATTTTCAAATTTTAAAAATTTATTGCTTTGTTCTTTCCCTTCACTCCTCTTTGACTCTTTTTTCCCCTTTAGAAAGCTTAGAAATCTTTTTTTCCTATATTAATTGTTTATAAGTTGACCTAAAACTAATTGGAAGACGGTTCATCTTTTGTGTACATCTTCCACACTGCTTGTTTATCCTTATTCCATACACTATTCCTTCTTACAAAAAAGATATGATCTCTTCATGTTATGTAGAGTTATTCTTATAATTTTCACTCTTAGTTTAAGATAAATTCTGGATACTTGCTCCTAATTCTTGATTTACTCCTAGTCTTATGTACAGGACTATAAAAAGATTGCTTTGTTAAAGTGTTTTCCTCCTCTGTGGTAAGAACAGGAATTGGATAATATTGTACATTTGTGATCTTTCTCTCATCTTTCTACCAGATTGACATGTTGATTCTTGGACACTCTCTTGAAGTCAGAATAAAAGTGTTTAGACTGTCTAAGTTTAATACCAGAGACTTTCAAGTCTACTATCCAGAAGAACGCCACAGAGAATGGCCTGAGATCTGCCTTCTGACTGAAAATGACCGCCACTACCATATTCCTGTCTTCCAAGTATGAGATAGAATTGGTACTATTGTCTACAATAGCAATGAACATGCTTAAAATAAAGTGTTGCATGAAAACCAAAGCTTATGTCTGGCCACTAAAGGAACTGAATGCTTTTCTTTCCCCTTCTGGTGTTATAGGTTGTGATGGATAATACCTTTGTTATTATTTTGGGTGTATGGTTTCTTCAAAAGGACACTGAGAACTAGGATTTATTGGAATTTTTTGACCTAGTTCATAAGGGATCTGGCTGTTCAAAATGCCTTTGAATGGCACAGAATGTTGATCAAAAAAATGAGTCTACAGTTAATGTAGAAAAACTGACTTTTTACAAGTATACAAGCTAAAAATATTGGGACATTGTTAAGCATAACCTCAGTAAAAGAAAAATATTACTTGGGAATCTTTCCATTGCTTATTATTGATTTGACCTTAGCATTATCATCTCCATCCATCAGGAATCTCCATGGTACTTTGGTTTTCTACAATCATTTTCTTGACTTTTTAGAAAAAAAAGAGCATGCAAGTGGGGAAACTACTTTTATGCTATGTTGTATGAATCTTTTTTATATTATTTTCAACTTTTGTGGCTGGATCTAATTGATTTAACATTATGTGTGCAAAAATGAATGTTTCTATTAAATATTCCATAGTTTGAAGCAAACATGATACAGATACTGTACTGTTTCTGAAATGTCAAGCTGTTATACATCATATGAATTTTAATGGGGAATTACATGCTTTTTGAAGTTTCTCTTTGTATTTAATGTTATTTTGAATGATACCATTTTTCTCTGCCATCTATATCAAATATCATTATTATGCTCAAAAATATAAATTTTTAAGTTAAACCTACCAAACATTTGCTACTTCAAAGTTGTTCACTTAATGAAAGGTATGAGGATTCAACATAGTTATTCCTCCTTAGATATAGTGAGGAATAGCTACTGTGACATGTAAGAAAAAGAATATGTTAACAAATGCTATGGTGCATGGAAGTCACATCCACAATTAAAAGAACCTTAATATAATATTTTCAAAAAAACTAAGACTTATGAGAGATATTTCATAAGTTGTTGTGTAGTTTTTTGTTTCCTAGCTTAACAATAGAAAGTTCAAATCAAGAAGATTTGTATTCCTTATATTTCATATAATCCAGTTCAATATATAGAATCCATGGGATTGGATTTTATTAACTTTGTGATCTCTAAGGCTGCTCATATCTTCTTTGATTCTGATTAATAACTTTTAAAATTCTTTCTACTAAAAAGTCATTTTGAAATGTATATTAGTGTGATATAATTGGCTGACTTTACTAAATCTATGCTTTTTTATCTTTGGGTATTGACTGAGACAGTAAGTTATTAGCTATTCTCTGGTATACATAGCAGTACTGCTCATTATTTTAAAAGTAGTGGCAAAACATTCTGTTAAGGTTTTAAAACTAGGAATTCAGAATTTTTAAGTTACTCCTGGGTTTGTATTAGTCTTCACTTCAATTATTCCAGCACCTACATACTACTGAAAAGACAAAATCTTACCACAGGGATCAGCATCTCTCATTCTGAAAGTAGTATCCCAAATAATGTTTTCTGATCTAATATTAATGAACTGTTTCTAGGTCCATGGTGAACTATATTTGCGCTCATCTTTTTAAAGAATCCATTTGCTCTGAGCCCAGACACAAATACTAGACTATATTCAGTCCTATGGGAACCTAACTTCCAATTTTAACCACCACTACCACCACCATGGTATCTCGGAGATTAATTATAGAAAGCTTAAATGTAGGCTCATGCCTAGGATTTTTCCAAAAGGGGGGAGTTTACAAGTTGCTTTGTGTGATGACCACGTTAGCACCCTGGATAGCTTATAATCAGCTGGAGTCAGGATAAGCAAAAGTCAACCAAAGTGACCCTGGCTAGTCTTACTCTACCCCCTAGTCCCTCCTACAATTCTCTGTATATGCCAATTATCGAGCCAGCACAGGATAGTGGGAAGGGCCATTCCCAAAGCACATGCCCATAGAGAATTGTTCAATTGGTATTTAACCTTAAGTGCTCGAACCGATCTCAGTACATCGATTCACGAGCTTCATCCCTTTACATCTCCCACTTTCTTTTGTTTTAGAACACAGGTGGTCACGCCATCCCTGACTTCTCAGGAAAGGAGGGAAAGCACTAAAAAGGAGATGATCATGCCCTCCCTGACATCTCAGGAAGGGAGATGAAAAGCACCAAAGGGAAGTTGGGATTGCTAGTGGGTTTCTGGGCTGAAGGGTCTTATTAGAAACAGATATGCACAAATCCATCAGCATGGGAGGTATTACACAAGCACATAGCAATAACACACAGGCTATTAGTGGTAACTCTTCCCACAGCCAGTGCAGGCTCAATGTAGTGTAATAAACATGAATTGTACATGCAAGTAGTGATATAACAAACAATATAAATCAACATGGTGTTGTAAAAGATTTCCAGAAGTCCTAGAAGGAGGGTATGTAAACAGAAGTCACACATACACCTTCTTCAGCAGCCAAGAGATAGTCCAAAACCAATCTATTGTTCATTGTTTCATGTGTCAGGGAATCCAATGATCCCCTCAAGTTTTTGAAGTCCTGCAACTGTCTTTTTATGTGTTATGGAATCCAATGATTCCAGCAGATTTTGAAGTCCTGTAACAGTCTTATCATTTCTCAGAAAATGCAGTGATTCCTGAGGGTTTTCAAGTACTACAACAGTCTTATCATATCTCAGAGAATCCAATGATTCCTGAGGGTTTTGAACTCCAACAATTTTTGATGTCCCTGAATCAAACACTATAACTGCCAGGCTCTTTCTGTGGTGGTCACAGTCAGGAACAAAACCCCCCAATATTTCTTGGATCTTCTCCTTCGTTTCAAGGGTCTGCTGCATCTCTCTTTGATAGACAAGGCGAATACGGCTCGTTGGCCCCCATCTGATTCCTTCTCCATCTATGGAGATACAAGCAAACCCTCTCCCCCAAGCAGTTAATCTATCTGGTCCCTTCCATTCACCGCTTTCTGGATCTTTCCACATTACCTGGCAATTATCTAAAGATAGTGGAGCTGTTTGCACTGGACACTGCCCTGCTGGTGGATTATAAAACCTGAGTGCCAGAGCCAGTGCATCTTTTCAAAAATCAAGAAGTTAATAGTATAAAGAGCTAGATTTAGAAGTTCTCTAGGATTACTTGTGTCTCCCCCTTTCTTTTGTTTTTGGAGCAGCATCTTAATGTTTCTGTCTCTCCTCTCTACTATTACCTGTCCTTGAGGATTAAAAGGTCTGCCAGTGGTATGTAAAATCTTATACTGTGGCACAAAAGTGTGCAAAATGTTTAGAAGTATATGCAGGTCCATTGTCTGTTTTTATTGCTTGTGGAACACCCATAATTGCAAATGCTTGTATAAGAAATTCAGTGACCATTTGGACTGTCTCTTTTGCTGCTGATATTACAAAAGTGAATCCTGAAAAAGTGTCTACCACAACATGGATAAAAGACAGATGACCAAAAGATTTATAATGGGTCATATCCATTTGCCAAATTTCAATGGGTCTCAAACCATGAGGGTTCTTCTCTGAAGGTAGTGTAGGAGCATGGAAAGGAATGCAAGCTGTCCAGGGTTTTACTATGCTCCTTGCTTCCTCTCTTGTTATTCCCAATTGTAAACGTAAAGCTCGATCAGTCTGATGATATTTAAAATGAGATTCTTAGGCTTCCTGAAATAAAGGAGTATTGACCAACATGGTTAGAAGGCTACGTGCCTTTGAATTACCAGCAAAAATAGGACCTGGAAGTCCAGTATAAGAGTGGACATGCAAGATATATCTTACTTGGATGCTTTCTCACTTGCTCTTGAAGTTTCTTAAAGAGCTGATATATATTAGAGGCTACAAATTTATTTTGGGTTGTGGCAATTCTTTGTACCACACCTACTGAATAGGCCAAATCAGATATTATATTTATATCTCTTGGATAATAAGCAAGAGCCAGAATGATTGCATACAATTAATTCATTCTGCTGAATGGACTGAAAAGGAGTTCTGACTACTCTCTTTATAGTTAAGTCATGAGAGTATACAGTGCAAATATTATGTTTGGATGCATCTGTAAAGATAGTTGTTCCTTTAAGAGGAACTTTAGAAATCTTTTCTTCAAGAATCCATCGCCAATTATGTATTAGTCTGGTTATCTTTAATGGAGACCCATATGTAAAATTTGGAGCCATGGCTAATAAAATTTGCCACTCTGGGATGGTTTCACAGCATACATTAATTTGTGTATTAGTATAAAAGATGTATATCTTGTCAGGTCTTTTCCCAGATAATTGTACTGCTCACTTAATGGCTTTTAACAAAATTCTAGTCACAAGCACTGGGTAAGGAGTAAGGTTTTGTTCAGGTTGTGCCAGGAGGTTCACCTACTCTATCACACTATCTCTTTGATGAAGGACTGCTATGGGGTGCCTCTTGTGTAGTAAAAACTGATATTTCCAAGGGTTTTTGAGTGACTCAACCACATTGGATAAAGCCAGTTCAACTTCTCTCAAAGCCTCTTGAGTTTCTTTTGTAAACTGGCATGGTAAGTTTAAAGCACTGTCTCCCCTTAAAATGTCATATAATGGTTGTAATTGATAGGTAGTCAAGCCTAACACTGGACACATCCATTGGATATCTCCTATCAATTTCTGAAAGTCATTTAAGATGTTTAGCTTCTCTGTTCTTAAGGAAAGTTTTTGTGCTGTAAGCACCTTAGGACATACTTCATATCCTAAATATTGAAAAGAAGCATGTCTTTGAATTTTTTCTGGAGTTATGTGCAATTTGTAGTACCTTAGTATTTCCATGGTCTTTTGTAGACAGGCTTCTAACATTTGTTCCTCAGATTGCACATCCCAATATATCATCCATATAATGTAATAACATAACTTTTGGAAATGCTTTTCTTACTAGAGCACGAGCAGCAGCAACATGCATTTGACACACAGTAGGGCTGTTTTTCATTCTCTGTGGCAAAACTGTCCATTCATATCTTTTATAAGGCTCAGCTAACTTAATGCTGGGCACTGAAAGGCAAATCTTTTCATATTCTCCTTATCTAGAGGGATAGAATAGAAACAATCCTTAATGTCTACAACCCAAAGAGGCCATTCTCTAGGCAATTGAGTAGGAGATGGAAGTCCAGGCTGAAGAGTTCCCATAGTTTCCATCTGTTCATTTACTTTTTTTAAATCAGTCAACATCCTCCATTTTCCAGATTTCTTTCTTACACAAATTCCAAGGAATTACAGGACTTACAGAAGGTTGTAAGTGTCCTTGGTCATCTAATAAGGCCTGAATTTTATTGCTACCTAAGGCCCACTCTTCTATCCACACTGGTGTATCAGTTTTTCATTGGATAGGAACAGGTGAAAGTGTTGACAGGCCTTCAACAGCAGTCCTGCCTAAAAACTGAAGTACTGTCCAGTATATTCCTGGATTTTGTTGCTCGGAGTCAGAATCTGGGCGACTATCACCAGACTAGTAGTCTGTATCAGTAAACCTGATGCTACTACTTCTCCTGGTTGATAAGTCACACATTGTCTACCTATATTAGTGACTGGGATATTATTTACACATTCCCCAGTTTCCCACATCAGTGTATGGATGGACACTGTTTTGTACATACTCTCAGGAGATGAAATGGTTAAGCCTACTGTGCCTGGAGGCAAGGGATCCATAGGCTGGAGAGGAACAGATTTCACCTCTCCAGGGGTATCTCAGTTGTCTTAGCTGCATACAACTCTATTCTCCCCAGTTGTAATACCTTTCTCCCATCAAATTGCTTCCTGGCTGATTGGTCATGTCTGAATACTGAACTTCTAGATACTCTCTGGGTATAGCATCAGCTGCCATCATGCCCCATGTATTTTTTGTCTTGGGCCCTGGGGCTGGGCCCCTCATTCCGTTTCCCTGAATCTGTCTACATTCTGATGCCCAATGGAAGCCTCTGTTACATTTTAGACATGGGGTATTGGTCTTCTTCTCCCACTTTGTTTTCTCACTCTGTCTCTATGCCAACATTGAACTTTCAGATGCCTACTTTACCCACGTTGAAAGCGTTAACGAGTCTCTCTGGGACCCTGTCTTCCCATGTTTGGATCTTGGGGAGCCTGCATCATAGCCTGGCTATAAAAGGTATTTGTGCCCACTGAGGCACAGTGTCTTATGATCTCCTCTAAAGGAGCATTTTTGCATAGTCCTAGTATATAATTCTTCTACAAACTTATTAGCATTTTCTTTAGCAAGTTGCCTTATCATAATGTCTGTTACTGCATTTTTATCATTAGTTTGTACTATAGCTGTCTGCAAACATCCCACAAAATCAGCAAAGGGTTCATTTGGCCTTTGTGTTATTTTTGTGAAGGCTTTACCCTTGTCATTTTTATTGGGGAGAGAAGCCCATGCTTTGATAGCAACAGCAGCAATTTGCTCATATGCTGCTATGGAGTAATTCATCTGTACTGAAATTTTTGCATAAGAACCTACACCTGTTAGTTGGTCATAGGTGTTTGGAGGATTAACTCCAGTATGACTGTTTAGTTGGGTTTGTATCCTACAGAACTCACTATATTCAGAAAGCCACAAGTTTTGTCCAGGTTCTAAGCATGTCCTTGGTATAGTTTTCCATCCCTAGGGGTTAAGACTTCATAAGCCAAATTCTGTAATAACATCTTAACATAAGCTGATGTAGCACCATAAAGAGTACAGGCCTTTTTCAGGTCTTTGAGGATTTCTATATCAAAAGGAGTATTTCTTCTACTTTCTTGACTGAAAAGTTAAACTGTTCAATCACAGGATACATTTCTAGTTCCAGCTCAGCTATATCCTTCCCTTCCTCTGTGGCTTTAAGTACTGTCTTTTGCAATCTACTCATAGGAGGGGGTGATTTTTTTGGGGGGAGGGGGAGGTGCTGGTGGTGTCACTGCCTCTCTCACTACTCCTCCTCCCTCCATCCCTGAAGATGGAGTTGATAGGGGCGTGGCAAGGACCAGTTCCTGTTTAGGCAGGGTTGAAGCTGCCTTGTGAGAGTGAGAATCATCACACCCTTCACCACGCCCTTCATCCTCACTTAACTCCTCATGCCCTCCAGTGATATTGCTTTTAATCCGTTCTTTGTCCTCCTCTTTTCCCTCACACTTCCTCATTTGGCTGTTCTGAAAATTTTTCTTTTTTTCTATAACTTGCAAGATTCTTTAAGGCCAGTTGTATTATGTTGTATATATAGAATGTTTCCTTGGAAATTGGATGAGGACCTTTATCATTGTAGTATTCACATAGTTGCTCTCCTACCAGTTTCCAATTATCTAGCCCTATCTCTTCTTCCTTTAAGAACCAAGGGGAGTGTGTTCTAATGTACCCAAGTTATAATTAAGCTTTGTCCCTTGATCAACTTAAGTATGCTTTCTATAGCGCCCCCTTGGGTCAGGGGTGGGGTGGGGGTGGGGCTAGGGGAGAATCTTTTCCCAATATCTGTCCCAGTTCAGCTACAAAAGGTTACTAATTTAGCCCTTAACAAAGTAAGTTCCCTGTTTGTCTATTAAAATACTTGCCCTATTTCCTGGTCACCAGAGACTTCTTCAGTGAAATTAGGGTCCTTGGTCCGCACATTGGGCACCAACTGTGATGACCACGTTAGCACCCTGGGTACCTTAGAATCAGTTGGAGTCAGAATAAGCAAAAGTCCTTGGTCTTTATTCTTGGTCTTTAGAGGTAAGATTGAATTGGATAGAAGCAGAATCTCTGTGAGCTTCCTTCTCCTTGTTTACCACCAAAGTGACCCTACCTAGTCTTATTTCACCCTCTAGTCTCTCCTACAATTCTCTGTATACACCAATTATTGAACCAGCACAGGATAGTGGGAAGGGCCATTTCCCAAGCACATGCCCATAGAGTATTGTCCAATTGGTAATTAGCCCTAAGTACTCAAACCAACATCAGTGCTTTGACTCAGCTTTGTCTATAATGTGAATTAGATATAGGACAGGTATTTTTTTTTTCTACACAATAGTATTGTCATCTACTGGGAGAGTGCTATTTATAAAGTTTATCAGAACATGAAGCAGTTTTCAGGGCTGATGATTAAGCATTTTACATTTCACTTCTTATCTGTAGCATATAAAAATTTTACCAGTACAGGTTTGAGCCAATACTCATGTTAATGATCATTTTCACTAATGACAAAATTTTTCCTGCCATCGGCTATTCCTGGACCAAGGAAGTACCTCAGGACTTTATGAAGTCATAAATACATCTCCAAACCTGGGTATGTCCATCTCAACATTGATATTCTATCATCTACTTGAGAAAATAAGCACAAATTATAAAAGGAAAAGAGGGGACTGGATATAAAGTCTCTTATTTGAGCCCATCTTCACAGAGAAACAGTGAGGGGTTAGAGGGAAATAACAATTTATTCTCGTCACTGCACCATAGAGAATCTAGAGAGAAAGCCCAATACTTGCCATATGGAGTACTCGATGCAAAACATATTGAGCTGAAAATTGTCTTTTCTTTTCATTGCTATAGTACTCAGTGCCCCTGCCATGGTCATGGGATAAAAAGAGGACCAAGGGACAACTAAAGTTTTAATACATAATAGTAAAATACCACACGACTGGAAGAAGGCTCATAAACCCCTCTACTTGGTCGAGTAGAACTAGGAAGGGCAACTTTGAACATACTCCATGGAGTGGCTCCCAGGATTGTGGAGAGTGGTATATGTGGCAAAACTGAAATTAAATTGTATTGTCTCCTTTCCTTCTCCTCTATTTCCTTCTTCTCCCCTTCTCTGGATACACAGATTTTCAAAAACAAAAGTCCAAGTGGAACATTCTCCTTTGCCAATAGAACCAGTCAACTAGACTCTCTGAGTACCATTAATTGTCACTCTCTTTTCTGCTTGTAAACAAGTTATCATCTTGACCACTATGCCTTTTACTATTTATTCATGAGACAGAACCACTTTTGAAATTACAAGTCCTCCCAAATCCAGCCCTAGAACCAAAAAATATATGAACATTTTATTTGGTGCCTTCCACCCTCTGGAAAGTATTGTAGTAGTCACATAGTTGCTCTCCTACCAGCTTCCAATTATGTAACCCCATCTCTTCTTCCTTTAAGAACCAAGTTGACATGCGTTCTAGTGTACCCAAGAGTCTAGCAATCTGCAACCAAGTTATAATTAAGCCTTGTCCCTTGATCAACTTAAGCATGCTTTCTATAGTGCCCCCTCGTGGTGGGGGTGGGGGTGCTCTCATTAAGAAACATTTTTTAACAGGGTAGTTTGATCTTACAGTGAATAGCGCCCCAGCCCTGAAATCAGGAGGACTTGAGTTCACATCCAGCTTTAGCCACTTTCTAGCTGTGTGATCCTGGGCAAGTCACTTAACCCCAATTGCCTCATGAAAGAAAAGAAATATTTTTCCCTTTGTCAAGCCCTCAAAATTTACATATTACTAGTTACATGTGACACATCAGTTTGAAATTTGGGACCAGAAAACTGAAAGTCAAATGAGAGGCTGAGTGGTGTGTAAGTCAAAGTGCTACACTCAAGTGTCTGGAAGACATAAGTTTCTAATCCTATCTCGAACCCTAGCTGAGTAAGCCTGAGCAACTTACTTAGACTCTCTTGGCTTCATGTAATGGGCTGAGGCTTGAGTTGATGCACTGAGGTCCCAAGCACATGAGGCCAAATAGTAATTGGACCATTATCTATTAATATATATGCTTGGAGAAAGAATGGCCCCCGCACACTCTTTGTGCAAGTCCTGATGTGTTGTATAGGAAATGATGGTTTTGATGGGCAGGGAAGCGGAAAGGGAAGCAGAAAGAGAGACTGCTGGCTGGTGTCTCACATTGCTATCGTGACCGCCTGTCACCTCCGATCCCCCTCTGCTAGCTGGCTTCCTGTTGCAGCTGCCCATATTGCTATCACAATCCTTCTTCACCTCTACTGAGAATAAAGATTGAAGATTTTTCCCTTAACCTGAATTCCTGACTCAGGCTGATTTTAAATACACGGTCATCACAGCTTCAGTTACCTTATCTGTAAAATATAGATATTGAATTTTATGATTTCTAAGATTCCATCTCAAAATCTTTAATCCCAACATGTCTTTTTCATACTTATGATTTGGAGAAAAAAGACTCGAGATAGAATTGTCAGGGAGGGGGAAGGGAAAAGCATCTGAGTTCTGAAAGTATGAAACATCAGGTATTAACCAAATGACCTTTTACAAAGTTGAATATATTTGGGAAAGCCAAAACATCAAAAATTAAACTCTTGCCTTTAATTTGTAATTAATAAATTCAGTTAACCAGATTTAATTGACTGGTATGGTTTGTTAACTCTATTACTACTGAATATGAATTAGGGGAAAATCTTAACCTCCTTTATTTTAACAACATCTGAATGTCTTTCTTTCACAGTCTTTGCTTTAACACTGTGTAAAATTTTATATGTAATATATCAAGATTATTTTTAATCTTAATTCATATTCTTGTACAAATGAAAATTCCTGTGAATGCATATTCAAAATATTCTTTCCACTCTGAGATTTGTTTAATTCCCTAACTAGTGCCTATATTCATTTTATGTTGATAAAGTATGGGACTTAGAATTGAAAAAGCCTGGGCTCATAATCCACTTCTGATTCTGATTAACAGTGTGACCCTGGGCAAGTAAGGCATTTAACCTTTTAGTTTCAATTTCCTCACCTGTGAAATGGAGATAACAATATTTTTAGTACCTAGCTTACCGAAGTCATGAGGTTCAAATGAGCTAATATCTGCAAAAGACTTAGAAATCTTTAAAGTAGTATGATAAATGTGAGTTATTATTAATAATAGCCTATTCCAGTTCCAAAGTCCAGTCCAAAGTAGCTCCTTAAATCCTTTGCAATCTAATGCTTCGCTTGGCTAATTCAAAGTAAGTCTGTGGTATTGAACCAAATCAGATCTCTAGGTCCATATATCTGGAACAAAGTCATATTCTGGGCTTGACTTCTAGGTGCATTTATAGAGTGGAGGCAGTATATCTGGATTGTAGGCCAGATCCTTTGCCCTACCCTGTAGCTAAAGTTAGTTTATAGGATTGAAAGTTGAATGAAGGTCCAGAAAGGACCTTTTTTAGATTCTGTCCTTATCAGCTTCTACATCTCACTTTTGAATAAATTGGATCATTTGTTCAGAGACTTCATTTCTGTTCTTTAACCTTAGAACATACTTTATTTAAAAAAAAAAACTTTGTGTTTCTTGATACTAGATTTCAGTGAGATACTACTTATTAGGAATACTTTTGTAGCAGATCAGATAGTGTTTTCCTTATATAAGCCTGCTAAATAATACAATGGATAGAGCACTGGATCTTGAATCAGGAATTCTTGAGTTCAAATCCAGTCTCAGACAGGTAGTTATTAGCTCTGTGACCCTAGCAAAGTCCTTTCATGATTCTTCTTCATGTTCCTCAATTGCAAAAAAAGGGGGATAACAGCATCTACTTCACAGAATTATTGTGAGAATTAAATGAGATAATATTTGTAAAGCATTAATACATTCTTGTTCCTTCCCCTTTTTCCCTTCCTACATCTATTAAATGCCAGAATCAGAACTAAGATCCAGATTTCATGTGATTCCAAGTACCATATCATGCAGGTATCTTCCCAGGCTGCCACCTCTAATACCATATAGCACCTTTTGCCTCCCTCATTTCCTTTCTTTCGTTCCCCCTTATCAACCCCACCTATTTATGCATACCTTATGGTAGGAACTTTTTTTCACTTGTGTTTTTTTTTATTTTATTATTTTTTAGCTACTCATGATAGAAGGAAAACATCCCTGTGGGGATGCTAGATTTAGAGTATGGACCTGAAGAGGCTGAGTCCAATCTCCCACCCCCCCTCCCATTCTTACAAATAAGGAAACAGGCAACAGGTTAGGTACTTGCCATAGTTGCATAGCTAATAAGTGTATGAATCAGAATTTGAACAGAGGTCTCCTTAAGTCCAAGTCTGATGTTCTATTTATTGTGCCACTTATTAAATGTGTCATTGAGGCATAGTTTTATCATTTATTAATATATAGATACAGTTGTTAGATGATAAATTATCCTAAAAGATTTATAACCTGGTCACATACATTTGTGCAAACATTATTTTCTATATCTGGTAGCATTAAAAGAGTCTTGTTTAACTAAGGTTATTCTTTAAATGTTTTTAAGTATCTGCTATCAGGTACTTAAGATATCAGATATCAATAAAAATTCATCCTAATATTTATAGTCAATGTGCTACGAAAGTCTTTAAAAAACAGATAATCCCTTATTTAGAACAGTACATGTCCTTGGGAAGCATGTTGTAATTTGAAATTTAGAAATATTTTTTCATTAAAATAAAATATATTTATATTCATTAATAGAGGATATGTTTTGTGAGGTACTATTTGTTCATAATTTACAGGAATTTTTTTTTGTAATGACATTACAATGTCATCAAATGTATCATTTTTGAAATTACATTTGGTTTCATACTTCTTTGTGCTTAAGGTATCCTTCAATAACTCATGCCCAGAGCTCCAAATTTGCAAGGATTAGATTCAGTCTTGGGAACCATCTCACAAAATCTTTTTGGCTTGTTCCACTAGGACTATCAGCACATATAAACATGGAATTTTAAAATAATTTTCATCTTATTAATTAGAAAGGTATAATATGGAAGATGACAAATAGATAATAAGCAGTAATGGTAGACTGTTTTAGGGTACTGTTTTTAAATTGAAAAAATCCTATGAAATTTCTAATTAAAGTAAATATGTTGATGAAAGTTTCTAACAAATGTACTTAATTAGAGGAGTCCTTATCTAGGGCTTCTCAAGCATTTTCCCCAATTATTCATAGATCTGCCAGGTCCTTGGAATGCTTCTCTGACTCAAAATAAAAAAATTAGGAAATAGTTTTTGAATCTTTATGGACCAAGCTGATGGACAGCAGAGAATAAGAGAAAGCACATGCTACAAGAACAAGGATAGCACAAATTCTCCTGTATGTAGTCTTACATACTTACAAGGTGACCAGGTTCTTTTAAGCAATAGTGAGAAAAGGAGAGAGACTGGTTGCCTGGAAGGATTTCTTCTCCTGTTTGATTGCTTATTCTACCTCCACAAGTCAGCTTCATGGACAAAGAATGATCTTCAGTTCAGTGGCAGTCAGAGAGCTCTGTCCTAGGATTGCCTTATCATCTCAGTGCCTGGATTTTATAGGCAAACATCACCACCACCCCCCAATGGAGACGTGCCTTTTAAAGACAAAATGTGACAGATAGGACATTTTGAAGGCAATAGTTGTTCATTAGAATTCTGTTTTTCAAGGATTAGAAAAAGCATATCATTATAGGAATTTTTGTGGTTGTTCGATTTCATACTTCTTTGTGCTTAATATATCTCTCATTAGCCAAATTATCCCTACATTGGCCCAGAGCTCTAGGTTTATAAAGATTGGATTCAGTTTTGGAATGATCTCTCAAAAGTCTCTTTGGCTCTTGCACCTGGGACTCTCAGAAGTTTCATCATTGTACCCCTATTCTGAGTAGTCCTTAAGGTTGGTAGAATTTATCTCATATTTAAGTCTCTACAAACAAAGGGAAAAGCACCCCAAGCTCCAATATAAATACATAGGTCATACTTTATTTAACTTGATGACAAAAATATGCAAAAAAACAAAAAAAAGAGAGAGAGAGAGAGAGAGAGAGAGAGTTGTCCTGGAATCCATGAACAATGAAAACAACTAATCTTTATGGAAAATCCCACTTCCTCTCTACTTTTCCAGACTTAGGGCACTTTTATAGGCTTAAGACTCTTCAGCAATAAACTAGGTGTGTGAGGTGGTAAGGGCCAGTATTAAAGATGGCCTCTGTGAGAGCGGAGAGAAGATAAAATGATGTTGTGAAGGTAGAAATGACTAAACTTGACAATAAACCTAATGTATAGGATGGGATCACACTGAAGTTCTAAGCCTGGGTGACTGTGAGTGCCCTCAGCCACCAAGAAAAGAGGGTTTAGAGGAAAAAGAAGAAGAGTTCAAATTTTATTTTGACATTTACTGGATATTTAATAGACAAGTGCTCATCTTCAGTGGCCTCATATACAAAATAGAATTCATCCTATGATATCTGCCTTTCAGAGTTATAAGGCACAGATGAGATATGTACAGCATCTCAAATACTATAAAATACTATATAAATGTTAGTTATTCTTATAGATAATTTATATTTTACTCATAGTGTTGTACACACTTAGATGCAGCAGTGGTATACTGGATAGAGTAGATAGAGAACTGATCTTAAATTAGAGCCAGGAAGATCAGAGTTCAAATCCTACTTTTGATACTTCTTGGCTGTGTGAATCAAGGGAAAAAGTCATTTAACTTTTTGTGCTCAAATAACTGTAAGTCTCTATGTTGCAAAGAAGATGATGACCTGTACTTGCAGAGGGAGTTTCCTCAGCCATGATTTTTCTGTTTCAATAAAAACACAGGTCCATTCCTATGCTTATTGATTGATTGACTCCTCCTCTATCGCCATTTGTTATACACATTTAGTCTGACTGTATGCTTCTTTTGGGCAAAGACTATCTTATTTAAATGTTTTATTTATCCCCACTTGGTTGCATATAATAGGTATTTAATAAGTTAGATGAATGGATTCTTTCATAAGGATTTTGCCTGAGATCTCTCTAGATGGTTCTGATTTGATTTATGCATTCCTAAAAGTCACTGTACTATGCATTAAAAAACCCTAGGCCTTGTGGGGAAAATAAGTCTACCTACATGTCAACTCAAAACCAAGGGAAACCACTACAGCCACAACATAAAGATTTTTCACAATAGGATTGAGTTCATTGATGATCCAGTTGCTGTCCCATGAAGAGCATAGGTAGGACCTATCTATGCCCAGGAATTTAAGAACTTCAGTACAGCCTTTTCTAAGAGATGTGCTTCCCTCCCACTATAGTCACATACATACAGTTATGGGTTTATTTCCATGGAGTTGGAGTATTATGACAAACTACAACAGGACTTTTTCTTGAGCAGGTGGCTGGGGTCAAAGGGTCCCCTTTGTCATTATTGTGTCTGCTTAGAGTGATGGTGGGTCTCACTGAGTCTTCCTGTCTTCCCTCTCCTTTAACTTAGTTCTCTTGCTCTGCTAAAGTCATACCCTTCTCCTCATCCCCAATAGCTCTCACTGCATTTTAGATGCCCCCGTAGCACTTTTTCCTCAGTTGGAATCAGACATCTTTTCTTCCCACAGCATACTGGCAGCACTTCCTCCCAGCCTTTCCACTCTCAAGGTCATTTCCTAACTAATCCATGCCCTGCCAACAGGAGGACCTGAGTTCAAATCTGGCCTCAAACACTTAACACTTCCTAGCTGTGTGATCCTGGGCAAGTCAGTTAACCCCAATTGCCTCAGCAAAAAAAAAAAAAAAAAAAAGAATCATAGGGTAAAATAACCATTGAAAGAATCCACTAATCACCTCCTGAAAGAAATGAAAAGTCCAAGAAATATTGTAGCCAAATTCAATTATCAAATCAAGAAGAAAATACTACTTGTATTCTTGTATTTTTGGCTGCTTGTAGCCAGAAAGAAAAAATTAAATATCAAGGAGCCACAATCAGGATTACTCAAGACTTAGAAGTTTCCACATTAAAGGATCAAAAGGCCTGAAATAAGATATTCTGGAAGGCAAATGAACTTGAATTACAACAAAGAATCAAGTACACAGCAAAATTAACCATTATCTTTGAGGGGGAAAGATGGACATTCAATGAAATAGGGTATGTTCAATCATTTCTGAGGGAAAGACCAGAGCTGGACAGAAAATTTGATCTCTAAATACAAGGCTTAAGAGAATCACACACACACAAAAAGATAAACAGAAGGGGAAAAAAACCTGTTTTTAAAGGTTAAAATGTGTACATTCCTAAATGGGAAAATGATACATGGAAAAGAGATAATACTGGGAGAAGAGGAAAAAAAGTAAGGTAAAATAGGGTAAACTACATCACATGAAGAGGCATAAAAGACCTAATTCAACTGAGGGAACAAAGGGAGGGGGGATGAGCATTTTTGAACCTTAATCTCATCAGATTTGGCTCAAAGAGGGAATAATATACATACTTATGTTTGTTATAAAATTTGTCTCACCCTACAGGGTAGTAGGAGGGAAAAGGAGAAAGGAAAGAGGGATGATAATAGAAGAGAGGGCAGAAGTAGAAGGAAAAAGGAATAAGAAAGGGAAGGCTGAAAAAAAGGGAGGGCAGATTAAATGAGTTAGTGATCAAAAACAAAATGGGAGGGAAAGGGTAAAAGGAGAGAGAAAAGTATAACTTAGGAAAAATAGGATGGCAGGTGATACAGAGTTAGTAATCTTAACTATGAATACAAATGGGATGAACTCTCCTATAAAACAGAGATGGGTAGCAGAATGTATTATAGGATTCCAAAATCCTATAGTATGTTATTTATAAGAAACACATTTGAAAAAGAGAAATACATAAAGTAAAAGTCAAAAACTGGAGCAGAATCTATTATGCTTTAGCTAAAATTTAAAAAAAAATAAAGCACAGGTAGCAATTCTGATCTCAGATCAAGTAAAAGCCCAAACATCTAATTAAAAGAAATAAGGAAGGAAACTACATCTTACTAAAAGGTACCATAGATAATGAAGTAATAGCCATAACAAACATATATGTATCAACTGCTAAATTATCCAAATTCCTAGAGGAGAAGTTAAATGAGGTGAAAAAAAAATAACAAAAAAAAAAAAAAAAACTAAATAGTAGAGGAGCTCAACTTCCTTTTATCAGAACAAGATACAGCTAACCACAAAGTAAACAAGAAAGAAAGTTAAGGAGATGAACAGAATTTTAGAAAAGTTAGGTATGATAGACCTTTGGAGAAATTTCAATATGGATAAAAAGGAATATACTTTTTCCTCAGCAGTACATGGCATCTACATAAAAATTGACCATATATGTGAGCATAAAAACCTCACAATCAAATGCAAAAAAGGCAGAAACAGTAAATGCATATTTTCCAATTCATGATGCAATAAAAATTATGTCATAAAGAGTCAGGGGAAAATAGACCCAAAATTATTAGAAACTAAATAATCTAATCCTAAGGAATGAGTGGGTTAAATAATAAATCATAGAAACAATAATTTCATCAAAGAGAATGATAATAATGAAAAAAAATTTTATGGGATGCAGCTAAAGCAGTTCTTAGGGGAACTTTATATTTGTATATACTTATGTGAATAAAATTGAGAATAATTTAATTTATACTCTAATATATTTAACACGTATTAGTATCCTGCCATCTAGGAGAGGGGTTGGAGGGAAGGACGGGAAAAATTGGAACAAAAGGTTTGATAATTGTCAATGCTGTAAAATTTCCCATGCATATAACTTGTAAATAAAAAGCTATTAAAATTTTTTAAAAATAAAAAATAAAAAGTTTGTTAATGCTAATTGGTTAAATAGCACTGGGGTGTTAGTTACTAGCTTTTAATAGTATCATTTTAAAATGGGAGCTTGAATCCCAAGAATTTTAAGAAGGAAATGTAGCTGACCTTGCTCTGGGATGTTGAATCCAGAGGTTACCCAGTATTCTAAGTATTCTAAAACTTTCTTTTATTCACTCTCGCAGGTTTTAACAGAATAAGGTACATCTCTAAGTAATAATTTTATTACTTTTTTGGCATTTTGATGTTTGAAAAGTGCTTTCATTACAAGAGTGTGAGTGAGGAATGTAGTTTGAATACTATAACATTTATTTTTGAGATGGAAAAACCAAGTCTGGAGAGGTCACGTTTCTTCACTATAATCATAAAGCTATTATTAATCTTGGCCCCAAACCCTGACTCTAAGTCCAGCATGTTTTCTATTATATCATGATCTTTCTCAATCTGTTGACCAATCATGTTTTCAAAAGTTTTATGCCTCAACATTTACTATTATTTAATTTTATCATTGTCTCTTTCCTCCAAGCTCCATGACGACTTCCTATATGTATTGTTTTTCATTTGACAGTTTCTAATTTCAGGTATTACATTTTTGTACAGCAATGGAAAATTGGTTCTTTCTTCTCCTACATTTGATTAGTTGAGTTTATGTAGATAATTCACAATAACTTTATCTTAGTCCAATTTTATGTTTACTATGATTAGCTGTTGTTTTACCCCTAAATAAGTTCTAGGGTTTTTTTTTTTTTAACTATTAAAGAAAAGTTCTGATTTTTATCTTACCTCCAAACTAGCTTTTTAAAACTATAGCTTTTTAAAGGGTCAAACATATTATCTTTTCATGTGTCAGCTACAGATTTTAAAATTTTGTTTTCTTGATCAGCTATGGAAAGCCTCACCAAAATTCAGCTAGTAGTTAAAATGTGCAGATCTCATTCATTCAGAATCTTGTAAAAGCAATTATGATGAGGATTAAAAAAGGCCTTTTAAAAAAGAAAGAAGTGGGGACAAATATTCAAGATCTATTAAAGAGTAAGATAGCAATAAAATGAGCCATTAAATATCTTGCTGTGGGGGGTGAACAAATCACAATTTGTGGTTTGGAAGAAAGGAAGGAGTAATATACCCTTTCTAAAATGACATTTTAAAATAGATACAGGAACAGAATTCCATTTCTCATGTGTCCAGTTTTCACTGCTTTACCCTTTGTCTTCTCACCTGAATGGATTTCCATTTGAGGTTTCATGGGCATTCTATTTTTTCATCACCTTATTTTGAATCAAAGTAATAAGATTCAACATATGACTTAGTCCCATTCAAGACCAAGTACTAATAGAGCAATTCAAATGAACTCTGCATACAAAAATGATAATCCAGGGAAAGAGCAATGTAGAAAACTCTAAATGGTTAAAATTTTAAATTAACTTTTACATTCCTGCAAATTTTTGAAAAGAACACATTAGTGGCTTGACACATATCCTCTTCTTCCACATATTCCAAATAGTAAAAATGTTGAGATTGACCTCCTTTTCTGTGATCAGAAAGTCAATAGAATTGATACAAAGGAGACTTCACCTTTGATTCTGAAGTTTCTTACTTATACCTTTTGATTATCACTAGAAATTTCCTTGATTTTAGGAAATGGCCTAGGAGGAGGAAAGATTCCAAGAAGTCTTTCTTCATTGCTTTATAAACTCTAGGAGGTCATAGGATTTTTTTGACATTTAGGCTAAAGGTTTCCAATCTTCTTGAGTATTAGAACTCTATTTTAACATTTAAAAAGATGAAAACTCATAAAATAATGTACTTAAACTATTATTGTCTAAAGATTTTTTTAAATTGCTTGTTATAACATTTTCACTCTTTCTATTATTGTTGGCTTGCATTTTTGTTTCCATCACAGGTATTTTTTTCTTTCTTTCAAGATCTGATTTTTCTTGTGCAACAAGATAACTGTATAAATATGTATACATATTTTGGATTTAACATATGTTTTGACATATTTAACATGTATTGCACTATCTGCCATCTGGGGGAAGGAGTGGGAGGAAAGAGAGGAAAATTTGGAACAGAATGCTTTACAAGGGTCAAAGGTGAAAAATTACCCATGCATATGTTTTGTAATAATATATAATATTAATATATTAATTAATTATTATAATTATATATTAATTATAATTATAATATAATTATGATTAGAATATATAATTAATATATAATATATAATAAAAAAAGAAAAAATTGCTTGTTATTAATTACAAGGTATTTATAACATTTGAAAATAGTAATATGTGTGTGGGGGTGTGTGTGCAAGATATAAATTCGATTTACAGTAGGTATCTTTACTGATTCCTTGAAATAATTCTGTGGCCTCCTCTCTCCTCTATGGAATATAACTCATATGCTGGAACCACTGTTCTAGAGAACAGGGCCTCACTTTAACTTTGCCATTGCTACCCACAATAGGGTTGCTAAGGGCTTCTATAGAAAAATCACAAAACCTTTTTTCTCAAATTCATATCATAATATATAACATATAATATGACATAATCATATCATATAATAGATTTTCACTATTCCTTGACACTTTTTACATAATTCATCACATATTTCATTTCAAAGAACAATTGTTCCAAATATTTTCTTCTCTTCTCAAGCTTCCATTTCCAAGTTAGCCCTATAATCTATAGAGCTTTCTTCATTAGACTATTTCTGTAGTTATTATTAGTTGCTCTTCCCAATTCTCACAGAAGTAAAATATTCTTATCATTATCACTGCTATTGTATATCTATATTCTTGATGAAAAAAATTTTATTGCACCATTAACACATTTAGCATTTTAAAAAAAGAAGCCATGGATGACAGTGGTTACAGGGAAATTCTATAACCTGTGTGATACCCAGACTTTTAAGTTTCATGTTTAATTCAATCTATTCCCACATCAATCTAGTAGCTCATTAGATTTCATGGAGATACCTAAAATATCTTGGATTTAGAAATTGTGGTAGGTACATTGAATTGGTATTTGACTAGATGTGAGAAGTTGTAATCTCATGTTTACCATCAATAATGCTTTTTTTGGTGAATTAGTATCATGATGAATTCATTAGTGCTGCAACAAGGCTACTTAAAAGAATTTTTAAAAAATTTTACTTCTGTGAGAATTAGGATGAAGGAGTAAAGAAATTCTTTAAACGTTTCTTATTTCCCAGCTAGCTACACTCCTTTGGCTTTCTCCCCATTATGCCCTACCTCAGGAATCCAAAATTGTATCAGCCTTAATATTTATACCTCATAAGTATGCTCTGCCAAACAGCTTCTCTAACTGAAAGGTAAAGTGAAGAGCTCTTCCCCCAAATCTCCAGGACCAGTTATCCCTTGCCTATTCCTCACTTTTCAGCTTTGTGTGTGTGTGTGTGTTGTCATTCTCCAAAAGATTGTAAGCATCTTGAGGGCAGACTGTTTTTCTTTTTCTTATGTGTATCCCTTATTGCTTAGCACAACATAGTTGGTTTTTGCATGCTTGGATTAGAGGAAGTTTGCTAAACTGATTATGATCAATAGAACCTTGCATTCATCTTATTTTTTTATGAAAGCTTTTTATTTACAAAACATATGCATAGCAATTTTTCAATATTGACCCTTGCAAAATTTTCTGTCCCAAATTTTTCCCACCTTTCCCCACTTCCTCCCCTAGATGGCAGGTAGTCTAATACATGTTAAATATCTTAAAATATGTTAAATACAATATATGTGTGTGTGTGTGTATACATATTTTTATATAGCTATCTTGATGCATAAGAAAAATTAGATCTAGAAAGGAAAAAAACCTGAGAAGGAAAACAAAATGGAAGCAAACATCAATAGAAAGTGTGAAAATGCTATGTTGTGGTCCACACTCAGTTCCCATGGGTCTCTCTCTTTCTTCATCACTGAACAATTAGAACTGATTTGAATCATCTCATTGTTAAAGAAAGCTATGTTCATTAGAATTGATCATTGTATAGTCTTCTTGTTGCCGCATTCATCTTCTAAGTACAACTAATTAAACCAGCATTGAGCACATGGGGATTTCTTGGTACATGGGAGAGTTAATCAGTGATCAAATACAGCCTCACTTCTTTCAGATAGGCCCAAACAATAAACCAATCCTCCCAGATCTGAAATCCTCTTTTTCTATTTCCAGGATATTTTCCAGAAACTATAGCAGAATAATAACTGGAATCCAAGGTATCCAGTCTTACACTCTCTATATTATACTATAGCTTCCTTCCTAAGAAATATAATGCTAATCAATTAAATTAGCCAAGGTCAGCTTAAATAAACCTAGATTATCCTGACAAACTAATAAGCATTTTTATTTAATATTGTGCTTTTAATGAATTCAACAAGTATCTCTGCCTTTCCCAGTTTGTAAGTGAAAATACTACTAAAAGTTGTCACTACTCTTTCATGTATATGCCTAAATCTATAGTCATCTAGACATGGAACTATTCACAGAGAAGCCCCAGCCAAGCCTTGAGAATGGAGTTCTTGATACAGATGTTAAAGATATTAGTACCAAATATGATTAGAGACCATGAAGGAAAGATGGACAAGTTGTTGTGTAATATGTCTACACACACAAATAAACTACTGGTGTCAATGAAATCCATGGACTTTCAAAAGAGATCAGTCTGACAATTTGTAAAGGAAGAACCAAAAAGATAAATGATATCCTTTGATTAGAGCAGGACTTCTTAAACTTTTTCTACTTGTGACCCCTTTTTGCCCATGAAATTTTTATATGACCTCAGTTATATAGGTATATAAAATAGATATACAAATTGTAAGTGAATGAAAGTGTTGAGAAATTATGATTTATTATCAATTAAGGTTTGATTTGTATACCTATTATATATACATATTCTAATATCTGTAGATATTTAAAATATCTATATATTTTGTATAGAATGAAATAATCCCTTCTGGCAAGAAGTTTATAATCTAATGGGGGAGAAAAGAAGTACACTTAACATCCTAGCTCTGGCCCTCATCACCTCCTATTTGAACAACTGCAATAATCTTCAAATTGGTCTCTCTGCCTTATGCCTTCACCCTCTCTAATATATCTTCCATTCAATTGCAAAATTAATATGATTTAAGTATGGTCCTGGCTATGTAACTCTCCTGCTCAAATGAAAATGAGATTTAAATCAGAAAAGATGACTGAATAATGGTTGAACATGGAAATAAAAAAAAAGGCTCATTCCAATTCTATCACTATTGAGTTGTAGGATATGAGCAATAAAGCCACAAGTGGAAGGTTGACCATGGAGGCTATGTCTTTAGAAAAGAGCTAGATTTTAGTGAGTTTGGTAGGAGTAAGAAACCTAAAAAGTCTTTAAATGTAAGAGTTTATTTGTTACCTATGGAACAAATGTGTCAGAAAGCATAATAAAAGAGGACAGTTCTTGAGTTGACTGTTGAAGTGGGGAAGGTGGGATTCAAAAAAACTATTTCTTGGACTTCCAGCAAGATTTTTTCTTTCCCTTCTTTCCCTTCTCCATCCCATTGGTCATAGTGGCTACATACACTAGGGAGTTGAAATCCTTAGTCAGCTCCTGCACTGTGTTTCATTCCCTCTAATTCATGGAGATTAAATTCATACCCTATAGTAAGATAATGTCAAAATGAGCTCTTTATTTAGGCATATAGGGTGATACTATACGTATATTAGAAGATTAAAGGATAGTTTATCTGCCAGATTTTTGGAGAAGAGAAGGATTTATAAACCAACAATAAATAGAGAATATTATGAAATACAAAATGGATAATTTTGATTACATTAAATTAAAAAGATTCTGAACAAACAAAATCAATTCAGCCAAGGTTAGAAGGGAAGCAGAAAAATGGAAAACAATTTTTACAGCCAATGTTTCTGATAAAGGCTTCATTCCTAAAATATGTAGAGAACTGGGTCAAATTTATAAGAAAAGTATATCATTCTCTAATTGATAAATGATCAAAGGATATAAACAGACAATTTTCAGATGAGGAATTAAAGTCATCTATAGTCCTATGGAAAAAAATGTTCTAAATCACATTGATTAGCAAAATGCACATAAAAACAACTCTGAGGTACCACCTCATATATCTCAGATTGGCTAAGATGACAGGAAAAGATAAGGATAAATGTTGGAGGGGATGTGGGAAAACTGGAGCACATGCATTATTGGTAGAGTTGTGAACTGATCCAGCCTTTCTGGAGAGCAATTTGGAACTATGCCCAAAGGGTTTTTAAAACTATTCATATCCTTTGTTATGGGGTCCATGTCCCAAAGACACCATATAAGATGGAAAAGGACCCACATATGCAAAAACATAGCAGCTCTTTTTGTGTTGGCAAGGAATTGAAAATTGAGTGGATGCCCATGAATTGGGAAATGGCTGAATAAGTTATGGTATGTGAATGTAATGAGATATTATTGTTCTATAAGAAATGATAAGCAGGCTGATTTCAGAGAAGCCTAGAAAGACTTATACGTACTGATGCTGAATGAAGCAAGCAAAACCAAAAGATCATTGTACACATTAACAAGGTTATATAATGATCATCTATGATAAACTTAGTTCTTCTCAAAAATTCAGCAATCCAAGACAATTCCAGTAGATTTGGAATAAAAAATCCCATATGTATGCAGAGAGAGAACTATGGAGACTGAATATAGATCAAAGCATACTATTTTCAGTTTTTTTGTTTGCTTTTTCTTTCTTGTATTTTCCCCTTTTGTTCTGGTTTTTCTTTCACAACATGACTAATATGGAAATACGTTTAAAATTATTGTACATGTATAACCTATATCATATTGTTTGCTGTCTTGAGGAGAAATGAAGGAAGGGAGAAGGGAGAAAAAAGTTGGTACTCAAAATTCTACAAAAATGAATGCTGAAAACTATCTTTAAAAATAAAATACTATTAAGGGAGGGAAAAAAATTTAAAGAAAATTGGAGATTAGTGATAGAATGCCATGTAAGAATAACAGTGAAAATAATAATGATAATAACAATGATGATGATGACATTGATGGTGATAATGACCGTTTACATTTATATGTGAGCTAGATCTTTTCCTTAAAATGTATTGAAATTGTCCTTGAGATTTAAATGCCTCAGGTGACTAAAGACTCTGGACTTCCTCTCTGATGCTTATCCAGTGGTCATCACAAGAAAGATGGGAATTATGCTTAGCTGAATCATTAGAATCCTGCTGAATATGCTTGTTGAACTTCCTCTAAAATGACTAAGGAAATGGCCTTTCAATCAGATCTTCTGTGAGAGTTTTATTTCTATTGAATATCATATCTAAACTACCAAGGGACTGATCCATCAGGTCTTTCTTACCATAGAACCTTTCCCTTTAGAATCCTATTAGGTAGATAGTACAGTTATTTTACAGTTGTAGAAATTTTAGACCACTGACAACAGCTAAAATTGAATCTGGATCTTCTGACTGAAAACCAAACTCCAGTATTCTTTCCTCTTGCCCAGATTGTTTCATATTAAACATTAAGATTCACTTCGGTGGGACCTGTTCTGGGCATTCTAGGTGGCAGATAGAAAGTTTCTCTTTTTATGTAAAAGAGAATATGTAAAATAACAGAATTTGATTGAATGTATGGTAAGCTCTTTTTATAACCTAATAGAATACTCTTTATAAAACTGGATAACTGAATGCCTTGAAAGTCAATGAGACATAGTGGATAAAGAGCTAAGCTTAGAGTCACAAAAACCTGGAAGTCACACATATACTGGCTATGGAACCCTAAGAGATGCCCTTGAAATGACTTAGAGAGTCACATCTTAATATCCCAGGTAACTAAGACAGTAAACTGCAGAACATTTTAAAATTTAGTTTAATTCCTCATTAACCATCTCTTCTTTTTTGTGATTATACCTGAAGCTGAAGGATTTAGGAATCAATTCCTAAATTTAAGAAATAGGAGAATACTTAAAAACTATAAAAGTGCCTGACAAACAGCACCAACATAAAGAAATGGACCATTTATGTAGGGCCAGAGTAGAAATATTAGATTTTCCTTTTTTTGTTGTCCTTTTTTTTCCTGGAATAGTTCATGCATACTCAAGAAGTACATAAACTTCTTCTTTCATGAATTGGGTACCTGGCTTTCTAATTCATTTGTAAATGAATAGATTATGTCATAAGAAGGTACAATTTTCTTTTAAATAAAGGACAATCAGTATATAGAAAATATTGGACTTATATTTAGGAAATATGGAATTCAGAAGTAGGTTTAAATCCTTTCCCTAACAATGATTAATTGTCTAACTCTGGACAAGTCAATTAATCTCTCTGGTTCCCAATTTCTTTTTCTTAAAAATGAAAGAGTGCACTAGATAAGCTCTAAAATAATTTCCAGCTCTAAAATTCTATGGCTTTCATGTTATAAGAAAAGAAAGCTACAATAAGAAAGAAAAATCATTTCCATTTCCAGATGCCAAATCTTGGACAGAAGAAAGCCACTCCTTTGTGAAATAATAGCAAAAAGGATATGAAGTTTCCAGGAAGGGAAACTAGCACTCTCATAAATTACTTCCTACAAATCTTTCTAGTGCTTTCCAGATTATTTCATTCTCTGGTACTTCTAATACTTGAATGACTGGAATACAAGAGTACTAGGAAATAGAAGCCTGGGGTGACAAAATTTTGTTATTGTTCTAGTTAGTCACATGGCCAGTTCTAGTTTTCCTGGACCATGCCACAATTCAAATAGTCACGTGATATCTTTCCATTTCAAAGGCAGTGAATATTCTAAAGGTTATTTTCCCTTTTCTACTTTCCAGGGGTGATAGAAAATAATTTTAAAGAAAGAAAGAATATTAACTATTGTTTAATAAAATAACAAAGAACTTTCCTGCTGTGAATTATCTAGCTCCACTGGCTTTAAATATTAGTTATTATAAAACAAGGCCTTTTAATGAATGAGTAACATGAAAGGCAGCTAGATGGTACAGAAGATAGAGCACTATCCCTGGTGTCAGGAAGACCTGAGTTCAAATTCAGACTCAGATACTTCACATGTTCTAGCTCTGTGATCCTGGGTAAGTCACTAAATCCCAATTGCCTCACAAAAAAATAAATAAATAACTTGAAATGATTTTAAAATTACAGAAGCAATCAGAATCCATTTCATGGAAACTGCTTTGGGTTTTCAAATTAATCATTTATTTCCCATTCAACCTTCTGTTCCCCACATAGACTTGAAGTTGCCATAATTATCTGTGTTTATCAGTGTGTATGTACCTGATTCATCCAATCTTAGAATTAGAAGGGTCTAAGAATAGTAATGTGGTCGATTGGAAGGAACACTAGATTGAAATCCAAACATCTACTTTGAGTCTTGGCTCTTCTTCTCTTTCTATCCTTTATGACACTGGGAAATGTCATTTAACCTCTCTAAACCCCAGGACTCCAATTATACAATAAAGATAACAATATTTGTGTTAAGTACTTCACAGAGATATTTTGTAGATCAAATCAAATAATGTATTTTTTGTCAACCATTAAATGCTTTATGTAAAAACATTATTAAGATGGTTTCCATGTCCCACTTCCTTATTTTATAATTGGGGAAACCGAGGACCAGAATCATCAAGACAGTTTTCCAGCTAAGTAATGTAAAGACTAGTGCTATATGACTTAAAGAAAGGCAACTGTTATCCCAATTTTTAAAAAAAGGAAGAGGGAAAGTGGAGTGTTCTGTGAGCTTGACTTCAACATATTATTGAGAAAAGGAAGGATATTCACAAAGAGGCTACATAGCATCATTAACAAAAGGTCATGCCAAGTTGCCCTTATTTTTTTTTTTTTGACAATTTGACTAAACTGATTGATTAAGGAAATGCTGTAGAAGGAAGGAAAGGTTTGCTTAGATTTTTAGGCAATTATTTGGCAATCTCTTGTGCCAAATGCTATTCTTGTAGACAACATAGAGAGATGTGAAATACCTCATTTACAGTTAAGTTGATTCAGAAATGGTTGACTAGTCAGAGCCAAAAAATGTCATAATTAACTTACTATCATCTTAGAAGAATGACTTGTGGAATACTTCAGGGATTGGTTTTGTGTACTTTTTTTTTTTTAGTGACTTGGGTAAAGATATAGATGATTTCCTTATCAAACTTGTAATTCAGACAAAATTTCAGAGGAGAGAGGGATACTTAACATGATTGATGACAAAATCCAAAAATATCTCAATAATCTATACAATGTTGAGCAAATGAAACAAGATAATAACATGAAGATAACAAGATGAAATTTATGTACAATCATCTGGATAACAAAAATCATCTTTACAAGTATATGACTAAAGAAATAGGACAACATTGTACACAGTAATAACAGCATTGTGTGATGATCAGCTTTGAAGGACTTAGCTCTTGTCAGCAATATAATGATCTAAGACAATTAAAAAAAAAAACTTGTGATGGAAAATGCTTTCCACATCCAGAAAAAGAATTTTGGAGCCTGAATGCAAATAGAAGCATATTATTTGCCTTTTTTGTGTATATTTTCTTTCTCATGGTTTTTCCCTTTTGTTCTCATTCTCCTTTAACAACACAACTAATGTGATAATAGTTTTAATATGATTGTACATTTATATTCTATATCAGATTGTTTGCTATCTTAGGGAAGGGAAGGAAAAAAGTGGAAATTAAAATTTTATGAAAGTGAATGATGAAAACTATTTTTACAAGTATTTGGAAAAAAGTACTATTAAGTAGAGGAAGAAAAAAACCATGTGGCTAAAAGAAGATTTGAGAACTGGAAAAGAGATAGCATATGAATATTACTACTTCTGAAAGAAGATGAAGATATCCAGTGAGATTCCTGGGGACTTAACAGTAGTCATAAGGACAATTCTGAGAATTTTTAAAAAAGGTAAAAATGTTTCTCCTGGCCCAGAAGTTCCCTTCCTAGAAAAAGAAGTCTAACTGTTGACTCATGTTGATCAAGTTAAGTCCCTCAAGATCACACTTTTCTTGCATTCTTTGTATTATTTCCCTACTCTCAAAATTCCAGGGAAATTCTCTAAAAATTAGGTTCATTTATGTTTCATGTCTATGTCTTCCCTAAGAGAAATGAAAGGTTTCCTTATGGAAAAATCTTCATTATATAAATTCTATAACAATATTTAAAACACAAAAGATTCAGCAATACATATTGACAAATACTTGCACTGACAAAACTCAATTCATGGAAAGCTCTCTCTCTTCATTTCTACCCCAAAGAATTTCTTTCTTCCTTTGAGATACTCACTCGGACAACTTTGGATTTTGGCATTAAAAGCCTTTTAAATGAAACTTTTACTAGTGCTCACCAAATACTAATGACATCTTTCAAAATTACCTTGTATTTATTTATGTTTATGCTCTTTATCTTTATTCTATGTACATGTCTATTGAGTTTTTGTTTTCTCCAGTTAGCATATAAATTTGTTGGGAGTAAGGATTGCTTCATTATTTGAAACAGCACTAATCACAGATTACTAATTACTAATATGTAATATTGGCTGTTCTGTCATTTCAGTCCTTTCTGACTCTTTCTGTGCCTATTTGGGGTTTTCTTGACAAAGGTACTGGAGTACTTTGCCAGTTTCCTCTTTAGTTCATTTTATAGCTGAAGAAACCATGGCAAACAAAATTAAGTGATTTGTCCAGGATCATACAGTTAATAAGTGTCTGACCCCAGATTTGAACTCAGGAATCTGAGTCTTCCTACTTACAGGTTTGGCATTCTATCCAATGAGCCACTTAGTTGTTCCCTACACATAATAGGTATTTAATAAATTCTTGGTTGATTGGTTGATTGACATATTGATTTCTTTTGAAATCACAAATAATGGACCAATATGGGCAAAGTCAATATCTACTCCTTTGAAAATATAGAAAATAAAAATCTGTATGTATCTAGAAAGAAATTGATTTATATTGTAATGATTTACATGTTGATTTTATAGTTGTTCTTCAATTTGATTTTATCAACAGACTTGAAAAATTAATTCAACAGACTGGTTAAAACACACCTTCAGAATGTTCTATTTCATCATTTATTAAGGGCTTATGAAGTATATAATATGCTAGAAAAAAGTTAAGTGTTTTGCTTTTTTAAAAAATAAAATCACTTTATTAAATTTAATTCTATTAACTCAGAAAACATTTAATAAGCTTTTACTATGTCTAACATATGCTAAGAATTGACAATACAAAGAGGTGGGATTGGGTCCTGCTTTCAAAGTTTTTTCCAATTTCTTTATTGGAATTGGATATAAATCACTAAGAAGATGAAATAAAAGAGAGGGACAATGCCAAGAAATTTGGAGAGGGAGCGTTTATAGTAACTGGGAACAAAGGACTAGGGTGGATGGGCTGGTGGGGAGCAATCTGAATATAGAAGGGAGTATCTACACTGAAAAGAATGAGATGGACATCTAGGAAGTCTGTTCTAGGTCTGAGAGACTGTGTGAACAGAAGTAAGCCTTTGGGAGATGGTAAGAACATGGAGAGTAGTTCAGTTTGGAGAGAATGAGGAACACATGGAGGGGAGAAATATGAGATAAGGCTGGAAGGGTAAAATAGAGTCAGATTGTGGAGGGCCTTTAATGTCATTGTCAGCAGAGGATACATTATTTGGGAGGACATTGAAGATTTGGGGGGAGAACAATGATAGGATCTGAAAAATGTATTCAAAGTTTTCTTGGGGAGTGGAGTCAAGCATGGATTAGAGAAGAAACAGGAGGAAGCAAAACTACCTGAGCAATAATAACAAAGTCCCCAAAAGAGGAAAAGATTAGAAAAGCAGGAACAAGAGAGATATTTGGCAGGTAAAAATCATAGAATATTAGAACTTGGAAACAGATTATATGTGTAAGATGATGGAGAGGGACAAGCCAAAAATCTTTAGATAGCAGCTATATAAATGGCATCTAGGTGGTGCAGTGCTCAGGAAGGCTGAGCTTGAGTCAAGAAGACCTGAGTTCACATTTGACTTCAAATACCAGCTTTGTAAAGCCTAGGGAAGACATTTAATTACTATTTGTCTCATTTTCCTGACACACACATGGAAATCACAATAGCATTTATCTTCTAGGATTTTGCTGTGAGGACTTTGTGAAAATATTTGTAAAATGCTTAATACAGTGCCTGACATGTAGTAAGGACTTATTAAATGTATATTCTCTCCTTTTACTTAAGGTTTGCAAAGTGCTTTACATATATTATCTCATTTGCTCCCCACAACAACCCTGAGAGGTAGATGATATTATGATGTCCAGTTTACAGATGAGGAAATTGAGGTGGAAAGTGTGACTTACGCATGGTCACACAGGAAGCATCTGAGGCAAAATTCAAACTCAGGTCTTCCTGACTCCAAATCCAATATTCTATCTGCTGAGAATACTCTTGTTATTAGAAGGGAAAGAGAAAATAGTAGTGGGAGGTTCTAGTTTATAAAATACAACAAATACAATTTGGGGCATGAAATGCTTGTGAAATGTACAGAAGGAGGTGGCCAGCAGGAAGCTGGAGATGCAAAAATGGCTTTTGGGGGAAAGACTGGGCTTTTTATTATAGATCTGTGAATCATTTGCAAAGAAATAAACAACTGAATCCAAGATCAGATGACTGAAGGAGAGAGAAGAATGAAGAGAAAGAAGGCTAGGACAAAATCTTTGGAGATTACACATAGTGGGACAGAAGATGGATGATAAATCTATCGATGGAGATCTGTAGAGGAATGGTCAGATGGGTTAGTAGGAGAAATAGAAAAGACTATAAAAGGGGTTGAATGCCAAGGAGGTCTGTTTGTTGCTGGACATATTTGTAAGTGAAACAAATAATTTAGAACAGTATTTGCTGAAATATCAGCAGAGATTTAGACAAATAGGAAGCTATCATGGAACAGGCCCAGTAAAGGAACATGGTAATATTCCCAAAAGATGCTAAAGGCATAGGTACTGACCATATATATTCCTTATAAGCCACATGTATTTCTTATATGTATTTCCCTTCTATGCCTATCTGCCCCTCCAAATATGTGCCCTGGTAATATATCTTTCCTACATGAGTTTCAATCCATACATGTAATGAGGTCAGGGTAGCAATTCCTAATTCAAAGTATGAGGTACAAGACACATGTGAAGAATTCACAATGGCATTCCCTTTGCCAAAGGGTATCTTTTATTTACAAGAAGAGGTTACAGACAAATCGAAGAGGTAAATATAAAATGAATTCAGGAAAGCATATAATTAGGAAGGAAAGGGGTTTTCATAATTAACAAGGGAAAAGGCAAGTTGCTAGTGGAACTCACAGTTAACCCGGAGAAAAGGAAAATACTCCATGAGGTGGGGGTATGCCAGTTAATAGCATGCTCAATCCATAGAAGAGTTTAGCAGCCTAACAGTCAGTTAGCTATTACAAGGAGAAAGGTATCATGAGGAAGAATGCCATAGCTGGCTAACCTTAAAAGAAATTTAGCAAAAAATGGTCTAGGCCAAGGGCAGATTTATAGGGGAAATTTAGCCTTGGGAGTTTGACATAATCACTTGGCATTCTGATTGGGTACAATTAGGTGGGATTTCCCAAGACCTTCACCATAGGTGGGAACTGATTCCATCAGTGCCTTTTCCTGCTTGATTTGGGAAGTACTGTAATCTTACCAGTACTTCAGGCTTTCTCTGTTAACCCCACCTAGCTACCGAGGACCTCATCAATATCTATGTATGTCTATTCTTTCTGTTGATGGTATTTGTATTTCTGTGAGAATATACCTCAGATTCATGTGAGAACATTCTATTGCTGCATTTGTTATTATCCTATTCCATTAGATACATTTTTTAAAACTAATTTCATCCATTAAACATCTTTGTTTAACTAATTTCATCCTTTAGCAAAAGAAAACATTAGTTTTCATAAACTATAGTTTTGCATGAATGCAGAACCCAAGGATATCTTGAACCTTGGGTAGTTTTTTGGTAGAACCTATATTCAAAAGGAGATGGATAATCACTATATATCATTAATATAATTAATCATTATATAACCATTTGAATTGAAAATGACTTTAGAGGCCATCTTAGTCCAAGCCCTTCATTTTAAAGACATGGAAATTGGGACCAAGAGCTTAAGTGACTCGTCATAGAACAACTGGTCTGCCCCATAAAAATCACAACAAAAAAACCTGCTAGAAAAGGATTTATGCATGTGTATATGCATATGTTCTTTTTCTGGCAGGGTTTTACACAAAATATAAGTATATATATGTATATATATGTGTGTGTGTGTGTGTGTGTGTGTGTATATACATATATATGTATATATACAAATATATTGACATATATCACATATGCTTCGAGTTTCACACATGTATACTGCTCATGTGTCACATGCAAAGGCATGTGGGAGGAGGGAAGAGGAAACAATAACGGGCATTTATATAGCACTTTGAGGTTTGAAAAAAAATTTTTTTTCAAATATCATCTACTTCTGAGTGGGTTCTATTATTATCCCTAGTCACCAGATGGAGAAACTAACACAGACAGAGAATAAATAACTTGCTTAAATCATAAAATCAGTAGGTATCTGAGACTAGATTTGAACTTAAGTCTTCTTGATTCAACTTCCAATGTTCCATCTATTTTACCACCTCACTTTCCCACCTAATCTCACATGAATGACATTGGTTGAGGCAATGGCATGATGAAGGCCTTCAGAAGTGACCAAAGCAAAGAATTTGAAATTTAATTTCCTAGAAAATATGTTATTATTTAAGGTAACAGCAGAAATTAGATGTGTGCCATAGAGTACTGAACCAGAGATCAACCAATCCCACCTCAATAGAGGATTGGGCAGTAAATGGAAGCAGGGAGAGCAGAAAAATAGAGAGATTGAGACCAGGAGTCTTGGGGATGTGAGTGTTGCCCAAGGAGAGTGGGAGGGAGAGCAGGAGAAATGGGATGCCCATAGAAAGCAAGGTTAGTAGAGCTGCAATGACAGAAGACATCAGGGGCACTGCAAAATGTGTATTTTTACTTCCGTGTCCTATTCCCTGCTTATATATTAGATATACATCTTCTCTATAGGTTTGGCCATCCCTCACTCATACAACAATACCACTTTTCTAACTAAAAGTGTGTGTATATCTGTGTGTATGCATTTGAGTGTTTATGTGTTTATTTGTGGGAGAATGTGCCCAGCTTCACATAAGAAGGACCTACTGCTACTTATTACTTTGTTTTATTAAATACATTTGCTTTGAACAATATTTTCCTCTGGCTACTAGTATATAAAGAATATTACTTTGGGCTCATGAGCTATGCTTTTTAATAAATTTAGACACATATAATACCTTGAACGTTGAGTACCTTGGGGGACAAAGGGGAAGAGTATGGGGAGATGGTGCTGTGGATACTATTGAAATATTAAATTAGCCAAGGGAAAAGAGATTCTTCAGGAGGACAAGAACAACCAATACAGTTAAACATTGCAAAAATTCAATGAGAATAAAGACCAAGACAAAAATCAGATTTAGATATTGGGAGATATTTTTAAAAAAATCTTTGAGTGTGCTGTTTCAATAGTCTAAGATCAGAAGAGAAATTGCTGGAGTTTGAAAAACAAATGAATGAATAAAAAAAGTATTTTTTGTTATTATTATGTGCCAAGAAGTATGTTAACTGATGGGTATACAAATGCAATCCATAAGATAATCTGTACTTTCAAGGAGTTTTACTCATAAGTAGGAGAGCTGGAATTGGAAGGTTTAATTTGGCCTCAAGTGTTGTGATGGCCTGGTTCGGGGTAGAATAGCAGGAAATTCATTTATCAGAGGCCAGGGTGAAGAAAGAAAGGGAGGGAATATAGAATTTTTCAGAGTTTGTGAAAGGAAAAAGGAATATAGGCTGATAACCTGAGGTAAAGTTAAACTTTTTGGTTTTATTTTGGCTTTGTTTAAGCATGGAAGAAATCTGAGCATGAGGTAGAAAAGAAAGAATAAATAGAAAGGAAAAACTGGGGCAGCTAGATGGCACAGTGGATAAAGTACCTGCCCTGAAGTCAGGAGAACATGAGTTCAAATATGACTTCAGACACTTAATACTTCCTAGCTGTGTGACTCTGGGCAAGTCACTTAAACCCGCTTGCCTAACCACAAAGAGAGAAAGAGAGAGAGAGAGAGAGAGAGAGAGAGAGAGAGAGAGAGAGAGAGAGAGAGAGAGAGAGAGAGAGAGAAACTCAATAAAACAGTATAAAAGAGAAAAAATTATTGAAAGGGAGGAATAAGATTAAGGACATAAATTCAAGAATTAGCCTTGTTAAGAAGGGCCACATTTTACTCACTGTAGGAAGTCAATCAGTGACAAAGAAAAGTATTTTTAATTTATACTTCTTGTACAATAAAAGAAAGGCAAATGCCCTAAATGGAAAAGCCATTTATTCTCCTGCTGAGCTATTTGAAGCCACAAAGCAATGCAAAAAAAGTTGTTATGTTGCCACCTAGTGACCATAGTTAAGAATTTTCTGGAGTGTTAAAATAAATTTTTTTTAAATCTTAATTAAAGGGGAAGTAAAAACCATTTCTAAGGGAACCAAGTAACTGAAACATTTCTCAAACAAATATTATCTCATCGTTCCACAGAAATTGTATGACATGGTATAGACTTCAGGGCTGTAGTTTTTGTTGGCTCAGGAGCACTTCTATTGGATGTTGTTGTTTAGTCATTTCAGTTATGTTTGGGTCTTTGTGACACCATTTGGGGTTTTCTTGGCAAAAAAATACTAAAATAGTTTCCTATTTTCTTCTCTAGCTTATTTTTACAGATGAAGAAACTGAGGAAAACAAGGTTAAATAATTTGTCCAGAATCAGATAGCCAGTGTCTGGGTTTGAATTTGAACTTAGGCCTTTCTGATTCCAGACCTGTAACTTTACCCCTACACCATTTAGATATTCCTATTAAATGTTATTAGTCATTAAATAAGGGCAGATGGATTAGAGATGGCAGGGAACGTTCTGAAGTTCAAACTCTCATTCTATATCTCAGCTCCACAGTCTTGCATAGAGTTTCTTTTTTTTTTTCTGCATAAGTAATAACTTTATTGTAACTTGATGTGCTGAAATACAAAAAAAAAAAAAATACAGCAACAAGATACAAAAATATTAACATCAACTGACTTTTAAAAAGAGGCTGACCGGTGTGATGCAAGTGTTTATATACATTTATGAATTTTCTAAATCATATCCACCCCAATGCTGGTCTTTAAACCAACAATATGTTTATCTCCAAAACAGGACTCATAATTTAAGACTTCATTTTAAACACCAAATACAGAATTAATTGGACTGCTAGGAATGATGAAGTCAAATATATGAAGAATTTCCACAAATTCCCTTTCAAATATAAAGTCCATTTACTACAAACAGATAGTAAGCTATGACTGTAATTCAATTCAGCAAACATTTATTAAGCACCTGCTATGTATAGAGCACTGGTTAAACTAGTCTAATTTTGATCATTTATAGGAAGCTCTGTGTGTGTGTGTGTGTGTATGCGTTCATTTTTTCCAATGCATTTAAACCAGTGACCAGTAATTACTGAATTAATTTCCAAAAATGAGCTTAATACTCCTAATTTAGATATGTTTCAGTCTGGAGTAAAATGCTGATTTTAAACTATGAAACATCTTTATAAGGAAGTATCAATCTCTTAAATCTTCATTCTTAAAATACTTATTTTAGACCATGAGAATGCAAATATAAATATCTGGCATGTTTGAATTAAAGAAAAAAAAAACTCTTCTTGTTTTATTCTTTGTTTGTTTGTTTGCTGAGGCAATTGGAGTTAAGTGACTTGCCCAGGGTCAAACAACTAGGAAGTGGTGTCTGAGGCCAGATCCACTGTGCCGCCTAGCTGCCCCCAAATCTCTTCTTGTTAAAGAATACTGTATATGACTGATTGCATTGGGTTAAAAAAATCATCTGAATAAAAGATTTGTTAGCTTGTAGGCATATTCTTTTCAATTACATATCAGCAAAGGAAATTTGCTTTGATTTCAATTGTAAACTTGCTGCAATATCAAAGAGGTAAAGAAATGAATCCAATCTTCTCATAATTTATTTTCAATCTAGTTTACATATGCATCAGTAATACTTGAGAAAACAAGATTTTTAAAAATATTTTATAAGTTAATTTTATAATAGAAGTCCTAAAAAAAGCACTATGTTTTCTTAGGTCAGTATTGCATAAAGTTTCTAAAAAACAGAGAAATAACAGTGGTTGCTTCCTGTTAACTTCTCTTTTACTCTATATGATATATTCATTTCAACTTCTTATAATTCATTTCTGACCTTGAAAGACTATGTTATGATCAAGATCATATAGCTAGTTAAAGGAAGAGCTGAGACTGGAATAATAATCATTGTTAGCATTTATATAGTATGTGTGTGTGTGTGTATGTGTACTCATATATGTATAATACAAATAGCATGTATATTTTATGTTTTATATATATATATACATATACATATATATGCATACACTTTAAAGTTTGCAGAGAATTATACACATATAGCATATCATTTGATTCTCACAACAATGTGTTCAGAAAGCTGCTAATATTCTCCCTATTTTACAGAGGATGAAACTGAGGCTAAGAGAGATCAATTGATTTGTGTAGGGTCACAAAGCTAGTAAGAATCTTAAATAGATTTCAAATTCAGGCTTCCACTTTCTCAATGTGTCACCTAACTGTCTTATTCCAAGACACTGGGATTTAGAGCTATGCGTTCTACTCTAGATCTCTAGTACCCTCCTATGCCAGATTGCCTCTACTGAGAGTGTGGCATTGTACTAGTGTAAAGAGTGTAGAGTATTAACATTCCCAGGTTCCACTTAGATGGGGGCAAACAAACCATCAAAGTCTAGAGGTGTCCAAGGTTTATTGGATCCTTTGTCAAGAGGGAGGGTTTTATATCTTTGAAGATTTCAGTCAGATTGCTCCTAAGTTTTCTATTGCTTAGATCAGGGGTTCTCAAACTTTTTAAATAGGGGGCCAGTTCACTGTCCCTCAGACTGTTGAAGGGCCAAACTATAGTAAAAAGAAAAACTATGAAAAAATTCCTATGCATGCTACATATATCTTATTTTGAAATGAAGAAACAAAATGGGAACAAATACAATATTTAAAATGAAGCAAGGTTAAATCAACAAACTTACCAGTATTTCAATGGGAACTAGGGGCCTGCTTTTGGCTAATGAGATGGTCAATGTCTGGTTCCATATTTGTCACTGCTAGTCATAACAATGATGCACGTGTGCATCCGTTATCTTGATCTGGTTGGAGATTTCAAATGTTTCATTCTAGAAAAAGTCTGTTCACAGACATAAGTGATGCCAAAGATGGTTGCCATTTTAAACGCATGGTCCCTGAGATGAGGATATGTCTCAGAGGGGAGAGATGCATAGAAATTATGAAGGCTGCTTGACTTGAATGCGTCTTTCAGAGAGTCACAATTCTGCAGTTCAGCCAGTTCCATTTGGTAAATTGTATCCACATTTTCAATGTCAATAGAAAATGGGTTGCAGAAAAGCTGTATGTCCTATTCATGGAGATGAAGCTCTTCAAATCTAAATTGGAACTCCTTTTGCAATTTTTCCAGTGAATCCACACATGTTTTGTTTGGGAATGCAATCAGTGGTTTTTCTGCTAACAGATTTTGAGTTGTGGGGAGATGGCAGAAGTTCTCCTCCTTCACTTGTTTGATGAGGAGGCCTAATTTTACTTCAAATGCTTTGACATGTGATTGCATATCACAGATGAGCTTCCCCTTTCCTTGAAGTTGCATATTGAAATTGTTGAGTAGCTCTGTTACATCTGTCAGAAAGGCAAGGTGCCATTTCCATTCTGAATCATTGAGCTCTGGTACTTCTTTGTTTTTTGAAAGCAGAAAAGTTGTAATCTGTGGAAGTAAGTCAGAGAAACATTTCAAAACTCTCCCTCGACTCAGCCAATGGACTTCTGTGTGACATAGAACATCTTCATACTCAACATTTAGCTTAGACAGAAATTGCTGAAATTGTCTGTGATTTAGTGCATTAGATCTAGTGAAGTTAACATACAAGATACCATAATTTTTATAACAGTCCCACTTCAGTAATTTACTATACAGCGCTTGTTGGTGGATGAGGCAGTATATGGCTATTGGATGAGAATGATTATGTTTGTCCATCTCTTGGTTAATGCGAGCTCCTTTCTTAGACCCCACCCTGCTAGGAGCACCATCAATTGTCACGCTGGCTAATTTAGCCCAGTCCAGTTCCAAACCATTCATAGTTTGGCAAATGTTTTCATAGATATCCTCTCCTGTAGTTGTTCCTTTGATGCTTTGCAGTGCAGCAAGCTCTTCTATGACTTCAAAATAATCATTCGTCCCACGAATAAAAATTAGAAGATGTGCAGAATCATGAACATCATTGCTTTTGTCAAGTGCCAAGGAAAAATATGAAATTTTTGTTATGGAGTTTTGCAAATGCTGATGCAGATTGTCTCCCATTTCTTCCCTCCTCCGTGTAATTGTAGGTCCTGAGAGACTCACTGTACTAAATAAATCGGCCTTCTCTGGACACATCTCTTTGGCAACAGAAAGAAGGCATTCTTTAACAAATTCTCCCTCCACGAATGGTCTGCCAATGTGTGCTATTAGCTTGGCAACTTGAAAACTTGCTCGCAGTGATGAAATATTTAGCTACTTCTGCTTCACAAAAGTATTTTGCTGAGTTGTCAATGTATTTTTCAGTTTTAATATTTTATCTTTCTTACTTCTCCAACCAAACAATCATATTTATCTTTATGTTGAGTTTCATAGTGTCAACGCAAATTATATTCTTTGAACACAGAATATAGTGTCTGGCATATCAGACACACAGTTCTTTCTTTGCACTGCATGAAAAAGTAATCATAAATCCACTGTTCTTTGAATATCCTATATTCAATTTTTCTTTTTCTTGACATCATTATTTCCTAGGGATTCCAAATTGCTATTAGTAAAATACCAGTATATGCATACAGCACTACAAAAACAATATACCAGCAATAACTTTGCCCCCACAGAGACATACAGATTGCAATGCCCAACTTCCTCTAAGCTGCCTCTGTGATGCTCTGTGATGCCTCTGTTTCCTGTACTCTCTCTCCTGCTCTTCGTGCTCCCGCTTCTGACCTTCACTGCTGCAGTGAATTCCCCCTGCAGAGCCGTGACATGCGCGGCATGGACTGTACATCCCCGTGCCTGTCTGTTGTGGTGGCTGCCATTACAGTACAAGGCTGTGGGCTGTCAGTTCTCCATCTTCTGCATCTCTCTCCCTTCCCCACACCACACATCCCAGCCTGGGAACTCACCTCACCTCAGTATTGCCTCACACTCTGTCTCTGCTGTCTCAGCCCAGTGCTAGAAGTGTGCGTTGTTAACCCGAGTTTAGGTCAAACGTCACTTCTGGTCTGATTTTGCCATAATCCGGCGGGCTGCATAAATGTCCTCAGTGGGCTGCATATGGCCTGCAGCCGTAGTTTGAGGACCCCTGGCTTAGATGGTCAGTACTCTGCTTTTTATTATGTAGGAAATTCCCAAGGAAAATACTCCTATCAATTCTGGGGCAACTGGGCATAGAAAGATTAAATAATTTGTTCAGTTTCAAATAACCACTAAAGGCAGGAATTGATCCCAGGTCTTCCTGGCTACAGAGGCTATAGCTTTGCTTTGGCTAAAGTAACAATAACAACAACAACAATAATAAATCAAGAGAGATGACATCTCACTTCCTTGTATATGAATATTATCAATCGTGCTCTGATGAGAGTGTCACTTTGCTCTTCTGAGAAGATAAAAAAAAAGCTGCATATCTAATGATTGATTATGACTTTGGGCAAATCAGCTTCTCTTTGGGTATCTCAGTTTCTTCACCTGTAAAATAAGAGCTCAGATCCATAAGGGTCCTTTTGTTTCTAAAGTTCTATTGTATGGGGGAATTAATATTATAGTTTTAATGTTTCTTTTGAGCTACATTTTTATTTTGTTTTCTTGGAACAAAAGTAAACATAAGGGTGTTCCAAAAATTTTAGCTCGTTAATAGCTTGAAACTGCACTGAGACTTTTGAAACACTGTATTAGAGAAAACTACAAAAATAAATTCTTTAAAAGACACTTACATAGCAATTATTCTAATTCAAAGGAGGGCCACACACACACAAAAAAAAACTAAACACACATTCTAATTGGTTAAATGAAGTGGTAATATTCAGCTTGAAGAAGAGAAAAGCTAAAAGATAATTGATGTATTAACTTTACATATATAAAAGTGTCCTGGAGAAGAGGGCCTACATTTAATCTGCATAGGTCCAGAAGGAAGCATTGGAAGCAATGAGTGGTAGTTTCAACAAAGGCAGATTTGAATTTAATATAAGAAGAAACTTTCTAATCACTTCAAAATGGAAAGAGCTATTTCCATCAGCAATGAATAACTTGTTCCTGTGAATGTTTGAACAAAGACTAGATGGCTTCTTGTCTTGATGTTGACAGAATTCGACAGGTTTATAAACTAGATCACTTTAAAGGTTCTATAGTCTAAAATCCATGATTTCTCATGTAACTCTAGAAAAAACTTCATAAGATGATGAATAAAAATTGAAACTGCTTTGTTGCATGGTTTATAACATATGGTCAGATTTTTCTGTGACAAGTTTACCACATATGGTATACATGTCAAAGGTAATACAGGATTTGATGATCAGTGGTACCTTCTAAGGACCCTATTAAATGTGCTTACCTTCCATCCCAAATGAGATGAACGCTGCCATAATGATTTCCCTGCCACTAGTATTCCTGTTAAAGCCAATCAAGTTATTAGGTTCTAATTGAGGTGTGAGGTGAAAGATGATTCAAGTATGGCTATTCTTTTTAAATAGTACTTTATTTTTTCTATTTACATGTAAAGATAGTTTTCAACATTTTCTTTTATGAAATTTTGAGTTCCACATTCTCTCTCTCTGTTCTTTCCTCATTACTTCCCCAAGATAACAAGCAATCTGATATAGGTTATACATGTGCAATCCTATGAAACATATTTCCACATTAGTTATGTTGTGAAGGAATACTCAGAATAAAGGGAGAAACCAAAAGAAAGAAAAAACAGAAAAAGTGAAAATAATATGCTTCATCTCCATTCAGGATCCATAGTTGTTTTTCTGGATATAAAGAGTATTTTCTATCATGGATCTTTTAGAATTGTCTTTTTATTATTGCATTGCTGAATAGGACTAAGTCTATCAAAGTTGATCATTGTATAGTGTTGCTGTTACAGTGTAAAATGTTCTCCTGGTTCTGCTTACTTCACCCAATATCAGTTCATGTAAGTCTTTCCAGATTTTCTGAAATCTGCCTGCTCATCATTTCTTATAGCACAATAATATTCTGTTACATTCATATATCATAACTTGTTTAGTCATTCCCCAATCAATGGACATCCCCTCAATTTCCATTTTTTGTCACCACAAAAAAGAGGTGTTATTTTTTGTACGTGTGAGTTTTTTTCCTTTTTTATTATCTCTTTGAAATATAGATCTAACACTGCAACATATTTAATATATATAGGACTGCTTGCCATCTAGGGGAGGGAGTAGAGGGAGAGAGGGGAAAAATTGGAACAGAAGCAAGTGCAAGGGATAATGTTGTAAAAAAAATTATCCTGGCATGGGTTCTGTCAATAAAAAGTTATTATAAAATAAAATAAAAATAAATTAAAAAAAGAAAAAAAAAGAAATATAGATCTAGTAGTAGTATTATTGGATTAAAGGGTATGCATAGTTTTGTAGCTCCTTGGGCATAGTTTTCAATTGATTTCCAGAATATTTGGATCAGTTCACAAGTCTACCAGCAGTGGATTAGTGACCTAGTTTTCCCACATCCACTCTGATATTTATCATTTTCTTTTTCTGTGATATTAATCAATCTTGTAGGTATGAAGTGGTGAGATATAACTCTTCTTGAAGGCTTAATTATTGCCTAAATTACACAGATTCAGAGAATTTCAGAAACGGCATTTACTTAAAAGTTTATATAATTGAACTCATAATTTACTAAGCAGTACTTTTACATCACTTGGTGTTAAGGGACAGGTCACTTATCTGAGAGCCTCCCCAACTGTGGATCATAATATCTGAAGGAGTTGCAGGGTAGCCTTTGCTGACACAGATGTTGTGGCCTGGGAATGAGATAAATTGGAGGCAGAGGGAAGAGAGGAGAGATCAGACAATGCTATGACCTTTCAGTCAGAGAAGTCCGAGAACAGCAAATGCCTCAGTCTCCTTATATCATCCTCTCACATGAGGACATCCATTCTGCAGGTCTGGATTGGATCTCCAGCAGCCACTGTCAGTTAGCTCCCATGACATAACAACTTGGGACAAGTGGTCATTCAATCTATATTTTAAAAATTCCAAGGAACAAGAACTCTCTACTAATGGGAGTAAAATTGAATTTTGTACAATTGTAATATTATTTTCCTTATGCAATAAGGAATATAGAGAATATAATGTAGAAAAAGGTATGAATACTTTCTCATGGGAAAATGTATTTCTCCAATTTATTAAATAAACATTTCATGGATTGCAATGAAGATCCTGAACTTAGATGATTAGTTAAAAGAAATAGTTAAATTGTATTAATTAATTTTTTAAAATGCAAATACATTCCTGGATTGCCCTAGAGTCCATGAGATTAGGTTTACATTTGGGAAAAAACTAATTAAGTAGCCAAGGACTGACTTGTAAAATGCCCATAAGGGTAGTGATCCATGAAGCACACTTTCACATAGGGAGTGTCCTTCTAACCCTGCTACATAAATCCTTGTAATGACCGCGTATTTAAAATCAGCTGGAGTCAGGAATTCAGGTTAAGGGGAAAATCTTCAATCTTTATTGAAGTGAAGAGGTGAATAAGGATTGCAATAGCAATATGGGCAAGAAAGATTGCGATAGCAATATGGGCAGCTGCGACAGGAAGCCAGCTAACAGAGGAGGATATGAGCTGAAAAGCCGTCACACTGACAATGCAAGCAGTCTCTCCTTTCCCTTCCTTTTCCGCTCCCCTACCTCCATCCACCAAAATCGTCATTTCCTATACAACACATCAGGACTTGTACAAAGAATGGGTGGGGGCCATTCTTTCTCCAAGCTTATATATTAATAGAGTATGGTCTCATATTTAGCCTCATGTGCTTGGGACCTCAGTGTATCAACTCAAGCCTCAGCCCATTACAAATCTTAATGATCATTAATACTGCTTTCAGATGCTTTTTATATACCTAATTTGTCAAAAAGTGAGAACAGGCTTCTCTTTTCAAAAATGGAGACAATTGGTTTGGCAAAGCTGAGCTGCAGGTTTGAGCTAAAGAAGCAGAGGGTCTATCTTCTATAAGTCTTGAAGAAATAAATCTGCTTCCCTCCCACATCCCCTTTACATTTCTTGTTTTGCTTTGTTTTGTTCTTAAAGACAGCTAACTTAAAAACAGGGCATTGTAAAGAGAAAAGGCCACTGTTGCCTAAGTTTTAGAAACTTAGATAGCATGCTTTCCCACAGATAGTTCAAAATAAAATCCTAAAGGGTGAAAAGAAGACCAAAAACTATGGAACATGTATAGTTAAGCTACTATAGTGATGGTTACCAGTGACCAAAATCACCCACAAGCTCTCCTTGGTGATTGTATAAGGAAAACAATGATTAGAACTGTACAGAAGTAAATTTTGCTCCCATGGTTAGTAGAGAAAGAACTCTTGCTTCTTGGAAATTTTTTAATATAAACTGAATGACCACTTGTCCCAAGTGATGTAAAAGAACTGCTTAGTCAATCATGAATTAGATTATGTGGCCTTTGAAGTAAATGCCATTTCAGAAATTCTCTGAATCTGGGTTATTCAGGCAATGATTAAGCCCTTAAGAAGCCCTTACCATCTCATACCTATCAGATTGGTTAATATGACAAAAGAAGAAAATGATAAACGTTGGAGTGGGTGTGGGATGTCCTAAGATTAAATAAATGTTAGTCACTGGATATACTATTTATCAACAATGAAATCTTAATTATAAAATCAAAAATAATTATTTACAATATTTAAACTATGAGAAAGAGCACAGCTAGTTATCTCAAACCTTCAAAGCCATTGCAGATCACTTCTTTTCACTTCTGAGAACATCCTCTTATACAATTTACTTTCCCCTAGTTTCTTTGTTTAAAGATACAGTAACAGTTTTCAGAGCCTCAGTGGAAAAGGCTTTTGAAACAGTATTACATTAACATTTTAAATAACATGGATAATGAAAGCAAAACAGTTCTAGAAATTAAAACCTTTCTCTCTCCTTGACTGCTCCAACTTTTCTTGTCTCTGGAAACAGAACAAAGCAAAATAGGAAAGTGTTTTTTTTTTTCTTGCAGCAGAATATTCTTTTCCCTGGGTGAAAAACATAGGGGCAGGAAGAAATTATTAGCTGGATTGAGGTTGAGGTCTTTAACCACTATGGCTGCAAGTCACTATCTTGTGCACCTACCTCACATTTTGCACCATGCTTTAAACCAAAGCTTCTTAAATTTCTTAAACTTTAATTGAATGTGTGCATTGCAAAAAAATTTGGCAACAGCAAAAGTTATCAAATATTCCTCCAAAATTTAATTCTTTATGTAAAAATAAACAAGAACATCCTTTTCATAAGTATTTGCTTTAATTTTAATAAATGTAAAATTATATGTGTACCAAATAATTGTTTTAAAACAATTTTCTTTATAATTGATTTGGATACTTATTTTGTATACCTCTATACCTGAGGTAGCATAAAAATTTATTGGGCAAAAAGGAGGAAAAAATTTAAGAAACACTGGTCTAAATACCGCAAATAGTTTTTTAAAACCTTTTTTAAATATAGCTTTTAATTTATAAGATATATACATGGGTAATTTTTCAGCATTGACAGTTGCAAAACCTTTTGTTCCAATTTTTCCCCTCCTTCCCCCCACGCCTTCCCCCAGATGGCAGGTTAAATATGTTAAATATGTTAAGGTATAAGTCAAATACAATATATGTATACATGTCCATACAATTATTTTGCTGTACAAAAAGAATCGGACTTTGAAATAGTGTACGATTAGCCTGTAAAGGAAATCAAAAATGCAGGCAGACAAAAATAGAGGGATTGGGAATTCTATATAGTGGTTCATAGTCATCTCCCAGAGTTCTTTCGCTGGATAATGCTGGTTCAACTCATTACTGCTCTATTGGAACTGATTTGGTTCATCTCGTTGTTAAAGAGGGCCACATCCATCAGAATTGATCATCATATAGTATTGTTGTAGAAGTATATAATGATCTCCTGGTCCAGTTCATTTCACATCATCAGTTCATGTAAGTCTCTCCATGTCTTTCTGAAATCATCCTGTTGGTCATTTCTTACAGAGCAATAATGTTCCATAATATTCATATGCTACAATTTATTCAGCCATTCTCTAATTGATGGGCATCCATTCAGTTTCCAATTTCTAGCCACTACAAAGAGGGCTGCCATAAGCATTCTTGCACATACAGGTCCCTTTCCCTTCTTTAAAATCTCTTTGGGATATAAGCCCAATAGTAACACTGCTGGATCAAAGGGTATGCAGTTTGATAACTTTTTGAGCATAGTTCCAAATTGCTCTCCAGAATGTTTGGATGTATTCACAATTCCACTAACAATGTATCAGTGTCCCAGTTTCCCCATATCCCCTCCAATATTCCCACATTATCTTTCCCTGTCATTCTAGCCAATCTGACAGCTGTGTAGTGGTATCTCATAGTTGTCTTAATTTGCATTTCTCTGATTAATAATGACTTGGAGCATCTTTTCATATGGCTAGAAATAGTTTCAATTTCTTCATCTGAGAATTGTCTATTCATATCCTTTGACCATTTATCAATTGGAGAATGGCTTGATTTCTTATAAATCAGAGTCAATTCTACTATATATTTTGGAAATGAGGCCTTTATCAGAATCTTTGACTGTAAAAATGTTTTCCCAGTTTATTGCATCCCTTCTAATCTTGTCTGCATTAGTTTTATTTGTATAAAAACTTTTCAATTTGATATAATCAAAATTTTCTATTTTGTGATCAATAATGATCTCTGAGAAGTAAACTATCCTATGTTTTTCTAATTTATTTATAATCTCATTCTTTATGCCTAGGTCATGAACCCATTTTGATCTTATCTTGGTGTGTGGTTGTTAAGTGTAGGTTACCCCTAGTTTCTGACATACTAATTTCCAATTTTCCCAGCAATTTTTGTCAAACAGTGAGCTCTTATCCCAAAAGCTGGGGTCTTTGGGTTTGTCAAACACTAGATTATTAAAGTTATTGACTGTTTTGTACTTTGAACCTAACCTGTCCCACTGATCAACTAGTCTATTTCTTAGTCAATACCAAATGGTTTTGGTAACTGCTGCTTTATAATATAATTTTAGATCTGGTACAGCTAGGCCACTTTCATTTCATTTTTTTTCATTAATTCCCTTGAAATTCTTGACCTTTTGTTTTTCCATATGAACTTTGTTGTTATTTTTTTCTAGGTCCTCAGTTAGTTTTGATGACTCCTTAGTAGCTGTATTATCATAGTTTCTTTTGGTTCATACTGGAAATGGCATTTTCTTTTCATCTTCTTTCTTTTTTTCCTAAAGTCACTCAAGTCCCATGAAATTTGGGAAATATTGGGTAAACTTTCTTGTCAGATAGCAAGCCTCTTTCTGTCTCCTGTGTCATCACAGAATCTGGTGGAACTAAAAGCAGGTTACACTTATATGTGGCCTATATTTGACTCTGAAACTTCACCCTATTACGCTTAGTTCTGCCCCCTGGGGTTCAGGAAAACAAGTCAATCTCTCTACTGCAAAAGACTATTTTCCAGAAACTGGAAAACAGCTGAATTATTGTCTTATTATACATCTCCCTTGCTGCTGAAAGAAGCTGGAGGAAAATATGAAACTATACTAACTAAGCATACTACAAATTTTCATTATCTGTTCTTAACTGGGTTCTTACTTCAGCAAGGCAAATATTCTATTCTTTCTTAATTGATCTGATATTTCACTCTATACTGCAGTTGTAGAGAGTTTTAGATCTCCTTAAATGTTCCATATCCTTCTTCCCCCTCACCCTTAACACAGATGTGATTGATTCAAACTTTGTTGAAAAAATTGAATTCCCCCCCCCCAAGTTCTCTCCTCATAACTTAAATATTTCCCTCTACTATCTCCTCTAGTCTCAAATTAAGAGGCAGCTCCTTTCCTTGGTAAGATTGGCTATTTAGCCCTTTTTGTAGTGGCAAGGAACTGGAAACTGAGTGGATGACTATCATTTGGGGAATGACTGAATAAGTTATGGTATATGAATATATATTGTTCTATTTATTGTTCTATTAGAAACAATCAGCAGAATGATTTCAGAAAGCTCTGGAAAGACTTATATGAACTGATGCTAAGTGAAGTGAGTAGAACCAAGAGAACACTGTACACAGAAACAAACTGTGATGGACTTGGTTCTTTTCAACAAAGAGATGATTCAGGTTAATTCCAATAGACTTGTGATGGAGAGAATCATTTGTATCCAATGAGAGGACTGTGGGGACTGAATGTGGATCACAACATAGTAATTTTATGTTTGTTGTTGTTGTTGTTGTTTGCTTACTTGTTTTCTTCGTTCTCATTTATTCCCTTTTTGATCTGATTGTGTGTGTGTGTGTGTGTGTGTGTGTGTGTGTGCAGCATGATAAATATGAAAATATATTTAGGAAAATTGCACATGTTTAACTTATATTGGATTACTTGCTTTCTAGGGGAGGTGGGAGGTGGGGAAAGAGATAGAATTTTGGAACATAAAGTTTTGCAAGGGTGAATGTTGAAAACTATCTTTGCATATATTTTGAAAAATAAAAAGCTATTATTAAAAAAAAAAAAGACTTGCTTCTATTTGATCTTTTCAGTCATGTTCAACTTTTTGTGACTCCATTCTGGGATTTTCTTGGCAACTAAGTAATACAATGGATAGAGTGCTGGCTCTGAAATTAGGAAGATTCCTCTTCTTGCTAAATTAAAATCTGGCCTCAGACACTTACAAGCTGTGTGACCTTGAACAAGTTAACTTAATCCTATTTGCCTCAATTCTTCATCTATAACAAATTAGTTGGGGAAGAAAATGGCAAACTGTTTCAGTACCTTTGGCATGTTGCTGTTCATTAGTGTCTGACTCTCCATGAGCCCATTGAGGTGATACCATTTTGAGGTAACTTTGACAAGAAAATCCCAAATGAAGTCACAGAAAGTCAGATATAACTGAACAACAATATGACAAAGATACTGGAGTAGTTTGCCGTTTTCTTCTCCAGTTCAATTTACAAAGAGGAAACTGAGGCAAACAGTTATGTTATTGGTCCTGGGTCACAAAACTAGCATTTCTTTATCATCAATTCCACTGAGTTAACACCTGGTTGTAAGTATCCTTGTTTCAAGTATACTTATCCAGAGTTCTGTATCTCTACAATCTCTGCCTCTTAATTTTCCTACTTCAGTTTAAATCTTACCTTCTGCATGAAGTCTTTTCTGGTTCCTCCAAATGCTAACGTCTTTCCCTTTCAGATTATCTTCATCTATATTATATTTTATGTATACCTAGTTATTTACATTCTGTCTCCTCATTAGAACGCATAATTGGTTAATTGTCTTTCTTTATATCCACAACACTTAGCATAATGCCTGGCATAAAGTAAGCACTTTATAAATGACTGAGTACATACTTGGTCTTCTTCAGTTGCTTCAACCTATCGTCTTGGTCTTAAAATTTTACTCCATGCTTCTTGCTTTGCTCTGAATGCTCTCCCCTAGAATCTTTTCAATTCCCTTACTTAAATGTGCCACTCACAACAGAAAATAATATTCAAATGTGATCTGAGCAGGGTTAACTAGTGCAGTGGGACTCACTCCTCTTTCTTTCAGGACACTGGGTCTCTCAAGACAGACAAATATTCCTGAGTTACATACAAAAGATCACCTTTGTAGAGACTCCTTTGTACTTTTCACTCCTCTTTGCCTGAAACCGAGTGCACATAGTAAATTTAATGGTAATACTGGTTTTGGAAAGGAAGAGTTCTCAGAGTTGGGAAGGAAAGGAATTTTATATTCCTTTTTGGTATTGATGTAATATAGCTTCTAGGGGAGACAGCAATGATTTTAAGGTCCCCTGACCGTAGGGGGCTTTTGTTCTAACAACAAGTCAATAATTCTAAGTCCTCTGGCTTTGGAGTCTGGCCCAGGGGACTCCTAAACCCAATCTAAGAATAACAATCTGTCTTATTCTGAAGTTTTGTGGCCTCAGAATAGTCCCATGGATGAAATTCCTGAGACGATAGTGAATAGAGTACTCCTCAGTTCATTGTTGACTATCACATAATCTGTTGGTCCAAGAGAACCAAATTCCAGAGACCACTACTTGGTCCTACCTCTGGCCATAAAATTAGCATATCTATAACATGAAGAACTAGATAAATGTGTCTCTTTGCTTTTTTTCTTTGCTAAATTCTCTTGGAATTTAGACTACTTGTAATGGCTTTACAATTATAATAAATGTCTCCCATTGACTTAAGAAATGGGTTCAAGCCTGCAAATTCTTTTGAGATACTTTGTGATAGTGGTCTGTGACCCCAACCTTTTGGGGTTCCTTTCCCAACCTTAATAGTATGGTCCCTTTCAAATATGATAGAGTAAACAAAGCAGTGGCCTTAGAATAAAAGAAACTGGATCCAAATTTGAAGTCTATCCCTTAATACCGATATGACCATGGCCAAGTCATTTAACTTCTTGAACCTAATTATAACACCTGTAAAATGAGAAGGATAGGTCAAAAGTAAAATCCCTTCCAAATCCAATCAATACTCCACTTACTTTCTCTTGTAAAGTAAACCTTATCTGATTTCTACTGTACTTTTTCATTATGCTTTTCAAAAGTATTAAGAAAAGATTCTTTATCTCCCCAGTGTTTGTTCCTTATTGCCCTCCCCACCCTCTCTTCTTATCCTCACCTTTTACTGTGAGGTGAGGAACTGAGATCCAGTCTCAGCCTCAGACCATAGAAACTATTTTTAGGGGCAGAAAACTGGTAGGTGGAAGTTTAATATGAGCTACTATTTGAATTGCTGAAAGTCTATTATCTACTTATTTTAGAGAAAGCATTAAGCTTGTTCCTTCCCTGTAGGAAATCACAGCATCTCAAGCACTGGAAGAAACTTCAGAAGCTATCTAGTTCTAGGTGGGTAAAAGTAATAAAGAATAGTGAGCTACCTAATTTTTGATATTTGAAAACTGAATACTGATGTGATGAACCAAGAGGAAGCCAGATGAATATTCTGGTGACAGAAGTGAAAGAAGGAATTCTTTTGAAATAGGCTAGTGAGAGAGGAACTAAACACAAAAACTGAGGGTTTTTTTTTTTTTAAGCAGCAGCTGAACTTCATTTTCTAACAATTAGATAAATTAAAATGAATTCTATTTCTCTGATTTATGTCTGATAATTGAGGAGTGATAGGCTTTGCAAAAGCAATGCCATTTGTGCAGTAGATGCAGACAAATGTTTGTTGAATATGATTTGCTGAATTAAAAAAAAAAAAAAGGTAAGTAACGATATAACTATAGCCCCAAATTTCTTAAAATTGAGTCAAGACTCTATCTGGGGTCATATAATTGAATGTGGGTGTTACAAAATCATGGCTTGTTGTGGGCACATGTTTGGTTTGTACACATATTTTATATATATATGCCAAGGGTATATAAAAAATTCTTGGGCAAAAAAAAAAAATGTTGTAGTGGAAAAAATGTATGCATTTCAGATATATAAAGGATAAAAACATGAAGTTGTTATGCCTCATTTTCCCTACCTCAGTTTCCCTGAGTTGTTCTGCCTCAGTTTCTCTGATGACAATCTCCCCCTCTCCCTCCCAAGAAGGGATTCCTGGCCATTAGGACTGAGATAATTAGGGCTTTGGAACTCTGGCCACTCTAGCATTTCAGAGTCAAAATCCAGATGGCTCATCTCAAATGTTTGGGCATCTCCTGGGCCCAGACTTCCTGCCTCCTAGCTTCTTTGCTCCCAACTTATCAGATTTTATGATCCTTCCTTCTTCATCCCCATCCTGTCAGAATTAAAATGTTATGGTCCTTCCTGGGATTTCCACTCACCAGTGCTCTGCTTCTCCCCTCCTCCCATCTTTGTTTCCCTCATTACTGAAGCCCTATAAAAGTTTCTGGAATTACTCGTTCATTGCTGGATGCTTTGAGACAAGAGAGCCATCCAAGCCAGCTGGCTAATATAGCTTCACCAGTCCAATTCTCCACTATTAAAAAATCTCTAAACTCTGTCTTGCCTCAGTTTCTCTGGCATTATAAAGTTATAAATTTATGCCAATATTTAAGCCAGTTAAAGAGAAATGAGACTCTTCTTCCCCCACCTCCCACCTTACTCTAGATATTATTAGAGTGACTTTTCACCAGTGCTAGAGGATTTATTTCCAGTCTCCACTGTTTCCAGGACATGGGAAATCCATAAATCTTCCTTGATATCAGCCATAGTACATTTCTTCATCATAAAGTCACCTGGCCTTATGCATAGGCAGAATTATAATATCTAAGAAAAGATAAATCAACTCTAGTCAAATTCATAATAGAAGACAGTAGTTCTGGACCTAATATTTGGAAGATGTAGAAGGGATTTTGAGGAAAATCCACAACGTCATTTGAGGGATAAGAAAAGAAAGATCTTCAGGAAATATATTAGTAGTAGTCCAAATTTTGTCAGATAATCTTTTTAGTAGTGGTTTTTTCCCCCAATTTTAAAAACATTTTTATTTAAAGTTTTGAGTTCCAAATTTTATCCTTCCTTCCTTTTTCCCTCTTCCCACTCTTTGAGATGGTAAGCAGTCAGATATAGGTCCTACATGTGCAATCATATAAAATATTTCCATAGTAGTCATTTTGTACAAGATAACTAGAATAAAAGAAAAAAATGAAAATGAAAATAGCATGCTTCAGTGTATTCAGTCAATATCAGTTATTTCTCTGGAGAAGGATAATATGCTTCTTCATTAGTCCTTTGGAATCATGTTGAAACATTGTATTGCTAAAAATAGCTGTCATTGAAAAATATTGACATTATTATTTATAATATTCTTCTGGTTCTGTTCATTTCACTATGTATCAGCTCATGTAAATCCTTTCAGGTTTTTCTGAAATCATCCTTGTGTGGGACAATAGCCCTTACCTGAATTAAACTTAAGAGACCCTCAAGATAAAAAGCAAAAAGGATTTATTACGATCTCACAAGAAAGGTGTCCTCAGTAGAGCAGTACATAGCAGAAGCTGAAAATACAGGATTATATAGACCTAACAAGAAAGCCTCCCTCCCTTCTGACCTATGATCTCATTTCCTGAAGGAATCCAGGCTTACATTATAACCACAAATTTACCCGGAGACTAAAAATCTACCACAAAAACAAAGAATACCAGCTAATGACACATTCTTTACCATATTAGGAATTTAATGCTAATGAAAGGGGGGGGGCACAAAAAATATATAGTTTCAGGTATATATAATGTCAGGTGGTAAGAGACTTCAGGTATATGGTCCTTAGGTCCATTGATATTAATATTTAGAACATATCTCCTTGTTTTATTTCTTGCTTTGCATGCATGTTCAGAGAGTTTTCAAATAAATTTATCGTTTTCTCCATCCTTTTTGTTATACCTTTCAAGATATTTTGTGTAATTTGAATAAATGTATGGAAGATATTAGAGAAGAGCGTTTAAGGAAGCATTTGGTCCTCCCAGATGAAATAATTTCCACTAAACAATAAACATAGTGATTGGTAGTGAGGTGGTGTAATGGGGAAGGTAGAGAGTTGTCTGAAGTCCTACATGATTACCTGAGTTTACATTCTGCCTCAGACAAGTACTAACTGTGTAGGGTAAGTCACTTAATTTCATCTACCTCAGTTTCCTTATCTGTAAAATAGGGAGAATAATGTAATGCTGGAGAATCTGAGGCAAGATAGAGATTAGAGAGTTTTAATAGTTTATTTATTGGAGAGCTTAATTGATTGACTGGACAGGACTCTCATCTCAAAGTATCCAGTGGTGAATGTGAGACTCCCAGGTTTTTAAAATAGGACTCTAGTAAGAAGAGAAACAAAGGCAGGAAGCAAGCAGCGGAAGTTTCAGGGATGGACCATAAATTCGGTTCTAGCAGGGTGGTGGGAAGAACTCTAAATTCTTACTAGGAGGCTAGAGTCAGAATGTCTGAACAAACAGAAGTAAAGATGTCAATTAGATATCTGAGATAGTCTTATCTTTTGGAATGTTTACAATCTAATAGGGAAGACAACATATATGGAAGGTTTCAGTTGTCAGTTAGATGGGAAAATCCCATGACCCTAGGATATAATGTCAAGTACCTTTATTGTTTTAAATTGCCTCTTCTCTAATGTTATTTCCACTGACAAAATCAAATTGGTTTCCTGATATTGAACTACTTCATAATGCCAAGTGAAAAGAACTTTATTTTCTGGGTCTTCAATAATTGACCTTGAAGGTGATAGGAAACCACTGGAATTTCTTTCTTTCTTTTTTTAAAATGGAATTTAATTTTCCCAATATGTGCAAAGATAGTTTTCACCATTTACCTTTTTAAAATCTTGTATCCCAAGTTTTTCTCTCTCTTCCCTTCCTCTCTTGCCCCAAGATAGCAAGCAATTTGTTATAGGTTAAACATGCAATTATTCTAAACAGTTTTATATTCATGCTATGCTAAAAAAAATCACATCAAAAGAGAACAAAAAATGAGAAAAACAAGTAAACAAACAACAACAAAAAGGTGAAAATACTATGCTATAGTATATAGCTATGCTATACTATCCATATTTGTTGAGGTGTGAGAATTGAGGGTAAGAGATCTCCTCTGGTTGATGTCACAGATTCTTTGTGAAAGAATTCACAATCCCAAAGTTTGTGGCAAAAAGGAATTTATTTACACTAAGAATACAGGTTTCTTAGTGGTCAAGGAATCCTGTTAGGATTATTTTTGCAAAGGTTTACACTGATAAAGATTCAGTGGGCTAAGTCCAGAAGGGCATTTAGCAAAGATTTGGGGTTCAGAGTCGTCTTTTATTAGTCTTCTGAGGTTTGGGGTTCTTTGATCTTTGGCCCAATGCCCAGGCCAATCTCCAGATAAATCTGAGAGACTGATTTTCAATTCAATTCAATTCAAAGTTGAATGAGATTATTTATCTTGGGAGTTTCCCTCCCAGGGTGTGCCCCTCCTAAAGGTTGAGAGGGTTTGAGACCCCAAATCACCCTTCCCTCAAAGATTCCTTTCTGACCCTCCCCCCAAGATTAAAGGAGACATCATTTACATCATATTCAATCTTCATAGTTCTCTGGATGCAGATGGCATTTTCTATTGGAACTGCCTTAAATCACCTCATTGTTGAAAAGAGCCAAATCTATACCAGATAATCATTGCATAATCTTGTCATTACTGTATACAATTTTTTCTTGGTTCTGCTAACTCCATTTACCACGAGTTCATGTAAACCTTTTCAGACTTCTCTGAAATCAGTGTGTTCATCATTTCTTATAGAACAATAATATCCCATTACATTCATATACCATAACTTATTTAGCCATTTCCTAGCTGAGGAGTAGAATTTCTTAACTCAGGAAATGACATGGTGAAACCTACACTTTAGAAAGATCAATTTGACAACTTAGTAGAGAATCCCTGTGGACATGAGGTAGAGATTTCCTGATGCTCTATCAAAATAGATTTAGTAACCTAATGGAGAAAGAACCCTCTGACATGCCTATTTCAATTGCTTTCTTCTCCTGGTCCTTTGGGTAATTTCTCGAATGTGAATGAATAGGGAAAAAGGAAAATACCCTCATCATGGAGATTAAACAGAATCATAATCATAGGATCATAGAATGAGAGCTGGAAGACACCTTGGAAGTCAATTAGTCCAACTTCCTCATTTTACAAATAAGGTTCACAGAGACTGAATGACTTGTTTTGTTCAATCATGTTTCACTCTTCACAATATAAGATGTGAGATTTTTTTTTTTTTTGGACAAAGATAATGGAGTAGTTTCCTATTTTCTTCTCTGGCTCATTTTGCAGGTGAGGAAACTAAGGCAAACAAGGTTAAGGGACTTGCTTAAGGTCACACAGATTTGTGTGTAAAGCCAGATTTGAACTCAGAAAGATGAGACTTCCTGGTTTCAGGCCAGGAATTCTGTCACTGTGCCATCCAGCTGCCCAGTGACATTTTTCCAGTAATATAAGTACTAAGTATGAGTTGTAGAATTTGAATCTTTGCATTAGGAAGCCACTGAAGAGATATCAGGAATGAGTGATTGAAGTAAACAGCTTTCTTTTCTGAAAATATTTAAGTAAGTCATTTGTTCTGGATTGTTTTTATTCTTTTAATCCTATACAACTAGGATAGAAGAGTGTCAGATAACACTTTTAGGAAGAATCAGATAACTTTCAGATCAACTAATTTTTTGCATTATCCTTTCTTTCATGGAACCAAATGCTTTCATTTTCATAGTAACAGGTTTCATTATGACCCATAACCTATTTTAATAATTTTAAAATTTGGGGGCAATTTTGGGGAGTTTCTGGCACATATAAGTAATTGCTACATGAGCCAAAATTTCCTCTCTATTTGATTTGACCTAATCATCTTCTTCAAAGTTGTTCCTCTTAACCTCAGAACTCCATTGGGGAAGTTGGGTCTCATTCTATTTGGGGAAGAATAATGAAATTCAAATTGAAAAATTTTTCACCTGGAAGTGAAAGGCTATCCAGGTAGCATTTGGATCTTCCTAGAGTGGTTAACAATTCCCCTATGTCACTGTAATGTTTGAATACATATATGGGATGAATAATGCATGACAAAGTGCTTTAGAAATACATATTCAGAATATACCTGCTATCTATTTCATTTGTTATTGTAACAGTGGGGAATTCCATAAAGGGGAAAACATAGCACATCTTATCTTTGCTGAGAAATATGTTTATAATCTATAAAAGGTGGGGAGCATGTACCTGATTACTACTATATCCCATAAGCCAGAATAAACATTAAAGGAATAACATTGCATTCTACAAACTATTAAAGTATCTACTACACAAGAAAGATAAGATGTTAATTGTTAGGGGAGACATAAAGAAGACACAGACTCTGGCTTCAAAGAGTTTCTATCTAACAAAGGGAAATAAAATGTCCACACACACACACACACACACATATCACACAAATGAGAAAATTATAAGTGCAAAACGTCTAGCAAATATTCTGGGGCAACTATTCCCTCCCTTGGCAAATTTGATGGACAGAATATGGCTACTACTACTCCTATGGTACCCTTGCTAGGGCTAAGATGAGAGGCCTAAATCCCTCAAGCCTCTGAAATTTATAAGGTAAGAAGGAGGAGAGTTAAGGAGACAGAGGATCTTCTCTTCTCTTCCCTTACCCCTCCAACCAACAAATTCCTCCTTAAGGGGTTTGATGAAATAGTGCAGCTCAGATATTCTGATTCTACATTGGTCTGGTGTTTTATATAAAACAAGAGAGGAATTACTGATTTTCTTGAGTCAATCCAAATACAATTTTTTTGGTACAGTTCTATAATATCTGTTATTCCATTTCATTTTATTAGCTTTCATGCACCTTTGACAACTAATATTAGTTGTCTAATTAAATTAGTTGACTAATTAAATGAATCAAGATTTCTAGGCCTTGTTCCATTAGTTCATCCCTCTGATTGATGATAGACTGATGGAGTTATTCTCTCCTGACAAAGGTAGTTGATTTATTTATTCATTTACTAATTACCTTTTTCAAAATAGTATTCAATTTTTTTTCAAATGCATGTAAAGATAGTTTTCAATATTCATTTTTGTAAGATTTTATGTTCCAATATTTTTCTTATTCCCTCCCTTTCCTCCCTCCTCCCCAGGACAGTAAACAATCTGATAAACACATGTATAACACTTTCAAACATATTTCCATATTTGCCATTTTATGTCAGAAAAAATCAGACCAAATGGAAGAGAAAAACATAAGAAAGAAAAAGCATTGAAAACAATCAGAAAACAAAAACAAAAACAAAAACAAACAAAAAAAAGGTGAAAATATTTTGTTTCTATCCTCATTCAGTTGACATAATTCTTTCTCTGGATGCAGATGGCATTTTCTATCCCAATTCTATCGAGATGTCTTAAATCACTACATTGCTGAGAAGAGCTAAGTCTATCAGAGTTGAGTATCACCTAATCTTGCTGTTACTGTGTATAATATTCTCCTGGTTCTGCTTGCTTCACTCAGCCTCAATTCTTTTATGTCTTTCCAGGTTTTTCTGAAATCAGCCTATTCATCATTTCTTATAGAACAATAATATTCCATTATACTCATATACCATAACTTATTTAGCCATTCCTTAATTGATGGGCATCCATTCAATTTCTAATTCTTTGTCTACAAAAAAGAGCTGCTATAAACATTTTTGCATATGTGGGTTCTTTCCCCTCTTTTATCTCTTTTGAATATAGATTCACCAACCCTACCCACTCCACCAATGATGCATTAATGTCTCAGTTTTCTCACATGCCCTCCAACATTCATCATTAATTTTTTCCAGACATCTTGGCCAATCAGATAAGTGTGAAATTATACAAGAGTAGTTACTTTAATTGGGGATTGGGTGATTACTCTCATAGAGTAAAATAAGATGCGACAATGCCAAGTAAAGAGGAAAGTATTTTCAATGGGGGAGATCAGGAAAAATTTCCTAGGTGAGATGGTATTTTGCCTGGGGTTTTAAAAGGTAGAAAAGAAATGTGAAGAAGTTATAGATATAAGGAACTTGTAGTGTAAGCAAATGTGTAAAGACAGAAAAAAAAAAAGGAATAATGAGTAATTCACAATTGGTATAGGAATATTTATTTGGAAAGTTGATGAAACATCAATAAATAATGGACCAGTCACAGAAAATAAATTCAATTTCTCAGCCTTTTAGAAATAATCTTTCCATTACTGGTTAGATAAACATTCACAGAAAAGAGTATGTTACTGTATACAGGAGGTTAGTAATCAAAATAGAAATGCTAATAATCACAATTCTGTCTTGTGTGAAATGACATAAAACATTCTTTGCAGAAGTCGAAATTAACTCACAGCAGTTATACTTACATAGCCACCTACTTCCTTAGTGGCAATTCCCAAAGGCAAATATCTCAGAAAATACTTTCATTTTTTGAAAGAAAATGCAAACAAATCCTTTTTAAGACTCAGGAAAAGTTTTCTGAATTAGTTTCTATTTAGTGAAGACAACATAGGGAAAGCACCTGCAGGGGTATAATTGGATTAAAAAACAATAACTAACAATGAAGGTAATTATAAAGAGCTAAGAGCTACATAGAGACTGAATGAGAATTAAATGTGAAAAGTATCATCTCATATTGTGATGTAAGAAAATTCTATTATAAAAATAACTTTATCAAGTTCTCAGTGGCATGAGAAAGATTTTTAATCTGCTTTTGCTTTTCTTGGAGATATTTTCTAGATACTTCTGAAATTCTATAATATTTGAACCATCTTTAATACTGTAGTAAGGATGTTTAAAGGGGAAAAAAGTGTAAAAACAAAACAAAACAAAACAAAAATACCCTACTATTTTGCAATCCCTCATTTGGTTTGCAATCTCATTTGGTTAAACCCTTTGAAAGCAAAGCAGGAATTCCATGTTTGGTACTATCTGTTTTAATTCCAAATGCTTCTTGTAGATCCAAATCTTCCAAAAGCATCACCAGGTTCAATTAAAGGACTTTTACATTAAAACATGCAATTAGGAAGAGAGACTAGACCTAAGATTTCATTAATATAGGAACTTCAGGTAAGGAACTCACATTACCAAACAGATTGACATTTTTTCTGCAACTTAGTCTTTTTTTTTTTTTTTTTTTTTTTTAGAATTCTCTGCAACTTAGTCTTAAGAGAACTGTGTAGAGCAGGGCTTCTTAAACTTTTTCCACTTGTGACCTCTTTTAGACTAAGAAATTTTTGTGTAACCCTGGATATATAGCTATATAAAAGATATGAAAATTAAACTTTACTGATAATAAATCATACATTTATTTTAAGACAATTCTTTGGTGTACATATAATTTTACCATTTATTAAAGACAAAAGTACATCTGCATATTAATGAGATGGATCGTGCTTGTTGATTTTTACATAAAGAATTAAATCTTGATGGAATATCATAGAGCATTTAGATACTTTTTACCACTGCCAAATATCTCACAAGTACAAAGGTAGGTTGCAAAACTTATACTGGAAATCCCAGCACTAAATAGCTATCTCAGATACAGTTGGAGTTCATATCTAGTCTGACTCCATTCCTAAGCATTTTCAACTAGAATTGCGTAAATATTTCAACAGTGTAAAAGTAAATAGGCAGTTCTAGAGAAGGAAAGGGCACCATATGCTTGATCCTCAGCCAAAAACTCTGTTCCCTGATTTTGTGTCTCTTACTGCCAGTACCAAAGCATGCTTATTTTCTGTGAAAAGGAGTACAGTGACTTTCCACCTGTCTAATCTCCCAAACGGAGAAAACGCGTGCGCAGCAGACTGTATCAACCCTCTATTACCCCAAGGTCCCGCATCGCCTCCCTCCCGCTCTTCTTAAGCCAAAGAAAGTACTGTGCCCTGTGGAAACTCCCGTGGAGTTTCACGAGCATGCGCCCAACAGCTTGTAGTCCGGCTCGGGAGTGTAAACCGGAAGCGCGTGCACTGAAGGGAACGCAGGCATAGAGTCCTTCCCTCCACCGCCCCCTCCGGGTCAGAGGCTCTGGGGCGGGACTATCGTTTCGTGCAGTGACGTAACGTGCCGTGGCACGGAAGTGCCGGCAGAGTCGTTTGCTGGGGCCACTTCAGCTGAGCGGCAGCCGAGGTCCGGAGCTCTTGCCGGGGCGGGAGGGGTCCGGGCCGAGCGGGGTTAACCCCTTCCGCGCCACGGCTGCGCGGGCGGCGCTTATGGCAGCTTCGCTTCGTCGCTGGGCAGCTGATCGCGCCGGTGGAGCCCGGTCTCCGTTCCTGCCGGAGACTCCCGGCTCATTTCGCGACTCCTTATGAGTCAGGGAGCGATGCCCCAGCCCGGGAGGTGGCCGGGGGCAGGCGGCCCAGAGGGGCCCAACTTGGAGGCAGAGCCCGCCTCCTTAGGCCGTGGGAAAGGAGTGGAGAAGGAGGACTCGCCAGTGGGGCCGGCCGCACCGGGGGAGCCAGGCTCCTGTCCCCTCCGGAGCTATTCGGGAGAGCAGTAAGTACATTGCTCGGGGTCGGGGCGGGAAGAAGAGGGGTGGGGGGGAAGAGCGAACATGCCGAGGCGGCTTCTCCGCCTGATGGCGGGGCTTCTCGGGAACTGGTCCTCAGCCCTGCCCGGTCCGGCTTCGGGAGGGTCGGGGAAAGAGATGCAGTCCCCGGTGACGAGAACTTGGGGGTGCTTCCTACTTCGAAAATCCTAATGAGCCCTAAAGTTTTAAACGACACAGTTTTGAAAGTATTTATTATACTTCTTTAAAGACATAGTGTTCTTTCTACAGATTCTGGCAAACTGGGTTTCTTCTATCTGCAATGTCACAAGATAAAAAATTCACCGACTTTTTGGAAAACATTTTAGAGAAATTTCTCCTAACTTGAAACACGGATGCACCTGACCCAATAGGCAGGAATAATCAAATCCGTGCTTAAATGGTCCGTGCGAGCGATGTGCCTGCGCTTGCAAGTTAGTGCTTGTGAGCAATGGGACAGATACACATTTCCAGATCTAATCTCAGGATAGTATCCATCAACAGGTTGTGCAGTCAGCATTTTCCTGCTGTGTAAGACTGTGTTAAATAGATGAGATCGGAAAAGTGCTAGATTTGGACACCTTTGTTCAAAAGAAATTACGGTTTTTGCCCAGTGCTAGGAACTTTACTTGTTAAGTGAAAGCCAAGGAACGATCTTCATCCAGACTCTGCAACTTATTACCTTGAGCAAATATCTTTACCTCTTTGAACCATTTCCTCATTTGTAATTGGAGAATCTGAAATGATGGCTCCATAAGGTTCCTTCCAATGCAAAATCTATGAATGTGTGAACTAAGATTGGATCCATGATAAAGACTAAATTTAATTTAATTGAAAAGAATATGGTGTGATAGTCAGAAAATCTGCTTTTATTTCTGAAACCTCAGGTAGGCAAATGAAGGATTGGATATATATATCTGATCTCAAAGGACTCTTGTCCTCAAAATCTCTGATACTATAAATGGTTTTGATGTCTTTTCAGCTTTGGAATGGATTAGTACCATCTCCAACTCTCAATTCTATATGTAGGGTACAGACTTTTTTCCTTTTCTTTAATTTTTTTTTTTATTAAAGCTTTTTATTTTCAAAACATGCACGGATAATTTTTTTACCATTGACCCTTGCATAGCCTGTGTTCCAGATTTTCTCCTACTTCCCCCACCTCCTCCCCTAGATGGCCAGCAATCCAATATGTTATATATGTTAAAATATATGTTAAATCCTATATATATATATATATATGTATATATATATATATATATATAAAATTATTTTGCTGCACAAGAAAAATCAGATCAAAAAAGAAAGAAAATGAATAAGAAAACAAAATGCAAGCGAAGAACAACAAAAAGAGTGAGAATGTTATGTTGTGATCCACACTCAGTTCCCACAGTGCTCTCTCTGGGTGTTAATGGTTCTCTTCATCACAAGATCATTGAAACTGGCTTCAGTCATCTCATTGTTGGAAAGAGTCATGTCCATCAGAATTGATTGTCACATAATATTGTTGCCATGGGCTACAGACCTTTTCAAGATGCATATGTAAATATAGATATGCATACATCCTCATTCTTATACATATTGTCTGCATTTAGGCATGTATGTGAATATGTATGTATTTGTATATATGTATGCACATACATCTATAAACAAACCAACCAGAGCAGCTAAATAGATTTGATCAGTTGATTGAACCAGCAGTCTATGAAGTTGAGGTAGATTAGCTTCGGACACAACCTAAATTTACAATGCCGTGAGCTTCAGTATAATCTTTTCTAGTGGTTTCCTTGGTAGGAAAAAAAATCTCGAGTGAGAATTCTTGAGACTCTATTACAATGTGAGTCAAATCTTTGTCCTGATAAGACTAAATGAGCATCAGCCACTTACTTGCTATTGTTGCATTTGGGTGCTATTGTTTGTTACTCTTCTGTATTATACAGTAGCAGTTAAGATGCTCAGATTTCTTAGGCCTTAGTAGCACTTCAGATATAGCCTACATTGTTTCTTTTCCATTGGCTAGAGGGGGGAAAGTATCTCATGGTACTAAAAAGTGCAAGGATTAGAAATTATCCATAGTCAGCCAGCATTTACATATCTGCTATATACTGGGCATTGTGCTAAAGTCTGTGGATATAAAGAAAGGCAAAACAAACAAATAAAAAACAAAAAAAAATGGAAAACTCCAAACTGGTCCCTGCTCTTAAGAAGTTCACAATTTAATGAATTTTTAGGTATCTTAAAGATTGTATAGTAGACTTTTTTCATTTAGAAAGAGAATGAACAAATGGGGTACTGAAGTGACTTGTCTAAGTCTAATCAATAGTCAATGGCAGAGCTACAACTTGAACTCGGATGCTCTGACCGGCAGTCCAGGACTTCTTGATTCAGGAATATCCCTTAGAATCTTAGTCATCTAAACCAACATCCTTATTTTGCAGATGAGGAGAATGAGGCTAGGAAAATGAAATAATTTATGGAAGATCATATTGGTCAAATAACATCAGAATCTAGAACTTAGAACCCTGATTTGAGACTAAGCCCAGTGCCCTTTCCACTATAAACCCTATCACATTGAATGAGTAATAGTCAGGAACTTAATGAGATCTGGATAAGTTATCTAGAGATGTAGCAAAAATCTTGATTTTTTTTTTCTCCCACTACAAATTTTTCTAGTTTAGTTTGTGGGTTATTTAGGAGCTGAGTTCATTTTTTCTTTGAAATACTTTTGGTCATTTTGTTTCTTACTCTTACAAAGAAAATGGAATTTAATATTGAACTTTCAGAACCTGATATCTAATGATCACATCAGACATTTTAGGCATACTGGACTGTTCCTTTTTCCCCTTTCCTGTGATGGTATTATTTTTTAGTATACACTTTGTTATTCTGCTAGATTATATTATTAAAGTAAATAATACATGTCAGTTTTTATATTTGCAGATATATGTAATTCAGCAAATTTAAGATAAGTTTTAAAAGTTTTCTGTCTAAATGAATTGTTTATAATTTTTTATGTCATTGTATGTAAGACTTTTTCCTTTACTGTGAAAATAGGTTTTATTGGCCTGATATACAAAAGAATTCAGTTAAATAATAAGTAACAAAGTTTCAAAAATAAATGTTAAGTATTTGTAATGTCTTGTGATTTTATCCTTAAATTTATACAATTGGCATTGGTAGTTTATGTAGCTATATGCGCAAATTATACATGTGATAATTCTGCATTTTTAGAATAATTAATTGTGTGTTTAGGACATTTTGCTCACTAGGAGTTTCAGTATCATAGCTTTTCTAATTTCTTTAATTAGTAGATAGAGAGGATTCATGTAAGAGTTTAATGAAAGGTTTTCCAAGTTCCTAAAACTTTTTCTGTTATCACATATTACTAGATAAAAGTATAATCAAGAACCATATGAGCAAAACTATTTTGTGATATTATTTTGACAAGTTTGATTATCCTGTTATCAGGAGTTATTTAACATCCTATGTTATAAATAGTGAAAGGTATGAGTTTGAGAGGTAGAGGAACTGTCAGAATTGAACCACAGCATAATAATTGTTTTCAATTTATTTCTTTGGTTTTATTTTCCCACATCTAATCTGTCTTGTTCTTATTCTCATGGCTGACTTTGATTACTAGCTATTAGTCTTTGCTAAGTTGTTAGGTGTTTAAATTTTAAGTTATCTTTCACAGGAAAATTTGAATTCCACATTTGAGGAACTTGAAGATGGGGGAGTCTAGATTCAAAACAGCTAAGCCAAAGTGGTGGAATGGCAGGTGGTAAAATTCAAAACTTAACTTGTGGTTCACAACCCCAAATGGGGTTGCATGACTTGGTGTAGGGGTCACAGAATTAGAATTTATTATCAGGAAATGTTTGATTTGTATATCCACTTAATATGTTTATATTCCTGAGGATATGTGAAAATTTCTTGGCAAAAAGAGGATGTGAGTGGAAAAGAAGCCCTTTTAAAAAGCCCTGATGTATTTGACTTTAATTTGTTTGAGTAGTGGTGAATGAATTGCCATGTCGTGACAGATATTAGTTTAAAGAGAAGTGCCTTGTGTGTGTGGATGAGAGAAAAACCTGCAACCCTGCCTTTTTTTGATATCCTTGAATCAGGGACAGGAACAATCCTAACTACCTGATGGTTTTTAGCTGGGAGCCTTGTGCTGCTTAGAATGACTTAGTGATAGCAGCCACTTCCATTTGCTTCCCCCTTTCCTTTCTGTCTTGCAAAAGAGAACTTTCAGTTTATCATCATCCCCTCTACGGAAGGAAGGCAGGCTTGGCCCAGCACCCAAGAAATCCCCATAGAGAATCAAATTGACTTGTTGTAACAGAGCGATAAGATTGTCTTCTCTTTTTCTTGTTCTATATGATTTTTCTGTGATTTGTCTTAATTTGAAGGTCATGAATAAAATAAAACTATTCTTAGAAGAGGAAAGGAATTTTGGTACTTTCCAGAATTTTGAATATCTCTCCAACTGTCTGTCCTCCAATGTGTAGTCTATGCAGTGTTTCAGCCCTGTCTGGAAAGGAGGTTGGAGAAAAAAGACATTCAGGAGGGGCATTGGTCTGTGGTTCACACCTTAGTGTTCTTTGAGCATTTCACTGCTGGTACCTTAATGAGCTCTTGCTACTAACTTGGATCTCTGGTAATTTCAGGAAATACAGTAACAGAATCATACCTGAAATTTTTGTTGCTGTATTTAAAATTGCAAGAATAAACTTGAGCCAGATTAGTAGATATGTTAACATCAGCTCACCTTTATAAAGAGCTATGTACTTTGTAGAACGCTATTCTCTTTACCCCATGAGCCAGGTAATCTTAAGTGTGATTCCCATTTTATATATGAAGAGGTTGAAGCTTAGAAATATTTTTTGATATGCCTATCGCCACACAGTTAATAAATAGGAAAGCCTGTATTGTAATCCAAGTCTTTTGGTTTTAGTTCAGTGCTTTCCTCACTATTCCACATTGCCTCTTAATTAGATAAAAAAAATTTGGACTAGAGAAAAACTAAAATATATATATAAATATATGTAGTGTTTACATGAGCTATATAATTGATATCTTAAAATACTAAGTGCCAAAATTGTGCCAAAATGGAATGTTGTCCACAAAGAAGTTTTTCTTTTCCACACAACAGATATATTGTCCTTAGGTTACCTTGTTTTGTTAATGTTTATTCATTCTTTAAGTAATCACTCGTATAAATTACTGTGTTTTAGGGACTGTGTAAGAAAAAAAGATTATTAAAATTTAGTCCTTATTATATAGTCTCCTATCTGGGAAATGTAATGAATAAAACTGCCACATTATACAGATAGTGATGCACAAGTTGCTCTTTGACATTAGAAATGAAAAAATCCAGCTGATGGGCTCAGGAAACTTTTCATAGACAATGGACTTTTGAACTAGATTTTAAATGATAGGTGTAATATTCTCTTTAAAATGTAATGTTCTCTGTTGAGGTTTTCTTGGGATCTCTGGGAGCCAGCTTCGTTTCAGTTCAGTAATCACCACAGGAATAGCCAGGGGTTAAAGTCCAAATCCTTTATTGTCTCTTTCAAAGTCTTGTCTCTTTTCCTTCTTAGAGGCCTATCTCTCTCCTTGCTTCCATGGGCTTGAGCTCCCACCTGCCTTCCTTCTCTGGCTTCTGAAGCTCCCCAAATCCAAAGGTTTGTGCTTCAGCCTGCAGTCACCACAAAGATGGATGATGGAATGAATCTGTCTCAGCCTCGGAGAACTTCTAGTGCGCTTGTCCCTTCTGGCCCTGAGAGCTTCTTGCTTATATGCTGTACACTGAGTACAAACCGATCATTATATCACTAGGAAACCATTATTTGTTGTAGGATTAAATCAATGCTAAACTATATTTAACCATTTTCTCCTCAATTCCACTTAGTACCTTGTTTGAAGTTCTGGCCCATAACTTCTCCTTGTAGGATCAGATCAATCATACTGAACCATGCTAAATTAGATAACTATTGTCTCTATCAATTCCATTGACTTAGTACTTTGTAAGAATCCTTTGTTTCAAGTTCAGAGTTCTGGCCCATAACAGATAGAGTAGCATTTTCCAAGATGGAGATGAAGCAGGGGTAGTTATTTTAAGCATGAAGGGGAACAAAATTACAGAGACAGGAAAGTTTTGGATTTATGTGGATAACAGCCCCTTACAGGACTGGTAAAAGGGAGAAATTTCAGATAAGACTAAAAAAGTGAGGCAACAGACTATGAAGTCTCAGAATGCTAGGCTAAGGAATCCAGACTTCATTTAGTAAGTAGAAGGGAGCTTTTGAAAGATTTGTGGGACAGGAATGGCACAATTATATCTGCACATATCTGGCAGTTTATGAAGTGGGAAGTGACTAGAGATTAGTAGATCTATTAAATTGTTGTTCTAGTTCCAAGGGGGCAATGAGGGACTGAAACGGTATGGTAATGATGTATGCAAGGCTATGGAGATTCAATGGATATGACTTGGTAACTGGTTAAAGAAAAATAAAAAGCAAGCAGAGAAATTGTGACTATATGTTACTGGGTAAATGGTGTTATGAATGACAGAAGAGGTAGTAAAATCAGGAGGAATCAGTTGGGTAATGTGGAAGATAAGTTTGGTTTTGAATACATGTAATGAGTTGCCACTTCTTGCTATTCCTAGCTCTACAACATCCCTCCTCACATCCAATTCCTCTCCACCAATACATACAGATAGTACCTTGGTTCTGACCTTTGTCACTTTTTACCTAGATGACGGCAGTAGTTTTCTAATTGGTTTCTATGCCAGTAAACTTTAGTGGCTCCTATCATTTTTAGAACCAATTACAAAATCTAGTGTCCAAAGGCCAGATTTCCTCCTTTCTGTCCCTCTCTCTTCTTCACTTTCTTTAAGTCCTTCAAATCCTACCTTCTACAAGATAACTTTCTCAATTACCCTTAAGGCTAGTGCCTTTCTTCTCTTGGTTATTTCCAGTTTATCCCATATATTGCTTGTTTGTAAATAGTTTTCATGTCTCCTCAAGCAGACTGTGAGTTCCTCCAGATCAAGGATTGTTTTTCTTTTTCTTTCTTTTTTTTTTTTTTAAATTTCATTTATTTATTTATTTTTTAAAATAACTTTTTGATTGACAGAACCCATGCCAGGGTAATTTACAGCATTATTCCTTGCACTCATTTCTGTTCTGATTTTTCCCCTCCCTCCCTCCACCCCTCCCCCAGATGTCAAGCAGTCCTTTACCTGTTGAATAGGTTACAGAATATCCTAGATACAATATATGTGTGCAGAACTGAACAGTTTTCTTGTTGCACAGGGAGAATTGGATTCAGAAGGTATAAATAATCTGGGAAGAAAAACAAAAATGCAAGCAGTTTATATTCATTTCCCAGGGTTCTTTCTTTGGGTGTAGCTGCTTCTGTCCATCCTTGATCAATTGAAACTGAATTAGCTCTCTTTATCGAAGAGATCCACTTCCATCAAAATACATCCTCAAACATATCGTTGTTGAGATATATAATGATCTCCTGGTTCTGCTCATTTCACTTAGCATCAGTTCATGTAAGTCTCTTAGCCAGTCCTCCCTGTATTCATCCTGCTGGTCATTCCTTACAGAACAATAATATTCCATAACGTTCATATACCACAATTTACTCAATCATTCTCCAATTGATGGGCATCAAGGATTGTTTTTCACTTGTTAGTTTGTTTTTGCCTTTCTTTGTATCCCTGTTCCTTAGCACAACACTTAGCACATGGAGGAGGCAGCTAGGTATCTCAGTGAATAGTGCACTGGACCTGGAGTTCCAAGCAGCCTCACCAACTAGATTCTGGGCAAGTCATTTAACCTCTGCCTTAATCCACTGGAGAAGGAAACCACTTTAGTATCTTTGCCAAGAAAACCCCATGGACAGTAATGGCATGCTGTGGTTCACTGGGTCACAGTCAAGTGTGGCTGAACAATAAATAACTGGTACATAGTAGGTGCTTCATAAATGCTTGTTGACTATCTCATCCTACTGTTGTCTAAGTGATTTTCTTTAAAAGCAAATAGGATCATGATTATTCCTTTACTCAATCAACTAGAGTGACTTCTGTTTGATAATTGTTAAACTGTTTAGTTTTTAAAAACAGTGTATACATAACTTTGCAATGTCATTGGATGTTGTGCTTTTAAAACCAGGCAAATTGGCCTTTATATTCTTCACCAGGAACACTCTGTACTTTTGTACTGACTATACCCCGTGCCTGAAAATGCATGCTTTCCTCACCTCTATTTCAATTCCTCTCTTCTTTCAAGATGTATCTCAAGAATCTACATATAGGCTTTCTTGATTCCCTCAACCCTTTCTTCTAAACTACATTGTATTTAATGACTTGGTGTTAGTTTGAATCCTCTTTATAGGCTGTGTATTTGTATTGACTTTTTGTCCTATGTAAAGTATTTGCAAATAGAAGTTGTTGCAGTCTTTGTATTTGTATCCATAGGTGGCCCATAAGTAAGTCCTTAATATTAATTCTGGGACATCTTGGTGGAGATATCCAGTATGCAATTGGAAATGCTCTGGAGCTCAGGATTATTTAGGATTTATCCGCAGAAATATTTTACCATAAACGTGTCTAAGGATACCTAGGGAGACTGAAAGAATTTAAATCAATAAGTCTTTATTGGGTACAGATTGTGATTGTCTTTGTTAGCATTGATCACAAAGTGATCATGTTTTGTTTTTTGTTTTTTGTTTTTTTTTTTTAAAGAACTTAGTCTAAAAAAGAATATAAAAAACTAGGAATAGAATTTTGTGGTCCCAAACATTGAAGAAAGCTGAAGAAAGATAAGGAATGATGACAGGTTATCATATAAGAAGGCCCTTAATTATTTTTGAAAGATCATAATTAATAGAATAGTAGGAACAGAAGCCAGAATACAAAGAATTGGGTATATTTTCTACAACTAAAATAATATGGTGGGGAAAAATTCTTTATTACAATGCTGGTAGCCTTTATTATTTCACTTGGTTTTAAATAGAGGTGGAACCTTGTCTGTACTTAGGGATTTGTTGTTTTGTTTTTCCTTTTAGGTAATTTATATAGATTTATGTATTAACTTATTCAGTATTATGAATTTATTATGAATCTCATCCCTAACTTAATGGAGACATGTAAATATTTCTAAATATAAGTTAACTTTATATAGATGTTAAAATAATGTGAAAAAATTAATCAAATTTCTAAAATAACATTTTTTCTTTTATAGAAGAGATGAATTATATATTTATGAATCAAGAGTTATTTCTTTTGTTTCATGATTTTAAAAAGTAATGTTTAACTCAAAGTTGCAAAATAGCACGTCCCACATTAAAATACTCTGAATTAATTCATATTTAACTTAATTTTTTACTTTTTCAGTTTTTATGTATTTTTCATAAGGATCTTGGGTTAAACCTTTCTATTTTTTAAAAATTGTATGGGGATAGGAATTTTGTAGGTGATTTGTGAATCATACAATGACAAAACCTCAAGAGTTTATCTCTGAAACTCCTAAAACTTGGCTGACTTGTAGTTATCCATTATATGCTTAAAGATTTATGATAAGGAAATCATTCCCTACCAAGACAGTCCATTGAACTTTGGAGCAAATTTTATTGCTAGAAAGAGTTTACTTGGTATCTAGGTGAAATTTGTCTTTTTATTCATTTCTTTGTATTGTTCCTAGTTCTTCTCTTTGTGGGTAAGCTAAGTTAAATTGGAACAAATCCAATACTTGTATATTAGAACTGTTCAGATAGTGATGCCTTATAGTATCTGAACAGTTCTAATATATGAGGCAGTTGTGTTGTTCATCTTAGATCTTCTCTGCTATAGATTATTTTTCCAGTTTCTTCTGTATGACATGTTTTCTTCTACATTTACTACTTATATTCCATTAGATGTGACCCAGCTTATTAGTAATCTTTTTACATTGTGATCTCCCCCCAGAATTGAATAGAATATTGTAGATATGGGCTGCCCAGAGCAGGATGATGATCTGGATATTGTGTTTTCTTTAATGTGCTCTGTGTGGTAAACAATTCATTGAACTCTTCAAACTCTATCCTCCCCCATCTTTTTCATGTGATCTGTGCCACATTTTGCCTATCTTGTAGATGTGAAATTATTTTTATGAACCCAAATGCAGGACTTTATTTATCCTCATTAAATTTCACCTTGCTGGATCTGGCTCAGCCTTTTAACTTGATAAGGAACTAGCCCTAACCCTTGTGTCATTTTTCAAATTTGACATATATGCCATGTATGCTCTTACACAAATCATTGATAAAAATGTTTATAGTGCCAAGTGGGAAACATAAAAATAGAGTGAGGTACTCTACTCCTTCCAGTTGGCATACACAAAGTGAATATACATTGTATCAGGCCATTTGTCTTGTTTATATACTGTCATCTAGTTTAATCTCTCTTCCTTGTCCACAACAAAAATTTTGCTAAAGTCAAGGTAAATTGTATATACAACATTCCGCTAGTTGTTCAATCTCATAACCTTGTCACAAATGAAATAAGGTCAATTTGGATTGTTCTTAGTAAGCTTTCTGTTTATTCTTAGTGATCACCATTTTCCTTTTTAAGTCGCCACATTCCAGTATTCAAAAACTGAAAAGAAGCTTTAGTTTCAAGAATTTTCTGCCCCTTTTTGAACACTGGAACATTTGCCCATCTCCAGTTGTAACTTTTCTCCTGTTCCCTGAAGTTTGGAAAGAAATCCCTGACAACAGCTCAGGAATTCTATTTTCTATCTCAGTACCTCAGGATAGTTTGAGTTTGGTGAATTGACAGCAGCTAGCAACTTTTTTCTCTTGCCAACTAATTTGTTTACCTTAGGTTTTAATTCCCTTTTATTTACTTTTGTTGTTCTTTTCCAGTCTAAAGATTTTTTTTCCTGGAAAGAGGACTCAGAAGCACAATTAGAATTGAGTGTCTCTGTCCAGTCTTTATCATCTAGGATCATCAACCTATTCATCCTGGGCATGACTCATTTCTTTTTGTTTTTTCTTGCCCCCCAAATGTAACTTTTAACAGAAGGAACCAAAAAAAAAAAATGTCCTTTTTATTATTCTTTGTATTCATTGATAGCATCAACTCATTCTGATTTGAGCTATTCTTCTGATACTATTGTTAATGGAACTGCGCTACTCTATCATCCTATTTTAAAACTATCTATCTGTCCTCCTTTCCCTCACAATAAAATTTACCCCCCGAAAAAAAAAAATCCTGAAAAATAAAGTCCTTAACATGTATAGTTACATAGTTATACAAAACAAATTCTCACATTGGTCATGTCTGTTAATATGTCTCTGTATTTTAAGTTCATGCCTATCAGTTGTCAGAAGGTGAATAGTGTGTTCCATCTTCATTATTTTGGATTAGTTGTTTATTATTCCATTGATCAGCTATTTCATCACTAGTTACAAGCCCTTCTATTTTCTTTGTATGATTTTAAAAAAATTTTAAGTTGAGTTATGAGTTCCCCGTACTTCCATATTAATTCTTTCATTATTATTATTCTTCTTTTTAATTTGCAGGTTTATTTTTCATTTAAGCATTTATTTTTTCTGTCTTCCACTTGCCTACCCATAGGAAGGGGAATGAGAAAAAAATGAAAAATAAAACCCTTATAACAATTATACATTAGTTCAGTAAAAGAAATGTCTGCATTGTCTGTATCCAAATATGTGTTTCATTCTACATATATGTTTCATTCTGTATATTGAGCCCATTATCTTTCTGTCCAGATGTGGATAGCATTCCTCTATAATCTATCCTGTGGAAAGCATTCTTCCACATTTTATCCTGTGGGATTGTGGTTAGTCAGATTTCCTAAATTTTTCAAAATTCATTGTCTTTACAGTGTTGGTGTTATATTATAAATTATACTTCTTGTTCTGCTCACTTTACTTGATCAGTTTTTACTTACTGTAGTTGTTTTATGTTTGTGCTGTTTAAATTAAAAGCATTCCCTTTTGAGACCAACTGTTCTTGTGGGATTTTTAGGAAAATGGATTCTACATATTCTACTTTGAATTTTTAAATCTCCTATCTTAAAATCTAGAGTGTTCAAAGTAAGTTTAATGTTTCCTCCTAATCTGTCATGAATTATAGTGCTATGGCTACTTCCTCTCATGGCTCCTGTGATTTCTACTTCAGTAAACAGTTCCTTCTTTGCGGTAAGTCAAGTCTAGAATAGTAGTTCCCTGCATCACTTCCTCTACCTTTTTAAAAAATGAAATTATTATTAAAACATGTAAAAATTTTGCTGCTTTCCTTTTAGCTGCAAGAAAACTCTAATATATGTCCAGATAGTTGAAGTCTTCCATCTCTTTGCAGAGTTTGCTGTCTATTTTATAAAGTAATTCATTTTGTTCTTCTGGCTTGGTGGTCTGTATAGCTTATTTTACTATAACATAACTCTTGTTTATCCTTTTCCCACAAGTGCTATACATCATATTTATCTTTTCAGTTCGTGGTTTTTCTCAGGTATATTCTTTTGCAATGTAAAGCTGTTTCACTGTTCCTTTTGCAAATTTATTATTCCTTTTGAATTTTTGTTCCCATAGTTCATTCATATATCACATTTTACTGTCGCAAAGATACCCACAAGATGGAGTTTAGCATCTTTATTAATCTGTAGAAAATTACTTTTCTGCTTTCCAACTTGTTGAAAGAAAGGAGTTGAGTTTGATAGGCATGTTAGTAGGGAGCTTTGGAGGTAATTGGTGTCTGTTATATGAAGGTCTAAGAAGCTTTTCTAGATTAGTGCAAGATTTTCTAGTCCTAGATCTGCCTGGTTTTATTTTATGCTGTAGAATGAATTTTTCCTTAAACTCTACCCAAACTGTTCGCCCCCATTCTGCTACCTTTTCAACAAAAACAAAACAAAACCAAAAAAACCAAACTCCAAACTAAAATTGGCAGCCAGGCTAAGCAAAGAAAATGTTTTCAATTCAAAAAATTATACCCATTTTCAGTGGTAGAATTATTTCCTTCCTCCCCTTTTCCCTTATGCTTTTTTAGTTGAGTTTATTATTTTAACTTTTGAAATATAGAAATATTTATATTTATATTTATATTATTATATATTTTGAAATATAGAAATACTTATTTTCTCCTAAGTTCATACATATTAAGATTTTACACTTGTGTGTGTGTGTGTGTGTCTATGTGTGTGTGTATTTTACTGACTAATTGTGTTATTCAATTGTAATTCAACTCAAATCACACCCTTCTCCTGGTAAATATATAGCTTTGGGGTCATTTTAAATGCAGACATAAAGGTTATGTAAAAATTTTCTTACACTATTTGGTGGGCATGAGAATTAGTGTATGCCTTAGATCTAAGAGAAATACATTAGTTGCTTTGAGAATTTTCAATGAACTCTGTCTTTTCTACCCATTAACTGCTTTCTTCCCCCCCCCCCCATATTTAATATTCTCCATTCTCATTTTCCTTACATAAGAATATGGATTGCTTTCCACCATTCCATGTAGTTTATCTTTACTCCTTTTAAATAGGTTTTCATGGATTCATGAGTGTTTGTGTAGTGGTAGAAACTTATTTACATTTAGTCACTCAACCTAGTGATCCTAAGAAATGAACTTTGGTTCATTTGGTCCTAATTTTAAAGAACACATCACCAGATAACTACAAAATTCTTTTGGAGTGGAATCTCTAATCATTATGAAAGAAAGATGATTCTGCAGTGGTATTCTATACCTTTATGAAACATAATAAAAGCCTGTTTTTCATAATAAGAATTGTTTTGTCTTTTTTGTAAAACTAAATTGTGTCTTCTGAGAATCACTTTTAAGTAAGGGAGGGGCTGACATATAGGTCAGTTTTTATTTTAAGTTTTGATGCACCAGTCCCCTATGACTATCTAGTTTCTGTTTGCTTTGACTTTGGCATAGACTCAGGAGGCAACATCACACCTTATACTTAAAATCTTACCAAAGCCAATGTTCTTGGAAAGTACCCTTTTTCCCCTTGCCTCTTTCCCAACATAAATGGTGTTCTTTAATATCTCTTAATAAGTTATGAAAGTGAAAAGTGACTTTTACTCAGAGGCAGTTAAAAAAGGGTGGGTTGGCAAAAGGTCCCTTTCCTGTTCTGTTTCACTGAATAGGACAACTTACACTAATGACAGATTCATTAATTGTAATGTAACTAATATTTAATTGAGCATCTAATATGCTGGTGACTGTATGCTAATTTCTTGGTTAGTTGGATAAGACCTAAACTTAACTATACTTCAGAGATCCATCATTTTACCTGTGTGGCATTCTCTTCTGTAATGTAAACCACAGCACTTACCACTGTATAAGGGTTCTTTATGAGTTACTGGACAAAAATTGATCATTCTGCAGTCAACCTAATAAGGAACTTTTCCTGACTTAGCAAGGCTAGTCCTCTGACAGGCATGCTGAGTCCGACTCAGAGACTTAATAGATTAGAAAGACTTACCACAATTTACTGTCAAGGCCTTTGAGAGACCGTAGTCACATTCATTCATTAGATGAAGCATTTGATTAGTGGATATGTAGTCATGGTAACCTATCAAAGTATTTGATTAATAAAATAATGTAAATGCATTTTATTTATTTTATTAAAATGAAAAAACAGGGAATTCAAAAAGATCACTGTAAAAAAAATTACAGCCTGTATCAGGAAATTTAGTTCCCTTTCCTAGTATCTTTATCTCTAGGTGTACTTTCCTGGTCAGCAAGACGTTGTCTTTGTCTGCATTTGTTTAATGTCAGAGGATCTCAAAGTTGGAAGGGACCTTAGAAGCTTTCAGTTCTGCTCATGTCAGAGCAAGAATCTTCTCTAACTTAAGTTTCAAATAGTCATTCCAGTGAGGGGAAGCTACCATTTTCAGTTTTTTCCCTTACATTGAGCCTAAAACTCTCTTTTACCCATTGTTTCTATTTCTACTTTCTGGAGCCACGTATCTGTCTTCTCAGCTCCAGTTCTATATCACCAGCTGCTTGCTAGGTATTTCCATCATGATGCTCCATAAGTTTTATTAAGTCAACATGTCCAAAATGGAATTCATCTATTCTCAAGGCCCTCTTTCCCACCCTCCTTAATGTATTCCTTTTTTTTCCCCTATTTTTATTTTTCTATTACTATTTAGACCACTATCGTCCTAGTCTTTCACGTCCACAATTCTGAAATCATCCTTACCTCTTTATTCTTCATGTATCATAATCATCCAGTCTTTTGCCAAATATCATCAGTTCTAGTTCCTCAACATCTCTCTTATCCACACCCTGTTATTTACTCCATAACTACAGATTGTACAGATTCTCTACCCTTATTCCCTGGATTGCTTCCATGGCCTTCTAATTTGTATCCGTATCTCTTAACTTATCTGTCTCCTCACTCTCTCCTCCTAACTTCTAAAGTATGTACCTAAAGAACATAATTGATTTTTTTTTAACCTTGCTCAAGAAGTTTCAGTAGTTCCCTATGCTCTCTATTCTAAAATACAAACTTTCCTCTGTTTGGTATTTAAAAACTTTCATAATTAAGAATTTGTGTTCACATATCCTGTAATTTAACTAAATGGACCTATTTTCTACTTCCTGACTAATAATTTTATCTCCTCTCTCTGTGCCTTTGTGATTGGGTTGTATGCCTTATCTGAAATGTTTTTTTTCCTCCACTTCTGTTTTCTGGAATCCCTAGTTCCCTCAAGATTCATTTCAAATGCTACCTCCTGTAGCATAGTAGATCTTTTCTGATTCTCTCCCCTCAATTGCTGGTATTCCCCTCTTGCTTACTCTTCTAAAAACTTCACTTGTTTTGTGTATGTATTTTGAATCTATTTCTGTGAAATGTTGCCTTTCTTCAGCAGACTATAAACTTTAGGACAGGGGCTGTTCTATTTTTGTCTTAGTATTCTCAGTACCTGGCACATGAACATTTAAAAAATATTGTTGAATTCTGAATTCTGTGTAGAAAAATTTGGGCACTGGGAAAGATATATAATTTTACTAATATGCAATTACTATCTTTGTGGACAGCTTAGGTAGGCAAAGTATTAGGCCTGGAGTCAGGAAGATTCATTTCCTTGAATTCAAATCTGGCTTCAGACACTTGTGAGTTGTAAGATGCTGGGAAGTCAGTCCTTTTAATCTCAGTTTCTTCATTTGTAAACTGAGCTGGAGAAGGAATTGGCAAATCACTTAAGTATGTATACCAAGAAAACCCTAAACAGGGTCACAAAATCAAACATGACTGAAAATTATTGTCCTCAAGGAGCTTACTATTATTGTTTGTTGAATATTGGGAAAGGTATCAATAGATATTTTGAGATATTATTAGAGTATAAGAATTGCCCAGGACATTTTCTGCTCTACTAGTTAGCTGCCTTCAATAATATCACTTAAGATAAAATATAGAAACTAGAAAAATTTTAATGTATTTTTTTAAAAAGTGTGTGTGTGTGTGTGCATACATACACATACATAAGCATAAAAAGAAAAAGTATTTGAAATGCCTTATATGCTCTTTCAGGGAGGAGGACATGTATCGTGCTGAAGATGAAATAGAAAAAGAGAAAGAATTACTGGTACGGGAAAGAGGGTTATCAGGTATGTTTGAGATTTTGTTGATGTGTGGTACTTCATATTTACAGGACAAATTATAATAAAATTCACAGCTAGTTTCACAAAATACTGATACATTTATATGTATAAAATTTCATTGAATTTAAGCTGCTTGTGAGCAGGAATTTCTTTTTCTTTGTATTCCTAACTGTGCCTGACACATAATAGATGCTTAATAAATGTTTCTTGACTGACTGAACAACTATAACAATAATAGCTAAGATTTTCATAATGCTTTAAGATTTTCACAGTACTTGAAATATCTCATTTTGCCCCCACAATAGTTTAGGGAATTAAGACTATTATTCTCTCCATTTTACAGATAAGGAAATTAAGGCTGAGAGAGATTAATTGATTTGCCTTTGATTTACAAAACTTGTAATTGTCTGAGGTTTTATTTGAACTCCATTTTTCCTGAATTCCAATCAAGCACTTTATTCATTGTGCCATTTTCTAACTTCTATGCATTCATAAATGTCACATTTTTCATCTTGCTTTTATTATTATGACATTTGAATTAGTTTAAGCATTTGAAAGATATGAAGGAATACAGTGCTTCCCTAAGAAATTTTAATTTCGGTTAGTTTGCTAACTTCCTATGGATGTCAATGGCATGCCCAGGCCTCATGGCATATTCTTTAAATGGATTCTTCCAAATTCCTTTCCTTGGTAACCCTATTGCTTTCCCAATGCACTTCTTTATTTGCCACTCCTTGTGCCTATTTTATCTCTTCATTTTGTTTGCAACTTCTAAATAATCTTACTTTTTGGCTTTAAAAAAATTAATTTGGATTCTAAGCATATTTTCTAAATTCCTTAAATTGACATCATTTATCATCAATTGAATGCAAATTTTCTCAATTATGTATTTTATTTGATCTCTTAGTAGAAGAAAAAAAGTATATTGTTTCAAATGTGTTTTAAACATCTTGTTTCAAAGACTTGGTTTAGTATGCTTATTTGTACATGCTTTTAAAAAAAAAATTGAGAAATTTCCAAAAAAAAAGTCTTTTGTGCATGAGATGTATGATGCAATATTACCATTTATTGTTCGATGATTTTATTTAAATAATAAGTCCAATCTTAATCTCTAAAACATGGATCCAAACTTGTTTTCTCAATCATGGTATTCCAAACCACTACTTTTTCTGTAATCACTGGATGAGCCTTCCAGTGGATATAATGAAGTGGTTAGTTCCTACTCATTGGCTTTAGGTATACAGAGAGTATTAGAGTGCTGGGCAGGTACTGCTTCTGGGAATCGTCAGCATTCTAGAAGCAACAGTAGATGGTGACAAGAACCATATGAAAAAGTAGAAGGAAAACCACTTATTTGTGGATGTTTTGACCAGCTTTGTGGCTTGGGGAAGGGTCTGAGGAATTGGTAGCCTTGTTTTGCCTCCTTAGGTCTGTCATATCCCTGTAGCTCTTGATATGCTACAAACAACCTGCTATAATGAGACATATAAATCTCTTTGTTGCAGTGTGACACATTACTTTGCTTTTGTGGACCATCTATACAAGATGAGACTGTAAAGCAGGGAAGTATTTCCTGGGATAAGGAGAACATCCCCATTTTATTGAAAGAGTAGATTGTTGCCTTTCTTATGAGATTGCTATTTTATTTTATATTTCCTTGATTATTATTGTTTTGTATTTGTTACTTAACAGAGCCGAAGTTAAGTGTAGCTCCTGAAATGGACATCATGGACTATTGTAAAAAAGAATGGAGAGGAAATACCCAAATGGCAAAACGGATGAAAAAGGTGTGATTAAAAACTAAGTATATGTTCATGCATGTATACATGTGTGCTTATGCATGTACTCTGTGTGTGCTTTTGTGTCTTCTTCCAGTGATGGTCCTGCAACTCTTGTTTACAGAAAATTTTTAAGGTATAGTTATTAGGTTGTTTCTGATTTTATGGGTGAGGAAACAAGAGTCCAATCATATATGAGGAACTTGTTCATATTTGGATCCTGAATATATATGTTTAGTAAATTATCCAGCTGCTTCTAGTTTATAAGTTAATTGTTATTGTATTGAAACTTTTCACTTTAGGTTAGATTTAGATTAAACTAATTTGAGGACACTGCTTTTCTCCATGGTTCGGGATCTATCGAGAGAAGGGTACCCTTCTATTATAATATTAAAGGATTTTTGCTGGCTCCTGATTTATGTTATTGGACCTTGAGAAAGTTATGGAATTTTGAGAGGACTGTTTACTTATTAGTCCTAAAAATCCAGGGATTCCCTGGAATAAAGCACTTGCTTTTCTCCTCAAGGATCTACTCTGTAGTCCATGTTCCTGAACTAGATCCCTCAGGTCCTTTCTTAGAATAACTTGGAACAAGGATTAGGGAGGTTTAGATCCTCCCATCTTCTTTTGAAAGTTAATTATTCCTCAAAGAAAAACAGTGGCTTAAGCCAAAAGTATATCTCTTATGACTGTCAGTCATATGAACTACTTCTTAGACTCTTATCGGAATTGTAGGGTATGGGTGAGCAGGTAATCCCTGTTTTCTGGGATTGTTTTAATGGCTTCAATTTCAGTTGAATAAGTATTGACTGGACATTTTCTGTGTGCCTAGCACCAGCTTCTGTGGAGCATACAAAAAGAGTATAGAACATAATCCCTTACCCTCAAAAGAGCTTGTGATCTGGTTGGGTGCCATATAGTAGGACTGCTCCATATCTCACTCATCATTAGAGAAAAGCCATTGATTGCTAGCACAAATTACTATTTGTCTTGAGAAACTCTTGGCACACCTTTTTCCTTGTTACTTTTTGTTAAACGATGCAGTTCAGTATCCCTTATGTGAAAACAAAATTAGTTCTATTTGGCAGTTTTCTTTGACCATTCAAGTGGAGTCTTAAATGACTCTTTCTGACAGAAGAGTTCATTTACCCTCTTGATTCAGAGGCAGAATGTTTTTTGAATCTAACTCATCAGGATTCTTTTAAAAATGGAACATCCTGCATGGGCCATTTGAAGGTACCTTCCAGATATGATAACCAGTTGCAAACATCTGCTCTAATATTTTTTTCTGGCTAAAATATTTTCATCCATACTAGAACTCTGGGAATTTATCCAAAAGTACATGTATCTGTGCTTTATGTTTAAGAAGATTCAAAGCCCTTTTTTATGAGAGAAAATTTTGGCTTTATCTGAGGCACCCCTGCTGCCCACATTCAGCTGAAGTGAGTTGGTTTTTCCCTCTGGGCAAGAATACAAATCTAACTCTTAAATGTTCAGAGCAGATGGAGAATTTTTTTTTCTTACTGCACACCTGCATACTTAAAACCTATGACTAAGTTTAATCAATAGCATAAATATCTGCACCATAGGGACTTGTTAGAGAATAGTTTTGTGCAGACTGTGATCTGCCAGAGATGCAATTGAGAAACTGATATTTGAGAAAGGCAGCTTGATAGACATATAAAATGGCCATTTAAAAGGGTTTTCTGAGTTTTCACTGCATGAAATTAGATAATCAGAAAGCAATATCTCTTCTGTATTATTTTAGCTCTTTGGAGAAATAAACAGCTTTGCTGAGTTCTGGTCTGATGCCATATCCTTTAACTCTGTAGAGGCCAGAAAATGTTGGAGCCTGAGGCACTATACGGCCAACATCTGGTCCTCCACCTTTATTTCACAGAGGAGGAAAATGAAGTTTGGAGAAGTGACTTGCCCAGTCACCCAGATTTTTAATAATCAATCCAGTATTAGAATTTAGGTCTCTTGACTCCTAGGTAGATGCTATTTCTTTTTCATCAGGCTGCCTGATAGATGAAATGTTCATTTGGATACAGTTTTTTGCAAACCATGGGTGAAGATATTTTCTACACCTGCTCCCCAGTTTTTTGTTTTTTGTTTTTTAATTATGAGAACTCAAGAAAAAAATTATCATTGAATTTAGTTCTTAGAAATAATTTATTTCTACAGGTGAATTTGTTTGCTTCCTTTGATCATATGTTGAAAACCATGTTAAGCCAGCAAGAAACTCAAGTTATCCTTGCATGGTAACACACTGTTTATCCATTACAATGCCAATTTAAATATCATTTTGCCATGAAACCTTCCCTTTCTCCTCTCTAGTGCTGGTAACAAACAACCTTCTTTCACTGCCCTAACATATGTAGCTTTTTGTTTTGGAAACTACTTAATGGTTATCCTAATAGTACATATTGTAATTGTCATTGTTTCTTGTCCCTTTTTTACACTGTAAGATACATATGAAAAATGCTTAAAAATGTTTGTTGAATTGGAGAAAAAATTACTTTTAGTTTTTTGATAAAAGTGTTTGAATTCTCTGTAGGGAGATCAGAGGTTCCCTACATCTTCTCTTCCCTCCTTTTTTGAGAGATCTTTGTTTATTTAAAGAATAGCTGTAAATTTTGAGACCTGGAGTGAATTTTTCCTATGTGAGTAAAACTTTCTAAGCCACCTGAATTTAGTAGTGACTGTGTTGGTTTCTTTAACAATTTCACACAGGGCTATGAAGAAGTTTCTCAGAAATTTACCTCTATAAGGAGAGTCCGAGGTGATAATTACTGTGCTCTCAGGGCAACCTTGTTCCAGGCAATGAGCCAATCAACTGATCTTCCTAACTGGCTCAAGAATCAGGATATAACGCTGGTATGTTTAAAATTTGCTTTTATAAAAACATAAATGTTTTGAAATGTTACATATCTAAAAATTGAAATACTTTAAAAGAGTAAATATTTTAAAATACTTCTTTTCAGAATATCTTTTTCTTCTGCTGTTCTAAATTTATTTTAAAATTAAATTAATTTTTTTAATTAGCCAGTCTTTCTTCTCTGAATTTTCTGGAATCTTAGTTGGTCATTGTATAGGTGAGCCTTCTAAAGTCTTTATAAATTTTGTATTTACAATACCGTTTTTATTATATAAATTGTTCTGTCTCTGCTAACTTCTCTCAGCATTAGTTCATCAAATCTTCCCATTTTTCTCTAAAACCATTCCCATTCTTAAAGCATAATTTCTTAATTATTTCTTAAAGCATAATAGTATTCCATTATTTTCATAGGCCATAATTTATTCAGCCTTTCCCCAATTGATAGGTATCCTTTCAGTTTCCTTTTTTTTTCTTCCTATACAAATAAGAGTTGCTATAATTATTTTTGCACATTTGGATCCCTTCATCTGATTAATTTTGTCTATATTGATCTAATAGCAGTATTGCTAGGTCAAAATGATACTTGAACAATTTAATAGCTTTTTGGACATAGTTCTAAATTGCTTTCCAGACTAGTTGTACCAAGTTCACAGCTTCATAGTAGTACATTAAAGTTTTCCTACAGCCCTTACAACCTTTGTCATTTTCCTTTTCTGTTGCCTTAGCCAATCTGATGACTAAGGATTATTGCTCAGTCAAAGAATGTTGAGTCTTTGTGACCCCATTTAGGGTTTTCTTGCCAAAGAAACTGGAGTGCTTTGCCATTTCTTTTTCTGTCTAATTTTGTGGATGAGGAAACTGAGGCAAACAGGGTTAAGTGATTTGCCCAGTGTCACATAGTAATAAGTGTATGAGGCCAGATTTGAATTCAGTAGGTATGAGGTGAAACCTTTGTATTTTTCTAATTAGTTATTTTGGGTACCAGATAGTGGCTTAAGACTACAAAATAGTGTGGGGTTTTTTTTCCCCCTGAGGCAATTGGAGTTAAGTGACTTGCCCAGGGTCACACAGCTAGGAAATGTTAAGTGCCTGAGGTCAGATTTGAATTCAGGTCTTCCTGACTTCAGGGCTGGTATTCTATCTACTACTCCATATAGCTGCCCTGAGAAGATCTTATTCTTAATCAATTTGAATCAATTCTCTATAAATTTTAAAATTGAGACCTTTATCAAAGAACCTTGGTGCAAAAATTTTTTTCCATTCATCTTCTCTTTTAGTTACATTAGTTGATTAAATTTTTTAAAAATTCTGTATAATCACAATTATCCATTTTACTTTTGTGAACATCTCTATTCCTTGGGGATCTTCTTTATACTATCCAGAGATCTTACAGGTAATCTCTTCCTTGTTCTTCTAATTTATTTATGATTTTATCTTTTAAATGCAAATCATGTGTCCTTTTTCAGTTTTCTGCCAGACTGTGTTCTAGATTCCCCACCAATTTCTGTCAAATCATGAGTTCTTGACTCCAGCTACTAGAATCTGAATTTATCAACTACTGGGATACTGTACTTACTTGCTTCTCTGTACACATTCCATTAAATGACTTTTCTGTTTTGACTCAGTACCACATTGTTTGGATTTTTACTGCTTTCTTGTATACTCTGAGAACTGGTAATTCTAAGTCTCCTTTCCTTCCTATTTGTTTTTCATTATTTCCTTGTTCTTCCAGTTGATTTAAAAAAAAAAGTCTCAATAAAATATGTTTGGGATAATTTAATTTTGATAGTAATGGACTTTTTATTGTATTAGCTCATTCTGTCCATGGCCCATGAATATTTTTCTAGTTAATTATCTTTATTTGTACAAAAAAATGTTTTGGAGTTCTAGTTAGACAGTCCCAAGTATTTCATAGGTTATTTTAAATGGGAATTTCTCTTTCTATCTTTGATTTTATCTTTGAGGCCCCATATGGGTCAGTGGATAGAGTCTAGGCCTTTAATCAGCCTGTATCATCTCTTTTCTCAACTATTAGAAGGTTTTTATGAAGATCAGTTGATAATATTTGAAAAGCATTTAACATGGTGCCTGACACTTAGTAGAAGACTTAAACAATTCTTGTTCCCTTTTCTTTTTTTAGGGAGGGATGTAGTGAATGGTAGAAGTATTAACAAGCTGAAATATTAGGTCAAAAAAGAAAAAGATGAAATTTAATTGGGACAAAGGTAAATTCTAGAACATAGATTCAAAAAGAATTCATTAGGATAATTAGAGTTAGAAGGCATTTTAGGGATAATATAGTCAACACTGGTTTTGTGAAGCTCTAGAGGACAGGAGTATTTCCAATAGAAATTATAGAGAGACAGACTTCAATATAAGGAAGTACTTAGTGGCTGGATGAGGCACTAAAACTTACCTCTGAAGTCATTTTTAGAAGCTATTTCTAGACTAGATGATCTCAAGTCCCTTTCAGTTTTAAGTGTCTATGATTCTGAGTTTGTTGAACTTATCTATTAAGTAAATAAGAGTGATGGAAATTTCCCATGCCACTTGATTCTTTTTAGATTTTGATTTACTTATTTACCTTTTTGCTGTATGATGACCTTTGCAGTTTTATTACATTGAGGTTTGAATAGAAGGCTACTGTTTTATTTAGTGGATATTCTATTGTACAGGATATAAATGTAGTCTTGAAAATTTGTATGTGTATATGTGTATCTGTAATGTATTTTAACTATAATATACTAAGACCTGGAAAGGACTTGAGCAATCTTTTACTCTGACTCTTTGATTTTCCTTTGAATGTGTTTTTCATTTGATTACTAAATCAATTAAAATTACTAAAAAAAAAAAAAAAAAAAAAAGCTTTCTTTTAGTATTTTTCCTTTGCCTGTGCCCTCCATCTGTTAGGTATTTGATAGTGTAATATACTGAGCTATAAATACACTTAGCTTAATATTTGGAAGATAATCAAAATATTGAGTTTCAATTTCTCATTTAGTAAAGTTAAATTCTCATTGTATCAAACACAATATGGTTTTCAAAAAATAAATAATTGTGAAAGTAAAATATAATAATCTAATTTTAATTGATTTAGTCAAGGTCACCCATCCTTAAAAACAAAAAAAGTGTAGTCTCTAACTTAAAGCCACATTAAGACTTTGGGAGCATCATGTATAGGTAATGACTTAACTTGAATATAATGAAAATCTTTCAGCGTACCACTCTTGTACTCATAGTTTGAATATATTTTCTCAAAATCTCATTAAGGCTCCTAGAAATTATCTAATTAATTGGTAATTTTATGTTATCAATATCTTAAACTCTTCATTGAGCATCAAGAAAGAGAACAAATATTATAATACCTACCTATAGGTTTGTTTTCTAGGATTTTTAAGTTTTATGCTAAGTGATGATTGAAGAAATAATACCATCCTTTTCTACTTCTCATTTGACTGAAAGACATATCATTCTCTTATTTTCTTTCCTCATGAAAGTGTTTATAATGATATGGTGATGCTAACAGATATTTTCTCTAAAATTTTTTGAGTGGTTCTGCAGACAAGTTTACCCCACAGAATATAATCAAAGGAAAATTGCATAGAAGAATAATGAAAACACTAACTTTAAATAGTTTTATTGAAATTTTTTTTGTAACTGATTCTCATCACCATTCAGCTCTTCATTCCATTTTAGATCTATCATTATACTTTAACCAGTTCTGTCCTCCACTGAATCCCCTTCCTTCAGAGAACTTATTTCTCTAAATTGTCCTTAGAACCATGCCAGATTCCCTTGTCATTACTCTAGTAGGGGGCATCTTAGACTATGAAAAGTATGGCATGACAGAGTAAGTAGGATTGAAGCTGGTCATTTAGGCTGATGTTTGCTTTTAGAAAGATGTGTGTTACTTTGCTTATCATTTTCATTAGAGTGATTGGATTCTATAGAATATCAGCCACTAATTATCTACTCATGTCATAGACAGTATAGTATAGTGAACAGAATACTGATCTTGATAACATTTTAAATCCTGCCTTGTTGAGCAAGTTACTTGACTTTCTTGGTGCTCATCTACAAAATGAAGCTGATAATGCTTGTACTAACTCCCAAAATTAATAAAAAGATTTGTCAGATAGTAATCTGTAAAGTACTTTGTAAATTTTAAAATATTATAAAATATCAGTTATTTTTATCACTTAATATTTACTCACCTAACATAGTTAACATTATAGTATAATTTGGAGTTGTCCTATTTTCATATGTGGGGTAAAAGAAACATTTGTTTTAAAAAGTTTGTGGGAGTGAATTATAAGCCTTATACATGGTATATAAGTCATGATATGTTGTTTTGAAAATCTCATTCTATTTTTAATCTCCTTTACCTTATAGGAATAACATCCCTTCAAAAGATAAATTGTTGCAACCTGGGAATAATTGTATATTTATGAATGAATGGAAAAACACATTTAATGCTTACTATATATCAAGTGTTAAGCTAACTGTTGAGAATACAAGTAAGAAAAATGAAGAGTTTCTGAAATGGGATAGGGTCAGGGGAGAAGGCAAAGGGAGACAGCAAAAGCTAATCTAGTATGGGATTAGTGTGCTCTTTTTAAAAAAAAAAAGGAGTGATAATGTTTAATGTTGTAACATATATATCAAATGTTGAAGTATTATAATTCTTTTTATTTTTTAATAATTATAACTTTTTATTGACAGAGCCCATGCCTGGGTAATTTTTTACAACATTATCCCTTGCATTCACTTCTGTTCCAACTTTTCCCCTCCCTCCCTCCACCCCGTCCCCTAGATGGCAAGCAGTCCTATACATGTTAAATATGTCAAATATATCTGAGATACAATATATGTGTGCAGAACCGAACAGTTCTCTTGTTGCACAGGAAGAATTGGATTCAAAAGGTAAAAATAACCCGGGAAGAAAAACTAAAATGCAAACAGTTTACATTCATTTCCCAGTGCTCTTTCTTTGGGTGTAGCGAAACATTATAATGCTAAAAAAAAATGAAATAAAATTTCCATCTTTTCTCTTGACAACACATATTAAATATTAATGACAAGCAATCTTCATTGTTCTGTGTATTTTACAAAAGCATCTGGAACTCAACATGTCCAAAATAGAACTTTCTCTAAAATCCACCTCTTTTTCTAAATTTTCCTATTTCTTTTGAGGATGCCATTGTCTTCCCAGTTACTCAATTTCAACAAACTTAGAAAAATTCTTGATACCTCATTCTTCCTGTACATATATAGTTGGTTGTGGAGTAGTATTAAATCTGCCTCCACTATATTTTTCATATCCTTTAATAAAGCGTGGCATGAATTGTAAATACTATTATTCACTCACATGGCTCGTATCCCAGTTCAAGTCCTTAATACTTCTTGCTTGCACATTAATTATAGTAGTCTCCTGGTTGGATTCTCTGTCCTAATTTTTTTCCTGTCTCCATTTATTTTTACAGCTGCCCAGGTGATTTTCCACAAGTTTGATTGACCACGCTTCTCCCCTGCTCAATAAATGCCAATGACTCTGTTTCCTTTAAGGTCACATCCAAGCTCCACTAATGTTTTAAAGCCTTTCACAACTTTGAAAAGCTTTTTCACAACATGTCTACCTATCCCCTTGGTATATATATGTTACTTTTCATATACTATTAGTCTAGTCAAACTATCCTCCTTCTTCTTCATATATGACTTTCCATTTTTTATTTTTATTTTTTTGTACTAGCTGTTGCTCATGTCAGGAATGCACACATTTTTCATCTCAACCTCTGAAAGTCACTGGTTTCCTTGAAAACTTAACTTGCATACTAACCTCACTTCCTGTCTCCAGTTTGCTAATGCCTTCCTCTGAAGTTAACTCTCTATGTGTGTTTGTATAATTTTCTAGCACTTGATAAATAAGTAATAAATGCTTATTTTTGCAATTAATGAAGAGGTTGATACATCATAATTAACTTCATCCTTTTTGACCTAATTCTTTGTAAACACTCTTTTTCTTTCATTGACTTTTGTTGGAATAATCATTCCAGAGCATTGAGTCTTTAGCTTTTTTCCCTTAGGAATCCTAGAGCAACATTAGCTGGACCAAACAAGATATCTTTCTGAGGCTTGAATACTCCCAAATGTATTGGAAATCCCTTTGATATCGGCATATATGTTAATCTTCCCTCCCATAATCCAAGATAACAGCAAGGTAGCTAGATCCTGGAGCAAAGCTGGGCTGTTGAATAGAAATGGTGATTCAGTAATCAATCTGGAAACTCTCTGGAGATGACTGATTTCTGTTTAGTTCATCATCACTTGTATAACTATTTATGAGGAATGCCTTGGTGAATCCATATCTGTTAATAAACTATAAGTAGCCTTAAGTGATAAAACTTGATCTAAACTAAACTTAACCAAGCATTCCCTACAAAACATCACTACTAAATATTCTTATTCAGTCTTTGCTTGGAAGATCTCCAATATGGAGAATACATTCTTCATGAAACTTACCCATTGTTGGAGAGCTTTAATGTTAAGAGTTTTTTTCCCTAATCACACCTAAATCTGCTTCTTTGTTCCTTTCACTCATTGTTTTTAGTTCTACCCTTTGGGCATAGGTATAAATCCATTCTATGTGGTGACTGTTCAGGTACTTGAAGAAGTTTATTATGTCTTTCTTTAAGTTTCCTCTTCAAGCCAAACATTCCAAGTATTTTCAGTTGATCCGCATATGTAATGTTTTATGTCACTTTATGCCATTTTTACTACTCTTATCTTCTGATACTCACCAATTCATCAATCTTCATTAAAATATGGATATCAGAATAAAACGGAGAAGACATGGTGTGACTAAGATAGAATAGAGTGGTTATGTCACTTTCTTTCTGAACATTGCTCATAATGTATTGTAGCCTAAAATGCAGTAATTTTTGTGGTGTCATATCAAATTGAGTTTGAATTCCACTAAAACTGTTTAATATTTTTTAAAGAACTGCTATCTCCATGTCTTCCCCATCTTATACTTGTGAAGTTCATTTTTTTTTTTGAATGTTATAATATTTTATGTTTATGCCAATTGAATATCATCTTATTGATTTTGGTCTAACATTCTAGCTGGTTAGATTTTTTTTCTTTAATTTCTCTCATTCAACATATTAACATATTCCTCAAGCTTTTTTTTTTTTAATATTTGATAAGCATGTCATTATACCATTAACTAAGTTCCTGATGATAAATATTGAACAGCTTTATATTGGTACAGACAGCTAGAGACTTCCCTCTATATATAGACACTGCCATATTTTAATAACTTCTCTTTCAGTCCAGCTATTCAATTACTTCCAAATTAATCTAATTGTACTGTTAATCTGGGACACATTTCTTTATTTTTCCTTCAGAAATATTATTAGAGACTTTGAAATACTTTGTTCAAATTTAACTAAACTATATTTGTTTCATTCTCTTAATCTATTAGGTGTCTGATGATTTGTCAAAAAAAAAAAGAAAGGAAGTTAATTTGGCATTATGTTTACTTGATGAAGTTATGCGGGTTCTGTGTGATCACTACTTCCATTTCTAGTTCTACACATTATCATCCCTTTGACCACATGATGTAGAGTTTTACCAGAATCAGAGCCAAATTTACAGGCTTTTATTTTGATGACTGCCTTGTCCTTTTTTGAAGGAGCACTTCTCTAGTGCCATGGAACCTTTTCTTATTCACTCCATACTTTATATATATTTATATATATTTTTAAATTTTCATTTTGTCTTTTCTTTCTTATTTTTTTGTCTTCAATGTAAATCAGTTCCATTACATCAGTGTTGTTATAGTGAATCAACACATAGTGATTGAAACATAACACATTAGAATCCCTAATAATATAGCATGCAAAATAAAGCAATTGTTAGCTTCCATTTTCACACATGGTACCTTAAGACACTGCATCAGGTTTCAGGTTAACAACTAAGAATGGCAACTTTTTGCATTGCTATGAAATTAAGGTAATAGTGTTATTGGATACTATACATCTAATCAGTAATGTATGATTTTGGGAACTAAAAATTGTGTATTTTTTTGGACAATTTTCTTTTTTTTGGATGTGGATTATTATTATTATTATTTTTAATGAAGCTTTTTGTTTTGAAAACATATGCAAAGATAATTTTTCAACATTGACCCTTGTAAAACTTTGTGTTCCAAGTTTCCTCTTTTTTCTTCCCACACCCTTCCCACCTAGGGGAGTACTCCAAGATATGATAAATATGATAAAAATATATGTAAATTGAATGTAGGCATACATATTTATGCAATTATCTTGTTGCACAAGAAAAAAATCAGATCAAAAAGGAAATAAAATGAGAAAGAAAAGAAGATTCACGGAAAAAACAAAAAAAGAAGTGAAAAGGATCTATGTTGTGATCCACATTCAGTTCCCACAGTCCTTTCTCCAGGTGGAGATAGCTCTCTTTATCGCAAGACAATTGGAACTACCCTGAATCATCTCATTGTTTGGAAGGGCCACATCCATCAGAACTGATCATTGTGTAATCTTGCTGTTGCCATTTACAATGATCTCCTAGCTCTGCTCATTTCACTTAGATCAATTCCTGTGAGTCTTTCCAGGTCTTTCTGAAATCATCCTGCTAATAGAATAGAATATTATAGAATAATAATATTTCATAACATTCTTATATCATAACTTATTCAGCCATTGTCCAACTGATAGGCAGCCACTCAATTTCTAGTTTCTTGCCACTACAAAAAAGGCTGTTACACATATTTTTGCACATGTGGGTTCCTTTTCCTCCTTTAAGATCTCTTTGGGAGATAGTAAAGAAGAGAAAGAGACCTGTATGTGCCAAAATGTTTGTGGTATCCCTCTTTGTAGTGACTAGAAACTGGAAAATGAATGGATGCCCACCAATTGGAGACTGGTTGGGTAAATTGTGGTATATGAATGTTATGGAATATTATTGTTCTGTAAGAAATGACCAGCAGGATGAATACAGAGAGGGTTGGAGAGACTTGCATGAATTGATGCTAAGTGAAATGAGCAGAATCAGGAGATCATTATATACATCAACAATGATACTGTATGAGGACGTATTCTGATGGAAGTGGATCTCTTCAATAAAGAGATCTAATTCAGTTTCAATTGATCAAGGATGGACAGAAGCAGCTACACCCAAAGAAAGAACACTAGGAAATGATTGTAAACTGCTTGCATTTTTGTTTTTCTTCCCAGGTTTTTTTTACCTTCGAAATCCAATTCTTCCTGTGCAACAAGAGAACTGTTCGGTTCTGCACACATATATTGTATCTAGGATATACTGTGACATTTAACATGTATAGGACTGCTTGTCGTCTGGGGGAGGGAGTGAAGGGAGGGAGGGGAAAAATCAGAACAGAAGTGAGTGCAAGGGATAATGCTGTAAAAAAATTACCCAGGCATGGGCTCTGTCAATAAAAAGTTATAATTAAAAAAAACAAAACACTGCTGGATCAAAGGGTATGTACAATTTGAGATAGTCCTAAATTGCTCTCTAGAATAACTGGATCCACACAATTCTACCAACAATGTATTAGTGCCCATGTTTTCCCACATCCCCACCAACATTCATCATCTTTTCCTGTCATCTTAGCCAATCTGACAGGTGTATAGTGGTATCTCATGGTTGTCTTAATTTGCATTTCTCTGATCAATAATGATCTAGAGATGGTCTCAATTTCTTCATCTGAAAATTGTCTCTTCATATCCTTTGACCATTTATCAATTGTAGAATGGCTTGAATTCTTATAAATTTGAATCAGTTCTCTATATATTTTCGAAATGAGGCCTTTATCAGAACCCTTGAATGGAAAAATATCTTCCCAATTTATTACTTCCATTCTAATATTTTCTGTCTTCATTTTGTTTGTAAAGAAAAAAAAAACTTTTTTTAACTTAATATATCAAAATTATCTATTTTGTGATCACTAATGACCATCTTCAGTTCTTCTTTGGTCACAAATTCCTTCTCCACAGATCTGAGAGATAAACTATCCTATGTTTTTCTAATTTATTTATAATATCACTTTTGATGTCTAAATTATTAATACATTTCAATCTTATCTTGGTATATGGTATTAGGTATGGGTCAATGTCTAGTTTCTGCTATACTATTTTCCAATTTTCCCAGCAGTTTTTATCAAATAGTGAGTTCTTATCCCAAAAGCTGGGGTCTTTGGGTTTGTCAAACACTAGATTGCTATAGTCATTGATTATTTTGTCCCATGAACTTAACCTTTCCATTGATTGACTACTTTGTTTCTTAGCCAGTACCAAATGGTTTTGATAACTGCTGCTTTATAATAGAGTTTTAGGTCAGGCACAGGTCAGGACACTTTCATTGGCATTTTTTTTCCCATTATTTCCCTTGAAATCTTTACCTTTTCTTATTTCAGATGAACTTTGTTATCATTTTTTCTAGATCTGTAAAATAATTTCTTGGGAATTTGATTGGTATGCCATTGAATAAGTAGACTAATTGAGGTAGTATTGTCATTTTTGTTATATTCGCTTGGCCTACCCTTGAACTCTTGATATTGCTAATATTAGCAATTGGCCTATAATTTTCTTTCTCTGTTTTCATCTTATCTGGTTTTAGGTATCAGCACCATATCCATGTTTCATAAAAGAAATTTGGTAGGACTCCTCCTCTCCCTATTTTTTTTCAAGTAATTGTATAGTATTGAAATTAATTGTTCTTTAAATGTTTGGTAGCATTCATATGTAAAGCCATCTGGCCTTGGAGATTTTTTTCTTAGGGAATTGATTAATAGCTTGTTCTCTTTCTTTTTCTAAAAGGGGACTATTTAAATAACTTATTTCATCTTCTGTTAATCTATTTTTGTAGATATTTCTCCATTTTCTTTAGATTATCAAAATAACTTCTAATTTTTGTTCGAGAGATTTTCTTCTTTCCTTTTTTAAATCAAATTAACTAAAGGTTTATCTATTTTGTTGTTTTTTTCCTAAAACCAACTTAGTTTTATTTATTAAATCAATAGTTTTATTACTTTCAATTTTATTAATCTCCCCTTTTCAGAATTTCAAATTTGGTATTTAATTGGAGGGTTTTAATTTGCTCTTTTTTTAGCTTTTTTAGTTGTAAGCCCAACTCCTTGATATTTTCTTCCTGTTTTATGCAAGTAAGCATCTAGAGATATAAAATTTTCCCTAATAAATTTGGTATGTTGTCTCATTATTGTCATTCTCTTAGATAAAATTATTGATTGGATCTATGATTTGTTGTTTCACCCATTCATTCTGTAGAATGAGATTATTTAGTTTTCAATAAATTTTTGTTCTATTTTTCCTCTGGCTTTATTGCATGTAATTTTTATTTCATGGTGATCTGAAAAAATGTATTTACTATTTATGCTTTTCTGCATTTCATTTTGAGATCTTTATGCCCTAATATATGGTCAATTTTTTTATAGGTTCCAGGAAAAAAATGTGCTCCTTTCTGTCTCCATTCAATTTTCTCCAAAGAGCTTTCATACCTAACTTTTCTAAAGTTCTATTTACCTCCTTAACTTCTTTCTAATTTTTTTTTTTTTTTGTGATTTGATTTATTGAGATCACCCACTAGTATAGTTTTATTGTCTATTTCTTTTTGCAGCTCTCTTAACTTCTCTAGGAATTTGGATTCTATACCAATTGGTGCATATATATTTATATTGATATTGCTTTGTTATCTATGGTACTCTTTAGCAAACTATAGTTTCCTTCCTTATCTCTTTTAATTAGATCTATTTTTGCTTTTGCTTGATCTAAGATTGGGATCACTAGCCCTGTTTTTTTTTAACTTGACCTGAAGCATAATAGATTCTGTTCCAGCCTTTTACCTTTAGTCTAAATGTATCCCTCTGCTTTAAATGTGGTTTTTGTAACCAACATATTGTAGGATTCTGGCATTTAATCCAGTCTTCTATCTGCTTCTGTTTTATGTGAGAATTCATCCTATTAACATTCACAGTTAAAATGACTAATTCTGTATTTCCTGACATCTTATTTACCCCAAGTTTTGCTTTTCTCTTTACTTTCCCCCTTTCTCTCCTTAGTATTTTGCTTCTGATCACTACCTCGCTTAAATAGCCCTCCTCCTTTATAGACCTTCCCCCTTTCTTATATCTTTCCCTTACTACTTCTGTTTTTCCTTTTATCAACTTCCCCTTTTCCGTCCTCCTCTTTCTTTCCCCACATCCCTATAAAGTGAGACAAGTTTCTCTGTGATACTAAATACGTCTAATATTCTCTCTTTGAGCCAACTCTGATGAAAGTAGGATTCACACAATGTTCATTCCCCTCTCTGCTTTCCCTCACTTATAATAAGACTTCTTTGCCTCTTCAGGAGATGTAATTAACCTCATTTTACTTCCATTTTCCTCTTTTTTCCATTACTATCCCTTTTCCAGCTCTAATTTCTTTTTTATATTATCACAGTAAAATGAAATTATACCTGCACTCTCTATTTGGGGATCAAATTTTTTTATTCAGCTCTGGTCTTTTTATCAGAAATAAATAAAATTCACCTTTATCATTGAGTGTCGATCTTCTTTTCTGAAAAATTTCTTCAGTTTTCTTTTTTAGCTTTTGTATTTGGCCAATTGAATTTTTAAATGAGTTTTGTTCTGTGTATTTTTTTTTTCCATTTCACAAGTTCCATTTTTCAAGGAGTTGTTTTCTTTTTCCATTTTGTCAAATCTGTTTTGTAAGGAGTTATATGCTTTTTCCATTTCACTAAATCTATTTTGTGAGAAGTTTTCTTCAGATAATTTCTGTTTACTTTTCCAAACCCTCTTGCAAAGTTCTCTTTCCTTCTTCTAACTGTCTTTTAAGATCCTTTTTGAATTCTTCCAAGAGAGCCTTGTGAGATGGGGACCAATTCATGTCATCCTTAGGGTTTCATCTGGAGATAATGTGCTTTTAGTGTCCTCTGGGTTTGAAATCTCTTCTCTTTCTCCATTAAAAAAAAAAAAAAAACACTATCTATGGTCAGAATTCTTTTTGCTTTTTTGCTCATTTTTGTTTTTTAAGTTGAAGTCAGCTTTTAGGGCAAAGGGAAGATTGACTAAAGCTTCCTCTGCAGGCGATAGTGGCTGCACTGGGTCAGTGCTAACTAACTTCCAATACTGGGTAGGTATGGCCAGGTGTCCACATTCTGGAGTTTAGGGTCTCGCTATTTGCCCTTTGTATTTGTATTGGATGTCTTATGGATAATCTGCTAGTTTACAACCAGGACAGAGTAGCCAACACTGCTGTAGATTCCTCCCACTCAGCACGAGATGTGCCTGATTGAAACAGACCTTTTCTGAAGATCTTCCAAATTATCTTCTGCTGGAAATTTGTTACCCTCCAAATATTTATGCATTCTGTCACTCCAAAATCAGTCGAGAGATTAAATTTGCTGTTAATTTGAGGGCTATGGGGACAGTTCAGAAAAAGATATTCCCTCTATGCCATCTTGGCTGTGCTTCTCTCTGCTTAAGTTTTTATCAGTGAGAAAGTTTAGTGAAGTGCTTTTAAAAATATTGAATGACATTGTCTCACTTGTGGCAGTTATAATGGAAATTTTTGTCTATCTCTATTGCATGCACATAAATAGTATAAACAAAGTCTTGTTAATGTAAAGTGATACCATTAAATTTCCAGTTCTCATGGTCAGAATGGTTTTACCTTGTTTCTTGACTTTTCACATTTGCCTCTTAATTAAAAAACATGTTTGATATTTTAATCTGATACTCATTTATACTTCTCCTGTCTTCAGAATGAGCCTATCTTAGGATAAAGAAAAAAATAAAACCCAGGACACAAGCCATGTATGACAGTGTAAAAATATTCTGGCTTAATGGTCCTTCATTCGACATGAGGAAAGAGAAGTATGTTTTATTGTCTGTTCTCCAGGACTTTCTTTTAGTGGTCTTTTCTTTTACATTGTTATTTTAATTGTTAGTAATTAATAGATACTGTTCTCTCTCTTTTTGGGAGGGGAAAGTGGTATGATGGTAATAATAGCATCTCACAGGATTGTTGTGAGGATCAAACAGGATAACATGTAAAGAAAACACTTTGCAAACCCTAAAGCACTATATAAATGCTGCTGTGAAGACTTCCTCTAGGAAAGTGGTGGATAAGAACATTTTGTTCCAATGGCCATGAAGGTGGCTAAAGCAGAAATTATGGAGCTCTTAGTGTTCAGTCAGACAATGAAGATGCCAAGGTCATCTGCATCCTGAGCCACTGCTGGGTGTTTTGACTTTTGCCTTACTATTGGACTTCAGTGACTATGGAAGAAAGGGTGAGACTGGTGACTTTGTATTACTTGACTCACAAGTAAATTTGATTTAAATGAGGCAAAGACATCACCTTGTTATGTCTTTAGTCTTCTTCAGAAATGAAGGACAAACTCAAATATAACTGCTGCTGTTTTCACCATTGTCAATCAATTAGTTAGGAGCACTGTCTCACAATCTTTCAAAGTTCATTAACTCAGCACTCACTCCATTTATTACAGTTGCTGATAATGTAAGTCACCTGTGCCTGGTGATATGAACTTAAGTGAGCACCTAGATTCCTAATTTTTAAGCCTTTTTTTCCTCCCTTGTTCTTCCTAGCAGTGGGATCTAGAATACTGAGATCTAGCTTTGGAGCCAGATTCAAATTCTACTTATGATCTTGGACAAATACTTTTAAGAGCCCATCTGTAGAATTATCAGTTGCAGGAAAGATGCCACCCTGCATAGGTGAGAGTTTGACGATTTGTGAAGTCTCACATCTGTTATCATTTGTAGTAGGATTTTTCTTTGGCAGAATAAACAGAAGAGAAATAAAGTTAAGTTCCCTCTTCTTTCTATCCCATCCTTTTTTATTCCACTGCCCATATAGCTTCTTTTAAAAAGCTCTTTTGGAATATTCATAGCCCTCCTCAGGACAAAAAAAATTTAGAAATTGAGAGGATGCCCATCAATTAGGGATTGACTCAATAAACTGGTAATGTTTGTTTTGGAATATTAGTGTTCTGTAGGTAATGATCAGCAGAACACTCAAAGAAAAAAAAAAACCTGGAAAATCCATTCATTCAATTCAATTTGAATTCAAGCAAAGTGAAATGTACTGTGTACAAAATAATAGTATACAAAGTAATAGCAATATTCTGGGATGACTAGTTGTGAATGACTTTTCTGTTCTCAGTAATACAATCATCCACAACTACTCTGAAGGACTTATGATGAAAAATCCTATCCATACTCAGAGAAGGAGTACATATTGTCTGAATACATGTTGAAGTATTCACTATTTTCTATCTTTTTCTTTTTAACTTAATTTTTCTTAAGGGTTTTTTATTTTCATTATGGTGGGAGATCTGTGTTTTCTTTCACAGCTTGACTTTTATGGAAATGTTTTGCATAACCTCACATGTGGTTTCTTAATTGTGGGTGGGAATAAGGGAGAGCGATATACTAAAAATTTTAAAAAGCAAACGTAAAAGAAATTTGTTTTGAATGTAACTGGGAAAATTATTAAATAAATTAAAATTATATTGAAAAGCCTTTTTTGTTGTTCTTAGCATTACTTTTACCCTACTATACATTCTGAATTCTAGTGTTTCTGATACTTAGACTCTGTCCTGCTTTCATACTTGCCCTAGATTTTGCCTTTGCCTATAAAATTTAATTCTTTTGTACATATTTAACCTGTTATCAGATTGCTTGCTGTCTTGGAGAGGGTAGTGGTAAAGTAGGGAGGAAGAAAAATCTGGAACACAAATCTTACAAAAATGAATGCTGAAAATTATCTTTACATGTATTTGGAAAATAAAATACTATTGAAAATTTAAAAGGAAAAAAAAGAAAAAATTCTTAATTCCTATCTTTACTTATTTTCTCAGATTTTTTAAAAATAAGATCTTACCCATCATTTCTCTATATTCTTTTAAAATCTTTTTTTGCTTATCCAAACCAGGTACATAGCAGATTATGCCCATTTTCCTCTTATCTGTCATAGATTCCTAGATGGAATGGCCCTCTTTTTCTAAAGCTCCTATTTTTCCTACTCTAGCAACAAGTTCCTTTTTGTCAAAATTATGTCCTAAATGGCAATTCCCTTCATCATTTTCCACTTTTTAAATAATGAAATGGTCTTATGAAATTCTTAATTGCTTTGCTTTTGCAGTAGGTATGTAAATAATTCCCTCTGATCACTGTTAATCATCCGTGTTAGATGTATCAACTTCATTTTGTAAAGTCAAAATGTATGATGTATACAGTATCTCTTTGTGTATTCATATATATGTCAAGATCCTATTGGGAAATGGTAAAGGTAAATTAACCCCAGACTTAGCATAAGTAGGACTTTAAAATCTTTAATGTGCTTTTGGTTTTTGATTGTATACCTCTTTGGAACCTGTTATTTTTTAATCTGATGTGGAATCAGCCTTATTGATTTCCTGAATTCCCTACCTTTCCTTCTCAAACTCCTTTTATCCTAACCTTGGTTCTAATTTGTTGCTGTGGCTTCTTCATTGACATTATTATACTTTAATCACTGTGTTTCAGGCCCTGACCTTGTAACTTGGCCTTGTTTCACTCCATGACTTGAAAATTTGGTTTGTCATTTTTGACCCTTGGATGAATATCTTGACTTTGCTTAACTTAAAATAGTGGTTCTACTAGAGTCAGACCATATCTATGCTTTCTGTTTCCAACATCTAGGATGGTATTCTCCACACATTAATAATTAGATATTCATCTAATTGAACAGAAAGGAGTCACATCTCGTCCCCTGACAGTGGATGTCTATTTGGGGCATATAAAGGTGTATTGCTGTATACACCTGCCTAACATATTCTTTTACATGTTCAGTGTGGATGAGGCTTACAATATGGTATTCTTGTGGTAATGGAGATGATGTAAAGAAAAAGATTTACTTTTATTGTCTTTTTTTTCTGTTCATTTTAACTGACATTTAAATATTATTGGCAGAGCATTATGTTAGAGATACAATTTTTAATTTAGACACAATTCTTTCTCTAATGGAAGTTATAGAGATAATGGGTAATGGAGTAAGATGTAAAAATAGGTAACTGATAGACAATAATGCATATAACAATGCATAACAAATATAAGTATATCATTAATAATGCTATATGAATTCAGAGGAAGGGAGGGACATTATTTATTTCTCTATTCTTGATTGATATTTTTTCTGAGGTTATCAAGGTTCTTTTAATTGCTAAATTCAATGGTCTTTTCTCAATTCTCATCCTTCTTGATCTCCATTTGATACATCACCCTTTGTTTCTGTTCATTTTTTGTGTCACTGCTCTGTCACGCCTGTATGGCTCCCATGTGTGGGTCTTATCTAGGACTCTATTCTAAAATGTCTCTCTCCCTCTTTTCTCCTTTTCCCTCCTTCCCTTTCCTTTCTTTTTCTTCCCCCCACCCCCTTTTCCTCCTGCCCAGAAAATTGCCTCCTCTATTCAACTTCCTTTCTCTATATCTTTCTGGCCACCAACACAACCTAGTTCTCCTATTCCTTAAAAAACTCTTTCACTAGAGCCTCTTACTGGCTGCTATCCTATATCTCTTTTCCCTTTCTTAAGAAGTGAATTTCCATACATTTAGCTAAACTGTTCAGTGCTTCTACTTTACCACCTTCTAAATTGGACATTCAAATAAATATATGATTGGCTATTGGTAACACTCAAAAGTGACCAGAGTAAAATATAGATGGGAAATATTTAATGAAGTAAATTAAGCTGCAGTAGAGTCTAGATAATGTTAATGTGTAGTTTTCTAAGTTATTGTGCTACACACAGGGATCCTTGTTTTTATTTGAATTTGATACCACTTTTCTAAACTCTCTACAGCCTGACTTCCTATAATATCCTTCAGTTAAAATTTCCTTCTCCAAAGTTACCAATGTTTTCTTAATTGCCAAATTTAATGGCCTTTTGTCTTCCAATTGTTGACCTTCATTTCTACTTCATAGTGTTTGACACAGTTGAGTATATTGGATTTCTTGTGATACTGCTCTTCCTAATTGATCTCTTCCTAATTGGTTCTCTTCCTAATTGATCAGTCCTTCTCTGTCTCCTTTGCTGGGTATTTATCCATATCATGCCTACTAACTGATGGGTATGAGATCTGTGTTGTTCCCTCTTCTTTTTCCTCTATTTTCTCACTATGGGAGTTTATTAGCTCCCATGAATTAAATAATTTTTGTTTATGAATCTGATTCAAAGATGTATGTATGCGTATATACCTAGCCCTAGGTTCTTTCCCAATCTTGAGCTAAAGTTTCTTTATCAAGTGTCTATTGGATGTTTTGTATTGAGTCTTGCATAAGCATTTCAAGCATAGCAGGTATAATTTTCTTTTCTCTAAAATATATTCATTCTCTGGGAGCAGGTTTCTTGGGGGACTTCTGGAAGCAGCCTTAGTTTCAGTTTAGAGTAATAATCAGCCAAGAGTTAAAATCCAGTCTTTTATTGTCTGTTCCAAAATAGCCTGATTAGCTTTCTTAGAGGCCTCTTTCTCTCCTTGGTTCCAAGAGCTTTTGTTGCTAGTCCTTTTGCTTTTCCAGCTTCTGCCTCTAGCTCAACTCTCAACTCCAAAGCCTCCAGCCAGCACAATGGTAGAATATCTAATGGATCTGACTCCTCCTCCGAGAGAGTGGGCTTGTGGGAGCTCCTTATATATGATCTCTTAAAGGTGTGAACTCTGAACTAGAGAACTGTTAAGTACCATGCTAAATTAGGCAACCAACTTAGCACCTTATAAGAATCCTAACAAGCAGGTCCCAAATTGAACTTAATATCTTTTCCCCAAAACCTATTCCAAATTATTCAATTCCAGTCTTTCCAGTCTCAAAACCATAACTTCTCATTCTACACATCCAGATTCTTACTATTTCCATCCTTACAACCACTCTCATATCTGTCTTCTTTCTTCTCTTCATACAGCCCTAATGCTAGTTTGAGCTCTCATCTAGCTACTGTAATAGCCTTCTAATTAGTCACTCATTAGTAAGGGTTTCATCTTTTTTGGGATAATAGGGAGTCATAGTATCTTTTTTGCACTTTCTGATGTCATATTTACTTTTTTAAGCAATAGAATTATGTGTTTCATTTATTATTCCTTGTTTACTCATTGCTTTGAGATTTATATTCAACTTCAGATTCAGAATCATTTCTGTGCCTAGTTTAATAGGTACATCCTCAAAGATTTTTATACATTTATTTAACTTGTGATTTCATATTCTTGCCACTTGATGGCTATAGCAGTTCATAATTTAAGAGCTAAAATGAAAATGAATCATAATATGTTTGTGATAAAACTATTAAAACATCATTAAGATAAAAAAAGAGACATAGAGACAGAAGTCTACCTAGTGTAATAAATTGATTCTTTTGGCCTTAAACTCTGTTATGCATTTTTATGACTTAAATGTTTAATTTTTTAAATGAAATGGAAAACTTGGATTTTTTTCCTTTTCTTAGTGATTACTGTTTTAATAGAATGCTTTTTGTGGTGGGTATTTCAAAAAACACATTATATATTTATTTTGTTTGGCTTATATGTGATTATTTTGGAAAAGATTGAAATGTCATTAACATCCTTGTGTTTTGTTTTTATGGACATATTAAATCACTTTAACATTGTTATATACTAAAAAGGTAAAATGGAATATAGTATTAAAAATTGGATCTAGAGAGATTTAAATGAATTCTTCAAAAACTAAAGAATTGGGGGGGTTCTCAATTTAGAAGTGAATCTTGCAAATTTTTTAGAAATAGCTGGTGGTGCAGTGAATAGACTACTGAACCTGGAGTCAGGAAGAACAGAATTCAGATCTGGCTTTCAGCGTTTATTTAGCTCTGTAACTTTGAGCAAGTCACTCCATCTCCTTAAGATGGAGTACATACAAACTTTGTTCAAGGTCCAACTTCTTTGTGAAATCTTTCTTGACCTTCTCTCCTAATATATTTCTATTGTATTTACTTTGTATGCATTTTATTTATATTCACATATTTATGTGTTATCTCTTTATATAGAATATAAGTTCTATTGTGGGCAGAGACTGTATGATTTTTGTCTCTATATTTCTAATACTCTTAATACAGTGCCTAGAATATAGTAAGTGCTTTTAAAATTAATAGATTGAATGATGTGATAGATTCATAGATACATTATTTCAAGGGGAAGACCTGAGCCTGCTAATATAATACAGCAACATAATTTTTCCAGTTAGGAAGAAAAAATATAATTTCTTGGTTAGGAATAGTACATTTCCTAACCATAAGCAAGAAGCTCATTTTTAATAATGTAACATTCCACATATCCTTAAACACCTGCAATTAATATTCTATCTACCCCCATTCCTGTATCTCTCAAGCCTTTGGATGATCTTTATAAAGGCACCTCACTGAAAGAGAGACTGTTGGCCCCAGACTGGGTTTATTTCAGCCAATTGTAATTAAGTATCCCAAATGATTATTAGAATAGTCATATAGGACTTCATATTTGTGTCTCATCTGAAATCTCTGTAATATTCCCTCCCCAAATTTTAATTCAAGGAAGAAAGGGTGGAATATGGTGGCATATGAGATTTAGGTATTCCTTGATGAATTTGAATTTATTAAAGAGATCAAGAAAATATTATGATTTTTTTTCTTTTTGTGGTAGGTAGTTAATGAACCTCTGAATGTTAACACCTTTATTTTTCTGTTTTCTTGATACTATAGTTGCCAGAGGAACTAATAAGCAGATATAACTGGATCAAGCAGTGGAAGCTTGGATTGAAATTTGATGGAAAGGGAGAGGATCTGGGAGATAAAATCAAAGACTCCTTATCTCTACTAAGGAAGAAGGTTTGAAACATATTTTCATCATTTAGTTTTATGATTTTTTTTCCATTTGGTTACCTCTTAAGTCTTTCATTTCTTTTTTCTATCTGATATCTGTAAAAACAAAACATAGGTATTACTTTTAGTAGTCCAAGAATTAGCAAATTATTTTATATGAATTCAAAAAGTTGTCCTTTAAACTGTTTATAAAATTAAGAGATGCAATTTAAGACCAAATGGCATATAAAGTACCCTGCTAATTGTAAAATGAGTTACTTACAAGACAAAGGAAAGTTCAAAAGGAAATTTGGGAAAATCTATAATCATTATTTCATCAGCCTGCACTACTAGCAGTCTTTCCAAATGATATGAAGTAAAAAATAAACTTCCTATATCTGGGGAGTTCCTATATATTACATTAAGATTTTAAGTTTCTTTTGAGTGAAAATTCCATTTCCATTTTCTAACATTTGCTTTATTATAGAATATCTGGCAACTTGTCCTTTGAGAAACATTTTAAGTTTTATTGAATTTATGAAATTGAGTTAGAATACCTTTAAGAATCACAGGTTGAGAAAAGCATCATGAATGATTGGATCGTGATTTTTACCATTAGAAGAAATTAATAGTATCTATAAATCTATTGAATTGAAATATGGAATTTAGTTGAATTTATGGAATTGTAAAGTAAAGCTTGACTTTCTAAAGTTTGCTTAGCTTCTAAATAACTTTCATTATCTACCATCTGTTTTCTTTATTTCGTCAGAGTATACTCTTAAACCTTTAATCATGAGGTTGCTTTCTTTTAAGCAATGGTAATATTGATACATCAACAAATAAGCTGTTTTAGGCTGGAGGAGTGGAAAAAGGCACTATACTAGGCACTGAGGAATACACAATAAAGTTCAATACATGATCTTTATCTTCTAGGTTCTTAAAGCTTGAGTTAGATAGATTAAATATAAGCATAAATTCTTCTCTTGTCTCTTCCTGTTTTGATTGCCAAATTGTTTTTCCTAGCGTGCAGTTCTGACTATGTCACCCTCTATTGTAGAGGTTCTTTTCTCTTTTTGTGTTATGGATTCCTTTAACAGTCTGGTAAGGCGTCCAAGTCCCTTTTTAAATGTTTTTCAATGCATAAAATAAAACATGTAAGATTACAAGGGAAACTAATTATATTGAAATATGTACTGAAATATTAAAAATAAAAGTTCATGAACCATAGATTTAGAACCCTTCCTCTTTTGCCTCTAGAATAAAATATTAACTCCTATTAATATTTAAAGCCCTTCACAAGTTGGCCCCCAAGTTTCCTTTCTAGACTTTGTTTATATTAATTCCCTTCCCATTTTTCATAATCAAACAGATTGGTTTTATTCTACATAATTTTCTTTAGCTTTATCCCTGGTAATCCCTAATTTTCTTCAAGATTCAACTAAATGCTTAATACCTTCCTGCTCAATGTTACCTTGTATCTGTTTTGCATAAATATACACAAATATGTGCATTCATGTGCATTTTTGCATATTATTTTCCCTGTTCCATTATAAGGTCCTTGATTATCAGAATCGGTTTTTTTTTTTTTTTTTTTTTGTCTTAAGAGACAAGCAAAGTGCCTGCCATGTAACATAGCAAGCCCTTAATAAATGCTTATTTATATATCAATTTACATATACATTTATTTATATAAAAGTGAATAGTGTATATATTATGTATTGTATTATATCATTTCTTTCTTCTTTTTTTTTCCCCCTGAGGCAATTGGGATCAAGTGACTTGCCCAGGGTCACATAATCAGGAGGTGTTAAGAGTCTTGAGGCCAGATTTGGACTCAGGTCCTCCTGACTTCAGGGCTGGTGCTCGATCCACTGCTCCACCTAACTGCCAGTATTATATCATTTCACAAGTTGTAGCTTTTCTCTGATATTAAGGGGGTGGGGGAAGAGTGGGTTATATTTTTGCATGCTGGAAGGAGACAAATTTCCATAAAACACGGAGGTATTATCTGACAGATATAAGTAGTAGAAGAGTTTGAGGACAGTATCCCATGTACCATTTAGTTCATGTGAAGCTTCAATTTTATATGGTCTGTGGAATTTGTCTTTACTTCCTGTCTCCTCAACCCCTTTTAGCTTTTGTGAACTTGATATTTGTTTCTTGGAATTGCCTGCTGTAAGTAAACTTTTGTTCCTTATGAATGACTTAAATTTTCAATTTGTAGAATGTACTAATTTATTTATTTTTAACATAAACTTTTCTTGAACCAAATGAGAAATTGGCATCACCTAATTAAAGAAGAACCCGCAGGGCCTGCCTCTGGTACATATTTACTCTGTAACTCAGTCACTTAATATGTGTGTCCCAGGCTGCAGAGCAGTTATTGATACAAAGAGTGTCCTCTCCAAGGAGTTCCCTACCACAATGGAATTATAGATCCAGACCAATGTAAACATTTCTTGAACCAAATGAGATCTGTCTGTTCATCAATCCTACCTTCCTACCTATACACGTAACCTTGGTCAGACATACGTAGTTAAATAACATGAAGTATCTGTCTTCTCTGATACTTAATAATTCCTCCATTGAAAGTGACCTTGACTTTTCAAAGTCTGCTGACTGAGCCTAAGCTCCAGCAGACTCCTACAGTTTAAAAAGACTTTGAGCACGGATCTAGTAACATATTGCATGTTTATTGTCTATGGACCAGCCTATTTAAAAAAAAAAATCATTTAATTATTATTTTATTTTGTCTGCAGTTACATGGTAAACAAAAATTGTTAACATGCATTTAAAAAAATTGAATTCCAAATTATCTCCCTTCCTCTACCTCCTAGAGAATGCAGGCAGTTTGATATAGATTATACATGTGCAATCATGCAAAGGGTTTCTATAGTAGCCACAGCCAAGCTCTTAATGTACTCGTAAGGTAGGGAATAGAGGAGAAGAAATGAGCCTGTTACTGGCCAACATATAGAATTACTCTCAGAGAGATGGGGAAACAACTTTATAATATCCTCCCATTATTATTTTCATTTAATTTTTGAGACAAATACATGCCAAAGTCTTTTTCTAATAGCAGATATGCACACATCTTACTTCTTCGCTGATTGAAGCATGTTAATCTAGAGAAATATTTTTATTTATTAAAAGTTCAAAGGAACAAATCTTGAATTTTATCTAATACCTAGTGGAATGCCTTGTGTATAGTAAGTGCTCAATAAAGATTTAGTTATTGTTTGTCTAATTCATACTTAATCAAAGGCCAGAAAATTAAAATGAAAAAATTACTTTTGGAAAAGACCTTTCAATCCTCCTTTGCCTAAATGTGCAAGTCACTAGTATTTCAGAGCCTGTTTATATTTCTGAGCTCTGAATCCTCTCTTACCTTTCTTGAGTATGCCCCTAGCTATATCTAGCACAGTACTCTGTATCTCTGTTTGCTTAGTAAATATTTGTAGGACTGGTTCAGTCTTGTTGCATTAGAAAGAAAGGAGATAAAAAAAAAAGGAAAAGTGGGAAAGAAAAATTTATTAAGTACCTACTATGTGCTAAGCATTGTGTTGAGCTTTTTACAAATAATATCTAATTTGGTCTTCACAACCATTTTATAGTTGAGGTATCTGGAACACAGACTAAATGATACTTGTTCAAGGTCATATAAGCTTATAAAGGTCAGAGCCAGATTTGAGCTCTCAGATCTTCTTGACTCTAGACTCAGAGCTCCACCTAGCTGTCTCAGTGATTCTGAGCAGTGTTACTTAGACTCAATTAGCTTGCTATTACTTCCTCTCATTAATGTCCTGTTTCAACCAAATGCAGCATCTGGCATTTGGAATTTTTCAGTCTGAAAATCAGCTCTAGCTTTAATGCTGACTTGATGTTATGAACTTGTGGTGATATCCTTTTTTAACTGCATCTCATTTGTCACTTATTGTCATCAGAATCTGAGGATGATGATCCCATCCTCTCATGTTGAATGTTTGTAGATTTCTGTGAAGTTTCTTGACTCACTTGTGATTATGTTCTCCTGTAGTGGGCAAGTTTGACTGCAATGAGAACTGCAGAAGAGAGGCAGGTGGCTTGTGATGAACTTTTCCGAAATGAAGAGGAAGAATATAGCCTCTATGAAGCTGTGAAATTTCTGATGCTGAGCAAGGCCATTCAACTATACGATGATAAAGAGAAGGGAAAGGAAGTACCCTTCTTCTCTGTGCTTCTATTTGCTCGGGACACCTCAGGCGACCCTGCTCAGCTGCTGAGAAATCACTTGAATCAAGTGGGTCATTCTGGTGGCCTGGAGCAGGTAAGCTGTCATCACCCTGGAAAATCTCAGACCATGGGCTTCTTAGTGTATTTCTAAAATCAATAGATTAGACAGTGTCAGGTTGCAAATAAAAATTTAGCCCTTGAAATACATATCTTAATCTTCTCTGGTCAAAATTGTTTTTAAGAACTGGGATCATGTAACCTTAGGTTATTTTGATCCTCTTCTGGTAGTGTTTTTTCCCCCCCACCACCTTGCAGGCCACAAAAGCTTTTTATTGCTCTGCTAAGTTGGCTTCTTTAATCGGAAACCAAATACACTTATATCCTTTTGCCAGATCTTTTGCCCTACACACCACATCAAGATATGGCATAAACCATTACTCATCAGCAAACTTAAAAAGCTATCTTCTATCATTCAGAAAAATAAGTTTGCAATACTGAGAAAATACAGTTGTTTTAAAAGGTAGTCAGACATTTATTCAAAACCCCAATAAAGTGATCTTTAGTTCAAACCTGTAATCAAACCCATTGAACTCCACAAACCCATTGAAATGTATTTGGCTAGAAAAAAGTCTGAATGGCAGGATAGTGTTGGGCATTACTGTGGCTAGAGTGAATGGTGGTTTTCATGCTTGCCATTTTAGGTGACAACTACCTCTCACACTACCATTCCTTGCTAGTAGGGAAAAAAAGGACACATTTCTGTTTTGTTGCTTAGACAAAACAATGTTTAGCATCAGCACACAAATAACGGTATTCATATGAATTATCTCTGGTTTTTAAAATAAAAATACATTTCTTCCTCTGGATGTTAGACATTTTTGGGGGTGGCGTAAAGTGGAGAGGAGAGCTTATAAAAACTATATGCTATTTTGGCATTGTTTTCATACTTTAAAATTAAAACTTGGGAACGGAAGAAGCATACTTGTTTGTTCAAAATCTCTCCAAACTCACCCTCTCACATTGCCATGATCCTTTTAGACCACTTTTTGATTTCTGGTATTTGATGATATCTTTAACTCAGTGTAGACAGTAATGGAATGATTTAGTAAATCCAAAAGTAGTATACCAATTTTTAAAAATGTAAGAGCAACATTATTACTATAAGATGTTTTGAGTAAAGCTTTAGACTTTTCCTTCACTAATGGCAAACACATAATGCTTCTGTTTAACATGATTTCTTATTGTACAGCAGCCAAATATGAGCAATCCTTAATAATAACCAAATATACAGACTCATGACTTTTATTGTTTAGTCATGTTCTACTCTATTCTTCATGACCCATTTGGAGTTTTCCTGGCCAAAATCCTGGGATGGTCTGTTGTTTCTTTCTTCAGCTCATTTTAAAGATGAGAAACCAAGGCAAACTGGATTAAGTGACTTCTCAGGATCACATAGCTTGGAAGTATCTGAGGCTAAATTTGAACTCAGGAAGATGAGTTTTCTTGATTATAATCCTGGCACTCTATCCACTGAACCACCTAGCTGCCCATGACATGATGACCATTCCTCCTCTTTCTATAAACCCTGTTAATGCTCACAAAGGACTGGTCCTGAAAAAAACTTGGAGGTTTTATATGTTCTCTTACTTTAGAAGTAGAACAAGAGAAATTATTGTAAAAAGAAGATACACATAATAGTTTTGATCCAAGGGTTAGAGTACCAGAAAGACTGACATACTCCCAAAATTTTCTTCTATCATGTTTGAAATTTTTCACTTCTTTTTGATACCTCTGCCTGACATTTTATTAAGTAGTTCATTTAAGTTTTATAAATATCCTCTTCTTTAAAAAATTCAGATATGGAAAACTCTTTATTAATCTACAAGTATCATTTAATTCAATCAGATTTTTTTTCCTCCTATTACAATGCTTTGGAAGGTAGGCTGGACTTGGGGAACTTTTTTTTTTTTTTTTTAAAGGAGGAAGCTTTTAAGTATTTTCTGAGGAGAGAAGCTTCCGTTAGAATTTTGACAGATTTTGAATGATTGACTCTTTTTTATTTAAATAGTAATAGCTTTTTATTTTTCAAAATACATGCAAAGATAGTTTTCAACATTAACTCTTTTTTTTTTTTTTTGTGTTTTTGTTTTTATTTTTTTTATTTTTCATTTATTTATTTATTTATTTATTTTTAATTTAAGTTTTTTTATTTAATAATTACATTATATTGACACTCATTTCTGTTCCGATTTTTTTCCCCTCCCTCCCTCCACCCCCTCCCCTAGATGGCAGGCAGTCCTTTATATGTTGGATATGTTGCAGTATATCCTAGATACAATATATGTTTGCAGAACCGAACAGTTCTCTTGTTGCGTAGGGAGAATTGGATTCAGAAGGTATAAATAATCCGGGAAGAAAAACAAAAATGCAGATAGTTCACATTCGTTTCCCAGTGTTCTTTCTTTGGGCGTAGCTGCTTTTGTCCGTCATTTATCAATTGAAACTCAGGTCTCTTTGTCAAAGAAATCCACTTCCATCAAAATATGTCCTCATACAATATCGTTGTCGAAGTGTATAATGATCTCCTGGTTCTGCTCATTTCACTTAGCATCAGTTCATGAAGGTCTCTCCAAGCCTCTCTGTATTCATCCTGCTGGTCATTTCTTACAGAACAATAATATTCCATAACATTCATATACCACAATTTACCCAGCCATTCTCCAATTGATGGGCATCCATTCATTTTCCAGTTTCTAGCCACTACAAACAGGGCTGCTACAAACATTTTGGCACATACAGGTCCCTTTCCCTTCTTTAGTATTTCTTTGGGATATAAGCCCAATAGAAACACTGCTGGATCAAAGGATATGCACATTTTGATAATTTTTTGGGCATAATTCCAGATTGCTCTCCAGAATGGTTGGATTCGTTCACAACTCCACCAACAATGCATTAGTGTCCCAGTTTTCCCGCATCCCCTCCAACATTCATCATTATTTTTTCCTGTCATCTTAGCCAATCTGACAGGTGTGTAGTGGTATCTCAGAGTTGTCTTAATTTGCATTTCTCTGATCAATAATGATTTGGAACACTCTTTCATATGAGTGGTAATAGTTTCAATCTCATCCTCTGAAAATTGTCTGTTCATATCCTTTGACCATTTATCGATTGGAGAATGGCTTGATTTCTTATAAATTTGAGTCAGTTCTCTATATATTTTGGAAATGAGGCCTTTATCAGAACCTTTAACTGTGAAAATGTTTTCCCAGTTTGTTGCTTCCCTTCTAATCTTGTTTGCATTAGTTTTATTTGTACAAAGGCTTTTTAATTTGATGTAATCGAAATTTTCTATTCTGTGATCAGTAATGGTCTCTAGTTCATCTTTGGTCACAAATTTCTTTCTCCTCCACAACATTAACTCTTGCAAAAAATCTTATGTTCCAAGTTTTTTTCCTTCCTTCCCCCCTCCTTCCTTCTCTAGACAGCAAGAAATCCAATATATGTTAAATATGTGCAATTCTTCTAAACATATTTCCACTTTTATCAAGTTGCATCAGAAAAATCAGATCAAAAAGGAAAAAAAAATGAGAGAAAAAAAAAGCAAGCAAGCAAACAACAACAAAGGTAAAAATACTATGTTGTGGTTCACATTCAGTCCCCATGGTCTTCTCTTTGCATAAAGATGGCTCTCTTTGTCATAAATCTATGGGGATTGCCATGAATCAGTCACCTCATTCAGCATTCACTCTTGCAAAACTTTGTGTTCCAATTTTTTTGCTCTCTTCCCCCATTCCCCCCCCAGATAGCAAATAATCCAATATAAACATGTGCAGTTCTTCTAATCATATTTCCACATTTATGATCAACTCTTGATTGACTAAATTATTGTAATTTTGGACTCTTTGCTGCCACCAAGTAGAAAAAGGGAGGATAGATATGGAAGATAGTAAACATATGAGCATAAAGGGCTATATTCCAAGCCAAATATAGCTATTTAGAGATTGGTGTTTTGGTTTTCTGTTTTCTTCATTTGTTTGAAATAATTGATCACTAAGCTTCAAGATTCCATTCTATAAATTTACTATAAAAAATATTCTTTCCTCTTTACCCTAGGTTGAAATGTTTCTTCTTGCCTATGCAGTACATCACACCATACAAGTTTATCGACTATCGAAGTATAACACTGAGGAATTCATCACATCTTATCCTACGGATCCACCCAAGGACTGGCCTGTGGTGACTCTGATTGCTGAGGATGACAGGCATTATAATATCCCTGTCAGAGTATGTGAGGAGACAAGTTTGTGATAAAGAGAGAGAGAGACTTGTTAGGCTTATGGCTTGAAATGTGGCTTAGAGACATCTTTATCCTCTTTGAGCTGAATTTGACATCTCAAAGGGATATCCTAAAGACTTAAATATTTGCTATCAGGAATAACATTGTATATAAGCTTTTTCCCCCCTTCCTTCTAAGGCAATAAATTTCAGAGGCCTTCAGAGTAATACACCTGTTGGTGTAAAACTATGTTCTCAAAAAAGGAAAATATTTTATATTGTGCCATCATGGAATTAATTTGGAAGAATCCCAAAGTCAAATCCCTTGTCATGATAAATTGGTAATTTGTTTTTTAAGGAGAGAGTAAATAATTTTCTTTTAGTAATGAGTCTTTGAAGTAACCTGTCTATGCAATGTTGGGATGTTGGAAATAAGTCTCTTTCTGCCTAGTCTTGTTACACTGCTGGCATTTTCTTCTACATAATGCAGAGGGAATAAAATTGGGTTGAAAAATTTCTTAAAGGTATTTTGAAACAATCTGTAACAGAAGAGGCAGCATGGTATAAGAAAAGTGTGTTGATCTCAAAGTCAGAAGACCCATATTCAAATCTTGCCTTGGACACATATTAACCGTTTGAAAGAACAAGTCACTTAACATCTCAGCCCTTTCAGGCATCTCTCCAAGACTCTTAATGACAAATTGCTGATCTACATTGGTAGAGGGACCTTCATTATTAGCAGTTCTCCACAATGATGGTTTCTCAGTTCTGGACCAAAACAAAATCCCCAGCATAGAAGTTTAAGAACTAGATTTAAATGGGTGTATTAAAAGCATTTTAGAAAGTTCTTTTGGAGGAGAAAATATCATAGGAATTGTTACTAGGATATGTAACCTCCTTCTTTGGGGTTACTGTTCATTCAAAGTCTCCTCAAACACATCCATCAACAAACATTCATTTTTATACTCTGTTCTAGGCACTGTGTCTTTAAGTGCTGATGATACAAAGAAGGCAAAAACATGGTCCTTGACTTCAGGAAACTTCCATTCTAATCGGGGAGATAACATGCAAAAAAATGTATACACAAAAGACAGTACAAATGGAAGGCAATCTGAGAAGAAAGATACTTGTTACTTAATTTAGATCTCTAGAGCTGTGTGGTCATAAAAACAAGACAAGGGGCAAGTCTCAGCTCTGACTTTCAAACTGTGGACTTGGGGTAAATCACAACTCTTGATTGGCTAAGTTATTGTAATTGTTGGACTCGCTCTTTGCTGCCACCAAGTAGAAAAAGGGAGGATAGATATGGAAGATAGTAAACATGTGCATAAAGATCTCTATTCGAAAGCTAAATATAGCCATCTCAGTTTCCTTCTCTAAAATTAGAGGTTTAGACTAACTGTCCTCTGAAATCCCTTCCAGCTTTACATCAGTGACCCTAAATGTGACCCTACTCAAATCTTTTAACGTCAGTTTTCTTATATTTTAAAAGGAGATTTGAACTAGATGATCTTTCTCAACTTGATTTTGTTATAGCCAGTGGGGACACTCAATGTATCTCATGTTGGAAGCTCCTCCTGCCAAATTTTTTTTTTCCCTTGGGATGAGAAAATAAATCAAATCCAGTTTTCAAAGCTGAGTGTTATAATTTTACCTAGGAATAATGTTATATACTACTTTCATGTTAATTTGAAAAATAGAGCAATGTTGTACAGCAACACCTGTTTGAAGCTAGGCAAATTTGTGGATTTGCTGGTGATAGTTAAGCTGGTTTAGTGGGAAGCATGACAGACTATCTCAGATTGTGAATGACAACTTATGGTGGCTATTTGTATAGGCCTAGAAGGAAGAAGTGAAATTAGGAAACCTATCTGTGGTATTTTGAACTATCTCAGTTGGGGTATTCATCAGAGGAATGAGAGAATCCACTGCACTTTTATGGCTTTATCGACACAGTCCAAATGAATGTATTGACCCAGTAGGAATGTGATTGGAGGGATTCACTCTTCTCTCATAATTATTTTGTCTGTTATTAGATATAGGTAAATAATTTGATTTTGGATGATCCCTTTTAAGGTGGAGAGGTTGGTTTAAATTTATTATTTAAGTAATATATCTAATACTTAACATTTGAGGTTCTTGGTTAAGGAGAGAACTTTAAACATATTAACTATGCAAACTCTACTATATGACTTTAGTCTGCTTAGATGTTGCCTACTGCAATGCAGTCACTGCTTGATTCTGCTACCATGTTTACTTTATAGTTAAAACCCTTTGACTCAAATTCTGTTTCCTAGATAATGCCAACATCTTCCATTGAACTGGACTGAGCTGCAGAGGCTGGGACCAGATCTGTACATTTTTTTCCTCTCACTCGGTATATAGTAGTGTTGTGAATGAAAGCCTTATGAGAATAGTTATACTGAATTTTTGGTTTGGGTTCCCTTTTAATGTTTTTATCTTATCCATACAAAAGAATTCTTAATATGCCCCTCTGGCCCAGGAATTCTAATAGAATGGATGATATTTGAGGTGGCAAGCATGTAGGATGCTCAGGCCTAAATGTATTTTGGCATACGGGGTAGCATCCTGTGATACCTTTTGGTACCTTTTGGTAATGAGGTTGAATATTCTGAAGCCATGAACTGCTTTTTTCTCCCAAATGCTAGACTTCATGTTTGAACTGGAGCCACCAGATTTTACTACTATAATTGTTTTCTTTATCTTCCCCCTTTTGTCCCATGTTTTAATGTGTGTGTGAAAAATCTAAATAATAAAATGTAGAAATCCCATTCTTATGTAGATCAAAGATGGAAAATATTCAAAAGAGTAAATCTGTTATGCTCTTCTATATACTTTTGGCTGGCAATCGTCCCAGACATTTGTAAACTTTGTCACTTCAGAAGTTGAAATAAGTAGAAGAGATAAGGAGAAGATGACAGAAGATGCTTGTTAAGAGGGTAATGATTTGGGGGAATACTGAGTAAATCACTTTTTTTTTTTTAATTGAAATTCATTTCCTGATTGCCCTCTTGTGAGTCATAACCTATGAGCTGGTCTTTTTTATTTGGGGAGGAGGGAGAGCAGGTTTTTTGGTAAATTGAGTTACAATAACACAATTGAAATTGGATAAAGACCCAGGCATACCTGGAAAGCTTTTCTATTTACAGTGATCACTGTTATGTAAGAGGAACAGATGGTGGGAACTCTCAACACACTGACTCACTACCCCAAAGTTGACTGCAAAGGTCAGAGGTATTCACATAAGCAATTGAGCTGCTGAAAGAATCTCTGTGCCTTGTACAATGTTGTCAATGAACATTTTGTCTCACTGTAAACTACATTTTAATCAATAGCAGCTTGGTGCCTGATATGCCATACTCTGATGACCTTTGTATCAGCATGTTTCCTTCTCCCCTCCTAATCTTATACTTTTGTGCATCGACCACCTACTGGTTTCACTCATACAGAAGGAAGATCAGTACAGTGCAAATGGGAGAAAGAAGCTATTGTTACATAGTTTCTTACTTCGAGTTATCAACCTCAGGTATCTAGAATACAAAATAATGCTTTGAAGTTCATCCATAGGAAAATCAATATTAGTGTGCATGTAATATCTGGAAATGCTTTTCAAATCTCATTAATCTTTTTTTTCCCCAAAAATGTATGATTGTTGAAACCTTTCTTTCGTTCATTTTATGACTGGCATTTTATATTATCAAGGCATGGGCTTTGGGATCCTTTTAATTCCCGCTTATATAATTTAGCAGGTAAAATCTCAGGCTCTCTGTGTAATAAAAAAACTAACTTTACTGTGGGAATAAACAGTGTTTGTAATCTAATGTGCTGGCTACACTTTTTAAGGGCTTTTTAGTCCCATTAGCTAAAAAGGTGCTATTTTTTTTATAGCAAATGTGTTAGTATTCTAGTTTTGTACATGTGGATAATATTAGTGAATTTCTGTGTTTCATCTGCATTTAAAAACCAAGCATCATCTTTTATTAAACTTATACATACAGGAGTTACACAGATTTGAGTTGTTTTCTCTGGTGCAAAATATTTATATTTTTAATGCCAAAAAATAAGGTAGTTTATATATGTATTAGTTTTTTGTTGCCATTTGGAAGCCAAAGATTATTTTGAAAAATGTGAACTATTTAGAAAAATCTGATAGTTATAAAAAAAAATAATGCTTTTATTTAAATTCTATGTTAAAAAATACTTCAGTGGAGCTATTATCTCATCAATGTAGGTATTCCTTTGGATGTAGATTCAACAACCACTTAAGTAATCAGTTAAGGAACTTGCTTGTCCACTACCATATTCTAAACACTGTGAATAGTTGAAGACCCAAAAATGAAAACAGTCTCTGCTCTGAAGCTTACTTCCTGTGTTGCAACACAACCATAACATTTTATCCTGTGTGATTCTTATTCATATCTTCCTATACATTTTTCATGAAGAGGCAGATCTAAGTGCCTTGAATTTTATGCTAGTTAAATTATCATTGAAGTCCTAAATTATTTTGAATATTCACTCTTAAAATATACATTTTCCATAATACATTAAGAGAAGCAGACTCAGATAAGGGTGGGATTTATTATAAACATATCCTAAGGAACTATTTTTCTTTTAATCTTTAGTAAAGTTATAATTCAATTGTTGTTCATGTACCTACCTCATCTACTCAATAATCATTTACATCCTTTAGTCAATGTGTTTTCTGGAATTTAAAATAATTTCTCTTCTATCAAATATTAATAAATTTTTCTAAATGTCCCTATTTAGACATCAAAAATTCTGAATTTTTTCCTCAGAGTCTGCATGATTTTATCTTTGGAGTATTCCCTCTATTAACTTAGCTCCTTTTCTTGGTGAAAAAGCAAAGGAAGTTATTTAGTCTGAATTCTTGGTGTTTTAAATAAAATGAAATTAGAAGACTGCATGTTTAATATGGCATAGTGGCTAGATCCAGGATTTGGTATCAGGACCTCGGTTTGAGTCCTCCTACTGTATACTACCTGTGTTAATTTGGGTAATCCTCTTTGTTTTGTGGGGCCTTACTTTTCTTGCCTGTAAAAAGAATGGTCAGATCCCTAATATTTTTGCTAGTGCTAAGTATGATCTGGTATTTAAATAAAAAAAAATTCATGAAATAAAATAACTTTCTATCAGCCATTAGCACAGTATTTTATACATGTAAGTGTTTAATAAATCCTTATTGATTGAATAGTGTGGTGTGGTAGGACTTATATAGTGCTTTCTTACTTATGAAAGATCTTAAGTAGTTTTTCTTTTTTTTTTAATGTTTTTCTTTTCCTCAGTTAAATGTCAGATATTTTTTTATATTTGGGTTTAAAACTTTTGAGTTTCAGATTTTCTGCTTTTCTCCCCATCCTCCCTAAATGAGAAGGCACATGTGAAAGTATGCAAAAGCCATGTTGAGAAAGAAAACAAATATCTCTCTCTTCCTTAAATCCCCCTCAAGAATAATAAATTAAAAAATAAAAAGTATGCTTCAGGCTGCATTTAGACACAATCAATTCTTTCTCTGGCCATGGATAGAGTTTTTCATCATAAGTTCTTCAGAGTAGTCTTGGATCATTGTATTGCTGAGAACAGCAAAGTCGTTCACAGCTGATCATCCTGGAATGTTGGCCAGGTTTTTCTGAGAGCATCCTGTTCATCATTTCTCATGTAACAGTAATACTCCATTGTAATCACATAGCACAATTTATTCATCTATTCCCCAATTGTTGGACATTCCCTCAGTTTCCAGTTCTTTGCCCTGAGAAAAGAGCTGCTATAGTTTTTTTTTTTTCTTTTTTTTACCTACAGGTCCTTTTACTATTTTTTTTTAATCTCTTGGAATTCATGCTGATTAATTGTTTTTTAAAATTTGATATTGCAGTCTATTTGGGTAAGATAGTAAATGACAGATTTTACAAATTTTTGAGTATTGGCCAGCCTAAGAAGAGAGACTCATCACCAGATTGTTGACCACCAGCTAATAACTTTTTAAATTTCTGTCTCTTTTTTCTTGTCCATAGAAATTCATGAGTTACATTCAGGAGGGTTTTCAATCTGTGTTGACAATTGTAGTACTTGTACTGGTGAAGCACAAGATTTTGAAGTACTGATATGAAAGTTCCAAATATTTCATGTTTAAATAGCATTATTTCAAGAAACTTGGTAATATCTTGCTAGCAGATAAAAAACATTTAAATTAGAATTCTAGTTAGTTTAGGACTATGGTTTCTTAGTGAATATATAAAATGTGTATTTTTTTGCCTGAATAGTGGTGTTTTAGTGAGACTTCTGTTACAGTCTTGAATATAAAATAATCAAGTGATTCTACCAGCTGTTCTCTCCCTGGATATAATAACTTACCTTTATTTATGTAGTACATCTCAGTTTGCCCTGCACTTTCTTCCTTGAGGATAGGGATGCTGATACTAACCTTCATTTTTCTTTTTTTTTTTCTTTAAAATTTTTTAATAATAGCTTTTTGTTTTTTTTAGAATGCATGCAAAAGATAATTTTCGACATGCAGGCTTGCAAAACCCTGTGTTCCAGGATTTTCTCACTCCCTTCCTTTCAACCCTCTTCCCTAGACAGTAAGTAATCCAACATAGGTTAATTAAACATGTGCAATTATAAATATATTTCCCAGTTAAGATGAGGGCTCCACCCCAGGGAGGGCCCAGTTGCCAGTGCCAGGCTTGTCCTCTTCTACAGAAGGGTAACCTCTGGGTAACCAAGCCCAGATTGGCATGGGATCATGCCCTTTCCTGGGGGGACACACCAGCCTGCCTTTTTTTTTTTTTTTTCTCTTTTGACCCAGAGATTTTATTTTGTCCTGAATCACCTCCTTGTTGAAAAGAGCCACATCCATCAGAATTGGTCATCCCATAATCTTGTTGCCATGTACAATCAGCATCAGTTCATGTAAGTCTCTCTAGTCTCTCTCGAATCATCCTGCTCATCATTTCTTATAGAGCAATAATATTCCATAACATTCATATACCATAACTTACTCAGCCATTCTCCAACTGATGGACAACCTGTTCAGTTTCTAGTTCCTAGCCACTACAAACAGGGCTGCCATAAACAGGTTTGCACATGTGGGTCCCTTCCCTCTTTGAGATACAGACCCAGTCATAACATTGCTGGATCAAAGGGTATGCACAGTTTGATAATCCTTTGAAGATAGATTCAAATTGCTTCAGAATGGGTGGATCATTTCACAGTTCCACCAGCAATGTATCAATGTCCCAGTTTTCCCACATCCCCTCCAACAGTCATCATAATCTTTTCCTGTCATCTTAAGACAAGCTGAGAGGTGTGTAGTGTACCTCATTTTTCAAATGAGAAAACATTGGAGCTCACAATGGTAGGACAAAAGATCAGGACAAATCATGCACTACTTCTACCACAATTGGGGATGGGCTGTCATGTTTCCATAACCTGAGAGACCTGCTGATTGGGGTTCATAATTCAGGATGGCCCTGATTATGAGTCTTCTTGTAGTAGGGCCAGGGCAACTTTGTATCCAGGAAGAGAGTGGGAAGGTAGCCCATTATTTCCAAAGTCTCTATTAAAACTCCTTTAGAGAAGTTTCTTGAGGATAGGGATACTGATAATAACCTTCAATTTTCTTTTTTCTTTTTCTTTTTTTTTTTTTTTTTGGCTTTTGTTTTTGTTTAGTTTGGTTTTGCCATTTTGCTTTTTAGTAATCCATTGCCATGTTTGAATTAGTCTTAATAAATGTTTGTGAAATTGAATTGACTAGGACTGGTGAGCTGGGACCTTGGAAATGTGTCAAATCCATGTCCTTAAATGAGCAAACACTTTAGGGAGGTAAAATCCAAGTGTATACAGTTAGCTATGGTATTCCATTCTTCTGTACACATAACTCTTCTTTTGACAGGATTTCACATACAATTTTGTAAAGGGCCAATAACAGCATTTTATTGATAATGGAGGAAATGAATTGCACTAGGAGTTTTAAAACTGCCAAGAATTCCCAGGCCTCTTATTAATCTCTTGACTAAATTCTTCTGCCTTTTCTTTCTCTCACCAATTACCTTCTTACTCTGGGGAAATCTTCCTCCCTTCTACAGCTTGTTGACAGTCAACCTTGAACCACCCCCTCACCTATTAAATTAATCAGTAAACCAGTATTTATTGAACATCTGTAGTGTGCTAGGAACTACTTGGTGCTAGGGATACATTGAATGACAAAAGATAGTCCCTGCTCTCAAGAAGTTCATATTTTAGTGAGAGAGGACACCATGAAAGAACTATTTGTGAACAAAATATATATGGGATAAATTGGAGATAATCAACAAAGAGAAGATACTAGAATTTAGGGCTATCAAGAAAAGCTTGTAAAAGGTGAGATTTTAGATTGGACTAAAAGGAAAGTAGGAGGCAGAAATAAGAAGGCAGAGCATTACAGGCGCAAGGGAAAGCCCATGAAAGTGTCCATAAATTGAAGATGGGTTGTCTTATTCAAGGAACAGCAAAAAAAGCCAGTATTGTTAAATGAATGGCAGGGTACATTGGGGTAAGGTGTAAGCAGACAGATTTGAACTGATTGAGTAATAAATCAGTAAGTATTAAGTGTACAACAAGGTGACACAGTGTTTGGAGTGCTGGGCCTAGAGTCAGAAAGATCATACTCCTGAGTTCAAATCTGAACATAGATACTTACTAGCTGTGTGACCTTGGCTAAGTCACCAAACTTTGTCTCAGTTTGCTCATCTGTCAAATGAACTAGAGAAGGAAATGACAAAACTACTCCAGTATTTTAACCAAGAAATCCCCAAATGAGATCACAAAGAGTTGGCTATGACTGAGATGAAAAAACAACATTAACGCTTCCTATATATTAAGAACTGGGATTCAGAGACAAAAATGAAAATAGTTCCTGCACTCACTATGCTCATATAAACATATGCACCTCTCTTGGTATATCCAAGACACATGAAAAGTAGACAGATGATGCAACATTGGATTTGAAAACAGTGTAACTTGTTAATTCCTTTTTTTGTTTTTTTAATTTACTTGGATCTGGGGGCTTCTAGAAATTTTATCAATGGCTAAGTTTAAAAAAATAGAATTTTACATAATTCGGATGATGAAGATGCTGCTAATTGGGAAAATCATGAGAATTGGAATCTATCTTTTAGCAAGAGTCTCAAATTGCCCTTACTAGGTTCCCTGTAACATAGAATGACCCAGGAATTACTTGGCTGGACTCTGAGAATACATATTAATTTCTGTTTGAACTAATTTTCCTAATGTCTGATATTAACAATTGAACCTTTATAGAAGCTTATGAAGTTAAAGGGATGATAAAGGGATATCTGATGTATTGAAGGTAGTATCCTTGCTCATAATATGGGTTGGAAAAGTCAGGCTTTTAGAAAATATTTCCTTTAGCAGACTAGACATTATAATCATTGTTTAGCGTATATAAGGTTTCACTATGTTTATTGTTTGTTGATCATAAAGCATAATTTATTTTGGTTAAACAAAATGCAACTACTCTCCATCAAAGTGTCTCCTCTGAAAAGTTAAGTTCATGCCATATTTGTACAATGTACATGACTTTGCTATACTAAGGGGGACATAAAACTGGAATTTTTCCATCAAAGGTATTTGCCACTGCCATGTTTCATGATACAAAGGGGTTCTTAATCAGAGTCTGTAAATATAAAAAAAAAAATGTTGATAACTACTTCAGTATGATTGGCTTTCTTTCTTTTTTTAATTAAAGCTTTTTATTTTCAAAACATACGCATGGATATTTTTCAACATTGACCTTTGCAAAACTTTGTGGTCCAGATTTCCCCCCCATCTCCACTCCCTTCCCTAGATGGCATGTAATCCAATATATGTTAAATCCAATATATATAATTTATACAATTATCTTGCTGCACAAGAAAAATCCGATCAAAAAAGGAAAGAAAAATGAGAAAGAAAAAAAAAAGCAAGCAAACAACAAAAAAGAGTGAAAATGTTATGTTGTGATCCACATTCAGTTTCCACAGTCCTCTCTGGATGTAAGACGGCTCTCTTCATCATAAGATCATTGGAACTAGCCGCAATCATCTCATTGTTGAAAAGAGCCATATCCATCAGTAGGATTGGTTTTCTTTGGAATCTTATATATGTAATGCATTAAAACATTATTTTTAGAAGTGATCCATCCACTCTACCAGATTGCCAGAGGATGTCAAAAAAACAACACAGTGAAGATCCTTGCTATATAGATGGGGGGGTCCGCTAGATGTTCCTTCTTTGTGAATGATATTGGGCTACTTATATCAAGTCCCACAATGTTATAGAACATTCTCCAGAGAGATCTATGGCCTCTAAAGGAAATAATCCACACCACCCCCTCACCCCCCCCAAAAAAGGGATTAAAAAATGCTTCTTCTCCAGACAGGCGATGAAGTGAGTTGGTTCATCAGTAGGGGTGCTGTAGATTGACAGTGAACTGAGTCCAGAATGGAGGGAGAGGAAGATAGTAGGATGAGTTGTGTCTTGGAGATGGCACAATGTTTTTAATGCTCCCAACATACTCCCTTGGATTAAAGTTACATGTTTAAAATACCAAATATTCTTCTAGTTACACTCTGTAATGGTAAATTATGGAACACCATAATCTCAGAATAATCAAAATTATAGCTCATTCTAAGGACAATGGAGAGAAGCATGGGTACAAGAAGTGTTAGGAAAAATAATCATCCATGAGATGTATAATCAGAAAAGGAGATGGGCTGGTTCTGTAGCAAAACTATATATAATGTCAGAAAATATAGAGACTATAGAGAAAGACCTTCAGAGAATTGGGTAGATAAACTATAACAAATTTATAGAAAGGCATAAACAAAAATCTTATTAGAAAGTATGGGTAGATTGTGATGTGTACCTTTATCATTGAAACTACAGTTCCACTAAAATAATTGAAAATCCCATTTGAAATCTGGGCATTGATTAGTTTTAGGTTGAGATTCATCATTGTTTTGTGTGATATTATTTTGGTAGGAAGAATGCAGTGATTAGAACACTAGATTTGCTAGACTCTTGCTGCCTTAATGAATGTGTCTGAAAATCAGTTTCTTCATCTATAAAAGGAGGTTGAACTACATGTTGTCTAAAGTCTCTTTTAATTCTTATGCTTAATAATTTAGAGAAAGCATCAGAATTTTTTGATGTCCTGTGTATCCCAGTAGTTATCATCAGGTATCTCTTATCAAAGAATTCCATGGAAACATTTCCCTTTCTCATACTTAATGAGAAATTAAATATTTCTATCATAAAGAAAAAAATTTAAACATAAGTAAATCTAAATAAAAAAGCCCAAAGCTCTCATTTCCCTTTCCTCTGTCTCTGATAGTCAAAGGACACAGGAGAAAGTGGAATCCTAAGGAGTATTGTAAGATGCTAATCCTGACCAGAAGCAGAAATCTAAAACACTGCTCTTTGTCAATAAGCAGAGAATAAGAATTGGATGTAGCTACAGTAATGCAGGACAAAAGGTCTTATTTTCATTCCATCCTTTTCTAGTGTTTTTGTTTGCTTTGTTTTTAATGAAGAAAAATTATGGATGGCTTCTTTTGGTACCACATTCATTTCCCCTTAATACTGTCTTCACCAGTGAATCCTCACTTGTAACAAAAAAGAACATTTCAGCAAAACGAACCATATACTTATTGTATCTGACAACATATATTACATTCCATGTCTCTAGTCTGTCACCACTCTACTGAGAAGAAAGGAATTTTTAATGAGCTGTTTTCCATTACTGAGCCTAGCAATTGTACTGCATCAGACCTAATCTGCCGTTTGGTAATATTTTTGTTTATATTATTGTAGTCAATATATTTTGTTAGGTTTATTTTGCTCTTTAACAGATCATTTAAGTCTTCTTATGTTTTCTCTAATTCTTAACATTTGTCATTACAGAATCATATTTCATTACAATTATACGCAAAAATTTGTTGAGCTATTCCATGATTGAAGAATAACCACTTTGTTTCCAGATTATTATTTTTCCCTAAGATAAAAAGTACTACTCTAGGTAATTTGAAACACACAGGCCCTTTTCTGATTTTGAACTTGAGTTGGGCTGTTTATTTAATAGATTTCTGGGTCAAAAATTATGGACAGTTGAGTGACTTTTCTCCCGTAATTCTTTTTTTTTTAGCTTTTTATTTTAAAAAGATATACATACTTTCCACACAAATAAAGTCAGACTTAAATAATTGGAAAAATATTAAGTGCTCTTGGATAGGCCGAGCAAATATAATAAAGATGACAATACTCCCTAAACTAATCTATTTATTTAGTGCTATACCAATCAGACTTCCAAGAAAATATTTTAATGATCTAGAAAAAATAACAACAAAATTCATATGGAACAATAAAAAGTCAAGAATCTCAAGGGAATTAATGAAAAAAAAATCAAATGAAGGTGGCCTAGCTGTACCTGATCTAAAATTATATTATAAAGCAGCAGTCACCAAAACCATTTGGTATTGGCTTAAGAAATAGATTAGTTGATCAGTGGAAAAGATTAGGTTCACAAGACAGAATAGTCAACTATAGCAATCTAGTGTTTGACAAACCCAAAAATCCTAACTTTTGGGATAAGAATTCATTATTTGATAAAAAACTTCTGGGATAACTGGAAATTAGCATGGCAGAAATTAGGCATGGACCCACACTTAACACCATATACCAAGATAAGATCAAAATGGATCCATAATCTAGGCATAAAGAAGGAGATTATAAATAAATTAGAGGAACATAGGATAGTTTATCTCTCAGACTTGTGGAGGAGAAAGAAATTTGTGACCAAAGATGAACTAGAGACCATTACCAATCACAAAATAGAAAATTTTGATTATATCAAATTAAAAAGCCTTTGTACAAATAAAACTAATGGAAACAAGATTAGAAGGGAAGCAACAAACTGGGAAAACATCTTCAAGTTAAAGGTTCTGATAAAGGCCTCATTTCCAAAATATATAGAGAACTGACTCTATAAGAAATCAAGCCATTCTCCAATTGATATGAACAGACAATTTTCAGATGATGAAATTGAAACTATTACCACTCATATGAAAGAGTGTTCCAAATCACTATTGATCAGAGAAATGCAAATTAAGACAACTCTGAGATACCACTACACACCTGTCAGATTGGCTAAGATGACAGGAAAAAATAATGATGAATTTTGGAGGGGATGTGGGAAAACTGGGACACTGATGCATTGTTGGTGGAGTTGTGAACGAATCCAACCATTCTGGAGAGAAATCTGGAATTATGCCCAAAAAGTTATCAAACTGTGCATACCATTTGATCCAGCAGTGTTTCTACTGGGTTTATCTCCTAAAGAGATCTTAAAGTAGGGAAGGTAACCTTCCCGATGTGCCAAAATGTTTGTGGCAGCCCTGTTTGTAGTGGCTAGAAACTGGAAATTGAATGGATGCCCATCAATTGGAGAATGGCTGGGTAAATCATGGTATATGAATGTTATGGAATATTATTGTTCTGTAAGAAATACAGAGAGGCTTGGAGAGACTTACATGAACTGATGCTAAGTGAAATGAGCAGAACCAGGAGATTATTATACACTTCAACAACGATATGGTATGAGGATGTATTCTGATGGAAGTGGATTTCTTTGACAAAGAGACCTAATTCAGTTTCAATTGATAAATGATGGACAGAAGCAGCTACATCCAAAGAAAGAACACTGGGAAATGAATGTGAACTATTTGCATTTTTGTTTTTCTTCCCGGGTTATTTATACCTTCTGAATCCAATTCTCCCTGTGCATCAAGAGAACTGTTCGGTTCTGCAAACATATATTGTATCTAGGATATACTGCAACATATCTAACATATATAGGACTGCTTGCCATCTAGGGGAGGGGGTGGATGGAGGGAGGGGAAAAATCGGAACAGAAGTGAGTGCAAGGGATAATGTTGTAAAAAAATTACCCTGGCATGGATTCTGTCAATATAAAGTTATTATAAAATAAAATAAAATATATAAAAAAGATATACATAAAAATTAAATGATTATCAATTCTGATGGACATGGCTCTTTTTAACAATGAGATGATTAAGGCTGGTTCCAATGATTTTGTGATGAAGAGAGTCATCTACACCCAGAGAGAAGACTGTGGCGATTGAGTGTAGATCATGACATAGTATTTTCACTCTTTTTGTTGTTGTTTGCTTGCATTTTTTCTTTTTTGATCTGATTTTTCTTGTGCAGCTTGGTAAATGTGGAAATACCTATAGAAGAATTGCACATGTTTAACATATATGGGATTATTTATTGTCTAGGGGAGAGGGTGAGGGAGAAGGGAGGGAGAAAAGAATTTTGGAATACAAGATTTGCAAGGGTGAATGTTAAAAATTATCAATGTGTGTTTTTAACCTTGTTGAAATTTTTTCTCCCTGCCTTTCCCCATCCTTTCCCTCAGACAGCAAGTAATCCCATATATGTTAAACATGTGCAATTTTTCTATACATATTTCCACAATTATCATTCTGCACAAGAAAAATCAGATCAAAAGGGAAAAATTAAGAAAACAAAAACAAGCAAACAATAAAAAAGATGAAAATACTATGTTGTGATCCATACTCAGTCTACACGGTCCCTTTTCTGTGTGAAGATGGCTTTCTTCACCGCAAGACTATTGGAATTGGCCCGAATCATCTCAGTGTTGAAAGAAGTCAAGTCCATCAGAATTGATCATCATATAGTCTTCTTGTTTCTGTGTACAATGTCCTCTTGGTTCTCCTCATTTCACTTAGCATCAGTTCATAAAAGTCTCTCCAGGCCTTTTTGAAATCATCCTGCTCATCGTTTCTTATAGAACAATACTATTCCGTAACATTCATATTCCATAATTTATTCAGCCATTCCCCAATTGATGGGTATCCACTCAGTTTCCAGTTCCTTGCAGCTGTAAACATTTTTATATATCTCTCCCATATTCTTATAGTTGTTTTCCTGAATTGTTGGAACAATTCATAATGCTACTAATAATAATGTGTCTATTTTCCTGCAACTTCTCAGACAATGTCTATCTTTTATCATCTCTACTAATTGAGATATGAAGTAAAACTTCATTTTATTTTTCATTTTACTTATTATTAATTTGAAGCAGTCTTTCACATGATGGCTAACATTTTGCAATTCTTTTGAAAACTGTTAATAGAATTTGACTATTAGCTACTAAGAAATGGTCTTATATATTTATGTATATATCTTACATATTCCAGTCCTATGTGATACAAAGGTCCCCCTACCCCATCCTTTCATGCAATCATCTAGTCTGTAGCTGCATTGATTTAGTTCAGACATTTGTGTTTTAGTTTTATGTAATCAAAATGGTCTATGTTGTCGTTTATAATCACTTCTATCCTTTGATAAGAATTCCTCCTAGCTATCAACTCCACCGGGCATCTTAACCCCTTTGGTTCTCTTAAAGTTTTTTTATGAAGTGATTTGAAAAATATTTGGTCATATATCTATTTGGAACTTGATACAGTATATGGTGCAAGGTGTTGGTCTAAACCCAATTTCATTCAAACTACTTGCTATTTTTACCAGAAGTTCTTATGTCACTCCCCTACTCAGTAAACACCAGAAGCTATCACCTCTAGTATCAAATAGAAAATCCCAGTTGATGGGTCACTGATATATTATTGGTAGGACTGTGAATGGATCAACCATTCTGGAGAACAATTTGAAACTATGTTCTAAGAGTTATCAAACTGTGCATACCCTTTGATCCAGCAGTGTTACTATTTAGCTTATATCTCAACGAGATCTTAAAGGTGGGAAAGGGACCCACATGTGCCAAAATGTTTATGGCAGCCCTTTTTGTAGTGGCTAGAAACTGGAAACTGAATGGATATCCATCAATTGGAGAATGGCTGAAAAAAATTATGGTATATGAATATTATGGAATACTATTGTTTTGTAAAAAATGATCAGGAGGATGATTTTAGAGAGTCCTGGAGAGACTTTGTAGAGAAAATTTGGAACAAAAGGTTTTGCAAGGGTCAATATTGGAAAAATTACACATGCATGTGTTTTGTAAATAAAAAGCTATAATAATAATAATAAAAAAGAAATTGGAGCAAAAAAAGGAAAGAAAATCCCAGTCGAACCTGGTCTTCAGGAAAATTACTTTAGTGGTTGAATGGAGGATGGATTGGAGTGGAGAGAGACTTGTGGCAGATAGATCCACCTACAGGCTATTTCAATAGTTCAGGTGTGAAATGATGAAGTCCTGCATTAAGGTGATGGCATCAGAGATGGATGAGTGATAGATGTTGCAGAAGTAAAATCAAAAGGTCACAGATTGAATACAGGAGCTGAGAGAAAGTGCGAGTCACTGGCAACATCTAAGCTTCAAACCTGAGAGATTGTAGGCTGAGATGCATTCCAGCCATGGTGGACAAAAAATTCCTGCAACTAAGAAGTGGAGCATCTTCCTGGACCAGCAAGAAGGCTAGTGTCACTGATCAAAAATTGTGTGGGAAGAAGATAGGGTAAGGAGTAAGAAGACTGGCAAGGTAGGAAAGGGTTAGGTATTCTTAGCCTACTGGTTTTTCTGGTTTCTTTTAAGCCCAACTAAAATTCCACCTACAGGAAGCCTTTTCTCAACCTCTCTTGATTCCAGTGTCTTCCTAGGTTATATACTTTCCTATTTCTTTTGTATAAAGTTTCCTTTGTTTGTTCATTGTCTTCTCCCATTAAATTGTGAACTTCTTAAAGGTGGGGACTCTCTTTTATCCCCTACTTTTTTTATCCCTCATCACTTAATTTGATACCCTTTTAAAGTTTTTGGTCTTATAGACAATTAGCTTATTTCTTCTTATTGGGAACCTTTGGCCACAAATCTAGCTCCATTAGTGGCCAGGACAGTGAAAGGGTAGTCCATACAAACCCTTTTTTGGTCCCATTTCTCTCCTTTCCAGATAAGATGAGGGCTCCACCCCAGAGAGGGCCCAGCTGCCAGTGTCAGGCTCATCCTCTTCTACAGAAGGGTAACCTCTGCCTGGATCGGGCCAAATCGTACCAGCCCAGCTTTAATTTCTTCACCTGGAAATTGTCTTTTCATATCTTTTGACCATTTATCAGTTGGAGAAGGAATTGTATTCTTATAAATTTAAGTCAATTCTCTATAATTTTAAGAAATTAGGCCTTTATCTATTTACTGGGCTTATATTCCAAAGAGATCTTAGAAGAGGGAAAGGGACCCACATGTGCAAAAATGTTTGTGGCAGCCCTTTTGGTGGTAGGAAGAAGCTGTAAACTGAGTGAATGCCCATCAGTTGGAGAATGGCTGAATAAATTATGGCATATGAATGTTTTGGAATATTATTGTTCTGTAAGAAACAATCAGCAAGGTGATTTCAGAGAGGCCTGGAGAGACTTACATGAAGTGAGTAGAACTAAGAGAATGTTGTACACAGTAACAAGATTATATGAATATCAACTCTGATAGACATGACTCCTTTCAATACTGAGGTGATTCAAGCCAGTTCTAATAGACTTGTAATGGAGAGGGCCATCTGCTTCAGAAAAAGGACCATGCAGACTGAATATGGGTCACAACATAGTATTTTCATCTTTTTTGTTTGCTCGCTCGCATTTTTTTTTCCCTTTTTGATCCGATTTTTCTTGTGCAGTATGATGATTGTGGAAGTATACATGAAAGAAATTGCACATTTAACATATATTAGATTACTTGCCATTTAGAGGAGAGGGTGGGAGGAAGGGAGGGAATAAATTTGGAACATTTTTGATTTTGCAAGGATGAATGTTGAAAACTATCATAGCATATATTTTGAAAATAAAAAAACTATTATTAAAAAATAATGGAGTTGTTTTGTTCATTGGATTTTTTTCCAATTTCAAAAATTCTTTTTTTAAAGGATTTGTTCTCATTTTCCATTTCACCAATTCTATTTTTCATGGTGTTTTCTTTTGTTATTTTACCATTTTTTAAAAGTTGTTTTCTTCTATTTCTATTCCCTTTTCCAGAGCTCTCATTTCCTTTTTCCAGTTTTCTTCTAATTCTCTTTTAAGATACTTATTGAATTCTTCTAAGAGAGCCTTTTAAGTTGGAGATCAGTTCATATTCCCCTTCAAATCTTCATCTGGAGGCATTTTGCCTCTAGTGTCTCAAGTTCTGTTCTTCTCTGTCTTCATAATAGCTATCTGTAGCCAAAGCTCGTTTTGCTTTTTTGATCATTTTTAAAGATTGACTTCTGTTCCTAGGACACAGAGGAGATTGTCCCTAGCTTCCTCTATAAGAGGAAGTCCTGTCCCACAGGATGACAGGGGCTTCTCACTGCCCTAGGCAGGTAGTGCTCCAGGCTTTCCCCCTTGCTGGGTGGGCTTGGCCAAGTTCTGCCTGTTATACTAGGATTTAGAGGCTTACCATTTGCCTTTTGTCATTGTGTTAAGGTCTCACAGCTAGTCTACTGATCCATTGGCCTTCTGAACCCAGGCAGAGTAGCTAATACTGCTGTATTTTGGCTATTTTCCCATGCAGGGGCTCTCCACTCTGGGCTTTCCTTTGCTAAGCCTGTGCTGGGCTGCATCCCTCCCCCTTTCCAATGGATACAGACCTTTGCTGAAATCCTTCCAAGTTATCGTATGCTGGAAATTTATTACACTTCAAATATTTGTGAGTTCTGTCACTGCAAAATCTGTTCAAAGGCTTGATCTAGTGTTGATTCTGAGGGAATCCAGGAAGGTGCACAGGTAAAGTCCTATATATTCTCTGCTATCTTGGCTCCCATCTGGCTTTCTTTACAAGTAGAGATGGAGATTGGAAAGAAGATCCAGGAGAAAGACAGCAGGAAAAAAAGTTGAAAATAAATATGGAATGGGAAATAGTCAACAAGTCATAAAAGACAAGAAGCAATAAAAACTGACTGAGGCAGTTAACAGAGAAAGAAACCAAGAGGTAGAGAGAAGCTGGAAAAAAAATATTAGAGACTGAGGCAGATAATGAGGTGGGGTGGGGGAGAGAAATATTCTTAAAAGAGTGGGAACTTAATAAATGTTAGATTAATTAATTACTCATGTAGCAGACAAACCAGAGAGCACAGTGAAAGAAATGAGTAGATTTAGAATGGGAAACTATGTATGTGATGGTGTTGAGTAGAAGAGAAAGAGAATAAAACTGATAAATAGAAACCTGTATAATATGATTTTATATGTATATAGGTATTTATATAGACATACATTTATATGTGTGTGTGTATACACATACACATACATATCTATATCTAATGCTGGCCTTTAGTTTGGGGAAGAAAGGGGAGAGAAAAAAGTGCAGATTAGATAAAAAAGAAATCTCAAAGTGAAATGCAGAAAAGGAGGGTATCTTTGGGAAAATATAGTTTTATTACATGGTTTTTCAAAAAAAGTAAATATTGTGAAATGAAGAGATTCTTGATTTCATATTGAATCCTCTTTTTGTATTCTGCTCTATCTATGGATTTTTCTTTTTTCTTTTTGCATTTGAGTTAGAAATAAATGAGACATTGGGGAAAAACGAAAAAAATAAATATAGGGCTTTAATATGAAAATATCTGGTAAGATAGAGGGCTATCTTGACTGAAGGGTGGAAGAAGAAGGTTTTAAAAAGGGAAGAATAGGCAAAGAAAGAGGACAAAAGACTTGGAAATAGTGAACTAGCATAAAGTTTTCCAATTAGAGGAAGGAATGAACCTCCTAGGGAATAAGGAGATGGTCATGCTTCAAATACTGATAATGGGAATACACATGTTGTGTCAGCAAGAGATTATCCATCCAGGTAGGATCAGAGGGAGAAGAGACTCATTGTTGTTTATTGTTGTTTGTCTGTTTTGGGACTCTGCTGAGGAATATTGAAGCAGCTATTTGTCAGCCTGGTAAGGACAAAAGAGAGATCTGTTATCTTTCTGAAACATATTCCAAGCAAATGACAGAGATCTTCCCAAGACCTGTCAAAACCAGATGACTTCTGCCCACTGGCAATGTATAATGTTATAAATGAAACTGCCAGAAGGAACCTAGAATGTGTTGCCAAAGATTACAAAATCTTGAGTTAGAAACTGAAGACCACAGGAATCCAGGTGGTGTTTTCATTGATTGAAGGCAAAAGCCTCAGAAGAGAACAGAAAATTTGCAATGTGAACAGTTGGTTAAGTAGACAGCAGAAAGAGAAATACAAATATCAAAAAAAATTGACAAAGTTGACAAAAATAGTTAAGCCAGGAAAATGAACATTTTTGATAGAATTAGGAATCAATTTTAAAGATTTTGAAAAGGAAGGTAGAGCCAAGATGTTTAAAATGGTAGGAAACCTGTATGGCTGAAATCTCCATAAAATCCCTCCAAACAAATCTAGAAAATATACCTGACCAGATTTGATTGGGAAATGCAGTAAAGGTCGCAATATGCTTTTAACTAGCTTAGCTCAGCATAGCAAGACACAAACCTATACTGAAGAGCCACCAGACCTTTGCTGGGGCACTAGCAGGAACAGGTGGCAACTAGCCAATTTCAAGTTATAAACCCAAGGAAAAGTGAAAGGGTAACCTCTGCACAAATGGCATTACTGAGTCGGGAGGCCTTGGGTGATTTACCAACAAAGGTATAGTAGTACCAAAAGACAGTAGTAGCAACAGCATTGATGTGACTCAGACCCGCAGGCACAAAGCAGAGTTTCATTCCCAGCATTTAGCCCAGCCTGCAGAGGAATAGTCAGGGCAGGGATTTCAAACCAAAGGAGAATCAACAATTCTGCCATTCTGAAGCAAAAGAACTGTCCTACTGGCTGATAGGGGCTGATATCTACTCTTTCTTAGACTCAAGACAGATCAGGAACTTGCAGAGCTCAGACCAGGACTCAGCAATCAGACTTTGCTGATTAGACCACTCTGAGGGCAAGCCCTAAACGTATACACTCCTAGACTATTCTTGAGATCGGCATACTCCCAAGAAAGCAAAAACAAGATCAGATCAGACCTTCCCTCTAGAAATGCAACAGCACCTAGCCCTAATATCAGGTTAGGAGTTAGGAAATAAGCTGAAAGACTGATCAAGCAAGAAAATAATCTCACTATAAAGAGCTAATGTAGTGGTAGGGAAGCTTAAACCACAAACTTAGAAGAAGAAAATGATTCCCCAAAAGAAATCTACAAGAAATCTTCAGAGAAAAAGTGTGGGCAAAAATTCACTTAGAATTCTTGGAAGAAATGAAAAAAGAGTTTTTTTTTTTTAAGTGTTTAATGTTTTCATAAATGAAATGAGAGCATTTGAGAGAAATAATTGAAAAAAAATGAGAACAATGGAAGAAGGAATTGGAGAGAGAATTGGCAGTTTGGTGCAAGAAGTACAAAACTTTGCCCAACTCACAAACTACCTGAAAAGAAGAATAGACCAAATAGAATATAGTGGCTCAATGAGGCAAGAAGAAATACTAAACACAATCAAAAGACTGGAAAAATAGAAGAAAAGGTAAGGTTATCATATAGGAAAAATAACTGACCTGGAAACAGAGAGAAGGAAAAAAAAATTAAGAATCATTGGACAATCAATGATCAAAAAAAGTAGCCAAAAGAAAGAATTCAATTACTGAAGGGTTCAAGTCAGGATCACATATGATTTAGTAGTCATCATTATAAAGGAATGGAAAACTTAGAAGAGAATATTTCAGAAGGTAAAGGATACGAGCTTACATTCAAGAATAGCTTACCCAGCAAAACTGAGTATAATGCTGATGAGAGAGAATAGATTTTTGATGAAATAGAAGACTTTCAAGAATTCATGATGCAAAAACAAAAGGTAACTAGAAATTTTGAAGTTCAAATACAAAGTCAAGAGAAACAACAAAAACAAAGAATAAATAATGATAAAGTATTAAACAAGAAAAAACTACTCACATATTAATATAGGAAAATTATATGTGTGTTCCCTTGGAATCTTATCACCAAAGGTTACAGGAGTCCAATTAGACAAGCTGTGGAAGTGGTTCTGATAAGTTATAGTTAGTGATTTTTTAAAAAATAGTATTTAATTTTTTCCAGATATATGTAAAGCCAAATTATAACATTCATTTTAAAGTCTGAGTTTTAAATTTTTTCCTTTCTTCCCTCCTTTTCACTCTCCTTATATGGTGAGCATATTAGTCCATGTTGTTATTCCATATTTCCATATTGTTAAAGAAAAAAAAAGAAAAAAGTCCATAAAAAAGATAAAATAAAAATACTATAAGCTCCAATCTTTATTCACGCACCATCAGTTTTTTTTTTTTTTTTTCTGGACTTAGGTAGCATCTTCTAGCATGAAGCCTTTAGAATTGTCTTGGATCATTGATTACATTGCTGAGAACTAAATCAATAATAATTGTTGTTGTTGTTGTGTACAATATTCTCCTGGTTCTTCCTACTTCATTTTGCAATGAGTTCATGTAAATCTTTCCAGATTTTCCTGAAATTTGACTGCTTGTCATTTCTTATAGTACAATAGAATTCCATTACATTCATTTGCCACAACTTGTTCAGCCATTTCCAGGTATCCTCTCAGTTTCCAGTTTTTTGCCACCACAAGAAGAGTTGCTATCAATATTTTTGTATGTCAGTCCTCTCCCTCTTCTAATGATTTCTTAGAGATATTGTTGGTATTGTTAGATCAAAGGCTAAGTCATAGTGATCTTAAAAGAATGGAAAGAGAGGAAAGGGGATTACAGAGATTTAAGGAGAAGAGAAAGGAAGATTGAGGGAAATTATCATATAATTAGAGTGCACAAATAAATATCTACTCATATAAGAAGGGGAAAAGTAAAGGAGTACAACTGACACTTAAACTTCTCTCTCTGAATTTATCAAAAGAAGGGATGAGCAGGGAAATATATTTCATTCAGCAGGGAAATCAGATGGAAAGGGGAAAATGGAGAAAGAGAAATTTGAAAGAGGGTAGATTAAGGGAAGGATTAATCCTAAGCAAAACAAACTTTAAAAATGTAGAAAATATTGTAGTTCTTTGAAGTGGCAAAGAATGGGAATCTGAAGGAATGTACATCAATTGGGGAATAGATGGATGATTTATGACATATCAAATGAGATAAAATACTATTTTTCTGATCTTTTAATAGCATAATGATCTAACCACAATTCCAGAGGACCAATAATAAAACATGTTATCTACCTCATGATAGAATTTAAGGACTCAGAATGAAAAATGAGAAAAAAAATTTTCAACATGGTCAATGTAGAAATTTGTTTTAATTGATTTAATTTAATTGATGTTTGCATTGTTTTTTGTTCTTCTTGTATTCTCAATTTGGGAGAAGGCTGGGGTGGAGGATGAAAAGATAGACTTTGCATTATTAAAACAATATTTTTTTAATTAAAAAAGACAAGATTCTGAAAAGTAGCTTGAAATTATGTTAACAAAAGGTCACTAAGATGTCTTTAACTTTTGATGCAAAAGTATTACTGATACACACACATATGCCTCACGAAGGTTGAGGGTAGAAAAATCCCATATATACCCCAAAGAACTAAGGACAAAGTAAGTACAAGTTGATTGGGCAATGGATGAATAAATTGTGCTATCTAAATGTAAAAGAATGTTATGCACCTTAAGAAGTCACAAAAATTAAGAATTAAGAGAAATAAGAAAATATGTGTATATGTTTATGTGGTGTTTTTCTAGTTCTGTTTATTCCATAATACAGAGTGAAATAGAACTGGGAAAATATATACATAGTGAATGTAAAAATACACATAAATAGAAAAACAAAAACAAAACGGAATGTTTTATAATTATACTGATCTGGAGAAGCACTGAGAAAATATATCTCCAAACTTCAAGATATGGAGGACTATGGATATGGAATATTGCAGTCAGATGTGATTGATATGTTGGTACATTCAGCTGAAATGATTTTTTTTTAAGAGGCTGATCATCCAACTGGAGATCATTAAGTGGAAATGAGTCATCCCTTTTTATTTGTGGATAATGGTGCCTAACACCTTTGAGTAAGTATTAATCTTATTTAGGAATCTTTGCAATATTATGGGGCTTGATATAATCAGCATAATGTCATTGTCATTATAAACAGAAGTATCAGGAGAAACTCACCCTCTGCAGGAAATTATGCATATGCACTGAGCTGAATTTATATTTATTGCTATTAATTTTCATTTTATTAAAGCCTCATATTAAAGTTAAACTCAGCTCCATAAGCACAAAGCAGAGAAGGTGTAGCTAGATTGCAGTTTTATCAGAAAGAAATCTGGGGGTTTGAGTGAACTAAAGGCATCATAGAAATCAGCAGAATGGTATGAGAACCAAAATGCTCTGTGTGAATATCTACTTCATTAACAGGAAAATATGTCTAGATAGAGAAGATAGTACTGGTTTGTTGTGCCCTGGAGTACTGCATTCAAGTGTGGATGCTATAGAGTGTATCCAGAGCAAATCAGCAAATTATGCCTTTTTTTTGTATATCCTGAAAGCTGAGAATGTTGTTCTTGTTTTTAAATGCATTATAAAAAACAGTTCTTATCTCTGACTGGGGCAGATAGGTGGTGAAGTGGGTACAATGCCTGGAGTGATAAAAACTCATATTCCTGAGTTCAAAACTGGCCTCAGACACTTATTAGCTGTGTGACCCTGAGCACGTCACTTAACACTCTTTTTTCTTAATTCTTCATGTGGCAAATGAGCTGGAGTAGGAAATGGCCAAACATTCTAACATCTGTACAAAGAAAACCCCAAATGGGGTCACAAAGAGTTAGATATCACTGAACAACAAAAATCTTGAACTAAATTGGATTTCAGGTCCCATGTACTATATGTAGACAAAACCTTTGCATTCTTAGAAAACAATTACAATATATGTTTGGGTGTTTGGATCGCTTTTTAAAAAAGTGACTTTGTATGGTTTCTTGCTCATTCAGGAGCTCATATTTAAAAAAAAAAAGGTATTTATGATGACATCTAATTTATACATGGTATTCCATACCTATATGCACTGCTCTCTTATCTTTCCTCCTCCATGTAACGGGAGAAATTTCTTTTCTCTACTTATCTAATAGGAATATTATTCTAATTAATTATATCTATGTTAGCTAATCCAATAAGTTTTAAGTATCCGGTTAGTATAAGGTACCAATGTAGGGAATTAAAAAAAAAGGCAACAGTGGAAAACAGTCCCTGACCTCAAGGATCTTACATTCTATTGAGATGTTATAAACATGCAAAAGTTCTAGTAATGGAGACATTTACTAGACAGTCCATTTCATTTCAATGTTTGACAGCTCTAATCGTAGAGGCAATAGTTCTTAATCTTTTTTGTATCTTGGTTTTTTTAGGCAATCTGGTGAATCTCTGAATTTATTTTAAAATTAATAATTGAAGGAAATGCTCACAGAAATTACAAAAGTGGGCAACAGATAAGAATATTTTAAAATCATGAATCATAGAAAAATCTCAAAAACCAAGTGGATGATTTTTGAACTTTCTCTGTGTGGGTTCTTTCTCTGACAATCCAGATTGTACAATCTGATCCCCATTTTACTTGATTCCCTTTGTCTGTGTTTTCCCATAAATCCTTGACTGAAAAGCTAATGTGTTAGAAGACTATTATTCTATTTATATCTCCAGAGTTAATGTAGATTCTTAAAAATATAGGGAATAAAGTCATTTCCACAGGAGACAGATCTATATGAAATGGACATGAATTAAAAAATATACTAGACAGAACTTGTTGTTTTTAAATTTTGGAAGATTTACCAATGGAAAGAAATGGAATTTTACTGTAGTTTTTAAAATTGGAGGAAACTGTGATTAAGCTTAAATTTGGTTGTATAGCTAAGCACTCAGTAATTGCTAGTAATGAGGCAGTGAACAAGTGATTAGAATATCAGAATGAAAAAACTGAAAACAATTTCAATCATATGCAAACTTGTTGAGCTTTACTTAAAGTAAATTAGATTATGAAAGCTACTTGACAATATCTGAGCACAAATCCAAAAAAAGGGAGAAAAGCATAGATAAATTTCTTAACAATGCAAAAACTTACATCTCTCTCTATTAAATACATAAACAGCACTCATTAATGCAATACATACTTTGTACTGACCTCTGCAGTCATTTTTTAAATCAAAAGGCTGCACAAATATTTTAATGTGAGTGATTTCAATGGTTTATATTAAACCCAGTTTTGATGTGAAATAAGTGTATAAACTGACAGCTAAAGCACACATACACGATTCCCAATGTACCTTTAAAAAAGTTTTTTAAACACACAACACAACTGAATCTCTTCTTAGATATAAAATGATGAACGAGGTAAAATTCCCATTTCCCATGCTCTTCTTACCCCTTCCTCTTGCTCCCCAATTTTAGTCTCATTGTGCCACACTCTAAATCCTGTGGGGACTCAAATCCTTTAGCTATGGGCCCTTGAGTCTTTGGAAATTTTTCTCAAAAATAATTAAGCTTCATCATTTGGAAGAAACTGACACTCAATTTACACAGAAAAACCTCCTATCTTCATGGATTTATTCCATTCTAACTCTTATATCCAATTCTTCGTTCTTACTAATTTTAGACTTTAGTCTCATTTACCTTGGAAGATGGTTAAGAAAACCCAATAATATTCATGTAGAGTTCTACAACAATATATTTACTTGTTATTTATTTCTCCTTTGTACAATAACCATTTCTTGAAGGTCACATGACTTCGTAGGATGTGCAGGTAGTGACACTTGTACGCTATTGAAGCACCAATACTGTTTTTAGTAACAAACTCATAACTCATTTGGCTGTCCTTTACATGAACTTTTAGGTTCCTTAGAAATGTTTAGGCTCTAGGAATTGGCCCTCCTATAGAAATTTTCATTTTTTTTTCCCCAAGGCACCATTACTACCCCCCAGGACCAAAGTTAGGAGCCTGTCTCTTAAATTTTCCTAGGAAAAAAATTATATTTTCTAAATAATTTCCCATAGAGTGCAAGGGTAAAAACAAATGGATTTACTTTTAGCTGGTTCATTCTTTTAAGGAAAAAAATTAAGAAACCACTTGTTATATAGGAGATCATAGTTCTAGTTTTCCTTGAAATACACATACTGCCACTGGCTGAGGTCGTCTCATTTTAGCAAAGTGCACTTTTACCTACATCACCTAAGCTAAAACCAGGTATCATATTAAAACAAAGTTGTTGACTCTACCTAGTGTTGAAAGCATTTTAGAAAAATGCATATATGTAGTCTTTTGTAGAGCCTGGTTGATTGTAAATGAGGCAGAAAAATATAAAAAGAAAAAATTATTATTGAAGTTACTGGCTATAGTTCCCCCAGAGCCACTAGGACTTAAAAGAGGTTTATTTATTTGTTTTTTTAAACTGATCCAGAAGTTCTTCCTTTGGTGTAGTTCTTAGAGAAAGAATATAGCAGCAGAACAAGCCTAACCTTGCCTGATCTTCCCTAAGAGAAGAAAAGTGAACCTCTTGAAAAATAAGGTCATATTATTCCCTTTCTTCTTTGAGATCAAATGATTAACTTAATTTTTATGCTCTTCCTACTTTATGAAGTAATATTGCAAGCATAAAAAGAACATCTCACTTATATTTTGATGCTTCTAAATAACTTTAAAACCTTTATTTTGTTGGAAAAAATAAGGAACAAGGAATGACCATATTTTTAAAGAAATATTTTCTCCAGATTTGCTATACATCCTGTTTCTTAAGTGGTTAGATCATCTGATCTGTCACATGATATCTTTGATGCTTCAAATTACAGAAATAGAGATTCAGAATAACCACACACAGAAAAACCTTGTTAATACATTTACAAGAAGCATGCCTTTAACAGGGAGGATCTAGGGCTAAATTCTTCTAATGTGAGAGAGCGTGTGTGTGTGTGTGTGTGTGTGTGTGTGTGTGTGTGTGTGTGTGTAAGAGAGGGCAATGGTGAAAGTCACTGATTTCTGAAGGTAACCATTATTTTCAATTTTTGTGATACTAACTGAAAGTGCATTGCAGGTATTACCATACCTATGAGTCTCTATGTTTTTTAAAGCCATAATTACACTCCTCAAGAAAGGTGTACTACAGACACACAGACACACACAGACACATATACACATGCTAGCCTTTGAAACCCTTTCTTTTTCTGGTTTATAGAAATTTATGGTCCTGTTACAAGCTGCATCCCACTCCAAGCTCAGAGACCAGCTCACCCCTAGATGAAGATAGCTAGCTCTAATTCCATGGCTAGTTCTAATCTTAACCAATAAAGTTTAACCTAAGTATTGGCTTAAAGTTCATTAAAATGGAAAGATTTTTTAAAATATAATACAAATATTTCTAAAATGAATAGCTTTAATTACAATTATATAAATATAGTTTGCCCTTTTGTTTTTTAAATATATTCTCATCCTACTACTTTAATGATAAGGAAAAAAAAAAACGATCCAGAGAGCTATTTAATTTTTAAAATCAAGGTATTTCCAGACAATCAATTGACATGCAAATTCCACTTTCCCCTCAGAAGAAAAACTAACTAAATTAGAAATTGAGAGGAATCTTCAGTTCAGAGAAAAGAAGAAATAAAAAGCAAAAAAGTTTGGAAAAGTATTCATAACAAGCGATTTCCTTCCCCAGTATTTTAGGAATTTAATGTCAGTCCTTCTGTACATAAATGTGAATTTATATTACCTCTCTGCTGTTTATAGGCAAACTACTGAGGAAGCCAGAGTGGGAGTCAGAGGACCAAGGCAAGGTCACACAGCTCCTGTTTTAAATGCAGAGGAGTTTACAGACAAACCCCCAATGGGGCTCAGTGATTGAGGTCTAGGTCCTACCTTCACTTCTAACTTACTGTATAAGTCATAAAACTGGACAAACCAGTTACCTCTGCCAAGACTCAGCTTCCTCATCAAATGAGGATAAATGCCTAAGTTATCACTTCACAAATCTCTTTTGAAGATCTGGTATGATAACAAAAACAAACAATATGCTTTCTATACAAATGAGAATTTTTTTTTTAAATTTTTGGTCCAGACCTGTGACTTCATTCATCCACACACCTAGTGTGGAAATTCTCCTCTAATATAGATCAGCAGCTTATTTGGAACTTTGTCTTTGACTTGTGTGTGGGCTCTGTTAAATGACCTGTCCGTGGACACAGAGCCAATATATATGAGACAGGTTTTCTGCCCTTCTATCTCTGGAAAACTACTGATCTATATAACATTTCAATGCATAGCATAATAGTAAGGTGTTGAATTAAGTTGAAAAATAAATGAACGAATTTATCTCATTTTATTATGTCTGTACATTCTATCATCTCAGATTCAAGCCCAGAAAACAGAGGAGAGCTGGGTGAATGATCCATAGCAAAGCAAAACAGATACTTTGCATCCCCAAGTTTATAAAATGGTAAGTCATGGGTTTCCTGCTAATAAATTTCTCAACAATCCCTGAGATATTTGGCTGGCATGTCCATATCTTATTAGAGGTCCATTTCCTTTCTACAGCAAGATTTGTGTGCCAGGAGACACAAGTTCCTCCTTTAAGCAGGATTATTTCCTTGTATCAGCTTAATAAAAAAAATACTGAAGGCAACCAAATAAAAAATAACTTCCTCCTCCACTAGCCAGAAAAAAAAAAATGCGAAACAGGAAGATTCTCTAGCTCAGGATAATTATCTGTCAGAGATGCTAACGTTTAAATTTTCAAATGAAAATATCCTTCAGGCTTTTTTATTTTTATTTTTTTTTTAAACGTTGAAAAGAGCCAATAATAGAGAGCCAATCCTATCATCTCCATAGCTCTTGCTCTTATTTCACTAGGGAGATAATCTATTTAATCACTCTCTCAGTTATTTGACTTTCACGTTAAGTATACTTAGTGACAATATGCCCGAGGACTGGAATCAACTCTCTCAACAATTTGGGAGGAAAATGTGCAAACATGTTGCACCTAAAATTAGACAAAACATTGGTGCCCTAAATAAGAAATGAAAAATTACACGGGCTACTTCTCCACCAGAGGCTTAAGAACATTTTTAGTGGGGGAGGGGATATGTGGCTTAATTTATAACAAGATAAATACCTGTATTTCACAGAGATTAAGATTTTCTGACATAAAATGGACATTTTAATAAAAGATTAAGCAGTGTGCCCAGTTGTTGTCTACTTTGCCTATCCCTAGTCCTACTAGATCCCCATTCCTCACTTTCATATTCTTTTTTTCTTTCTGTGAAGCCTTCGTTCACAATAGAAGATGACATCTGTCATAGACTTTCAACTTTGAACTCAAGTCTGTGTTAAATCCATTCCTTTGACGGGAGTACAGGAAGTCTTCTTCAAGATGCATCCCCCTGGGAAAGGTATGTAGCATTCCAAGAAAGCACTGGAATCATTTCTCCCACTTTGGATTCATTGTTGCTCTTTTGTATTTTTGGTTATTTTAACAAGAATGGTCACATTTGAAAGGGGATTGCTGAAGTTCAGTTTTAACAACTCAACAATTCTGCATAACTCAAAATAATGAAACTTTAATCACCTGATTTTTAGGGATGAATTTACTTTTTTAATTTAAAAAAATCTAGCTTCAATTCCACAAGCACCAAACACTCACAAATAAAATATATTGCTACTTAAATTTCTAGCCATGTCCCTAAAACAAAAATATAAGATCTCTGTCCCCATTCGTTTCCTCCCCCATCCTTCACTCCTGAATTTTGCCCCTACTGTTGTCATAAAGCTGTACATCTTAATTCTCACTATGTGGGATAAGAAAAAAAAATGACAACAGGTCAGGTCTCTAGGAAGTACATAGGCCTCTATACAATGTAGGCATGCCCAAGGGATATTATGTATCCAGAGAGTTAAATGTCAACACTATTCCTATACAAGGTTGACTTTATTCATCTTAGTTAATTTATTATGAGGAATAATCTAAGTACAACATTGAAAACAAAATTAAAAACTCCAGCCAGAGGGCTTTGTATTCCTTGCCTATCTAGTATTGTTACCATTTTGTTCCCAATGTTTTCTGCTTAGGCTGACCAATTAATTAGACCCCATTCACTCACACTGAAAAATATTCCTCCTGAAATTTACTCAATCTTAATTGCTTTTGTACAAGTAATGAACCAAGTACAACTACTGCAACTAAGACACAATGCTCACTGATACAATATGTTTTAACTAATCATATTTGCATACAGGCAACCAACATATTGCATTAAAGACATCTCGTTGAAAATGCAAAAATAGGAAATGTATTGTAGCTTAAAATAAATTACATAACCTATACAGTATATATATATTTAAAATAATATTTTATTTAGGTTTTGTCAGTTTTCAAGTGTTTTGACTAAGCCAAGAATTTAGTAAACTAAATATGTCCAAAATTCAAAAAGAAAAAAAATATTTGAAACTTAGAAAAATATACTTTACTAAATTGATTCCAAATGCCTAATTTTAGGGAAGATCACATAGTGATTTTTAGTAATTTTATAAAGTGTCTTCTTTTTATTGTATGGCATGAAAGGGCTATATCCTAGTGCATTCCATGAGTTATAGGTACCACAAAGTTATAAGAATGGCAGAATGATACAATAAACTATACCTAAAAAATTATTAATACCCCAATCCAGCACAAGATCGCTAGATTATGACTTTGATAAAGCTTTCAGTTGTCTTGAAGAAACCAAAACCAAAAAAAAAAAAAAAGTTAGAGCGCTCCATTCGGCTACCTGTAGTGCCACCTTCAGGATAGGAGAATGAAAAGCAGGTAATGGCATGCAAAAAACTTGAAATTTGGTGCTATGAGATGACTAAAAAACACTGACGTATATAGCAGGATATTAAAGAGACAAAACAAAACTGGAATCCTCCTATGTAAAATGAAATAGTTTTGCTACCCCAATGATGTCTCAGACCAGGAAAAAAAAACTATTTCCATATTTCAATGACGTCCATTCACAATCTTTTCCTTTGAATAGGCTTTGACTCTTCCTGAATTTAGCCTCTTGACCCTCTGAATTTTAATAGCAGGCAGTTTTTAACTCCATGGGCAAGAGGAATATATTAGGCCACAAGGGTTATATCTGTTTGTACAGCCAAGTTATTGTCAAGCAAGTAAAAGAAAACAATGTTTAGATACTGTTTTCAACCTTGTGATCCTAAAAAGGAGGAAAGGAAAAAAAAAAAAACAACTGGAGTTGAGTTTGTGGCCGGAGGGCACGGGTGGCCTTGTAGCCAATGGCACAGAGACACAGCAGTCCTTTGGTAGACAAATGCAGATTGTCCAATGGAAGTGAAGGCTTCAACAATGGAGACAACTTGTACCATGACGCAGCCGTGTCTTTTAGTTTTTAATGGTGCAGAAAAATGAATTCCATTAAAAAAAAGAGAGAAAAAGAAAAGACCTCTCTTTAGGTCCCACATCAACGTGAGCATACCCAGTATGCTAGAGAATTTATCTGAAACCTTTTAAATCAAGGCCTCTTTCATTAAAAAAACACACACACACACAAACAAAAAAAAAAAAAACCAGGATGAAAGAAGAAAAGATGCTGAAGTAGTATTCCAACGGTCTCTGCGGCACGGGGGTCAGTCATGTCATCTTGTGTCTTTATTCATTCTCTTCTCTCATTTCTACGATGTCTGTAATTTCTTCTGTTGGAGGCATGTCAGTCATGGCGGAGTCTTCACCTTCGGTGGCGGACTCATTTTCAGTCTTCTTTTTCTAGATCAAAGAAGAATTCATCAATACAAGGCAGAGCCAAGGGGCCAATGCAAGTTAGCCATGGAACAACGACAGTTCATGAGACAGAATGTTATCCACTTGTCTCTCGATACTGAAGGTATAAATATCAATTTGGCCAAAAATTAAGTTCAACGCATTAAATATTTATTAAATACTGTTTATCTATACTGTGGTTACATGCAGTGAGGGCTATACAGTAGACATGGGCTCCTCTTAAGAATATTACAATTTTGTTAGGTTAAATATATAACCATCAAGTGATTAGAGGACAATCTATGACGGGGCATTTCTAAGTGACAAGATCTACGTAAAAATAAGTGGTCATAGGAAGTTCAGGAAGCAGGCAGCTGTTGGAAAAAATTTAGAAAGTGCATTGTGCTTCACTTTGGAAGATGGCAAATGGTTTATTATACGCACATAAATATACACACCTTTTATGGTGACATCCTTTAAAGGCAAAGTTCTCTAGTCAAGTTGAAAAGAAGAATCCCAAAAGAATTATTTCTTCAGGATTTCCTCAACCTAATCCAATAAGGATCTATTAAAAATATATTGAGGATGAAGCACTATTAAATGTGCTAGGGTTACAAAGGCAAAATTAATTGCCACTTAGGGGAGAGAGTGGGGAGAAGGGGGGCAGAAATTGGAACATAAGGTTTTTCAAGGATCAATGGTGAAAAATTATCTTTGCATATGTTTTAAAAGTAAAAAGCTTTAATAAAAATAACAAAAATATGTAAAGAAAAAAAGACAAAATGAAAACTTAAGAGAATTTATATTCTGTTATTTATGTTCTATGATTTCAGTCTGTTGTGGCAAGAATAGCAAGACTGTAGAAATCTGTTTAAAATGTTTCCTCTAAAGAAAAGAAGTAAACAGTTATAATGCATTATGTACACATTTCTGGTCCTGTTTATTTTGTTTTGGGCAGAGAACTATTTTTCTATTATTAAGACCTAAACATCAAATGATGTTATGACTTTAGAAATTATTTTCAAATATGATTAAGTGGATTTGCTTTTGTGGTAAGGAAGTCAAATAGAGGGAGAGTTAGGTGGGGAATCAAGCAATCAATCAATACGCATTTATTAAGCACACACTTTGTTTCGGAAATTGTGCTTGGCAACTGAGGATGTAAATGCAAGTCCTCAAAGAGTTTGTATTTAACTTGTGGGATGCATGTTCATGGATAGGTAAATACAAGGTTAAGAAAAAAAATTGGGGGTGGGTGATACTAAGTAGTTAGGCGGCACACTGGAGTGAGCCCAGTCAGGAAGACCTGAGTTCAAATTTGTCCTTAGACACTTATTATCTACCTCCCAGGACTAGTATAAGGATCAAAGAGCAAGTAAAGCACTTAGCATAGTGTATGGCACACAGGAGGTACTTTAAAATGCTAGTGTCCTTTTGGCCCATGTGCCTATGTACTAACAGTGGTAGAATGGGTAAATGAAAACATTGTTCAGAGGTCACAGAGGCAGCTGTGGAGTGCTCAGAGCCTGGTCAGGCACTGGAAACCCCATTCATCCTGGCATCCTGGACCATAACCAGCTGTCTTGACTTTTGTTCTGCTACTAGAGTTTGAAGAGAAAGTGAGGTTAATGACTTCGTACAATTCTACATCACTTAAGTCACTTAAGAATTGTCAGAGACACTTCAAAATATCACCAGTGATATCACCAGAAATAATTAGGGGAATAGTAAAGCTCTCTCAAGAAATAGTAAGTACTTGAGCTGAGCCTGGAAGTTATTTAGGGGTTCCAAGACACAGAAGAGAGGAAGAAGAAAATTCCAGGTATGAGGCAGGCAGAGATATGAAAGGACATTTCATGTAAGCTAATTTAGCTCGAAGATAGAGGGTGTGAGAAGGAGGATTTTAAAGAGCAATTAGTAATTTTCCCTAAGGATTTTCTAATGATATTGATTTCCTAAAGGTGACTGCAAAGTGGGCTTGAAAAGTCTCTCAGAACATAGTCTTAATTTAGCATGAGCTATGGTGTATACCTGGTTCTCTTATTGGCTTTGTATTCCTAGCATCTATCTTAATAAATATTTGTTGGCTGGTTATACATGGAGCAGCTCTCTGCTGAGATTAATCAACATCTTACCTGTTTTCTATAGACATAGCAAGCTGCTATTGCAACCATGGTAGATTCTCCCACGAAACCAGCTAGGAGTGACCCTACTCCTAGGGTAGCTCCATGAACCCTGAAAATAAGAGAAAAATGTATCCTTAAAAATATAACCCCAAAACATGATGCAAATAAAAGATATAGTCAGCATAAAATAAATATTGTAGCAAATATTTTAAACCATCTAAGGTTAAAGTTGAGAATGTAAAGAGTCCTGATATTTAATGACAGAGTTCACATTCTAAAACTCCCTTGTGATGGGATTTTCCATTTCCTATCCATGGGGTTTCTCATTACAGGGGAACAGAATTGTGCAGACTTTGTCACTTGGTAATTAGTGATTGTTATCCTCATTGATCAGAAATGACTGTAAACCTCCTTTGATCAGATTTGCTAGCTCAAAGATAGAGTTCTAAATCCAGATACACTGGAGACTTATACATGAAAATGCAGAGCTTAAGTCTGGATGTTACACTTATGAAGGAAATGAGGATGATGGCCCTGATGCACCTGGAATAGAAGTTGGAAAAGCTACTTACCCCATATAAGGCAAGACAACAAGACTAGTGATGAGGACAATGATCCGAAGCACAGAGCTGGGGGCCAATACGAATGTCTTCTTCAGGGTCATTAGCCAACCGGTCAAGTGTGCTCTCACCGTGACTGTTTGGAGACAATGGGGGATGACATCAGCAATTGCCTTTTGAGAACTCCATTGCCCCCATTTCTGCTAAGGATCCTCCACTTACAGACAAGTACAGATTACTAAATATTTGGAGGATATTTTCTTTCCTAATGGATTATTTATGAAGGCTTCTAAGCTGAGACAAAGGGGTAGTTAAACCTTAAGGTCTATCCCATATTCTCTGCTTGATTTCCTGGCCCAATGCTGCTTAATTTCCTTTTTTAGGTTCACTAAAGGGATTAATAGGGACCTATTGTAATAAAATAGTAATAATAAAATTTTAATAAAACACTTTGCTTAGTACTACCTTGTCCTTTTCATTGCATATTCTACTTATCCAGTCTTATGTTCCATTTGAATTCTTCTTATTGTCCTACAAGACCTTCAGACTTTATCACCGTCAGATTAAAATCAAGCTCCATTTCATCTCATCTCTGCTCTGTTCCAGTGCCCCTCTTTTTCTTTCCCATTAGCCTATTCAGTCTTCCCTCCCTCCCCATGATCCATAAGGTCCTATTCTTCCTCTGCCCAAAGCTCCTTTGACCCATTTCCTTCTATGTCAGTATTCTTTTCTCTGAAGATCTATAACACATTGTCCGCAGAGCTTTCTTTGGTCCTAAATAACATGCTTCTTTGTAGGGTATGTTTCCTGTGTGCTGATCTTATCACCCTAATTAGACCCTAAGTTCCAGGTAGGGCCAGGGATCATGTGTTAAGCTTCTTTAGGATCTCTCATAGACTGTCTAAGTATGAATTAGGTACTCAAAAAATACACACTGAGTGTTGCACAAGGGATTCTTGCTAACATGCTTCTTTGTACAGTGTATTTCCTGTGTGCTGATCTTATCACCCTAATTAGATCCTAAGCTCCACATAGAGGCAAGGGTCATGCATTATGCTTTTTTTAGATCTCTCTCATAGACTGTAGGTATAAGTTAGGAACTCAAAAAATACACAGAGTGTTGCACAAGGGATTCTTGCTTGTGAAAGACAGAGTTGATTTTTCTTAGTTAGGAAAGCTCAGAAAATTTGTTTATTCCATGTGGAACCGCCTTACATTTTTGAATCTTGAGGACTTAAAGGCCACAGTAGACTTATATCTTTTCAAAAGTAGCAACCAGCTATGGTTAAACAATTGACAATAGGCCTGAGCCTCTGCTGAGTCAGCATCAAGCAAATACACAGTGGAGAAAGAGTGCTCACTGCTGGGCTGAACGTATCCATGTACAATAACTTCCCAATGGACAGACCAGTTTTAAAGCTCATTTTACTTTTTCCAATACCGGAACATTATTTTATCTGGTTAATATGACAAGTGTGATATATGACAAACCACATGTTCGCTTGATTAGCCACAACATAAGGAAGGAAACAGAATTTCACAGCTACAAGGGACCTTAAAAATCACCTAATTCAATCCCCTTCATTTTAGGGAAGAGAAAACCAAAGCCCAGAAAGATACAATTCCTGTTTTTAGACAAGAAATATGCTTTTAAATTGCAGACACACAGATGCCTCATTACAGTTGAAATTAGTGACTACAATGTTCTTAATCTGAACACTGGGCCTTCTTTACAAATCTATTTGAGCAAACAAGGTCAGGACAAGTCTTATTTCCTGACAATACAGCTAGTCCTCACTTCTGTGTACTAAACAATTCAATATTTTGTTCTGTTCAATCACTGTCCAGTGAGCAACAGTCCATAAGTGTTTGGTTCTTCTATTAAGTTGCATTTAGCTTTTCATTTGACAGTTTCTGCTGATGTCCAAGAAAATGAAAGCAACAGCATGTGTAGAAGCTTATAGCTAAGTTCTAAAATGTCACCGAATCTAAAAATGATCACAACTTAGAGATTCTTTCTCAACTCCTTTATTCTGATCTTATATACTAAAGGCAAGTAATAACTAAATGCATGCTGTATTTTTCTAATCACTTTTGAATATTTTTAATCCACAGCTTTTTTGCTGTCTTCTGGTCATCTCAGTGTACTGATTTGATAATTATTTTAAACTATCATTATTTTCTTTCCTAGTATTCCAAGTCACAACCTCAGATTTCTTCCCTAGTCTTGCTATTTGATTCCCATTTTATTGCCTCTGTTTTCTCTTAAACTGCCACCTGTGTTTGTCTCAAATGACATAATACATGCAAAGTACTTAAAATGTTATATTATTAGTAGTAGTAGTAGTTTTTTTATTTTTAATTTTTTTTCTTTCTTCTATAAAATCTCCTGCAAAAATGTAGTACTGATATTTACTCCCAAAGTAAGAAAGCTAAAAGGAAAGGGAATTACAAAGCTTTACCTGGAACTGGGAAGAAGGAAAAAATGCGCAAAGGAATAACACAGAGTTCTGCAAAGGCAAAGTCCACTCCAATGATGTCAATTAAAATCTTCTCTGAAACATTGGGGGTCCAAAACATCACAAAACAGAGCTATAAAGAAATGAAAGCTATTAAAAATTTTATGAAAACAGGTTCCAAATCATTAATGAGATATACATTAAAATAAATGAGATTATATTTCACAATTATATCAGCAGAAATGGCAACAATGAAAATGGTAAACATCAGAGGAAGCTGTAAGAAGAAAGACACTCTGAATGTGCTGTTGGCAGATCTCTGAATTGATCCAATTTTTCTGGGAAACAATTTGAAGTCACACTAAAAAAATTCCCACTAAACTGCATATATTCTTTGACACAACATTTCAAAACTAGGAATTTATCACAAGGAGGTCATACACAGAGTGAAAAAATCCCATATATAAGTATAAGTGCATTGTTTTTTTTTTCCATTTTGGTAGTAGCAAAAGAATGGAAAAAAAGGGAAGTCAGCAAAGTGAATATATGCTTATTAATGAGCTTAATAATTTACAAATATTACTGTTGTTCCTCATAAGAACCTTGAAAAGTAGTTATCCATAGAAATTTGAAAAGGCTTGAATGAATTAAAATTGAACAAAGGAAGAAGACCCAGAGCAATGTATAAGATGATCTCAGTAATGTAAAGAAAAATACATTGATTGATAGACTCCAGAAAATCAAACCTTTGCTTTACAAATGAGGAAAACAAGCATTAAGTGTCAGATGTGGAATTTGGACCCAGCCTTCTGACTTCAAGTCGATTGCTCATTCCACTATACCACCGTACCTATCTGAAACAAAATGATTCTATTTGATGTAGGTAACCACTGAGGTCTCTTTCAACTTGTTCTATAAAGCTACGAGCCATAACAAATAGAATATAACAAAAGCTTCTTTTAGGGAAGGAATGTTCTGTTTATCACTGTATCACCAGCATGCACAAGAACACCTAATGAATGACTGAATGAATCAATGAATATGGTGAATAGCAGAACGTGCAAAGAAAGTGCTATCTATATAGCTGCCATCATCATTCTACTTTCCCATAATGAGTTGCAGGAGGACCAATTGAGTCTTCTAAAATTTATGAATCACTTAGAATTCTTTATTAAAGCAAGTGCAGTACTTTTCATTGACTTGTATCCCTTTGGTGGTACCTCAGCCTGCAAGGAACTTGGAGAGCACAGCAGATATGGGAAAAACTTAAGAGAGTTGTGGTCAGTAAGGAGGCAGCAGGATCAATTGGAGAAAGTGCTGATCACTTATTAACAGGGTGATCCTGGCCAAGTCACTTAACTCTTGTGAGTCTAAACTAGACAACTGGAAGATAGAGTTAATAATACTTGTGCCTTACACTGTAAGTGGCACAAGTATTATTAACCCTATCTTCCAGTTGTCTCTACAAAGTGTAGATTGTAGTTCAAATCGAAGGTACTATTAATAAAATATGGGAGGGTGGGAATGACAACATGTTCTTGTTAAAAACCTCACTGCATTTTAAAAGGATTTCCCAGATCAACATTAAAATGCTTGTTAATAGAATGAATGAGGGAAGTTTGGAGTTTTTACTATCTTTTTAAGTATCACTTTTTTCTTTACAGTTATACTAAATTGACATAAATTTAAAAATCACATTTTTATCCTGAAGCCTTCAGGGAAGAAAAAACAAGTCCTACATTTAAAGCTATTCAATGGATGTCATAATAATATTTAGGCATATATTATAGTTTATACTTCTCAATTTATTTTACACTCTCTCTCACTGAAATCATGAAACCAAGTAGGAAAGCACAAAGTCAAGCATGTGATTAGTGAAATAGTTCTGGTGCATCAACAATGATTGCTTCTGTGGGCTTCCAGAGGCTGATTATAAAAGGCAGAGAAGACAAGGCAATTTGTTAGAGATTAGAATAATTCTCTGTTTATTAATCTGGAAGCCAGGAGATACATGGTCTACTCCTAGATCAAGCTGTGGATGGTCAGACTTTTCCAGATCATGATTTCTTCAGACTTCAGGCTTCTTACTGGGGAAATATGGTTATTAACATTAGCTGCCTCCAGCACTTAGCACAGTGACTGACACATAAATATTTGCTGATTGATTGTTGACTGACAGATTACATAGGGATGTTGTGGTATTTCATTAAAAAAAAAACTATGAAAGCAAACATCTTTAAAGGAAATCTATATTTATGATGTCTGATACTGCAAATTGACAGTTCCTTAACTAGATATATCCTGTGTGCAAAATAGTATTGTAGAAAAATGCTTGTTTACACACATTAATAGTATAGTTATAAGTATAAAGTAGAATAAAGTAAAGAGATTTCCCTCTCCCCAGTTTATCCAAACACTGTACCAACCTGGCCCTTGGGCAGTACCCATATCACTGCTAGTGTACTCATTGGTCTAATATATTTTTCTTCCTTATTAACTACTCTGGGCCAAAAGGGCCCAGTTCATTGTTACTCCACCCACTCTGTTCTAAAAATTTCTGGTTCCTCAATAACAGGGGACCTTCCTCTTTAACCACATTATACTAAAGGGGACCTTCTGGGGACCGCCCAACAGTGGTGGAGGAAATGAAACCATGGCTCCTGGCTAACTTGCATCTTCTCTCCTGACTTCCCTCTTGGCAATATATCTACCTAACTTCTAGTGAGAAGGAAGGCCACACAAGAACCTTTCCACTAACAATAAGGCAAAGTTAACTAAGAAAGTAGCTTACCACTTTTTCCTTTGACTTACTCTTGGGTAAATGATTCCTTTGCCTAATACTTTAAGTTTCCCATTTTTATTACAAAGTTTGCTGGTCCCTGCATGGACTTTTTTGTCTTTTCCCTGTATGCTACTTGTGTGCTTCTGAAGTATTCTGGCAATAAAAAAATATGAACAAAGAAGAAAATTCAAGCACTTTCAAATGGTTTGGAGAGGGAAAAAAAAAGGAAAAAAAAGGAAAACTAAGGAAGCATAAACAAATATTGTTAAATAAGTGGAAATATCTTTTCTGGTTATTTTGTCTTACCCAGACACAAGCAAAATATTAAATACTTAAAAAAATTAATTTTATTTTGAAAGGATTTAGGTGTCTTAACAAGAATTATATCACTGAAATTATTGTTTTTAAAAAAAACTGTTTTATCTAAATTACACCCAAAATGGGTGACAGTTTTCTTTCTTTCTTTTTTTTTAAATACCTGGGAAGGATGTCACATTGATATTCAAAAGTGACAAATGAGGGTAATTTAACACTCATGCTGGATGTAAGTACTCAAATCACATCTTTGACATGAAAAGAAAAGCACTTCTACAACTCTAGCAAATTAGCACAAGGACTTTATCATCTATATGTGTGGGACTGTGTCACTGGTCATACCCTATGGCTAATGATATTCTCTGACAATGCTGAAGCAATTACAGCACAGCATTTGTGCAGCCAGATTCCATTCTGGCAAGGACTAAGACCTCTCCAACATTGCTTTTGGTTAATCCAAAATATTTTCATAGATTAATGATCCTCTAAAGTATTCCAGACAGGTGAGAATTGTCCCAGAGATTGGATCCATTAGATACTCAGATTCTATGAATTACAGGATTTGGACAATCTTGACCTTGATTAGCATGATACAGTGATAATACTACTAACAACACAGAGCTAAAAATATTTTTTAGAAATTAAAAGGCCAAAAAAAAAAGGGGGCTTCAGAAAAGGAATCTTAAAAATAACTACCAGTAAGATCTTGATTGTAACATGTTAGACATGCTGCTCTAGACATACAGTTGGAGAATTTCAATGATAATCTCAGCACTTGGCTCAGGGAAACACGGTGTGACTCATGGTCAGGGTTATGGGGCAGCTGAACGGGGCTGGTTTGGCCCTGTTGCTCAGTGTTCCATTCACACAATCCCATGCCTTTGTCCCATAGTAAGCACTAGGTTGTTACACCCAGGTCATTACTAGCTAAGTTCTCAGAAGGTAACCCGATTGGCCCAATCATGAATTTGTGCCTCAGAGATATGTACTCTGAGTCCTCATCAACACAATTCCAAAGTACAGCTAGAGTTGTTACGATTTTATTATTAGAGAACCTGAAAAAAGAATCTGCTTTAGGAAGAAAGCCCACGCTGAAAAAAAAATTAATGTAAAAATACAAACCAAACTTAAAAAAAAAAAAAAAAAAACTCTACCTCTTTAATTTGACTCCTGGATTTTGTGGTAATACACTGGCTTTTATCATTATAAAATTATAATTACAAATATCTTTTTTAAATAAATTTTGCAGTTTTACCAAAGAAGTATAGTTCCCTGTTTTTAAAAACTCTCAGAGAAGAATACATAGCTTTTTTTTTTTAGTGAAAAATAAACTACTTAAGTCCAATTAAAACCATTACACCAAAAGATTATCTGCTAACAGAGTCCTGATTTCCACATGTTTAAATATATTCACAACTGGGACTAGGTATTGATTTCATTGATACAGGGAACTTGAGGAAATTGTCTCTGCCAAAAGAGATACGGTCCTTGGCTTTTCACTCACTGCCCCCTCATATTTAATCCAATTCTATCTTCCTAACCTCTCTCACATATGCCCCCTTTTCTCCTCCAACATCATCACTGGACCTGGTATGGGATTTATCATCTCACACTTAAACTACAGCCATAGCCTGCTAGTTCGTCTCCCTGCCTTAAATATCTCTTTACTCCAGTCCACCCTGATTCAGCTATTAATGATGTCCATCCCCCATTTGATCAACTTCAGTGGCTCCTCTTACTTCCAGAATCACATATAAAAAACCCCTTTTTGGCTTTTAAGGTCCTTCATAAACTGGCTTCTTCCTATTTTTTCCATTTTCTGACCCTTAACTCACACTAATGTGCTCTTAAAAACTAGTGATATGAACCAATATTACATCTCTTAACTAGGTATTATCAGTGATTATCCCCCAAACTTTTAATTCTCTTTCTCCTCCTTTCTGCCTTTTAGTTTCCCTGGCTTCCTGCTAAAATTCTACCTTCTTCAAGAAGCATTTCCCGTTCCTCATTAAGCTCAATGCTTTGTTTTCTGTGATGATGTCCAGTTTCTCTTTTTATATATCTTGGATGTATCTTGTTTGCATGTTGTGCAATCATCATTGCACATCATCAGACTGTGAGTTTCCTGAAAGGAGGGACTATTTCTTTGCCTTGCTTTGTATCTCTAGGACTTTACACAATACTTGGAATATAATAGGTGCTTAATAAACACTTGTTGATTTCCTTTTCTGCAATTTATAGTGTTACAGCAGGGATTCTTTTGGAAGTCTGATGAAGCCTGTGGATCCCAGCTCAGAATATTGTTTTTAAACAACTGAAGCAAATGATAAATTTCACAGACTAATATGAATTTTTTCCTATTGAAGTTCATACAACTCCTAAAACTTATGGATTTTTTTTTTTTTTGAGGTTTGTGGATCCCAGGGAAACAACCTTTGCCTTAGAAAAATTAAATAACTTTGCAAGGCCCACACATGAAGAATATGTCTTGAATCAAGGTTTTTGTGGCTTTGAGTTAAGCTAATACTACCTCATTTTAAAACATAACATCCAAGGAAACTGGGGTCTTTAGAAAGTCATTCTCATTAGACAGTGATCAGACAACCACTAGTTTCCCCAGCAAAAGGTCAGTTCAGGTTTTCATCTAAGCACAATGCCTGGCACTCATTAGGTACTTAGTAAATATTGGTTAAATGTATGATTAAACCCTATGAGAAATGCTGCAGAAATTTCACTAGAATGACTCTAGTCTTCAAATGCTGCTAGGATTCAATGACATTATCATTTTCCTGCCTAAAATAAAAACCTAATCAACCACCACCAATAAATATATTTAATTCCACAGAGGTGTGGCAACATTCAGTTTTCTGGAGCCCAAGTAGCAAGGTTGCTGTTGTATTATCCCTCAAAAGAAGGCATAAGTAATCTTGTTCTCTTTGATTTAATAAGTTCTAGTGCTGTGAATAATAACCCATAACATGGGTGAGAGCCAATGTATTTGTGGTTGAGGGTAGATATGAAAACAGCAATTAAAATATTCAGGGACAAGAATTACTATTTGGGGAGGGGCATTTGGAGGGCTGGGGTCTTCCTGAAAGGAAATAGAATTAGTTTATCGCATTTGTCTTTCCCTTGAGATGATGGATTTAAGGCAGCAAAAACCCATTAAGAGTCTCTGTCAGTAAGGGACTTAAGAATCCTGCATGATCCAGAGCTTCTAAAGACCTGGCTGAAAGGAAACTTGGTCCTTTAACAAGTGATTAAAGGGGCATAACATTTTTTGAAAGTTGTGCTTTGCAGAGTTAAGCTCAAGTGCAAAACTGGGAGGCAAAATCTTGCCTATATTTCTTTCTTCCTTTTTTTTTTCTGCTGAGACAATTGGGGTTAAGTGACTTACCCAGGGTCACACAGCCAGGAAGGGTTAAATATCTGAGGTCAGATTTAAACTCAGGTTCTCCTGATTTCAGGGCTGGTACTTTATCACTGCACCATCTAGCTGCCCCCCTATATTTCTTTAGAATCAAAGTTTAATCCCTTTAATCCTCTAAAAAGAGATTCTTTGTAATTCTTATAAATAATTTATATTATTTAGCTGCCTCTGCTCTCTCACCCAAAGTGCTTTCTTTGCTTGAATCAATTGGTAGAGGTGACATTTTATTTCTGGAAGGTTATTATTTTGTAAAACTCCTTTTAACTAGAGCTTCCCCAAATTTTGATAGTTTAACAATATAGGAAGTCTCCAACTTATGAGTAGGATATGCTCCAAGACCAAGAGATCATTTAGAAGTAGCATATTTGATCCTGGAAACTGTTATAAATAGTACTATTGTATTTAGATTGCCAAACCAACCCAAGAAGCCAATTTAGTCCATAATATAGCTAAAGTATAGTATGACCTAGCCTATAAGTTTCCATTGTTCCTGTGGGGAAAGTAAATTTGGGAGTTCCAAGTAGGAAACTGAAAAACTGAAAATCCTAACCTTGACCTACTTTAAATAGTGACAAGAATAGAAGCTTCTGCTGAAGGGTCACAAGAGTCAGAAATGGGAAGTTTCTTCCTGAAGTTGCTCTCATGGAACAGTTTTCTCATCTACCATCCGATCGTAATCATTAGTGAATATTTCCATACCCCAACTCAGACTCCATGCTTGCAATAGTCTGCTTCTTCACTTTTGCCCTGTCATTTTTAATTTCCTTTAAGATTCAGCTCAATTGTCACCTCCTACTTGAAGTCTATCCTGAGTTTCCTTAGATACTCGTGTCTTCCCCAATCAATCTCCAGAAATTACTTTGCATTTAGAATCACAGTATCATAGATTTGGAGCTAGAAGGTACCAACCCTCTTAATCTACAGCTTAGGAAACTGAAGCTCATAGATATTATGGTTATTTAGTACCTTGGCCAAACTGAGAGAGGCCCTAATTAACAGATAGGGCATTGAAACTCAAATCCTCTGACTACCAAGCCAGTAATTTTGTACATTTTGTATTTATTTGTCTGTGTGAGCTCCCTGAGAGAGGCCAGAGATTTTTGTTTCCATCTTTCCATGCCCAGTGCCTAGCATAGTGCCAAGATGAACTGTTAATAAATGCTTGAGGAATAAAGGAATCCATGTAACCTGTGTACATGAAAACAAAGAAGAGAACTTTGTGAACAGCAGGGGGAACCCTACGCTCAGGCTGAAGGCATCCTTGGCCAGAGCTGACATCTCCAAAGGGAGGCTGGCTCATGCAAGGCCTGATTCACATGTATTCCTAGCACGGCCCTGCAGAAGTAATCCTTACACAGTCAGAAACATCTACAGAGGGTCGGAGGCTACAGCTGCTGTTTAGCTAGTTACTTTAATTCCTGAATGCTAAAGTCTCTCTAATCTCTACCTGATTAGGGCTGCCAGTTCTGCTTTCAGACAGGCAGGTTTGAGGGCCCAGTGCATTTACTAAGAAATTTGGGGTGCCATAGGACCATTTTCTCCTGGGATATCATAATGAAAGTTTAAACAAGCTATTTTGTATACTCCATTTCTAATTTTTTTTTTTTTTTTTTTTGCATTAAACAAGTTTTTAGTGATTCAGTGACCAAATAAATGCTGGTGTTACTTAAGTTTTCCCAGCCCAAACCCTTGGAAATATTCTAGGACACCAATATTGAAAATACAGAATCTATTCTTTTCCTTTCATTCCTTTTCCCTCCATGCACAAGAGAATCATTTTCTTATACTGGCTAATACGGAACAATGAGGCAGTAAGTGGTCTTTACCTCATAAGGGCAAAAAACCAAATCCTCAAAAACGGCCTTGTTCAGAGACAAATGGTTACCAGGGTACAATGGCCACTAGTATTTGGCTCTAGAGATGGATGAATAAAAGCTAAGGCTTCAGCTGAAGTCAGCAACCCAGAAAGGAGGCTGGGGCCCAGTTATGACTTGAACTTTTGACTTCTGAAGTAACAAACCTCTCTTAGATAGACATTTCCACTGCTTCTTAGCTTAGATTGCACCCTAAAACAAGCTTGGAGCAACAGGATGAAGTTATGAATAGAAAGTTCTCAGGTGGATCAGTGGATATTCAATATGTAGCTTTGCCATTTACTACTTGTGTGATATTGGCCAGAACACTTCAGCCTTAAGTTTCCTCATTTACAAACTGGGAAGCAACTCAGCTAGAATAGGTGACCTCCCAAGTCCCTTTCTGCTTTAAGTCCATGATCTCATGAAACAGCACATGAGGGAGGATCTATGATGGAAGACAAATAGAAAACAGTTCAAGTATTTGGGCTTAAGATGCTGCATGTTGTATACATAGGAGAGATAAAACAAATATTGCCGTGACAGCAAGTGACTTTAATGACCATTGTAAATTTGCCAACACTAACAATATTATTTGATCCAAGACAAACACATAATTGAATGTTTAAAAAATCTCATGTTAAATTGATCACCATTTTAAAAATATATAAAAATGAAGATTCATGCAATTTTAGTCAGTGTGTGAGAAAAAGATCTTTCTTTTCTTATTGGTGAAAACTATAAGTTATTACTGTTACATTTATAAAGAATCTTCAATTATAAACATGAAATGGCAGGATTCAGGAAAAGCCACTTCTTTAATGGGGGCAGAGATTGGGAGTATAGACAGAGGAACCTGAATGGGAAGCTAGGGGAAGTGGGACTGGTAACATGAGGTAGGAAAGATTAAATCACTTAGGGTTGAGATGGTTTACTTCTGAGGCATCTGTCTCCATCTGAGAATGGACATAGAAACTTAGTGAGAGGTCCAAAAGGGAATATGGATTTGAATTGGGAAAGATATTAATCTCTTTTTATCTCTATGTGGACAAAATACAGGAATGACAGCACGTTTTATTCCAAAATAATGGGTGAAGAAGCAAAGCTTCATCTAAGGGTAGACCCAACCTTAATAACTAGCTAGTGAGCATGCTGCAGGCAAACTGATCCAGACAGAGAAAAACAGGTCAAAAATGGTCCAAGACTGAATCCAGGGGCAGGAGCTATTGATGTTTCCAGATCTAAGGTCAGTAGAGGATAATCTGAAGCAGGGGAAGGAACTTAATAAAACAGATTGGGAAGAATCTTTCTCAATAAAGGTTCTTCAGGCAGCAGAAGGAATAGGAATGGGGGCTAAGCATCTCATGAGCTGTGCCAGCCAAGTCAACCTGGGGCTAGACTCTAATTAACCTAGTTTAAGGATCCCATGTGCTCTAAACTCATTTATTTCAATGCTTTCCAATTTTTTTTTTTTTTGTTTTTGTTTCCTCTTGTTTCCTAGTAAAGTTCCACTTAAAACATTCCAATCTTGGCTTAACTGAAAATAAAAATGAAACTGTTTGTTTGTCCAGTTCTAGGCCAGTATAACCAAGGAAACCAGTGCCCTTACCAGCCAGGTATGGTGGCCACTGTCCTTGGATTCCCGGACAATGAAAGGGAGCAGGGTTAGACTCACAGAAAATCAGTTTGTAATGAAGTACCTACCATGCAAAGCTCTTCAAAAGGATCTACTTTTAACTATTGGTGGTGTCCTCCAAGAGCTTTCACACAAGAAGAGATGGCCCAGAGCCAAAGGTTATATTTGGAATAACTGCACTATAAATACCTTAGCATGCAAGCAACCCTGCTGCCAGTTCAAAGGTAGTTGTGCATGTGTTTGATTTATTTTCAGGGGAGAGCATGTGGAAAGGTGGTGGCTGCAAGAGGTCACACCTCAGAGGAAGAGTATTCTTGTTTGGCACTGGCTGTAGGCTCCCTAAAACTTTAGTTCATTAGAATAGCATTTGAAAAACTTGAAAATTCAAATTTCACAGAAGAAAGATAGGACTATTTCCCTAAAGCAGAGATATGCTTTCCAAATCCTCTCATTCTCTTTGTTACCCTTTCTGACATTGCAATTTTAGTTTTCCTTCCATTCTGTGAAGTTTTAACAGATCCTTTCCATGAATGAAACTATAGGGGTGGCAAAATGGCACATGGAAAGTCTCTTAATAATAGGATCACAGATCTAGAAAATATCTCAGAGGGCATATCTTCTGTTTTCTTATGTATGTATCTGCTCCTGTCTGTCTGTCTACATGTATCTGATTCAGTATATGTGTATGTAACTACGGAAGTTCAGTACAGTGAGGTCCAGGGGAGGTAACTGATTTGCCTAAGATCACAAAGCATCAGGGATGAACTTTGAACCCAGATTCTGTAACTCCAGAGCCATTTGCAAACTCTTTACAATCTACCTTAATATCTGACTTTATGATAACTTTCTTTCTTTCTTTCTTTTTTTTTTTTAACTACAGAAAGGCCCGAAATGTAAGAATAGATAACAAAGCCCCACAGGGACATTTCTGTCAAAGATCTTCCCAGATAACTATTTCCACCCTAGATAAATCCATAGGCAAACAATGGTAGATGTCATTAAGTGACAGTATGTTAGAGCATAGACATTTGGTCCTGAAACTAGGAAGGCCTAGATTCCAGTCCATCCTGGCTATCTGACCCAGAGTAAATCCCTTCACCTCTCAGTATTCAAAGCAACTGTCCTAAATTGTAGGAAAGGTGCTAACTTGGATTGGATTGGTAGTAAAAATTTTTTTCCTCTGAGAGTTCCCTCTGACAATGAATTTTCAGGTCTGGTCACTAGCCTCTGTTCTTACCATCAAATAAATTATCTTTACCATGAAGGTGTGTGTTCATCTTGTTGTTTTCAAAACCATCATGGAAGGAATTTCTGTAATTTTCCTTAACAACCAATTGTAATAGTCTTTACTGACAAGAAATTTTTCATTATACCTATTTGAATTTCCATGTTCTACAATTAAAATTCATTTCTTATTTTATTCTCAAGGGAAATGAGACATTTCTTATTTTATTCTGATCACTCTATTTTGCAAAAAATTATTCATGATGAGATTGATGCTCTTCATGGAGGCTTTTATCAGTATTTTCTTTGACCTAAATAAATGCAAATGCTCCAGTCTTTCTTCAGTCTCATTTTCTAAACTTCACTCTCCATTACTCTCTTACTATTTCTCTATAACTCTCCACAGCAAACTCAACTGTCTAACTTGGCAGGATACCTTCTTGCACGTTAGGTATTTGCAGTAGTGTTCTTCCAAATATGAGCTAGACTCTCAGTTTATGTTTGAAAGTTTAACAAAGTTGCATTGTGGAATTAGGATGGGGCACTGCTCACTACAAGGAATATAAATAAGGTAGAGAGAGTGTAATCTAGGAGTAAACATCCTGGATTTGGAGTTAGAGGATTTAGCTTTGAATCCTTTCTCATCTGTTTACTCTCTGTAAGAATTATTTTCTGGAATCAGTTTTCTCATCTGTAAAACAAAGGGATTGAGCTAGACTGTTCATTTCTAAAATCCCTTCTAGTTCTAAATTAATTACTTTATATTATATTTCTCTTTATGTATGTGTCTTTTTAATGTGCTTTTTATGTTTACTCTGGAACCTCTAGTTCTGTTACACACTTACACTTACACACACACACACCCTTTAAATATATACTTATGGTCATTGTACTAGATTCTATTATATATGCTAACCTGCATGTATCTATTTTGAACTTTGCTCTCTAGATTTACCCTTTCAATTTGCAGAGGCAATTTAGAATGTAAATCTTTTTTTCTTTTGGTCTGTATGGTTGATATAATTAACATATTTTCACTCTCATCATCTACTACATGATAAAACTGAGAAAATCGTGCTCAAACACATGAAAAGGATCATCACGATCTCAGGAGTGGTAGAGTAAGGGATATTAAAAGTGAAAGACTAAGTGTAGAAGTTATTGGCTTACATGCCTTATCTCCCCTACAAGATGATAAACTTCTTGAGGGCATGGACTTTGTCATTCATTTTTAAATTCCTTTTTAGGTATCTTCCAGCAGAGTGCCTTTCACATAGTAAGTACTGAGGAAAAATTGTTAAATTAATGAGTAATGTTTTGAATAAAGCCATTTAATGAATTGTAATCCTCCCCTCCCCCAATACAGTTTAACCTGCATTTCCCAATATTCTTTAGTCAATCATATACTTGTGAATTCTTTCACCTTCAAACATAAAACATCTAGCCACCCTATTTTATATTCCAACTCTCATAACTTTGGTTATTACCACCTCCTCTTTTCTGGTTCAAACTGACAAAGGTGAATAAAACCACAAGATATAGTGAGAATGCTTGACTAGGAGTCTGTATGACCATGGCAAACTGCTTAACCCAATTCTTACTTTCCTCATCTGTAAAAAGGGGGTAAAATTTTGTATTTGTATTTTTTATCTCTTCTACAAGAGAAATAATTATGAATTAAAATACATCATGCACTTAGTAAACTTAAGGCACTGTCAATTATCTTTATCTTCACAACTTATTAAACAAGTTAATAAGCCTTTATAGTAAGGGCTTACTGTGTGCCTGTTACTTTGGAATGAGGACTTGAGGTATTTCCCCAGATGACTGATGGATATGGAAGTGAGACTATTTAGCATTTGCAAGGAAATGTACAAATAAACACTGAAAAACTAATGTAGCATTCAAATGACTTACAAAACATAACCTAAAGAATGATAATGTGTCATATTATTTTTCTTTTCACCCAAAATGACAAATAAGTTTTTCCTTAGATTCTAAAGGTACTGTTTCTTTTTGTTGTTTTTTTTTAAAGTTCCTAGACTGAGACCAGGGACTTCTTCATTCACCTCATTCAGCAGAAGAGCATCTGTGTGCCAGATGCCACAGAGGATACAGGAACAAATAAAATATGGTCCTTGCCTTCAAGGATTATCCAGTAAAGAAGAAGCTTAAATGTTGCTTCCAACAACTGTTTACAGGTGAACGCTACTATGTCTCACTACGTTTTTTATATATGAAAGTTATATCATTATATAACTTTTTTTTAAACAGATGACAAATAATGAGATTTGATGAGACAGACAATTATTCCATCTCATTAAAAGACAGATAGAAAAACTGTTAAGATAATATTTTTAACAAAGTCCTCCAACTTCCAATAATTAATTCTTTTTTTTTCCTGAGGCAATTGGGGTTAAGTGACAATTAACTCTTAAATTAAAAAAAATTGTTAGAAAATTTCAGACCTACAGTTTTATTTCCCTATAATTTTTTTTTGGGGGGAAGAATGGAAGCGTGAAAGAAAGAGAAAGATCTGAACTTGTGCTTTCATTGGATGTTCTGATGAGAAACTCCTTTGCTGATATGGATCATTTTCTGTGCCATCTGAATCTTAGAAAGCTGTTTGGGGCTCCAAGAAGTTAAAGGGTAGGTCAGGACTCCCCTAGACAATACTCTCTGCATCAAAGACCAAACTCAAAATCATGTCTTCTTGGCTCTTGAGTTAGGCTCCCTTTTGCTAGGCCACAAATTTTAGCAATAAGTTTTTATTTGGCTACACTCATTGTTTCCCTCAACTCCTCTACTTATATGATTTGGAAATATGCCCAGCATAACTGATTATATAATTAATTATGTTTAATCACCTTGAAATTGGAGAGAATATTCAGGCTTTTCCCTCCACCCATCTCCACCCAGGCCTCGGTGGGTAGACAGTGTTGCAATATCTTCCCCTAAATCTGCAGCTTCCATTGGATTTGGTCAAGGTGATTCATGGGAGGATTTCTGAAGCACAAGTATTGATGTGCTCACTGTTATCTCTAAAGGAAACTTCTTTTAATTGTAAGAGCCAATTTATTTTTCCTGCCATATCCATTAAGGCTTGTCTCTTAACCAGGATTACTGCACAGGTTGAAACAGCGTTGAAAGTAACCCCATACCTGATTAATGGTGATTATGTTCATGTGGCACCATTCCCCACCCCACACTTTCCCTCGCATCCGTTCTTTATGATTTGCAGCTGTGAACAGACAGAAGCAGTGAAAAGAACTGCTTGCTCACTCATTTATGCCACCATTTAAAAACGTTTACTATAGCCGTGACTGAAGAAGGTGCTAATTAGAAGCACAGCTTGGAATGCAATCATGAACTTTTTACAAATAAAAAATATAGACAACCAAGCAAGAATCATCTAATAGTTAAAATGGCTTTTTCTGATCACTTTTTAAATACACTTAACCTCATGGCAGATGGGAACATAAAAGTAGATGCATGTCTGCAGGGAAAAAAAATTAAACTGTTAGTACCTAGGCAAGCATTTATTATCTTTTAGAATATGTCTGTGGAATAGGACTCTGTACCTTTCTAAGCTATTATGGAAAGGTAAACTGTTCCATATCTCTGCAGCAAAATAAATTGCTTTGATCAATGATTCTCCTGCCTCCCTTCTTTATTCTCAATCATAAATAGAAAAACTAGCAGTTTGTGATTAAGTCCTTCATTTTCAAGTCCCAAATTTGGGGCCATATTTCATATTTTTCCATAATCTATGCTATATTAAACACATGTCTCTATTTAGGGTGAAATATCTATCCATCCATGACTTTTGGAGGCATCTGCTCCTGCTTCTAAATGGGCATTTTTCTGGCCTACCAGCATTCTGTTAGTAACAAGACCATATTCTTAGAGGCTTAAATAAAACATTAAATAAAACATTCACAGCAAGAAGTTCTTAGGAGAATCTGAACAGGTACAGAAACAAAGAAAACAAAGAGAAATCCTGAACAGTGTAGCCTTTGTTTCCTATACAATGTCTTATGGATTATGAAACAAAGCTGATTAGTTCAGTTAAATCCCACTCTGCAAAGCTCAGCCCAATTACCACAGAACTCTGTTATTTTCTTGGGTTTTGACACACCTATGTAATGTATCCCAAGGAAAAGGAAAATATAAATCAGTAAGATTGACTTAACCTGTTAGATAATGGACTTTTCAACTATGTAAGCTGTTTCTAATGAATGTAATTTTTTTTGAAGTAATAGGGAAATGTTTCTGGAATACTAGACACGGATACTTAGAAAACTACTACCTACCTATCCTGTCATGTGAAAGCAGAACAAGAAAGCTGATGTCCTGCTAACTCTAAACCTGCTTTTACACTTGTGTAAGGGGCTTGTGAAGACCCACATCTTTATTAAACTAGAAATAGCCTTTTGGAAATTAGATTCTGTTCTTGTGGCTTACATTTTCAAATGGTCTGTGCCTAATTTCCAAAATGTTACACAATAACTTGATTCCAAGAGACATCAATGAAAGGCTTTCACTGTATGTGAATATTCAATTAAATGAAAAACATACCACAATCCTGTTGTGGCATTTTTCAGAGGCACGCTGTGACCCCATAAACTACCAAAATACACCAAGGTGCGCCTACTGAGTGTACTCAGACACTGATCACAAAAATCCACTAGAACCCACTGACGAATGTGAAGCCATGTAAATAAAACAGTAAAACTAGAAAGTAAACACTATAACAGACAGTAAAGGAGGATGGAGAGAGAGAGACAGAGACAGAGAGAGACACACAGAGAGAAACAGAGACACACAGAGAGAGATGGGTTAGCTAAAGGTTCCTTGATCAGTCACTGATTCTAATGCTGATCAGTAGGTGCTTTCTTTCCAGAAACATTTCCTAGATCACATCAGATATGCATAGAATGCATTGAAGACTTAGTGCAACAGTGAAATATTCTTTAGAAATTCCATCAGGTCAATTTATTGCAACAAAAAATAAATATACACATATTTTCCCAGAACTCCCACTGCTAATTTGTTGCTTTTGGGGAAGAGCAGTGTATGTTGTATGTGCTTCCTTCCTCCCCACCCATTTATTTCAAGACTCACATCCAGAAAGATCAAAGCTTGAGTGAAAGGCTTAATAAAAACAGAACTAGATCGCCAAACAGTAAAATTCACTGTTTTCTGATGTCATAAGATATTATTATGCAGAACAAAGGAGTTTCATAGAATGGTTTCTTTTTTTTTTTTTTCCTTTTCCATGCCTCCATTTGTCAGAAAGAAGCTCAATTGTAATATATGATGGAATTACTTTTTTACATGCTGACTCCAGTATAATTCTTATAAGAAATCAAAAGCCTTTTGCAGAATTTTCATTTTAGTAAGTCATATATTAGGGTCTATTATGTCTGCTCAAAAAATGCCCCAAACTGACATTTAGAGAAATTGTGACTATATAGTGGTAATAAAAGTTCTTAATGTATATTCTATATATAGGCTTTGTAGGAAATATGTAAATATATTCTTAACACTTATGTAGGACCTTACAAAATCTGAAAAACATATATTAGGATTTTTTATGCATGTTTATAGAGCATGAGCCCCTCAAATAAAAAAGAGATGCCTAAATTAACATTATATAGCTAATAAAAATAGCTATCAATTCATTTAGCTAAAATTCTATCTGCTATTCATAAAACATTTTTATAAATTAATTTTTTTCAGTTTTTTAATCTTTTTATGCTTTTTTCCTATTTTAGAAGTAACTAAATATAAAGAAAAAAAGCAAAATAAGGCAGTCACCAATTTTGCCCTTATTTCTGCTGACCCTCAACATTAATAATAACTTGAGATGATAATTTCAGGAAAGGAAGGGAAAACAGGTCCATCAAAAACACTCAGTAGTTTTAAAAATGTAGCAATTCTCTGTGAACTATAACATTACTTTTCCAAGTACACAGTTAGCAGATAGCAGCAGCAGCCTTCTAGATCACTACAGGATCAGTTTAAAGTTGACGGGTCAGTTTAAAGCTGACAGGTCAGAGAAGGGCATCAAGGGCAGAGAGACTAGAAGTGCTGGCACTGAACTTCACTGAGAGAAAATTTGCATTACTGAAAAAAGCTTGGGATTTGTGTGGGAGAGAGGGTAGAAAGTACAAATGGCTAAAAATGTCACAAGGAGAAGACAAGAAAATAATTTAAGCCTCTTGCATTGTTTCCTACAACAAGGTGAAAGAATTTCTGGAAAGACTCCTGTGAGAATATCTTTTAGATTGCTGCTACTACACATTATTGCAACTTCTCAAAACAAACACATTTTAAGGATGAAAAAATGTTTTCACATGAGACCCTCTTACCCCTCCCAACTTTCCCTTCTACTTCTCAAAATGAGAGAAATGCATTAATGGGGAGAAGAAAAGAGAAATCCAAAATTTAATCTTAAATTTTTTGTATGAATATCTTTTTAAAATGGATTACTTAACTTTTTATATACTTTTAAAGTACAATTTCAGTAAGGAATTAAAAAAAACAATTTATGGAATTTATATTTTAGAAAATCCTGAATGCCTCAGAAGCATTTTGGGCATTTTATTTTAAGATTTGGAGTCTTCTCCCAGAGCAGTAAGCTCTCATTCAGAGCAAGGAGTAAGCAAATTAGGGCAATGGACCAGGAGCTTCTTTCTCACCAAGTTTCTGATAACACTTAGTTTGTGACGTATATTGATAAAATAATATGTGGAAATAAGTCATTTTTAATTCTGGTGATGAATCCACTTCCATTCTAAAAGTCTTTCAAGTTTAGAAAACACAGCATTAAATAAATGATTTCTTGAACTTAGTGTTCTCTATGTAGGCCCCCTCTCCACTGAGATCAGCATCCTTATCATGTAATAATAATAATTGTAATAACAGCTTATATTTATATAAGAATAAGATCTGGAACTACAACTCCCCTGGGTGAGGAAACCTCCTCTACTAACGCAGGTTGGCATTTTCTCTGCAGCTCAGAGAACTGCCAAGATCAGTAAGAACTTGTCCAAGGTCATAGGCCAGTATACGTCAGAGATAAGGCTTGACTCAGATGTTCTTGGTTTTCAGGTCAACAATCAAAAAATTTTACATTATATTTATATATATATATATATTTTTAACATTTAAGAAGCACTTTTCTTAAAACTAGAAGTTAGTAAATGGCACAAAACATGCACATTTTATAGATGTCTCAGAGGGGCAAAATTCATAGTCAAATTGCTGGTAATTTAAGAATTAGGATTTGAAACTAGGCCATTTTGACTACAAATCTAGTGATTCTCTTTCCCATTCCCTCCATTCTCCCCCCATGCCAACCCCTCCACCCCCCCCCAAAAAAAAAAACAAAACAAACCCTATCTCTTTAGTCTTTGTGACTTGTGGCCAAAACATTTTGTTATTCACCTTCAGGTGAAGAATTTCTCCACCTTACTTTGGTCCTCACAAAAATATGCACCAGTCATTGTGAGGTGCATAATTGAATCCTTTCCAACTTGCTGAGGCCTTCTAGAGTTGGAGTGCCATTGGTATGATCTCCAAGAACCTAGGTTCCTCCATATTATCAGGAAACATGGCAGAACTTAAATGGAAGTAAAAACAATCTGGGTGGAAATTATAACAAATGAAAGGATTTTGAGAGAGGGCCATAAATTTTAAATTAGAACTAGTCTTCTGGCTTATGTATTCAAAAAGGAGAAAAGTGGTTGAATATATTGTATTTAAGTATAAAGAGGAATCATTTTACATTTTGAATTCACCAGGCCCAGATGAACTATATTCTTGGATACTGAAAGAACTGGAAAATATAATTTCTAAGCTACAGTCAGTGACTTTCAAAAGGTCTTGGGAAATGGGAGGAAATTTTAAATTTTAAAAGAGGTAAGAATGGAGAGTCTGAAAACTATGGGCCAATGAGCTTACCTTTAATTCTTAGCAAAATTTTATGATTGTACCTTAAGAAACTCTATGACATAGCGAGACATCTCACACTTTATGTGATTAATTTTAGTTATGAATAGCTTTCAGAGAACATTATGGTTAACAGAATTACAAAGTAGAAGAGTTAGAAAAAATCTTGGAAATTATCTAGTCTCTCTTCTTTTACAGATAGAGAAAAAGGCTTAGAAAAGCTAAGTGAGTTTCCCAGATTTACATAGTAAGGGGGTGGGGGAATGGGATGTTGTTGGACCATAGTACCCAGTCCAGTGTTTCCTAAGCCTGGTATTCTTTCCACTTAGAATAAATGCCTTTTGGGTTAAATTGGACAATACCTAGAAAAGAAAGCAAGATAGAACAGTGATCAAGAAACATCAGGAAAATAAAAAAGAACAAAAAGGTGATTGGAGAGACGAGAAAATGGTTTTTATAACAGGATGGGGAAAGAACAAAGCAAATACGATGTATGAATACCTTCACTGCTGCTGTCTCCTTTCACAATCAAGAAGAGAAGGTCATAAGACTCTAATATGTCTGCTCCAACTATACTGTTTGTCCTGTCTACCCCAAACTTTCAACCTACTTCTTTGCAGTTCAAAGGCTTGTTAAGTTCTTATCAATCAATAAATAAATAAAACACAAATCCACACCTGTTTCCAAGAATCAAAGTTACAAAGTTATAGTGAAGACTTTCGAGAAGGAAGCAACTAAGGAAATAGCATTCTAAGCCAAGTCATGGTGCAGAACTGTCCAATTTGTATGAGCATGGAGACAGCTTAAGGATTTAAGTGTTAACATTCATTGAACACTGATATTAAGGGACGGCTAAAGATCTTGAAGGAATACACTTGCTTTGCTATTATACTATTTATATAGAACACTAGCCACCTGGTATTATGGTTACGTATATTTTGTCCTATGTGTGCCACAATGACAACTTATATAAAAAATTTTGCGATGGAGGAAATAGGTACCCTGAAAGACCTCTTGAAGGAGTGTAGACTGAGCTGAAATCAATTTAATATATGATCCTGGGCACGATTTTTAGCTTCTTAAAAGCCTCAATTTTCACACCTGTAAATTAAATTGCATTAGACAGCCTTAAAGATTCCTTTTCTCTTTATGATTCTATAATCGAATTCAATTTCCTTATTTTGCAAATAAAAAAAATGAAGTCTCTTATGGAAACATAAATCAGGATGTTAAGTACCAAATAATACTTAAGGTTCTTTCTTGTGCTAAAATTATTTGTTTTTTGCTTCCATGGTGAAGGGCTTCTCTCCCCCATAGCAACACATTTGATTGTCTATGTTGGATTTTTAAAAAGTACCTAAACAGAAACTACTGGAATATTTTATGTTTATATTAAAAATATCTTAAATTTATCTGATAATTTATTTATATTCATTTTGAAGTTATATTAAAATATTATATTTGTATTAAAATCACTTTAAAATTCAAATGTATTGCAGTGTATTTTCCCCTTAAAATATGATTTTTCTTTTGGAAAAGAGTTGGGATGGAGACCAAGGAAAGCACATAGTAGAAAATGTGAGTGGAAAACTGATGAGTTCTATGAGACTCACTTTGTGGGCTGTTAGTACAGTACCTAGAAGAGCAAGCATTTAATAAATGCATGTTGACTTGATCTAATGGGAGTTAAGTCACGAAAGTACACAGAAAGATTCAACTTTACCTCTCCTGTCATTTAACAGTCTTCCAAGGTCATGGAACAGAAGGGTTTCTAGTTGTTTTTTTAATCCTATAGTCTCTTCAAGATTTTTAATGTTTTGCCCAAACTTACTTTATAGAACTATTTTTAAACAGTTTGGTATCATTGGATTCTTTTTTTCCTCTCTCTCCTTAAATACTGCAGAGAGCAAAAAAACAAAACAGGAAAGCAGTAGGGGATGGGGCGGAGACCTGAAGGTCGCCTGGGGTAACAGGTGCTGACTCAGACAGACACAATATTAAGTTTCTTCCATGACACAGCATTCTAATATGTACAGACAACACTGTACACATGTGAGTCAGTGAAAGTGGAAGGGGGGAAGGGCAGAATGTGAACTGGTAATGAAATAAATAATATTAAATAGAACTAAATAGCAAATTTAAGACATTCATATGCTTTGTCTATTTTGATAAATAACTTTAGGCTGGCTTTTTTTTTCTTCTTTTAAAGTGCATTACAGAGACAAAAAAAATATGTGTAACTAACTTTGTTTATGTAGGGTCTAGGTTTTGAAGGGCCTTCCTAACATATTAAATAACTCACACGATGGCAATGACAGAAATTCGGTTAGGAACCTGCCTGCTTCACTAGATATGCTTGGCAATATCATAATTGTCAACTGACACCTCCATATTTTCTGGCTCTATGGAATGGGCACTGCATAATAACTTGCCTCCTTCTGGACGAGCTTCTGTCAGAACAATAAATCTCACATAAATAGGCTTCAATGAGCCATGGGACTAGATTAAGCTTCAGGGTAGTATTAAGAACACCAAATTTAGAGTTGAACTTCAGTTCAAATTCCAATGAGACTCAGTTTCCTCATCCGTAAAACAAGATGACCTTCAAGGTCTCTTCCACTTCTGTATCTATGATCTTAATTATCTCTTAAGCTTAAATCTAGGCATCTCAAATCTTAAAGTCAATATGTCCTAAACTCATTATTATCCTTCCCTCAAATGCATGTCTTTTTTGTTCTTCTATTTCTGTCAAGGGCACCATTCTTTTTCATCAGCCAAGTTCATAACCTTGATGTTATTCTTGAATTTTCATTCTCCCTTTCCTCAGATATTCAATCAGTGGCTAAGACTTATTAATTTTACTTCTCTCTACTCATGCTACTAATACTTTAGGTCTCTTAATTAATTTTTTACATTTAAATTTCTCTCTTCCCTCTTCTTTATTTTTCTCTTTTTTCTACCTCTCTGTTACCTTTCTTTTTCTTCTCTGAATTTGGGACTTCTTATATCTTCATGGCAAAATAGGTGCAACTGGATCCTAGGAAGGGTAGTTCAGTACCATCCTATTTTTATAAAGACTTTTTTGTCTTAATATTCTTTGGATTACCATTAGGAATTACACTTGCAATTTATAAAAATGCTTGTGATCATATGTATGTTTATACTGAGAAAAAAAGTCTCCTCTTCCACAATAAATCCATGTGCTCACTGGTCATCACTAAATTCTGCTCCCCACCCCATCAAAATTGTCTTTTTATTCAGTGGTGTTCAGGCTGCCAAATGTTTCCTCATCCATTGCCAAAAGGATCCCGAGTTAAAGAGTGTACTTGTTTTGATACAGAGAAACATGGGGAGTGTTAGTAACAGAATTGGGAGAGAAAAATGGGTATTATTTTTAAAAGTTGTCACATGCATATGCAACTAGTGTCATCTGAAAACAGTAACCATGGATCTAATTATACACTGTGTTCTTTTAGGCAATGATTGAAAATTTGAAAGGAATCTGTTTCAGCATTTTAATATTTATTATAAATTAGATCTGATGTCTGCAGAGAATACATTAAAAATATAACCACTCACTAAATCTATTTTAAACAAATGCTTTCTAGTGAATCAAAGTGTAATCTTTCACAGGAAATGAATAGGAAATCTGGATATGTGAAGACACAAAGAATCGTTAAATGCTATGTGTTAAACTCATGCATAAATGAAAATGGATTCAAAACTAAATTTTGCTTCAATAGAATGTAAGCTTCTTGAAAGCAGGGATTTTTGTCTTTTTTTATCTCTACAGCCTGACAGTTACTAGCATGGAATAAACAATTAATAAAAGCTTGTTTACTGATGTAAAAGAAAAAAATTATTTAATTTGCTTCATAATTATAAATACCATATATATCTCAGACAAGTGTCCTCCTAATCTTCAAAGTAAATCATTTTTTCTTCCCTTCTTTGACTCTTCTACAAAATTTGAAAGCCAACTGCCCAAATGTCTTGATATTCTTAGTTCTTGGTTCCTGGTTCTAATCTTCTCTCTGATCATGCTTCCTTGGCCTCCTTCATTTGGGTTTTGCATGGACACCCTATTCTCTTCTCTCTGCATATTCTTTTCATAGATAATCATTCATTCTCATGACTTTGTCACTTCTAAGCATATGACTTTCAAATTGGTATCTCTATTTTTGACCTCTTCTTGAGTTTTGAGTCTTAAATTTCCAACTCCTTAGGGGACATCTTTATCTGGATGCCTTAAAAATCTTGCAAATTTTCACATTTACATTCTTTTATCAGCTGCCAAGATAGGAGAGTATGTGTGTGCATATGCACATGCCCTTTTTTCCTTCCACCTTGAATTTTCGCGTCTCTGTTGATGTTCCTACTCTTATCTTGGTCTGTTGTTGCTCTGTTGCTTCAGTCATAATCATCTATTCGTGATCTCATTTGAGGTTTTCTTGTCAAAGACACAGGCATGTTTTGCCATTTCCTTCTCCAGCCTTGAACTATTGCAAAAGCTTCTAACTAGTATCCTTACCTTCAAACTTACAAATCTATCTGTAAGATTGTTATTTCTCTGAGAAACTAGGAGCTTTGTCCTATGTAAACATCTTATTTCCCTCAGAGCTTAAGCTCAGTGTTCCACATTACTTAATTCCATCCCCCCTGCTCCTAATTCCCTACTTTTACATACCATTCCCCAAATTTGCCTTGGGTATCCTTTACCATTTCTATCTGGTGAAAATCTCTTCCTTCAAGGTCCAGTTCAAAAAATGTCTCCATGAAATAAAATCTTCCCCAACTCCATTTTTGATGCTCTCCCCCAACTTATTGAATTATTTCTCCACCAATACTCGTGCCTTTATGCACTTATCTCATTCTAATATGCCATATACAGTTATGTGTGTATATGTACATGCACATCCATAAATGCACACACATCAACCCTCCAATCTTCCTCCCCAAGAAACTGTAAGCTCCCAAAGGTTAATGGACTATTGTTCATACTTTTATTTTTTGTATCCAGTACAATGTCTTGTGTATAATAGACACTTGGTAAATGTTTAGATGTTTTTTTTTTAAAAAAAAAAAAAAAACATTTTGACTGATTTTTCTGAAAGCCAATACCTGCTTTTTTAATATCATCTTATTCATTTTTATATGATTCCTGCGTTTAGATAAGAGAAAATGACATCTTCATTCACAGACGAGAATATGAAGGTACAGAAAGGCTAAATGATTATCTACAGCCAGGTAATGAATTGGTCTTATGGTCTGTGAATGTAATCTGCTGATTTTTAGTCTAGTATGCCATCTTTTTCTAGCTAGGGAACATAATCTGTTTCTGTATTTAGAAACAGAGATCAGCTACATCAGGACAAGTGGAGTCAGGAAGACAGGAAAGTTCTACTACAGAAACTCAAATAACCCCACAAAATTTGGAAAAGGAATGTGGAAAGTCATAAAATAACCTTTGTAGGTTTAAGCCTGGATGATAATTTAAGCTATCAAAGGGGCAGGATAGTGCAGTGGATATAAAGTTGGCTCCAAAGTCAGGAAAACCTGCATTCTAGCTCTTTGCCCATTACCAGCTATATGATCCTGAGTAAGTAAGCTTTAGATAATGCTCTAAAAAGCCAAGTTTCACAAAAGCTGTTGATCTACATTGGTAGAAGAATTTTTTTCCAGGGAGATATCTCTATACCAATGATATACAGCCATGAACAAATAAAAAACCTGTGAAGTGATCCTATGTGTTAGAGTTTATATGATTTGAAGTTATCATAATGCAACATATGGTCATTTATTCTAACACATGGAAACATGCAGTGTGAATTTGAACAATTATTTGGACTAATAAAATCATATGCACTAATCACACAATAGCTGTACCTTGCATGGGAATGGTATGAAACAAGGTGAAGGTGAAGTCTCCTTTTCTTAGGAGACTAAGAAGTGACTGAAAAAGTCTACAAATGAACATCCTTAATTATTCACAATGTACTGTTCCCATAGTCTCTCTTTTCTTCAAAGACAAGACTGTTAGGGTAGCTAGGTGGTGCAGTAGATAGAGTACCAGCTCCGGAATCAGGAGGGCCTGAATTCAAATCTGGTCTTGGACACTCAACACTTACTAGCTGTGCAAGTCACTTAACCCCAACTACCTCTCCAAAAATTAAAAAAAAAAAAAAAAAAAGACAACACTATTAAGTTACTATTTCAAGAGAAAAAAAACCGAAAAGTTATTATCAATCATCTTACTACAAAATGTTGAATTATGGGATATGTTATTACTGATAGATAAAATAATTTTCTGCTTTGTACACCATAAACACATAGACATCTTACCGTCAAGGACAAGGCCATGCAGACAAAGGTGAACTTCTTTATATGTGTTGCCGTCACCGTGTTGGTAGTGCTCACCAGTTTATTGCTAGGATTATTCTAGGAGAGAAAAAGAGAATCAGTGCTAAAAATATCAGTGATCAAGCATTTGATTTCTGGATGTCTCTATTTTATTCTCACAATATCAACTACGTGTGTGGTACAGCTCTGACAATGCTCCTCTGCATCCTGGGATATCTGCTGCTTGATTTAAGGGTGACATAATTTAGAATCTTAATACTTGGGTGGGACCAGCAGGCCCTCCTCACTTCTCCTTTCATGCTCCTGCCAGGCAGCCACCTGGCAATATACTTTTTCCCTCCTCATATTTCGGTTTCATATTTAATAGGTGCATATGTTGCATCTGCACAGTAAATTGCAAACTCCTTGTTTTTGGATCATCAGATGTGAGGAAGAATAGATAAGTAGAGTCTAGCTAGAAGAGTAAGATGTTCTGAGTTATATTAGTTCCTATGAGAAAGGTATTAATATTCTATTCTATTAATATTCAGTCATCTTGCATATGAATGAAAGAATGGGGATGGGGTAAAAGCATTTATTATGTTTTCATTATGTGTAAAGCACTGTGTTAAGAAAGCACTGGAAAAAGTAAGGCAGTTCCTGTTCTAGAAGAGTTTATGTTCTAACAGAGAATAGAGGAGGGTTCAGATGCAAGTCAAATGGAAAAATCTTAGGTTCAAAAAGTAGGGTTGCTTCTTTAACATTATTCCCATCTATAAGACTATCTGTTTCTGATGGAACACCAATGAGACAGCTAGAACGAGAACCAAGGCTTCATTCCTTGTAGCTCCTGAGGAGGCAGTTGTTGGGGTATATCCCCATGCTTCCTGGATGATACTTGGGCTGGAAGCAGGACTGACGAGGGGGGGGGGGGAGAAGGGTGAGAAATGGGAGAGACAGAGAGAATAAGTCCTACTATTCCCAGGATTCCTGGGCTTGGGGTCCTAGACTGTTCCCATGTCAGTCAGAAAAAGATGGTAGCCAAAGCAGTGGAAGTAGCTTGCCTTTTCTGGCATAAGCTAATTTGGCTAGGTTGGCTTGATTCCTATCAGTGTCAGTTGGTATTGTGAGATTGGATGGGGGACTGCCTTTCCAGAGGGATTGTTCCCTTGGATAATGGCTTCAAGGCCAAGCTAGATGGGGGACTGGATTGTGGGAACCACTGCTATTGGGCTCTTAGGCTTACTTTTCTATTGGTGGCAGTTGAATGAATGCCTAAGAAGACCTCTTGCCACAAAAGTAATTTTTATACATGTATGTGTGCATATATACGTAAATACATATACATATGTATATATAAACACACACATATATACAACACATATACATAGACATATAAATATGTATATATTAATATGTGTGTGTGTGTAAATATGTATATCTACCCAAGCTCATCCTGGATAAAATTAGTCACATAAATGGCTAATATAAACAAACCCTTTGGAACATCTGGCTCCACTAATTCAACCTAATGAAGTATACACAATCAGGGCTGTTAGTTGTTCCATTTTGGATATAGGCTGTGTATTAAAGGAAAATCAAAAACTAAGATAATTGCCTTTCCTCTTTCTTCCCATTACCCATCCCAATAGTTTGAATGTGAAAATGATCACAATTAGATTCTTAACTGAGACATATCTGTTCTTCTAAAGAATAGAGCCACTATAGTGTGTCAGAGAATAGTTTAAGGGGTAGGATATTTCCATCTCCATTTTAAATTAGGATCAAATCTGTAACTGGAATAAATCAGGTGGCTGATATAGAAATGAGTTTATCTCATATCATGGAAGTTTTAAACTCATCTTAGCAAGTAGGAGCCAGTACTGTGGCAAAAGATGGCCTGGCTAAGGTTCCCATGTAAAATATGCCCCTCCAGAAAGCTTTAATTTAGGGTAAACTAGAATCCCCCACATTTTAGTTCTATGTTCCATAATAATAGGTGAAGAATGGTCGATCTTCATTCTAAGTAATACTACATTTCTGAGACAAAAGAGAGTCTAATGATTTAGTCATTATGGTCAGTCAGATGCACTAGTACTATTTTTTTTTGATGTGCTTAAGTCAAGTCATTGAGCATTGAAGTGCTTTCTTATTATGTGTCAGGCACTGTTCTGACTGAGGGTTATCGGTTCTGATCAATGGATCCAAGAAAAAACATTGTTTTATTCATGATACTGTGTCACTCACTTTTAAGCCCCATTCCATCTCTGATACATCACAACCTCTCAAGACTGTGTGAAACTTTCTAAGGCTGTAAGTTAAGCCAGTCAGTCAACAAGCATTTATTAAATGCTTATTATGTTCCAGGCACTGTGCTAAGTGCTGGGGCAACAAAGAATGGCAAAAATACCCGGTATTTGTCCTCCAATAGATGATCTAATGAATAAGACAATATGGCAAGGTGCCAAACTACCCTGGATGGAGTTTCTTCACCTGGGTGCTTGTTATACTAAGGAAATCATCGCTCCAGACCTATTCCATCCCTAAATTGTTAGTTCTATTTAAAAAGAAATTCTGCTTTGTATCAATAAACAATAAGCATAGGTAATCCCTATAGAGTTAACACTAGCTAAAAATGTCTTCTCAATGTGCATTTAGCTGAATTTGGTGAAATTATGAGAACTCTCATTCTCTAATATGAGAGTAAATCAAAGATTGGAGCTGCAAATGCATTAGCGATAATATCCGTTATGGTGAATAAGCAGCAGTGTTCACATATATGGAACTGGTTACAGCTTACTGGGATATTTGGAAACAATGGGTGGGGTTTTAGAGGGATTCTAAATAACAAGAGTTTCTGGCTGGAGCTGTGCTTGTTAAAAGGATTTTTCAAAGCTTTCATCTTCTAGGCTTAAAAGTGAGTGACACAATATCATGAATAAAACAATATTTTTCTTGGATCCATTGATCAAAACCCTACAGTGTGTGTATTGTTCAGTTTTATTATTTCATAGTAGCCAAAAACCATTTAAAATGAAACATTCACAGTTAGGAGGCTCTGACATTTTAGTACTTTCTATCTCAGCAGGTTTAGTTGTCATCTAATATTCTCTGAAAGGTAGAAATGAAATCTTTATTCTGATGGATTTACTTAACAGTATGAGATTCTATGCACTCCTCTACCCAAGCCTCTAACTCCTCCACTTCTCTTTTTGGTTTTCTAAGTCTTTATTCTGCACATACATTTTCTGTTGTGAAATTATTTTTTGCCAGGGAATAGATCATCTAACTTTATTCACTTATATAATTATTCTATAAACATGTAAATTTTATCAGATTATGCATTTTAACCCAGCCTGTTTAGAATACTTTTTTAAGAATTCTTTCTTAAGTTGTAACTTTCACTCAAATCACTTTCTCATTGCCCTCTCTGTGTATTACTATTGCTATAAGTGGAAATGAGTTTGGAGGTAGCACAGGAAACTCAGGATGAAAAAGTTCTCCCTGACCATGCAAATGGGCTCCTTTCCCCCCTAAATCTTGGCATCTAAGCCAGTTTCTGTGACTTGCCTAGGGTCACAGAGTCAGTATGTATTACGGTAGGACTTGAGGCCATGTCTTTCTAATCCTAAAGTGCACTTTCTATCCTCTATTATTTCTTCCTTATTATTACAAATAATAAAAATTCTACTTCTGTAGACATCCCTCTACAGAAGAATCTCTTCAGACCATTATTCCTTTTCAGAAGCTTCCTGAGGCCTTTCATATTATCTTTATTTTATAGGGGCAACATGAAAGATAACTCAGTTATCAATAATTTATGATAATCTAGATGGGCCAGTCTGAAGTTTGCTAATTTTAAGTCCTGTAGGCAATTCCAGGGATCTTGAATTTTTTTTTTTTTTTATTTTAAACTTAACAGAGTCAGCATTTCCAAAATAGCAGAATAGGAAAAAAAAAAAAAAAGATGATTGGACATGAAAACTGCAGATCTATTATGTGTAATTTGCTACTCTTTTTAAATATAAATGCATGAAGAGGCAAGGGCTGCTGGCTGCTCTTGTTCTGGTCCCATTTTAAATTTTATTTCTAGATCCACAACCTACAAAGATTTGAAAGTATGGTTGGAGTTTATGGCTCTGGGATCAACTAACTCACCACTGATATCTCTTTTACAATCACAAATGACATCTTGGGAACTAACTCCTGGCATAAATTATTGAGTTAGAAATAAGATAAACAGTTCAACAGCAAATGCCCTTTGTTTATTTGTATAGAGGCCTACTATCCAGGACCAGGGAGATGACAGCCTTACTGCTGTCTTTCTCCCTAATCAGACTAGGTCTGGATGTCTGGATTCAATTGTGGATGTCATAGTTTTGGAAGAACATCATTGCTAAGCTGGAGAACATTGAGAAGTAGGTAATAAGAATGATAAAATTTTCCTGAAGAGTATGACATATGAAGATGAACTGAAGATATTGAGGTCTGGAGATATTGAATATTTGAATATTGAATAATTGAAGACATTAAGTCTGGAGAACAGAAGTTCTGAAGAGGCCATGATAGCTGTCTTCAAGGAGCTGAACGGTTTCCATTGGAAAGAAGAATTTAACATGCTCTGCTTAGGCCCAAAGGGAAGATCAAGGAGCCACATGTGGGAGCTGCAAAGACATGAATTTAGATTTGGTGCTGGGAAAAACTTCCTTATGATTATGGGTATTCCAAAATGAAATAAGCTGTTTAAAAAAAACAGGGTGAATATCACCGTGGAGTTCTTTACACAAAGGCTGAATGAAGACTTGCCAGAGATGTTAGAGACTGACTTTTTGCTTTGACACAGGTGAGCCAGACTGGAGAGATCTTTTTCACCTGGAACAATTTGTGACACACAATCACATTTTACTTCACAGAAGCAAGGTGAGGTTATGAATAATTATGTAAATCTCTGTTTTAAATTCTTACTATAAAACACTGCACAAAAATCAAGGTTCCATTGTCCCCCATTTATATGTGTAGTAGTTGGGAATCTGTTCATTTTAGGTGCCCGTTTCATGCTATATCAAAATAGATTATTTGTGTCTACACAGAATTCTTCTAAAATCTAGCCAATTCAACAATGGGAAGAGTCCAAAAGTAGGATATGCCTCATTTCTATGACAGCTGAACAAAGGGCAAATGAATATCACTACTAACCTCATTGGGTCAAGATCCAAAAAGTCTTGGACATACAAATTAAAAGCAGACTCCCTCACATGCATTCTCACAACCCAAGAATCAAATGTATGTTGAAGCTCTATTTCTAAATTTAATCTGTGGCTTTTACTCTTCCCTGTGCAATGTAAGATCAAGGAAGCACATGATTTAGATAGTAATAGAGATAGCTGACTTTTATATAGTGCTTTGCATATATCATCTCATTTAATCTCTATGGTATCTCTGCCAATCTCTAGATAGTTATGTAGGTAGGCTACAATCAAGTGGAATTTCAATATTAAATCCCCCTCCCCTAGACTTTTGAGTATATGTTAGTTTTCTAATAGGGTGATGCTAAAGTGATTTAATAGAGAGCTACAGGGATAACTGCACTATTAGGATGCTTTATGTTTCCTGAAGAAAAATCCTTCTCAGTTACCCAGAAACCAAGTCTGAGTCTCTGGATTAGAAAATTGTAAAATTACCAAAATACTGTAATAACTTTGATACTGAAGGTGAAATTGAAAGGATGAGGCTGGTGGGAGAGAGAGTAGAACCCAGTAAAGAGTAAAGGGGGGGAGGGGAAGAGAGAAGTGAGGGATGATGGAATAAGGGGGAGGGAGAGAGAGAGTGAGGGAGGGACCTCGAGAGATACTCTACACCACAGGCGCTCACCTTGTCAAAAGCAGGATAGACGGCTCGAATTTCAGTCAGCCAACCATATGGCATGTGACCCACAGGGTATGTAGCTGTCAGAATCGCCACCGCCTAGACAGGAAGAGTTAGCAGACTTAGTCTGGCATCAGCAAGGGTGCCTTCAGAAGCTGCCCTCTGAGATGGTACCAAATGAATGTTTCAGGTTTAGCAATTTTGAGACATCATACCTCACTGGGAGATTAACTCTTCACAAACAGAAAGAGCAGAATTTCTGTTCTCCACAGAAAAGAAATGCCCAGACTGCTTTTTAAAAGTACAAAATGCAAGAAAAGATTAGGTACAGTCTCTATGCTAGCTAACCTGGACTTCAGAACATCAGGTTCTAAGAGAGAAATAAAAAATAATTGCTTTTGCATTCATCTATTAAAATTATCTTAGAATATCTTGCCAGCAAGGCCAACGCAAAATCTTTGCTTTCATTATAATTTTAATAGGAATCCTGTACTAAGGAAAATAATAATTTCTTAAGCAATTTAGTTTACTTGATCTTTTTATGTAAGATAATTATGTAAAAAAACCCAGAATGATAGCACCTCTAAAAATGGATCTCTGAAGCAGCAGCAGCTTTTGGAACTCTTCTACTCATTTATCTGAATTGGGTCCAATAGGCAGTTTACAATATGACTTTTCCCACAATCTATTCCATTTATTTAAGACATCTGGCAATCTGTCCTGGTAAAATATAATCTAAGCCCTGACCTAAGCCCAGGGCAGGGGAAAAAAAATAAAACCATCCTTAAAGTTCTACTGCCAGCTAATTTTACCTTGATGTTACTCTGTTGACTAGAATGGATATACTGGTGGAAATAGTGAATATTTGACCATTACTTTGCAGTCACAGACAACCTGTTGAATGTAGAACATTTCTAAAGTGCATTAGAAATTTAAAAAATTTCCACCAGAAAATTGTTATCTCATCTCTATGAAAATGAAGTTGTTTTTCATCATAGGATCATAGACTTAGAGCTTCCTTCTTATTTTAGAGTTGAGGATTTAAGGTCCAGAAGGGTTAACTGACTGTTCAAGGTCATGTGGCAGGAAAACTAATATTTGAATGTAGAAACTGATACCAAATATGATGTTTTCCATTGCACTACATTGCCTTATGTTAATAACTTAAGGAACAACAACAAAATTCCCAAAATGACCCATGCTTGAGCTGATTCTTACCTATTTACTGGGTTATTATATGACAGTAAGAGTAATTAAATGAATAGGACAACATTAATAATTTAATCATATATCATAATAGTATTCTATTTATCTGGGGAACGTTTTCCAGAAAAACGAAATTTCTAGATAATTGCAACTCATTTGTATCTAGCTAATTTTTAAAATAGTAACTATTTTTTACATGCTAATCATTTAATTATAAAATTAAAAGTCCATTAATACTTTTTTGTCTTGAATGTTTAAAAGAATACTGAATTTGAAATCAGATGTTATTGTTTACCTTCCATAACTGCTCAAAAATGTTTTGAATGAATGAATGACTTTATCATTCTACATAATTTTTTATTGATGACTCAAAACTATATCATGGTCATCAATTTTTTTTCTGTGCTTTCATAAATTCATGTTTCACAATGGTTGTAATATGTAGAGGTGCATGATGTTATATTTCATAGCCCATAGTATTAGGTTTTTAAACTTTTAGACTATTAGGTTGTTTATCTGGTTTTTCCCTGTCCTCTTTTCACCCTGTCCTTTGTTGTTTTCAGGCTGTTAAATCTTTTTTTTTTTTTTTTGCTGCTTTGTTTGTAAGTTTTCTCCATTTGTTAATGTGATAGGAAGCCAGATGTTTAAATTGACAATAAAAACAGAAGTCAAAAGAGAGATTATGGAGCTTGCCTATATAAGCTTCAGGATATGGCTTTTGTAGCTTTCAATTCTGGATTCTTGCATGTTGAAATGCCATTGTGTTTTAATTAAGTTATAGAAAAATTACTCCATGAGTTTTTGCTGTAGGATATAATTTTTTGCCTAATCATAGTGTCTTTTTGAAGTGATAACTGAGTAGACAACTTTAGTATGAATATACAAAGTATTACAGACTTTATAACCTTTGGAAGCAACTAGCTCTCTTACAATGATTAAAAACATAATAAAATAAATAAAAAAAACAAATCTTCCATTTTTATATCACATTCTTTCTCATCTCATTATGTGGCCTGGATTCCCTCTGGGCTAATTTAGAAATTGCTTTAATATTTAATTATGCTCCAGATTTTCTTTTCAAGAGATGATGGAATTCCAATTCCTGGGCAAAGGCTGGCTGTCACATTTTTCTTTATGGGCAACTTGAAATGTGCTTTCGGGAAAGCTGCTATTGCAGAAACCACCCAAGATGAGAACCATGGTTTTAAAATAAAATCCAAGAACCAACTGGGGCATAAAGGCTAATATGCTCTTGATTTGTGAAGTTGTTTTCCTCCCATGCCAATAGTGAGATGCTTCCCAGTTCATGGAAACTGGCAGGATACATGGGACAGGATACATGCTGACAAGGCGTTTCAGTGCTCAGTCCTGCCCCTTCCTTTTCAAAAGCAACAGATCCAGAAATAGTAATTTCTAAAACATTCAGGCAGCCAACTTCTTTTCTTAAAGAACTCTAGTTAAAGAGGACAGAATTAATGCCTCAGAATTTAGTACTGGAGAAGAAATGAAGTAATGCTGTTTAGTCACTTGGAAGAAAATGGTTCTGTTCTCTGTTTTGAATTATATTTTTTCAGCATTGGGTTAGATGAATCTAGAAGGTAAACAGATTTGGGAGAGACCTGATATCACTAAAAAAAGACACTGTCCATGAAGAACAAAGTTTGAGGAATGGTACAATGTGATGAAATGAGAAGGAACAGCTTCAACCCAAGCTTCCTTTGATGTTACCTTAAAGAGCAATTTTATGGCAAATGTTATGAATTTGGCAGCCAGAGTAAAAAAGTGATGAACTCACTGTATGGTGCAGTGGAAAAAATCATTGGATTAATTTCCCAAAGTAGCTGAGTGAACTTGGAAAAACTAGCTTTTTTTGGATTTCAGCTTTCTTACCTTTAAAGCAAAGGGAGGATGGGACTACATTATTTCTAAGGTTCCTTCTACCTCTTAAAAGTCTTAAGTGATACTTTGAAATCTTCCAGAAGGAAGTTTCCACTAGTTTCTAATTAAAAAGTAGGTTGACTACTACAAATACATTTGTAAATCCTTAAATTTACTATTCGATGGAAGTAAGTCCCAATTCCCAGAGATGAACCTACCTCAGTGGCTGCAGAACTGCCCCCAAGATCACGGGAGACAAAAAGGTTGACAATAGGTCGGCTGATTCTCTGAGTTGCCAGAATTAAAGCCAAAGGCCACCAGAAGCTCAGCATCTTCCTTACTGTAGCATCTCCCTGTATCAAGAGGTAAGAACATAAGTTTATTCAACTTTATCTATGGAAAAGAACTAAAAGTTCAGCTAAAATCTTTTCTTCCTATGGTTCTAAAGCATCAATCAAATCAATTCATTACTAACCCTTACAATTTATAGAGGGAAGAAAAATCTCCTTAGGTGAGCCAACAAACATAGAATATTATGGGAAATTAACTCATATAGTTGGCAAGGCACAAACATCAAACTAAGTGGATCCAAAACCCTGTTTTCCATGCAGGAAACATGTTTCTTAACAAGCCCAGCATCTCGTTTCCAGCTTGTGATGAAGGATAAATTTGAAATTGGTCTCTATTTAATGATGGAACTGTCTGGCCAGTAACAATGATAAAGGATATTTGGGATTTATTTTATATTTAGTGCCAAAGAACTTAAATCTTAACCTGATTATGGAAAGTACAGGGAAATAAGACAGATTTCCAATTTCAAATACCTAATAGGAGTAGTTAGTATTAGAATCAAAGAGAAGGCAAGTTGAATGCAAAACAACTTTGTAAAGTGTTCATAACTATGAGATAGCTAAAGTATCTCAAAATAAGAAGCTCCCATTGTTCTATGATGCCCAGTTTTTATGTAGCTTCTTGCTTGCTTTCCCCAGAGCATAAATGATATAGGGACTACTCTATATCAAACAATTTAAGAATAATTATCTTTTATCTTTCTAGGTGAGTGACAGTAATGGACTGATTACTGGAAAGTCATTTTAATTTGGTTATCCTGATAAGAATGACTGATATGATGCTGTCAACACTTTCTTTATTGATGTTCAAATGGTATCATTAATTATTAAGTTATGGCCTTCCATGCTTTGTGGTATGGTATACCATAGATATAGTAGATGTAATGTTTTATGAAATATTACATAAGTTTTTTCGTAGTATTAAAGCTATTCTATGAATCTAGCATGTTTAATCCAAACTATGAATTACCAAACTCAGAAAGTGGCATTCTATTTATGTTTCAACTGAGAAGACCCATTATTTGCTGATATATTTATTGCTCTACAATGTGATTACATTCTACCCAACCTTCAAAAATCAGTTCATATCTCACTTCATTCACTGAACTTTCCTTGACAACTCATCTCGATTATCTCCTTAATAGGGCATACAATTTAAAATTTCACCAAGTTTTGTCTAGATTTGTCCTTTAATTATTTCATAATATTAATCTTGAACTACTAATCCAGGAATTTTAAATTTCTTGAGGGCAGAGACCATAACTCCCTCCTCTGTAACTCCTACAGTACTTGGTATAGTGCTTGACACACAGTAGCTAATAAACAAATTGCAAATAGAAGACCATGTATTCCTGCTGAGAAATTCATTTCAATCTACTTATGAATACAAAAACACGACTTACCTGTAGGTACAAACAACTTAAATGATGCCATATTTTACTTCTTCAAATACAAAATTAATCTTGAAAATGGAAGCATAAAGAGGATGCTAATTGCTAATGCTACTATTTATTCTGTCATGTGAATATCACTCAGCATTTGGCTTTTGGCTATGACTTATGTGGGTCATAATATTGAGAGCAGAGAATTTTTTTTTGCCTTTCTTTGTATCCCTAGAGCTTAGTACAGTGCTTGGCCCTGAGTAAGAATTTATTAAATTCTTATTAACTGACTGACTGAAGAGAGCACTTTATCACCCTTAAATATTCTCATATTTGATGTGGTTCTGTATGTGAGCTTATTAAGGTGGGTATTTGCTCCAATGATGTAGATCATAGCCTATCCATAATTGTATAACTTGTGTGATTCTTACCTACATTTTTCCTTAAGTTTGCCACAGAGAGTTCAATTGGTCAGTCAACATGCATATTTTATCATCATATTCTTGACACTGTTCAATATATGGAATTATCCTTGCTTTTTTTTGAAGATGCTCATAAATTCTTTTATTGATTATCTGTCAATCTCATATTTACATAGTCTTTACTATTTATTTCTTACTTGTCACTGATAAAACAAAAAACAAACCTCAAAGCACTATGTAAACATGAACTATGATAATAATACTAAATGTTCTTTTTATGGTGATCGAGACATAAGCTTGTTGCCCAAATTCTTCATTTCTACAGAGATGGAATTAAAACAACTATTAATTTGTTACAGCATGAGATATTGAAGTTATAAGTCATCACAGCATATGCTCATCAAAACATACCCCTAATTCAGGTCCACTGCTATCTGGGATGATGTCGTGAATGTTCCTGTAATAACCGAGGCAGAGGGTGGTACAGCGAACAAGTGCTCCCATGTACAAAGAAAGGATAGGAATGAGAAGCGGCTCTCTGCATTCCAGGTGACTATGAAGCAAAATGGCTACAAAAACAACCTGAGAAATTTTGGGGAAAAAATAAGTCAAAGGGAAAAAATTAAAAGAAACAGTTTCTACTTGATTTTAAAACATGTTTCATTGAAAGAAAACTTTGATACAAATAGAACTGTTCTATAATCTTGTTTTAGGGAGTTTTGTTTTAGAATGTTTTCCAAGATAAGATCCCTCTGTAATTTAGGGTTAAATGAGTAGGATATAAAGCAGGAATATATCAGTTTCTGTGCTACATACAACGTTGAAACCATCTCAAGGCAAGTCTGCAGATTGAGTTAAAATTCAAGGTATATGGCAAAGGATCATTTTTCTGTCTACAAGCAGCATGCAATCATCCTCATTAATGTGAAATCTGGAAAAACTGTGATTTGTCAACATAATAAATATTATAAATTGTCTCTGCTTAAGATTTTTTCAGAAGCTTTAACTGATCAAAAATACAACATGTTCTTCCCAACCCTAGATCCCCCATCCCATCAGGACTAATGACCATTTAGAACAAATGCATAATATCATAGGAAGGCCAAATCTGGGAAACTTTCCAGAAAGAAAGTTAAATAATTCCCATTAATGAGACTATAGGCATAATAATAATAATTAATAACAACAATAATAAGACATTATTATTTATATAAGAGACAAACAGATGGAGCTTGCTAAAATTATCATATGAAAACAAAGCCAAAATTAGTAATCAAATCTGCTGTGAAATACTGAAAGGTGAAATACTGGTAGAGATGAGTAGCAAACCAGTAGAATATGAACTTTTTTTAGTTCATAAATAATGATAGTCAGAAAATAATAGCTAACATTTAAATATACTTTAGGGTTTACAAAATTCTTTGCAATGCCATGAACAAAATTAGCATTCAATAAATGTACTGAATGAATGCCACGAGGCCATGGCATGCCAAAAATGTGACAATAGCAGGCATAATCAAGAAAGGGCACCTCAACTTGAAAAATGCTAATTTTTAAAAAAGGGTCCATAAAATAGAAGTACTGGAAAATCTGGTAATGCTGACCATAAGGCCAAAATACACATTAATCCCAGTTACCATAAACACATTGCAACTAAAAGCTAAACAAAAGGAACTTTATGAACAAGTATGGTTTGTGATAGTAGGACATTTGCAGCCATGAAGAAACCAAAGAAAAAAATCAAGAAATCAAATAGACATAGAAAATACATCTTATCTAAGTACTTCTCAAAGAAATAATGATAATAAATGCTACTTAATTTATCTGCATTCTGGACAGAGTTTGGCACCAGTATCGCTTTTCTGAGACCCATGAATGGGATCAAACTAGCCACAGATGCCCTAAAGGAAAGGACAAAGGCACCACTATAGCATAGTGGTTATAGAAAAAGGTTCCAGGACAGACACTGACTATATACAACAGCAGAGGAGAACTTACACACTGAGCAATGCTCCATTTTACCATTGAACATAATAAAACCTACCAATTTCTCTCATATTTGTGGCATTCAAGTGGAAATGAATCATAAAATATGAATTGCAAACCACAAAGCACTTAGATAAAAACCTTTCTGAAGGACTTCCACTGGATATACAAAATGCATTATTTGTCTTTTATCTCCAATACATACTTCTCTAATAAAATCTGTTCATTTGATCATTTACTGGGTCACTCAAAAAACCTGAACCTGTGTTAAGTTCTAGGAGTTGATAGCACTGAGTTCATATTATTAAATTTCTGGGACATTTATAATGTTTTTATATATACAAGTGTATAAAAGTAATAGTATAATGTATATTATACACAACAGAGAAAAAGACAACTAAAAATACTAGACTAAGTAGTCTAGTAACTAATACTAAGACAACTTAAAAAATACCTGACAAATGAATTCTGAAGCTCCAAACTATTTTTGCCTAGCAATGGTTTCTATGACTCTACTTTTTTCTGGTTCTCCTTCCATTTCTCTGATTCTCCTTCTTGGTGTCCTTTCCTGACTCATCAATCACTAATCATCCTTCTCTCTCACCCTAAGTAAGCATAGAAACTTATGCCTAAGTTTCTGCCCTAAACTTTCTTCTCCTCTCTTTTTTAGGTGATCTTTTTTTTTTTCACTCACACAATTAATACCTTTGTTCAGGCTGTTATCACTTGTCATATGAATTACTGTAATAACTGCTTAGTTGTTAAATCTGCTTTCAACCTTTTCCCCAGTTCAATACACACATGGCTGCCAAGATAATTTCCTTAGATAGAAGACTGGTCATGTTAACTCCTTTGCTCAAAAATCTCTACCAACTAACTATTGCTCTAGGATAAAGGTGCTAAAATATATTTAAAAACCCATTCAGGCTATAATTTAAGGACAACTACAATATCTCCTTGACTTGCCTTTCTAGGCTATTTCATGTAATTCTCCCTTTCCATCCTTTCTAATCCAGCCTAACTGGACTGTTTATTAAACTTCATGTTTTATTTCTCGCTTCCATGAATAATCTTATAAACTGTCTTCTATGCCTTTTCTGCTTTACCTTTAAGATATCTTTAACATTCTACTATAATAGGAATTTGAAAACTGACTAGTACACTGAGATTTGTACTTGAGAGGAACAAATATTCCCTCTTGGACTAGACTAAAGAGACTATCAAGATTTTAAACTGGAAGGTAGACTTGAATCACACACAAATTTTAAAAGGACAAACATAACCCGTGAGAAACAGAAAGGGGAAAGAGTAAGGAATTCAAGAACCAGGTAACAGCAATGAGAGATAACATCCTCAACACCATATAAGACTCAATGAGCCAATTCTGAAGAAATCAGAGGCTTAGAATTGAAAAAGAAAAGCCTGAAAGTAGAAAATTAAAAGAGGGGTCAGCTATGGCAAAAAAAGGGGAGTGATGGAAAAGGGGCATGAGTACCTATAAGCATCTTGGAGCAGAAGACAGGATGAAGCTACTGCTTTTTGTACTTATATTGTAAGAACTGAGGGAAAGTTTTTATTTATTTATTTATATTTTTTGGGTATTTTATTTTATTTTATTATAACTTTTTATTGACAGAACCCATGCCTGGATAATTTTTTTACAATATTATCTCTTGCACTCACTTCTGTTCCAAGTTTTCCCCTCCTTCCTTCCACCCCCTCTCCCAGATGGCAAGCAGTCCTATACATGTTAAATATGTCACAATATATCCTAGATACAATATATATGTGCAGAACTGAACAGTTCTCTTGTTGTACAGGAAGAATTGGATTCAGAAGGTAAAAATAACCCGGGAAGAAAAACAAAAATGCAAACAGTTTACATTCATTTCCCAGTGTTCCTTCTCTGGGTATAGCTGCTTCTGTCCATCCTTGATCAATTGAAACTGAGTTAGATCTTCTCTTTGTCAAAGGAATCCACTTCCATCAGAATACATCCTCATCCAGTATTGTTGTTGAGGTATATAGTGATATCCTGGTTCTGCTCATTTCACTTAGCATCAGTCCATGTAGGTCTCTCCAAGCCTCTCTGTATTCATCCTGCTGGTCATTTCTTACAGAACAATAATATTCCATAACATTCATATACCACAATTTCCCCAACCATTCTCCAATTGATGGGCATCCATTCATTTTCCAGCTTCTAGCCACTACAAAGAGGGCTACCACAAACATTTTGGCACATACAGGTCCCTTTCCCTTCTTTAATATCTCTTTGGGGTATAAGCCCAGTAGAAACACTGCTGGATCAAAGGGTATGCACAGTTTGATAACTTTTTGAGCATAGTTCCAAATTGCGCTCTAGGGGAAAGTTTTTTAAAAAGTACACTTTAACTCCAATTTTCTCTCACCATGCTTGTACAATAAATAACATAGATCACAATTAGTTTTAATTAGAAAACCCTTGAAGAACTTGTATGTATTTGAATTTGCATTATTTGAAGTTGCAGTTATATAAAATATAGTTATTGGTTCCAGTCCAGTAGAAATATGCAGTATGAATTCAAATAATGTGATCACACAAAGAAGATTCAATATTACACTGAGACCAAGCTGGTTTCTTTTCTCGATGTATTTCCCATACCTTAATTTTCATCTCAAAAAAGTACAGGATTGGCTGAAGAATGATTGTTCTAGCTGCTGGGGTTACAAATACAAAAGAATCAACATAGTTGCTATTCCCAAAGTAGTCAGGGAACAAAATACCAGGGGCAGATATGATTCAAATATAAATAATTATCATATAATGTGATAAGCTTAAAGTAATGATTTGGAAAAAAATTCTATAAGGAAATAAGAGAACTAGGCTAGTCCCTTACTAACTAAGGCAAAAAGCATAAATTTTAAGATTGGAAATATGGAAAAGGTGAACTCTTGCCATCTTACTGAACAAACCATTTCTGAAGAGTAGGTCATTGTTGATGAATCCAGCAGACAAACCCATATTATTATAACATGTATGTGCTCACAATAATTTATATAGGAGTTTTACCTAAGCACTACAATAAGAAAATTGCCTTTTTAATTTGTTTGCTTTTTGGCCTATGCCAACTTAGAACCCAGAGGACAGCCCTAGTTCTAGCTACATTTTAAAAGTTGTTTAAGAACATTATAAGGTATCCCATAAGGGCTATACATTCTATTTTCCCCAAAGAAAACAATCTATTATAATAATGTGATCATTTGTTGAACCAAAATGAGTCTAATATGGACATTATCAAGATAGATCATATCTGAATTGTCTATAGTAAGGCAATAATAGTAAATTAATGGATCAGAGTTTTGTTTATGCTTTTCTATTTTAAAAGATAGTAATGTGAAAGCTTATAAACAATACTATTCCTCGATTTTAGATAGGAAAATACTAACATAATACTAACATAACTGAGGAAATTGAAATGCATTATTAAAATACTAAGAACTGTAATTAAAACAATATTTTTTTCTGAAAGATTAGATTTCTCAATAGAATCATAAGCTCTAATAAATGAACTGAAAACTGGTCTACTCTGGTTCTCATACATGATCCTATACATGGTATAATTTTGAGACATAAATGGAATGATTAGAGACACATAAAAAAAGTAATATTGTGAGACAAAAAAAGTAGGCAGTTATAAATTCTTCAAAGTTTTAGCTGAATTAGGGCCAAAAAAAAAAAATGAGAGAGGTCATTGAACAAAGCAAACTGACATATTATGACTGTTCTATACTCAATACAATGCATCCTACCCTTATTTCCCAAATTAGCTTCAATGACCTATTATAAGATATAATTTATATTCTTTGTAAAATCCAATCTTTAAACCTGCTCAATGGTTTCACTTAAGTCACTGTAAAAACTTAAGAACAAAACCCCAATTACAACACCTGCTTCTTACCTCCTGTTTAATGTTCAAAGTTTCATTGTGTGTGTGTGTGTGTGACCCTTGTGAATAGTGGACTTTATAAAGAAACTATAGCAATTAGAGAGATGCCATTTTGCCAGCATGAAATAGGAGATCTAAAAATTCTAGACTGCAGGGAAATAAGAAAAAGAAGTATTTTCTACAATTCCTTGGTAAAGTCAATATATGACCAACTGAGGACATATAAATGTTATAATAAAAATAGCAACTTTGTAAAGTATTATCTAACTGAAATATTACATCTCTTACACTAATTCAGGAGAGTTCTTGATTAAGAGCGAAAAGTGGGGACCCAAAGTTTTAAAGTTCTGAAAAAACTTAAAAGATGTTAAAACACCTATTTAGATGTTATATGTTTAGTATTCAACCATGAATGAGTTTTACATCAATGTGAACTTCCTAAATAGCTAAACAGTGAATAGTAAACTAACCTGACCAGTTAAAAATCAGGCACATCACAAAAGCAAAATTGTCACTGTATAATAAAAGAGTATAATGTGTGTGTGTATGTGTGTGTGTGTGTGTGTGTGTGTGTGTGTGTGTAAGCACACACATGAGCATGTACAAACACAGAAGTTGTGGTAGAGAGTGGGATTAATGGTCAACAAAAAATGTATTCCACCAAGTTGAATAAACACAAAGGACAAGGCTTAAAATAATCTAATGGATAGAAATGCTATATTAAAATCAATTTTAAGAGGAATTTCATTGTCAGAGCATATATAATTGTCTTTTTCAAATCCTCAGCAATAACAAAATTAAATTCACAAAGTCTAAAGGCAAATGACATCTGATATCTACTCGAACCATTCCCATTAGTGTCCTTGCCACATTGAGCAGGACCTTAAATTTAAGGAGGAAAATAATGGTATTTTTCAATACCATACATTTTCTCTTTATTTGGTATGTGAAATATATTTAGCATATGCAAATTTAATTTCTTTTTGGCTTTTCTGAGTTTTAATGTCAATTTATTAAGAGTGTAAATTATTTGCGTCAAATAAAGCTGTTATAAGAGTAGTCAAGACAGTTTAGATGAGGCTTGTAATGCAAAATTTAAAAAACAGGGAAGACTAAGGGGAAAAAATTTCTTAGCTAATAAATAAGAGTAGAGTACAATAAAAACAAATACATCATCTATTATTTAAGCACATGGAAAAGGTGTCAGGATCAGTAATTTGAAAGTAGTGTTTTATAGAATTTATACAGTGCATGTAGAATGCTAACTCTGAATTTTTAAGGAAGAAATAAATATTCAACAATAGATGATCTTGTTGAAGGGATGAAAGGCTAGAGTACATATTGAGGAAAGCTAGAAGCGTCAAAAAAAACTCACTGAGTCTTAAGAGCTAGAAGATGCCAATTAATCCATTTTTTCCAATAAATAAATATCATGGACAGTCAACTCATTACAACTTTTGGGAGGAAAATAATTAAGGCAGTTAATGATCTCTCTGATTTTCTGTCATGAAGGTATCTGTTATGATATTGTGCTGACAACCTGGATCTGGAGCTTTTATGATTATGGGAGAGAAGATGAAGAAAAGCAGAAAAAGAAAAGTAGAGGAAAAACGGTATTACTTTAAGATGAAGACAATTATTAAATACATACATATATATTTGTAGATATTTGTATGTGTGTGTGTGTATATATATATATATATATGCGCTGTTTCCCCCAATTACATGTAAAAACAATTTTTGATATTAATTTAAAAAAAATTTTGAGTTCTTAATTCTATCCTCCCTTCCACTGAGAAGACAGGCAATTTGAGACAGGTTATATATGTGCCATCACATTAGTCATATTGTTGGGGGGGAACAAATCAAAGACAAAAATAACACAAGACGTAGAAAGTTTTTAAAAAGTATGCCTTAATCTGCATTCAAACTCCATCAGTACTTTCTCTGAAGATGGATAACATCTTTCATCATAAGTCCTTTAGAACTGTCTTATCTCCACTGAGAATAGTCATTCATAGTTCATCATTGTACAAATATTGCCTTTAGACTGTGTATAATGTTTTCCTGGTTCTTCTTACTTCACTTTGACTCAGTTCATCTAAATCAATCCAGGTTTTTCTAAAAGCATCCTACTTATCATTTCTTATAGTACAATAGAATTCCATCACAATCATATACCACAAGTTATAAGCATTATCTTCCCATGTAAGAATGTAACCTTATTTAATCTTAAGGCAACTTTATTGTATCCTTATGATTTCCATTTTCTGTTTGCCTTTTTATGCTTCTCTTGAGTGTTTTATTTGAAAGTAAAATTTTCTATTCATATCTAGTTTTTCATCAGGAAGTTTTCTATTTTCTTGAATATCCATTTTTATTCTTGAAAGATTATCAGTTTTACTACGTAGGTGATTCTTGGTTATAATCCTAGCTCCTTTGCCTACCAAAATAGCATATTCCAAACACTGATTTAGTGTAAAAACTGATAATCTTATGTTATTCTGATTGTAGCACCATGATAGTTGAAAAGTTTCTTTCTGGCTGCTTGCAGTATTTTGTTCCTGACCTTCATCTGGAATTTGGCTATAATAATCCTGAGTCTTTATTTCATTTCATTTCATTTTGGGATCTCTTTTAGGAGGTGATCTATAGATTTAGTTAATAACTCTGATTCTAAACTATCAGCATGATTTTCTTTGGTAATTTCTTGAAATAAGACACCCAGGCTATTTTTTTGATCATGGCTTTCAAGCAGTCCAATAATTCTTAAATTATCTCTTCTTGATCTACTTCTAGGTCACTGGATAGTTCATATTTTCTTCTATTTTTTTCTTCTTTTGATTTTTATTGTTTCTTGATGTCTCATGGAGTTATTAGCTTCCCCTTGTTCAATTTTTAAGGAATTATTTTCTTCAGTGGGCCTTTGGCCAATTCTGCTTTGAAGAAATTCTTATCAGTGAATTTTTGTACATCTTTTTTCCATGGAGCCAATTCTGCTTTTTATGAAGTTCTTCTCTTCTGTGGATTTTTGTGCTTATTTTACCATTTGGTCTATTCTGTTTTTAAGGAGTTATTTTCTTCATAATTTTTGTGCCTTCTTTACCAAGCTGTTGGTGTCTTTTTTTTTCATAATTTTCTGATATCACTCTCATTTTCCCCAATGTTTACTTGACCTCTCTTAACTGATTTTCAAAAATCCTTTTTGAGGAATTATTTTGGTCATGAAATTAATGCCCATTTTCCTTTGAGACTTTGGATATGCAGTTTGACTTTGTTGTCTTCTAAATTTTGTTTTGAGCTTTCCTGTCACCATAGTAACTTTATATGGTCAGGATATTTGTGTTTGTTTTTTGAGCCTATTACTAGACTTTTAGTTTGATGTTAAAGTTAGGTTCTGCTTTCAGGGTGGAGGAGGCACTGTGCCAAACTTCAGGTTTTTTGTGTAGATGTTTTCAGAGCTATTTATGAGAGTCTGCAAGTTTTCAGTTTTTCCAAGGTAGTATGATCAATTCTCAAGATCACAAAAGGGTAAATAAAAATTGTTTCCTAATTTCATTCACTAAAATTACCCTTTCTTTCATAAACATGTATTAAGAGGAGAAATAAGGTGTTTTTTTTTTTGTTTTGTTTTTTTGTTGTTGTTGTTTTTTACTATTCTGTAACAAGTTCACTCTTTTAAAAGATTAGGCCTATTTTTCATCCTGTAGAAGATCTATAGTTAAGATTTGGTAAGAACTCAAACCAAATACATGCTTTTTAACTTTTACTCATGGAAGATGCTTGCAGTTGAAACTAAATAAATCAAATTGATGTATGGGACTTATAGGATCAACCACATTATTTTATAATAAGACTTCATATTACAGTCACATCTTTAAAAATAAAGTTCTTAAATTTCAGCTGCTTCAAATCTCAGATGATTTAGCCCATGATTAAGAATACTTTCATCATACACCTATATAAGGAAATATGGAACATATTCAGAACTGTGGCTATTCTGGAACATCAGAAATGGCCTTCATTAGGAATGTTCCTTTAATCACATCAAATAAGATAAATATAAAGAGAGGAACAGATTGATGACTTTCTTACCTGAGCTATGACATCTGAAATTGAGGCACATCCCACTAGAAAACTGTATTTATGTTTCAAGAGAATGCCAGCATGGGTCCATGCCTGTCACAAAAGAAAAAAATAAAGTGAACATATCTAACTGAAAAGACATCTTCATGTTTATTTAATTATGTGTTATTTTTTAAAATAATTTTCTATTTCTTCAGAATCTGTGACTATGTGAATGATCTGTGATTTCATCAGGATAGGGAACTCTAGTATAGGAATTTCTTTTATCAATTTAACTTATCTCTGGTTTGAGAGATGTCTATTAGGAAGTTATCTTGGAAACAGAGAGGTTGTCACACATAGTCATATAGTTAGTGTCAAATGCAGAATTTGAGTCCAGGTTTTCCTAAGGCTAAATTTAGCACTCTATCCTATATTCTATTTCTATATTCCTCCTACTTCCTGGAAAAATGAATCTATAATAAGTTACTTTTATATTTAATTTATGGTTTACAAATATTCTTACTTATCAAATTATCATTTTAATACAATAAGCAGTATTTAGGTGTCAGCAGATTAGAGAATTTATCAAGTCTTATAAAATGGCCAGATCTTCAGTATACAGAAGTACTAAAAGTTGAAAAACTGAGACAGCTGCTGAAAGACATTTATATCTAGGACACAAGTAGTTGCTCAACATGTGAATGTGTATGGGTAGAAAGGACTGGGGGAGAATACAAATGAAGTAGAAAAGGCAGATTTTTCCTTCCTTGAAGAGGTTATAAACTCAATGAAATTAATATCATATTTCTACCTCAATTACTTATGTATTCCAAATGAAAGCATATTTTAAGAAGAATTAACTAGGTGACTGACACCTTCAGTTTCTTAGTGAACAGATGGCCAATGAATCAGCATTGAAGCTGCTAGGGCAATGCAGAATTTCTGGCTTTTTATGCTTTGGTGAGTATGCTGGTCGATGGTCTTTCCTGACTAAGTGACTCATAAGGACCCAGCAACCAATGCTACTTATTTAATCCAATAATGCAATTGTGTACTCTGAAATATTAAACATTTTTATGAGGAAATGCTTACAAAGAAAGGAGTTATGATCACTATTCCTAGGTAAGAGTGACTTATAAGCAGCCTGATTTTTTTATATAAGAGCATATTAAGAGTAAGAATTTAAATTTTATATGAAACTATGCTATAATCAAGACTCTTTAATTTAGTTCATTATAATTATAATTCTTATACATTCTTATTTACTGATTAGTGGGGAGTCTTCTAGTCTCTTGGCTACAAGTTTGGGCACAACCTGACTACATCTGACTGCCAGCATCTTCAAGGGAAAGTAGGACTGAGGCACTATATAAAACCAAAACTTTATGTGTGAAAGTTGGTGAAGGGCTTCAGTTCTCTGTAGTACTGGACTCCCTTTAGACTTAGTGGCTGGGGATTTGAACCTATACTTAAGAGACAGAAGATCTTCACAGCTAAGCAAGTTGAAAATTATTACATATTTGACACCCATTTCCTGAGTTCTTAGGGTTTCCTGGGTATAATTGTCTATTCTAATCATTTTGTTTTTTCTTTAGCCCTATCTTGAAACATGCAGGTTTGTAGAATTACACATGTTAAAAGAAATGCTCACAGTATCCACATCTATGAATAGCATCTTGTGGTCTGCCTGGTGGCTTAAAAGCTATCAGTATGATTAATAAATTTTGTGGTTTTTCAAATATTGGCTCCTCAACAAATATATCAGAGCCATGGGGGAACAAGTTCATTGCACTTTTTGTAGTTTTTTTTTTTTTTTAAGATGCTATTAATAGCAGCTTTGCTCAGCTGTGTTATATTCTCCTGAGCATGTGTATATAAAGATAGAAAAAATATCATACAATTATGGTTTTGTTGTTATGTACTTTTCCTTAGAAATACACTCTTATGGCTGAGAAAAACAGGCAGAGAGAATCAGAAGGTTGGATAATTAAGATTTTCAAATGTACTTTTGTGAACAAATTGTCTCAATAGGTTTGAATTCATTGGATAGTGTACTGCATTTCATTTATGAGTAAGAAGCCTTCATTTCAAATGTGGATTTGATGATATTCATTAGAATTTTATTACTCTTTCCCCCCCAGTGTTACCAGTGAAAGGTGTTAACTCTTTGAAGGCCACAAAAGGATACACTTAATGAATGCTAGTGGTGGTATTTCAGTGCTCTGAAGTGTTTTTGCACTAAATAAATTTAGATGCTTGGGAGAACTCAGCTCTGTGAATTCAGTTCAATGTTTGATGAAAATACATAAACTATTGAAATGGATGCATTTGAAAATTCACATAAAAACATACATTTAGATGCAGTAATTCTTATAGCAGAGGTTTTATCTTCCATTGAAAAGCCTTAAAGGCTACATACAATTGAAGTAAATGTGCCCAAGAAGCAGAAATATTTAGATATAATGATGTAGAACAATCAGAGATACTCTTTTTGACCTCAAATTGAAGATTTTTCTGAAATGTAAAAAGGACAACAGTCCTTTACAAGTGATAAACACTTATAACCAATTCAGAGTAATAAGAATTTTAAGATGACAGGGTGAATATCATGGGGGTTAGTACAAATTTTTTTAGATTCTTAGACTTTGTGATTTTTAAAAATAATCTCTAAGACTGATATGAATTAAGTTGCAATCTAAAAGAAGGGTTTATTTTTTAGTCCTGGAAATAATTTTCAGTGGCTTTTCTTTTCTCATGATTCTGTGCTATCTGTAATATTTTGTGTCTATCTATGTATAATCTATAAGTCTAAGCATAAAATTTCATGGGAACACTTGCCTGTATGATGACATGGAAAGCTTGGGCTGTCAAGATGATGAGCACTGAACTAAATATAGTAAAGCTAATTACTGAAGCAATAGCATCTTCACCAGTTCACCTTAGCTGCGAGTGATTTCCTAAGCTAAAATAATACTATATATGTTTAATCACATTAGAAGATTCATCTCTGATCCTTTGAACCTAAGAATATTTGAATAGCTCTTTCTGGCTGCTTGCACATACGCTCAGAACTAGAAAAAATATATTTTTTAAAAAATTCTTTTACTAACATATGAGTTGCAAAGCATAAAATGAAGGATTATGAAAGCTTGGTTAAAAGTGAAATGTTTTCTTCACTCACCATGGCATCCATAAAAGGGAAGGCAGCAAGATAAAGAAAAGCTCTTCGAGTTTTATTTCCCACTGACTCATCCACATGGTGCAGTTTATTAATAATGTAGTAGCCTAAGTCACTGTAAGCTGCAAGAATATAAGACAAAGTTATTATTAATGCCTGGAGCAGTTCACAATTTTGAAGTGCTTTAAGGTTGGCAAAATGTTTCACACATGTCACCCTCACCCTCATAAAAACTCCATGAGATAAGTGCTAATATTACTCCTGTTTAGAGTGAGGCTAGGAGTTGCTGAGGGGCATACAATTAGCAAATTTAGGAAGTGGGACTCAAACTGAAGTCTTCCTGACTACAACATGAGTGCTTTACTGACTACTCCTCTCACTAACTAGATTTGTAGATACAGGTAACTTTCAGAGAAATATAAATGTTCTTTTCTATAATATCACAATTTCTTTTTCATGGTATAGATTAGTCTGGCTTCTTACATTTTCCTTTTTTCCCTCCTTTATTCCTTCCCTGTTTCCTCCCCTCTTCCCTCCTTTCTTTGCTCCCTCCTTCTCTCTCCATCTCTCTACTTACGTACCTACCTACTTATATCTTTATTTTTTGTGGACAGGTTTAGGTAAGTTCTGTTCAAAAAAGTAAAGGAGCTCTTAGGATTCTTTTATTTCTAAGATGTGATGATTTTCTAACAGGTTAGCACTTCCTAATATAATGATGTAAACATTCTAACAATATTACAGTAGAAAAAAATAAAATGAAGGTACCTTTATTTAAACCTTCTGATTGATTCACATTTATACTGCTCCTGAAAATAGCATTTTCCTTGTCATTCAGTTGTATCTGACTTTATGTTATCCCATGGACTCATCCATGAGTTTTTCTGGGCAAAGATACTGAAATAGGTTTGCAATTTCCTTCTCTATTGTATCCTCACTAAGAACTAAGGCAAACAGGAGTTAAGTGACTTTCCCAGGTTTACACAGATAGGACATATTTGAACTCAGATCTTTCCCAGGCCCAGTGCTTATCCATTGAGTCGTTTAGATGTCTTGCAAATAGCCATCTTAAGAGAGACCAAAGTAGTAAAAACAGAGAAACATAATGTTGCATAACAGTATTTTATGATTTTTTTTTGTTTCTTCCCACCCATTACTTATTTCTAGTGTGAGAAATTAGCAAGGTGTAAATTGTTAAAACTAATCTGTATACAGAACTTATTTAACAAGTTCTCAGCTAGGCTACCTTAGCAATAACTTATCTACAATCCTTTCTCAGTAAAACAGTTCTTCAGTAACTACTTCCTGAATCTGCATATCTTAGAAATTAAAAGATTTTTAATGAAAGTTGAATAAAGTTTTAAAAAACAAATTTAAATTGGTTCCATGACATAGTCCACAATTAACCTATTTGCAGATAAACTTGACTAAATGTAAGTGAACTTCTCAAAGAGATCAGTGATGGCTTCAAAGCCTGGAGGATTTTACTTCTAATCCTGGTTGTGTCAGCTGTTATATGTATAACCATGTACTAGTAACACAATTGTTAGTGTTTATAGAATGCTTCAAGATTGGTGAAGCACTTTATAAATATTACCTCATTCTATCCTCATGATATTATCATTTCCATTTTATGCATGAGTAAACTAAGGCAGACCAGAGAATAAATGATTTGCCAATGATCACAAGTAAAATATCCAAGACTGAACTCATCTTCCTGACTCTGCTTAGTGCTCCAGGTCCATGTTTCCAATACCTATAAAATGGGAATGAAGTTAGACTACATTTCTAAGATACCTTTCTATCTTAAGTTTATGATCTTATGATCCTTAATAGGAAGAGAACTTTAAGGTTATTCGAACCCATTAGGATTGTTAGCTTTGACTTTAGGCAAGCAAGAAAATAATGTTAGTCTAACATGTTAACTAACCATGTTCTTTATTTGTCTAACTCAGAACAAACTTTTCAGTCACTATCTAGTCAAAAAACAAAGCTCTTAGAGCTCTTCCATCATTTTCCTTTTTATGTCTGGGCAAGATAAATGGTGATGATTTCATATATGTATTGCAAATGTATTTCTTTAAAAAAATTACTGGCACCATACTTGGAGCAGGGCTGACAGCTCCTCACACTGAATGAGCTGGTTTTTTTACTTGTGAAATGGGACATGTGCACACACCATAATTCATCTGCATGTTACACTATCCAAATGCTTAGCCTGCCAGGATATATTTTAAAACAGCACAATGAAAGAACATGGGACTTATAGAAAATTGGAGCTAAAATTTAAGTATCTTTAAAGAAACAAAATAAAATCACTGTTATCTAACCCTTTTAAAGCTGAGTCCATGAAGGGGTAAAGCCAAGTTTTTCTACTGTGTCATATGATGCCATTTTTATGAAGAACAAAATTCAAGCCAATCAACTCAATTAATACTTCAACAATTCAAAAATATGCAAAGAAGTTAGTTAGTAAGGAATTGGAGGTGAAAATTTAAAACAAAAGTCTCTGTCCCAAGGACTTTAACATATGACTAATATATCTTAGATTAGTGTGGATATAAAGCCAAGAGGTCAAGAGAATATAAGAAAGCCCTCACTAAATGTTATATAACAGTTCTAGAACAACTAAGCTAAAAAATGGCTTTTTAAAACAGAATAAGACCTTTGATTGATGAAGAAATGACATTTAATTATTTAGCATTTAACACCTTGATGTATTTAGTTTTTTAGTATTCATCCATGGTCATACAGCTAGTGCTGGGGGTAAGAATAGGAATGTAAAAAATGATCTTGGATTAATTGGGTATAATCAAAATTCTTAGGAAGATGTAGAGAACAATGTTAGTAATATAGATAAAGGTCTGAGATCAAATATTTGGGAGTTATAATATAACTTTTATTCATTCATTCATTTATTTATTTATTTTTGGTGAGGCAATTGGGGTTAAGTGACTTGCCCAGGGTCACACCAGCTATGAAGTGTTAAGTGTCTGAGGCCACATTTGAACTCAAGTTCTCCTGACTTCAGGGCTGGTGCTCTATCCCCTGGGCCACCTAGCTGCTCCTTGTAATATAACTATAAGAAAAAACCACAAATGTCCAATTGAAGCAAGTATTGGCTGACATTTATGGTCTTACAATGTGTAAAAAGCAAAGAAAAAAAACCACCATAATTCTCTATATAATATTAATCAGGTCTTTGTTATAGGTAAAATTTAATTTTTATTGAAAATACCTTCTAGATGTACAATTATTTCACCAGGAGCAATTTCATTCAGATACTCCTCAGATATAATAGAAGGTCATATCATATAATTGCAGCAAGAAAAAACTTAAAAATCTTCCAGAAAAATATTTTTATTAGTACTATAAAAACAGGACATTATCTTTATGCAATGTGCTGGTTAGCCAATTATGAAATAAGTGAAGTAATATTTTACACAGGTGCTAAATTTATTCTTTAATTCCCATCTTAGGAATCATCCAGAAGCTTTTAAATTCAGTTTCCTTACCCAGTTAGATTAAATTATGCCAAATTGTGCAATTAGTCCTGTAAATGGTTTTGGTATATGTTTTATAAGCAATGAGTAAAAACTGTTACAGTATAAAAGCAAATAGCTGGAAATGGATAGACAGCATGAATTGAGTATTAATTGAACACTGATTTTTTTCACATAATGTTTTACAATATAGTTTCTCAAAGCAAGAAAGGGGGTTAAATCTCAATACAGAATAATTGCATTTAAAAAAGCAAAGATGGACTGAATTTCTTCCATTAAATTAAATACTAGGTCAGGAAGCTTCTGTCACTGATAGCATTTATATATATAACACATTAAACAAGGGTAATGGCACCTATATCTAGACCACTAATCTAAATAAGGGTAGATTGCTTACCGTATTTAGAAGAACATATTTCATGTAAACTACATGAACATATATGGGACAGCTGGGTGGCGCAGCAGATATAGCATATAATAGAGTTTTGAATCTAAAAACTTAACACTTCCTAGCTATGTGACCCTGGGCAAGTCACTTAACTCCAATTGCCTCAGCAAAAACAAACAAAAAACATATATAATACACCCACACACTATATATAGATATATATACACATGGGCTATATAAGATATACACGTACTGTACATACACACATGCACTTGGACTGTATATGGATATACACACATACTGTACATATATATATTATAAAGATAAATATACACAAATATTGTGTATATATACACACATATGCATTCATACTGTACATATATACACATTATACATATATACACATATATAATATATGCACACACTATATACATATATACACACACATATACTATATATATGTTCATATGCATACACTGTAGATACATATATTGTATATGTATATGTGTGTGTATATGTATATACGCACACTGTATATAGATATATACATAACACACATACTATATATAGAGAGCTATATACATACACAATATACTGTATATGTATATACATTTATATATAAATACACAATATATTATATATATACATACACACATATACTGTACATGCACACATACACATATATGTATATGCATACACGTACACTGTATATATACACATACATATATACTGTATATAAACATATGCACACATTATACATATATACATACACACACATATGCTGTATATAGATATATACATATCCATGTATACTATATATAAATATACACATATACATACACACGTATACTGTATATATATGCATACACATTACACATATATACATATGCTGTATATAGATATATACATACACTATATATATGCACATATACACTGTATATATATATATATATATATTATATATATACACATACACACTGTATATAGATACATACACACACATATCCACTGTGTATATATATATATATATATATAGTATATGCACACTTATATAAAATACACACACAAACATGTCCCAGCTCCTTGAGGGCAGGACCTTTTTTTTTGGCATCTCTAGCATTTAGCATTTTTGGATAGATTACTATAGATCACTGTCTCTCTCTAACTTAGTAGAAACTCAGAAAAATGCATGAAATTACAAAATTTCCTACCCTGTGGCGACCAAACTATCAATAAACCTTTCTGAGTTCACCCAACCCATGGGCTACAGACTTACAAGTCCTTTCTGGTTTGCTATAGTCTTCAAGAAGTCAACATCACCTTCCTTTATAAGTTAGATTAAAAAAAAAAAAAAAAAAACCAAACAGCTTTAGTCAGCAAAGGCTCCTGGGTTTTTTCTTAGGTTTTAAAATCTCCAGGGATGTTAGAGGAATGCTAATAAGGTTTTAGAAAACAACTCTGGGACTTTGCCTGTCTCTCTTACTAATTGGTTCTTTCATTTCCCCCAACATGATTCAAAAAGCATTTTAAGACTTGACAGCCTTGTCTTGTACAGGTAAACATTAGGTTCCTGGATAACCAATTCATCTTTTACTGATGTTTACTGCATACAAAACACTGAACTAGGGCCTGCAGACATCTAGAAATAGTCTCTGCTCACAAGGAGCTTACATTCTATATTTTTACTAGTCCTGAGAAATGAGACTCAGCTGGTACTGCTTACTGGTACAAAACTTCCATCTTTCCCCTCAGTGCACCTTTCCTAACCAAAAGCAAGTCTAACCAGACAAACCATATGATTTCCTATCAATATTCCTTCTAATCCTTTGTCAAGTTATAAGCAAACAGCCATGCTATGTGAACACTCTGAAGACTCAAGAGGATATGTAATGGGAACAAATAGCACTTCCAACTGACACAGTTGTTATATGCAATTGTTCTTGTATTGACAGTTAGATAGAAATTGTAAGCACTTGAATACAAGCACTTGAATACAATCCAACCAAATAAACTCTATGTTCTTATGACTTCAGAATTCAGAGGTGACAAGAGAACTTGGAGATCATCTAATCTCTACTTTACAAAGAAAGATACCCAAAAAAGAAATCATTTGTACAAGATCATATAGATAACAAACAGCAAAATTAGAATTTATATTCTTTAAATTCAAACAAAATTCTGTTTTTAATCACCATTCCTCAAACCAACTGGTGAAAAGATAGATATTCTGAAAGGTATAAAATGAAGGGGAGTACTTTCAAGCATCAGCTCTTTTCTCTTCTACTTCCCAATATATTTGTTGCTGTAGAGTTGTCTCAGTCATGTCTTCATGGGCTCATTTAGGGTTTTCTTGGCAAAGATACTAAAGAGATAGACACTACAGCAGTTTTCCATTTTCAGGCTTCAGTGACTTGCCCAGCTAGTGTCTGAAGCCAGATTTGAACTCATGAATATGAGTCCCAGTACTCTATTCACTATTCCACTTATCTATCCCAAGTATATAAGCATAGGCAAATCTGTTAATTGGGGCACTAATAATACCCAGTCCAAAGGTTTCCTGAATATAGAGAGGGTCTGGTTAATTATCTTCCATTGTTTTTAGAGGTTTATCAGAGAACTCTCAAAGTAGTTTTAGGAGGATAAAGAGGAAAAGATAGACTATCAGGGAATGATAAGAAAGCAGGTAAAGATGGTAAGAAGAATAAGAAGGAATGTTAGGGTTGGGGAAAAGAAGTTGTAAGTCATTTACACTTTGGTGTGACTTCAAATCACTGTTACCAATTATAGGTAAGATGCTCCAGACATCCTAGCAAATGGATGTATTATAGCTATAATAAATGTTATTATTATTATTTTTTAGTCTAGATCTGTAATTTCATCTGTATTGAGGACTCTGGATGAAGATATTTTATCTATTAATACAGATCAGCAACTGTTCTGTAACTCATAGTTAGAGAGCTATCAAGGACATTGATTGGTAAGATGATGTGTTTAGGGGCCACTCCAGAAGTATGTGGTAGTAATGGATTCAGCATAGTGTTTGATACATAGTAGGCACTTAAATAATAAAAACAAATAGGTAAATACTTGTTGCCTTCCTTTTAATTATGGTTTAGTGTTTTTATGGATTTATCTTTGTCATGTACTTAATCAGCATATGGTAATATTATGACTATAATTTGGAAGATTTCAATGGAAAAAAAAATCTCACATCTTCCAAAGGGCATCAATTTGGCAAAGTTCACCTAGAATCCAGAGGGTAAGTAAAAAGTAGAGAAATGTAGAGAATTGATGGGAAAGCAGAAATAAGGGATACAGGTGAGTGACTATTTCCTGAAGTGAAAGAGTTAGATAGAAAGATGGTTCTGTATATCCTTAAAAAACAATGCTAGCAATTTGAACCATGAGGAACATAGTAGGGAAAAACTTTTCTTTCAGCATATCATTTCATTTGAAAATACTAAATTCTATTGAAGTACTGAGCAGAATTCTGTATTCTTTTATTATAGAAAAATATGAAAAATTAGAAAGAAGCAAGGGAAACATTGCTCAATGCTACATATTATAAAATTTACATGGGGAATCTTTAAAAATTACACAAAAGGTTGGAACAAAATCCTATAAAGAAAGATCGAAATCAGGAACAGTGGCACATTATAGTGTTGGGGAGGTGGTCAGCCTTAGAACAAGGACACACATTCTCTAGTTGTTGTTGTTGTTTTTTGCTGAGGAAATTGGGGTTAAGTGACTTGCCCAGGGTCACACAGCTAGGAAGTGTCTGAGGCCACATTTGAACTCAGGTCCTTCTGACTTTAGGGATGGCGCTCTATCCACTGTACCACTTAACTACCTCCACACTCTCTAGTTTTGTGAATATTGACAATTCCCTTCATTTTTTGATGTACAGGGCCAGTACTGACCCTCTCCATGAACAGCAAGAGTCCGAACCAGATATTACCTGAGACCTGCTCTCTGTTAGAGAAAGCTATTCAAATAATTGGCTCACCATCTCCCCTCCCAAAAATTTTAAAGATATCCTTGAGATAAATTTAGGATAATCTTGATGGAGAATGCATAAGATAGGAACAAGGGATTTCAGCTATACTGTTTACTCCTTAACAATGAATTAAGGACATACTTGAGGTAAATACATTAGTATGATAATTTCTTCCATTTAATACTGTTTTGACCAATACTTTGGTATTGATAAATATCACACTATTTACAATTCTGTTGGTATTGATGAGCATCACAACTATGCTATTTTATAATTCTGTATTGATAAGTACCTTGTTATTAATAGTTAAGGTAGAAACTGAAATGTCAAAGTATGGTTTGTGCATTAACCCTGAAAGATATATGATGACACCTTAAGTTAGCTAGTAATAAAGTAACACTAGCCTAAAAGATACATAAATGCTGGCTCTGATTGATAAATGGAGATTGCAAACCTTATCTTCTACCTGGCCTTGGATATTCATTCACATTCTTGATATTCACTGGAGATGGACTTCAACATTTTGATGTCCACGAACAATGACTAAGGTTATACTGGAAACCAGCTGTTGATCTGTAGGGGACAGGGCTTCTACCCTGGGAATCTTTCACACAGGTAAAATCATATGTGTTGAGCCTCTTTTTTTAAGGGAAAAAAAAAAAGGAATTAAAACAGATTAGCCTGAATAAGAGAATCCGAAGTATATATCCTCTTGTGAGAACTTGATGGTATTTTTCAAGTATGCTAATGTGACTATCTTAGTGGATACTTTTTATGTTTTGGTTAGTTGATTATTTAATGAAGAATTTTTCAAACATTAGCCTTTTCCCTTGTATGGATCACCGAAAAAGTGGTGCCAAGAGAATGCAAACTCCTTTGGCCCAAGCAAAGTGTAATTATAACAGTAAATATGAGTAACCTCATCAACTGATGTAATATTTAATTAAATATAAGTATATTTTAAGTTATCCACTCTTTTGTATTAGTCCTCAGTTCTCTTGCACTCACATAGTTAATAGAAAGTTGGCTCTTTTTTGTCTTTTATTTTGTTTTTGTACTTCCCAGTGCCTACCACAGCAATTAATAAATGTTTGTTGAATTGGGAAAACACAGTAACTACAATCAATTTGCTGAGATTAGAAGAGAGCAAATTTTGGTTATAAGAAAACTTGTCAAGTCTCATAAAAGGGAACATGAAAAAGAATAAATAAATCATTTTTAGGGATTTTAGTGATAAAGACTATTTATATCAACAGAAATACTCAAATACATAAAGCAATAACAGATTCAGGAGAAGAAATGTCCAGAGAGTACAGCATAGAATATACATAAAAAAATTTGTATATATATTAATTTTAAGTAATTGCCATGATCAGAAAAAGTTGAAAGTTTCTTTTTATGATAAAAACAAATCCATGGAATATCCTCTAATATGCAGAATATTGAATGGGACTGTTTTCTCAATTTATGAGACTAGTTTATGAGGCTAGGACTAAGTTATATGATCCCTATACCCAGAGTAGCAAGTTGAGGTCTTGGGCCTCAGGTTTCAGGATGTCACATGATCTCTGAGCCAAGGTCTTTAAAGGTTAGACCCAAGTCAGTGACAAGAAGTGATATGACCCACAGGAAGTGATGTGACCCATAGGAAACAAATAACATTAATGACCACTAATCTATGATGGTTACTTTCTTTTAGTCTATACAATGAAAAGGCTTGGGTTTTAACTGGGTCTTCTACTTCCTGCTGGTCAGGTCGAGCACATGGTGGGAGCTGGGATGCCTCCTGGGTGTGCTGGGTCTCTCCCAGCCAGGACTAAATAAATACTTTCTCTTTGTACCTGAAGATGTCTCTGATTAATTAATTTGGGAAAAGGGTCTAGCCCATCCCCTACTATCTTTCAATTATATGATTAAGTTATCTTCTCATAAATAATATGCTTGAAAATAGAATCCAATTTTAATATATAAAATATGATAATTTTATAGAAATGACTTCTTGAAAGGCAAAAGATTTCTTAAGCTTCAGTGGGATAGCACCTCAAATTTCTTCTTCTTCTATGATTTCTTGTTAAACAGGCTCAGACTTCTGACCTCTGAATCCATTCCACACATTTTTTTGAAAAAAGATAGAAGAGAGTAATTGATACATTTATTTCAGAAGTCAAACTTTAAAAAGCATTCAAAAACAAAAGGGGTTCTTTTAACTAGTATAGAAACCCCTTTGTTGTATATTAAACATGGAATGGTCTGAAATTTAAACATTTTTTGGGAAAAGGCCCAAGATAACATTAGCTGAAGAAACTGATATGCAAATACTTAGATATCACTAAATCACTGAAGTTGCACATATATGTGTAAACAATGATTCCAGTGAACATTTAGGACATATATACAGAGCCTTGGGCACAGGTCCAAAGAAGCAGGCAACTTTTCTGCCAAGACCTTTGTGAGTGCAAATAGTTAGCACTAGAAACTGGACTGGATATTTGCTAAGCAAGATGAAAGGCTGCATGCTGTCTTGCATTCTGTCCCTGACATGGGAGCTATGACACATTAAACAAAAATAAGAAGAGAGATCTTCCATAAGAAGTGACATTGTATGCTGTTACATACACTACTCATAATACATTGTAAATGGATTAGGGGAAACCGCTGTCTCCTTTAGTTATAATTCATATTCATAGTTCCTGCATAAATCAATGCCAATTTTGAAGTAAACAATGGATTGGTAAAGTGTTAGTCACAGGTCTTTGTGGTCAATGGGGTTTTATAAATGTGCCAATCAATTTCTATGTTGAATGAATGAATGAATGGAGCCGGATTAAAGCCAAGGATTTCAGTAATCATGTCTTTACCGGTTTTATCACCTCCCAAGAAGCCAGCTAGAGTAAAACTCCTATCTAAAGACCTTGATAGACCTAGGATTTGGTTAAATTGCAGAACAATCATGTATACACAATGATGTATAATGTTATGCAAAGACTATAGGAGGACTGTTTGTCCCATGACCTCAGAGTTGGAAAAGTTTTCCAGAGACACTTATTATAATCCATACCTGACAAAGAATTCTCTTCAGATCATAACAGATAAATATCAAGTCTTAGTGTTCAGATTTCAAGTGAAGGGGAACCCATCTTCCTTTAAGATAGCCTTTTAATACTCTTAGCTCTAATTGTTCTTAATTATTTCTTTACATTGAGCTCCATCTGTTTCCCTAAAACCTGCCTATCAATTCAGTCCTATTCCTCTCCTCTAAGGTCAAACTCACAAAAATCTAACTTTTCTCCCATATGACAGCACTTCAGTATTCCAGTGTAACAAAATTGCTCCCCTCAAATTTCAACTGTTATTCTCTTCAACTAATTAAATTAATCAATTCTTCCAACTCTTTCTCTTATAGCTTGATGAAGTCCCTAACCAAACTGGCAACCCTCCTGTGGGTGTTATTCAGCTCCTCAGTATCTTTCCTTAAATTGTTCAGAAATTAATTCAAAAACACAGAAGGACTATTTCTTACTATGGTCAGAATTCCATGCCTCTCTTAATACAACACAAAATTGCTCTGCTGCACTATTCATACTGAGCTTATAGGCCACCAGCACAGTGTTATGATAATCTACTGAAAGTTAAGTTTTAATAGATCCAAATAAATGTATCCGTGATAATTCTCATACAGTTATGATCACTACCTTAAGCAAAAAAAAAAAAAAAAAATTTGTACATGATTAAATTTGTTCCAAATTCAAATATGAGTGTAACAGAGCACACTTATTTTTAACCAATTACCAGTACCTCAAACAAAAGAAATTGTGATTGTGTTAATATCAAATACAGTCAATCTTAATTGAGGATGAATATGAATAAAGTCACAGAGGTACTTACTATCTTACTAAGATCAGTAAAAACTGAAAAGGAATCACAGGTTTCCAGAGGAAAAAAGGGGGTTTTTGATTCTGGAGCTATGGGGTAACTTTGAAGATAAATGCATTTTCTGTTGGCAATTAAATTTACATGGGAGACATAGGATATGCATTACTTTATTTATATTTATTGCTATTTATCATGTGAAATATTTATTGCTTGTATATTAAATTAAATTAAATTATGCATGTACTAGAAGTATCTTAAGACAAAGTTTAGGGAAAGAGGATCCTTAGGCATTAAATGGATTGTGAAGTAAATCAGTGGCATCTTACCTATCAAAGTATGAAAAACAGCAGCTATAGCTCCGGCTACCACCATGCACAAAACAGCTTTGGTCCTGTCTCGTTTGCTGTTCACAAATACCAGACCCACATTCTTAAAGTCACTCATGGGGCCTGTGAAGAATTTCATCAGAGAATAGGCCAGTCCATAGCTGGCCAGCATTTCGACTGCATCTTCCTTTACAGCAGCAATACCTCGGTTCAAGGCCTGTAAAGTTAAGGGGAAAAAAATAAAGAAAACCAAAAGTTAATAATAGGTTTAGATATATAATTTGTATTCAAAGGAAATTCAATTTTTAAAATAAAATTTAAATATTAAAATTATATAACATATAATACAATAATATAAATATAAATAAAATATAAAATAAATATTAAAAAAACATTTAAATGTTCTTATAGAAACAATTAGGATCACACACTACCACCCTGTGAATCTCAATTTTAATTTGATCAATTACATTCTTTAAGATTTCAAAGATGTATGATTTCATTGACATGCATTTCTGCTACTGGCTCAGAATTCAACTCCTCTACTCTTTAATATAGTTTTTAGGAGTTGCTAGGGCCAAAAGTCCAGCATAGATCAGCCAAAATTGTGAGGAGCCTCCAAGGTTAGTCTTCAGACAGGAGAATTAATGTCCATTGCTATGCCCATATGTGAAGCTCTTTCAAGAAAATTGGAGGTAAAAATGAACACCTACAGTAGCAACCTGATTATCTTTGTCTGGAAGATACTGGACCAGCTTAGTGTCCAAGTTGCTGATTTGAACTTTTGGAGAGGAGTAACACTCCAAGAATTCCCTCCATTGTTGAAAATCATAGATTTGGTTCCATAACCATTAAAATTAAGAGAAAGTATTAGATTAAGAAACAAGCCCAAGTCTCCTAAGAGTAAACAGCTTGTTTACTTGTTGACTAACAACAGCTTGTTCCAGTACTGAATTGACTAAGCTCTTGTTCTTGGCATGAAATTTCAAACTTGGAAAATTCTAATATGTTTGGAAAATTTTGTCCCATAGAGCCATCAAATTATATCTTTGGATGAAATGATCATTTTAAAATATGTGACGTGATTTTAAAAGACAAATCCTCTGACCCAAAATTCAGACATCAGTGAGCCAGGATTCTTTTTTGAAAATTATTATTATTAAAGCTTTTTATTTTCAAAACATATGCATGGATGAGTTTTCACCTTGTATCCCAAATTTTTCCCCTCTTCCCTCCACCCCCCTCCTCTAAATGGCAAGTAATCCAATATATGTTAAAACATGTTAAATCAAATATATGTATACATATTTATACAATTATCTTGCTGCACAAAAAAAATCAGATCAAAAAGGGAAAAAAATGAGAAAGAAAATAAAATGCAAGCAAACAACAAAAAGAGTGAAAATGATATGTTGTGAGCCACACTCAGTTTCCACAGTCCTTTCTGGGTGTAGATGGCTCTCTTCATCACAAGATCATTGGAACTGGCCTGCATCATCTCATTGTCCATTAGAATTGATCATCACATAATCCTGTTGTTGCTGTGTGCAATGATTAGTGGGCCAGGATTCTTGTTCTGAACGATGTGCAACTACTGAAAAGGACACTATCCTGAGCTCACAGTGATGCTTTCTCTAGGGAATCTTTCTTTTGAAATTATGTTTCCCAACTATCATTCCTTATATAGAAATCTATTACAATCCCAATATCTTTTATTTAAATTCAAAAGAAAAAAATAAATTCTTTTCCTTAGTCTCTTTTTCAAAATCAGTGTTCTTCAGGTAACTTAGGTGAAATTTAATAAAAATCAACCTGCAGTTCTTTACTACATTTTATTGCTTTTTTGCATGTGTTGTACCAATACTAGTTATGTATCTTAGAAGCTGGATAGTGTGGTCAATAGAAAGACAACCTAGCCATTAGGAAGTCTTGGGTTTAAATCATTCTCTGATACGTATATTGGCTATGTAAATCCCAGGCAACTCACTGAACCTCTTATTTCTCTAGCCAACTCTTTAAGATTATAAATTGGAGAAAGTCATAGATAAAAGGGATGAACTTCTTCCTAAGTACGTCAACAAATTATCCTGTAACAGAATGTTTCAGATATAACAGGATTTAATTGTTTGCTCTCAGAGAAATGTATAACAATTTATAACCTTATTAAAAGAGTTAACCTAGCCCATAGTGATAAACTATTTCTACATATTTATTTGTAAGACTAACCTCAATTTCAGAGACCATCCATAAACATTGAGTTGAGACCTAAAAATATGTGATTTTGCTTATATACAATTTTTAGTACACAATTTGCAACAGGTGGAGCATTTTGGAACCAAAAAGCTCCCAGAGGAAGTGAGTACATATAATCTAACCTTTGAACATACCTCATTCCTTAGAGCAGTGACCTGCATATAGAGCAGGAGATCAACAAATATTTTATTTGAATCAAAAAGATTCCAATTTTCTTGGGAGAGTATCTTTATTCACTGCATTTAATGAGGAGCAATCCACTGACAAGAAAAAGAATTATACACAAGTATCCCAAAGAATAAATATATTTATAGAGGAATAATGCTTGCAAGATACGCTCAGAACAATCAAAAGTAAGAATTCTGGGAAGCTACTGCAATTCAGTACCATCTTATAGACAAAGCTATTCAGAATGCTAATGTGGTATGTTCATTTTTACTTCCAGTTTTCTTTAATTTCCTTAAAGTAATAGCTTAAAAACTGTTAGAAGACTCTTATCTCCATTTCTTAAATAACACATAAGTTGTCATGAAACACTTTGTTAAATGAATTATTTTGCACTTCACCAAAGATCCTCTTATGTCTAGTCACTCTAAAATAAATCTTAAAACTCAGGAGCTCTGATGACAACATTTATATAAAGCAAGGGAAAGATTGGAGAGTGGGCTGATTCTGGTTATGCATCAAAACATACCTATAGGATTTGAAAGCCCATCAATTTAATTTGCTGTTGTACGTCCAATTACATCTAGTTCAGAACAAAACCCACACACCCATGAACATTTTGTTCCCAGCCTTTCATAATTCTGGCTGTAATCCCTTTATCCACTTTTGTGCATATCATCTATTGCTTACAGGCAAAATATGAAAAATGGCATCCTATTTATTTTCATACTGGCAAGAGTGTCAGCATGATGAGATAATTTTATAATTACTTATAATATTGCATGTGTTTATGATATCTTCAAAGTAACCAAACTAGGATCTAGTTCTCAAGTCAATTATTGTTCTTCTCTGGGTGTCAATTTCCCAATATGTAAGATGACATTAACTTTAAGGTCCTCTTCCATCTCTAACATTCAGTCATTCAGTGATTTTTTTCTTCTTAAGGCCATATGATTCGTTTTTTGATGCATCCCTTCCCAAGGTGTTGATTTCCACAAAAGGTAGATGAATTATTTAGAATACTTCCATAAAACATATTAGCATATTTAAATACTGTAGTGTTAGACTTCATACTGGCAATTTGGGAGGTCTATTCCTTGACAAAATGATACAAATTGACCTTACCTAAGGGTATTTGTTAACATAATTTTCCATTTTCTATTTCTATTGATGATCCATGGTTGATCCCAAGGAGGCAAATGGACAGGAAAGCAAGATATATATTAATAAGGTTTGATTAAGAGGCCAAGTCTGAAAAAATTTCAGCTGACTCAATGACTGCAATATCATAGCTTCTTTGTATGGGACAGTACTATCAGATTATGCTCAGAAGAGAATCACTTAGTGTCTTGTACCATAGTTTGAGGAATTTTTCTGCATGTGAATGCTATGGGGAGAAGGGAAAAAGAAGGAGAGGAGAAAAAGAGAAATGATTTGTGGCTAAATTACATATAGAGTAAACCTTGCTCCAATATCCTAGTGGAGTGTTTTATGGTTAAATATTTAACTAATTTTAAAATACAAATATTGTTTAATCTGGGAAGAAAAGATGCTAAGATTTCTTTCTTAAGTGAGATACTGAAAATGATTAGATCTAACTTTTATAATCACAACAAATTTACAGTTTTTTGTGTAACCATGGTTAAATAAAGTTAAATGTGGGGAAAATGAAGTCATGTCATCTTATTATTGTTCACCATAGTTTACATGTCTACTGCTTTATGATTTATAAAAATATTTCCTCACATCACTTCTATAATTTAGAATCACAGATTCAGAATTGTTGGGGACTTTTGAAGTCATCTAGTCCAACTACCTCATTTTACAGAATCTGAGAACCAGGGAGGTCAGAACAAATTCTCTTACTTTCATTTTATAAGATGAGAAAATTCAGGCTCAGAGAGGTGGGCCAATTTGCAAATAGGCCCAGAATAGAGGAATATAGAAAACTGACACTTAAACTCAGCTCTTGTGACCAAAAACAGGTGCCTTCTCCACTATATTGAGCTTTAAGTGTATGGTCAACACAGACTACAGGATACTTAATGGATAAGCGAGCAAGATTTTTGTGTAAAACTAACTAGCCATAATGATGTGGCTATAAAGCCATATTCAACTCCTTTATTCCATTTTCCTCCCAACAAACTGTACCACAAAATCCTGAAAAATGAGGAGTAAGAATGCACTAAAGACATTTTTCACAACTTTAAGCTCTAAGCTTCTTTTTCCTATTAGTCAACCCATAATCCAATAAGCAGTGCTATGTGCTAGGGGGCTGTGGCTATAAATACAAGAATGAAAGAATACCTCTTCTTAAGAAGCTTACCTTTTTTTAGGGGAGAGAACAAGTATAAATCTAAGTATATTCAGAATAAATATGGAAGATATAGGATAATTAGAAGAAAAGTCCCTAGCAATTGGGTGAGTGAGATCAGAAAAGAGATGCAATATGATTGAGAATGAGATAATATTCCAATCTCTGAACAATCCAAATTACAAAGAACAAAGAAAAGAAGAGTGATGGACTTGAGTCGAGTATGACACATGAACAATAACTTGCACCTGAGAAATGGCATAAAAATTAATATTATCAAGGACAAGTGTGACCCATCTTTTTTCATGTATTGCAAAGAAGTAACTCATGGTACATTGGAATTTCTGAAATATTCAAAGTAACAGTACATTTATATAGATATTGCAAAAAGGATTTGTAGAAAGATGTGGATAAGAATCACACATGACACTTACAATCTGCATTATAATCATGCTTATGAATTAATGGGGCAAAGCATCAAAATAAGTATTCATTTTAGGAAGCAATTAAGAAGCACTGGGTTCTCCCCAATACCACTTTTCTTCCCTGCCCAATGAACCCTGATGCAGCAAATCATCCCCATCAACATTTCCAATTAAACATGAGTTCTGAATATGTCCAGAAAACAAGTAGATTTTTGTTATTCAGTCATTTTCAATCATGTCTAACTCTTTTTGATTCTTTTGGGGAAGAGGGGTTTACTGGCAAAGACAATGGTGTAGTTTATTTCCTTTTCTAGTTCATTTTACAAACAAGGAAACTGAGGCAAACAGGGTTATGTGATTTGTTTGAAGTCACAGAGCATTTAAATACAGGTCTTCCTCACTCCAAGTCCTGCACTCTGTCCACTGTGACATCTAGTCATCCTAAATAAACTTATAATTGAAAATTAAATAGCAGAAAGATCCTAAAATGCTTCTTTTAAAAAATATGTTTGATGTTTAAATGACTTCTTTTACGGAGTTTTTGCTTTAAATGCCTAAATCCATCCTTTATGCAGTGGTTAGAAAGATAAAATTTTGAGGGTCAGTTTCAGTATTTATTAGCTGCATGACCCCATACAAATTGTTTAACCTGTGCTGTTTTACCTCATCTATGAAATGAAAAAAAATTAGTATTTGTACTATTTTCCTCTGAGATTTGCTGTTTTGACATAGAAAAAATGTTTTAAATTATAAAATACTATATAAATATGAGACATTTTAATGATAAAATGTCCTTTTTTAAACAAAAGGATATTAGGGATGCGTCCTTATTACTATCCAAAATTAGAGATCCCAATCATTTCTTTTCTTTTTTGTATTCTGTGGTTTACAGAATACATATCAGAAAGGACAAATACCTGCTGGTGCTCCAAGGGACAACGACTACATACTACAGCATTTCTGCAGTGATAAAACATATGAAACGTATTTGTTTTTATCTTTCCTGCCTCCATTCTGTCCAAGTTTCTGACCTTTTAGGGTTATCCATGCATGGAGACTACCAGTGTCAAGCTGCCCAGACTAAGCACCAAAAAACACGGGGGTGGAAGGGACAAAAAAGATTTTGATGAAGCACAAAGCTTCTAAGAAGAGCCAGGTGCATCTGTTCATATCTTTGACATAATCCATTATTCTCCATTGGAGAGAGACAGTCAGGATCAGTATTACTTTCACAGATCAACCACTTCTGAAACAATCCTGTGATGACATATCAGGCCTGAGGAATACCACATTTTATTCCATTACCCTCCAGAATAACTTCTTGGCAAATCTTGGGTGTTTTCATCAGGAAGGAACTCCTAATACCCTTGGGTTCAGAGCTGTTTTCCCCCTACCCCTTGTCAACGATATTAGTACATGTATTCCTCATTTTTTATTGACAAGGAAATTAAAACTTTGGCTTTACCTAGGGGTGCACAGCTACTAAGTGCCTGAACTGGCTAACTTCTGGTTCTACCATAATGACCCATGGCTACCAGAACCTAGTCTACCTCAAAGTTTATGTGACAAAGGCAATGTCTCATAACCAATTAGTGGCAAATCCATGACTAGAACCCCAGTCTCCTGAGCCTCCCTGTCCAATCTTTTTTCTTTCACCTGGTACCTTACCCTATAAGTGACAAATAACATTCAAAGGATGATGGACAAATAAGAAAGCCAGGATAGGAAAAGATTAAATTATATAAATTCATCTATGCTTTTTCTTTTACTAATGATTGTCAAGTACATGCAAGATAACTGCTAAAAATGAATATTAATAAAAAGTCACTTAATTTCACATTTCCTTAAGCAATTAAACCCTGACCTGCAATATTTAGCAGCATAACTGAGTAAATCGGACCAAGATTTGTTTTTTGACTTAGAAGTTTACTCAGGAAGATTGCTTTAATAGCCAGATGTTTTAAAAATAATAAAAATGTAGGCTAAGTTGTAATATTTTTAAAAAGACAAACCCAATAATACATTTTCCTGTGTATAATGGAATGCTATGCTATTCTCTGAACATTACTGACAAATAGACAGTTACTTCCCCGGTCCCCTTAATCTTTCACTCCATTTATGGTTCATTTATTGTCAGGTTCAACTTGCAAATGCACTAGGCAAATGTACAGCCTTATTCTAATTTCTTAGGTGGTGCTGACATAGATGATGTGCTATAAGTAGAAAATAATTTATTGAAAGAAGTGAGGTCGCAGTTTCAAATTGACAGCCTGCCATTTTGTATTTGCATTTTTCTCCTCCAAGATAACTTTTGACAGAGCGGTCTGATTTATATGAATCATCTATATTACTAGGGGGTTTCAAGATAGGCCTTAAATTCAGTATATGAATTAGTTCACTGAACACAAAATGGCAGCTGGATTTTCAGATGGGTATATCTTTGTTAATTTTTTAAAAAGATCAATAGGAAAGAAAAGTCAGCTAATTTTGATAGGAATTTAGTACTGTACAGCAGACTATAATTGGGACAAAATAGTACTCTGCAAATTGAGAAACTGGGAAGTACTGTGTAGGATAATAAAATGAATATCTGACAGTACATGACTCAAGGATTTTATGATCTATTTTCATAGTAAAGGCAGTTTCATATGTTGTTTAGAAATCACACAAAATAATAATATAATGGGGAAATATTACATAGCTAATGAAATATATCTAAAATACACAGAGAAATCAAATACTGGATCATCCATTGAGAATGGATTCAAATTGAAATTAAATGTTTGATAATGAGGAAAACAATTCAATCACTCTTAAATTTTTAGGGAAAAGCAAAAGAAAAGCTGCTATTATCTTGAAAAAGGGAAGAGATGTTTTGGAATTACTATATAAAAGAAGAGGCCATAGATGTTTTCAAAATTAACAGTGTGTGGTTGGTAATTCTGCCCTAACGTGTTATATTTAAAAAAAATACAAAGCAATTTGAAGCTTATGGATAATTCTCTATTATTTCCATGTTCTTTTGAAAGTAAGTACACTTTAAAGTAAATAGTAATTTGGAACAATGAATGACTTACTGGGTAGAAACGGAATATATTTAGAAATAAAAGTCATATAAAATAAAAAAAAGTTTAGGTTTGTTAAAAATGATTTCAAATGACTCAAAAGATTGTAAAGATGTACATAATCAATTACATCACACTCCTGCTTTCAAAGAAGAGATGGAGAAATGGTAATCCTCATAATTCAGTATAGTATTAGCTACCCAGTGGGAGGTTTTTAAATGTTAAATGACTTAGTAATATATGCGTGGTCAATCAGCTTCAAAGGAGAGTCCCTAAGACATACCTTGAATTAGTGACCTGATTTATAGTTAACATTCAGTGACTTGTGGCTTTTTTTTAATGGTTATAAAACTGTACAGAATGTTAGATGTCAAATGGAGACTTTTATGAAATGGCTACAAAATTTTATACTATCTTATTTTTTGAAAATATAGTATCATGGGCTAGCTAGATGGTGCAGTGGATAGAGCACCAGCCCCAAGTTCAAATCTGGCTTCAGACAACTTAACACTTCCTAGGTGTGTGACCCTGGGCAAGTCACTTAATCCCAATTGCAAGCAAGCAAGCAAGCAAGAAAGAAAACAAAGAAAGAAAGAAAAAAGAAAGAAAAGAAAATATAATATCATTCAACTTTGATAGACTTAGACTTAGCTCTTCTCAGCAATACAATGATCTTAGACAATTCTAAAAGATTCATGATGGAAAATGCTATATCCATATTCAGCGAAAGACCTATGGAATATAATTACAGATTGAAATACACCATTTTTACTTTTTTTTGGTTGTTTTTCTCATAGCTTTTCCCTTTTGTTCTGATTCCTTTTTCATAACATGACTAATGTTTAATATGATTGTATTAACCTATAATGGCCTGACTGCCATCTTGGGAAGGGGTGAGAGAAAGAAAGGAGAAAAAATGGAAATCAGTATCTCATAAAAATAAATGTCAAAAATTAATAATTTTTTTAAAAAAAGAAAAAAGATTAGTATCATCAATTCTATGATTCAAAAAAGGATTTCAGTGTCTAAATAGGACTATTTAAAATAATATTCTTATGTTACCAAAATCCTATGCTTCAGAGTAGGAATTATCTTGGATCTACTTATTTCCTGTATAATTTTGGTGATAAGCCTTAACTTGTTATCATCTCATCTAGAAATTATAGAAGTTTTACTTATCCATACTGTTCCTTCTAGCTCTAAATTAGATGATTCTAAGTCACCCCAAACTTTAAAAAATTATATTAGTATGATCCACAAATATGTCTGACTGTCCTTATTCAGAGTTGGCCTAGTATAGACTTACACTTATGCTATGAAATCTCTAAGCATTATTGTTTAACATAGATTCCTGGCTTTACCATAGCGTTTCTCCCTGAGTTTTTCTCCTCTAGAGTTGTAGGTTCTACTCCTTTCCTATGGTAGGGCTGGGATTTTAATATTTTTTTAGTGGGGGGGGGGGGCTTAAATTTTATTTTCAAATTGACAGTATTACCTGCCACAGTTGTCAAAAAGTTTCAGTTATTATTCCCTTCTAAAAGTCATTACTGCAACTTCCACCACCTATCACCATGTAAATATCTTGGGTTGATCTGTGAACAGTAGCAGGTGATACCCAAGTGCCTACTGTGATCAGGGAAATAAATGTGTGAGAGGCAATTTGTTTCTAAGGGGAGACATTGCAGAAGGGAAGGGTTCTCATCCAGTGTGAGCTAAGTATGTGTGTGTCTATGGGAGCTTCAGTAATATTTTGCCTAGGAAATTATCTTTTCATAGTACATTAGGACTTACTAATTTAGAGAATTTTCTAGGACTCATAGCAAAGCAAGGGGCAGGTACAATTTTTACAGATAATATTGACAGAATGGAACACATTCAAAGCATAGATAAGTTACAAAAAGGAGGAGTTAGCTGGCTTTTAAGTCAGAAGTTGTTTTAATCAGAGAAGAAATGAGGAATGAAAACCAGAGTAGGGTGAATGGGGAATGTGATAACACTAAGTAAACTCAAGAAGAAAAAATTTTTTATCTCACACATCATAACCTACACATTCATATCCTACATGTTTCTCCTGCACATCGAATTACTTTAATTCCTGTCTCTTGGGTAATCTCTCATAATTTCGGCCTGGTAGTTCAGACGAAAAGAACAATTCTCAGTAAGTCAGTAAGATCTGAGTTCAAATATTACTTCAGGCATTTCCAAGTTGCGTGAGCCTGGCAAGTCACTTATCCTCATTATGCCTCAGTATCCCTGTCTATAAAATGAGAGGGCTTGGATATCATGGTCTCTAGCTATGTGATACTATGAACTGTAAGGTTCGATTTATAAAAGCTTATTTTGCATACATATATACAAAATGACAACAATAAAAAACCATGTATTTCCTTTTTTTTCTATTATGAAATTTACATATATTTTTCATTCTTTTTTCCAAAATCCCTATGAGGTAAAGAGGTATTATAATTATTTTTACTGATGGGGAAATTAAGGCATAGAGGAGGCAACAACATACAATATAATTATATGAAGTTATGTCTTCAATAGTTATTTTACCTGTTCTAGACTATTCAGGGGCAGCCATGTCTACATAAAATTTCAACTCCTGGGCACATGAAAAACCCAGTTAATAAATATTCATTGATTGACAATTAGAGTAATAAATGTTTTCAAGGTAAAACTTAAGCAGATATACATTTGTTTTCATTCATTTGGAATATCTATATGGACACTGGGATGTCTATTTAGATTCTAAAAAAATATTGTTATTCCTTTAAAAGGTTTAAAATCTTGTGACAGAAGTTGCCACTATGAGAAATGAAGAATAAACACTTTTATAGAAAGGACCATTGTTATAAGAGCTCTTCTTGAGAGTGTACAGCTCTTGAGAGTATATGTGTAGATTGCTGGCTGACCATGACAGATGAGGTCTCTATGTCCAAATTGCTTAGTGCAAGCAAAGTACAAGATGAGAAAGAAGGGTCCTTGAATGTGCAAAAAAAAAAAAAAAAAAATTCAAGGAGACAACCACACCACTCAGGAGGAAGTGAAAAGGGCCAAATCTTGATTTCAAACTTGCAAAAATTGCCATGTAATATAAAAAAAAGGAGGGGGAAGGAAATAAAAATATTTTCTTATGGGAAAATGAGTTTTTTTTTAAAAAAGAAAAGAAACTTGGGGAAACTAAGTGATACAGTGATACACTGAAACTTTAATTGAAATTGTTCCTTGATGTATCAAAAAATTAATGTATATCATTTTGACAGTCTTTTACTTGAAGATGAATGTTTTCTTCACTTGATTCCTCCTGGATCCAGCAATTTAGTGGAATACGTAAGTGATAAGCAATGATTCTGTCTTGCATGGAAGAAGTCTACATAATATAATCTAATCCATTCAACAGGAAGAAGACTTGATCTGTAATTTCAGTAATCCTAAAACATTACCATTGTTTTAATCTTCTCATTTTGAATATAAGTGAAGAGAGAATCTTTCTTCTCATCCCCTTAACCTTTGCCAATCTCAACCCCTTAAAATATTTATTCTCTTCTTTAACACACTAATCAAGTTGAAAAACTACAGAACTTAACCTCCAGGTGTCTCTCAGCCATGTATAATTGCTATATTTGTATTTTGATCATCTCAGAAGTCTGGTACTCTGTAACTTTCCACTGTTATTGTTCTGTTTCCCTGTATTTTAAAAAGTGGTTTTGGTTAATTCAGATCACTTGTGTCCCGGCAGCTTTCCAAATTGTGTTTTATTTTCATAAGGTCCCACACAATTTCAAATAAGACGCCTTCATTTTGCTCAATTGGAGTAGCATCTAAGTACTTCACACCCACACACGCAAGATTGTGGTTTCCAGGGAATAGCAGGAAAGTGAAGTACAGTCTCCTAGGCCTACAAAGTGACTTCTGTGTACCATGATGTCCATATATAGAGTTTCCTAAAAACCCTCAAAATGGCATATTGATGTGAATGTCCACCACTTCCCACTCCATAGGGATGAGTTTTTATAAAGAATTAAAATAGACCAAGAAGTTGGATAAATGGTTTAACTAACCTTACTTGCTAGTTGCTAGTTCAAAATCTCAGAAAAAAGATTAACTTTACATTGTCCCACCCCCAAAACCAATAGATTTAATATACAAACAAGGCAATATTGTTTCACTGTTAAAGAATTACTCAAATTCAACATTGATATTAGCACAGGCAATGTTAACTAACCAAACTATGGAGACTTTTTTTTTCAAATTAACTTTTAATTTAAGCTTTAAAAATCATAGTAAATTAACAAAAATTTATCTTAACTCTTTCCCACTTTTCCTCTCTACTGAAAAAGAAAAAAAAAGTAAGCCAAAAAAACCCATTTATAGCAAATATGAATGGTCAAGTACAGCAAACCAGAATTTGCTGTGTCTAAGTACACACACACACACACACACACACACACACACACACGTTTGAATGATGGATGTTTTATACTCTTTGGATTCTTTGAGTCTGCTAAGCAAAAAATATTCTGTAATGACACGAACTTTTTTCTTGAATTATACAAGTTTCACATGTCACATTTGGAATCCTCATCTTGGCAAATGGTATTTACATCTCTAAAGTTACCATAAACCTCACTATTTCCTATAACTCTCTTGATCTAACAAAGATGTATAGTCAGTGGCTCCATTCTAGTATCTTTCCCCTACAGAATTTACTTTAAAATTTCTCTCTTGTTTTACTTTTGGATCAAATAAAATAAGATAATCTTATCACAGTAAATATAAAGCTTAAATGGGTTAAAATGATCAAAGCTATAAGGGAAACATGATTAGATAATAGTTCATTTCAAAAAATAAATTAGGGGTCTGAAGGTCCTATGAATCAAGAATGTGACATTTTAGCCAAATATAGCTACTGTGATTTTAAGCTGCATTGAGACAGGGCATCTGGGATCAAGAAAGTGATGTTTCCAAAGCACTCTGACTGATAAAGCCAGTATGGAATGTTGGGTTCAGTTTGGAACATTATATTTTAGGAAGAATGTTGATAAACTAGATGAGATCTAAAGGAGGGTAAGTAGAATGGACAGAGAGCCTTGACAACAAGCCACAGAACAATAGGTTGAAACAACTGGAGATATCTAGTTTGAAGAAAAGTAAAATTGGGGTCAGGGTACATGATAGCTGTCTAAATATTTGAGAGGTTGTTATGGAAAAGAGGACAAACTACAGGGGGAAGTTAGGTTGCATATGAAGAAAAACTAGTGGAGCTGTCCAATGTAAAAGAGACTGCTTCCAGAGGCAGTGTAACTCCCCTCACTAGAGATCTTTCAGTAAAAACTGGAAGACCACTTGCTTGGTTTACTGAAGAGAGAAGTTTTGTTCAGGTCCAAGGTAGCCAAATTTTTGGGAACCATTCCAATTCTGAAGTCCTTTGTCACTGCTTTAGGAATATGCATTAGAGCAATGGTTCTCAATATGTGGGCTGTGAGTTCCTGGTGAGACTACAGAGTTGTTGAGCTTGGTTCATGAATCCATATGTAAAACCAAAAATAAGCAAAAATACTATCTATAAAATAATATTTTTTATACAAATATATTGCTAATTTTCTAATGTATATAAATGACATTATGATTAATAAAGTACAAATTAATTTACAAAATGACCAAATTCATAGTAGTTTATTATGTATTTTTTCAATCACAACTGCTATCACAGCTACATCTGACAGTATAAAATGGTTCTCCTACTCATAAAAGGTTAAGAGTATCTCTAGCTTTTTTCTTCATTTTCTGCATGATTTCTCTTACTTCCCTTCTGGTCAACTCTAAATTTTCTTTCTTAGTAGCTCTAGTTTTCACTCCAGAGTTTAAACTGCCTAGAAATTCTTTTTCTCTGCTCTTCCCCTCATTTTCAGTAGTAAGATTAAATTCACAATGGAGGGCCTTCTATCATTGTACATCTTTGATTTCAACTCTTTGGAAAGAAAGGTACATGTATATCACATAGAAAGCTGAGGATGTATTAGGAAGTGAGTTTCAAGCAGTGCATGGATCTCTATGAGATATATAACTAGACTGAATAAGACCCAAAAGTTCTTGTTTACTTTCAATTGAAAATTTCAAGACGCACTTGCAAATTGTTGAAAGTTTTATTTTGATGGGTAGGGCAGACTGAATGAAAAATGAAACACTGAACTAGAAACTATTTTCTGTGTACTAATTTCAAAACCATGAGAAGCAAAAAAAAATCTTTTTTTTAATCTCACAGTAATGAACAAATAAGTTAGCTTGGAGAATCAATTAGGCAAGATTTCTGGCTTGCCACATCTCTGGGCCATCCCAAGATTAAAAATTGTCTAGGGTATTCTATCTGGAAGTTCAATTGCACTGCAAGGAATAGAAAACAATAAAATGAAATTCTGTGGTTGGAACATGGTTAAGCTTTGTCACCAGTTTCATTGTCTTCATCATCATCACAAAAGATTTCAAGATTTACTTCTATAATGGTCCTCTAAAAACCTAAAACACAACTGTTTACAGACTCAGTAGTTATTATTGATAAAACAACATCTCAACTCCATTTTGTTCAGTCTTACTCAACTGTTCAATTATCATTAGCTGCTATTGATGGATTTATTTCCCCCTATAGTTTTGTAGTGACTCATTGCTAATGTCTCAGTGCTTGACCCAGAATAACTCTTGTGAAGAATTTTGAGATTTGGAGAATCAGAGATGATGATTTTTCAAGGGTTGGCTGGGGGTGGGTGAGTGAAATCACTTAGGTTGACTGTTAAATAAACTTTTCCTGCTACAAACTCAACAAGATCAGTTTGCTAATTTGGAACTATGCTCAAAAAGTTAAAAAAAAAAAAAAAACTATGTATACCCTTTGATCCAGCAGTGTTGCTACTGGGCTTATATCCCAAAGAGATCTTAAAGGAGGGAAAGAGACCCACATGTGCAAAAATATTCATGGCAGCCCTTTTTGTAGTGGCAAAAAATGGAAACTGAATGGATGCCCATCAAAATGAAGAATAGCCGAATAAATTATGGTATATGAATGTTATAGAATATCATTATTCTGTAACAACCAACCAGCAGGATGATTTCTTTTTTTTTTTTTTCCCATTGCATCTTTTTTTTTCTTTTTCTTTACAAGTTATATGCATGGCTAATTTTACAGCATTGACAATTGCTAAACCTTTTGTTCCAATTTTTCCCCTCCTTTCCCCCATTCCCTCCCCCAGATGGCAAATTGACCAATACATGTTAAATATGTTAAAGTATAAATTAAATACAATATAAGTACACATGTCCTAACAGATATTTCTCTTTACAAAAAGAATCAGACTTTGAAATAGTGTACTATTAGCCTGTGAAGGGAATCAAAAAATGCAGGTGGACATAAATATAGGGATTGGGAATTCTAGGTAATTGTTCATAGCCATCTCCCAGAGTTCTTTTTCTGGGTGTAGCTGGTTCCATTCATTACTGTTCTATTGGAATTGATTTGGTTCATCTCATTGCTGGAGATGGCCATGTCCATCAGAATTGATCATTATATAGTATTGTTGTTGAAGTATATAATGATCTCCTGGTCCTGCTCATTTCACTCAGCATCATTTCGTTTAAGTTTCTCCAGGCCTTTCTGAAATTATCCTGCTGATCATTTCTTACCAAACAATAGTATTCCATAGCATTCATCAGCAGGATGGCTCTCTTCAACAAAGAAATGATTCAAACTAGTTCCAATTGTTCAGTAACGAAGAGAGCCACGTACACCCAGAGAGAGGACTATGGGAACTGAATATGGACCACAACATAGCATTTTCACTCTTGTTGTTGTTTGCTTGCATTTTATTTTGCTTCTCTTTTTTTCTTGTGAGGCATGATAATTGTATAAATATGTATACATATATTGGATTTAACATATATGTTTACCATGTTTAACGTATATTGTACTACTTGCCATCTAGGAGAAGGTGTGGGGGAATGGGGAAAGAATTGGAAGACAGGGTTTTCTAAAGCCTAATGTTGAAGAATTGTTTATGCATGTTTTGAAAAATAAAAAGCTTAAATAATAATAATAATACAAGCATCCACAAAAAAAGAGTTGGAAAAAAAGGATCAGTTTGCTAGGACTAATAGTGCTAATAACTATTTAACACCAATGTATTAGCTCATGTCTTAATTAGTCTTAAAGAAGGAATAAGGGGTATATATATTACCCCTACCTCTACCACACAGAGAAACACGCAGGCTAATAAAATCCTAATATATATCACTTAACTGAAAATCTCTAACTTTTTAAATGAAAAAAAAATTCTTCCTGACATAATAAAGATAACAAAATCATTTAAATTCAACCTGAAGTACTCTGTAGAGAAACTTTCTTCTTTAAAGGACAAGTGAAAGTAATAACCATGAACATCTATCTCTGTCAAGAATAACAATAACATCCAAACCAATAATTAGAGCTAATTTTAAAATAGCACTTTAAAGTTTGCAAAGCAGTTCATATATGCTATCTCATTGATCCTCATTACCACTCTGGGAGGAAGATGTTATTTTCTGGATCAAATAATGAAATTGAAATATAGTTATCCCCCCCTTCCACATCGTGACTTTCCCCACTTTGGTTCTGATTTATCATCAATTAGCATAAGAAATTAAATGGGAATTTGGGGGGAATTTGGGAGAAACAGAAGTCTGAACAGTTCACATTCACAGCTTAAACTCTCCACACATACCTTGAATGAGAACCCCTCATCTAAAGGTTGGGACATAAATTGCCTATTTTGGCATAAGGCTCTTGATGACCTTTATGTTCTTTCACAACTGAACTATCAGGTGTTCCCGAACTTGATACATGTCTTGCCTATATACATTTGCATTTGCTGTCCATCATTGAGGATCCTCCCACTCTGTTTTCACCTCTCAAGATATCTTGTCTTACACTTCAGACTCAGCTCAGTTGCTGCCTCCTCTGTTAAGCCTTCCCTGGTCTCCATTACTTGTTAGCCCTCTCTCCTTTATCAATTTACTTTGCATTTTGGGTGACTGCTCATAAATGTATAGTGAAAAGTGACAAAGCTAAGATTTGAAGTAAAATTTTTCTGATCAAGTGCCATCCCACATAGTATACCATTCTATACTTTCCACTTTAAAAGATAATTTTTTTTGAGGGGGTGGGGATGGGCAGCTAGGTGGTACAGTGAATAAAGCACTAGCCCTGAAGTCAGGAGGACCCGAGTTCAAATTTGACCTCAGACACTTAATACTTCCTGTTTGTGTGACCCTGGGCAAGTCACTTAACCCCAACTGCCTCAGCAAAAAACAAACAAAAAAATTTTTTTCCCCCAATGAAGTCAAGATCTCAATAGTCTGACCAATATTTTATTTTGAAGTCCAATAGTATTTAAATTATTTGTTACCTCTAAAATTTCTAATCCCAACTCTTCTCTTACTATCACACATATTTGGGCATAAAAGCAGATTCAATGGAGAGAAACACATTCCCAGAACTGGGAAGGATCTTAGAATCTCACTCCTCCAACCTCTACCTGAATAGAAATTCAACCTTCCCTCGTAGTAGCTATTCAACTTTTCCTTGTGGACTGCTGGTAATAGAGAACAAACATCCCCTTTTTAAGAGGGCCCATTCCACTTTTGGAAAGATGTAATTGTTTGGAAGTTTTGCCTTGTATGCAGTCTAAAACCTCTAATCACTGTTTCTACTTGTGCTCTCTGGAGCTGATTTGTTGAACGATCTTTTTCTTCTTGAAAATAAGAAAAAAATACACATACCCACAGGCACACATATTTAAATTCAACAAAATCCACTGTATGATTTACTTAATTTCTAATGAATGTGGGTTACAGCTGTGCTTCTTAAAAATCACCTGAATAGAAGGATTATTATACACTTCATAAATACCTCTTTGGCAGACATGTAATCATTGACTCCCTAATGAGGCTACTACTTTTGATTTAAATAATAGCAGTTCCCATTTACCTAGCACTTTATACATTACAAAGCACTTCCCTCATAGCAACACTCTTAAAGTAGGAAAGGAGGTAGTGCTAATGTTATTCCTATTTTATAGATGATGAAAGACAAGTGCATAACCACATGGTTAGCGTTAGCCTTAGGACTCAAATCCAGGCCTTCTAACTCCTTTCTAGTTTGATCAACTGATAGCCAGGCCATCAATTCAGATGCAACTTACTAATGTCAAGGTCTGAAAGCCTCCTTTTACATAATGTAAGTGTGGTAGCAATGTTTCAATCATGAATAACACATAAACCACTCTCGCTCCAATACTGTGACCAATGCATACTTGCCATTAAAATATTACTAACAGCAGGTATGGTTTGTGTTTCAAAACAAACACCAGGAAATAGTTTTGTAACCCTGGACCAATATCCATTTCATGAGAGTATTTCAAAGGGCACAGAGAGACATTCAGAGATTAGAGGTAATATTTACCCCATTCCTGCCTCAGCTATCTGATATCTATTCCTATGTGGATTTCAGCACTCAGACACAATAAAACTTATTTTTTTGTGAAACTGATTTCTCTAACCTAAGTATAGTTAGTGTAGTGTTAGTAGAGTTGTCAATTTACCAGTTTACCAGGACATTGGGGGGAAGTGGTAAAATTAATTCTGGAAGTAAAATATTTACACTTCTAAAAAAAAGATGAAGAGGAGGAAAAAGTAGGATGGTATGTCTATAAAATGAATGATTCACTGTGGAAGGCACAATCTTCATTTACTATTTTGTTATGGCAAGGGAGCAAGCATGACAACAAGTCTGCATGGCAGACACTCCTAGCCTGACTCAATAAATGGTAGGATGACTGGGAAGAGGTGGCTTTTTTTCCAACCAAATTGGTGATGCACACGAGCAATCACTTTCAAGTTCATATCCTCTGACGCAGAAGAAGTCATTTCCACTTAAAAAAAAATTCTTTTCTTCCTGTGGTATCACAGCCCAGATAAACAGGCAGCAGACAGAAACCCACTGAACAAGTAGGTGTGTGCAAAAACATCCCACACTGACTGTCTGCAAAATCCTCAGACAGCCTCAGTTAAAGAAAAAAAAAATCCATTACTTTCCACCTCCACAAAGCTAAAAATCAAAATAACCTTCATTCTACCAACATCCAGGTTTCAGAGAGACACCATGAGGAGAGTAAAGGAACTATAAGGGCAAAACAAATTCCCATATTGGTTATCTTTTTTTTCCCATGGGAAGGAATTTTTAAGATAAATAAAAAATAAGATTAATAATTTAAAAAAATTGATAGTGTAGTTGAACTTGGACATGAGAAAAAGCCACAATTTTGTCCTAGGAGAGACTTGTTGGTATTAAGCCTATCAATAAAAAAAATTTACACAGTTAAAAAAAAAAAAAACAAGAAAGATAAAGGAAGAGATGAAAAACAGGTTTTTAGATACTTTATATGAAGGGCTTCATAGAACTCTAGCTCCGAATTGTAAATCCCCAAATATTCTTTTTTGGCAGGGAGATGCTAAAAGACTCAATCTGAATCATAGAATACACAACACAGATGAAACTTGAATTCAAGGCTTTCTGATTTTTTGGCCATCTCTCATAGTTAAAGATATTAAAAATATCAGAAACAATCTTACAATGAAGATTCTTAAAAGAGTTGTGACTTTCTGACTGGTATTTTTTTTTTTTAAGTCATTTGTCAATTACTGGGTCCTATCTGCAGCTTTTTCTCACTTGATTTTGATAGGGCATTGTAATAACCTAAGCTTCATTAAATTTATCTTGCCCATTTTAGCAAGGGAGCAAAAGAGGGATAGATTAAAATTTTAGACTAAGGACTTTATACAGGTGCTACACAAAAAACAGAAGAATAAGCTTTGTGCTTAGGCTAGTTATTGAGCCAATGCTTTCTCTACTATATCAGATTTTCTCAAGTCTCCATTTACAGGTATTCTCTCTTCCATTACTGACATGTAAATTAGTCCATCATCTACTAGATGAATGATTGTTCTAGTGTTGTTTTAACTTAATTTAACTATACAGGTTGGAACAAACAAATTCAAAGCAGGTGATTTCTATATTCCTTTCTAATTATAAATCTCATGGTCCTATGTTTACCAGGCTTGCAAATAAGATAATATTTTTCAAGCATTTAGCACAGTGCCTAGAACATAGTAGGTGCTTAATAACTGCCTGTTCCATTGTACATAATAACAGCAATATGATAATAACATAATCAACTGTGAATGATTTAGCTATTCACATCAATGATTTAGCTATTCTCTTCAATACAATGATCCAAGACAATTCCAAAGGACTCATGAAAAATGTTAACCATATCCAGAGAAAAAATGCTAATGGAGTCTGAATGCAAATTGAAGAATATTATTTTTCACTTTTTTGGGGGGAGGGTCTGTATATTCTTTCACAACATGACTAATATAGAAATATGTTTTGCATTACTTCACATTTGGACCTACATCAAATCATATCAGGGAGGGAATTTGTAAAGAAGAGAGGGAAAGAATTTAGAATTGTGAAAATTGTGAAAAACAACAAAAAAATGTTAAAACCATCTACTTTCAATTGGGAAAAAATAAAATATTACTGAGAAACTAAAAAAAAATTTGTTCTCTTCCCTCTTCATCTTTTACTATTACAAATACTATTACTATCACACTCAAGTTTTTTGCTTTCCAATATGCTTTAATTAATAAAATATATTATACAAATCTCTGTAATTATATAGAAAAGTATGTAATAAATTTTATGGAATTGATAAAAGGGAAAATTAGCTTTATTTTAAAAAACAAACAAAAGCAATTGATTATACCCAAGTCAGTTAGAAAAATAAAAGATTGAACAAATCAAAGATGAGTATAAAAATCTACTTACATACAACTTTGGCTTCAAAACTATAGTTATAATTAGACTATAGAATATAGTTAGAACAACTATTTTCTAATGAAGTAATTCACATTTTTAAAATTCTCCAATTTTCTTTTTTTCTTTTTCTTTTTGGCAAGGCAATTGAGGTTAAGTGATTCGCCTGGCGTCACACAATTAGTACATGCACACTCTATCCATTGTGCCATTTAACTGCCTGTTCCTCTTTGTAGGTTGTCACCTAATGCCGAAATATATTACTTCTATATTTTTACTTCTGAAATTTCTTATCTTTCTTCAAGGCTCTCCTGAAGTACTACTTCTTCCATGGAATCTTCCTTGATCCCTTTTCCTACTCCAGTGATTAGTGTTTTCTTGGACATGTCCAAAGTACTTTGTGTTCACCTTGAAGTCCTTAATTTTCTCTCAAGTTTTATTATTATATTTTGTATGGGGATATAAAATGGAGTTTTAAATTTTTACTGCTTTTACACTAATATATACTTATATGTACACATATGCGTATACACTACAGTCTCATTCCAATCTTGGTAAAATTTAAGCTTTCTTGAGGATAAATCCTTATCTGTCTGCATCTTCAGCACTGAATATACTGCCTTACTAAATACTTTTTTTTTTTTTTAACAGAATCTGGTTTTTCATTTTCCTGTGCTTTATATTACTCTACTAAAAATGATTATACATTTAAAAATCCAGGATTTTATCTTTTTATGCCCTTCAGTTCTAATTATATAAGAGGGAATTAGGCTTTTAAATAGCAATACTAGAATATTAAATAAGTTTCAATGCAAATGAAGAAGTCATAAGCAAATGTTGGATTTCTAGGAAGCTATTCAACTGCCATAGAGGGCCGGGGTTCCTCTATATGGTTCCTACCATATAGACTCATGCAGCATCTGCATAGCTAATACTTGTGACAGACATGTTTGATAAAATCAATAAATTAAAACATGCCCCAGAGAGCTAGAAGACTGAGCGCACAATGAGAGGTTTTTTCCAAGTGTGTGCATATTGAGGATCCTGGACAAACCATTTAGTTCATCACAAATTAATGTGAGCTGCATCAGTTAAGGTGAACAACCTGGAATGGATCAGTCTTTTCTCCATTAATGACCTGCTATTCTTGACTGTAACTAAACCTGCTCTTTCAAAACTGGAAGTACTGTTGGTGCAAAGGTTTGCTTATGCATTTATAGCCATCTGTGCACAACATGAACCTGAAAAGATAACAATTTCCTTAGGTTACTGTTTATAGTGTTTTTGCACACATGGAAAAAAAAGTTGGAGCTATAGTCAGAATTTAGACCCATGTTCAAACCCTTGTTTTGTCACTTATTACTGTTTTTAACCTATGTAACCCTAGTGAAGTCATAGCATCAATCAACATATATATATATATATAAAAATATAAAAATAATGATATAGGAGTATATGACTTCTAAGTTTACTTCTTAAGCTAATGTTGATTAATCTGATTTATTGCTTTAAACAAATTTTTCACAATGGCACAGTATGGTTTATAACAAAAGAGAATCACTTAACTTTTTCACATATTGATATCTAAAAATAAAAGTATAAACTAATGAAAAAGATAGCCGAATGAAAAGAGCACTGACTCTCCAAATCAGGAGCAGACAAATCTGGGTTCTAGCCCTACCTGTGACACTAGATAAATAATCCTGGGTAAATTACCATTCATCTTCTCTGAAAGTTACTCCAGACCAGTAATTCTAAACTCAGAAACATATCTTACTGGATACATAGTCTCTTCAAAAATCATAAAGTAACATTATGGTTATTATATATTATTATATATAATATTATTATATATATATATATATTATATATTCTTATGGTATATTTTTATTTATTTTGTGAAATATTTCCCAATGACAAATTAATTTAGTTCTGGAGTCACCCTTATAGGAAAACTCTTGGGGACTGTGGGTTAAAAGTTTGACCCCTCTGCTTTATACCAGTGGTATCAATTAAATAGAAATGGGAGCCACTCAACCTTACATAAGGATGCCTTTGGGGCTCATATTGACTTAGAAAACTATACATGTTCTATTATATTTTTATTTATTTTGCTAAACATTTTCCAATGCTATTTTAATACAGCTCCTCCACATTCAGGGACGTTATATGTCACAATGCTAAGGCTGTATGTTTGAGACCTTTACTGTAGACTACTTCCAATCTGAATTAGGCTATGCAAGGAAATGATTCACTATAGCACTTAGCTATTCAATATAAGGCAGATCTTTCTTAGACCCCATACAAAAGGATTTAGCTACAGAATTATGAAGTCACATTAGAATTTGCCTATCAAGTGTATCCATGAAACAAACCCTGGCACTTATACTAGAGTAAACTTCCCATTTATTAAGAATTCTTTTACATATTGGTAGTTCCTGGTCATTTTAAATGAGAAAAGAAACAAAGAATAACAAAGATCAGATAATCTAATTTTTTTTATATTTAGCTTTGAATAATCAGAATCCTATCTAAGCACCCAAAGCACTCATACAATTAAGTCCTTTTTATGACAAATACCTTGTTCCTCAGCCTGAGAATTTATCTAGAAGGTGCTATAAATTACTGAGACTAATCTTCTCAAAGGTAAGAAAGAGTTAACTGTGTTGATATTCTTTTGAGAGCTGCCTCTAGTACATGTCACATTACTCTGCAAATATCAAAACACTCAGTGTCAAGTGTGAGAAGTATCATATCCTCTAGTTTATACATAACATATTACCTTAGGAAAGCAAGAAATATGGTTAGGCAATTCATTTGTTGTCATGAAAAGCGCAGAGATTGGCATCAGGAGCTGAAGGACCTTGGATCCAACCTCAGTTCTATCTCTCATTACCTGTGTGGTTCTGAGAAAGTCACAAATTTTTCTAGGTCTCATATTTCTCTTTGAATGATAAAGTGAAGACCTGGTTAAATACAAAATGAGAGGGGGTGATCAGATTATCTCTAGATTCATTCTTCTAATTCTAAATCTTTTAATCTTACAATTTCTAAGAACTTTTCAGGCTTGAAATTCTAAATAGCAAGTAAACAAAAATTGAAAATTCTTTACTGGTGAGATGATACTGCATGTTATGTTAGATAGGTGCATGCTAAAATGTATAATATGTGTTACTGCATGATATTTGTATCTTAGAAATCTTGGCAAGGGGGGAGAAATCTCAGAGAATCAAATCAACAAGTTTTTAATTAGTAATTAATTATGTACAAAAAGGGCATAGTGAGAAACATCAGGAAATGTATATTTCAGTCATTGTCTTCAAGGAGCTAATAGTTTGGTTGGAATAATAGGACAGGAGAGGGAAAATTGTAAATTACATGTAATTTTAAGCATTCCTTTAATGTAAATGTGAAGGGAAATTTTACTATTAGAACAAAATATGGATTCACCTTTGATCCTATTGACAGTATTTTAAGTTGAAAAGCAATTCAATTAAATGATATGTTAGAATCATTTTGACAAAAAGAATATGTAGTATATTTTATATGGCTTCAAATATCTGAAGAATCATGTTTTCTTTCTATGCATGTACATACACATACAAACACACAAATGTTTTTCCTAGGTTGTCTGAGACAGCAGTTTCAACAACAGGCACATTTCACTGCTAGATAGGTTTACTGGGCTATCATACCTATAACAAAGGAATACAAGGTAGGGTAATTATTTTATGCCAGAAGGCCCCAAGAGCTGTGTTCTGTCCCTCATCCAATTATCCACACCCACATAAACTCCTCAAATCTTTTGGAATGACATAGAGAGGGAAATTCAGTCTTTTCTGGTGAAGTGGGAGGCCAAATCAAACAAACCACTAGTAGAGGAAAGGAAGTGGCTTCCAAATATGTCCCTGAATATTTTGGTCTAAAACATTTTCCATGTTGTGGGTTTGCATATTTTTTTTCTTTTGGAAAAAAATAACAACAAAAAAGAGAAAAACAAGCTTGGTTGTAATTGAGATATACTCTTTGTGACAAATCCTAAACAAGTTAAAAAGAGTTACTTAAAATCCCATGTACCTTTCAATATTACTTTTCCTTTATCTCTACAGTCAAAAATGATTTGCCTTCTTAGAAGATCATGGGATTTTAATTTTTTTCATATACTTTGATACTCCACTTTGTAATTGTGTTTCTTCAGTATATGTCTCATTTTCCTCTACTAGATTCCAAACTCTCCAAGGACAATCCCAACACTTGGCCTAATACTTTGCAAAGACTAAGAGTATAATGAATTTGAATTGAATTGAGTTAGCTATTGAAGTCCTTACATTAGAAGGAAGCTAGTAATATAAAGATCTCTTTCTCAATTAGCAGCCTTGAGATGATTACATGAAGCCTAGAAAGGAATTCAAGTTGAGAAGCTTTTCTTTTTTGAGGGAGACTGTGGTTGAGACCTGTCATTTTATCAGCATAGGAAGCAACTCCTATTTATTATAGGATGTCCTTTGAATTTAAAAAGTAATTCTGATTGAATTCTCTCCCTTTTTCTAAGGGGGAAAAAGAAAATTATTTAAATACAACTTCATAAACACACACGCACACATTTACTATTTTAAATTAAATACAATTTTGCTACCACATCTGTTATTACCTAGATTTATGAGGAAATTCCCTCAATGTATCTTTTCTGTAGTTTTTAGATCTTATTGCTCTCTTGAGACCAATTTTCTATAAATATCTTAAAGCTGCTGCGTATTAATGAAGTGCTTAATTTTAATCTCTAGTCAATCAGTTAAGTCTTTTTCAGCATTCTTATTTTTAGAGAACTGACACCTAGGGCATAAAAGGGACACAAAGAACTTTTGAGATCATCTAATTCAATACTCTCATTTCATTTCATAGAAGAGGAAACAAAGGTGGTAAAGGAAATATAAGTGATAAAGTGACTTTATCAAGGTCACAAATCTAGGTTGGTAGCAAAATTGTACTTAATTTAAAACAATAAATGTGTGTGTATTTATGAGGCTGTCTTTAATTTTTTTCTTTTTTCCCCCTTAGAAAAAGGGAGAGAATTCAATTAGAAGTATTTTTAAATTCAAAGGACATTCTATAATAAAAGGCACACAAGAAGCAGTATAGTAGAAAATTGCCAAGAATTTAAGTAAAAGACAAAAAGCAAACAAACAAACAAAAAAACCCTGAATGGGCTCACAGACCTTTGTCAAGTCACCCAAAGACATTGAGGTTCAAAGAGTTATAAACTGGGAATGGTCATTATTATTATAGGACTACTTCTCAAGGTTACTGGAAGGCAAATATCAAATAAACTTGAGAGTTTTATGATGACAAAGAATTAGGGAAAAATAAAATATCATTAAATTAAATTCATTCCTTTTGTAATAGTAAACCAGTTCATCTCAAAGTACTGAATATTACTGCATAATAAGAAATGATGAATATGAGAAATTCAAAGAAAGGGATGAATGGTATGAATTGGTACATTATCATATAAGCAGGAGCAAAAAAAGACATCCAATCATTATAATAATGTAACTGAAAAGAAAACTAAAAGGAATCTAATCTCTGCATGACTATAATAAATAAACTTGATGCCACCAAATAAATTGAAACATACCTCCATGCTCTTGGCATAGAGGTAGTTCTGGGACTATTGAAAGAGAATGTTTATACAATAGATGTTTTGGTTTAGCTGTTTTTCTTTGTTATAAAAAATGATTCAGTTCCAGGGAGCAATGAAGAGGGATATCTGAATTCAAATTTAGCTACTAAAACATCTGATCAACTATGTGTAAAGTACAAATAGTTTTAACTGTTTCTTTCTGAGTCTTGAAATAAAAAAAAAAAACTTACTTGGAAAATCAATGTTTGAAAAATAGAAAGAAGTGATGACTCTTAGTCAAATAGCATCCATAAGATTTTAGCTTTTAAAGACCTACCACCATCTATGAAAACAGCCTATTTTACCCCCTTCATCACATATCTACTAAGATGGCTCATTTAACAAAATTACAATGAAGTTTCCTTAAAAGACAAAACCTTTAGAACAGCGCATGTAGAACAATATTTTTTAAAATGAGGATTTCAATTCAAAACAAAGAGCATTTATTATATATCTATTGAGTACATTGAACTGCACTAGAGAACGGAAGGGAAAAGGAGAGGCTTTGGGAAATGACTGATTTTTTTTTTTTAATGGATATCAATTTTTTTTCTAAAAACATTAAAATAAATAATATGAGATGAAGTTGGTAAGACAGGATGGTAGTAGGTTGTGCTGAGTCGTAAAAGTCAGGCAGAGTGGTTTAGATTTTATTTTAATAAATTAACAATAGGAAAGAAATACTGAAATTTGTTTTGTTTGATTTTGAGTAGTAGAGTGACACTGTGAGATCTAGCTAATAAGGAGGATTATACTAGTCCTACTAAGAAGAATGGCTTGAGAAGAGAAGAACTGTTAGGAAGTTTTTACACCTGTCCAGGTAGGAAGATTAGAGAAGAGAAAAACAAAATGTGGATATGAAATCTCCAGGACCTGGGGAGATATTGAAGAAAAGGGAAAAGAAAAATTGAAAGTCAAGGTCAAACTTACCTTAGTAGACAGGGCAATGGTAGTATTGTAGACAGAAGTAGTAGAGTCAAGAAGGAAGGAGAGGTCTCAAGGCAAAGATCAGCCATGCTTTGGACATGTAGGATTTGAGATACTGGTGAGACAGTCAGATGGAGAAAACTTAGCTGGAGAGGTAGATTTTGAGCTCAGGAGAGGTCAGGAGTCAGGATTCAAATCTGAGAGTCATCTCAAAGAAAGGTAGTTGTTGAAGCTCTACATATGAATGAAACTACCAGAAAAGGTATAGACAGAAAGTACAAGACAGGCCAGGATTTTGTGGGGGAAGGGTTTAGAAAGAGAATAAGGGACCCAGGAAGTAAGAAGCAAAATAACTAGAGAAAAGGGGAGATCCAGGAAAGTGTTCTGTTTTTGAAGCAGAGATATGAGAGAGTAGTCAATAATCTAAAAGAAAGTATTTCCTGATTAAAAATCCACTTTAAGAAAAAGTAGTCATTCCAATAAAATTTCTAATGTAATTTTAAAACATTACTGAAATGGACAAATCCCTCCTTTCCGCCTCCGGCCAGCAGAAGAAAGTTTGCTCAGCTAGATTGGGGATTTGTTTTGTATTTCAAAAGGCCGGCTCAACAATGCTCTTTAGGATATCTGTTCCGGGAGGGTGGTACCGAGATGGTGGTACCCGAAACTATCTATCTCTGATAATGCCCTGGTGGGATTCTCCTCTTATCCTGTAAAACCCCCTATCCTCCTGTTGTAAAATGCAAATCACAAATTAAATGTAACAAGCCAAACAGAAATGCTTATAAGGCTGTTTTTAGTTCTGTAAAGCATGGAATTCGATTAGAACTCCGGCCCGAGCTCGGTACCAAATAAATTCTAAATCTTCCTCATTGTGGCTGTCTTGAATTTTATTGCCTGGGCTGTTTCAATTACAAAATCAGTTAATAGGCTTATGTTTTATCTTATTTTTATTTCTAAATATATTCTTCCCCCACAATCTTTGTAACAAAAAGAAATAAAATGCAGTTCAGCAAAATTAACCAATATAGCATATGAAATATGCTAAGGGAGAAGTTTATTTCTCTTTCAAGTCACAATTGGTCATTATAAATACACATCATTTAGTTTTGATAGTATTGTATTTTTTTTTTATCTTTATTTTTGTAGTGATGGTGTATGCTATTTTTCTGGTTCTGTTTATTTCACTTTGTAATAATTCATATAAAACTTTCTAATTTCTCTGTATCATATTCATCATTCTTACAGTACAGTAATATCCTATTATATCCATATATTACAAATCCCACAAACCACCAATCCCAGAAACAACTGGCATCTAATTTATTTCCAATATAAACTATATATAAACTAAACTAAAATATGACATTAGTTTACTAATATATTTTTAATTTAATAAGTTAATCAAATATTTCAAATATTTAAAATTTCAATAGCTTTCCATTGTATAAATAAATGTCAGTTTCACTTTTAGGGTTTACTGTAAGGTAAAATGAGAGGATAGCAGGGAAGGAAACATGACAGATTTTCAACAAGCAAGAACTGTTCAAAACTGTTCATTTATGGCAATTATCAATTTATATTTAATGACCCAAAAAATGAATGAGGAAAAATCAACTAAAGAAATATTTAATTGTGCAAGGCATCTGGAAAAGAAATAAATTCTTAGTTTGTAATATTTATGATTATGTTTTTCCATGATACCCTTAAAAGTTTTGAAGCAGATTCAGGGACTGGATCTCATTTCTGTTAAGAATTTCAGTTTTTTAACCTTTGTTTTGTTATCGATATTTCTAATCTTAGTTAACCTATAAAATGGAGAAAATACTTGCTTCTAATTATAAACATAATGAAGGGATTTAATGAAGAAATATATACCAAGATAGGGAGTACAGAGCAGTCCAGGTACCAATACAAGAGAGGTTAAAATAAGCCTAAACAAAAGAAAGGTTACCAATTCATAAAAATTTCAAACAACCTTTCTTTCTATTGAATCAGAAAGGGAAATCAGAGCTCTTTTCAGGTAAGTAGGCAAAGGAGCATGACAATAAAGCTGATTAAAATGCCTGGTGACAATTTTTTTCTCTCAAATTAATCACAGTGCCCTTCCCCATTTTTTTTTTTTGGGGGGGGTTAATATTCATTTCCTATCACTTCTTATCTAGTCATTGAAATAGTTTCCTAATTTATTTCCTGGCTTTGTCTTTTTTCCTTAAGGGGATTTTCCTTAATTGTACTTAAGTGCAGATCTTAACGATGTCATCACACAATTCAATAAACATCAGTGGCTCCATACTATTTCTAGGGCAAAATACAAATTCCTGTGGAGTCCTTAACAACATTGGCCCCATCTTTCTAGACTCATTGGACATTACTTCCCTCATCTACTCTCTTAAATCAAATAGACTGACTTCTCTGTTCCTTACCCAACACTTCAACTCCCATTGGTGTGCTTTTGTACCATTTACCCTCAAGTCTGACATATACTCTAACAATCCCTCCACTTCCCTTAGCAGGTCAAACACCCCCTTCTATAAGAAGTCTTCCCTGATTCTGTTAGGACCTTCCCTTCTAAATTACTATGTATTTAACTCATTTGTATTTATTCTACTCTATTTATTTTTAACATTGTTATTCAGTTCATTTTCTGTCCAACTCTTTTTTACTCCATTTTGAGGTTTTCTTGGCAAAGATAATGGAGTGGTTTTCTACATCCTTTTCCAGCTCATTTTGCAGATTAGGAAACTGAAGCAAACAGGGTTAAGTGATTTGCCCTGGGTCATACGCCATTGAGTGTCTGATGAGAGATCTGAACTCAAGAAGAATCTGCCTCCTGGCTAAGCATTGTTTCCATTGCACCATCAAGGGGCCCATATACTTAGATATTTAATGTTATCTTCCCTAGTGGAATGCAAGCTTCTAGAAGAGTTTCATTTTTTTGTATCTGTATCCCCTTCCACTCATGTCTAATGCAATACCCAGAAGAATAAGTGCTTAATAATAAATCCTTGTTGATGGATTGAACAATCTCAGACACAAATATATACCTCTCTTTTCTCAAGAAAGATTTGGTTCCAGATGTGAAATGCAGTATGCACACAGCCAGTTAAGGTCACTACTGGCTGCTTTTCTGAAATGTTTTTATTTGTTACAAAGGGAGTAAAGAGGTTATAGGAAAAAACAGCTATGATATAAAAACAAGCAGTATGTGAAGTCTGCTATGTGACCAGAATCCTGGTTTATCTGTTTGAACCTCTTTCATTTATTACAGCAGAGAAAAAAAGGATGAGGGCATTTCTTTCATTGTTCCCTCTCCTGGTGAAGAATACATAGGATTGATTCCTAATGTCTGTGCACTGAACAAAGGGAGGAGAAAAAAGGTATTTAAAAATGTCAAGAGTCACAAACTGGAAACTTGAATGTTCAGGAGATAGTTGGAGATACAGATTGGAACTCCAGTGAGAAAACAAGAGTTGGGAGTTGGAGATCTGGGAAACTTCAGTATAGATGTGATAACAGAAACTGAGAATGAGATCTTTTGAAAAAAGCATTAGAAAGTACAAGATTATAGTGGATGACATAGTATTCAATTGCTTTGCATTTAATTTTTTAAGGAAATTAAAATGAGTGTTATTCTCAATACATTCTAATGTTTCGTTTTAGAAAGTAAAGCTTGATAAGCAAGAGAGATAGTTTAAGAGGAAAAGGGTAGGAGGCTAGAAGGAAAAGGCTCAAAGATGACTTGTTGATTTCAAGTCTAGATAATCAGTAGAAATGCAATGCTATTGACGGAAACAGAAAAGCTGGAAAAGTTACCCCAAAGGGGCAAATGTGGTTTTAGTCAACTTGAATGTTCAGGAGATAGTTGGAGATACAGATTGGAACTCCAGTGAGAAAATAAGGTTGGAGATAGAGATCTAGGAATTTTCAGACAGAGGTAATAATAGAAACTGTGAGAATGATGAGATTTTTTGAAGAAAGCATCAGAAAGTACAAAGTTATAGTAACTGGGATAGTATTCAATTGCTTTGCATTTAATTATTTTTTTTAAGAAATTAAAATTAGTGCTATTTTCAATACATTTTAATGTTTCCTTTTAGAAAATAATTTGCATAGTATTTTTAAGATTAGCTTAACCTTCTTACAAGGTTTTACTACTCTGTAGGGTAATGTACTGATAAGGATGTGGGATACGGCAGTATTTAGAGTTACTGAGGAGAGTTAGCTGTCCTTTTAAAAGGAAATGATCTGAAGGTTATATAAAAGAATTCACCGAATTAATTTTATTACTTGGTCACTATAGGTTAGTGTGCTTCCTAAATATGGGGAAAACAAGTCTAAGCCTTTATTTGGATATCAATTAGAACTGTTAAAAAAACAATATGGAAAAAACAGAAGACAAAGAATCTAGTTCAAAGGGTAAACTATTAATCCCATCTACTCTTCCCCTTAAAAAGTCAATTAGCCTCTGCTTTCTCATCAGTCCTAAGAATTTCACCCACTCATTCTAATTGTTAAGAAATTTTTCCAACCGTCTCACCTTCTGTTTTGATCCTGTTTTATTCAAAATGGAATAAATAACAACTGAGCAACAAAATTGATAATTTCATGATCATGTTATCATTATTAGATGGATTCTTTTTAAACCAATATTTGATTCCCCATCATTTCTTCCTTTGAGGCTTTGATCCCTCTTCTACATAACAATTCTTAAAATACTTAGGTGATGATCTTGCTCTTCTAAGTCTTCTCTTCTGTAGGCTAAACATTCCCATTTTAATCATAAGAAGAAATCCTTTCAAGTTCTCTAACAATTTTGTTTGGCTTTCCCTGGAAGGATTCTAAATCATTACTGTCCCCCTAAAACATGGATCTCTACCTCTTCAAAGAAACCCCAAATGAAAACTCCCATGAACATTACAAAGCATTCAAGATATGAAGTTTTCTGGCTAGAAGGAAAAAATACAGCAAGAAATCAGAAAGAATTCTTCAGTCATAATCAGAAATGATTTAGCAACTACCACTAATAAAGATCCACAGAACTTCAAATATAATTTTCCTGGTCTATGGATATATAAGCTTATAGTCAAAAATAATTTACTCAGAAAACCCTATTAAGAAAATAACCGTTCTCAGAAAAACTGAGTATAATAAATACTAGAGGAGAAATAGATGAACCTTTAATAAAATAAAGAACTTCTAAGCCTTCCTGATTAAAAGACTAGAGTTGCACAGAAACTTTGAAGATCAAACAAAGGAGAAGAGAAGCATAAAACAGTGACTATGAGTGGGTAATCATAAGGGATTAATAAAGAATAAACTGTTTACATTTTTTTTATGAGAGAGATGATACATTTATCCTCTCAGAACTCTATCATAATCAGTGGTCATCAGAGGTAATCTAATTACACAGAGAGACTGGGAGCGGTTCTATTATGGTGTGATGATCTTTAAAGAAGGCAAAGAAAAGGCAAGAAGAATCCTGGGAAGAGGAAAAGAGAAAAGCAGGTTAGGGAAAATTATATTTCTTATCTGGTTGTACAAATAGACAAAAAAGCAGGTATGACTAGGGGAAGGAGCTGATACTTGGACCTCACTCTAATCTGAACAGTTCAAAGGAGGAAAGAATAAGAGCACACACAAGAAGCTGGATAAAGAAGTACATCTCATTCATGTAAATAGGAGGGAAAAAGAAGAAGAAAGTGGAAGAACAGAAAGGAGAATAAATTAAGAGAAGGATTATTTTTAAGTAAACAAAGTCTAAGGATATATAAAAATACTTATATCTGTTTTTGATGGCAAATATGGAAAACTGAATGCCCATAAATTGGGAAATGGATGAACAAATTATGGCATATAAATATGATGGAATATGAGTACTGAAAGAAATGATGAAGGATATAGCTTCAAAGAAACCTGAGAAGATATATATGAACTGATGGAGAATGATGTGAATAGAACCAAGAGAAAAATTCACATTGTTACTTCAATATGAAAAAGACAAACAACTTTGAAAAAATTAGGAAGCATTAGTGTAACAAATAAAAATGATTCTAGAAGAATAGTGCTGAAATATGCTACCCTTCTTCCTGCTAGACAGATGAAGGATTATGCATGCATAAGGGTGCAGAATAAAAGAACTATTTTTTGGACATGGCCAGTGTGGAACTCTCCATTTTGGTGACTTTACATATTTGCAATACATAATTGTAATGTTGAGTATATGTAATTTCTACTGTTTTTCTTTTGTTCTCAATCAGGATTGTGGATTCAGGTAAGATAATCAGAAGGCAGATTTTTGCTGATTGAAAAATGTTTTTAAAAATAAATAAAAGATCATTACTATATCTTTTTTTTTAATTGCAGAGGGAAAAAAGGAAGGAAAATCAGGAAGAAACAGAAAAAAGCAGGACAGCTTTGAAAGCTACAGGCTGAACATATTACCCACTTGAAAAGTTAACTCTACAGAATACAAACCTGCCATTTCATGTGAAGTACTTTTGGTTCTACAATGTATATGGATATAAACAATTTATTTAATGTTTAAGTTCAAAATAAAAGTACAAATTTTCAAAATTAAGAAAAAGCACCAATGGATTCCCAAATGGAACCTTGACTAGGGGTTTGTTCCTATGAGTTCTATAGTAGTAATCCTTTATTATAGATACTTTATTCTTCTGACATTTAAGATCATATTAATTTTTCATTACTTTGACAAAAATAGCAATTTATAATTATACAGTGCTTTTAAGTTTACAAGATGCTTTTCTCAAACAAATCTTGAGAGATAGATAAGTATTAAATTCTCATTTTGCAATTGAAAAAAGTAACAGAGAAGTTAAGTTTTATCCCTAGGTTTCTACAAGCTAGTAAGTTTCAGGGTCAGGAATAGAATGTAGTTTTTTTAAATCACTTCATTGTACTTGCCCCTATATCATACTATCTCTCTCACTATTTACATGGAAGAAATCAAGTAAGCATTACAGAACTAACTCACTCTCTCTCTGTCTCTCTGTTTCTCTCTCTCTCTCTCTCTCTCTCTCTCTCTCTCTCTCTCTCACACACACACACACACACACACACACACACACACACACACACACACTTTCTCTCTCTGTCTCTCTCTGTCTCTCTCTTTCTCTCTCTGTTTCTCAATACATTCAAGAAAGTTATGTCTTTTCAAAACTGCTTTGGGGATTTTTGTGTTTTCCTTTACAAGGAGTTTACTTTTATATACTTTTTGCTTAATTGAGCTATTACTTTTTAAAAGAAGCAACCTATGTTTAAGTAGAAAAAGAGCAAAAATTTATTATCAAACTTTTTATCCGTGAGACCAAAACTATATCAAATTGCAGATGGACATGATGCTAGAAGAAAGCTTCCACTATAGTTTCTGTTTTCAGAGACTTATTATACAACACTGGGAAAAAATACACATTGGCTTGTAACTTAAAACACTGACTTTGTGAACAGATTTTTTTCCCCTCCTAAGCATCTGTTAACAACACAGAAATCTTTTTTTTAAAGCTCTTAAAAATTCAACCAATTTTGTATCAAGAACTAAAAGTTGGAAGGAAAGCTTCAAAAAAAAGTAATGTAATGGAATAAATATGGATAATAGGTAAGATAAATGCAAATTTAATATCTGGATCTCTTATCCTCTCAATTATATCATAAGCTCCTTGATAACAACAGACTATTTCATTTAACAAAAGCATAATAAACTGTACATAACAAGCTCTGTACTTAAAGGCTAGTTAAATTAATGAATTAAATAACTTAGGGAAATTGTACATTTCTTTGTTGCATTTGTTCAAATTGAAAATGAATCTATAATATTCAATTTTTGAAAGGATAACTATAAAAATATTTTTAAAAACTTCTATTAGCTTCCCAATGATATGATTAAAAAATATTTTCATTAGTAGTCTAAGAGAAATAACTTCCTAGTACCAATGTAAATTTATAACAGAAAACCATTCAATGATAAAAATCTATCAATCATATGGTAACATTTGCATCATATACTGTTTACATGTAAGGCCTTTAATGTCCTAAAGAATTTCATGTACACTTTTCATTCTAAAATAAATTGGCTTCATTCAAAGCTAATGTAAAGTTTACCTATCTTTTCAAGATGGAGAAATGGGGTATTCAAATTGAGCCTATCTTGTTCTAAATTCTAGATAGTCTATTTCTAGATACAGTTGAAATCTGTTACCATGAGGGGGGAAGAGGGGACAGAAACTAAGACACACTGTTTCAGAAGTTTAATATATGATAAAATTTAAGTAAGAAGTTATCTTCCCCCATTCCCAAGATAGTGAAAATTACCAGTTTTATTCATTTTAAGCTTATGTAATCTTTTTTTTTTAGCCACAAAGGCTATTATTCAGCAGCAACAAAAAACACAATGAAGCACCTATTATGTATACCTACATAGATGTACATAGATTCTACATAATCATTACAACAGTAGATAAGAGGTAGTCAATCCTATCTTTAAGAAACTTAAATTTAGAATCTAATAATTCAATAAATCTATGGTTCCACTGGCATAGGAACTTCCTTACTTGGAAGAAGTGGTAATTTCTTATCCATATCATTTCATTTTGTGAGATTCTTTGCATTATTTCTGTATTTTCTCCAAAAACAAAAAAAAACAAAAAAAAACAAAACCCTCCATACAACATGTTAGAGGCTTTCCTCTCATTCTTTTAAAATATTATGGAGATTACTCTACTGCTTGGACATCTAGCTATTACCTTTCATTCTGATCCTTTAAGCAATCTGCCTTATTTTCTCAGTGTACATGTTTCACGTGCAAGTCATCACTAATAATATATGGCAGCCAATTTATACTAAACATTCATTTTTGGTTCACTTACAATTTAACCTTTTCTAAGATCATGGCATTCTATGATTCATATCAATATGGCATTTTTTGGAAAATAATTGCAAAAAAGATAAGTTTCAGCAACAGTGACTAGTTTGGATCATTGAAAGAGCTGTATAATTTCTCCAATGCAAATCAACCTAAATTTCTTCTTCCTGTTCAGTTCTGAGCTCAGCTTAGAGTACTTCTGTAGAGTCTAAGATATACATACTAATAAACTAATCCAACTATGTATTATCTGTATTTTTCTTCCTGATGTAGATGGCTCAACAGATTATCACTGGAATTGCCATGGTTATCATTCTGGAGGCTGCATAGCATTCTAGGGCTCAATGCCATCAGCATAACGTTATCTGCAAGTTTAGTTCATTCAGCAGCATCTGTGTTGTAATTATCGATTAAATAAGAAAGGAAAGATTGATATTGTATAAAACATTCTGATCTTGGAGTAAAGAAGACCAGAATTCAAATCTGGACTTTGGAAACATAATAGTTGTGACTAGAGTCAATTCACTTCTCTGACTCAATTTCTTCATCTGTAGGATCAGAAGGTTGATTTTAATGGCCTCTAAGATCCCTTTAAATTCAAAATCTACCATCTGATGGGGAAAAAATACCTTGAAAAGTACAGTTTAGAGCAGTCATTATAATTTTTTGCTCTTGAGACACAATTTGCTTCCAAATTTCTAGATGCCATGAAATTTAAAAAAATCTAAAACCTAAAGTTAATTTTGGAACAATTTAACAATATAAATAAAAATACAGTACTTTTCTATAAAGGTAATAGGGAGAGGAGGTATCATCAAACTATTACAAAGTGAAAGTAGGAAAAGCTAGATTAGAAGAAAAAAATCCACAGGAAGAAATGATTAAAAAAACATAAACAGTAGAATCTAAAGAATAAGAAGATTCTTATATTAATGGAAAAAATTAAGGGGAAAAGATAAGGAAGAATGATGAAAATTAAAAGAAATTAAAAGAGGAAGAATTATTTTTTATATGCAAAGGACATTTAGGATAGAAGCCAATGAACATATTTTTTGCAGGTGGCTGATATACTCTTGTTCTTCATTAGGCTGTAAAAATTGCATGCATCATTACAGTGTGTAATCAGAAGTCAATGAGGAGGATCACAGAAGGCCAATAGAAGAGGGAGTACTTCCAAATGAAGGGCAACAGGGATAAGGATTTCATTAAGTTCCCATAACTGTTAAGGCTCTTCACCATGCTTAGAGAGTTGGAGAATACAATAGAGATCTTTATAAATAACACAGACCATGTTTCACTTTTATAGGGTGATTTAAGAGCAGTCTTAACAAAAAAAAAAAAAAAAAAAAGAATTGGTCTCTAAGATAATCATCTATGATTCTGATATTACCAACAAACAATAAACATTTATATAGTGTCTTGGGAGTTACAAAATGCTGATATACATTATTTCATAGGATCCTCACAATGATACTGTGACATACTGTAAGCCCCATCTGGAGAAATGCTCTAAAGTACAAACTTGCTAGTGCCTGGCAGGAGCTAAATCAACTCTTCTCACTCCAGCAGCATTCTCCCCACTGTACCACGCTGATACTAAGAACAATTCAAAATGATAGTATTTAGCAATTTGCAAAGTGTTTTCCTCACAGGAATCCTGTGAGGAAAATAGTTCAAATATGATTCTATCCATTTTTACACAGTGTAGTAAGCCTCACTAATATGTGTTGTGCTAAAACTCAACCTTATGCCTCTAGGCTTTGACTATTATCCCATGCTGCTGCCTCATGAAAATAATGGAGTCCAATAATATTAAGCATGGACAACCTTCTGATAAAACCAAGAAATAAAACCTTAACCACATCACGCTATGTTATACATAATCCGATTCCTTCTTCAAGAACTCTTTATTGAGCATACCACTGTGCAGGGGACTTTGCTATGCCCTGTTCAAATACCTCAAATAAGTCTTTTAATCCTATTGAATTTGTATTATCACAGCAACACTTCCAAGAGCCACACAGAGGACTTGGAATTGACTCCACTAGGCAAACAGACAAAATCAAACCAGAAGCCAGAACACCAAGTTTATTTATTTGTACGTACAGCCACAGGGGCTAGGTTTTCAACATCATTAACCTTCTGACTACAGTTTTATCTCCCCCAAAATTAACCCATACCACTGAGGCAGGTTCAAATTACATTAAAAGAAGAAGACTAAATCACTTTTTAGCACAAGTGGACAACCCCAAATAATTTTGACAATTTTTTAAAGAAAGTATTTCAGTGAAAGTTGGGACAGGAATGGACCATGATTACCTCTACTCTATTAAACAGTAGATTTCATTTAATTTTAAGAATTTTGATTCTTTTGGTATTTTCAAAAATAGAGATCATAGGATCATAGATTTAGGACGGAGATCTGAATTCAAATGTAGCCTCAGACATCAGTTCTGTTATTCTGGATAAGTCATTTAACCCTATTTGCCTCACTTCACTCATCTATAAAATGAGTTGGAAAAGCAAATGGCAAATTTCTTTGCCAAGAAAATCCCAAATCAGATCACAAAGAGTAAGAGACAAATGGATTCAAATCCTGTTTCTATCATTTATTCCCTGTATGACTTGAATGCCACTCAACCATTGTCTGTTATGGACTCAGTTTACTCATCTATAAAATGAAGAGATTGAACTGCATAGCTTTCCAGACTTGTGATCTTATAACCGACGACAAAGCCAGTGAGCTCTCCACATTGACTCCATATGGTTAAGATGATATATAAGTTTAGAGCTTATGATATTGTTGCTTCATGATCTCTTATTTTGACTTGCATTATTGTTCAACAATTTTATGTCTCCTGATGGTATGATCTAATATTTGGGACAATTATCTACCTTCACTAAGACTATGTAGTGCTTTCAGGAGTTAAGATTTTCTAGGCACTGGATGGAAATAAGAAATTCCTACTGTGCAAAATGCAAACAGCAGCAGCTGGGGGAGAAGCCTACATCACAGAAGAACCATTTTAGTCATTCCTCTTGCAGATCTGATGGGGTGGGAAGATAGCAGAACCCAGAAGAAGCATTCATATCAACAACTGGTCCCTGGAGGGATAGTTGTTTAATTCCAAATGAACTATTTTATTTGGCAGACAATTCTTTGAATACTTTCTGATAAATGATTGCTTAAAAGCAGTTTGTTTTTTCAACAAATCACTTAATGAGCAAAACAAAACACTCCTTAGTGTGACTTTTTTTCTGCCAGTGTACACATTCCAGGTGCTTATGGGTTGGCTGAAGAACAGGAAATCTATCCATAGGAAAGAAGACCACACTGAGGGCTTTGGACAGTGGGGCTTTGGGTGGGTGTTAAGCAAATGGCTTTTTAATAACTGGAAAACAAAACTATTATTTATTATTATAAAGCTAGCATCTTAGAGTGTGTTGATTTAGTTATTGCAATATCCATATTGGTTATTTTGCCTTTATGCAGGTAAGCCTATTATTTCAGAATAGAAAACTTTAGGATGAGTCTTATTTTATAGATATGGAAACTGAGGTCCTGACAGGTTAACTGACTATGACATTATGGATAAAATTCAATTAGAATCTCTATACTGCTACTTACTATCTGTATGACCAAGATGACCAAGATGTCGCTAAATTTTCAGATCTCAATTTTCTTATAGGAAATAAGGGATTTGATTTAGAAGATCTCTATGGTACCTGACACCTCTAAATGATATAAAATGATTTCTACAGTCTATTGACCCCCCAAAAGAAGACCAATTAGTATACATATACTAAGACTATAACTATATCCTCCTGAGTCCCAGCCCAACAAGAAGAAAAAGATAAGAAATAAATGAGGTACTATAGCTTTCTATATCTACATTTATAATTGTCTATATTAAACACATAAGTTCTCAGACTCAGTATTTAATTTAGAAAGCTTATTTAATTAAAAATAAATTTACCTTCTAACAAAGGGATATATATAGTGGTATTTTGCCAAGGTACATGCTCTAATCTAAGGTGTTTAAAAGCTGTTTTTCTTTTTTAAATGTTTAAAAGTCCAAAACATACCCAGAGGCATTCTTTTTTTCTTAGTATAGAATAAAGTATATATATATATATAATGTTTTAAATGCAGCTTAGATTTTGATCATTCTACAAATGCATTTTCCTTGAACTGTAAATTTTACCAAGACTCAAAAAATATCAAGCCCGGGATTTTTTTTTTTTTCTTAGAAGAAAGTAAAAGTGGAAAAGAGAAAAAAGGTTTATCAGAGTTGTCCTCTTTTGGTTGAGCAGACTCAAAATTCTCATTTTGTAGCCAAAATACTTCCTATGTCATGGTTTTCAATGGGATCTGGACTTTACTTTTACACACAAAGGAACCTAAGGTTTAATTTTTACTAATCTAATCTAATTTTCACTTGAGATGAAAAATATCTGAGGCAAGAGATAGGCTGTTCTTGCCAAAATATTACCCACCAGAAATAGATTAAATTTCCAGGGGCAAAGGAGGAAAATTAACTCCCCACTGTAGAGGCATTTAGCCACTCCTAAATTTTACAGCAATAATGATACATTGTATTGATATAAGGCTTTGCTCCAAAATGCTCAAAGCACTTTCCAGACATCTAATTAAGATAGTAGCAAGAGTGGAGATTGGCATCCACAAGACTTTTATGAACTATCATGTCAGCTCAGCCACTGACTGACAGAAAACGTGCTTTAGTTTTCTCACTTATGAAGTGATATGATCTTTCAAAAACATGTTTTTGAAAATAAATCTCATCATATATGGTGTTTTTTAGTGTGTTTTTTTCAGTCACATCCAATCCTTTGTGACCACAGTTAGGGTTTTCTTGCCAAAAATACCAGATGGTTTGCCATGTCCTTCTCTAATTCATTTTTACAGATGAGGAAACCGAGGCAAACAGAGTAAAGTGACTTGCCCACGGGCTCAAAGGTAGTAAGTGTCTGAGGCCAAAGAATACAGGAAGATGAGTCTTCCTGACTCCAGGCCTGGCCTTCTCTCCACTGTAAGTAGTTCTTAAAATACTTAGAAATTCTCTCTCTCTCTCTCTCTTAAGGATTGAATCATGTTTTATTTCATTAACACTTAAACTGCAGAATTTTTCTTGTAATCTTCACTTTCGTTGCCTAGCAAGAGGCTGCTATATTGCTAAATAGCTATATTCTTTTCTTCTTTGAATATTACAGGGATGTCCTTTTAGCAGTAGTTTCTTTTGAACCACCTCTTTATCCTTTTGGACAGAGCAACAATCATAAATAGTAACTGAGTTCAATTTTTACAAGAGAAAACATGAAAGAAGCTACAATCTATATAACTTACCATATATTTAATCCTTCATCTCAGAACCCCTTCTCCCAAAAAAATAAACCTGTCCTTGGCATACTAAGGAAGCACTTTCCTCATTCTACTTTGCTCTCATTTTCAGTTTAATGTCTTGGGCAAATGCTATTCAGACATTTGAAATTCCTAGAATGCCATACTTCCCACTCCAGGGAATTCAAGACTACCTCCCCACTCCCTGAGCCTCCCTCTCTTTGTCCAACATATAAACCAATGGCTATTTCTGTATGGTGAGGTGACCATATGGTTCTGTACATCTGATAATATAATAAATTCAAAAATTATTCCCCTTCAATAATAGCAATATATAGCTTCTTTATAGCAACTGCAACGAAACTCTTATGTTTTACTGAGGATATATATATATATGTCTGTGTATGTGTGTGTATGTATACACCCACATTTTATATGTGTATAATATATATATATATATACATATATATATATATATATATATATAGAGAGAGAGAGAGAGAGAGAGAGAGAGAGAGCCCGCTATGTAATTGCTGATAGATATAGATATAAAATTGCTGTTGCACTCATTTTTTTTTTCCCGAATCACTGGACAACTCTCATTCTTCCCCTTTTTCCTTTTCATTTTCCTTAATCCCTTTTCATTTATCCTCATTTCACTGTATACACAGTGCTTCTAGTATTTCAGCCAGGCTGATACTATTGAAGAGAAATTATATTAAATATCTATAAATTTGAATTTCAAAATCTAAAATTTGTCACAACCCTATATCAGGAACTGCAATTATCTCCTTAGTCCCAGAATGAACCTTAGTGGTGTATTTCAGCAATGAATCAGAGGTTAGAGAAACAACATAATCCCTCAAGATCAATACCACAAAACAGAAGTAACTAAAGAAATATCCCTGAAGTTCAGCTGGTTCCCATCTTTCCTGAATATGATTCTGGTGACAATCAGCTGGAAACACAACTTTTTTTTTCTAATATAGTCTGAAGACCCTTTCAACCTCAGTTAAAAACTGTCAGCAGGAGTAGCAGGTGCAATATACAATGACACATGCCATGTGAAATTTATGACAATTTATAAGTCTGATGTTCATGATTACTGTATTTCAATTTTAAGAGTTCTTCCCTAGGATGAGTTTGAAGTCCATTTTATCTTAGTTCAAAAATGCCAACAAGTAACAGATGCAATATACCAAGACATGGAGACTCATATAAGATGAGATCTCTGATAGTTATAAAAATTTTCTGTCCACCTTTACTGAAATTCAGTCTTAAGAGTTTTTCTCTACGTTGAACCTGAAATCTCTTTCAACTTAGTTAAAAAAACATTAACAGAAATGGGTCATGGAGACTCATGCAAGGCGAAATCTTTGTAGGCAACAAAGGTCTTCAGTTCACCTTTAGTCCAATTTGATAAGAAATTGTCTATGCAGATGGGCTGTGCCTCTCTGATAATAATGAGCATCTATGGTAAATTCACAGGGACTACAGAATCACTCCATGTTAAGATTTTGATTTTTCCCAAATATCAAATTTAATGCCATCCATGACATGTGCAAAAGTCTTCTCTTAATCCAGAAATGCTGTTTCTTTTCCTTAAGTAAATGAATCTGCCTACTTGCTTTCCTTTTAGCCAATTAGAGTATTCCTTAAATGTTCATGTTCCCAATTGACCACTTCATAGATGTCATATTTGATTTTGACCAAAAAATATTAAATTCTGTATCATCTATAAAGTGGTGTAAGAAGAGATGATTTTTCAAAGTCACTTTGTGACTTTACAATTCCACACTATCAAACTGATGAAGTCAGACTAGATGATTGCTAACATGTTTTAACTTTTTTACTATCTTAGATATTTCCTAATGAACTCCAGAATTGCTTCACATTAAGGGTCACCATCAAACTCTTCCCCAGAGCATCAAAAATATTCACAATTTGAGCCAGAATGAAAGTCAAAAGCAAATCAGATTTAAAGTACTTTCAGTGGAGAGCATATTATATTAAAATTAATTATGCACAGTTTCCATTCTTTGAAGTGGTCCTTTCAGAAGTCACTCCTCAAGTTCTTTAGTGGTATCTGTATCTTCCCCTGATCAAACTCCACATCTTTCCTGAGAGTGGAAGAGCTGCTCCAGGATTGAGACTAGAATGGACTTCAATGGACCTCCCTCTGTTCTCTTGTGGCTTCTTAGATTTACTGAACCAAAAAATACAACCAGTGACATAATGTTCTAATAATTTTCTTTTCCCATGAGAAACCTCTTAGAGTCATTTAGTGAAGTCAAACAAAAAAGCATTGTGCCTAATACTCTGTAAGGTTGGGAAGAAATAAGACAAAGACAAATTAGAATTATATTGTTTTAAGAAAACTAGACCCACAGTACTTCAGGATCCTCATGCTAACTGCTATTGGAGACATCATTGTAAGGATGACAACAGTGAAAATATCTTGCTGATTTGTGGGATGATGCCCTGCTTTTTCCAATTTTGAAATGTCCTTCAGTCACTAATATATCACAGGAGATCAGTAGCTCTTTACATTAGACAATCTTCCAGTGCATATGTTAATGTTACTGTATGCCAAAATGTATTTCTATTGACTTACAGATTTCCTGAAGAGAAAACCCTTCTTTTCTTTCTTTTCCTCTCCAGAGATATATTCCACAAGGGAAAATGTAGGCTCCAAGACATATGTAAAGACCGTAGAAACCTCTTTTAATGTATGTTCCCATATTCAACAAAAGCAATTATTTTGGCGAAATATCTAGCAGACATTTTTTTTCCCTTTCTCATTCCAAAAGAAATCTTTTTTTTCATTCTTAGGCTTGTGTGGAAATGTCAGATTTAAGAGAAGCAGTTCTTTAAGCCACTTTAAACATGGATGAATACTGGGTATCTTCTTTCTGGAAGACCAGGGGGTCTTTCCATTTGACATCTAAAACTGTACAAGCATCCATATGCCCAAGTTTTCTCATTTAATTAGGAAAAAAATGCTGCAGGGGCTGTTCTGGCATCTCTACTATTCAAAGATAAAATGGGGTTGAGACAACTTCCATATCAAAGTTTCCAATATAAGTTTAAGAAGAAAAATAGGTGGGAAAAATAGGAGGTATACCCCCCCTTTAGTGTTAAAAAATTTTTAATGTAATATTTTCCACAATTACATATCAAGATAATTTTTAATATGTTTCCTTTTAGTGTTTGCTTCCACCCTTCCATGCCATTTCACAATCATTCCTTTTTTCTTTTCCTCTATAGGCTTCTGTGATATTATTTTTTCATGGTTCTCCAAGGATATGAACTCTTGGGCCTTGCATTTAAGGTATTCCACAAATTGGCTACAGCCTATCTTTCCAATTTTATTTTAAAGTTTTGAGTTTAAAAACCTACTGTACGTACAACATTTTAACCTAAGTGGACTACTACTATTTGTTCCCCCAATTCTTTCCTGCCTTTTCTGGTTCTCTATAATCTCAACTCTCCCTGAAATCTCCTTCTTCTACATTAACATCTGTTGAAAAGAGATTTTACCTCATCCAATTTTTGAAAAAGCTTAAATCTCTCTTAGAGCTTTGTCTGGACCTATCAGACATTAGACAGGACCTGCCTCAGAGCATGTTCTTTTAAGCAACAATATGTTACACATAGTAGGTGATTAATAAATATCCATTCAGTTGAATTAATACAATGGATGTGATATGGGATACAGATAAAACACACAGATGCTGGTTTTGTCATGTTCTAGGGATCATTTCAACATTTTCAATACAAGACAGTTTCTCTGAATTAACTACAGCAAGATAGAACTAAATATGACCACCATTATGTTATCCTATACTTCATCTGACCATGTTGTATGTTTTTATGTGTATGTGTGTTTTCAGTTATATTACTATATCACTAAATTTTTGAAGTTGCTGAATTACTAATTAATACTGAAAAAATATTAAGAACTGAATATTGACATAGGATATTTTTGTTATGTAGCAAACATTTTCTATTTTTAACATGCCATCTTTTCTTCTCCCTTTTCCTACTCTCCTTTTGCTTCTCTAAGCTTTAGCTTAAGATTTCTCCCCAAGGAACAGGATTAAGGCTATACTTCTGCCATGGTTCTCAGTGACCAATCTGTTCCCCACTGCCTGCTATGTCTGTACACAAAGTCTACATATGCTAGCTGCTCTCGCTGCCATTTTTTTTAGGAATTAAAATTAAACATGTTGATCAAAGTATTACAAAGCATACTCAACATTTCCTGGAAATAAAGGTAAATCCCAATGACTTCACTTCTTGCTTAAGTGACCTAGCAGGGAAATTCTGAATAGGATCCACAATGAACTGAGCTTGGTATTTCCTGGATTTTGGGTAGCTGTTCTCAAGGTGAGCTTAGAGCAGCAAATTTCAAGGTTGATTTTTGTTTTCAAATTAGAAGGTAGAACACATAAGTCTGATTCACAATTATCATCTTTGTGGCTATTCATATAAGGTTGGGCCTCCTAAGGTAGACCTTGAAAGAAGAAAAGTGTTTCAACAGATATTAATGTGGCAAATGGCAAGAAGAGAAGAATGAAAAGGACATAAGTTTATATATCATCCAAGGATTAGCAATTCTAGATCTATATTAGCCTAATGTTAATTCTGTAAATTTCTCAGTGGTTGTTCAGCTTGGTAAGATTAGTCGTACACAATAGATCAAATCTGACAGTCCAGATGTGTGGTAAGTGACTAAAAACATGTCTAATTGTATGTAAAATAGGAAATCAGATAAGAAACAAGCAACTTTTCAGTATAATATCAGATAAAGATCTCAACTCTGTCCCCAATCAGTTTCCGTATTTTCCAACCTGACAGGATTGTTCACAAGTCAGAACACTTTCATTCTCCACCCAAAACTAGTTGTCCTGATAGCTTTCCTCAGGTAACATTTGACATTTAACATTGACATGACAAGTAGAATAGTGGGTTTGGTGGCTATATAAAATTAGGAAGGGCGTGAATAGGGTGAACAGAAACTTGTTCCCAAATTCCTAGAAAATCTGGACTTTTGTGGGCAAGACTGAAGTTTGAACAATGTAGTTTTAGAACAAAAAGAAGTATTAGTTTCTACTAAAATAATAAATTTATGAAAATTCATACCTTCTTCCTCCCAAATATAAAAGAAAATCTTATCCCAAGAGTTGATCCAGGAGGAAAATATGAATATGTATCATATGGGTAGGAAAATTCTTCGGTATAGAACTATAAAGGAGGACTTATATTATTAAGAATTTCTTTAATAGTTTTAATTTTATATATTTTAGTCCCAATTAATTTGTTACCTCCCCAAAGTGGATATAATCATCTGTCTATATTCAATATACTTGAAAACTTTAATAATGTAATAATTATATCATGTCACCTTTGAGGGGTGGCCAAAAAAAGATCATTTAGAGCCATGCTATGTAATGGATGTGGGAAAACCACTATACATATATATATATATACATACATATATATATATATACACATATGTGAAAGAATGTGTATACATGAATATTGTGTGTGTGTGTGTTAAGGTTAATCTATGGGGTAAGCAAAGAATCTGATGGTAACCCAAGCCAATTTTGTTGAGCTATCTTTCGTTTCTAGTAATTTGATGGTGGTTAGTAGTAACAACCTGATCTGAGATCCCAACTGAAGGCAACAGGTTACACTGGAAAATTATACTAAATGGAAGACCTGAATCTGAATCCAAGCTCTCTTCCTTTATTCCCTATGTATTTTTGGCATATCATTTTAACTGAATTCTTTGTCCACAGAATGATAGGGTTTCAGTTCCAAGTCTGACTCCATGATCACTCATGATAACACAGAACATTCACACACACTCTCTCAAAATTTGTCAACTTATATACACTTCGACAACGATATTGTATGAGGATGTATTCTGATGGAAGTGGATTACTCTGACAAAGAAACTTAACTGAGTATCATTGGATAAATGATGGACAGAAACAGCTACACCCAAAGAAGGAATACTGGGAAATGAATGTGAACTATTTGATTTTTGATTTTCTTCCCGAGTTATTTTTACTTTCTGAATCCAATTCTCCCTGTGCAGCGGGAGAACTGTTCGGTTCTGCAAATATGTATTGTATCTAGGATATGCTGCAACATATTTAACATATATAGGACTGCTTGCCATCTTGGGGGGGGGGGAGGGAGGGAGGGGAAAAAACGAAACATAAATGATTGCAAGGGATAATGATGTGTAAAAATTATCCTGTCATGGATTCTGTCAATACAAAATTATTATTAAATAAAATTAAATTTAAAAAAAAAATGTCAACTTAGGGCAGAATCGGGTAATATTAGATTATGCCCACTAGGAAACTCATGTGTGGAATAGTAAAAAAATAGATTTGAGTTCTAATTTGGCTATTTACTAATGGTAAGTCACAGCTTCTCAAACTTTCAGCTTCCTTAACTCTAATAAAAAGGAGGGGAATTATTTTCTAAACTTCGCTCCAGTTCTAACATGCTACAATTCTGTGAAATCTAGTCAGTATGGAAGGAGAACAGAACATTCCTCAGGACAGCTTAAGCTTCCATGACACAGGCTACATTTTCTTGGTATGAGTGCTTAATGACCTCCAGAAAGAAGAAATGGCTAACTTATACATGGGGCCTATTCCTGTGAGAAGTACAAAATATTTAATATTAATATTTAATTAATTAAATTAACATTTAATATTAAGACTATGTAAAACTATCAGATCAGTTTTAGATAAATATCATAGGGTGGATAAGGGAAGAGTCTTGATGAGCATAATCCTATTAAATTGGAGTTAATTGGAAAATAAATTGATTGGGGACAGCATCATCTATTCAATTAGAGCAGAATGTTCTTCCTAGATCTGCATGGCAGAACAGAGCATACTAGGCAAAAAAATTCCTGTAAAGAAAACCTGCCCATCACAATTATCTCATGTTTTTGGTATGCTCTACTCTTGCTGTGGTTCTGCCATAACACAGAAAAGCTTATTTTGAAAGCATCACCAGAGAAGCCACTGTTCTCTATGATGTAGCTTGCTGCCCTTGGGGTGATTAGCATATTCACGGATATTACTTCATGAGGATATTAATTACCACACCTAAGCAGCAGCTACCCAGAATTTTTTGGGCCACACAGTAGCCATTAATGGGACACTGCTGACTGATATAGATCCAGCCTCCTTATAATGTACTTGACCCTGGGAAATGAGGGCTTCAATGAAACAATCTGTGGTATCAGGGAGATGAGAAAAAGACCAATCTGATGTAACTGAGCAAGTAAACTGCACAAAGAGGGACTAGAAAATTGGAAGATAAAACAGAGCTGAGCAAATGGAAGGTTGATAAGACCATGGCCAAATCAATAAAAGTAAAACAGGAGAAAGAGCAAAAAAAAAGGAAAAAAAATTCAGTAAATTTATTCAATGCCTTCTACAAAGAGAGGCCTGAATTAGATACTAGGAATATAAAGCCCTGTTATCAAGGAGCTTACATCCTCCTATGAAGACAACTCTTAATTCCTTCTCAAGGGTGGCTCTAGTTATGATAGCGGGTACCCTTATCATTGCTAAAGGCTCAACTCCAAAATGAATTGTAGCAGAGGAAAATAAAATCACCACCTTGAGTTCTAGTTTTCAACAGAAAATTGCTAGACAAGGTCTGAACCTTTTATATGGAACATACACATTTAATATAAATCTTTTGTAAATACACACAACTCACAACTCAAGCATCCTCAATGGTTCTAAAGGCCTTTAAGACAAAATGGTTCCTCACTTTGTCATTTAAAACCTTTCACAATCTAGATTTAACTACCTACTGCTCTAGACTATTTTTTAATCATTACCTTTAATATAGTCTAGGATTCAGTTGTAGTATGCAGTATTCAGGATTCTATTTCCAGCTTCTGTCTGGGTTACCACCTCCTAATATGTCTGGGACATCCTCCTTCTTCACCCTCCTCTTAGAATTCTAAGAGTCATTCACAGTTTATTTCATGCTGAGGCTTCTACTAAAAGCCTGTCTTTATTCTTTTTAGCTAGTATTTCCTTCTTTTAAATCAATCTAGCAACATATTTTATTAATCTAAGGGCTAAGAATTAGGGATATAAAGAAAAAGTTTTAGTAATATCTAGTATTTGTAAAACACTTTGAAATTTGCAAAGAGCTTGACTTATGTCATCTCATTTGATCCCCATAACAGTCTTGTGATATAGGGATTATTATTATACCCATTTTGCAGATGGAGGAAATAGCCTGAGAGATTCCTTTATTTGCTCAGGATGACACAGCTAATAATTAGTTGAGGCAGGATTTAAATTTTGGTATATATGTATGTGCATTTAAGTGTTTTCCCTGTTAGAATGTAAGTGCTCTGAACACAGGGATTGTATTTTCTTTCCTATCATAATGCCTGCTTTCTCAATACACCCCCTTCCAGTAAGGCATATGAACATTAAATTTATTTTCCTAGCTCCATCTCCTGCCACACCCTGAGCTGATGTTTTCCTGGCCTCTCTATCCCCTCTAGCCTAAAAAATCTTAAGGCACCTTTATTCACCCTTGTGTGACAGCCTACTCTTTCTCCCAGGAAAGATAAACAGGAAAGATTTTTCTGAGAATGGTAATTCATCTTCTCTTTCAGTATTTTCAGAAATGTGTCATATTTTTGTACTAAGCTTGAATAACTTCACTACCAGCTCAAAAAATAACATAAAATAGCTGTAACTTAAAATCTTATTTAGTCAGGGAATAAGGATAAACATTATTTCTATAATAACTTTGACTCTCACCCTGCCTAGGCACTTTGGAATTGCCCTATAAGCCTTTTGTTGGCAGTGCTTAGCTAATTGCACTTTTCCCTATAATGCATCAACTAAGTATAATTCAAATTTTATTAAGGATAATAATAAGCCAGTTAACTATTCAGTCTTTCTTTTTCTTTTCTAAAGGTCCTCTGTATCTCAGTATTACTGATGAAGATTGGGTATTCAGGAGAAAAAGGAAAGAAATAATACATGTCAGTGACAATGAAAATCTAAAGCTTTAGGTCATAAAGCAAAGCTCAGTTGGTTGGGTGCCAGGGTATTGTTGAAAAACTAGCATCTTATAGACCTTGTATTTTTAAAAAATTTCCTTCACAATTAAAAGTGATGTTAGTTTAGGAAGATTTGTTTGTTGGCATGCTGTCACTTTAAGGGTTTTTGGTGGTTTTTTTGGGCTGGGGAGTGTTCAATTTTTTTCCCTTTTGCTGTCTATATAATGAGTTCTTTGTCTAAACCCGAGAAATTTGATGATACTGCTTCTTAGTTTTTTCTTGGGGTAAGATTTTAGCAATAAAACTTGGTGTCAGTTTTCTGCTTAAAGTTATTTTCCCCTTGGGTAGGGCTTTACCTGCCAAACCTATGATGGTATCAGCTTCTCCAACCACCACTCACCTATATATCCATTGATCTAGGTGGCTACCACTTTTTTTTTTGTTTGTTTAAATTTTTCACTTCCCTTAAAACAAAGTCCAAAAGAAGCTTTTAGTTAATATAAGATTTCATACTACCAATTTTTTTGATACTGACAGAATTTTGTTTTTCTAATATGCCAGAATTTACATGTTGTCATTTGCAGTAATTGTGGTGCTAGCATTTCATTAATTTATGTAATTACTACATATTGTAAGATCCAAATTTTGTTGGGATGTACTTACTAGTCAAAGCCTGAGTTTTCCACATTTGTACTCTATCTAAAAAAATGAACAGGTATTTATTTATTTGAAGGGAAAGGTGGATTCAGAGGCTTTGCTAGTGACCTTTTAAAGTTAGTGTTTTTAAATGCTTGTCTTTTATTTTTTTGATAGAAATCCTTAAATGTGAGATTATGATTTTTAAGTGTTTTTCAGGATTGATATGTGGCCTGGATTATTTAATTTGTATTAAATGAAATGTCACTAAGTTTTGAAAGCATTTGTTAAGTGCCTACTAAGGGTACTAGAAATTGGGGATACAAAGACAGAATTAAACAATTTGGGGGGCCTCAAGGAATGTCTAACTATTGGGAAAATATGATATGCATACATTTCCTCTGCTTCTAGAAGTCTTATTTTGGCACACTGCTTGAGAGTACATCCTAAGAACAGAACCCAAACTCAGCATCTCCTCAAGCTGTGATCTTAGAAGTTGTACAAAAAAATGTATCATCCCTAATTAGATTTAATGCATTAGCAATAAATAAACCACAAAAGATTCCATATTAAGGGACACACATTGAGAAATACCTCCTTTCCTTATTTCCATTTCATTTTCAGAAAAGAAACAGAGAAAAAAATTAAAAAAGAAAAACAAATTCATAGGTTGTTGATAATGAAAGCATGAAGATCACTAGGAATGATCTCTTTTTTGGATACTAAAAGGGCCTTTGATGTCTGCGCCAATGATGTGTTGTTCCTAGCAAACAGCTGTGCACTAGGAGACCCAGAGAGTAAAATGAATCCTTTGGGGACATTACTGCTTCAGTAAATAGAGTAGGAAGAAGGGTGAGTAAACAGATCTGCTGAGAGAACATTAGGATTGGAGGGAAAAAGAACAATGATGGTCCATCATGGGTTATATCTACACTTCTAGGAACCAGATGAGGGCAAGGTGAATCCTTTTATTTCAGCTGTAACTAAATATTCAAAAACTATATCAAATACCTATGGCCAAATAGATTGGGTGAATAGATTTAGAATCTATTTTGTGCGTGTATTTATGAAACCTGGCAACCTGTCATCAATGCAAAAAAGTATTTTTTATAGTTCTAGGTTTCTTGACAAAAATAAAACAAAAAAATTTTAAATCACACTGTGAAGGGCTTGTTAGAGCATTATATTAACTTTCTTCCACCCTGTATCCTCCCTGCTGCTCTTCCCCTCTCATCCCCCCAAAAAAGAAGGAAATTTTGGAAAGAAGGGAAAAATAAATAAGGCTTCATTACTCAGGAGCTGTCCATTCCTGGAAGTGAAGTTTTTTCCCCTACATTTTCTTAATAAAAATGAAATTAAATAATGTAAACTAACTAATGAATTTAAAATACAAAAAAGACTATCATAGATAAACTACTTTTTAAAAGATTATGACTACTATTGTCTAATTTAGAAATTCTTTTTTAAAAAGCCAAGATATCAGAATATTAATGTGGTGGTAATGCCTTCTGTTGTTCATTAAAAATTGTAAATTCTGATGATTATATTTATCTTATTTAAATCAATTTGAAAAGATTTTATATTACTTTGAAGAAAATATTTTTTAAAATAGCATATTTGTTAAGGATCAGCATCTATAATCAAGTAACTCCAAAGAAGAAATCTTTGATTTAAAAAAAATTTCCAAACATGAACAAGTAGGATTTGTACAGGATAAACAAGCCAGCATTAAAATTTGCAAGATAGTATAATATATTTTAAAATCATACCACTGTTTGTTTTTGCCCTGTTAATCTTTATCCCCAGCTCCATTTTTAAAAAGATCTATATTGATAACCAGAAAGTTTTCTTCTAACTAATCATTATAGTTGAACCCCAAGCCTATTTTTCCTATTACTTACTTTCCCCATATTCTTCACATAAAAGGAGGATTCCCTTTTGCATTGTTTTTGACCTCATTTTCTTCATGTGACTTAGCAATGTACCAAATTTAGACTCCCTAAGATGAATGGTTTATTTTTACCCCTAAATTTTGTTATTACCTTATGCTCAAGAAATAAAATTGTAAGGAGTATCAGCACCTGAGAAGCTCACAACTCACAAAGCTAACAATCATCTTACTCTTTGGCTCAAAAGGACATATTATTTTGTAATGGCTAACAGGCTCCACACTCATGATCCCTTTAACTGGATGGTTCCTTAGGTTCCATTCTAGTGTGAAATTTGTTCAATGTAGTCCTTCAAGCCCAGTGACCTCATATTATCTATGAAACAAGAGAACCAAAAGTCAGGCAGGCCATTAGTGACACTGGAGGAAAACAACCAAGGGATATTTGCTTTCAAGGTTTTCTCTACAATTTCTACAGAATTCTTTGTTTCTTGGCCCTGAGGCTCCCAAACATTCCAAAAAGTTAATGGGAGGGCTGTTAGACACTGGAAAATATCAAGAGTGGTTGTGGAACTCAAGGGCCTTTCCAGGCCTGAGATTCTATGATAACATCTTAGCAAGTCCTAACCTCGGAACATTTTCCATGGACTCAGAGAGGAAATGTCCTTTGCTTCAGATGACAAGACCTAACTTGAAAGACAAAGCTTAAAATACTCTCACACATTAGACAAAGTTTCATTTTAAAGTGATTTTCTACCAAAAAAATAAAACAAAGACACTTTTCTTTTCCAGTTTACCATCCAGTTTACCAAAACCATCAGTCTTGATGCATTATAGCACTCCATTGTTTAATAAAATTTACTGAGCCTGAAACTGTTATAGATTTAATATCAGAGGAGCAAAAAGAAGTTAACAGTTTCTAACATGGCTCTATTAAGCTGTATATTAAAATATTATCTTCTTCCTCATTAGTAAAAACAGGGCGAAATTCATGCAATGTGGACCGTTTTTAGGGACCCTTTTGTTGGTTCTTCATTACTTGCAATTCCAAATAAACTCTATAGTTTTAGAGCATTTGGTATAGTTAAAAGGATAAAGGGGAAGAGTATTTAGACAATCTAGATTCACTGTTTTGATTACTGACCTTGCTTGAGCAAAGCAATTCATCTTTTCGAATTTCTCTACCCTTATCTCTAGTTCCCTATCCTAATAACCCTATGCAGAAGTTACATGAATTAATGAGAAAAGTTAGTAGATCTATAACAGAAATACAAGGATTTAGAAATAACAGATATTTTACAGAAATCTACAAAGGCAACACTGTGAAATTGACGTATTTTTTAAAGAAAACCACCAAAGAGCAGGTTCTATCACTTGATGGCTATGAAAAGGTAATGAAAAATAAAGAAATAGGTAATATCTTTGAGGAGAGAGCGGATTTATGACTATAGAGCATATAGCTGAGATTTTCCCACTGATTAGATTTGAAGAAAGTAGATCTGACAGCCACACAGAAAAAGGAAAACTGGGAATATTGTTTGTAGGATACAAGAAACTAAAGTTTCAATAAATCTAAAAGTCTATTATGTATTTTTGGGGGAAATATGAATAATAATGGTTACTTCAGCAGGGACTGGGCTGAATATTTAAATTGTGCACTGAAACAGCACTAAGCCAGAGCTGAGCTCCTAAGAGGATCTATTTGGTCCTCCTAATTAATGAAGTACATGGTCTATTTAAGTAAACAGGGAAGAGTCAAACTGTAACTCTAGACTAGGAAATAAGGAAAAGAAGATGCTAGCTAATGGTTTGCTCTGGCAACTATTGCTGGGATTGTGTTTCACTGTAGTTCCATTACTTACAGTGTCCCTGAAGAAGTCATTCTGTTCTGTGGTCCTCTTTTTTAATTTCTAAGGTGCAAGAAGGATGTCTTTTCTTTCTCACACAAAAAAAGAATTCTCTTACTAGCTAAAGACTATCTTAGATGCAGAGGGCAGAAGCCATAATTCAGCCTGGCAGGGAAAAACTTGTGCTTTTTTTTTTCACTTCAAAATGTATTTTTTCTCTACAAAACCAATATTAAAAATAGTATCACAATCACTTAGCTTACCTTTCACACTATCTTCACCCTCTTCCCAAGTGGTGTAGTCCTGAATACCCAATGGGCCCAAAGCAAGTGAAAAAAGGGTAATGTACCCATGGGTGATATAGAGTACTGGATTGGGAGTGGGAAGAATCTGGTGCTTAACCCTTAATCATTCAGTGGTTGAGTAATCCTGAGAAAGTCTTTCTGGGCCTCAGTTTTCTATATGTAAGATGAGGCTGTTGGATTAACTGTCAATTGTTATTCTAAATCCTACCTTATATGATTAAGCCTAATAGTTATTTTCATTCAGCATAAAATATGAATAAATCAAAGATGATATGGCAAGTTCCAAGTACTTGAACCCAGGTCTTCTGACTTCAAGTCCAATGTACTTTCACTCATACATACAAATATATGCACATATCTATACAAATATACATATATATGATTTTTTGGATGTAAATAATAATTAGGTTACTGAAGCTTACCTAGCAGGAAAAATTATTTTTATGAACAAAATTTAGTTAAAATATGAACTTTTGAAGGAAAACTGCTAAAATCACAAGAAAATTAAAGATAAAATACTTTTTCTTTATGCAAGTTCAATGAAATGAAGACACCCCATGTCTCATCTACACCACATCCCTTCTTCTTCCTTTAAGGTAACCATTCATTATCACCCTTTTTCTCGCATTGTTATATTTTTGATTTCTTCCAATTCAATGAATTTTACCCTCTAGTCACCTCTTTCTCTCACATGTTATTCACATTCTTCTCTTCCTTTCCATTCCCACTACTACCCTCTAGTTAAGTGTTTCAATACCTTTCATTTAAAGTATTGCAAACAGGGTTCAAATCTAGCACATAATCGTGGGTCTCTCCCCACCCCAGGTCTCAGTCCCTCTTATACACAACTACCATATTTACCTTCCCCCAAAACAGCTCTGATATCTCTCTTCATCCAAAGTAATTTCTACTTTATCTCCACTGGTCAGAGTGTGTGTGTGTGTGTGTGTGTGTGTGTGTGTGTGTGCGTGTGTGAGAAAACTGGTAAAATGGAGATAATACTACTTGAAGTACTTATTTCATATTATTACTGTGGGAAAGGCATTTTGCTCTGGTTCATTGCTGTGAACAAAATGGTTTTAAATTTACAAAATGCCTCTCCCAATCAAAATACCTGAAGTAGGATTAAAACTCAAGGCTCCTTGACTCCAAGTCAGAATTCTGTCCACTAAGCTCCATTGCCTCTAAGTGAGCAGCATGACTAGGACCATAGATTTATAATTTAAGGAACTGAGAGGTCACACAGTCCCATTTCTTCACTTTGCTAGAGGTGGGGGGAAAAATGGATTTGTATGATAGCAGTGGGAGAGTGGGGCCATGAGTTTTAATCCTACTTCAGGTACTTTGGGAAAAAGTGAAGCTTTTAAGAATAACATTTTCAAAGCTTCACTTTCAAAACTGGTAAAATGGAGATAATACTACTTGAAGTACTTATTTCATATTATTACTGTGGGAGAGGCATTTTGTACATTTAAAGCCATTTTTATGCGTGATGCATATGTTATTACTCTTGCCTCTCCTTATGTCTCTTCCCATCTCCACTTTTACAAATCTTATTCATCCTCCAAAGCCCTTCTCAAATGCTACATACTTTGTGAAATCTTTGCTCAATTCTCTAAATTCCCTGTATTCACATGTGTTTTTTCTTTCAATTTTTTTTGTTTTTATTTTTTATGGCATTTCATTATATATTACAAGGAAAATAAAATAACTTTTATACTTAACTCCTTGAGGTGTGTTTCTTGCATGCAAGAACTGGGTCTTACTCATCTCCACAGGACCTAGAAAAGTATTCTATATAGGATAGTGCAGTAAATATGGTAAACATTTCAATTATCTCAATAAATTCCCCCCCCCTCTCTACTAGTAAGCCAAAAATTGATGCTTATAGATGAATGCTATAAGGCAAGAGCTGCTTACTTAGAGGTAATAGGGCTTAGTGGACAGAATTCTGGACTTCTGAGTCAGGAGCTCTGAGTTTTAGCTGCATCAGGAAAAAATTAGTATCTTAGGTTCAAATTTGATAAAATTAGATTGTAAGCTTTCAAAGTCTTCAAAATTCCCCCAAGTCCATATCATAATCTCTAACCTCCATTTGTCTCAACATCTTTTTAGAATGAAACTGGTTCTTTCACAAGGACCTGTTATCTAGACAATTAAAAAATTAATGGTACTCCAACTATTAAATATAACTACCTACTTTGGGAAATGAAAGCATTATGATGACAGACTTCAAAGGTTCTTTTCATTTGAGAGTATACATTATTTCATTCTCCGTCCTTTTATCCCCAGAATCTGGCACACAGCAGAAGTTTAATAAATGTCTACAGATTGATTGCACATTTTGTGAATATATGGTATTTTAGGTTAAATTAGCCTCTCTGAGCTATTATGGAACCCAAGCACAATGATGTTATGAGAAAAATATTTTCTTAGAAAGTTGATGAACATAAAATCTGAAGGATGACATTCTATATGACATCATAGATAAGAAACTTTGTGATAATAGCCCGTTACTTGTTATTAAAGGACTTATACACTCTTATACATAGCCCCTGGCCTTGTCCAAAATAGGTACCTGATTAGTGAAAGTGTAATACATTTCATATATAATAGTATATATACTTCAAAACCAAATTTGGTTTCCTGGCTGGCTTGCTCTTGTGGCTAACAAACATTTGGGTTATATTCTCTGTTGATCAATCGATATGTACTCAGGGAACACATACCAACTGAATTTTATTCTAAGCAGAATATAATAAGGTTGCAGATTAAGTATTTTTTGAAAGTCTTACAGGAAATGTAAACCATATGTCTGAGATTGACATTAATTGTTAGAATTGTTACAAAGTGCTATGCTAAATCAATGGAATTAATAGAGACAAAGATTGTTTAACAGTTCTCCAGATATACTTAGTACTTACTAGAGTTCCACAAGATTCACACTTTTAAGAGAGCATGTATAAAGAGGAGCCCATTAAAGGACGAGCCCACTAAAGGACATGCCTACTAAGAGACAAACCCTCTCTTGGAGGAAGAGACAGATTCATTCCATTTTCTACCCCTGTGCTGGCTGGAGATTTGGAGGGAGCTAGAGGCTGAAGCTGGCAGAGGCAAAGGACTAGTGGCAGCAACCAAGGAGAGAGACAGGCCTCTAAGAAAACTAACCAGCCCAAGGAAGGAGACAAGACTTAAAAGAAAACAATAAAGGATTTGGACTTTAACTCTTGGCTGAATTTGAGGTGATTATTACTCTGAACTGAAACTAAGGCTGCCTCCAGAAGCCCCCCAAGAAACCTGCTCTCAGAGAACTTTATATTTTAGAGAAGATTACAATTAGTAACTGGATAGTCCAAAAGAAAGATTGGGTAGAGTTAAGTATGATGTCACTCTAAAAAGCAAAACTTCTAAGAAAAGGTCAAAACAGTAATTATACTATATGTATGAATTGTGATAGTAAGAAACGATAACAAGATGGGAGGGAATAGGATAAGATGGGGTACAGAAAGAAGTGTGTGTAAATCAATAGGAGTGGGATAAGGAAAGCCGATGAATAGAAATGGGATAAAAGAAGGAAAGAAAGTAAAGGGAGAAGATAAGGGATTGAAGGTTGGGGAGATTAAGCAATAACAAGGCAAATTAACAGAAGAGAAGTTGGCAGGGATAGGAAATAAGAGATATACATAAACATAACAATAATCAGAAGTAGAATTTATTAGAAAAAGAGTAGGGATAGTAATCATTCATCTCAAAGTCTAACTTAAAGATTCAAACAAGAGAAAAATCTACATTATATGTCAGTCATATTAATATAGATTTAAATGTACATGCATATGTATATGTGTGTGAAGATATATGTATGTATGCATATACATATATATTTGTGTAGGTATATATAGTATATATATATATCTGTGCTTAATTGCAGCCTGCTTGGTGGGAGGGGAGGAGAGGAAAGGGGGAAAAAAAATAAAGTAAAAAATATGCCACAGAGAACAAAGAAAACAAAATATTTTCTACCCTAAAAAAGGACCAAATAAGCCATATGTAAAAAACTGATATATATATATTAATATATATGTTTTTAAAAGAAACACATTGAAGAAGCAGAAGAAAACAGAGGAAAACAAAGATGATGATGATGGAGAGGAAGAGCAGAAAGAGGAAAAGGAGGAAGAAAAAGAAGAGGAAGAAGAAAAGGGAGAAGAGGGAGAAGGAAGAAAAGGAGGTAGAGGAGGGGAAAACAAGAAAAGGGAGAAGGAGAAGAGGAACAGAAGAGAAGAAGAAAAGAGAGGAAGGGGAAGAAAGAGGAAGAAGAGGAAGAGAAAGAAGAAGAGGAAGGAAGAAGAAATAGAGGAAGAAGAAGATGAAGAAAGAAGCTGCTTAGAGGCTAAACATTGATTGATTAAGTGGTTTGACTATTGTCTTATAGCTAGCATGTACTCAAAATATGCCTTAAATTCAAATCTTCCTGACTTTAAAGTCAAGTCTCTAAAAACTGTCATTCTGTCAACCTTATTAAAATAGTTGGAAAACAAAAAACAAAATAGTGCATAGAAATCAACAGCTTTACATACTTATGTTCTACCATTCCAGTTCATTCAATTTCTTTTTTCTTATGAACGTGAGAAATTTTAGCAGTCTCATTCTTCAGTTTTTACCATTTTGCTTTATTCCTCCTATTATTGAAATCTTGAATTACTCTCTGACAATAAATTATACTGGAAATATATTTAAGCTTTTGGATCATCATCACCTTTTATACTGTTGCCATGTTACATACACTACTATGGTAATTGTCAGCATGAGTAGATGTACTGTCACCCACTCTGTATCTAAAGTCAAGGAAGCAGGGAGCAGAATAGGATGGCGCCTCAGGTGAGAAATCACAACCTAAACTGGAAGCAAAACACTGCCAGCTGCAATTTCACTATGCATGGCACTACTTAAAATCCTAGCAACTGGTGGGGGTTAGGGGTGAGGAGGAAAAGTCAATAATGGTTAAAACCACAAGTAGATGTGTTTTCCCAAAAGTGAAAAAGGGACAAAAACAATATTTCTACCCAGTCCAAGCCCAAATGTTCTTGGCATCTGGTATTTGACATGCTTCTGCCCATACCTAACCCAGCTGGGTCTAGTTTTAGGAAACATCTTTTATGCTAAACACCAAGCTATTGCAGAGCATGAAAAGTCAGCTATTTGAGCATGCAAACAAACAAGCATGTGCACTGAAGCTACTTGTCCCAATGAAAAGTAAGAACAAAAAGCAAACTGCCCCTCACTTAGAAGGGACAAGTGACTTGATGCAGCGGGTCATTAGGTATGATACGCAGAGAGAATCTGAGTATTCCACTTACTAGGAAGGATATATAATCCAGCAGAAGATCTAATTGGGCAAATTAGTTAGTAATTGTTTTCTGTGAAGAATCCACAAATGGTAATTAATGTAATGGGTGTTTAATCAATCTAGACTTATACCTGGATACACAGTAAAAGCAATGGGAAAAGCCTAAATTCAATACTTTCCCAGCTGTAGGGGAGGGTGGATTCAGATATGGGAGCATTGCCAACTCTCTGTTCCTGTAAATAACATGCCTTCCTTCTGTAAACCAGAACTTTTCCTTTTCCTGGCTTAAGTACATATAAGGAGTCTCTTATGTTGATCAGCCAATGGAGATGTTTGACAAGGATGGATACAAAAGATCCTCTGGATGGCATCATTATTATTTATGGTTATTAATAAATAATATTCTCTTACCTTTATATAATATGAAACATTATATGAAATGTCTTACATCTTTTATTCTATGTAAGGTAGCATTATCTATATTTAAATTAAAGTACTGAATATGATTTTTAATAGTGCTTCATATCATTTACTTGATTTAATCCACAAAATAATCCCATGAACTAGATGGGCTAAACATTGACATTGATTCAGCAGATCAGAAAACTAGAAGTCAAGATAGTTTGTTTAAAGTCACAAGACAAATAAATAGTAAAATCAGGGCTGGGCTCCATTGTTTTCCCAAATCTTAGTGCTATAAGCACGAAGTACTCTGGCAGGAATTTACTTTTTGAATTCAGTACCTACTTGAGGATGAGGAGAGGAGATTAAAGCTTCAATGTTAGATAACACTTTACTGGAGTCATTTTGTTCTTAATCCTTGAGAATCTCTTTTAAAAAAATAAATAAATAAACAACCATCTTTTCCCTTGTCTTTTCTCTTTCTTCTTCTTCTCTAACTCATGTAAGATGAGGAAGCTGATCAGGAATCAGATTTAGGATGTTAGGAGATAGACAGAAAAACCATTCTAGGTTCTTTCCCCCCTCAATACCGTCATCTCTGCCTTTCCCTAATAAACACATAAACACACACACACACACACACACACACACACACACACACGCACACACACACACACACACACACACACAAGGAGTTATACTAAAGGTAGATAGTTCATTCAGAGTTCTTTCTATGCCTAAGAATATGTAATAGCAGATATTTTCTGTGAATATAATACAATTCTTTTCTTCTCTTCACACCAAATCTATGGAAAATATGTGGTCTGTGGATATTTGTCCATAGAAATGAATTACAATTTTCAAACAGCTTAAAGGAATTACATTATAGAAAAGGTCATTGATCTCTGCATAATCATGCATTAAATTTTTAAAAAACGAAACTACAGAAGGATTTCACTCCTCCATGGTTTAGAGCAGTCTCGTTTGCAGTGCTGAATAATACCATAAAGATATTAAGGAGGGAGGCAGATCTCATCCAGAGAAGCTATCTGTTCCACTAGTTGAACTTATATTTGTTCAAACACATTTACATTGTTTGTTCTCAATTAACTTATTAGTGCAATGGTGTAATTAGCATGATTGAGGTCCGAATCAGAATTAAAATTGCCATAATCATAATATATCTCAAGTATGATAAAAGCAAGAAATACTTTTAATGTAAGAAATGAATCATACCCAGCTTCCTATATTTCCCTGAAAAGAACAAAAACAAAAGAATAGGTGATATTTGGCAGATGGGAAAAGAATGGGCATTATCTTTCTTAAGTAGTACATAATTCTTACACTTACCCAAAAATGAGTTACATACATGGAATGTTTCTGTGTCTGAAAAATTGGCAAAGCTTTGTTTACCAGTGGGGACCCTTAAAGAAAACAGTTTCAACCAAAAAGAAAACAGGTTATGGGGAAATTAAAAAAAAAAGTTTAATTAAAGGATAAAAAGTATACTCTGCAGATCAGTTACCAGTCTCAAGTTTCATTGCTAAGATCCCAGTGTGTATGAGAAGGTCTAGGGAAAAGTTCTAAGCTTTGTTTTATGGGGTGACCATCTGCAATGCTAGGATGAGCCTTTCATCCCTATTTGGGTGTAATACAGCTAATAGCTGCATAACTCTATGTGGGAGGAAAAATGAGGTACACTTCATTCCAAGCTAGGTAACATGACAGGTATCCTCCCAGGTGATGCAACCTATACGAATAAAGGAGAAGAATAAACACTTGTTCCATGTTTCTTTGGAATGCTAAAGAATTTAAGAGTGTTATATCAAGGGCTTTGAACTTCAGATGAAGGTACTTCATGGACAGAAAAGCCTAATGTTCTAAAGGAACAAAATAATAAGCTTTGGGAAACAGTTGGGAAGGGAATATTATTCATCACTGAAGATCAAAATGTCTTTCTACTTACTGGGACATTAACACTGACTGGATATGAAAAGAGGCAGAAAGTCCATCTTCCTTTTTAACCTCTTTTTTTTTAGTTCTTTGTTGGTATTTCTCTCTCTCTCTCTCTCTCTCCCCCCCCCCTCTCTTTCTCTCTCTCTCCTCCCCCGCCCCCGCCTTTCCCCCTCCCACTGTCACATATTGCACAGCCTTAATATAAGTTTCCCAACTAAATATCATTACAGATATAGTTTTTTTATCTGTTACTTTAATTTTACACTAATACCATTCCCCTCTTTTACCTTGCATTTTTCCTTTTTAAAAAAAGTTATTGGGTTGCTTTGCTTTGAAAGCAAGATTAAAGAACATCCTAATGTTTTGTTTTACTCACATGTAGGTTTCCAATTGTAAAATGACTTCACTTGGGCCAAACAATCTAACACAAAAACCACAAGTATTCTCCTACATGTTTATTACTAAATTTATTAAATTTTATGCAGCATTTCTGAAATGTTTAAACTTTTGACAATATGGATACTTTTACTTCTTATTAGCTACTAACTCAAGGGGAAAAAACAATCACCATGGGTGAATAATTTGTTCCAGTTAGATGATGACCTGGTCTTATTTTATGTAAGAAATGCCAATCTTTCTTCATCCAAATGTTTCTTTCTAGGTCCCTTATAGAACCCAATGCTCACGTATGAGTTTCTGATATGATAACATGAGTTAATAATCAACAACAGAGGAAGAATAGTTGATTTTTATTGCTCTTAGTTCATGGCTCATTTCCCTCAATTTGTCCATTCTATCCATCAATTCTCCCCCATAGTTTCCCCGAGTTTCTGGTTTGCAGAGATTCATTTTCGCTATTACTCCAATTCTAAAACCTGAGTCTCATCACTCCATGAGGAAGAGCTACGTTTCTTTCCCTTAAATCTTTTGATTCATGACACAGGAGGGTGGCAGAGATGCCAGGGAGAGATCTAAACAAGGGCCACTGATGGTATCTGATAGAGCTATTAGAAATCACAAGGAACCATAGAGAGTACTGTGATTAAAGCAGGTGGGAATGGTGGTGGCCAAAGAACTTGGAGTTCTGTGAGTTAAGGTTTCAGGATCAGCTGGTAGAAGCAATTCTGTTTTCCTCTGTCAGCTTCCAAAATTAACACTGCAGAGCTGGATGGGAGCTCTGAGACCAGCTGCTCCATCCCTTTCAATTTGTAAATGAGGAAATAGGCTTAGTAAGTCATTTTGTTCAGGACCATATCACTAGAGAATAGAATGTAAGTTTCTTGAGGACAGGGAACATTTTAAGTATCTCCAACTGCTTCTCCAAACATGTCTCATACATGACAATTTAAAATTTATATGTCAAAATTAATTGAGTACAGAAAACATTCAAGCTCCTTCACCGACTGATCTCATAACAGATGTCCTCACTAGATATTTGTCTCTATGGTCCTTTAACAAAGAAATGCATGATTAGTTGTTTAACACATGTTCTGATGATGGTGGTGGTGGTAAAATTAATGGCTAAGGCATCCATTGATTCTAGGGGCAATAATTTTTTCTGTGGCTTTCATAAAAAAGGATAAGCTGTGTCAATGTTTAAATCTGCAGGGCTGTCAAATGTCTTGCCTTACACATGCTAACAAAATACTATAGAAATTCACTAAGCAACCTTGACCTACTGCTAACTAGCTTAAATACAAAATGTGCAAGCTCAGCTCATTAGAAGCAAAGCTAGACAGCTAGTCATTAGCTAACTTGTGTCCTTCCTATAACAAGATACAGAGATATTGCCAGTTTTATGATTGCAAAAAGCTATTTAATTCACAAGACCTACTTCTGTTCTTATTTAGAAATATATATCCTTTTGGGTCTGAAAATATAATTATAACCTTTCTCGGGCAAGTCAGTAATTTACAAAAGTATTTGATGTACTGTTTCCAAATATTGGAAATATAGTTGAATTCTAGTTTCTAACTTTTAGGGCAGCTAGAAGGTAAAATGCATAGCATGCCAGGCCTGGAGTAAATAAGACTCCTCTTTCTAAGTTCAAATATGGTCTCAGATACTTACTAGTTGTGTGAGCCGGGGCAATTCATTTAACCCTGTTTACCTCAGGTTCCTCATTTGAAAAACGAGATGGAGAAGAAAATGACAAACCACTTCAGTATCTTTGCCAAGAAAACCCCCAAAGGAGATATGAAGAGTCAGACATGATTGAAAAATGATTAAATAATAATAAATAACTTTTAACTCTTACAGATGACTGACAAATCCAAAATCATTGCACTTATAATTTAAAGTCCATTTGCTAGATTTTGTTTTGGTATAAGATTGACGAATGTGATTTCAGATTCATGGGATATATTTTCTCACCTTGCTTATATGTTTCCATCAGTGATAAGAACTTTGAGAAAAATAAAAACCTTTAATCTGCTTTCAAAACATCCAGATTTTAAAAGTGAGAAAACTAATCCATCATTTAGTTATTTCCTTTCTATAGCCCTAAACTTTCAGCAGCACTTGTCTTTGCTACCCAAATACAATAGCATTTTTATGAGCTATTAAAACAATGCATAATCAAATAGTTTACTGTATACTTTATTGTCTCAATCATTCATGTATTTCTCCTCAACAAGATTATTAGTCTTTTGTGAGCACACACAGTGCCTTATACACCAACCAAAGTTAAGAACTCAAAAAGCCAGAATGTACTATAAAAACCCCAGTATGTCAAAAAAAAATCTATAGCATTAGTTATAGAGGAGCTAAACACGAATTATCAACTATTTAGATATAGTTCTAATAATTTTGGTTATCTCAATCCTTAGGCATAGTAGATTATAAGAAGGAAGTTGAAAATAAAGGAAGTAACAAGAAATAATACAGCTCTTATATCAAGAAAGGAGACAACTATAAAAAGCATATCTTCAAACATAATAGTCCATCTCATGCAGAGAAAAACATACCTCAATAGCGCTGGGCCTGAGAGCACAGCATATTCACACTGATGAATCTAAGTCATCAGGAACATTTAAATTATGTTCTGTAGCTTTACAGATATAAATATATAGTTTTCAGGTTGTAGGAAAAATATGCAGTATAACTTAGGAAGAAGCAACATGGCATAGTGGAGAGAGTGCTGCACTTGAAGTCAAGAATGTCAATTACAACCCTACCTCAGAAAGACACTTCTTAGAAGTTACTCTGGAAAAATACATTTAACTTCTTTATGCCTCAGTTTCCTCAGCTGGAATAATATTCTGAGAGACATCTAAGGCCTCTAAAGTCCTTTTCAGTTCAGATTCTATAATCCTTTGAAAATTCCTATTAAAATTATTAAGACAAATTGATTGTGGTATTTTAAAAGAGGTATTTTCAACTACCTAAAAAAAATTAAAAACATCCTCTCCTTTTTCCCAGGAGGTTAGAGATGCCAAAAGTTACTGATAACAGCAGTTGCTTTTGGAAGTTGCTTTGCTTTGTTTTAAGGGACAAGTATGAGAATAAGGCAGTATATCAAGAAATGACTTTAGCATAAAAAAGAAAGAGTAAATAAAATAAATTTAAAAATTTTCATATAGATGAACAATAAAGAATGTCTTCCTAGAATGTTTTTGTCCCCATCACACTTAGCACAATGTCAGGCACAAAACAGGTATTAAATTAATACCTGATGATTTTTTTTCATTTTTACTTCAGATGCTTCATGAAGATAGAGCCTTAATTACTCCCCAATATGTTATACAGGGGTCCTCAAACTTTTTAAATAGGGGGCCAGTTCATTGTCCCTCAGACTGTTGGAGGGCGGGACTATAGTAAAAACAAAAACTTTATTTTGTGGGCCTTTAAGTAAAGAAACTTCATAGCTCTGGGTGAGGGGGATAAATGTCCTCAGTTGCCACATCTGGCCCGTGGGCCATAGTTTGAGGACCCCTGTATGTATTAGCATAATATATATTATATATGTTAATAAGGCACATTAACTCTTTCAGGCCAAGTATGTGCTTTTAAACACTCGAAAGAAGTAGATTTTTCAGGCCAAAATGAACGGGCAGCCTTTTTCCTAATCAGAGAAGTAGCCAAATAATTTTCAAATAGCACAAAACTAGACATATCTCCCTATCTGAACACAGTGCCATAAATTATATCACACTGTCCTGAAAAAAAATTTGTTTCACCAAAAATTAAAATTATTGACAGAACATTAGACACTGGTAAGACTATATTTCAATAGTAATTCAAATTTTCAAAATATTTTCTTGAAAAAATATGCTTAAAAAAAAGTAGTATTTTGAGGAAATAAGGCTAAAGTTAATCTTCAAATAACTTTCTATTTCCAAAGCAAATGACACTTAAAAATAGTCTATTACTTCAGCTATCTTTATACCCATCAGTCTATTTACAGAAAAATAGAAAGACCCAATATTAAGCTTAGTTTTTATCTGATAAACACTGTTGCAAATGTACTTGTTAAAATATGGGCCTCAAAGAAAAGTATGACCTCATTTCTTTTCACCAGTTTTCATGAATGAGGAAATAAACCAGGGAGCTTATTATTATTATTATTATTATTATTATTATTATTGCATGTGAATGGAATTCCTACTATTCTTTATTCTTTTTATTGGAAGTCCAGGCATTGGGTAAGGAAGAGCCAACCTATTCATTATTCTGGGTCTGTGATACCACAGCCCTTGGAATCCCTCTATTGTAGAATCCAGAGAAGTAAAACAGGTATATCTGCAGACAAACATACACACAAACACACATACAAAGCATTTTTGAAAAATATGTGGTAGAAAAATGGCAACTGAACTGGTCTTTTTGAGTTGTTAGGTTGGAAGAACAGTAAAAGTATTCACTGGTGAAAAGTGGTCTTTGAACACAAGGAGAAAACACAAGCCTGACCAGTGTTTGGTGTTTAGAATAACAGGACAGCATTATTCAGGTAAAGAACAGAAGAACCCACTATTTTTCTTCTATTCCCCAGTCCTATTCTATATATAGTTCTAACTGGTTATCAAGGAAGTCCTGACATTGCATTCCTCTCCAACCCACCAAGTCTGGGGGATAGCCAAAGATTTTTTTAGTAATAGAAGTTCTTACAGAGTAAAAGGAGTGAATTTAAAAGGGCAAAAAAGTCACTGATCTGTAGAACTGCCAACAGATGTATCACGAGGTATGTTATATCCTACTCGATATTCCCTCCATGACTAAAGAAGGGAACTGTAGGAACCTAGGACAAGAGAGGACATCTTAATTGAATTTTATTTCAGTGCTTGACATACCCCAAATCAAATCAACAAGCATACAATGAGATTTGACTGTAGGTGCCAGAACTCTGCTAAGGGTTGGGGGCAGCTCACAACTTTTCTGAGAGACCCTCAGCTAGTTGGTTATGGTTAGTCCCATACTACCAGGGAATTTTGCTTGATAGCATCAATCTCCTACTTCAAATGAACCTTTCCACTCTCCTCCCTTTTTAATTCTGTCTTCCATGAAGAAGTACAATAAGTCCCTCTTATACTAAACATTTTTTTCAAATCCTTTAAGACATTTTGTTAATGGCCACTTTTTAGTCATCTCCCCTTCTGGTGACATGTGTTCCTTAGAATTTATTTTACAAAATTAAAAGGTCATCCAATCCAACTCTGTCATTTCAGAAAGAAGAAAATTGACAACCAGGGAGAAGGAATGAAGTATCCAAAGCCACCCAAGTAGTCACTGCCAAAGGCAAGATTTGAACCTACAGCTTTATACTTCAGAAGAAGTGTTTCTTTAGCCACACTACATTGTGCCTTAACTTTTTCTCCAAGATCCTTCTTAAATTGTGAAAAACCAATGGCACTTTAATAAGATAATAACAATATAATATGTTATATATAATATAACTTCACTATTAAAGATTATAACAGAAAAGACATTATAGTCTTTGTTGATTATATACATCTATATGTGTCAGAATACAATTACACAAGCCACCCACATACTAATAAGCATAATTTTCAAAATGTCAAATTAGCCCTGCCCAAATTCAAGGAATCATTTAGAATTACCCAAAGCAATAGAAATATTAACATATTCTCAAAGATAACTAATAACATAATTGCCACAGTTTTCCTTGATTTAAGTTACCAGGGCAAATTAATACCCAAGTAGAAAATATCTTCATTTTTCTCTCATAAACTACTCTTTGAACTTTTCTAGAGACAATGTGGCAAAGTGAAAGAGTTGGCCTTGGAGACAAAGGGCCATGGTTTCATGACCCACCATGAACACAAATTATTCTGAGACCCCATACAAATTATATAATCTCAGTTCTGAGCAACTCAATAAGCTTATCCATGGCAGAGGAAATGCAATGGCTAAAGGAAGTTTCCTTATCTAAGAGTACCCTTTATCAAGAAATCAAGAGGCCTACACCTTATTTCTTCCAAAGTCACCCCAGAAAAGTAGAAATTTTCCTTGTTCTGCAGTTATCTTTTAAATTATTCCTTTGTCTATTTTGCTTGCTTTAAAATTGTGATAGGCATTTGCATTATGTTTTTTTTCTAATTTGTTTACAAAATCACCTTGTGACCTGAGTAGTATAAGTCCTGCTATGCTCTTTCCCTCATCTTATAAAGAAATGACAACTTGGAGAGATTAAGTGACCTAACATAGGTCATCTGCTTATATACTGCATCCTATATGCTCTTAATGTATAAATACATTATACTGCCTTCTTTAAAACTTTGCTTGGTTTTAATTGGTACTAAAATTTAGGGAAAGGACATTGCATAAAGATATTTTCAGAAAATCATTTCACATGTGAACACTTTTCTATATCAGCACCATATCAACAATAATAATAATATTTAGCAGGTATGTGCCAAGCTTTGTGCTAAGTGTTTCATAAATAAATATTACTCATTTGATCCTCAAACAATTCTGGGAGATAGGTACTATTATCCAAATTTTTTATTTGCAGAAACTGAAGTAAACAAAAATTCAGTAACTTGGTCCAGTAAGTTTCTGTGCCAGAGAATAGACTTGAATTCTAGTGTTCCTGATTCCAGAACCAGCATTCTACCTACTGTGCCACCTAGTTATCTTCTTAGCTATTATTAGCTATGTTCAACTTATAATTCCATATGACTTTGAAATTATTTCACTATAAGAAATATTCATTTTTTATCACTTCACATGTTTTGCTTTTATTCTTACCCTAATCAAAGTCTGTAGTTACCAAATTTTAAAATAAAACTAAAAAGATGCAATTAGGAGGATAATTTAGTTGGTAAAAATAGATGTCCTGTCATGGGCTCTTTTCCAACAAATATTTTGTCCTACAAAAGCCTTCCCAGGATTCTCCTGAACCTGCTGAATCCTTTGGATTCAAAATAGTGAAGTCTATTAGATTTGTAACTGGACCGGGAATCAAGAAGTCTCAGAGACAACTCTAGATTTAAAATGGATCTTGGCTAGGCCATGGTCAGTCAGTAAATGCTTATTAAGTGCCTACTAGGCCCAGTGCTGTGTACCAGGGATGTGATGAAGAAAGGCAAATGACAGTGTCTCCTTTCAATGAATTCACAATTTAGCAAGAGAGACAACATGAAAAGAACTATGTACAAATATATATGTGTATGTGTATACACACATAAATACATTTATATATGTGTGTGTAGTATATGTATGTATATTTGGGTATATGTACATATACATACACATATGTACACAGATGTGAGATAAATTGTAGCTAATCATAGCTTCATGATGCCTCGATCTAGAAAATGAGGACAAAAACACTAACTGCTTCCTACATGATTTCTATAATTGCTATAAGAGTTGTTGAGCAACTAAGAGATAAACAAAATGTCATTAGGTTATTATGAGGCTCCTAATGGAAATATTTTTCTCATTGTCAGCTCACTTATAATATCTGGTCCTTCTCCTACACACACATTCTGCTTTATGTAATTGTAATTTGTGCACAAACTTTATTCCCTTTGCTAGATTTTAAGTTCCTTAAAGGTCAGGGATTATTTGTTTTAAAAATTGATTTATGACCTAAGACTTAACGAAGGTCTTTTTCCAAATCTGATATTCAATAATTTAACTGTTTAGCTAACAAGCACACTAGATAGAGCATTAGCATACAATCAGAATTATCTTGAGTTTTTTTTACTAGTTAAAAGGAACTGGGTAAGTCCCTTAAATCTCAATTTTCTCACCTGTAAAATGAGTTGGAGAAGGAAATGGCAAGTCATTCATGTTTTTGCCAAGAAAACCCCAAATGGCATCACAAAATCAGACACATCTGAAAACAATATATATGCAATCTCATATATTAGTATACTTATTTTAAATATTTTTAATTCAGATGATCATCTTATTCAAACATTTTGGGGGAAAAGTTTAAAATTTTAATATTAGTAATATTTTTTTAAAATCAATATTGTATTGTTATGTACAATGTGAAATATAATAATAAAAGAAAGGTTAAAGAAAGGGTTCAATACCAGTCCCATGATATTTTTATTTTCTCCTAAATTATACTATAGTTATTTCCATAGTATTAATTTGAGATATATACTCCCTTTATTATTAATGCTTACATAAGAGATTAAGAAATATATGCATATTTACTATTAGGTATTTCTTCTTGGCCCAGATATACCATTAATACACTTACAATAATTATTTATAGGTCCTTTACAAAGTCACATGAATACAACTTGCCCTGATCACAATAGTATTACATGTAAATTGATTTATATTTTTAAAGTCCAACTCATATATAATCTGCAGCAGCCAAAAAAGTTCTTAGTAATATTTTTTCAAAGCCTTAAGAAAATTTTAAAAAAAAACATTTTAAGTAGCCTATGTATTCTCATTAAGTCATAGGCTTAAATAAGCCAATAAAATATTTTATTGTTAGTTATGATTTTGCATTTCCTGATCAGCATTAAAGCATTTGTGGTCACAATGCAGGGTCAAGAAGAATGTGGAGTAGAAGTCCACACTTTGAACATGAATTAATTTGAAATACGCATCATTACACTTATATGATTCTCCCCATGCCCACTCTTCTACATCGACCCATTTTTAGTTAATATTTATGTTTGTCAATCAGCTTAGAACTTGATGATAGAAGTAGCTGTGCATTTGCAGATGTCATTTAAAAATAGGCAGTTTGAAATAGCTCCAATTTCCCCTCTGAAAGCAAGGGGTAGATAGTGAAGATTATGATGGTCCTGATTTTAGTCTGTCTTAGAATGCTTTAAATAATTGTAAAATGTTCTCCTAGTTATCCATATGGCTACTCTGCAGTTGTCCCACTTCCCCTTGACAATGGAGTAGCAATGTACCTCCCTTCCCCTTCATTGCTCCTTCATCCCCCATTTTGCAAAAACAATTATCAACTGACACCAAAAGGCAAATCACGTTTTTGTAAACCTAATGATTTTCCTTTCCTGCCTGAACTCCTATCTCTGCGATAATATCATCAGAACAAAGTAATTCTTTTCTTGAGCACACCAGAGTTTAAGTTGCAATCATCCCAAACCAACATTTGATTATAGCAGCTGCCTGTTTTTCTGGAAGTTCTCCTTATTACCCAAGTATAGGCCTGTCTTCAGATTGCTAGAATTTTAATAATGAATTTGTATTATAATTCTTATTCAGATAAGACACTTACACAATTGGCTTATATCTGGCCTATGCTGATCTTCCTTAGTCCTTTGGTCTTAGGAAGATCACTTCTCACATGTTAGAACAGCCTTTTATTAGATTAAGGTAGTCATGAGGCAAAGACAGTATCATGCTTCAACTAATTTTATTCTACTATACTGCCTCTTTAAAAAATCACTTAGTGCTCCTAGGGAAATTATAAGGAATATATTTTTTAAAAATATTAAAAATTGTAGTTTGAGCTTTAGCATGTTTGAAAAACTCAGAAGAGAAGCTAAGAGAATAAAAATTCCAGGTAAATAAACAATATACAATTCTGCCAAGGTTATAACGCTCTAAATTTAGGGTTTAATAACTGACAAAAACATAAGAAATAGACAAAGGTGTCAATTAATTATCAAAGAAGCCAATAAATATTTTATGAGAATGAGCCAGAAGATGAGGGAAGGGATCTGGAAAGAAGAGAAAAACAATGATTTACCAAACAAAATAGCAGCTGTTCCCTATACTCCTCTATCATATACAAGTAAAGAGACCATAGAATAAAAGCATAATTAGAATAAATTTTTAAAATAAATCTCAAAATTTCCATCTATAAACTTTAACTGCTAAGGCAGGTTGGGTCCAGGAGCATTTGATGTTTTAAATGTAAATGCCTTCCAAAGAGGAAACTGAAGCAAATTTTCCCTTGGGCCGCATCACTGAAAGTCTACAGCTTTATGCAGATGCAATGAATCAAAAGTATTGTGAAAACTGGGAAGCTAATGCAAGCAGCCTGCTATCGTTTGAAGGTTAACACTTGAGCCTTAGGTTTCACCTTAAGTGTTCTGAAAACGAGTGCACTTCTTAATACAAAGTGCATCCACACGTTTTAGGTGTCCAGATAAAACAAGTATTCTTTAGGAAATATATTTTAATAAAATGACCACTAAGAGTCCTATTTGTAGTAAAGCTGACATTTAAAAAAGAATTCTTTGAATGAAATAGCATTTCAAGAATCAAAAAGCCCCTCGCTACTTCAACTCACAAAATTCTATCTAGCATTAGACTCAGCAGAATAAGTTGGTTCCCTATCAGGGGTTCCAACGGGCGCAGGTACCCATCCACTGGCTGCTGAGGAGGCTGCAGCACTATATTTGCAATGACGCCACATGGAGAAAAGAGGAATGGGTGAAAAAAAAAAGCGAAATTATTTTAAGAGGAGCAGAAAAAACAAAGATAGGAATTCTGCATCCCACTACTACGACGCAAAAAGTGACCAAAGGTAAACTTAAGCAGTACCTATCTTGGCTATAAGTAATCCTTTCCTACTTAAAAAATATCAGTTCCACTTGGGATATTAACTTGCAAAATTACAACAGAAAGCTGTCCCTATCACCCTTAGATAAATACAAATACAACAGTATTAGCCTTTGAAAACTAGTTTTTAATTAAGATACAGATCAGTGGGTTATATAACCATAAATTACATAATCTTCCTGTGCACTGAAAACCTTTCCCTTTATATATTAAGTGTTCGACATTCATCGGAGAATTGAAAAAGTCTAATGAATAATAATAATATTTTTTAAAGGACAGTAAACAAGATCATCCTTTTTAAGTGAGTAACAAAATCAATCACATAACATCCAGGTTAAAAAGACACAAAACAGGGAGAAAGGTCTTTGCTCCAACAAATGAAAATTTGCATGGTAACTATCCGCTAAGTATGAGTTTGTGAATATACCTGTGTTATATTGAATCTTCCTTAGTTTTCTCTTTGTAAATATCTCTTTTCAGGCTCTCTACTAACTATAGGCAAACTCAGATCTGTATATCTGAATTAAGAAATAAATCCCCAAGGGCAAAGACTGCTAAAAGAGGACCAAATGCAAAACAGGTGTGCCACCTGGGACTGTCCAATTTCTGAGGAAGGGGAAAGAGGGGTGGGTGGGAGGTGGGGTGGCGGTGTACTACCTGAACCTGCGTGCCTTGGAGCTTGTATGGATCTCAAAAGACAGCTCAAGAAGCAGCGTTTAGATATATTATCCTACTTATATATTCGAGCGGAGGGTTGCATTTATCTGAGGGGAATGAGGGAGAAGGGGCCGCGCTGCTCGCTGTGAGTTTACCTGCTCCCCGAAGTCGATGGCTATGTTGGTGATGCCCAGAGGTACCAGGAACCGGATAAGGGGCCAGTAGTGAGTGAGCGCTGGAAATTTCACCATAGTCCCAGCTGTGTGGTGACCCCACACACATCTGCCGCAGCAAAGAGACTCTGCAGGAAGGTGAGGGAAGAGGAGGAAATGAAAAACAGGAGAGCAAAAGATATATAATAATAGTAGTAGTAAATAAATAAAAGGGAGGACGAAGAGAGAGAGCGAGCGAGAGAGGATGGGTGGAGAGGATCTGAGCTCAGGAGATGAAGCAGCGCCGAGGGGCAGCTCTCCTCTGCTGCTCCCCGCTCTGGGCCGCCTGGTGTTGTTCTAGCAAGAAATCCAAAAGATCAAGTCCATCCCCGCTGCCCTCCCACACAACAATGATCTGCCGGGAAAAAAAGAGGAGGGACAGCGGCGGCGGCGGCGGCGGCGGCACCCCCACCACCAGCAGCAATTTCTGCTGACAGCTTCTCCATTATAAGAGCTCTGGGGCCCGGAAATAAATAAATAACCGCGTGCACGAGGCTCCACCGCCACCACGCAGAGGAAATGTGGGGCGCAAACAAAAACAAGCCAGCCCCGGCCCGGAGCTGGGGCCGGCCAGGGCCGCCTTCCTCTCTCTCCTCTCCCTCCTCGTCCTCCTCCTCTCTTTCTCTCTTTCTCCTCCTCCTCCTCTTCCACCTCCTCTTCCTCCGCGGGGATACGTGGGGGGCTCTCTCGGCTCGGGCGTCGCTGCAGCTGCTGGAAGCTGCGGGTCCCGCGCCGAGCACCTCTGGCCGCTGTCACCGAGCTGCCTGTGCCGCCGCCTCCGCCGCTGCCGCCCCGGGAGGGCTGGGCCCGGGAGCCTCCAGCGCCTGGGGCCCGGAGGTTTCTCTTTTGCGAGCTGGGGACCCCCCCGCCGCCGCCACCATCATCACCACCTCCTCCACCTCCTCCACCGGCTCGGTGCGTGCGTCTGCCTGGTCTCTCGCTGGCTCGCTAGCTCTCTCCGGCTGGAAACACGTGGGCTTTGACACACCGAGGTGTGTGTGTGTGTGTGTGTGCGTGTGCGCGCGTGTGTGCGTGTGTGTGTGTGTGCGCGTGTGTGCGTGTGTAGTGTGCTTGTGTGTGTCGCTACCGCCAGACAACCAAGCGGAGAGCCAGCTAGGGAGGAGTGGGAGGGAGGAAAGGGGAAAGAAAGCGAAGTCATCTCACTGCTCCTCCTAATGCCCGAGCCGGGCCACCGCAGCTCTCCGGCTGGTGTGCCAAAGGCTCCTTAGCTGCTTGCTGGAGGGAGGGGAGGGTGCCCCGACTTGACTCCTGGGCGCTTCGCTGACTAGGCTACGGAGAAGTTTCACTGGGCCTCTCTGTTCCTTCCCTAGTATGGATGAGAGATGAGAGAGAAACACAGAGACAGACAGAGACACGGAGAGAGACTGAAAGGGGGACGGGAAGGAAGAACCCAAGCCCTCCAGAGACGATTTTCAGACCTGCATTTGGCTGGGCCAGGTGGAAGAAATACTAGAGAACTAGATACTAAGATGCTAAAAGAAATTGGGGTGGGGGGAGAGCGAGGAAATGGAGAAAGATATTTTTTAATAAGTTATCCAGTATATTATGAGTCACTCCATTTTACAAGTATTTTTTAAGTCCTACTTGGTGCCAAACTCTGCTAGGGGCCAATAGGAAAATTAACAAAAACAAGATAGCCTCTCTCTTTTTAGGAGGTTACCTTATGTTTACTTAGTTGTACACATACAAAACGGTAAATGAAATTATTTTACACAGATGCATTAATGCACTGCTGATGGAGATGTGAATGGGTCCAATTTTTCTAGTAATAAACAAAGTAGCTTTATCCAAAGGATTCTAGCGCTAGCTAGAATATACCCCAAAAAGGTCAGAAAGGTCCCATAAAGAGTAAATATTTATAGCAGTACTGTTTATAATAAAAACTGGACACAAAGTGAATGCCTCTCTAAATAGGAATAATCAATCTTGTCATGAAGCTAATGACATGTTATTGTGCTGTAAGAAATGATGGATACAAGTAGCAGCCCTCTAGGCAAGTGAGCAGGTTATGTAGCACAACAGGACCCTACCCAGTGATCCCACCTCCAGCATAAGCCACCAGGTAAAGCTTTAATCGCATTGCTGATCTGCAGTGAAGTGCACCCTATCCCCCTCCCAACAGCAATACCTGCCTGTGGGGCCTACCAGCAGAGACCCTGTTTCCATAGCAAAATGGCCTCAAAGTCCCACCCCTGGGGCAGAGGGTAGCAACAAGAGCTCTCCTCCAGGACTTGCCACAGGAAAGATTTTGTTATCATAGCAGTCTAGCTGCAAGACACAACCCCTAGAGCATTCTGCAGCTAAACTCAAGGGAAGTCAACAGGGAGGCGTTGTGTCTCTCCACCTCCCCCATTCCCAGCTATAAACCAGAAGGGAAGTCTATATTTCAGGGAAAGCAACAGTCAAGCCCTGAAGCTTAGTGAAAGCCTGCAGTAAGACCCAGAGCTCCAATACAAAAAGTTTGGGACAGTGCAAGACCAGGCCTCAACTCTTACATAAAAATACCAAGTCACAAAAAAGGTAGAAAAAATGAGCAAAAAGTAAGTAACAATAACCCAAAGAACTTCATATCAAAAGTTACAATGGTGGTAAAGAGGATCAAGGCATAAACTTATAAGAGGACAGTAATATCACTACATGTGAAGTATCAAAGAAAAATGTAATTTGGTTTCAGGTCCCAAAATAATTCCTGAAATATCTTAAAAGGGATTTTAAAAAAGCAATTAGAGAAGAAAAGAAAAATTGGGGAAATGAGGAAATGCAAGAGAATCATGAACAAAATTTTACTGAGGAAAACATCTCCTAAAAAATACAATTAGCCAAATAGAAATGGAAGTACTTGGATATAGAAACCTACCTTACCCTATAAGTAAAAAATGAGGATAGTAGAAGGGTGGAATGATTAAAAGGAAGAGTATAATGGGGAAGGTAATCAGAAGTAAAATAGTTATGAGGAGGAAAAGAATAGGGGAGTAAGAGAGGGGGATAAATAAAAAAAAAACAGCATGAAGGAAAATATACAGGTATCATAATTGTTAATGTCAATGGGATAATTTCACCCATAAAATAGAAATAGATAGCAGAATGGATTGAAAACCAGAATCTTTATAAGAAACATGTTTGTTTGTTTCTTTGTTGTTTTTTGGTGAGGCAATTGGGTTTAAGTGACTTATCTAGGGTCACAGTTAATAAGTACTAAATATCTGAGGTTAGATTTGAACTCAGGTCCTCCTGACATCAAGGCTAATACTCAGAAGAAACACATTTGAGGCATTATTTAATTATTATAATTTTCTATCTCTGTTTTAATTCTTCCTGGTTTGGATATCACACTATATATGGTAAAAGGAATTTGGTAGAACTCCATCTGTTTTTCCAAATAATTTATGTAGTATTGGGATTGTTTCTTTTTCTAAGATGGGATTATTTAAGTATTTTTACAGAAGGAAATAGATAATGATACTTAACTATATTTTCCTTCATGCTATTTTTTATTTCCCATCTTAGAACAAGATAAATTTTTTAAAAAGTTAAGGAAGGAATCAAATTCTGAAAAAAAAATAGATATGATAGATCTCTGGGGAAATTAAATGGAAATAGAAAGAAATATACTTTTTTTTCTTCAGCAGTATGTGGCACTTACACCAAAACTGACTTTATATTAAGATATAAAAACCTCATAACCAAATGCAGAAAAAGCAGAAATAGTAAAATATATCCTTTGCAGATCATAATGCAATAAAAAATTGCATTCAATAATGGACAATGAAAAGAGAGATTAAACAATAATTAAAAATTAAATAATCTAATTCTAAAAAACAAGTAGGTCAAAAATTATAGAAACAATCAAAATTTTCATTGAAGAAAATGAGACAACATATGAGAATTTATGAGATGTAGCCAAAGAAGTACTTAGGAGAAAATTTATATCTTTAATTGCTTACAGTAAAATAGGAGAAAAGAAGATCAATGAATTGGACATACAACTAAAAAACTAGAAAAATAAATTAAGAACATGCAATTAAATGGCAAGTTATAAATCTTGAAAATTAAATGGAGAGAATAAAATTAAAAGTAAGAAAGACGTTGAGGTAATAAATAAAAATAACAAAAATTTTAAAAGCTAGAAAAATCATAACAAAATTCATCTGGAAGAATAAAAGCTCAAGTATATTAAGGGAATCAGTGGGAAAAAAGATGTGGAAAAAAGATCATTTAATTATACCAGATCTCAATTTTTAAAAGATGGTGAACTCACCAACAATGAAGAGGAAAATAAGACAATTGTTCAGAGCTATTTTGCCCAATTATATGCTAATAAATTTCACAATCCAATTGAAATGTATCAATATCTGAAAAAATATAAATTACCCAGATTAACAGATGGAATAAAATACTTCAGTATTTTAGAAAAAGAAATTTAACAAGCTATTAATGACCTTCCTAAGAAAAAATTCCCCAGAACCAAATAAATTCACAAGCAAATTCTACCAAACATTTAAAGAACAAATAATCCCAGTACTATATAAAGCATTTGGAAAAACAGATGAAGAAGGAAGCCTATCAAATTCTTTTTACAACACAAATGTAGTGCAGCTACCCAAACTAGAAAGAGCCAAAACAGAGACAGAAAATTATATCCCAATTTCCTTAATGACACAAACATTTTAAATAAAATACTAGCAAAAAGACTACAGCTATATATCACAAAGATCATACACTATAACTGAGGTTTATACCAACAATGCAGGGCTGGTTCAGTATTGGAAAAATTATCAGCACAATTAACCTTATTAATAGCAATACCAACAGAAATCATATGATCATCACAACAGGTGCAGAAAAAGCCTTTGAGGAAAAAGTACCTTTTCCTTTTAAAAAACACCACAAAGCACAAGAATAAATGAGTTTTCCTTAAAATGCCAAGGAGTATTTATCTAAAACCATCAGCAAGCATTATCTGTAATGGGGATAAAGTAGAAGCCTTACCACTAAAATCAGCGGTGATTGAATCAAGGATGCCTATTATTACCTCTAGTATTATTGTACTAGAAATATTAATTATAGAAGTAAGAGAAAAAAGAAATTAAAGATAGACAATAAGAAAATAAAGCTTTCACTCTTTGCAGATTATATAATGTTATAATTTAGAGGATCAACTTAAAAAACTACTTGCAATTATTAACAACTTTAACAATGTTGCAGGATACAAAATAAACTCACATAAATCATCAGCATTTCTAATACATTACCAACATAATTCAGTAGTGAGAAATAGAAATTCCATTTAAAATAATTATAGACAATATAAAATACTGGGGAGTCTACCTCCCAAGACAAACCAGGAACTATATGAACATGACTATAAAACACTTCAGACACAAATAAAGTCAGATCTAATTAGCTCAGAAATATTAATTGCTCATAGTTAGGGTGAGCCAATATAATAAAAATGACAATTCCACCTAAATCTATTCAGGGCCATACCAAGTAAATTATCCAAAAATTATTTTATGAAGCTAGAAAAATCATAACAAAATTCATCTGGAAGAATAAAAGCTCAAGTATATTAAGGGAATCAGTGGAAAAAAAAGATGTGGAAAAATAATTTAATTGTATCAGATCTCAAACTGCATTATAAAAGTGGTAATTATCAAAACAATCTGGTACTGGCTAAGAAACAGAGTGGTGAATTAATGGAATAGATTAAGTACAATGTACATTACAATAAATGGCTGTAGTAATCTAGTAATGTGATAAACCCAAATATCTAAGCTTTGGAGCAAAAACTCATTCTTTGACAAAAACTTCTGGGAAAACTGGAAAACAGTATGGCAGAAACTGAGTATAGACCAGCATCTCACATGATATATCAAGATAAGGTCAAATTGGGTACATGATTTATACATAAAGGATAATAACTAAGAGAGCATGAAACAGTTTTTCAATCTGATTTATGGATAAGGGAAGAATTTAGGACCAAAAAAGATATATAGAGAATTATAAAATGTAAAATAGATAATTTTGATTACATAAACTTAAAAAGTTTTTTGCATAAACAAGATTGATGTAACAAAAATTATAAGGAAAGCAGAAAACTGGGGAAAAGTTACAAAAGTGTTTCTAATAAAGGCTTAATTTCTCAAATGTATAGAGAACTAAATCAAATTTATATTAAAAAACAACAAGTAATTACTCTGTTGATAAATGGTCAAAGGATATATGTGAACAGGCAGTTTTCAAACAAAAATCAAAGGTATATATAGTCATATGAAAAAATATTTTAAATCAGTATTGATTGGAGAAATGCCAGTTAACTCTGAGATACCACATCATACCTATCAAATTGACTAAAATACAGAAAAGTCAAATTATAAATGTTGGAAAAGATGTGGGAAAACTGGAATATTAATGCACTGTTGGTGAAGTTGTGAACTGATTCAACCACTCTGCAGAGGATTTTGGAACTATGCCTAAAGGGTTGTAAAATTGAGCATATTCTTTGATTCAGTAATACCACTGATAGGTCTATATCCCAAAGAAATCCCCCCAAAGCGAATATTATTGTACAAAGGTATTTATATCCTCTTTTTTTGTCTAAGAATTGGAAATCAAAGGGATGCCCATTAATTGGGGAATGGCTAAAAGCTAAAATATTGGGACAGAATATTATTGTGTTATAAGAAATAACAAGTAGGATGGTTTCAGAAAAACCTGCAAAGACTTACATGAATTGATGCATAGTGAAGTGGACAGTAACAGCAATATTTTCCAATGAAGAATTGTGAATGATATGACTATTCTCAACAATAAAATGATCCAAAACAATCCCAAAGGACTAATGATGAAGCTTACTATCTATCTTCAGAGAAAGAACTGATATTGATTGAATAGAGACTGAAGCATGATATTTTTCATTTTCTTTCTTTCACTTTTTTTATTCAAGTCATACAAAATTATTAATATGAAAATGTTTTACATAATTGCACATGTATAACCTATATCTGATTGATTACTATCTCAGGGCAGGGATAGGAGAAGGGGGAAGCATAGAATTTGGAATTCAAAGTTTAAATAAAGATGTTAGGAAAAAATGTAAACAAAAATGATAAATTACAAAGTGGTGTGGGAGGACTTGTATTAACTGATAATGTGGAAAATGGAAAGCAGAAAAACAACATATATTGTGACTACAACAATGTAAATGGAAAAAACCATGAATGAGTGAATGAAAAAGATTTTATTAAGTGCTTATATTATGCAAAAAAAAAAAAATGAGGTGACAAATAGGGAAGACAGTGTCTCCTCTCAAGCTTTCATTAAAAAGGGTAAAAACAACATTTAAGAAGGAGGAGCTCGAAGTTGAATGAAAAAGTCCCATCACCCTTAGGATACAGCAGTGAAACAAAAGATAATTTTATTTTTAACATCCATTTTCCTGACAAAATCATAATAACTTATGAGGTTGAATCATTTGACAGAGCCAAGCACTTTGGTGGCAAGTACTCTGCTCCCCAAGATGGCGCTTGCAGAATCTGTTGTCAGGTCACACTCCCTGCTGGTTGTTTTGGGATGATAGCTTCCAGAACTGAGGGGTGTGGCCGCCTTCAGCACTCAGACTTACTTGTCGGTCACTGGCAGTTGGTTAGCAGTTGGTATTAGTAGTGGAAAGATAGGAAGACCTCATCTATACAGTGATTGTTCTCTTGCAGTGATGGCTGCCCAGGACCTTCCTTCTTCCCTCTTCCTTTCCCTCTCAGCATCCTTTGTGTGTGGCCTCTCCCCATTATATTGTAAGTTCCTTGGGACAGGGACTTTCTTTTCTTGTATTTGTATCTTTTGTGCTTAGGACAGTGCCTGGCATGTTATAGTTACTTTATAAAGTTTATGGATTGAGCCAGTAGTGTGGAGGTTGCTATTATTTCCCAGAGACTTGAGTCTAGTTGCTCATCAAATGTAGTTGGTGAGTAAGTTTAAAATTACAATGACTAAGCTTGCTACTGAAGAATATACTGGGGCAGCTAGGTGGCTATAGCCCTGAAGTCAGGAAGACCTGAGTTCAAATGTGACCTCAAACACTTAACACTTCCTGGTTGTGTGATCTTGGGCAAATCACTTAACTGGAGAGAGAGAGAGAGAGAAAGAGAGAGAGAGAGAGAGAAAGAGAGAGAAGAAGAAGAAGAAGAAGACAACACTAGAAGGCATCTCATATAGGATCAGAATCAGAAGTACAGAACATATTATGTTAGCCTTTAGTTAGTAGATTAGTTTTGCTGAACTTTTTCCTCTACTTTTGTTGTAAGGAATGACAGAGGCAGGAGGAAGGGAAGGAACAAAGATAAAGATAAAAATTATTTTTAAAGGTTGATTTTATAAATTATGTATAAATTAATCCTATATATAAAACATTAAGTGCTTTATATAGTATTTCCACACTTTATAGTTGAGATAACAAGGGAAGTGAGTTTATAGTTAGTTAGCAGCAGAATAAAACCTGATGCCCACCCCACTACCTAAGAAGTGCTTTGAAGTTGAAAGGAGAAAGAAGGAAACTGAGCAGTACTTTAAAATAGTCCCATTGCTTATTTTTATTTTTATGAAGAGACATTTAAGGAATAAAAAAGGGAAAGTATCTTCATAGGTCAACAAAGAGGTTGCAGAGAATACATTCATTTTCATCACCCAATACCATAATGGACAGATTTTAAATAGCCTACTGAAAATAAAACACAGATTTATTTTTGGATAAGGGTATGTATCTTGTCCCACCTGCAAGATTGAAGTAATATAACATTCCCATGAAAAAGGAGCTAGTCTTTATTTTCTAGGGTCAGTCAGACACTGTAGTTCCTTCTTTTTACTGCTATTCCTTAAAATAGATTTGATTTCATTAGTATGGATAATTTATATTCTATAGGTTCAGACAGCAAGCTTTCTATACTTTAGCAGGAGAATTAAATTCTTAATTGAATTATGTTGTATGGCATGAATTGCAGCTTCAGTTGTCTCATTGGAGAAGTGTAAAAAGGCCATGATAGAAAGCTGACTTTGAAGCCAGGAAAATCTTAGTTTAAGTTTTGTCTCTGCACTGTAAGGGTCATGTGGCCTTGAGTAAATCAAGTACTTAACTTCTTTATGCACTCTGGGCTACTCTTTATGTCGGAAAAGAAAGAAGATATGGCATACATTTCTACAGGGAATTTCTGTTCCAGAGTTCCTTATGGCAGAAGTATAAAACATATACTCAAGTCCTGCCACATTCCTGAGTGTCACTGAAATAAATTAAAATGTAACAGGGGAACATTAAATAAAATAAATAAAAATAAAAACAATAATAATAATGTGTGGTTTTCTAAATTAATCTGTGATCCTTATGATAATTTACTGGCCCCCATTACTATTTGAGTTTGACAACAGTAAAATCACCAGTCCAGTAGACTATTCTTTATCTTATCTCTACAAGCCACTAGGCTTGAGGTCTTCTCTGTATAGATCTTTTAAAACAATGAAATTTGAGCTTTTAAAGTACAATTATTACAATGAATTATTTCAAAGAATTATGATGAAGTAAAATTGTTATTACATACCAAGAAGTCCAACTTAATGTAAGGGGGAAAACAACAAACCACCATATATAGCACATTTCTTAATAATAGCATCACATGCCTCTTGTTTTCAAGCTAAAATACAGCCAAATAATTCCTATTCTTTAATGACTACCTATACTTCTGAAAGAATGACATGGTAATCAAACATATGCAAATCAGATAAATCCAATTCCTTCTCTTTGAAAAGAATATAAAATTATAAAACCATTGCTACAAATCTGGAAAGGATTAGAGGCCATCTGTTAGTACCTTCTCAGTTTGTAGATGAAGAAACCAAAGCCCAATGTATTAAATGGCTTGCAAAGGTCAGTGACCCAGGTGGTAAATGACTAAGCCAGGATTCAAACTCTGATCTGTTGGAATCTAAATTCAGCACTTTCCACTGAATTATATCACACTGCCTCATGGAATTATATGTACTGAAGAATCTTTTAAGACAGTGATTTATTGCAACATTTATTTTTGAAATTATTTTACTTTTAAAATAAACTGAAATCTATTTTCTTTCTTTAACACCTTATTTTGGAAAAAATGTATATTCCTTATGACAAATATATAGTTTCATTTTCATGTAAAAACACAGTATATCACATTTTGTATGCACATTCTTAATATTAAAAATTAGTTTTTTAGTATTTTACATGGTACTGATGGGATGAGGAGCAATGCAAAAGCACTTAACTCTCCAAAATATATTGGAGCTTTAGGATTCTCCCTACTCAGGCGACCAAATGTTGATGAGCAGGGGTTGAACCCCAAAAGTATATTAGGGTTTCATGTTAGTGTCACGAGGTATATCAAAAGAATTTGTAAGGCTTATACTTTCTCCAAATCAAGAAGCAAGGTGTTTATTATTAGGCCATTGACTAACAGGCTTAAGTTTCAAAAGGGAATTCTAGCAACTAACAAAAAGAGGAGGGCTGAATCCCCTACTGGAATTCCATAAGCAAAGAAAGGATATCTTTAAGTCAGGCTAAATTTCTATGAACTAGCTTCTGTAATGTTTAGTATGCAGACTAACCCTAAAGAAATTAGCTTTTATGAATGAAGTGGAGTAAAGGTAAATTCCTTTATAGGAGAAAAATAATCTCAGAAGTTCACATCACACTGGTCCTAATTGGATACAGTAATTGTGGGATCATGATAAGTTTGTCAATGCTAGGAATTGAACAAGGAATCACAGGATATTCTTGTCAATGCTTCTTTCTGTTTACCTTGGGGAGTAGCTGGAGAATTCAACTAGGTAGGGCTCACTGCAACAAAGGCCAACTTAAATTCGACAAAAAGCTTTCTTTGATCAACACACCTCCCTATGGCCCACCTAGAAACAAATTTGATAGCAGGGATATGTCTTTTGCTGGGATCTTATTCACTCCATACTAAGAAATATAGATATTTCAAAAACAAACAAAAATAAATAAATAAATAGAGCTACAATTTTATCAGTATTGATATATTTCTCCTCCCATTGTACCCCACCCCCCCACAATGCATTTAACAATCCATCAGTATTTACATTATAAAAGGGACCAACTTGGACAAAGATAATTCACTTTATTTTTCCTACATCAAAAGTATGTATAACTTTTTAGAAGGATTGGGGAACTCATTTAAGAGTTTCTTCAAGGTTCCAGAATTTTATGCTTTCAATACAATATAATCTGCCATTAGGAACATGTGGAGGAATTTATCATCCATAGACAATTCCTCCTTGACTTAGATTCAGCCCTTGGACCTTACTCCAAGAAAGTGACAAAAACCTTTGATGAGTATCACCAAATTTTATGCTACAACTGACATTTATTACCAGAGGGTCATCATACAAGGTTACTATCTTTCAAGAAATCTTTTACAATCTTGACATATGCATGGTAGACACTCTGTAGGAAGATAGTCATTAGAGTAAAATTACCTCTATTGAATCAAATGGTTTTCTAAAATCAACAAACAAAAATTATACTGGGATCTTTGTATCTTCTACACTTTTTAGTCAGTGATATGATAGTAAAGATGTACACAATATTAAAAACCTACCAGATCCTTTCTGATGCCCTTACTAGTTTCAGAAATATTGCATTCAAATGTAAAATAGCTTTTTAAATTACCAAAAATTTAATACATCACTAGATGGAAGGTTGATTAATGAAAATTATTGTGCTAATATAACACATAAATTATTGACCCTTGCTATAGAAATAATAAGCTACAAAATAGTATTCAAGAAATGTATTATTGAAGAGAAGTTGGACCAGTAATATAATGAGAAAAGCAGATAACATTAATAGCTTGAGTACGGAATAGGTACTTTCTTAGTTTAAAAAAATATATTAAACTATTTAGAGGAAAATGGGCGGATCCTCTAGAAGATTTGGGCGAAGATACAGACCTAGTTTAACTAGAAAGAGAAGAAGTGGATACTTGAAATTTGAACCAGTACTAAGTACACAAGTCCAAGGCCCCTTTTCTTGTTCATGAGTTCTTCCTCATATGGAGGTTCCATATGGAGGAAGGTTTTAGATTAGTTGTTCTTCATTACTTGAACTTTACCATTATTCTCTCACTTCAGTACATTAACATTTCCCTCTCCTTCCCCTCCCCCAATTTTCAGTTCTCTTTTATGTGTTATTTTTTTCCCCATAGTATAAAGACTACCTTACTGGCTTGCATTTGCATCCCAATGATTAGCACAAGCACTTAGGAAGTGCTTAATAAATGCCTACTACCTTGACTTAAGTAATGATAATTATTTCCTAAGTTAAAAACATTTTATTTTCATTATTAAAGACTTTTGTTTTTAAATCAAAAAAGAGGAAGCACATGCATACTGTGTTTTTCTGAAAGATAAGTAGAGATCACTTAAAAACCTGAATCTAGTTTTAATTATATTAGGTACATTTAAAGGAGTATCATCATGAATTAGACTTTTATTGAAGGAAAAAAAAAATTTCTTTGTAAGGCACATAATCACTCCTTAATTTATCTAATTTATCAATTTGGCTTTTTTATATGTTCACTTAGCTTAAAGGGATCTAATTCCCTATATGGACTAATTAGTTCAGTGGATATTTATGAAGTAAGGGTCATAGACCTAATTTTCACTTACTTCAGTTAGCTTCACTTTTTTTCTCCCATGTAAGGATCTAGACTGCTCTTCTAATCTTAGAACGCATTCTTTTAAATAAATGCCCTTGAAGGCAAGGACAGTTAGGTGAGAAACTCTGAATGAATCAAGGCAAATCCATTATTAGAACATGTTCTTTTAAATTCTGCAGCACTAACCGAACCTCAACCAGTATTATCTTTAGTTATAAAGAGCATCTTAAATTTGAAGTTTATAAAAATTTCAGTGACACACGGTCATCATGAAAGTGAATGGATGATGTGACAATTGCCTGGTCTATTTCACAAAATTAGGATCACAGAATTTCAGAATTACAAGGGATCTTATTGGCTTTAGAGTTCAATTCATACCTGAAAAGAAATCCTTTAAGATCATGATTATCTAGTCTTAAGGAAAGATTCCTGTACTTTTTGATGAAACCCAGGAACATTTTTGGATGGCTCTAATTGTTTTCCTCTCCTTCAAACTTAAATTTATTTCTTTTGAGCTTCCTAGTCTTACTTCTAGTTCTGCCCTCTATGGACAATAGAATGAATCTAATCCCTCTTGTACATAGAAACCCTTCTAATACTTAAGAGACAGATACCAAATTTCCCTATGTCTTCTATCCTCTAGGCTAAACTTCTCGAATTTTTTCCTACTAGTCTTCATTACATTGGAATTTGAGATCAGAAACTATTTTGTTAGGCTACCTCTGGGCACTCACTATTAAGGTCCTTTCTGTTCATTAGAGATGACAAATTCAGCTAATTCAACCACTAAACAGAAGTTTTTGGTGTGTACGATTTAGAAAATTGTACTTGGTGCTATGTATATCCAGGATAATGATTAGAACAAGTGTTTGGGTCTGTAAAATTTCTTCTCTCAATCATACTGCAGCCATAAAGATAGTCCAAAGCAGTTGATAACTTAAAAGCCATTTTTGTTATATTATGAAATATATTCTTTATTTTGGAGTTACTTATATTGTTTTTTTATTGTATCTTATCTACTGTTCTCTACACTTTTGTTATGGGATTGTCTAGGTTAGACTTTTTAGCTTTGGGTAAAAAGTAAATAAGATATGATCTTCAATATAACAGCTAAAATGAATTTCTGGCCATGAAAATGTTTACTATGTCATAAAAGGAATGCCTAGATCAATACATCATAATGTGGACTTAGTGGTAGCATACAAAATAACTTCAGCCTTGATATTTTGTTCAAAAAGACATAACAAAGTCATGCATATATTTATGTCAGGTAGTGGATAACAACTTTTTAGGATATGATAACAGATGAGAATAAACTTCTGGTTTGGATCTCAATATGTGGGGGATGGAAAGAAAGTGGACAATAAGTTTATTGGACTATAGGACTCGCTTATTCTGAGATCATGGCAGTTGCATGATCTGGAAAATGATTACCATAAAGGCTTCTCTGAAAATAGCTGGAATTCATTCATTCATTCAATAAACAGTGACTACAATATGGAAAGTATTCTGCTAGGTTTGGAAGTATAAAAATATGAATATAGAGTCCCTTCAAGAAGCTTAAATGCTAATATAGGGCAGGGGTAATGTGCAACACATAACATTATTATTGTTTGTTGTTTTTTCAGTTATGTCTGACTGTGACTTCATTTGGGTTTTTTTTTTTGGCAAAGATACTGGAATTTATCATTTCCTTCTGCTCATTTTACAGATGAGGAAATTGAGGCAAGTAGGGTTAAGTAACTTTTTCCAGGTCACACAGATGTTAAGGTTTTAAGGCTGGATTTGACCTGATGCTCTATCCACTGAACCACCTGGCTGCCCACATGCATCAATAAGTATGATAAAATGTGGGATGTGATAGAGATGAAAGAATTCTATAAAAAGTGTTCTAGGAAAATTTGTAGAGGGAAGCAATACTTCCAGTTGGAATGTTCAGAAGTTTTACAGAATCTTGAAGAGAAGAATTTCTAAAAAGTTGGAAGATTGTATTCTGGTCATGGAGGGACAAGTAATAGAAAGGCAAGATATGGCATGATACATTGAAGGAACAATTAGTGATCCATATCATTTGGGGAATAAAATATATAAAGGGAAGTAGTGTGAAATAGACTTGGAGAGGTGTTTGGAGTCAGATTAAAAAAAAAGCTTCAATGCCATGCTAAGGAAATTAGATTTTAGTTGATAGACATTAGAGAACCAATGAAGGTGTTTTTTTTTTTTTTAAACAATAAAGACCTGATCAAATTTGCTCCTTTGGCAGCTATGTGAAGGATGGATTTCAGGGAGGCCCATTGTAGTCGTTCAGTGAGAAAGGGACAGGTAGGAAGAAAGGAAAAAGAAATGACTTGAAGATTTTAGCCAACATGTTGAGAAGAAAGGTTGTATCACTGACAACATTAGGGATGTTAAGAAAAAAAGGAAATTCTTATTTTTCCTTTGTGGGGGTAGTGAGTGGAGATGAATAATAACTCAGGTTTATGTAACATTATAAGTTTTCTTTAATTTTAGGTTTTACATTATTTCCATTTCTGAATATATCTCTTCTTTCTCCTCTGCCCAGTGACTCATCCTTTATAACAAAGAAGAAAAAAGAAAGAGGGAGAAAAAACATAGTTCATCAAAAGTGAACAATGCTTTTACTGAATTTGTCAGTATACTTGATGTTTCATATCCTTAGTTGTCTGTTTCTGCAAAGAAGGGAGGGAGATGTGTCTCCCCATCTCTTCTCTGGGACCAAACTTGGTCATTATAATTTAACAGTATTCAGTTTGGGTTTTTTATGTTATTTCTTTTTTTTTTTTTTTTTTAAGTTTTTTTATTTAATAATTACATTATATTGACACTCATTTCTGTTCCGATTTTTTTCCCCTCCCTCCCTCCACCCCCTCCCCTAGATGGCAAGCAGTCCTTTATATGTTGGATATGTTGCAGTATATCCTAGATACAATATATGTTTGCAGAACGGAACAGTTCTCTTGTTGCGTAGGGAGAATTGGATTCAGAAGGTATAAATAATCCGGGAAAAAAAACAAAAATGCAGATAGTTCACATTCGTTTCCCAGTGTTCTTTCTTTGGGTGTAGCTGCTTTTGTCCGTCATTTATCAATTGAAACTCAGGTCTCTTTGTCAAAGAAATCCACTTCCATCAAAATATGTCCTCATACAATATCGTTGTCGAAGTGTATAATGATCTCCTGGTTCTGCTCATTTCACTTAGCATCAGTTCATGAAGGTCTCTCCAAGCCTCTCTGTATTCATCCTGCTGGTCATTTCTTACAGAACAATAATATTCCATAACATTCATATACCACAATTTACCCAGCCATTCTCCAATTGATGGGCATCCATTCATTTTCCAGTTTCTAGCCACTACAAACAGGGCTGCTACAAACATTTTGGCACATACAGGTCCCTTTCCTTCTTTAGTATTTCTTTGGGATATAAGCCCAATAGAAACACTGCTGGATCAAAGGATATGCACATTTTGATAATTTTTTGGGCATAATTCCAGATTGCTCTCCAGAATGGTTGGATTCGTTCACAACTCCACCAACAATGCATTAGTGTCCCAGTTTTCCCGCATCCCCTCCAACATTCATCATTATTTTTTCCTGTCATCTTAGCCAATCTGACAGGTGTGTAGTGGTATCTCAGAGTTGTCTTAATTTGCATTTCTCTGATCAATAATGATTTGGAACACTCTTTCATATGAGTGGTAATAGTTTCAATCTCATCCTCTGAAAATTGTCTGTTCATATCCTTTGACCATTTATCAATTGGAGAATGGCTTGATTTCTTATAAATTTGAGTCAGTTCTCTATATATTTTGGAAATGAGGCCTTTATCAGAACCTTTAACTGTGAAAATGTTTTCCCAGTTTGTTGCTTCCCTTCTAATCTTGTTTGCATTAGTTTTATTTGTACAAAGGCTTTTTAATTTGATGTAATCGAAATTTTCTATTCTGTGATCAGTAATGGTCTCTAGTTCATCTTTGGTCACAAATTTCTTTCTCCTCCACAAGTCTGAGAGATAAACTATTCTATGTTCCTCTAATTTATTTATAGTCTCGTTCTTTATGCCTAGGTCATAGACCCATTTTGATCTTATCTTGGTATATGGTGTTAAGTGTGGGTCCATGCCTAATTTCTGCCATACTAATTTCCAATTATCCCAGCAGTTTTTATCAAATATTGAATTCTTTTCCCAGAAGTTAGGGGCTTTGGGTTTGTCAAACACTAGATTGCTATAATTGACTATTCTGTCTTGTGAACCTAGCCTTTTCCACTGATCCACTAATCTATTTCTTAGCCAATACCAAATGGTTTTGGTGACTGCTGCTTTATAATATAATTTTAGATCAGGTACAGCTAGGCCACCTTCATTTGATTTTTTTTTCATTAATTCCCTTGAGATTCTCGACTTTTTATTGTTCCATATGAATTTTGTTGTTATTTTTTCTAGATCAATAAAATATTTTCTTGGAAGTCTGATTGGTATAGCACTAAATAAATAGATTAGTTTAGGGAGTATTGTCATCTTTATTATGTTCGCTCGGCCAATCCAAGAGCACTTAATATTTTTCCAATTATTTAAGTCTGACTTTATTTGTGTGGAGACTTTTTTATAATTTTGCTCATATAATTCCTGACTTTCCTTTGGTAGATAGATTCCCAAATATTTTATGGTATCAACAGTTATTCTGAATGGAATTTCTCTTTGTATCTCTTGCTGTTGGGTTTTGTTGGTGATGTATAAAAATGCTGAGGATTTATGGGGATTTATTTTGTAGCCAGCTACTTTGCTAAAATTATGAATTATTTCCAATAGCTTTTTGGTAGAATCTCTGGGGTTCTCTAGGTATACCATCATATCATCTGCAAAGAGTGATAGTTTGGTTTCCTCATTGCCTACTCTAATTCCTTTTATATCTTTCTCGACTCTTATTGCCGAGGCTAGTGTTTCTAATACGATATTAAATAATAATGGTGATAGTGGGCAACCTTGCTTCACTCCAGATCTTACTGGGAAAGGTTCCAGTTTTTCCCCATTGCATATGATGCTTACTGATGGTTTTAAATATATGCTCCTGACTATTTTAAGGAAAAGTCCATTTATTCCTATGCTCTCAAGTGTTTTTATTAGGAATGGATGTTGGATTTTATCAAATGCTTTTTCTGCATCTATTGAGATGATCATGTGGTTTTTGTTTGTTTGGTTATTGATATAGTCAATTATGCTAATAGTTTTCCTAATATTGAACCAGCCCTGCATTCCTGGTATAAATCCTACTTGGTCATAGTGTATTATCCTGGTGACAATTTTCTGTAATCTTTTTGCTAATATTTTATTTAAGATTTTAGCATCAATATTCATTAGGGAGATTGGTCTATAATTTTCTTTCTCTGTTTTCAGCCTACCTGGTTTAGGTATCAGTACCATATCTGTGTCATAAAAGGAGTTTGGTAGGACTCCTTCAATTCCTATTTTTTCAAATAGTTTATATAACATTGGAGTTAATTGTTCTTTAAATGTTTGGTAGAATTCACATGTAAATCCATCTGGTCCTGGGGATTTTTTCTTAGAGAGTTGATTGATAGTTTGTTCTATTTCTTTTTCTGAGATGGGACTGTTTAGGATATTTACTTCTTCCTCTGTTAGTTTGGGCAAGCTGTATTTTTGGAGGTATTTTTCTATTTCATTTAAGTTGTCGAATTTATTGGCATAAAGTTGGGCAAAGTAACTCCTAATTATTGCTCTAATTTCCTCTTCGTTAGTGGTGAGTTCTCCCTTTTCATTTTTAAGACTAACAATTTGATTTTCCTCTTTCCTTTTTTTAATCAGATTTACTAAGGGTTTGTCTATTTTGTTGGTTTTTTCATAGAACCAACTCTTAGTTTTATTAATCAATTCAATAGTTTTTTTACTTTCAATTTTATTGATCTCACCTTTTACTTTTAGAATTTCAAGTTTAGTGTTTGACTGGGGGTTTTTAATTTGTTCCTTTTCTAGCATTTTTAATTGCAAACCCAATTCATTGACCTTCTCTTTCTCTATTTTATACAAATAGGCCTCTAGAGATATGAAATTTCCCCTTATTACCGCTTTGGCTGCATCCCATACATTTTGGTATGATGTCTCATTATTATCGTTTTCTTGGGTGAAGTTATTAATTATGTCTATGATTTGCTGTTTTACCCAATCATTCTTTAGTATGAGATTATTTAGTTTCCAATTATTTTTTGGTCTACTTCCCCCTGCTTTTTTGTTGAATGTAATTTTCATTGCATCGTGGTCTGAAAAGGATGCATTTACTATTTCTGCCTTACTACATTTGAGTTTGAGGTTTTTATGTCCTAATATATGGTCAATTTTTGTATAGGTTCCATGAACTGCTGAAAAGAAAGTGTATTCCTTTCTGTCTCCATTACATTTTCTCCAGAGATCTATCATATCTAGCTTTTCTAGTATTCTGTTTACCTCTTTGACTTCTTTCTTATTTATTTTCTGGTTTGATTTATCTAATTCTGAGAGTGCAAGGTTAAGATCTCCCACTATTATAGTTTTACTGTCTATTTCTTCTTGCAGCTCTCTTAGTTTCTCTTTTAAGAATTTAGATGCTACCCCACTTGGTGCATATATGTTTAATATAGATAGTGCTTCATTATCCATGCTACCCTTTAGCAAGATATAGTGTCCTTCCTTATCTCTTTTAATTAGGTCAATTTTTGCTTTAGCTTGATCTGAGATCAGGATGGCTACCCCTGCTTTTTTGACTTCACCTGAAGCATAGTAGATTTTGCTCCAACCTTTTACCTTTAACCTGCATGTATCTCCCCGCTTCAGGTGTGTTTCCTGTAAACAACATATTGTAGGATTCTGGCTTTTAATCCATTCTGCTAACCGCTTCCTCTTTATGGGGGAGTTTACCCCGTTCACATTTATGGTTAGAATGACCAATTCTGTATTACTTGCCATCTTGTTAACCCCGGTTTATGCTTTCCTCCCTTCTTTCCCCTTTCCCCCCTTCCAAGTATTAAGCTTGTGAGCACCCCTTGTTTCTCACAGCCCTCCCTTTTTAGTGTCCCTCCCCCCGCCTTAGAGTTCCTCCCCCTATCTTACCCCTTTCCCTCCCAGTTCCCGTATTCCCTTCCGCTTAGCTTATTCCTTCCCTTTCCACTTTTCCCTTCTCACTTTTCAATGAGATGGGAGAAGTTTCACCATAGATTGAATATGTCTTAAGATTTTTCACTTAAAGCCAATTCTGAAGGCAGTAAGATACCCACTATATTCATCCCCCTCCATTCTTTCTCTCAGATATAATAGGTTTCCTATGCCTCTTCATGAGATGTACTACCCCCACTTTATCCTTTTTCTGGTACAATGTCCTTTCCACATCAATTTCTAGAACAAGGTATACATGTATTCTTTATGCATCTATATAGTCAAAATATAGTTCCCAAGATTAATCTTTACCTTTTTAGATTTCTCTTGAGTTCTATATTTGTAGATCAAACTTTTTGTTAAGTTCTGGTTTTTTCATCAGAAATAGATGAAATTCGCTTACTTCGTTGAATGTCCATCTTCTTCCCTGGAAAAAGATGCTCATTCTCGCTGGGTAAGTTATTTTTGGTTGCATACCAAGTTCCTTAGCCTTTCGGAATATCATATTCCAGGCCCTTCGATCTTTTAATGTGGATGCTGCCAGATCCTGGGTGATCCTTATTGTGGCTCCTTGATACTTGAATTGGGTTTTTCTAGCCGCTTGCAATATTTTTTCTTTCATCTGAGGGTTCTGGCATTTGGCCACTATATTCCTTGGTGTTTTGATTTTAGGATCCCTTTCAGTGGGTGATCGATGAATCCTTTCAATGTTTATTTTTTCCTCTGTTTCTATGACTTCTGGGCAGTTCTCTTTGATAATTTCCTGGAAGACAGTGTCCAGGCTCTTTTTTTCATCATGTTTTTCTGGGAGTCCAATGATTCTCAGATTGTCTCTCCTGGATCTGTTTTCCAGGTCTGTTGTCTTCCCCAGAAGGTATTTCACATTTTTCTCCATTGTTTGATTTTTTTGGATTTGCTTGACTGATTCTTCTTGTCTCCTCGAGTCATTCAATTCCACTTGTTCAATTCTGATTTTCAGTGAAGTATTCTCTTCACTCACTTTTTTAAAATCTTTCTCTAATTGTCCAATTGAGTTCTTTTGTTCTGTGGAATTTTTTTCCATTTCGCCAATTTTGTTTTCCAGTTCACTAATCCTATTTTTCAAGGATTTTACTTCTTTATCCACTCTCTCTTTAACTGACTTCTCCTGGCTCTTTTGCCAAGCCTCCCTCTCCTTTTCCCAAGCTTCCTTCTCCTTTTGCCAAGCCTCACTCTGCTTTCCCCATTTTTCTTCTAGCTCCCTTGTGAGAGCCTTTTTAATCACTTCTATGAGGTTCATCTGTGCTGAGGAACAGACGATCTCCTCCTTTGGGGAATCACCTGGGGACTGCCTGTTTTTAGTCTCCTCAGGATTTAGAGTCTGCTCTCTATCTGTGTAGAAGCTGTCTAGGGTTAAAGTCCTCTTCAGCTTCTTGCTCATTCTGTCTATTAATCAGAGACAAACTACCAAAGAAAAACAGAAAAAACTGGAGTCTTTCTTTGGGGGGGGGGGGGCTGGGTGTGTTATCGAGCTTCCTCTACAGACTGCAGGGGGCAGCAGTGAGGCACTAGCAGGACTGTGCTGCGCCTGCGCTCTGAGATCCCAAAGCGTGCTGAGTCACTGAGGGGGGGGAAGGGGGGGGCGGCCAGGTCCTGAGAGACTCCAGCTGTTTGCAGTTGTATTCTTCAGCCCCGGTGTTTTTAGCTTCTCTGCTGGGCTGTTGACTTGCTGCAGGTTCCAAACCTGTAGCGAAGCTCTCCCCGCAGAGACAGCTGCGATCACTCCCCACCCCCTCTCCAGTCTGCTCCCGTGCTCTCACTGCCGCTGCCCGCCGCCTGCGCCCGATCTAAAACCGCCCCAGCCCTCCAGTAAAGACAGACCTTTCTTGGCGGATCTCAAGGATGGCTTCTCTTGGTAACTATTTGTGGGTTTTTTTCAGTCAAGCATTGATTCAGAGGCTTGTAATGAAGTGGATAGTGAGAGAAAGCGCGGAGCTTATGCAACTGTGAGCCTCCTCTCCGCCATCTTAACCGGAAGTCCCTTTTATGTTATTTCCATTTAAGCAGTGATGTCAAACTCAAATAGAAATAGTACATAATTCACTGCTATCTGAATATTGACTTAGAAAATCACATAATATCTATGTTTTGTCTATGTATTTTTATTTATTTTGTTAAATATTTCCCAATTACATTTTAATCTGATCCAGGCTATACTCAGGAGTGTTGTAGGCCAAAGGCAATACAGATTACATGTTTGCTGCTTCTAATTTATAATAATAGTTTTGCAAAGAGTGAAGAGGTTAGACTATATATATATATATATATAATCTGACTCCATAATAAATTTCTGGTTCTGCTTACTTTATTCTGCTTTCATTCATATAAGGCATCTGAAGATAGAAGTGAGAAGAGTTGGCAATAAATTGGCTGTGTTTCATGAGTAAAAGTGAAGAGTCCACCAAGTTCTGAGCCTGGAAGAAGGTGGTGCACTTGACAGTAATATGGGATGTTAGGAAGAAAGAAAGATTTGGAAGGAATGCTAATTTGTCTGTTTGAGATATGCTGAATTTAATATTCTAAAAGGTAGAGCTAAGAAGAGAGAATAAGGCTAGATATATAGATCTGATAATGATCTCTGTAGAAATTAAGGATTAAACTGATGAGATACAAAGCAAGAAAATACAGAAGCAGAAAGAAACCTCAGCCTTAGGGTATACTCACACAGAGTAGAGGTAACATGCATGAAGAACTGACAGAGAAGTTTGACGAGCAAAGGAGGAAAAAAATCAAGAGTAAATAGTGCTGTGAAAATCTAGTGATGGGACAGTTTCTAGAAAGTCATGCTCAACAGTGTCAGATGCTATAAGAATTAGATTTGATAATTTGATAATTTGTAGAAGGCAGTTTTAGCTGAATGATGGGATTGAAAATCATTAACAGGATTTAGAAGTCTCAGACAGAACTGGCCCCTGACTTGTAGCTGGAGTCGAACAGAGACAGGAGAGTCAGGAATCAAACAGAAGTTTTATTTCAGATGGCTTGAAAGAAAGACATATGAGTTGGACCCTTGCTCTGAGTGGAGGGATTCACTGTATGTGATTATTATATTATATATATTATGTTATATTATTATGTTATATACTCACTTTAGCGCGAGGAGATTTCAATATTTATACCAATGGCTGCACGGTTAGCAATAGCCATAACAATGAAAGGTAACAGCAAAAAAGTTTAATCATAGCAGGGCTTCCTGACTAGAAACAATTCTGGGATTTTTCTGGGACCGAGATGATGTTTCCCTAAGAGTTAGCATTTCATTTATCTTTCACTTATAAGTTAAAACTCATATTTTGGAGATTCAGGCATAACAGCATACTTGATAGTTGACTCATCATTCATATGTTGAAGCTACATCTTTAAACCATCCTACATATTTTCATATAGTCAAGATTTTCAAATGAAAATTCACTGTTATAGTAAACATTATTACTGTTATCAGTTTTATTACAAAATATACTTCATTGAATAAGTTTTCAAATAACCTATTTTTATCACATCCTTCCTTTTAAAAGCCCAATTCATATCTAATAGCATTCAAATTAAAAAGTTGTTTTGTTTTATAGTATTTTTGTTACAATGGTGTCTCAAATTTCACAATATAAGAAAATTTAGTAATACAATAATAGCACAAATAAGTTTCAGATAACATCAATTGTATTTCTAAATTAACATAAAAATCATTAATATCATTACTTTTGATATCTTCAGACTACTTTGGAATTATCAATATGGAACAATTACACTCAATTAAAGAAATAATAATGTAGTGCTTAGCATAAACCAGTCCCTGGGGTAAGCACTTTACAAGCATTACATTATTTTGATCCTCATAACAGCCATGGGAAAATGGGTACCATTATTATATTTCTTTTTACAGATCAGAAAACTGGGGCAGAGATAAGATTACTTCCTTAAGATTACTTAGCTAAAAAATGTCTGCAAACCAAGGGCAGAGACTGGCTGTTCTCCCCCATACTTCCACATTGGGGCAGTTTTCAGGCTACAGAAGAAGCTGGGTAGTCTTCCTGAGGGCTGACCCTGCCTTGGAGACACTGACTGCATTTTGGGGTATGTGTGGCAGAAGGCACAGACTGCAGAGTGGGAATCCTAGGGTTAGAGTACTTGGTGCTGGGACCTTCTCCTTGGTGGTAGTGGCAGGGCAAAGCAGATGCTGGCCATGGAAACTGAACCATTCCTTCCCAGCCCCAATAGCTGCTAAGGCCAGATGCTAGAGCAGAGTGGGCAGTATGTACTGTACCTGGGTGATGCTCTCAGGCTCACCTAGAAGGACAGGCTACAGACTGCTCAGAAGGATAGGGCTACTGGAGCAATGGGGGTCTGGCTACTGCCTTCTCTCCACCAGCTGGCCCTGAGCAATGAACTGTGTGGCCGAAAGGGCAGAATATCATACAAGTTACCTTACACTTTTTCATATTTTTTTAACATCTGTATTTGGGATTCTGATCTGGATTTCAATGAGATTGAATGGGTTGAGAGGATTTTACAGGGAGACGGTCTCAATGGGGGAGTCATAGGAGTCTCTGGTTTAAAGTCTTTTCTCTTTTCATGGCCAGAAATGTCAAGAAAGGGTTAAAATGAGGTTGCCTTAAGGGGCAAACCATTTATATTTTTCCCCCTTCACTTTGGAATTACTTCTAAACTAGCTGCCTTCTTTGATTGTTCTGGAAGAATGAAACTATTAATCTTTAAATCTTTAAATGCCAACTACATTTAACTTTTATAAAATTTAATCCTTCTTTTTCCTTACATTCTACAGAGTGGTACATTTCAGAAGAGAGTTAGTTTTTGGAATTACTCAAAGTCTCAAGAATTTTCTCCTTCACTCTTAAATCCTTCAAACTCCTTAATCTGTTAAAATGTTTTTAGTAGTTCCACAAACTGAATATCTGACTTTATTTCTGTAATTCCAACAAAGCCAAAGCTGAAATGTGTCCTGCAAACTTTTTCCCATCTTTTCTTTTAATCTAATCTCCCATGGAAACCCTGAAATGGTAGGTAGTTTTGCTTACTGGGACAATTACTTAAAACAGGGGAGTTCATTAATCTTTCCCATTGCTTAAAGTCTATGGCTGCAACCCTTAGAAGTTTTTCTGACTAGCTGCAGAATATTTAATTTTATATTTATTTTTATTATATATATACATATATTTTATCTATTTAATTCTATTTATATAAATTTAATTTAATTTAAATATTTAAAGGTCACAGAAACTATCTCACAATACAAAACGGAAGCAGACATTTTACATTTTACAGACAAAATGATAAAACAATACATACAAAGAATTCTAACAGAATGCAGTTGTGATTCTTATTTTAACCAGTTTGGTTGAGACACACAAGTTATTGAGACATGCAATTAGTTGCAATTTTAAAAATATGTTCAGAAAGGCAAATGAACAGAAGTATAAAGTTGTTTGTTTGTTTGTTTTTTGGCAGGGGCAATTGGGGTTAAGTGACTTGCCCAGGGTCACACCGCCAGGAAGTGTTGTGTCTGAGATCACACTTGAACTCAGGTGCTCCTGACTTCAGGGCTGGTGCTCGATCCACTGCGCCACCTAGCTGCCCTTAGAAGTATAAAGTTAAGAAAGAATATCCTTACCAGAGTGATCTAGGATGAACCAGATTACAGGAGGGGTCCTGGACATTTCCTTACACAACATGTCAAGTTCACCCAAGGCAGGTCTGAGGATGGGAGCAGGGACAAGGGCAGAGGACTCACTAGATGTGTGTGTGTGTGTGTGTGTGTATGTGTTGGACTCCTGATAAATAAATCTCGGGTGGGTCCTAAACTGTTCCCGCAGGTACAGAGTCCAGTGACCCAACTCCCTGCCCAATCCCAGTTCTGACACCAATTAAGGTTAACCGGATGGAACTGGCTTCCAATTTAGGGGAGATGGAATCCACAAACCGCGCTAGAGACAGGAGAGCCAGACATCAAACAGACTAACTTGCCTTTTCACGGACTTTGGCTATGATGGGAACGGAGAGTAGGGAAGAAGTCCTATCAGGGACAGGAGGATCATGGGAGGATTTTTAACGATGGGAGAGATGGGCACATTTGTAAGCAGCGTGAAGGAGCCAGTAAATGGAAAGTGATGGAAGAAGAAGGGAATGGCGGCAAATCTAATGTGTTGGAAATGTTGGGAGGGTAGGGGACTTAGGGGCACGTGATGAAGGATACAATGGAGAAGTGAAGTTAGAGTATAGAGTTTAGGAAGAGATAGATGAGTAGTAAAGAAGAAGAGAACTTTTTTTTCTAAGTGTAGTCATACATACATAATGCATAAAAGGGTCAGTAATGGTTCAGTTGATTTTTAAAAGTGAGAATTAAACTAATCTGAATGAGTTACTCCTTCAATATTGCAGAATGGCTCGAGAATTTGGGTAGAGAGTGTAGATGCCGGGACTAAGGTAAAGGGTCATCAAGGGTGTAAACACCCGCAAAAGCAAACAGGTTCAAGGGTGGAGAAATCTATTTTGACTTGGGGTAAAGTCATTGAAGAATGAGAAGTGAGGTCAGAACTTGGAGATGAACTGGGAGAACAGGGAGGGATTAAAAGACATGAAAGATTTAGGGGAGCATGAAGAACTGGTTTAAGTGGCAGCGGGAGAGGCTCGAGAACAGGAGATTGGGCTCAAAGTTCAGAATTTAAAAGTTCAGCTTCTAGAAGGTGGAGAAGTTTCAAGGGATGATAAAAGCAAGGTGGGACCACCCCTATGAATGACAGCTATAGTAGTTGTTAGCTTTATTTAGTACAGTATTCTTCCACAATTACATGTAAAAACAATTTTTAGCATTCATTTTTAAAACTTTGTTTCAAATTCTCTCTTTTCCTCTCTCCCCAATCTTCTTTGCCAAGGTAAGCAATTTGATATAGGTTATATGTGTATACTTGCAAAAGGTTTCCATATTAGTCATGTTGTGAAATAAAATATAGACCAAAAAACATTCTCAAGAAAACGAAAGTTTGAAAATGATGCAGAATAAAGTACAAAGAAGCAAGAGAACAATTTTTTCCAATAAAAACTTTGACATTTTTAAAAACTCTGATCAATACAATGATGAAGCACAATTCTAAAAGAGATGATGAGGCATCTTACTCAACTCCTAAAAAAGAGATGATAGATTCAAGGTACAGAATATTTATGAACTTGGCCAATAAGGAAAATTATTATGTTTGACTATGAATATTTGTTACAAGGGTTTTGTTTTTCTTTTTCTTTTTTCAAGTGGAAGAGAAAATAAAATTTTATTATTATTATTATTTTAAAATTTTTATTATTAATTGAAAAACAAACAAAAACACTAGAATTCCAGAAGACAAAGTGGGTAAGCATTAAGGAGAGGAAAATATGAGCAAGATAAATATGAAAGAGTAGAAAGAAAAAATAGGGGGGAGGGTTTTCCCCAAATTGAAGAGCAGATATAAATTAAAGGGATTAGAGGAGCTAATGGTAAGAGTTCTCTACCCTAAAGCAAAGGGAACATCAAGCAAAGAACAGATTGTAATGTCTATCATTATACATTTAGTTCTTTTAAATTATTTAGAAAATTTATTTCTAATAGAGTTGAACTATAAATAGGACAAAAGCATTTGGATTAAAGATCAGTTACAGGTAGGCTACTTGTCATGGGATAATAGATTTAGAGTTGTTGAGCCTATATAATTTTATAAAAGAGAAAAACAGAAAGCTTGTCTGAAGTCCCTCAGGTAATAAGTGGCAGACAGATAATTCAATCCAATCTCTCATTCCCAATCCAGCTCTTGAAATAGAAAAGAAATAATGTATAATAGTTGTAAACATAGTCCTTAAGAGTTCTACAGCTGTGCATAGCAACATTTTTAAAGCTGCTTTTTAGGGAATCCTTATGAATATTTTTCTTCCTCAGTATTTATTTATGTCTGCACTAACACATGGTCTAATTGAAAGTCATGTGACTTTCATCCAGATTATAGTATCTAAAGTATTAGAAAGCAAAAGGACTTTTAAAAAAGATCTCCAGTATTTTTAAAAAATACATTTAGTTCCAACTTCTTGTTTTAATTATGATTTTCTTGGGCAAATATAAAAATCAACACTCATTTCTATAGTACACAGCAACAGTCAGAGGAAGAAAGTGGGTGTTAGGGAGAAACAAATTTGGGATTAAGAATTTTCCATAGATACTCTAGAATTGATTATAGTTAATTTCTGCCAAGAAGCATAGTTGATGTTTTTAATTGCTTTCTTCCTTTTTAAGAGAGTTTTTAAAAGAAAAAAATTATAATATTACAGAGATACTTTAAAGCATGAATTTTCAACATCAAAATCTCATAAAAATTCATCAGTTTTAATTCTCATTTAGCTGCTAAGGTCCTAAGCATTTAGGGAAAGATCCCACAGAGATAAAAAGTGAATAAAACATGATAAATGAATAATTTTAGGTAATGAAAACTCAAGCAAGTGAATACCTTTTTAAATTTAAAAAATGTGACTAATAATTGCATGAATTCTTCCCCATCCACTTTAAAAAACAAATTGCTTTTGGTAGCCTACAAGAAGTAATTTATTCCATATGGATGAATGCTTTATATTCTGCTTTTATTTTTACTCATTAGCTCAACATAGTGAAGTAAAATGGATAATTATATTTATAACTCTTCTGGGTTGAACAAAAATGTAGGTCCAGAAATTAATAATAAATGGAATGAATATAATAAGACAAATGAGATAATATTTCTTGTCTTTGCCCTTCTATCCATCTCCTTTCTTGGCTTCTTATAGAATTATGTAATTTAATCCTGCTTAATAAATACTTTTAGATTATCATTTAGTCCAACTCCTTGCTTTGCAGATGAGAAAACTGAGGTCCTCAGAGATTCAATGATTTGTGTAAAGTTACACAGAGAGTGAGGGAAAGAACTAGTAGTCTAGCTAAAACCTTTTGATTCCAAAATTAGCATTCTTTCCACTATACTAGGCTGATGAGAATAATAGTTACCTAGTGAGTTGGGGGGATGTCTACCCCAAGTATGTGAAGACTTTCTCTGGCAGAATAAATGGATGGGATTTCAAAAGGGAGATGGTGATTTCTGTTTTGAATAATCTGGGTTTGAGTTTGATTGTTTTTTTGAGAAGGCAGGAATAGGAACCATGGAAATCATACTTTATCATCTCCCTTCCCCTTCTTAAATCATTCTTTTGCTGATCTTTTCTCTTACTCTTAACTTCCATTCCAGGTTCACAACTACAATGTCATTCTCAACTGCTCATTCTCATTAATTATACATACCTAATCAGTTGCTAAATCTTGTTGATCTTATATTTATTTTTTTGTATGGATCTCACACATTATATATAATTTTTTTTATTTTTGTGACTAAACAAGAAACTAATTTTTACAGAACATCCCATATAAAATAACTACATATATTTTATAGTTTATTTTATATTTAGTTTCCATAATTGCAGATAGAATAAAATTTTGTATTTTATGACATTATATAATATAAATTTAAATTTGAAGTTTTTGGAGTACAACATCAGTGTATTGTAAGCAACCTGAAGATTCACAATTATTTTTTTTTGTTGTTGTTGAAAGGGGTTCACAAAAAACACACACACACAAAATAGGAACCTCTGATATAGTTCAACTTATTAGTTAACATGATCATATAAGATTGACCTAAGAATTACAGCAGTAAGAAACCTGTTATGATAGCTCTTTCCCAATTGCAGTTAATTTGACAAATATTTCTTATAGGACTGATATCAAAGATCTTCTGGGCTGTATATTACTTTACTTAGGGGTTTTAGTTGCCTTTTATGATTGTTCAGTTTAATTATCTAACTTGCTTTGATTACTTAACTTGTATGAGATAAGTATAGAGTAAGAATGAAGAAAGCAATGGAGAACAGCCATCAAAGAGAAAGAGTATTCTAACATTTACAATCATGAAAATAAGTATTTCCTAAGTATCTCCTACTATAGAGTTATATATGGAAATAGGTTAGGGATGAGGAGGCATCTTCATGTTTTAATTCACCTGCATCAAAAGAACATTTCCAAGATTTTTGATTTTTGATAAAAGTTGAACATTTTACATTTTTAAATTTGAGTATTAACTTCATTGCCTTTACTTTGTGCTTCTAAATGGCTCTGAAACTTTCCATCCTACAAGCACGTGATTGGGGAATAGTAGGCTAGAAGAATTTTCTGAGCAAAGGTGCAAGATATAAAATAATCTCACATAAATCTTAAGCCTGTAAGAAAGATAGATTCCATTAAAACAACTATAAAATGCACAAAATTCTTAGAAATCTATGTGTCAGGACACACTTTTAAAACCATATGAATAAAATTATAACATATTCTTTACACAGCAGACCTAAATAATTTGAGTGGTGTTAATTGATTATGATTATCTCAAGTCAACAAAAATAAATAAATAAAAAATATCACTTAATTTGCTTACTCATTGTCATAATTTATAGTTAAAAGTTATAGTTAATAGTCATATATATGGAAGTTATAGTTAGAAACAATAAAATTTATCAATAGGAACATCAATAGGAACAAAAAGTCAAAAATCTCAAGGGAAAAAATGAAATAAAGTGGAGGGAAAAGAGAGACTAGCAGTCACAGATTTCAAACTATACTACAAAGCATAAATTATCAAAATAACTTAAAAGTAGAGATCAATAGAATTGATTATTAACACAATATCTAGCAATAAATGAGTACAATAGCTTAGGGTTTGATAAACCCAAAGATCCCAGATATTGAAGAAACCTCATTATAAGCACAAATATCTGTGCTGTGAAAAGCATTCTGGAAGAAACAAGGTATAGACCTGCATCTTTTGCCACATGCCAGCATGATCTTCTTATGGGTATATATGACTTAGACAAAATGACATCATAAAACATTTTTGGAGACAATGTAGAAAGTATCTTTTAGATTTCTGAGTAAGAGGAGAGTTGATGATCAGACAAGCAAAATAGACAATTTTGATTACATGAAATTGAAAAAGTTTTTACATAAAATGATAAAAAATAAGCATATGGGAAAACATTTGGGCAGTGAGTTTATTTATAAAGATCTAGTTTCTAAGATATGGAGAGATCCTGGTTTATATTTGTGAGAATTAAAACCATTGTCCAATTGAAAAATGGTCAGAGGATGTAGATAAGTAATTTTTAGAGGATAAAAATCCATTCTCTCAATAGCCGTATTAAAAAAAATACTCCAAATCAATAATGAAAAAATAAAGTGAACAGATTAAGGAGAATAATTTGCAGCAAAAATTATAAAGATGGGCCATTTTGAGAAACTTAACTCTGATTAGATTATAAGGACCCACCTGAATTCCAAAGGATTGTTGATGGACTTGGTGAAACAAATTTATATTATATACGGGTATATAAACATATATATTATATATATACATATACATGGATGTGTATATATATATTATATATAATATGAATATATTGGTGGGTACAAATCTGAAATCAGGAAAACTTGAGTTTAAATATGGCCTTAGACACTACTATATATGCTTGGACTTTGTCCTTTGAAAAGTATTTATCTATATCTTTTGATAAATTTATCTTTTGATAAATTCCTTATATGACCATATACAAGTCATTTGACCTGTTTGCCTCAAACTTCCTCAACTGTAAAATGGGAATAATAATAGAACCTAACATAGTAACTGGCACCTAATAGGTACTATTTAAATGATTGTAATAATAAAATTATTATTGTTGTATATACATATTTGACCTATATTTATAAGACATAACTAGTGCTATAATTATGCATACTTATTACAAGGGTTTTGTTTTTCTTTCTTTCCAATGGATCAGAGAGTGGGATGGGAAGGAGGGAAGATGGAGTTTTTGCTAATTACATTTTTTTAAAAGTAAATTTAAAAAGTGGGAAAACAGGTAAACCTTAAAAATAAACTTCCTAAATCTAGATTTTTGTTTTTAAAAAGGGGCTCTCTTAAACAATACATATACCAGTGATCATGGATTAGAAATGAAATACTAAAGTCAATACTTCATCTGTTTGAAACTTGTGTATCTATGTATTAATAGCTATATCCCTTTTTTTCTACCCTCTCTCTGGAGATGACCCATTTTTCACTATATCTTCCCATATTTATGGGTAAGAAATATAATTCTTAGAAGGCTAATCGTAAGTTTAAGAGAACCATCTTTACATAGTAGGTTAGAAGAATTTTCAAGTGTTAATGCAGCTTAATTATTGTTTTAAAAGTGGCGAAAGTTTATTGTGATGAATGGTTTTGAAAATGCAAATTTATATTATATTAGCATTGAGAAGATATAATAAAGAAACAGGTTCAGGCTAGGGAAAGCTAGGAAACAACAGTTAAAGTATAAAGGTAATACAAATAAGCAATGAGATGACAAAAAGAATGAAAGCAAAAAAAATTATTAAAGGCTTACTATACTTCAGATACTGCGCTAGGTATAGGGGATACAAAGAAAGGGAAATATAGTTCTTGCCCCTAAGAAGTTCACATTTTCAGTAGAGGGTAATGGAAAAGCTTAAAGAAGAAGTGTTGTAGGAGTAAAGCACTGATATGACAAGGGTGGATCCTTTATGGTAACTCTAGTGTCAAGGAATAGGAACTAGCTGCTAAGTAGGACTGATATCTCAGGTTAGAGAGAGAAAATAATGGGTGGGATTTTCTGGGAAAGAAAGCAAAGCCAGATAGTAGCTGGGCTCATGAGAGGTTTCATCCTGATATTTTGATTTTCACCAAAAGCCAAAAGGATAGATTTAAGAAGAAAAAAAGTTAAGTACTATAGAAGAGATTGCCCTAGATAGTTCTTTAATGACTGAGTTTTTCAGCTTTTTTTTTGGGGGGGATCATAAATCAGCATTTATTATTTAAATTCAAGAACAGGTTATTAAGGGGTAGGGGTACATTCAGAACAGTCAAAGAGGAAGGGAAAGGGAGAAGGCAAGGAGATCAGAGCTCATTTGTGTCTGCTCTGGCAGGAGCTGATCCTGATTTCTGAGCCTTGGTACAGGGTACCCAACAAAGGGCACCGTGAGGCAGAGTTCCATAGGACGATTTTGGGAAGACATCAAGGGGAGGCCAAATTACGCATCCAACCAAAAGTGGGGCTGCACACTGTGGACCTAGGAGGGAGGAGAGAGGATGAAAGGAGAGATGGGGATGTTTTTTAGTTATGTGGATTTTATGTGTTCATTTTGTACCAGATTTCACTGAATAGGTACTCAGGGAAGAGGAATGCTATTGTGGAAGTCAGACTGTATTGTGTGGTAAAGACTACAGTTAAAGCCATCTAAGCAGTAAATCACCTGTCAAGAGGGAAGTTGAGATAGACCTTGAGATCATCCTGTAGAGGAAAATAAAAGGAATCTTTTGGTCTAGCATCTCTTAGTCACAGGTGGTTGTTATGAATGTAGGAACATGGTTAAAGTTAGAATAGTTCTGCTGCATAGTCTTAGGAGTGAATCTCAAAGAAATTTAGGGAAATTCTAAAGGAGAAGGATTCTGGACAAAACCCATTACAGTAATATTACACAGATTTACCACAGGACTACTTTATTTCGTAGGAGATTAACTAGAGCATGAACTGGTCAAAACCCATACCAAAATGATTGTACCTGGACTTCATGCATTTAGCATGAAGAAAAAATATAGGAGAGTGCCTGGCATATAGTAGGCACTATATAAATGCTTATTCCTTTCCCTTATTATCTTCATGCACATAAGTGAGGGAAAAAAATGTGTGACTGTGTGGCACTGATAGCATTCTTACAGGGCTATAGAAGGTGACCTGGCTTTATTAAGGTGAATTTAGCATAGCTCTATAGTAAGATCATAGCAAGATTATTGGAGTAGGCAGGGGCTAGGGGCTAGACAATCAATGCTCAATTTAATTCTAATTCTCTCCTATGCTCTCTAACTATTCTTGGAATTATAAGCTTTTGTTCTATAAAGGAAGAAAAAAGAAATGTTGCTTTTGGCTTGGAGGTGAAATTCTAGGTTCTTTTTGTATTTCTTCTGCTAATTCTAGTGCTTTCATCAAATAATAGCTTCTCCAACTCATTTTCCTATTGCAGAAAATGGGCATCCCTGCCTACATTCCAGGATTCTTAGGATCAAATGATATGCTAGATGTGAAAATGTTTTCAAAAGTTGGAGGAATTTTATGAATATAAATTTCTATTAATAGCAGTTTGGTGTGATGGATAAAATGCTTGAATTTAGAAGAACTGGATTTAAATTCTACCATTGGCACTATCTGTGTGATGCTAGGCAAGCTGTTTAAATTGTGTGTCTCTAGGGAGACTTTAGGACTTACACCCAAAAATCGTAAATGGGTTGTTATCTATAATGAAAGGGAAAATTCTCCCCTGGGAGTATTACTCAGGTATAAGAGTGAATTATTATTGTTATTTCTTTGATTTTATAAGACTCTCAGCCTTTATTTGATGCCATTTGAAACATGGAAAAGACCTTAGTTTAAAAAGATCTCTCACTGCATTTAGGCCATCGCCATTTATCCTAATCTATGACTTGCCATTGGACTCTGATGACTTGGGAGGAAAAAGTGGGTCTCACAAGAAATTCTGGGTTCTTTTTGTATTTCTTCTGCTAATTCTAGTGCTTTCATCAAATAATAGCTTCTCCAACTCATTTTCCTATTGCAGAAAATGGGCATCCCTGCCTACATTCCAGGATTCTTAGGATCAAATGATATGCTAGATGTGAAAATGTTTTCAAAAGTTGGAGGAATTTTATGAATATAAATTTATTATTTATCCAATTCACCTGTAAATTAAAATGTTACCCTCCTGAGTCACTGGTCCTCTTCAGAAAGAAAGGATGAACAGCAATGACAATAACTAGTGAGTAATAAGAGTACAACTTGGATATTTTAAAACATTCTTAAGATTGCTTTGATTAAAGGGTTAGTAAAGAGAATGTGTTCCCTGGGCGTAGAGTCTCCTTCCCTGACCAAAGAATGCTGGAACCAAGGGAGGACTTGGGATTGGAAGCACATCATGTTACAGGTGTCCCACAATGTTACTCTACAAATTAATAGTTAATAAAAGTTGTTGACTGACTGATCTTATCTTAGTGAAGGTTGGCTACCTACCAGACCTCTAAATAGTGACTCCATTCTTTACTGCAGTTGTAGTGAATACTATCTTGCTTTTACCAAGGGGCTTACCAAGGGGCTCTGTATACAGAGTATAGCTCAATAATAACAATGGTTTTTGTTTTATACAGTACCTTATATCTACAAAGCTCTTTCATTTTCATTAGAAAAGCACACATTTTGCTGTATAATTTTTTTTTTCTGGGAGTGGGGAAGGACCTCTGATTTCATTGTATGTTGTGCAAATTACAATTCAAATTGTTCAACATCTTATATGCTTAATAAAATTGTCTGAGAACACTAAGAGGTTAAATGATTTGTCCAGAGTCATAGTCAGTATATTGGGGGCAGGGCTTTAAGACAGGTCTTCCTGATTCCTACGCTTTCTATCCACTATGCCTTGCTCCCTATTACCATAATTATTGCACTATGACATTATTGCACAAGAATAAATGAGGTTCCTTTAAAATAATAACTACTAATTATGTATATTGTTGTTGTTATTTAGTTGTGTCCAACTCTTTATGACCCATGGACCATAGCACACCAATATTGTCTACGGGGTTTTCTTGGCAAAAATATAGGAGGAATTTGCCATTTCCTTCTCCAGTGGATTAAGGCAGAGTTTAAGTGACTTGCCCAGCGTCACACAGCTAATAAATATCTGAGGCTGGATTTGTAGTCAAACCTTTCTGACTCCAGGTCCAGTGCTCTATCCACTGAGCTACTGAGCACTTATCCACTTTTTCTTATTATGATTATATAGGATGGTAAAAATTATTTTTGTTTGCTATCCCTATTTCCTTTTTAGGCATGCAGAGTTGAATAGTGAATCCCACCTTTGATAAAAAAGATTTTCCCAATTCCTCTTGATACTAGTCCCTTACCTCTATTGATTATTTGCAATTAATCCAGTAAATATGTTATTTATGCAATTATCATAAGATTAGAAGATAAGTTCTTTATGAACAGGGACAGTTTGTCTTTCTTATTATTTCTGGTACTTCTAGAGGTCTAGTAAAATCTTATTGAGTCACTGAGTAACTTTGAGTTAGAGGAGGGCTGAGTTTAGTGAACCTTAGTCTCTTCTTTTACTGAGGGACTCCATTGGGATCTATTAGCACATTTCATGTAGAAATCTAAAGTCTTTTTTTTCCAGATGTTTGCAGTTTGGTAAGATGCTGGGATGTTGCCAAGGATTGTTGTGTTAGGGGTGAGGCAGCGAAGGGGTCAAGAATACTCTATAGATAGTGAACAATACAGAGTGATGCTAAGAGGAACGAGGGGGTGTGAAGGGGAGGGAAGGAAGAAGGGAAGGAAGACAACCAAGGTCCATTTCACAATCTTGAAATTGAAGAAAACGCCCTTTAGCTTCCACAAAGAACCTGTTCTCTTTAGGCTTCATTTGCCAGCTGACAAGTTAGTATAAATTCAATTATAATTAACACTGGACTTGGCTTTGAATTGAATTTAAACTCTTATCATTTGCTAGCTGTTATGAATCATAACAACCTCTCTGTGCCTCATTTTTTTAATCTGAAAAAATGGGAATAATAATACATGTGGAGCCTATATCACAAGGTAATTATGAGGACCAAATAAGATTATGAATGTGAATGTTTTTTTTAATCTTTAAAGTTTCCAGAAATATGAGCTGTTTGCTGTTTCTTGTAGGAATAGAGAAGGGTAGACAGAAATTAGAGAGAGAATTTGGTCAGAGATGCCAAAATCAACATCTAAAATCGACCTATAAGTACCCTTTAGTCCCAGAGTGGCACTATTTAGCTAGAAAACAATCTTAATTTAATCATTGAAGAGGTTGTGGACTTGTTCCACAGAAATTATATTATAATATAGATGTAGGGATGGTGAAAACGGGTTTTTGTAAAATCTAATTCAAAAGGTAGGCAAGTAGGGAAATAGATTCCTTGGAGAAGTCTCTCTGATGAGATCACTTCAGTTTTTAGCATAGGATAACTCTGGAAAAAGTCTTGTTTACATGACAGAAAAGTTCAAATCAAAGTTATCATTTAAAAAAATTAAAAAGATACAGCAGTAGAAGGCTTGCAGGTTTTTCTGTTATACTATAAGCAACAAAACATATGTAGGTGAAAACAAAACTTTCTTTTGGTTATTTCCTTTTCTTTTTTACTCATATCATAGCCTTCATCTAATTAAGACACTAGGTAATAGCACAAACAATTTTCCATTCCTCAATAGTTTTGTCTGTTTCATTATGAAATATTTTGCATTAACAAAGGGGAAGGGAGATATAGAATGGTTTTCCTTTCCCCAATTCTTTTCATTCTAAAGAGAATTTTTTGATTTTTCATTACTGAATTTCATGATACTCTAAAGACATGTCTCATCAGGGCTTCCAAATTGCAAACACCAATGGTCTTAATATTGGCATGATTTCTTGGGTTTTCAGACCTAACAACCTTTTTTTTTGGGTGATGAAATTTTTTTGGCCAGGACAATGCATGAAAGAGAAAAAGATGACTTTTAGTGCAATATGGCCTCTTCTTGATTCTTCAATAGTAGTGTCAAAGCATTAAAAAAAGGGGTCTATGGGTGCTAAGAATCACAATATTGAAACACAAAATGTGAAATCTTTGCCCAATGACCAGTTGGCTATATCACTGAAGAAACTGAATCACATAAATCTTGAAATTCTTGTAAAAGCAAATGAAAAGAAAATAAAAACTTGAAACAAGATGGAAGGATACTTCAGAAGGACTTCTTGGAGAAGAGAAAAAACACACTGTTAAGGAATGAGTTTTATTTCATATAAAAGAAATATTTTATTGGAAACTTAGTTATTTCTTATTGCAGTATTTATAATGAATGCCAAATGATCACTATGGAAATAATTGCAGCTTACACACCAAAATCAATTACTGAGAAAAAAAACCAGTGGAAAAGTCATGTGGAAAAACTTGATAAGACTTTGCAAATCAAATCAACAAATGCTTGATACTTGGTAACATCAATTTAAAGGTGGGATAAGGTAAAGATGAGGAAAAAACATGGAAAAGTAGGGTTCAAAGAAGAGGGGGATAGAAATCATGAGAAAGACAAAGCAAACAAACCAAAGAAAGTAAAAAAAAGTAAAAAAAAAAATCAATCCACATTCAGTCTCCATAGTTTTCTCTCTGGATGTTGATGGCATTTCCATTTCAAGTCTATTGGAATTATCTTGCATCACTGTATTGCTGAGAAGAGCTAAGTCTGTCACAGTTGATCATCCCATAATCTTGCAATTATTATGTATTGTGATCTCCTGGTTCTGCTCATTTCACTCAGCATCAGTTCATATAAGTCTCTCCAGGCCTCTTTGAAATCATCCTGCTGATCGTTTCTTACAGAATAATAATATTCCATAACATTCATATATCATAACTTTTTCAGCCTTTTTCCATCTGATGGGCATCCACTCAATTTCCAGTTCCTTGCTGATACAAAAAGGAATGCTACAAACATTTTGCACATGTGGGTCCTTTTCTCTTTTTATGATGTCTTTGGGATACAGGCCCAGTAGAAACACTGCTGGATCAAAGGGTATGCCCAGTTTTATAATCCTTTTGGCATGGTTCCAAATTGTTCTCCAGAATGATTGGACCACTTTATAACTCCATCAACAATGCATGTGACCCAGTTTTCCCACATCCCCTTCAACATTTATCATTATCTTTTCCTGATATCTTAACCAATAGAATAGGATAAAATACTTCCTCAGTGTTGTGTTAATTTACATAAAATCAACTATATATTAACAGACATATAAAGACTTATTACAGACTTGGTATAGAGTTTCTCTGAGTTAACTCTGTCTGTAATCACACTATGGACTCACCAGATCTAAAATTACAATTTATTTTTTAAAATGATGAAAGAATAACAATGAGAAAATATATGGTATGTAATTGAAAAAAAATTCAATTAATTGAACAAATGTTGAATTTTTTTTTAAAAAGGGAAATGGACAATATAAATGATATTAACATAAACTCTACTAATATCATCTGAAATAAAATCAATGTAAATTATTTATTAAAATAAGGAGATCAAAAGAATCAACAATATGCATTGGTCAAACAAATAGTTCACTTCCTTGACAAGTGGAAAGTCGCAATTGGGAAAGGTAATGCCAAGTTAAAATATGAAATCATTTGTAAATTCCTACAAAGAAGAATGATAGACAATTATGAGCAGTATCTTCTCATACAGCAGAGGAAAAACTTGGCAAGATATCTAAGTATATCCATACTAAGGTCATTCAATCCCTATATATAGTAAAAAAATTGAAGAGCTTTAATTTTTATCCCAAACTATTTGCACCCTCAAAGATAATAGAATCAACACAACTGGACCTCAACATCAGAGTGGCTGAAATGTTGCTAAGAAAGCAATAATCTTACTAAAGAAAATGTAGATGGGGAAAGCAGCCAAAATGTAGAGATTAATGTTGGAAGCAATAAAAGCAGAACAATTCACAAAATAGTGGGGGAAAAAAAGGATGATAAAGACTTGGGAAAGAAAATTCAAGAGATTTTTGATTCTAAAAAAGATAAGTAAGAAATTATCAACAACTAACCATTGACTACTATCTGCCTATTCTCCTTCTATATATATTTATAGGCTCATCATCAATCAAACAAGAGTCATGTATAAAAACCTGCCACATGCCAAGCACAATATTAAGTACTGGAAATACAAAAAAACCAAAACAAAACAAACAAAAAAAGGCTCTGTCCTAAAGTTGCTCACAATCTAATGGGTGAGACAACATGAAAACAAATATACTGTCTATTGTTTTTGGTTTTGTTTTACAAATTGATGGTCTGTAGCAACTGTGCATTGAATAAATCTAAAATTGTCATTATCTAAGAGCTTATGTTTTATCTCTGTATCACATTTTGGTAATTCTTGTAATATTTCAAGATTTTTCATTATTATATCACTATTGTATTTGTTTTGGAGCATCACAAACCATACCTCCATATAAGATAGTGAACTTGATGTTGTGTATTTTTTGACTGCTCCATTCACCTTCTTTTGTCATTCATTCTGTTATTTTCTCAGGCTTCTCTATTCCCTGAGATGCAACAATATTAAAATTAGGCCAATTAATAACTCTCCAATGCCCCTAAGTATTCAAGTGAAAGGAAGAGTCCACTGATATGGAAAACTTCTTTGTTTCCTTATTTTAAAATATTCTGCAACCTCACCAACCTTCAGCAACAACCCTAACATTCAGTAGTCTTCAATTTCAAGTTAAGACCTTCCACCAGCAAAAAGATTATGACTCTTTGAAGGCTTGCATTATAGTATTTCTTAGCAACAAAGTGTTTTTTTAATTTATGATATATATGTTGCTTTTTAAAACATAATACTATTGCATACTTAATAGATTATAGCATAATATAATTTTTATATTTTCTGGGAAATTGAAAAAAAATGTGTGACTCACTTTATTGGGATAGTCTGGAATTGAACTCACAATATTTCTGAGATGTGCATATATATATATATATATATATATATATATATATATATATATACAAAGCAAAGGATGTACAGGTTCATATGAAATAATTGAAAGAAAGAAAGTACTACAATTAAGATGGGTTGAAAAATGCTTCCTGTAGAAGGTGGGATTTTGTTTTTGTTCAGTCATTTCAGTTATGGCAGACCCCATTTGAGATTTTCTTGGCAAAGATGGTGGGATGGTTTTCCATTTCTTTCTCCTGCTCATTTTACAGAGAAGAAACTGAGGAAAACAGATTTAAGTGACTTACCCAGAATCACACAGTTCATAAATTGCAGAGGTTGAATTTGAGCTTGGGTATTTTTGACTCCAGACCCAGTACTCTATCCACTGAGCTACTTAGCTGTCCTTAGTTGGGACTTAATGGAAGCCAGGAAAACCAGAGATAATGGAGAGTGTTCCAGGGATGGAGGACAGTTAGAGAAAGTACCTAGATTGAATGTCTTGTTCATAGAATAGCCAGAAGCCAGTGTCACTATATTAAAGAATGTTAGAGAATGAGATGTATGAAGACTGGGTTCTGAAGGGCTTTGAATGCTAAACAGAATATTTTATATTTGCTCCTGTATGCAATAATAAGTTACTGGAGTTTATTGGTGCAAAAGGTGTAAAAAATGAAGATGCAGACAAGAGCAATTGCCACCATGAGGGAGGAGATCTAGAGCAGAAGCCAGATTTAGAAGGATTCTCTGTGACTTCTGAGGGCTGTAAGAGGCTTCTATTTGTAGATGACAATGTGTTGCTTGTATCAAGCTCTTAAATATTGTATTGTCTCCTAAAAAAGATCGGTGGTGATTCAAAGGATTTTGTTGGCTGTTGATTTTTCATTCTCAAAAAGGACCAATGACATGAAGAAGGTGATCTCTTGACTTGCCAGGGAATCTGATTTAAGTGAAGTAAAGCTTCAGGAGTTTGGCCAGTTCATCCAAAAGGAAAGACTAATAGGGTGAAGAATGTTTGTTGCCAAGTTTTCAGCATGCATCTGAATGAATACCCTAAATAACTTTCCAACTATTTAAATCTGGAAGAGACTAAACAGATGGACAATGAATGAGGCCCAAAGGTATTTTTTACTGACTCTAAGCTTCCCATAATCACAAAGGCCAATTTTTTCAATACAAACATTTTATTACTATTGCTATATAACAGTGGGACTAAACTACTGCTGCCTGAAGAATTAATGATGAGCAACACACCGAGGTTAATGGAAAGGTGAACAGTGCATATGAGCAGGCCACAACATATATAACTAGTTTGAAGTAAATGTATTGGATTTTATTTTATGTTTTGTGATAGGGATAGGGTGGGCAGGGGTAGTTAGGATTTTCATCAATGTAGGATCTCTGAAGAACTCTGAAGAAGAGTGGGAGTAAGCGATATCATCGAAGAATTCTATGTCCAAAAAAAAAAAAAAAAAAAAAAAAAGAAAAGAAAAGGAAAAAAAGGTTTTATTAACCCTCTTTTATGTTCCAGGTAGTATACTTTCCAATTATTCTTATTTGAGCCTTAACACAATCCCAGGAAGTAGGTGTTATTATTATTCTATTTTTAAAGAAGAGAAAATTGAAACCCAGAGAATTTAAGACTTGTCCAGCATTACTCAGCTGCTAAGCGGATTTGACTTCATGTTTTACTAATTTCAGGCCCCACAACTCTGTCCATTGTACAACCTGGCTGAAGATGTCTGGTCACATCTCTTTTTAATTTCTTGCTTATTTCTATTTAGTGAAATTGCAAGTTTATTTGATTATTTATAACAAAACCAAAGACTCTTTACTGTCATAGCTACCTTCCAGGAGCTTGGAACTCTTTCTGTGACTACAGCCTCAGCAGTGACCTTCCCCTTGCATTTCCAACTACTCTATGAGGATATTAATAACAACACACTCCCTAGACCAGTCATCCCGAATATAGCATGAACTCATTTCCTACAGGGTGAGATTGTGTATGAGTTCGAACTATATGCACATAAATTATTTCAAAGATGTATACACAGCCCAATTTAGGTCTCTCCTGGATATTCACTGGATATCTCACTGGGATTCACTAGATGAATCCATCTAGTCCCTACATTCATTGATTTCTTTTTCTCTATATCTATCTAAAGAGTTTGTATATATATATTTTTGTTCTGTTCAGTTTCTACTTACTGATACTTCTGGATTACCCTAAATAAGCTGCATCCTTTTTTCCCCCTTGAAACTATCTTTGTCTTCGAGCAAGCAATACAGTGCATCCAGAACCAGTCTCTTGTGTTTACTCATTCCCCACAGGACTTGTGCTATTCGTTCCTTTCTTTCTACCCTTCCCTCATATCCAAAGTAAACTGCCCTTTACCTCCCATCTGATGGCATGGGGGTTGCTTTTAATTAATTCTTCAGGTGGTACTTTATCAGGGATCTTTCATTTAGCCATTATCTCTCAATTTTTAACACAGAACTCTAATAATTTACTTATGCAAAATAGTAATTTTGCATGATATATAGAAGGAAACAGCTTGGCTGTCCCACAGCAATGGCAAATGTTGCATTTGCAATAGAGAGCTTTCCTTTAAGGTGATTAATTGAAGAAGGGTTAGCCTCCAGGATACTAGAGTGACCAAGATGGAGCTTCCCACCTACATTTCACATTTTTATAGTGCTTAAAATGTCTAGAAGTAAGGAAAATAACTTGCTATAACTTTGAGGTCTGTAAACACAAAATAAATTTAAATGTGAACTTCCCACAGGGGTGGATAATAAATTGTTCACATTAAGTCATTTGAACTTTATAAAAATTCATGAAATGACTAGTTTATTTTCTCTCTATTTTACAGTTGAGAAAAGTGAAATACTCAGGGTCACACTGCTAGTAAGTATTAGGGACAGAGTAGGAGGCAAGCTCTCCTGATTCCAAATTCAATATCCTGTCCACTATATTATACAAAGATAACAATATACGTAAGACCACAAGACTAAGTTGTCAATCAATAACACTTAATATCTGCAAGACCCCATTTTTACAATCTTGACTCTGCAGTGGATCAGGGCGGAGCTATTGCTACATTTAAAAAATTCTAGGTTTGATGAGAAGAGGTGTGCATATATATATATATCCTATTTTATCTATTATTATTATTGGAAAATAATATTATAATACTGGATACTGTCCTTTAAAAAATTGCTGAAACATGGTTATACTTATGAACACTTTGGAAGTGATTATGCTGGATACACCATATAGTAGATAAACTAATAGGTCAGAACTTCTTCATATTCTGTCAGATTTTGTTTTTCCTCTTTCTTGCAATCAGTTCCCACCTTATTTTCATAGTAATGTGTTTTGCCTGTGATAGTAAACACCAATGGTTAATTTTCCATTAAAAAAAAAGATGGCCTTATCCTAGTTATTGTCTATCTTTGATAGACAGCAAAAAAATAGGGAGTTCTTTTTTCCTCTTTTTTTTATGAACTAGAATCTTACTTGTGTATGTGTGTATTGTAGGGCAGGTAGAGGCAAAGAGGAACTAAAGGAGGAAAGCAGGGAGGTAGAGATGGTCAGAATTACAGTAGTTAATAAAATGTATGAAAGCAAATGTGAGCATAGGTGAAGTTTTACAAAGGTGGATTATGGGGAAATTGGCTACTGAAGTTCTCCAGCCAGAGGTCTGTCTCCATTCTATTTATCTGACAAGTAGCCAGACAGAGTAAGAATAGTAGACTGGGAATAAAAATCAAAATGCAGGGGGAAGATTGGGTAACATTAGATTATTTCATTCACTAGGGCTAATATTCTGTTTCCTCAGCCCATTTATCCTGTTATCTCCTGAGGAAAGAAGATGATAATGGCAATAGGATTTCAATTCTATTAAGAGGATTTCCTCCCTGCCTTCAAATCTCCCTTTATCCAAACTCTCATTCCTCTAGTGTTCCCTCTGGTTTATGTCTTGAAGAAATCTTTGGACTCAAAGGTCCAGGAAGGATAGGATTGATGACACTGAAGACATGTAATGGGACCTCCCATTTCTATTCACTTCCCTTATTTTGAAATTCCTTTTAATACTTTCTTCCTGCTTCCTTATTAGTCTTATTTTTTTTTTCCTCTTAGTCCTCAGTCTTACTAGAAGCTTTGTAAAATGTATTACTGAAAATTAATTTAATATGACTACTTCCCTGCATCTTAGTGAAGTAATTTATAGAGATCACTGCTTCTCTTTCTAAGTGCTCATAAACCATCCCTTTAATAACACCTCCTCTTTATTTTGACAGTTCTATAATTTTGTAGATTGCTCATCTTTCCCTTTTGAAAACCGGCAACTTTTTTCTATCCTCAGTCCTGTAGTACCTTTATTATTTTCCAGGTTCTTCAAAGATAACCCTAGGAGTGGATAATGATATTTGCTAATTTTCCTCTTTTTGGTAAATTGGGACATGATTTGTCTGGGCTACCTCACTTGAACTCATTTAGGTCACTTAGGAGTTTTCTTTACTTAACCTGTCAAATCCCTTTTAACCTTTTACTTAATGGAAAAGTATTCTCTTTTTTTAGAGAAAATAGAAATGATAATAGTCAAGGTATTTCTATTTGTTCTTTTCACCAAAAGCTGTGAGCATATCCTTATCTTCTTCTTCTTCTTGGTTTTTTTTTTTTTTAATGGTACATAATGAAAGAACAAACAAACAAAAAACTCTCTTATTTATTCATCATATGCTTTTGGTTTCATGTATATGTATATATCCTTTTAAAATGTGATCTCATTAGAGACTTTATTATGTAATTTCATGAGTTTCTTTATGTCTTTACCTTTTTTTTATCAGAATAATTTTTATTTGTACGTCAGAATTTTTTTTTTAAATGAAAGTCTCCCATTCCACTTGTGCTGACTTCCCTTTCCAAGGTTTGAGCTCATATCTATCCTTTCTCTGAACTTTGAAATACACTCCCCTAAAGGCTGGGGCACAGGTCAGACCCCTCCTTGTTTTCAGACTTATAAGATGATATGATTACTTTCTCTCAAGGTTCTTGCCATTTTATTTCAGTTTTTCTCTTCTTATCAATTTCAAGATAGTAGTTCATTTTATTGCTTCTCATGCCTTCAGAATTATGAAATTGTTGGAAAGGCAAGTCAATAATTGATCAGTGTCTCTGCTTAAGTCCCAGAGATCTCCAGCTGCTGTCTGAATATATTAAGGAGTTCCTGACCCCAAGGCATCCTACTTCTGTGCCTTCTTTATTATCTGGGATATATCTTTTCTATCTGACCAAGTAGTCTGTAATGTATTCTGGAAAACAGTATAATGGAACTATCAATTAACTTCTTAGACTTTGTAGGACTCAGAGGTCACCATAATCTATTTTAACAAAACTCTCCTTTCTGGTATCTCTGACAATTGTTCATCTGACCTCATTCCATTTTGAGACAGCTGTAGTTATTGATAATGAATGAAATCTACCTTTCTGCAATTTTTACCCCCTCTTCTCCCAGCCCCCTTCTCTAGTTCTGTTCTCTGAAGCTAAGAGAAATGAGTTTAATTCCATATCCAAGTGAGAATCCTTCAAATTCTTGAAAAAAAGCTATCAATCCTTTTAAGGCAGGTAGGTAGTCCAGTGGATAGAGTACTGGGTAGTAAGACAACTAGTAAGACAAATCTTTTTGAGTTCACTAGCTGTGTGAACCAAGCAAGTCACTTAACCCTACTTGCCTCAGTTTCTTATCTGTAAATTGAGTTGGAGAAGGAAATATCAATCCCCTCCAGTATTTTTCCAAAGAAAACCTCATATGGGGTCACCAAGAATTGGACACAACTGAAAACGACTGAACAAACAAAATAGTATCAATCTCTTCTCTTTATCTCACTGTCTTCCAACTAAATCGTTTTCTCTTTAGGTAAAACATCACAGGCCTCTTCAAATCATTCTTATCTAATGCAGTCTCGAGCCCTTTCACCCTCCTAGTTCTTTTTTTTCTGGGTGTGATTTTAAAATGTGGTGCTCCTAAAGAAATATAAACTCTAAATGAGATGTAGTTGGTCTAAGAAGAATAGAGAATTGATGAGCATCTATCTACAAGTCTCCTGTTTGGGGCAATATTTTTCTACTAATGTGGCTTAAGTTTGCATTCATTTTATTGCAACTTTTTTTACTTCCACATCACACTTATATGGGATAAGCCAATGGATTTATTCCCTCAGATTGATCCTATTTTTATTTTTTATTTTTTTGATCATGAAACCAGGGATAGATATTTCAAGTACTTCAGTCTTTATGTGATGCTGGAATTATAATGTGGTGTAGATTGTGGCAAACTAAAGTGAAGATTGGATAATATTCAGAAGACACTCAAGACTTGCCATAGAATAATTCACATTTTTTTCTTTTCCTAAAGGGATCTATTGGAACACTACTAATCTTGGGAAGCTCTGACATTAGAAGCCACCTTCTGTCAGTTTTTGCTTTTTTTTTCTGGTAGACAGAGATTTTACAGATAATGTTTGTGTCTTGTGTTAAGTAGAGGTCATTCTGTTGCAGGAAGGATCACAGAAACTCTAGATAAGAAGAGATCTTAGGGGTCTTTGAATCTAACCTGAAACTGAATAACAATTTGTGCTATCACACACATACATACACACATATATACACATACACACACATACATATGTACATATATATGTAAAAAAATTATCAAGCCTTTGTTTATATATATATGTATATCTATATATCTATATATTTACATTTTTATAAAGAAACCATCAAGCCTTTGTTTAAAGATCTCTAGTAAAAGGAAATATACTATCTCTTAAGGAAGTCCCTTTCATTTTGGGATAACTTATTTGACAACTTGCTTTACCTTTCTTGATCTTAATTTCTTTATGTAATAATGGAGGGACCTAGATTCAGTTATTGTTTGGTCTCTTCTAGTTTTAAAATTCTCTGAAAATATTTCTAGATCCTTTGTTTTTCTTTTGCTATTCCTGGATTCTTTACTAGTTAAATATTCATTCATAAATAAATATTCATTTATTTCCTTATAACTACTTTGAAAAAAAAAGTATGAATGTGAGCTACTGCTTAATTGAAGCCACTGATAATTTAGGTGTTAGCTACTGATAGAAAAAAAAAGTAGTTATGCCACAAGATGTGAGAAATCACTTAAAGGGTAGAATATTCCTCATTTTTACAATTAAAGTCTTTTTTTTTGTTGTTGTTGTGTTTAGCTGCAATTGGTAGAAAAATAAATTAGTTCAGGTTTACTTTTGATCTAATTAGCCATATGTGTCATTTAATTATCTATATTATGAATGTAATATTGAAACCAATGGACTCCTAGAAACTGAGTAGAGAGTATATCAGGTGCATTCTTCCATGACTCAGTGTAGAACACAATTGGGTGCAATAAAGTTGAGGTCAATTTTTAAGTGAGCCCTTTCTCAAGCCAACACTGCTCACAGTAATTGTGTTTCATCTTGTGATCCACTACTTCAAATAGGGATATTCTATTTTGAGCAATGAATAATTGGGGATTTCTTTTGTGTAGGGGAGAGTGTATGTGCTTGGATTGTGGTTAAGGGAAGCTAATTCTATGGTTTCAGTCCTGTAATCACTAGACACTATGGGAAAGGTGAGAAACAGCCTGTGTGTCTGTGTCATTCCTGAATTAATGAACATTTTAAGCAATTCAATGAACAGGGAGTCTTCTACTCTGGTATAAGACCTTGCTTGAGATGGTGCTAATTTTAAGGATAATGAAGAGCTTACTTTTATTTCAAGGTGGGTCACCGAGACAGGTCCTAGACAAAGTTTTATCTTTTGAAATTTTCCTGTCACCGTCACAGCTTTGTTTTTATAGTCCTATCTGCCTCATTGTTTGGAGTCTGCAGAATGGTCTGATTCTTTCATATTGCCCACATGATAATTATTATTAGAGCTTCCCATTTCTGGTCAGCATCCTATGCTATCATGTCACACTCTCCTTTTCCCACTCTGCCCTCACTTCCACAAATAAAATAAGCCTTGAATACTTGTATTATATAGATATAGGCAGCAAAGTAATCCATATAGTGATAAACAAGAAGTCAGGAAGATCTGAATTCAAATTCTTAATCTGATATTTACTAGCTGTGTGACTTTAGTCAAGTCAATCTCTTTCAACATTAATTTTCTCATCTGTGAAATGGGAATAATAATCATCAAAATATTGTAATGTTGTTTAGAGCCCAGACTCTTATAATGTTTTGATGACCCCATATGATGATGTAACTGAATGTAGAAATTGTGAAATTGTGACTTATTATCTGTAAATGTTTGATTTGTATATCTATTTTATATACCTATATAACTGGTATTGGGATCACAGAAAAATTTCTTGGGTGAAAAGAGGAAGCAAGTAGAAAATATTTAAGAATCTCTGGTTTAGAAGATTGAATGAAAAAACACATTTAAAGCCATTTGTAAACTTTAAAGTACCTTATACATATATATATATATTTTGTATGTATATATACATATATATGTATATATGCATATATATAAAGTACATTATACATATATATGTATAAACTTTAAAGTACTCTATACATATATATGTAATTATATATTACATTTATAACATATAATATACTTTATAAATTATGTAATTATTATATAATTAATGTATTATTGTTATCATCATTCTTATGCCATTGCCTGCTGTATAGCCTAATGGGCTAATCCAATGGAGAACTCCAAGTCAGTTAACAAAGGAAAATAATCCATGTCAAACCTTCAGAGAGGGTAATTATTTAAATCATCCACTTACTTTGTTAATAGATGAATACTGGACATAATTTTAACTTATTTTCTTTAGACACTTGCTTAATTATGGATAGTTATGCATTTCTGAATTAAGTTTTCAGATGGAGATAAAAGTCAGTGTTAAACCAAATATTTTTCACAGGATGGAGGGCAAGGACCTGGATTAGAACTATAGGCAATTGAGTTTAAAGGAGTCTGAGAGATCATTGCATGTAAATCTCTCATTTTATAGATAGATAAAGGTTAAAGGTTAAAGACTTTTTAATGAAGGTAATGATATTACAATGTTACATTTGCTAACTTATAATGCTAATTGAAATATGGATTAATATTAGTCTTTGGCTAAGAGCTATTTCCTCTTATCATTACATTTTTTAAAAGCATTAGTTTTTATTTAACTATTTACCATTATATGATTTTTGGGAGAGGAGTAGAATATGCCTCTGCTGAATTATAGTCAAAGAAATCATTGTTAAAAGGGATATCAAAGGTCAGGCTGTCCAAAGCCTACCTGAACAGCAATTTAATTTCCTCAACAAAATATGATGACTTGTCATTTAGCTTCTATCAAAAGGCAAGGCCTTCAATGAGTTGAAGCACATTATTTCTTGAGGCAACTAAGTATATGCTTGGATAATTCTAATTGTTAGGAAGTATTTTCCATACATCAAGCTGAAATTTGCCCTTCTCTAATATTCACCTACTATTCCTTGGGTCAATAAGAATGAAGCTAACCCCTTTTCCACATATGATCCTTAAAACGTCAAGACAGCCTTCATGGCTGCCTTAGTTTTTTTTCCCTTCTGTGTCACTAACTCATTGAGTCAGGTAATTCAATCAGAGTCAAATCTACTTCACTAAATGTCACCAAACCTATAGCCTTCTATCTTGTGTACAAGATTAAAATATGAAACGTTTTTCCTACTTTATCACTGAAATTAGTGGTGTGGTATCAATGGCATTAGCCTGACTCACCACTCTAATAACTTTCTTTGAAAAGGAAAGGAACTCCTTATAATTACCAGGTTTAACAAATATGACTACAATGTGAATGAAAAAAAAAAGATTTTACAACTAAGTATTTTAAGTAATATCTGAAAATGAAAGGAGATCTATTGAAGAAAAATGTTTTGGCAAAGTAGAAAAGTGACAGATTTCCATTTCTAGTCCTCTGGTGGTTTTTTCCCTACCTTTTCTAGTCTTTTTAAAAAACTTTTCTTTGGGGAACAAGGACCTTTCTAAACTAACTGTTCTGTTTTCTTTTTTCCCTTTATAATAACTTTTTATTTTTTCAAATATATGCAAAGATAGTTTTTAACATTCACCTTTGCAAAACCTTGAGTTCCAAATTTTTCTTCCTCATTTCCCAGCTCTTTTCTAAAGAGCAAGCAATTCAATGTAGGTTAAACACATGCAATTCTATTTAAAAATTTACATTTGTCATGCTGTACAAGAAAAATTAGATCAATAGAAGAAAAAACAGCAGAAAGAAAAAAGCAAGCAAGCAAACCAACCAACCAACAAACAACAACAAAAAGAAAGATGAAAATACTATCTTTTGATCTATTTTCAGTCCATCACAAATCTATTAGAATTGCCTTAAATCACCTCATTATTGAAAGGAGCAACATCTGGTTATCACATAATTTCCTTGTTGCTGTGTACAATGTTCTTTTGGTTTGATTCATTTCACATAACATCAGTTCATGTCAGTCTCTCCAGGTTTTCTGAATTTACTCTGCTTTGTCATTTCTTATAACACAATAATATTCCATTACATTCATATCCCCTAACTTATTCATTCATTCTCTAAATGGTGGGTATCCACTCAATTTCAGTTCCTTGCCATGACAAAAAAGGCTGCACATATGAGGCTTTTTCCCTTGTTAATGATCTTTTGGGATACAGATACTGCTGGATCAAAGGGTATGTACAGTTTGATAGCCCTTTGGGCATAGTTAGATTGTTCTCTAGAATGGTTGGATCTGTTCACAGCTTCACCAACAATGCATCAATGTCTTAGTTTTCCCACATCCCTTTATCATTTATCATTACCTTTTCCTATCATCTTAGCCAATCTGAGAATTGTGTAGTGGTACCTCAGAGCTGTCTTAATTTGCATTTCTTTAATCAACACTGATTTAGAGCCTTTTTTCATATGAGTAGAAATGGCTGGCTGTTCTATTTTTAATTGAAGGTAATTGATAAGTCTCAGACCCACTGATGAGTTAGGGAAATGTTGACTTCCTCTGGAGGAATGGGAGGCTGAGAACACTTTGTTTTGGGTTGCCTTGATGTTTCTTCTCCCCAAACCAGATACTTAAAATTGTTTTCTTATTTATCAAGTCAACTCAAGAAGCATTTATTAAATGCTTACTATATGCAAGGAAATATGCTAACTGCTGGGAATAAAAATTCAAGCAAAAAGACTGTGTGTGTGCTTTTAAGTCATTTGTATTCCTAATGGGAGAAGATAACATGGAAATGGAAGCTGAGAAGTGGAGGAGAGAAGAAGGAGGGAGTATGGTGGAGAAAAAAGCCCAGAAAGTCAGGAGTAGAGCTCATGGAGGAATGAAGGAGTGGACATTGCTGTCCTGGGCACTTTACTTAAAATGGAGATTCTGGGAGGAGTGATTATTCAGAAGAAGGGGATATAGAGGTAGAGTTGGAATCCCAGGATGAGAACGCTGCGGTGTCATGGAAGAGAAAGAAGTCTAGAGAGAAAACCTGGAAGAAAAAGAGATTAAGTTCTTCCATTGGAAACCTCTGTGGACCCACTGAGGTCTTTCTCATCAGCCTTCTTAGAGGCTTCCCCTCTCCCTCCATGAGGTACAGTCACAGAATAACTGCATACTTTGCATCAGGGACCCCCCTCCCTTCTCACCCTCACTCCTTCCTGGAAGCAGGCCTTCTAAGAATCCCTGTGGATAAATACCAAGCAGAGCAAGCTGAGGCTTGCAGGGAACCAGGGATTCTAAGAAGGGCTGGTGAGTAGGAGATCCGTTCTGGGAAAAGGAGTACAATTAATGTAAAGGCACAGAGGTGGAAGATGGAGTGTCATGTGTATGGAAGAGCAAATAAGTCAACCCTAAAGCTAAATTCCCAGCATTCAGGGAGTAGTCTGCAAGAAGAATGGCAAAGAAGGAAGGAAACAGATTGTGAAGAACTTTAAATGCCAAACAGAGGGGCTTATATTTGATCCCAGAAGTAAATGAGGAACCAATTGAATTTATTGACTTGGGGGAAGAAATGAACGTGATAGAATGTGAACTTAAGGAAAATCACTTTTTGGCCTATATTAAATTAACACTGGGAAGGAATGAGGAGCTAAGTGAAGAAACCTGGATGAGTATTTTCCATTAAATAACCTTTAATTTTCCCCTCCTTTATTTGTTGTTATTTTACCTTATTTTACCAGAGGCACCAAAGAATATTTTTTCTAAGAAAGATGATTCCAGATAGTTGATATATATTTTTCTAATACTTGTTTTTCCAGCTTTTTGTCCAGCTACTGCATATAGCTTATGCTTGCAAATGCAATTACCATGAATTTTAAAATAAGCATCTATACTTCAGTACATGGAGGGCAGGTGGCACAAGCCACTTTTAGCTTAGGTGCTTATGACAGGGAAACCTGGAAGCATCTCCCAGAGCCAGATGCCAGGAACTAAAGCAATAGATGGCATACTAATTCTTTAGAAAATCACTATTCTTGCTAAGTCCCTTGGGTTTAGGACAGTGCTAGGCTACTTGACAAATTTGCTAGAGGATCTGCTTTTGTGAATCCAGGAAAACCTTAAACCCTAAGGACTATCCCCAACACTGTTTCAGATTTCAAGCCAATGGTTGTACAGAGAATTATTTTAAAGGTGAATTTATAAGAATGATGAAAATGACTCTGGGGATGGCTGAGGGTATACTTTAAGAAAAACAATTCTTTTTATTTTATTAAAATTTTTTATTTTCAAAATATATGCATGGATAATTTTTCAACATTGACCCTTGCATAGCCTTGTGTTCCAGATTTTCCTCTCCTCCCCTAGATGGCAAGCAATCCAAAATATGATATACATGTTAAAATATATGTTAAATCCATATATTTTAACATATTTAACATGTATTGAACTACTTGCCATCTAGGGGAGGAGGTGGGGGAAGAAGTCAATCATCCAGTAGTTTCTAATTGTTCTCTTTCTTCTTGCTGGAGAGATGCAGGTGGGGCAGGCATCCCACCTGCCACCCATGAAGGCTAAAGTCCTGGTTAAGGCTTGGACTTAGAGCTAGAGGACTTGAATCTGCTACTTCTTCCCTGTTTTGACCATTTACTCACTTTAAATTTCCACTTCCTTATCTATCAAAAGAGGTCAACCTACATGCTCTTTAATGGCCTGTCTAGCTGTAAATCCTTTGATAAGACTCTAGAAGATCAAAAAGTTTGAAAGGCTTTAGTCTAATAGGGAAAAAAAAAAACTGAAGTAGGAATCAAGATATTTGGGTTCTAATCTCTTGTCTACTATTGATTTACTCTGTGATGGTCAACTAGTCACAACTTCTCTGAATCACCATTTTTCTGACAAGTTTGCAATGTTTCTTGCTCCTACCTACTTCTGAAAGATATTGTTAAGCAACATGAGATAATACATAAAAATACTTTCTAAAAAGAAAAATACCAAGCAATTCTTTTAGGAACTAAAAAAATTGTCATCCTTATCCTTTGAGCAGAGCTTCATTCTGAGGTACTTCACAACAGGTACCTCTTTCTGTTCTCCCCCACCTTTCTTAAAGCAGGTAACATTCATCACTTACGTTTCAGAATTTGTTCCTTTCTCCTCCCTCTAATAATGACCCTCTGTGTGATGGTAAGTGATACAACTGCCCCAGGGCAATATACTCACTGGTCTATTTTTTTCTGGAATCTTTGAGCATATATGCCAACTGGCATTCACAGATCCAGAACTTCTTACTAAGTTTATGTCTTCCAGAAAAAATAAAAAGCAAAACAAAACAAACAAAAAACCACCTTCAACCCTGCCCCCTCCCCCACCAACCCCTACCCCCGAAAACCTAACCCTAACTATTTAGTCTGAAGATATTTCTGAATCTTGTGATTTAGATTGGGATTTTTTTTTATTCCAATACAATTCCAATTCCAAACCAAGGATTGTCTAAGCTCATTGCTTTTAGGTAAAATACTTATATTTGAATGAATAAATTGCACATTTTCATTGTAGGAAACTCCACAGCACTTGGCAAATATTTTAAACTGATAATCAAGGATCACTTCAACCACTATTGAAATTCAGACTTGGGTGATGTACAGCAACAGTTTAGAGAATTTGTAGACAAATTAGTAGGACCTAGAAGAGATACAAGGACCAAGAAGAAGGATACAAAATTCTTTGTCTCCTAGAAATTTCATTTCTTTTGAAAATGCAGAATGATTAAACAAGTTGAAACCTGGGTCAGCAAGGGCAATATTCTACTCTTAGAAGAACATCATGTGACTTTTAATGATCTTGAGAGGTTAAAACCTCGGGTTCAATCTTATCTGAAAAAAGTCACCAGCTTCTAGATAGAACCTAGTCCTAATTCCTCGGGCTTTAATGATGGAGATAATGGGGTATGTGCACAAGTAAGTACTTTATCTCCTCTACCAGGATATTTAAGGGTATATTTTTCCTTTGTCTTTTTTTCTATATTTAATAGGAAAGATGCCAGGTCTCGTGAGACCACTACCAGAGTACTAAATGACAAACCTCCTACTCCTCAAAAGCCTTGATAATCTTTGAAAGTTTCCATTTTATCACAATTCTGATGGATCTGTAGGAACAGTTGACCTATATTGTAATCAGAAGACTGATGTACACTTATGTTTCATAAACCAAATATAGTTTGGATAAAAATCAAAATATTACTTTGTAAATTTCTATATCTTTCATTTGAAATATTTAAATTATTTTGTGGAAGTTATTTTTAGGTCTTTAATAATATATTATTAAAAAGAGTTGGAAATGACATTAGAAATCATTTACTCCAATCCCTTCTTTTTTTTTTTTTTTTGTAGATGTAGAAACAGCTCAGAGAAATGATTTGCCTAAGACCACACAGGTAGTAAGTGGCATAGGCAGTAAGTAGACCCAGACCTACTCCTCTGTAGTTTTAGTACTCCTCCAACTCTAGTCAACTAAGGGAAATAATCACCTAAATGGGTGACCTTAGGTCTGAGAATAAATAAACAGAAATTCTAATCATGCAAAATAAGTATTTGTGTTTGTATGGTCAAAAATTCCTTTTCTCCCTTCCTTCTTCCCTCTTTCCTTTCTTCTTTTCCTTCCTCCTTCCCTTTCTCTTCCCCTCTCCCGCCCTCTCTTCCTCTCCTTTTCCTTTCCCTTTTTCCTTCCTTCCTTCCTTCCTTCCTTCCTTCCTTCCTTCCTTCCTTCCTTCCTTCCTTCCTTCCTTCCTTCCTTCCTTCCTTCCTCCCTCCCTCCCTTCCTTCCTGCCTTCCTTCCTTCTTTCCTTCCTTCCTTCCTTCCTCACTTTTAATCTCAGATGGAAAATACATAAGATGTCCTAAATTCACCATCTTCTCCTGTAAATCCAACAATTTGTACTAAATACTTTCTCTGTTCAATAGATAATGATACCACACCTTATATTTTTATTGAAATCTTTCATTTTTATACCTTATTTTCCCCAACTTGATTTTAAACTACTGGAAAGCAGGGACCATCTTAGATATCTTTTTAAAGCATCCCTCAGCAGAATGCTAGAGACTTAGTAGCTCAAAAATCTATGATTTCAACCTTGAGGAGACAGACCCCTAAACACAACCCTATTAGACTTACAGTCTTCCAGAGTTGCCAGAGGCTCAGAGGAGTTAAATAACTAATTGTTTGTCCTTTCTGAAGAGGCCCATGACATCAAGAAGGTGATGTCTTCGCTTGAAGGTGGATTGGATTTAACTGAGGGAGTGCTGTGCAAAGTCACAGGCCTGACTCTTTCCTCCAGAGTCATCTGGGTCCATCAGCAAGATACAGATGAGGATAACTGGAGATGGTCCTGGATTCAGGGAGAGACCTTGGCCTTCGTAGGCTAAAGTCTTTCCCAGCCGAGGAAGCACTCATTCAATGATTAAGTTTAGGTAAGAAATGAGGCGAAGAATGGCCACTTTTACATAGTCAAAAAACAAAAATCCAAAAATCAATCTGGGATTTTTCCAAGCTATATGGTTTTAATTTCAACCCAAGGAATTCTTTTTGTTAATTTGCATGTCATAAAATTCAAGTGTTCTCTAGCAGATCAAAGAGCTCCAAATCCCTCAGTAGTCCCCAAATAGATAGAAACCTGCACTATCTATTCCTAGTCCTAACATAGGAAGGAGTTTGTTAAACAAATCATAAAAAAATCCGTTAAGATATTTTTAATAGGTATCAGAGGTCTTCCTAATTCCAAACTCACCTTGGAATCTATCTGCTACATGTTGCCCTCTTTCATGCTGAATAAATACTTGTTAAATGATCATGTCTGATGAAATGTTCCATCATCTAAATTATAGAGTTTCTGATTATTAGGACCAATTCTGCAAGGTTGTTTTTGAAGAAAAATAGATCATATATATTCATTTATAGGTGTGTAAAGAGATTTTAGTTTGTTATTATAATCATTTGAATTCCAAGAACATATTTATTTCAGGTATGTTGTTTTGAGGAAGGCAATAATTTTAATATGTTATATTAGAATATAGAAATGAGATTCTACCAAGCTGCTAAAGCACAAACAACATATGTTTTGAGAGTTTTTTATTTGCAGTTATAATAGGTAATCTTAGATCCTCTATGGTCTCCTTATTCCTAGTAGCATTCATTTGTGAGATGACTGACTCTCCAAGAAATCATTAAATACTATGGGATCAGAGATTTCTCTGTACAAATTTACAGGAACTGGACCTACAGTATTGATTTTCTTAGGTCAAAGTGCTCTCTTTCTGAATTAACTGGTCTAAATGAGGCTTTATAGGTATGATTTATTTGAGCAATTCTGTGGCAAATTAGTTTGGTTGATTGGAGCAAAGCAGAGGCCTTGTAACAGAATGAACCTTGTCAGCATATTCTGTCAATTCTGTTAATCCAGACAGAGATGGCAGTGAGGTCTGAGGAGGCGTAGCCAGCATATGACCAACTGAAGATGTTGTTGTTAGGGCATATTGAGGACCTGTTAAAGTGAATGAAGGCCAAAGTCAAAATTCAGTTCAGTTATTCCTTCTGGAAGCCTTAATCTTTCCCCAAGCCTTATCCTGGGTTAGTAATGCTCTTTTCACTTCAACTTTTTAAGTGAGACTAAATCATACTGTGGGGAAGAGTACTAGATTTGGAGCCAGGAAAAATCTAGTTTCCAATACCATATATCTGTGTAATATATATTGTTTCTCTATAGCCCCCTCTAGCCCCAATGTAAGTTCATTGGGACTATTTGATTTACTTTTATATCACCAGACTTACCATAGAACTTTGCTTATAGTAGGCACTTAATTCATTTCAGTTTGCTGAATTGAATTTAAGTAAAGTAATCAGGACCAAATATTGAGTACTCCAACTAGAGGAACTTATGGACCATGAAGGACTGCAGATGGGAATACTTCATCCTAAGACCTAGCTGACATGTGCCAGTGACTAAGTAAGCAGAGAAAAGAGCAATTACTTCCAGGGATTGAGGAAACTGAATGTAAGTTGGAAGAAAACATCTTCATGTTTGAACCCTTGCTGAGTGGCAGGGTGGTGGTGGTGAAGGTGGTTTTGAAGAGCAAGAATTGTACTATTCAGGTCTAAAAGACTGAGATAAAGCTAAAAATGTCAGAAAGTCGATTCAGGGCTAAGTGGATATTAGTATTGATGGAGCCTGGTGGTGAGGACACTCAAATAAGATTAGAAAATCAAATTCATGATTGCCCAGGAACTGGTCAACTTTCTGAAGCAACCCGAATTTCCCATATTCTAGTTTTTTTTTTTTTTTTTTTAAAAACTGAAGTTGCTTGCATTCTCTGATGTTTCCTGCTAGTATCATGCTACCACAGTCATAGGATGAGCCCAACTATTTACTTCCTAATTTGGCTCTATCTATCTGGTTATGTACACTGTCTATTCTTCCCCTTAGACTATTTCCCTAGACCTCAAGCTTATGGCTTGTTAGGAGATTGAGGTATAGTCCCTTATTCCAGTGTGAGCAAGTCAATAATGTGTCAAGCATGCATTTATTAAGCAGTTAACTCTGGGCTAGGCACAGTTCTAAGTACTGAAGACAAAAAGTTAAAAAGATGATACTCTGCTCTTAAGGAACTCCCACTCTGATGGAACATACTGTGACTTGATATCCTCTCCTAGGTCAAACCTATAGCTAATCTGCTAGGAACTGTAAGTAACCCTACCACTGCAGGAAAGATATTCCAAACAAGATATTGTTTCTTCTTGTCCACAACAAGAGGAGATTAGGAACAAGAGTACAGAGTGAGATATAGTCCATTCCAAAAACCACTGGATTAGTCCCTGAGTAATGGAGAAAAGACTTGTTTCCCTTTCTCCAAGTGTCTCGGAAGGACTAGTGGAATCCTATACACTCCTCTCATTCTTCTCTTCCTCTCTGCTTCCCTCCTTCCCTCTCTCCTTCTCTCTTCCTCCCTTCCTCCTCCCTCTCTCTGTCTCTCTTTCTCCCTCCCTCTCTCTGTCTCTCCCTCTCTATGTCTCTGTCTCTGTCTCTTATTCTGTCTCTGTCTCTCATTGTTTCTCTGTCTCTCACTGGTTCTGTCTGTCTGTCTGGCTCTTTCTGGCTCTCTCTGTCTCTCTCTGCCATACACACACAAGCACATTTCGTTTCACTTCTTAATAACCACTATACACTTTTCCACAAGCATTCATAGAGACTAGTCAGTCACAGCAGCAAAGGAGCATATTGAAGCTCTTTAGCTGGAATTGTGGGATAATTAATGACTACAGACAGCTGTACAAATGCTGCATCTTACTGAAACAGCTGTCTGACTGTTGGTCTTCCCTTGGGATTCTCAACATTAATTATTGAAAGAGAGATCCATGGAGCAGGAAATTCTCTTCAGGAAATAGTCAGGCCACTTTAGTCCAGAATTAGAGAAGAAATGCTCCACCATTATCTGAATGACTTCCATCACCAAGAAGGCCTCCTACTCCTGTGACAGAGACAGGTCTCTGAAGAGATCCAATGCTTTCACCATGGTGGGATAGGGAAGAGTTGCCAAGGCTTGAAGGAAACCTGCTGGCTGAATCATTGACTTATAGGTATGAGCAAATATTTCACAAATATGGTGGTGCAGTGGCGTCCGCAGTTGCACTTAATTTTGCCTATGAGGTCTTAAACCCTTTGGCCATTGACATTGCACTGTAGTGGCAGAGAGAACAGTTTCCATTTAGCCTCCCAGGAGGAATGTATAGTATCTCAACTAAAACTAACCCTCCCATGGGTGTGGATGTTGTTTTCTGTTTGAGGGCAGCTAACTGGGCCATAGTATAAGTGTTACATATCTATTAGTAGTGCTGCTTTAATGATCTTCAGGTTTATACTCTTAGGTTTGTTGGGGTGTCCAGATTTGGGTGTTGTAGTGCATAAACTCGTAGATTGCTTTGTCTGGGAGTGTATGTGATAATCAAGTGAATTGAGCCACTGGGCACATTCTAAGTTCCTGACATCATTGTGGAAATGATGAAGTAACATACCTCTTCAGTTAGTGATTTCCATGCTCTGAATGCAACTTTGATGACAAGCAGCAATTTCTTTTTGATTGTACAGTTATTTCCATATAAATTAAGTTCCAGGAAGGGCACAAAAAGGACTAGTATATGGAAAGTGGCTTGGGAAAAAAATGATTCCCATTGATGATGTTGGATTCATTGATTTCAACGATGAACTACTTCTTTGGCTCTAGAAATACCACAATGTGGCCTGAGGTTCTTCAAATGATCTTTCTGTCTCTTGAAGTTAACTGAAAAACTTAGGGATACTTTGTTAGATTAGTGAGGAATATTATCAAGGTGAAGAATCTGAGAAGGAAATAATATCCTGTGAAGCTGAGGAACCTCTACAGAGTTTTTATGGATGTGACTATTCTCCCACTATAATTTTATCTCCAAAAGAATAGATTCATTCAAACGCCTCACCAATCACTGAATAGAAGGTGTTGGCAGACATGTTTGAGAAGGGTTTAGATGAATTTGGTGTTCTTGGCAGGACCTTTTGAGCAGAGATTCTTGAGATAAACCACACCCCATTTCCCACTTGTCCAACAGGTTTTGAAACACTGAATTTGTAAATCTCTGAAAAGCAATAAGGGTGTTGTACAGCCTAAAATTACACAAGTGAATATTCATATAGGTTGCATTGAATCTGGAAATCAGTTTTCCATTGATTGCAGGGTAAATTTTTTGATACCTACAGATCTAATTTGATGAATATTCCTGCTACTGACAAAATGATATCAAAGTATAAAAAATAATTATCAAAGATAGGGGTACTTGGAAAGAAAGGGGTTGGTACGATATTTATTTGGCCATAGGAGGAACTACTAAAATTAATGGACAGAAGTTGAAAAATAGTGAATTTAGTCCTGATTTCAGGGAAAACAACAACAAACTTCTTATAACTCAAATTGTTTAAATGAAATGAAAGAGGTGGGTTCCCCTGACTTAAATACTTCATGTTGAAGCTTCAAATGGATGACTGCTTGTTAGGTATGTGAAAGTGGGACTTCATTTTGGGTATGGATTGGACTAGATTTCTTATGAAATCTCCTATAACTCTCAGATTCTATGATTTTGTGACACGGGTGATGGTGTTTTGGACTTTGTAATCATGACAGAATCTTAAGACTCTATTTTGTTTTTAAACAAATATTATAGGGGCACTGGCAGGTGAGAAGAAAGGGCAAGTGACCCTTCCTCTATTTCTTTTCTAAGAACTCTTTCCTGTTTATTGCTAGTCAGGAGGATAAATTCCCAATTCTGAAATAGTTTTAGAAAGAAATTTATTATTCAGTAGAGAGAGCCAGAAAAAAGGGGAAGCGCCCTTTTTAAATCTTTGTGAAGTTACATTATATAGAGTATAGACAAAGAAGTAATGGCATTTGTCTCTTATAGGCAGTAAATAGTCTCTAAAAAAAGAGATATATATTAGTAAATGAATCAGCCTATTTTGGGAAACCCAAAACACAAGCTTTTGTGGTAGACCCACAACAAGCATTGCTTGGGATCTAAGCATTCCTTCTCTGGAGCATTTCTGAGGTCAATCTGACCTCTGCAATAAGCTTTTTGAGTTAGACAATGTTCTAGCCATATAAAACTAGGTTCAACATTAATATTAATAAGTGATAGATAATAATTTGATTGCTCAATGAATTAACTGTTTGAGGATACCTTCTTTGCCTCAACCACAGATATCTCAGTGGTTCTAATTCTGAAGAGAGTGGTCTGGTCTAGCATCTAGCTGATAGATAAATGTATAAAGAAACCCTAGGAAAGGAAGGACTGGCTTGTGTTCTACCACAGTATCCAACCAATTTCCAGAACTATTGAGAATCATAAGGTGCAGAGGTTCCAAATCTGCCATACCAGAGAACCACAACCCCCAAGGTGCTTGGTAATACAGTTTTGAGGATCAGAAATAATTAGCTGTAGGTGGAAGATGAAATATGATAAATTAAAAGCTGGGGATGATGAAGGTAACCTATGGTGGAAAGCTTTTGAGTCTATGGGTAGTTTTTTGCCTAGATGGAAATTCATCTTATATCCAACTCTCTGATGTATATATAATAATTATGACTCATCTTGCAATTGGGTAGGTAGGTTGATAGAATGTTGGATGGTGTATCACAGGTCTTGCCACTTCTGGAGACAGGACTGGATGCTGCTCTATTGCTATATAAGTGCAGAAAAGTCTACATCCAAGTAGATAAATTTATACTATGTAGCTGTGGCCAAGCATTAAATATTTATTTTGAAAGTAAGGATATCATTACATGCTAACTCCTGATTCCTTCTTAACATAAAATAACTCTTTGGAAACTTATCTCTCTTCCATATCTCTGTGTGAGCCACAACATCTGCTACTTAGCAAGGCTGGCTTTAATAAGTTAAGCAAAGATCTTTTACTTCAGTAGAAATTCTCCACATTATTCAATAATCAACAATTAACAAGTATTTATAATGTACTTATTATGTGAAAGACAACATAATCGGATTTGGGGATACAAGTGCAAAGAATGAAATTATCCTTACATTCAAGGCACTTACATTCAAATGGAAGGATTATTAGTTCACTATCCCACTGTTTGGATTTTTGCAGTAGCTTCCCAACAAGGTTTCTTGTATCTGTCCTCTTCTTTCTCTCACCCATCTTTCATGTTACTGCCAGAAAAATCTTTTCTTATGCAGAGAATTGGATATGGCATTCCTTTACTCAGTACCCCATTGCTTACAAAGTAAAGTTTAAATTATTCTGCTTGTTATTCAAGAACTCCAAAATCTGATGCTACTTGGTACTACCTTTCTTGCTTAATAGCAAACGAGTGCTCTCCAAAGAGAGTTTGCCCTCTACCTTTCAACCAAATCATATTTTTCATTATTTGCCTCTCCTGCTTTTTACCTCTCCCACAACACTACCAATGCCCTCACTTCTCTGGGCCATTACTCAGTTGTTCTGTCTGAAATGCCCTTTCCCTTGTTTGGTTTATTATTAAATTCCTGACAACTTTTTAAAGCCCAATTCAAATATTAGCTCTTTAATGAAGCAATAGGAGGAAGAGAGCACCAAATTTGAATTGCATTTCTTGATTTTGACTCTTCTTAACTTGGTTGTCATTAACTTTTAAGATCCTCTTATAATTATCTGTAAAAATAAGGGAAGTATACTTGATAAATTATAAAATTATTTTCTGCTTTAAATTCTATTATCCTTTCCTGATCCTCTCTACCTCAAATCATTAATGACCATTTTCCTTGTACCTCAAATTATATTTTGTAATTCTTTAATATGCTTATGTAATATTTCATAACATAGCTATGTTATTATCTCCATATCTAGAGTGTAAACTCCATAGAGGAAGGAATCACATATTAAATAAAATGTCTCTTCCCCAAGGCCTAGTAAGGTATTCTATTTGCTGTAGCAACTTAACAAATGTTTGTAGAATAAATGTCCATAGTAATGGAGTGTTTTTTGTCAGGGAAAACCATATTTAGAACATTGTGTTTTGATATAACATTTTAGGAAAGACATTGACAGTTATTTTGAAGAGAGTGTTCAGGATGTTAAAAAGGATTAGAAATCATGCCATCAATTGAAGAAATTGATGAAGTAGAGCAATATGGATGTTTTCAAATATTTGAAGGAGTATGTCTGGTTGGCCATATACCAATGGTCTTCAAACTTTCTTTGATCTAGCATCCCTATCAGTAAATATGTTCAAACATGTACTCCTCATATATATATCTGTATGTGTATGTATATAAAAATACATATATAAACTTGTCTATTCATTTCTTTATACATTAATATTCTACTACCATATCAATAAACATGTATATTATGTAAAAAGAGATATTTTAAAAATGAGACAAAGATTGAAATAACATTTAATCTTGGAGTCAGTAGAATTTATTGAACAGGTTAGTGATGTGTGAAGTTATTTTGACTATGTTGTGGCAGATGGATTGTAGAGAGAGATACATGACGTAGGGAGATCAAACAAAAGGCTATTAGAATAATTTAGGTAAGAGGCGCCTAAAATAGGGTGGTAGTCTAGTAAGTATCAAGAAAAACTCATGAAAAAGGAAAGGAAGTGCTGGTAAAGATGGTGCAAAAAGGGAAATGACTTGAGTTAGCAAGGATTTCACTTGTCCCCAACAGGGCAGAACTATATAGAACCAATAGATGTTGGCTCCTGATGAAGAAATACTTCCTAATGTTCCAAGCTGTCCACAAATGGATTGAGATGCTTCAGGACATAGTGACTTTCTTATCAGTGGAGATCTTCTGCCAGAGAGTGGATGACCACTTGTTAGTCATATTGAAGATGGGATGTATGCTTCAGGTAGAATGCAGTAGAATCCCCTTCCATTTTGTAGTTCTATGTACCTAGATGGATGACCCTGGACAAACTAGTTAACCTTCATTTTCCTTATCAATAAAATGGGGATAATAATACCTACAATATTTAACTTCAGTATTGTGAGGCTTAAATGAAATAAGATATTCAAAATGACTTGTAAATCTTAAAGTGTTATGGAAGGGTAAATTATTATGATTATTACTCCTTAGTCAGTAGTACTTATTTGAAGGCAAGTAACCACATAGATTTGGGAAGGGAGATAGAAACAAAACATTTAACTTTTTTTGCTAATTTGTAGTATTCTACTAAGAAATTATGTATGAGTTTACTACTTTTAAAATTTATATTTAACTTTTGTTATTGCTTATTTTGGTGTTCATTTGAAAATCGTTGATTTATTTGTCTGTTTATCTTCTTTCTGTTTATACAGAGAATTGGGCATTTCCATAACATTCTAATTATACTGGTACCTTCTACTTGTGCCAAAGAGTCAGTGACTTTAAAGCCTTTAAAATGCAACTAATTTTTAAAAATCTCATTTTGTGGCAAGCTATGGCACTAGAATAAAGGGATAGACATATTCTAGTTTTTTGTGTGGGCCTGCCCAAGGGATATATTTGACATTTTTTTCCTGCTGATTACTTTTCAGCAGATGGATGAGTGGGCTAACCTCATTCAGTGTTGCTGTTTTTGTTGAAACTTAATTAGAAATTCATAAGTTAGGGGGAAAAAAACCACATTTCATCTCTCTTTACTAAGAAGTACAGGGAATAATCTTTTCTCATCTTTCATAAATCATAATGTGGTATGTTTAAAGATCAACACTTTCTTCATTTTCATCAGTCACAATTGAATAAATTCTGCCATCTAACATATTTAGGGAACATAGTATTCTAGTTAATAGAAGATTACTCTATGAACACAGAAATGTCCAGCCATTGGCCTTTTTCTGGGCCTCCATTTTCAAATCTGTATAATCAGAGGGTCTCTCTAGATCAACTTCTTTTTTAAGCTGTAGTCTTTGTTTTTTTTAAAAATAGAAAACTGTATTTTGATATAATTGGTTTCCTTTAAATCTTAAGTATTTTGTTATATATATATACATACATTATTTTGAAAAGTGGTCTCCAGGCTTTGCCAGACTGCTAAAGTGGTCTATGAGAGGTCTCAAAAGAAAAAAAAAGAATTTCTTCTTTAAATAATCTCAAATGTCCCTTTTAGTTCTATTTCAGTATTTAGTGGGAGAAGGGAAATAGAAAGAAGCTCAATACAGTCATCATTTGGCAATTTTCTTTGCTCCTATGACCATTCATCATTTGTACACTCCTGACTGAGCCCTTGGTTTCCTGACTATTGACTTCTCTCCTAATTCTTCTATTCCTGTCCTTCCACTGCTGTTCTAGTTTAATTTTACACATTATACTTTAATATAAGTGTCTTGGTTACAACAACTTGCTCTTTTTATTTATTTATTTTTTTTTTTGCTGAAGCAATTTGGGATTAAGTGACTTGACCAGGGTCACACAACTAGGAAGTGTTGGAATCCTTACTAACTGCTAAGTAATTAGAGTTGATCTAATCTTACAAGAAGTTGTTTTGGCCAGAACCTGAAACAAGGTACTAAGTAGAACTAATCAAGACAAGGCTTGTGTTCCCACCTTTACTCAAGGTCCACACCTTAAAGCTCTTTGGGCCAGAGAGCACTATGGGAGAAAACCCATAATCCCATTCTCTCAGAAGGTTCAGAGATAAGGCGAGACAGCCATTCCAGAATACATTTTTTCCTCTTGGCTGGCTGATCGCGCTAGACTCGAGAAAAACGACTCTGCTGCAGAGAACACTTTTGACGGACTTCAGTGGAGCTACGCCAGAAGCCCTCTCTCCGCGGCAAAAGTGTGGCTGGGCTCCCCAGAAGGAGATAAGAGAGATCTTCCATCTCTGTTGGAGGCAGAAGAAGGCAGAGGCAGAGGCTGAAGGCAGAACCTTTGGATTTGGAGACATCCGAAGGGCTCTAAGCCTCTAAACCGGCTGTCCTCTGAGAACAAACTCCAACATTTGAACTCTAACATTTGGCGCCCAAGCGTGGGAACCAAGGACCCTACTTTCACTGAAGAAGTCTCCAGTGACCAGGAACTGAGTGAGTACAACCTTTTTTGGCTGAAATGGGACAGATCCTAGGTAAAGATTCTCCATCCCCCACCCCAACCCCAGACCCACCCAAGAGTGGTGCTATAGAAAGCCTGCTTAAGCTGATAGAAGATCAAGGGCTACTTGTAACTTGGGGACAGACAGCTAGACTTCTGGCTACATTAAAACGCACCTCCCCTTGGTTCTTAGAGGAAAAGCAAATCTCTCTAAAAAACTGGGCATTGGTTGGTCAACAGATGTCTGCATATAACAATGAAAACGGTCCTCGTTCAGTTTCCATTGCAGTGTTCTATTTATACAATACAATACAGATGGCCTTAAAATACCAGGATATCCAAAGGGGGAAGCCTGAGATAAAGGAGGAAGACAAAGAACAGATTAATGGCCATATCCCCACAGGGCAGGGAGACTTAAGTGAGACTCAAGGGTGGGGTGAATCTGAGGCAGCCTCAGCCCCACCTGAAGAGCAGGTAATTGACTTTCCTTCATCAACTCCACCCTCCGGGATGGAGGGAGGAGGGGTAGTGGGGGGGGCAGTGACAGCACCAGCACCTCCCCCCCAGCATCTAGCACCTTCCCCCCAGCATCCAGCACCTCCTCCCCAGCATCCAGCACCTCCCCCCCGGCATCCAGCACCTCCCCCCCGGCATCCAGCACCTCCCCCCCAGCATCCAACTGCTCCTTTGAGTAGATTGCAAAAGGGACTAATTAAGGCCAGAGAAGAAGGGAAAAATGTATTAGAATTTCAACACCACATTTTTCCTGTAATTCAACAGTTTAATTCTTCAGGTCAAGAAAGTAGAAGATACTCACCTTTTGATATAGAAATCCTCAAAGACCTGAAAAAAGCTTGCACTCTTTATGGGGCTACATCAGCTTATGTTAAGATGCTATTGCAAAATTTGTCTTTTGAAATCTTGACCCCTAATGACTGGAAATCGATAGCAAAAATATGCCTAGAACCTGGACAGAACTACTTGTGGCTTTCTGAATATAGTGAGCTCTGTAGGATACAAGCCCAACAAAATATTCAAAGTGGAGTTCATACTGCAATCACCTGTGACCTACTAACAGGTACAGGTCCTTATGCAGATGTCGCAGCACAAATTGGTTATTCTGTAGCAGCATATCAGCAAATTGCTGATAATGCTATCAAAGCATGGGCTTCTCTTCACAATAAAGACAACAAAGGGGGGGCCTTCACAAAAATAACACAAGGGCCAAATGAACCCTTCGCTGACTTTGTGGGACGCTTGCAGACAGCTATCATAAGAACAAATGGAGAAAATGCAATAACAGACATCTTGATAAGGCAACTTGCTAAGGAAAATGCTAATGAGGTTTGCAGAAGAATTATACTAGGACTGCGCAAGGATGCTCCTTTAGAGGAACTCATAAGACGCTGTGCCACAGTGGGCACAGGTGCCTTTTATAGCCAGGCTATGATGCAGACTTCCCAAAATCCAAACATGAGAAGACAGAATCCCTCTTGGCAAGGGACTTCCAGAGAGACTCGTAGATGCTTTCAGTGTGGAAAAGTAGGACATCTGAAAGCTCAATGTTGGTATAGAGATAGAATGGGAAGACAAGGTGGGAGAACAAGACCCCAAACCCCATGTCCAAAATGCAACAGAGGCTTCCATTGGGCCTCAGAATGCAGACAGATTCAGGGAAACGGGATGAGGGGCCCAGCCCCAGGGCCCAAGGCAAAAAACACTTGGGGCATGATGGCAGCCAATGGTGCACCCAGAGAGTGCCTAGAAGTCCAGTACCCAGACATGACCAATCAACCAGAAAGCCATATGATGGGAGAAGGGGATTACACAGTCAACCAGCCAGGAAGCAACCTGATGGCAGAAGGGAATTACAATTGGGGAGAATAGAGCTGTATGCAGCTGGGACAACTGAGATACCCCCTGGAGAGGTGAAATCTGTTCCTCTCCAGCCTATGGATCCCTTACCTCCAGGCACAGTAGGCTTGACCATTTCACCTTCTTGTATGTACAAAACAGTGTCCATCCACACACTGATGTGGGAAACTGGGGAATGTGTAGATAATATCCCAGTCACTAATACAGGTAGTCAATGTGTGACTTATCACCCAGGAGACGTAGTAGCATCAGGGTTACTCATACAGAATCCTAATAAGCAGCCTCGTGATAGTCACCCAGGTTCTGACTCCAGACCACAAAAATCAGAAATATACTGGACAGCAGCAGTAACGGCTGACCGACCTATGCTCACAATCTATATAAATGGCCTACCATTGGAAGGATTGGTAGACACAGGTGCGGATCGTACAGTTATTAGAGGTGCCAGTTGGCCCAGTCACTGGCCAAAGATTAAAGCAGATACCTATATGTCTGGAGTAGGAGGATCAATAGCAGCTGAAGTTAGTGCTGCCCCTATGAGATGGACTTTTGAAGGCAAAACAGGAGTTTTTACTCCTTTTATAGTTGAAAAAATCCCCATCAATCTGTGGGGAAGAGACGTTTTACAACAATTGGGGTTAAAAATGAGTACTTCGGTTTTTTAAGCAGGGCTGCTGTTGAAGGCCTGCCAACACTTTCACCTATTCCTATCCAATGGAAAACTGATACACCAGTGTGGATAGAACAGTGGCCCTTAAGTAGCGATAAAATTCAGGCCTTATTAGATATAGTACAGGAGCAGCTTGAACAAGGGCATTTACAACCTTCTCTAAGTCCTTGGAATTCACCAGTGTTCGTTGTAAAAAAGAAATCGGGAAAATGGAGGATGCTCACTGATTTAAGAAAAGTGAACGAACAGATGGAAACTATGGGAACTCTTCAGCCTGGACTTCCATCTCCTACTCAGCTTCCTAGAGAATGGCCTCTTTGGGTTATAGACATCAAGGATTGTTTCTATTCCATTCCTCTGGATAAGGAGGATATGAAGAGATTTGCCTTTTCGGTGCCCAGTGTCAATTTAGCTGAGCCTTATAAAAGATATGAATGGACGGTTTTGCCACAGGGTATGAAGAACAGCCCCACTATGTGTCAAATGTATGTTGCTGCTGCTCTTGCTCCAATAAGAAAAGCATTTCCAAAAGTTATGCTATTACATTATATGGATGATATATTGGGTTGTGCACCTGAGGAACAAATTCTAGAAGCATGTCTACAAAAAACCATAGAAACACTAAGATACTACAAACTTCATATCGCTACAGAAAAAATTCAAAGGCATGCTCCTTTTCAATATTTAGGATATGAAATATATCCTAAGGCACTTACACTACAAAAACTGTCTTTAAGAACAGAGAGGTTGAACACCTTAAATGATTTCCAAAAATTAATAGGAGATATCCAATGGATGCGTCCAGTATTAGGTTTAACTACCAATCAATTGCAACCCCTATATGACATTTTAAGGGGAGACACTGCTTTAAATTCACCACGCCGGCTTACAAAAGAAGCTCAAGAGACCTTGAGAGAAGTTGAACTGGCTTTATCCAATGTAGTTGAGAGAGTAACTCAAAAACCCTTGGAAATATCAGTTTTTGCTACGAAAGAAGCACCCACAGCAGTCCTTCATCAAGGAGACAGTGTGATAGAATGGGTGAACCTCCCAGCACAACCAGAACAAAGCCTTACGCCTTACCCAGTGCTTGTGGCTAGAATTCTATTAAAGGCCATTAAGCGAGCAGTACAATTATCTGGGACAAGACCTGACAAGATATATACCTTCTATACAAATGCACAAATTAATGTATGCTGTGAAACCATCCCAGAGTGGCAGATTTTATTGGCCATGGCTCCAAATTTTGCACATGGATCTCCATTAAAGATAACCAGACTACTGCATAATTGGCAATGGATTTTTGAAGAGAAGGTTTCTAAGGTTCCTCTTGAAGGACCAACCATCTTTACAGACGCAGCCAAACAAAATATTTGTGCTGTATACTCTCATGATCTAACTGTAAAAAGAGTAGTCAGAACTCCTTTTCAGTCCACTCAGCAGAACGAATTATATGCCATCATATAAGCTCTCACTTATTACCCAGGCGACATAAATATAATATCTGATTCAGCCTATTCAGTAGGTGTGGTACAAAGAATTGCCACAGCCCAAATAAAATTTGCAGCTTCTAATATATATCAGCTCTTTAAGGAACTTCAAGAGCAAGTGAGAAAGCATCCAGGAAAGATTTATATCCTGCATGTCCATTCACATAGTGGACTTCCAGGTCCTATTTTTGATGGAAATTCAAAGGCAGATAGCCTTTTAACTATGTTGGCCAGTACGCCTTTATTTCAGGAGGCCCAGGAATCCCATTCTAAATACCATCAGGCTGCTCGAGCTTTGCGTTTACAGTTTGGGATTACAAAAGAAGAAGCTAGGAGCATAGTGAAAAGCTGTACAGCTTGCCTTCCCTTCCACGCTCCTACACTGCCTCCAGGGAAGAACCCTCGTGGTTTGAGACCCAATGAAATCTGGCAAATGGATGTGACTCATTATAAATCTTTTGGTCGTCTGTCTTTTATCCATGTTGTGGTAGACACCTTTTCAGGATTCACTTTTGCCATACCAGCAGCAAAAGAGACAGCCCGAGTGGTCACTGAATTCCTCATTCAAGCATTCGCAATTATGGGTGTGCCACAAGAAATAAAAACAGATAATGGACCGGCATATACCTCCAAACATTTTGAACACTTTTGTGCACAGTATAAGATTCTACACACTACTGGCATACCCTTCAATCCTCAAGGTCAAGCAATAGTAGAAAGAAGAAACAGAGACATTAAGACACTCCTCCAAAAACAAAAGAAAGGAGGAGCCACGGGTAACCCTAGAGAGCTTCTAAATTTAGTTCTCTATACCATTAATTTTTTAATCTTTGATAAAGATGCACTGGCTCCAGCAGACAGGTTTTATAACCCACCAGAAGAGCAGTGTCCAGTGCGAGCAGCTCCACTATCTTTAGATAATCGCCAGGTGATGTGGAGAGACCCAGAAAGTGGTGAATGGAAGGGACCAGATAGACTAACTGCTTGGGGGAGAGGATTTGCTTGCATCTCTACAGGTGGAGAAGGAATCAGATGGGTGCCTACGAGCCGCATTCGCCTTGTCCATCGCAGAAAGATGGAGCAGACCCTTGAAACAAAGGAGAAGACCCAAGAAATATCGGGTGGTTCTGTTGCTGATTGTGCTCATAAGAATTATTAGATTCCTGGCACATGAACTAATGGACAGTGGAATCCTATTGGACTGTTTCTAGGACTTATGGATATGTGTAAATTTTCAGATTGATTCTTGTTATTTGTTACATTACTACTAGCCTGTGTTATATTGCTATGTGCTCATGTAAATTATGTATAATGCCTCCCATATTGATGGATTTATGTATACCATGTATATCTGTTACAAAGTTCTGGCCCATATTGATGGATTTATGTGTACCCCCTCAGAAACCCCCTATGTTTTAAAACAAAAGAAAGGGGGAGATGTTGGAATCCTTACTAACTGCTAAGTAATTAGAGTTGATCTAATCTTACAAGAAGTTGTTTTGGCCAGAACCTGAAACAAGGTACTAAGTAGAACTAATCAAGACAAGGCTTGTGTTCCCACCTTTACTCAAAGTCCACACCTTAAAGCTCTTTGGGCCAGAGAGCACTATGGGAGAAAACCCATAATCCCATTCTCTCAGAAGGTTCAGAGATAAGGCGAGACAGCCATTCCAGAATACATTTTTTCCTCTTGGCTGGCTGATCGCGCTAGACTCGAGAAAAACGACTCTGCTGCAGAGAACACTTTTGACGGACTTCAGTGGAGCTACGCCAGAAGCCCTCTCTCCGCGGCAAAAGTGTGGCTGGGCTCCCCAGAAGGAGATAAGAGAGATCTTCCATCTCTGTTGGAGGCAGAAGAAGGCAGAGGCAGAGGCTGAAGGCAGAACCTTTGGATTTGGAGACATCCGAAGGGCTCTAAGCCTCTAAACCGGCTGTCCTCTGAGAACAAACTCCAACATTTGAACTCTAACAAGGAAGTATTAAGTGTCTGAGACTGGATTTGAACTCAGGTCCTCCTGACTTCAGGGTCAGCACTCTATCCACTGTACCATCTAGCTGCCCCAATAACTTGCTGTTTTATATTTGGCATCTTGACCCAGAATTTGACCTAACTGAGGAGCCAAAAATCATCCTTCTGAAGGGACTAGCTACCGAATCCATACTTTTCACCTCAAGGTAGTGATGCTTAAAAGTGGGCTCTTAGTTTTAAAAAAAATCAACATACATTAAAATGCTTTAAAAATGAACATTTAACCTGAAATTAATATAACATTTCATGAAAAAAAATTCAACTTTAGGAACATGTAGTACTACTTTAACTTGATTTAACAGCTATTTTTTTATGAAATACTTTCATGTGCCAAAGAAGGAACAATGGACTTGAAATCTGAGGAAGTGGGTTTGAGTTCTGACTCTGTCAGGATAATCAGCCATATGATATTAAATAAATCACTTAATCTTTGTGGATCTATTTCCTTCTACAGAAGGAGGAAATTGACTCTAAGGTCTCTGCAGACTCTTAAGTTTTTATGAAGGTTTGTTATCCTCTTTTTATTTTTGTAACATCCCTAATTCTCAACATTTCAGGCTCCACTTGAAGGCTTTTAGGAAGAGAAAATTATTAGTTTATAATGTAGCTCATTCCATGTTTGGAAAACTGTGGCTGATAGAAGGGAAGAAGCATTATTTTGTGTTTACTATGTGCTAGGATCACTGTGCTATGCACTTTTTATCTCATTGATCGTCCCAACATCCCTAGGAGGTAGATGCTATTATTATACTTATTTTAAAGTTTAGGACCAAAACAAAGGTCACATAACTAGTAAGTATCTGAGGTCTGAGGTCAGATTTGAACTCAGATTTTCCTGACTCCAAACCCAGTGGCTATACCACCTAGCTGCCTGTAATTGTTAGAAAGCTTTTCCTGATACTAAAATTTCCTGACACTTTCCCATGACAAATTTTCACATATTAATATATTAAAATCATTTTTTCCATAATTTTTTTAGGTTTGTTCAATCTATCTGCCTATTGCTGCTCTCTAGCATGTCATTGTCTTTTACTTCTCTTTTATTAACATTATAATTTTACTAAAATAGCTTAAATTCACACTAGGTATTTTGGCTTCCAAGTCACTCTATTGAATTAGTCCACTAAAACTCCACAGGCCTTTATGTGTGAGCCTCTGTCTCTCCAAGGTGTCCTAATCTGAAATCTAAAGCACAGTAGGAGCTGAGGCTGCTGCTGACTGCTCAGGGCAATAAAAAGGGGTATTTTATTTTGTTATTACTTATTATGGGTTAAGAAGATGAAACAAATCATAGAATTGCTGCTTGAGATAGATGGTAGGATAAAAAACAATCATATTGAACTCTCCAGGTCTGACTTCACCTATATTTTCTCTGCCAAGAATAAAAATCTTGTACTGAGGTGGTAGAACAAACTGGCTAACAGGTGGTTGAAAACCAAGAAAATGAAGAGTGTACCTCCAAGATCTAAATTCATATCATCAGGCCCAGACAAACTACATTTAAGGGTACTGAAAAAAATGTAGCATTTGCTAAGCTGGCATCAGTATATATCTAAGTGTGTGTGTGTGTGCGCATGTGTATGCATGCCTCTGTATGTGTGTGTGTGTTTGCATGTGTGTTAAGGATAATGGAGAACCAGTGAGGTGCTACAGACTGGGGAAGGGTAATTTCCTTATTTCATAAAAAGAAAAGAGCGTAGAGTCTGCAAAATGCTGGTGAATCTGACTCCTTTTTTGTAACACATTATTAAATGGATAATTTGTAAATATTTACGAAGAAAAAAAAGTAATCACTAAAAGCCAGCATAGTTTCTTCTTTTAAAATTGTCTATTTTTATTTTTAATTTATGAGATAAAAAAGGTATTTCTACAATATAGTATAATTTTAAAATATTGCACATGAAACTGCAAATCTATTTTGTATTATTTTGGTATTCTTTTAAAAAATATTATAGTGTTATTGTATAAATTTCTTTTTTTTTCCCTTCCACCCCTTCTGTACCTCAGAGATAACTACTATCAGACCCAAATATGTGTGTGACACATAAATATATCTGTAAAATCATTCTATACATACTTTTATTTATCAATTCTTTCTCTGGAAGCAGATGGTTTCTTTTTTTTTTCCATATGTCCTTTGTAGTTAATTTGGTTATTTATAATTAAATTATGTATTTAATATTTAAAATTTTATGGTTAAAAGCAAAATATTATGTCTTCTTAAAGAACAAGTCATATCAAGCAAATCTCATTTCTCTTTTTTAACAGGGAAACTAGACTGGTTGTGATATATTTTTCTATAGAGAATGTTCATCCCTGAGATCTCAGATGTACTGAACAAGCCTAGTAGATTAGGTGAATTATAAACAAATTGCATACCTTGATCTGAGCCAACAATTTTATCTGTTCTCATTCTTTCATTGGAAACAAGAGGTAAAGATATGTCATAGATGATAATATCTATTCTTAGTTAGTTGAATGACCAGAACCAAAGAGTAGGAATTTATCAATATCATCTTGGAGAGGGACATAACTAGTGAAATGCATTATGAATCTGTCCTGGACCTTATACTGTTCAATATTTTTATGAATGACATGATAGAGGCACAGAGGGTCTGTATTTCCAATTTGCAGATGACATAAAGCTGGGAGATATAGCTAATAGATTGGATGACAAAGTCAGGATCTGAAAATATCTTAATGAGGCAAAATGAAATAAATCTAATTAGATCAAGATTGAATAAGATTTAAATATAAAGTTCATAAAAATCTGGGAAAATGGTTTTAGCTGAGACTTGCAGAAATAGAGAAGCCAGGAACCCGAGAAATAGGAGGAGCAGTATTTCTATAATAAATGGCAGCTAATGAAAATGCTTAAAATCTGGAGATGAAGTATATTAGTCACAGAGACGTAAGGAAATCAGTCACTGGAGAACAAAGAACATGGCAGAGTGAGTCAAAGAATAAGGTATAAGTTGACTGGGAATGTAGGAAGAGGCCAAGTTGTGAGGGCTTTGACTTCTAAGGAGGGATTTTATATTTGATCCTGGAGGTGATACAAAGTCCCTTGAGTTTACTGAATGATTGAGTAAGGATAACATTTCAGCCGAGATGTTTTGGCACAAGCATTGGAACAAGACGGGGAGCAAAATCACAATATGAATTGCTAAAGGTCAGTGATTCAGGTCTTGCATGGAAAGGACTAGGTGGTAATAAAAGCTAGAAGCAGAAGCCAAAGTTAGTGGAGTCAAATGGTTCAGAGGAAGTAGAGGGGGCTGGATTGAGACAATTGACACAGGCAAGTCCAGAGAAGATGTCCTGAATGAGATTTAGCCTTCAGACATTGTAGTTCTTTACTGAGATCCTAGGAACATGTAAGAATGTAGAGGTAAATTAATATAATTCCAAATGAGTGCATTGACCATTGATGCATGTGTGTGTTTTTAGGTTGGGTTAATCTTGTACCTTCCTTTGAATCCCACTTCACTGACCTCCCTCTTTTGACATCTTCATTAACTTTCATAGTCACTGACAGCTCTATATAGCAGCTGTCAGCCTGGAGTCATGGTATGGGGAAGGATGTTGGTGTCTGGACATACCTATTGCAACATCAGATGCATTGGATTCTAGCACAAATTGTTTAAGAGAGTCTGGATGGAGCAAGATGGAGGCCAACCTACAACAATGCTTGAACTTGCCTCTGGTGACTAGTGGAATGTTTGGCACCTTTCAATACATCTTTAACAGGTACCGCCATTGAGGAAGATCTGAGGTTGAGTAGTTACATCTCAGAGAACTAAGGAACACCTGCAGGTCTTATGACAATGAGAGGATAGCCTACTATAATTCAGCTTTAGTTTTATGAGAATTCATCAATCAGCCCTGGCCCCTTCCCTGGCCCCTTGTATATCCTAAAGATTTTATCTCCTCCTTAAAATGGGCATTTGTCCATCTTGGCAAATAGCTGGTAAGTTCCAATGGACTGAATCAATGTGGTGTGCTAGGTGAGGTGCCAGGAGAAGATGATATCATCAAGATGAAAAATTATCCCGAGGTTTAGAATGGAGCATATAAACTGATTGAAGATCATACTGACTAGCATATCTGAAAGGCTATCTTCCCCTCAATTCAGGAGACTTGGGTCCAAGTTCCAGCTCTGTTTTTGTCAAATATTTGAAATATGTGTTTGTGTTTTCAAGGCAACCTTAGGAGCTAACCCACTTTTCCTCTTTTCAATTTTGTCCCAATTCAATATGCATTTAGATTACATATACATACATACATACATATATATGTATATATATACATATACATATACATATGTGTATGTGTGTGTGTGTGTGTATGTGTGTGTATATGTACATATATACTGAGCTACAGGTAAACTGGAAATCCAATGGTATGTCATGGTTTGGGCTTTACTACTTATTTATTTTTTCCCCTAAAATCATCTCTTTAAAAAATCATGGATCTTACTATAGATTGCCAACCATGTTCTGGGATTTAATATACAGAGTGATATCATCCCCAAAATAACACTATCTGGAGGATTTCTTCATTTTTGGAGAATTTGTCTTTGTATAGGACATTCTCTACCATTTGATATTAATAATCAAGAATAGTTGAATAAAGATATATTTGTGATTTATTTATCAATATAGCTTGCATAATGCATAATCTTAACTTGTATATGAGATTTTTAAGTCTTCATTTTGCTTTCCTGCATCATATTTTGTTATTTATATCTTTCAGTCAATTATATGATGGTAAAAATGACTGCCTTAGAAAGTTATTGAGAAAAGTGTGTCCATTCCCTTATATTTTCATCAAGGATATTCTTGCTATATGTATAGATCATTATCATAAAGATTTTATATAGAAGTCGGTAATTATTGTTATTCTCTTCATTACCTTATTTAAATATAATATTGTATCAGTTTCCTCAGAACCTTTCCTATCATTTCCATTTGAAAGATTTTATAAAATGATTTCTCAGTGCTTTCACTGAAAGTATTTACCAATGAATATTTTGTTATCTTTAGCCTTGATTTTCTTAGTGAATATCTTGTTTGTCTCAACTGTTTTCCATGCCTTTTTTTAATTTCCTCATATACCATTTAGAGGACTGAAGACTAGACATGGAACTCTATTGTCTCATTATACTCAATTAGGAAAAAAAGATCATCCTAGAAACTTCAGTAAATTATTTCATTTTCTATTTGCTGTCTTCCCAGGTCCATTTAAGTAAGCTCCTTGATAATAATAGCTCAGTTGTGTCTCATACTAAACTTTGTGTACTCTTTTTTTTTTAACTTCCAATGTATTTTGCTGTTTTACTAAGTGATGCTGCTCATAATTTTACCATTCTCTACTCCAGTGTTTTGCATTCTTGTCTGCTATGTCTCCAGTTGTTTGACAAAGACATCGACTGTTTATTAAGTAATGTACTGTTCTTTTAGAGTTTGTTATTCAGTTAAGGATGCTTAGAGTTCTAAATGCTGGAGTTGAGTCTGATTTAGAATTCTTAAAGAAGCAGTTGATCAGTTTTGAAAGCGACAAGCTTTAGAAAACTGGGGAGAGATAGACACCAGAACTGTTGCAGGAATAGGACCGAAAGATAATTTATGGCTATTGACAAGAAAGTTACATTTGAGTGCTAATCATGAGATATAATAGAATGTAGAAAGGACCCAGAGTCTGAACTTAGATAAGAAAAAAGAAAGGGGGGAAGGATAAATTCCAGAACTCCATCAACTAAAGCTAGAAGTGATAAATATTACATTTACTATTAAGGTATAAGTCTAAGTAGAGGAACATTATGGAAGCAAATAATTAGAGAAATTACTAATAGATTGATTATGTGATTGTAGGTATCTATACAGCCATATGAGGATGGGATTTGCTATAAAGTAGATGACCACCTCCAAACACCTATTACAATTGGACGAGATGATTTCTGGGTTTCTTCTTGTTATTGTTTTGTTATTAATAGTTTTAATTATCATCTCCCATATTTAGATCAGTTTGTATGCTTCCTACTGGTACAATTTGATGACTTTAATTACTATAGTCAAGAGGTTCATTAGATCAAGTATTGAGGGCAGGATACATTAGTCCTATATGAGCCCTGTAACTTATAGTAAAGATACAACTTTTCCATTCGTTTTCTGTGGTTTTTTTGGGGGATATGTATTTCTTTGTGGTTTTTTGTGATGTATTTGGGATTAAATCACTTGGCCAACATTAGATAGCTAATAAGTTTTAAATGTCTAAAGTCAGATTTAACTCAAGTCCTCCTGACTTCTAGGTCGGTGCTTTATTTACTGTACCATTTAACTTTCCATGCCTTTTCTTAACAGATAATCTTGGAATTGATGGGAATAATAGACCATATGAACTACTTTTCTATATTCTTTTCAAAAAATTACTGAAGTATTGAAGTATCAAGTTTAGTTGGCACTTAGATCTGGCTTACTGGAATAGGTTAATAGGAAAACAACAGTTATAGTGAGAGATAGTATGATAGAGTAGCTAGAGCTAGCGTCGAAGTCAGAAAAATATGCATTTAAGTTTTACTCCCATCAAAAGAATGAACCTCTATAAGTCTCTTAATATCTCTGTATACCTGTAAATTCTATAAGACCTGAATTCCCAGAAAAGTTGCTAGTCTGCAATGGTGGGAGCTTATCACCTGGAACTCCTTGTTCTGACAAAATCACAGGTCCTGTCCAAAACAAACTAATAAAAGAAACAAATCACCCACTCCTAGGATTGGCTCTATCCACAGTTATTTCCCTCCTGAGCCATCTCATCCACTTCCATGCCAATAAACTCACATTCTATGTCTATTCATTTCTCCCTCTACTCTCCTTCCAGTTTCATAAGTATACTCATATTAACTTAGTCATTGATTCTGGAGAGGATAAGTCAGTCTATTGCCTTATAGTTCCACTTATCATCTCATAGTTTGGCTTTCAAATCAAGATATGGCTCTCTGGCCATCACTCTTCTATACATGTCACCTTCCTCTACTAGAAATAAACACCACATCAGGCACTTTCTTTCCTTTTGCATGTGTATCCTTAGTATCTTAAAATACAATGATTAATAACTGCTTTTTCATTCATTCATTCAAAATATCAATGAACTAAAAGCCTGCTTTTATTGCTTGAAATATATCTCTGAATTCCTGGTGCTGGGGAAAAGACCATTGCTGGGTATTGAGTATATCTGCTCTAGGCAATGTTTCTAGTAGCATGGTGAGTGGAAAATGACTTTCATTAAATTCCACACAATGTTCAGATTATCCAGCACTGACAAATGGACCCCAAGGAGAGAAGAGTGAGAGACAGTGGATAATATTCTGACTAAACAATTTCCAGTGCATTTTTTTCTTGGTCTTTTAAAGGCTTCGTCTCCTAAATCACAAGTCCAAAGAGACAAGGGCATTTTTCATGATTTTAGGACCAGTGAAAGCTTGGGTTAAGGAACTTGCTATAGCAAAAGAGGGCTCAGATCCATAAGCTTTTTTTTTTCTTTTTTTAAAATTTTATAATAACTTTTTATTGACAGAACCCATGCCAGGGTCATTTTTTACAACATTATCCTTTGCACTCGCTTCTGTTCCGATTTTCCCCCTTTCTCCCTCTACCACCTCCCCTAGATGGCAAGCAGTCCTATATATGTTAAATATGTCGAGTATATCCTAGATACAATATATGTATGCAGAACCGAACAGTTCTCTTGTTGCACAGGGAGAATTGAGATCCATAAGCTTTTAAGAGATTCCAGAGGCTGCCAAACTGATTTATAGCAGACAACAGGTAGAAAATTCATCCTCTTATCTAGAACCTAACTCAGGATCATGTGGGCCTCCAGGAGGGCCTTGGAAATCAGACATTGTAAAAACTGATAAGGAATAGTTTCTTGAGGTTTTGCTGGTTGAGCTAGATGCTTGGTCTCTGAATAATCCTTTTCTTTGACTTGTATTTACTGCTTTGATGTTAAGGGTTCCAGGGATCATATTGTAAATGGATGGGAAATGAAAATGTTGGAGAGAATGCAAGATTTAAGTGAAGCTGAAAAATCTATGCAGGTGCACTGTTAATAAATATGAGAGCTTTAGTGGCTACCTCCATTGGGGCTAATCTATCAAAAATTTAAAAACTGATTAATTTTAAAATTTGATCAACAAAAGCAAGTCTAGTCTGAGACAAATCCTGTAGGAACTGACATAATCTATCTTGGGTCATTGCTCTTGTCTTGTGCCATGAATCTAGTGGTTAGAACTTGTGTACATACCTCCTTGAGTTTCCAAAGGAACGCATCAGCATTGTCCACTAGGGGACAGGTAGAGAGAGGATAAATAGGAGGTCTTCCTCTCAGTGTGTAAATTTTTCCAACAGATTCTTGTAATTAGAAGCAGACAGCTGTTCTCCTTTCTGTAAGGTTTCCAAAACCTATATAAATATAAGTAGCATCTTTTCCCTCTCCTTCTCCTCTCTCTCTCTCCCTCTCTTGCCCTCTCTTCTCTTCTTCCCTCCTTCCTTTCCTTCCTCTTTTCCTCCCTTCCTCCTTCCTCCTTCTTTCTCTCTCTTCCTCCCCCCCTCTCCTTCCATAACCCCCCCGTCTCTCTGTCTTGTCTCTGTCTCTCTGTCTCTCTGTGTCTCTCTCTTACACACACACACACACACACACACACACACACACACACACAAACTCCTGAGCTGACACCTTGTAGGAGACAAATTTTTCAGAACATAGCCAGTTCTCTTGTAATCTCACCTAGGAGTTATTGGAGCACAATTTTTCCTCTAAAACTTCTGAACCTCTGGTGGAGGGCCATAAGGCCAGTAGGGGGCTCAACTTTTGTCTGAGTCAACAGAGAAGGTCAGGTTGCTGTTTTTATTTTAAGACATGACACAGGAATATTGAGCCTCCTTTCACAAATCCATAGCAAGTAAGAGTAAGATTACTAAAAATTGGCTGTAATTAAAAGACCCAGAGGGAGAGAAATTTACTGGTGAAGGGGAATAACCCAAGCTGAAATGATAGCAATTTTTACATGGCAATTTAAAACTTACCATAATGTGCTAGGATTGACATCAAGAGACCATTAGACATAGTAATCTAGAGGGCTAAGCAAGAAGTGAAATGTATTTAAGGCCCAGAATAATTCTCAGTGAATTATATTTAGGAAACACCATGAAGAAACAAAAGGTATAGTGACTAAAAATTGTCTCCTGCAAGGTGTCAGCTCAACGGAGATGGGGGAGGGAAGGAGGGAGGGAGGGAGGGAGGGAGGGAGGGAGAGAGAGAGAGAGAGAGGAGAGAGAGAGAGAGAGAGAGAGAGAGAGAGAGAGGGAGGGAGGGAGGGAGGGAGGGAGGGAGGGAGGGAGAGAGAGAGAGAGAGAGAGAGAGAGAGAGAACATGCTACTTCAAGCAAACTTGCATGATAGCAGCTTAAGACAAAGGCTACTAAGTCTTCTCAAACTTGGGGAGGGGAATACAAGAATCAGAGTAGTATATTTGTATCTCTATAACACAGTGATTGGAACATAATAGATGCTTTGTAAAAATGCTTTCTGGATTGATTTATCAGTCATCAAATTCAATCCCCTCATTTTGAAGACAAAAAAAAAATTAAGGTCCCAAAGATTTATGGGGACTTACCAAAAGTCACACAGGTCATTAGATGGTAAAATCTGACCTTGATCTTGGTATTCTTCCTCCAAATACAGAGGTCCTTAATTTCTGTTGCACTGTTACACTGCTCTCCTCTGGATTACTGCAGAAGAGAGGAGTTGAAGAAGCTCACATCAAATAGCCTTTCATCTTTTCAGGAAAGTAGAAGACAAGGTCATCTACTGAAAGTAAGGAGAAAGGATTATTGAAGTGAATCAGGAACTTGGAAAAAAAGAAAGATTGAAATAACCATTGTAAACATCAATTATGACTTTGCTACAGTTATCCAAAAATTCTTTATGGTATCAAATAACAGAATAATGCATCTGGATTATCAGCCTTTATCTTTTTAAGAAAACCATTGGCTGAAGGCATTAACCAAATTTAAGTCAATGGAGGAGATGGAAATCTGTTTTATTTCATTATTTTTTTAATTTAAGCTTTTTATTTTCAAAATATAAACATGGATAATTTTCAACATTCACCCTTGAAAAACCTTGTGTTCCAAATTTTTCCCTCCCTTCCCCCATCCACATATTTAGATGGCAAGTAATCCAGTATGTGTTAAATATATGCAATTCTTCTATACATATTTCCACAAATATCATTCTGCACAAGAAAAATTAGATCAAAAAGGAAAAAATGAGAAAAAACAAAATGGAGGCAACAACAAAAAAGAGTGAAAATATTATCTTGTGACCCACACTCAGTCCCCAAAGACCTTTCTCTTGGTGCCGGTGCGGTGGCTCTCTTCATCACAAGACCATCAGAACTAGCATTTCATTATTGTTAAAGGAACTAGTTCAGGCTTTAAGGAAACCAATTGTTTCCAGTAAGTTTGTTAGCATTTTGAATTCATAAAAATAGACCATTTAACAGTCATTCTTCCATTATTTCCTCCTTGTTGAGGGACCTGATAAGATTTAGGTAAATCATGTTGCCATGTTTTTACCCATTGCAACAGTATAACATGCCACTTTTAACTTGTAGGGCAATCCTTCACAGTGTTGACTTTGGGATCCTAGGTGTGGACTTTTCCCTGGAGAAATTAGAAAGAAGCTTTGCCCTTGGTTAAGTACCAAGAATTGAATCAGACAGTGTTAGAGTTAGTAAATTTAAAAAAATGTTTTAAAAATCAGGCTTAAAATAGTTTTTCTCTGCAGGCAGGAAGACCATCATTTATATTTTTAACATTCTGTAAACAAGGCAACAAGCCTTTGTTTAATTATGTAAAATAAAGGCTCATGACTTAAACTATTGATTTTCTTCAGTCTTATGCCAGGGTACTAATTAACTAACCCATCTGTTCATTTAGTAAACATTCACCAGCATGGTATGGTAGTAGAAAGAATACACACTGATTCTGGGGTCAGAGAATTAAAAAAAAAGTGGGTTCATACCTTACCTCTGAAGCTTACTGTTGTCACTGGATAAATCACAGCCTCCCTAGGCCCGTTTCCTCATCAGTTGGAATAGATAGAACTTGGACCAGATCCCTTCCAGATCTGTGCTCCTATGATTTAATATCTATTATGTATACTAACTGAGCTAGACTTTGGGGAAGTTGGAGAGACAAATAAGACTCGTTTCTAGCCTCAATTGAGGAATTTATCAAGAAAGATAACACTTGAACCTAAAAGAACATAAGATTAGAATTGGCAAGCATTTATTGTTTACTCTATGTTCCCTGTCTTCTTCAAAGTCGGAAGGTGTATATTGGATATAGATGGCCTTTCCTGGGGCAGTTAGGTGGCACACTAGATAGAGCACTGGTCTTCTAGATGTATGTAACCTTGGACAAGTCACTTAACCTCAATTGCCTCAAAAAACTCAAAAAGTCAAAGACCTAACCCTTTGCTGCTTCACAAGTATTTATAGAACCAACAAGCTATCTTATACCTTACTAGTCCTTATCCATGGACCTTTTCCAAGAGGACTAAAAAAATATGGGTCTCATGCTGCTTGGACCTATCAGTCTGTTTCAGATGCTCTTTTCAACCACAGAGTCATGAAACTCCAAACCCAGTAAGCTCTTCTTTCTTGGGTCCAAATCTTTGTCAACCCATTTGGGGTTTTCTTTGGAAGAAATACTAGAGTGTGATATTTTCTTTTCCAGGTCATTTTACAGATGAGGAACTGAGGCATATGGGGTTAAGTGACATGCCCAGGGTCACACATCTAGGAAGTGTCTAGGGCCAGATTTGAATTAGACAAGATGAATTTTCCTGACTTCAGGCACCATCTAGCTGCCCTGATTTTTTGCTGTATCAACCTGCCAGAATCTGTTCTCTATCCATATTATTTATAGCTTTGTATGTTACCGCTTATTAGAAGGATACCCATATGGAAATTTCTTCCCTTCCCTGTCTGGTAGGGAGAAGGATTTGCTGACATGTATGGGGGTGAAGACAGTGTTGAAAACTGGTTGTCTTTTCTTTCAGTGAAATAGCTGGGGACACAAGTTTTTGGTTTTTGTATTTCCTGAGAAGAGTGAGGAACCATGAACATCACTCTTGAGCTTGTAATCATGGGGAGCAGGGCAAGATGAGACATACCAGCTGCAGAAAAGCAGACAGATGGGAGCCACGGACGGGAGCAGCAAGTTATGCCTGAGGTGAGCCAAGGCAGAGGCTGCTTGGGCTCCTACAGAATGGGAGGATCCTGACAGTGACTGGGCAAGTGAGAAGCAGACAGCAGATAATAGATAAAGCATTATGCTAGTACAGAGGCCAAGGCTGTCCACACCCAAGTTTCCCATTCCTCTTTCTAGTTGCATAGGAACCTTGCATAGATCTTGTGGTACTGAAGCTCTGGGTTTTGGTCTTTTTAAAAAATACATTTTGCTGATGCCTTTTGAATTTACATCACAGCTATTTCTCCTTTCTCTTTCTTCTCCCTGTTGGTGATCAACAATTAAGCAGAAATATCTGATATAGAAACCTTGTCTGACATGATATGCTAGAATAGTGAACTATCCTGCCCTAGTAGCTTTGAGAAAGGAGGTTCAGTTTAATTATCTCTTCTTCAGGACCCTCATTAGTTTTTCTGTTATTCAGAGTCCGACTTTCTGGTGGTGATATTTTCTGATTTTTTTTTTTTTTTTTTTTTGCTAAGGCAATTGGAGTTAAGTGACTTGCCCAAGGTCACACAACTAGGAAATGTTTAATGTCTGAGGCCACATTTGAACTCAGATCCTTTTGACTTCAGAACTGATGCTCTATCCACTGCGCCACTTAGCTGCCCCTGGTGGTGATATTTTCATTAACATTGTTTGGAATCATTGCATTTATTCTTTTGGTTCTACTTATTTCATCATCAGTATTTAGAGACATAATTTTCTTTGAATTCCTGATATGTATAATTTCTTACTGTTATAATATTCTATCACCTTTATATATTACAGTTTTTTCAATTATTTCCCTTTCATAGGGCACCTACTTGGTTTCCATTTCTTTGTTACTAGCAAGAGTGCTACTATGAATATTTTGGTATATACTGGACCTTTGTTTCTAGCTTTGACTTTTTTGGGTACATGCCCAGTAGTGGGATTGCTGAGTCAAAGAATATGGGCATGTTGGTGACTTTTCTTGCATAATTGCCAATTGAAATCCAAAAGAGTTGGACTGCTTTACAGATCCACCAACCATCCCTGTGCCTGTCTTCCCACTTCATTTCTAACATTTCTTTTTCCCATCCTTTTGCCAATTAGCTAATTTTTGTGAAGTGAAATCAAAACTTAGAGATATTTTAACTGTTTTTTTCCTACTACAAGTAATTTGGAGCATATTTTTAGGTCATCATATATAAAATCTTTTTTGAAAATTTAATCTCAAGAATGATGATTCTTGGTTTTATACATTTTTATATGATGTGTATTTTGATATAGTTCAACAGTGATATTTGATGCAAATATTTTTCTATTCTATATTTTCTTTTAAAAATTAATTATATTTGCACAGAAATTTTTAAATTTTCTGTCATCACAAGTATCTGTTTTATCTTTTATCTCTTCAATCTCTTGTTAGAAATTTGCTGTGAGTCTTGCAGAAGCTCATTTTACAAACTATCTGGAACAAAATTGAAGCCATCTAGGAACATGATTGACATTATTTTTTGTTGCATTGCTCTTCATTTTTGTCCCAATTATGTGTTTTACTTATTCAATGATATTCTTTTCTTGAGTCTATTGGATGAGGTAAACAGCTGAATACTTAGACTGGAATTAATTTCACATATTCTGGTTTTTCAATTGGATGGGCCCCAGTGAGCCAGATGGATAATAGATTATTATTATTTTTTATTAATGCTTTTTATTTACAAAACATATGCATGGGTAATTTTTCCAACATTGACCCTTACAAAACTTTCTGTTCCAAATTTTCCCCTCCTTCATTCCACCCCATCCCCTAGCTGGCATTTAGACCAATACATGTTAAATATATTAAAATACATGTTAAATCCAATACATCTATACATATTTAGACAGTTTTCTTGCTGCACAAGAAAAATCAGATCAAGAAGAAAGGAAAAGAAAAACTGAGAAAGAAAACAAAATGCAAGCAAATAACAGAGAGAGTGAGAATGCTATATTGTATTCCACACTCTGTTCCTATAGTTCTCTCTCTGGGTATTGATGGCTTTCTTCATCACTGCACAAGTAGAATTGGTTTGAATCATCTCATTGTTGAAGAGAGCCACATCCATCATAATTGATCATCATATAGTCTTCTCGTTGCTGTGTACAATGATCTCCTGGTTCTGCTCATTTCACTTATCATCAGTTCATGTAAATCTCTCCAGGCCTCTCTAATATCATCTTCCTGATTGTTTCTTACAGAACATTAATATTCCATAACATTCATATATTATAACTTATTCAGCCATTCTCCAATTGATGGGCATCCACTTAGTTTCCAGTTTCTTGCCACTACAATGAGGGCTGCCACAAACATTTTTGGATAATAGATTATTGAAAATTCCTACAACAAAATTGAGAAGGTCCAAAGTTGTTAGGACTCCATGGGCTGTATGTCTACATGCTTACTTTTCTTTTTAATCATGAGATTTTATTGGGCAGAAACTCTTTTCTTTTTAACCCCTTTTTATAGTACTAATCAAAGCAATTTTTGAAGATGATGAATGTTTCTTATAGCATTTTTTTGTTTACAAATCATTTGGAGATAGCAGGGTACCATTTATTCACATAGCCGAAAAATATGTGACCAATTTTACTATTTTATTTAAATCATTTGATAGCTAAAGTTTTAATTTCATTAAGGATGTGTGAACAAAGCAATATTTGCTATTTCAGTGACCTTCCCTCTACAAAATAGATTCTGACCAATTTTGCTGAAAGGCATATTTTCAGAGGGTACTGAAGAGGTCATTACTTTTTCTTCTGGCAGAACTACTTATAACTGTGCTAGCAAATGGGATTTCTCCTATTCTTTAAAACCTCTGAAAAAGAAGGATCCACAACTTCCCTTCTAATCAATTATATTGTTTGATAGCACATTCAGGAAATTGTCTTTATGGCTAATGGAAGCCTTCTTTAGTAATTTTAGAATGATTTTCATTTGTTCTGACCTCAGTAGAGGAAGCCTCTCTCTTATCCATCATTTAATAACTTATGCTACATTTTACACAAGAAGTGCAATGAATTACATATTTTAATAAAATTTGATGATTTCATTGTACCTCACTTTCTATTAACTTAGTAATTTTTATATTTTCTCATTGCTTCTCAAAGTTAGGTGGTGACTGAAGAGATTATATAGTCAATATATAAGGGCTTTTCTTTCCCCTCTTCTACTTACTTCCTTGTATTAAATCATATCCTCTTCCCTCAAATCTTTTACTCTGTGTTCCCCCCAACTTCCTTCTCATTGTCATCATCTTTCTTTGCTGAGAGAATAAAATCTGTCCTGAGCTCATCTTCATATTTCATAATTTATAATATCCATATCAGCCTGGACTAATGGAATAGTTAATTGGTACTCCTTCTTCCAGTCACTCTCTTCTCCATTCTACTTTCCATAATCTAAGATTTTCTAAAATAATCTTTCTAAGATACCATTTTAACCATGTCACTCTTCTGCTGTAAAACCTTCTCTTATTCCCTGTTGCCCTAAGGAGAGAAGAGATTTTTTGATCCTGCCATTTAATACTTTGTACAAGCTTTTTTTCCAACCTATTCTTCAGCCATATTTTTCCAGAATTGTGCTCCTTTTAAGAATAATCAAACTGGGTTACTAATTGTCCCTCAATTCAGGACTCAGTTTTCTATCTTCTGCCTTCTTAGAATTCATACAAGTAAGTAATCTCAAGAATTAGAGTGGGCAATGAGGAAACCAAACTATCACTCTTTGCAGATGATATGATGGTATACTTAGAGAACCCCAGAAATTCTACTAAAAAGCTATTAGAAATGATTCATAACTTTAGCAAAGTTGCATGATACAAAAAAAATCCCCATAAATCCTCAGCATTTTTATACATCACCAACAAAATCCAACAGCAAGAGATACAAAGAGAAATCCATTCAAAATAATTGTTGATAGCATAAAATATTTGGGAATCTATCTACCAAAGGAAAGTCAGGGATTATATGAGCAAAATTACAAAACATTTTCCACACAAATTAAGTCAGATTTAAATAACTGAAAAAATAGTAAGTGCTCTTGGATAGGCCGAGCAAATATAATAAAGATGACATACTCCCAAACTAATCTATTTATTTCATGCTATGCCAGTCAAACTCCCAAGAAACTATTTTAATGACCTAGAAAAAATAACAAAATTTATATGGAAGAACAAAAGGTCGAAAATCTCAAAGGAATTAATGAAAAAACAATCAAATGAAGGTGGCCTAGCTGTACCTGATCTAAAACTATATTATAAAGCAGCAGTCACCAAAACCATTTGGTACTGGCTAAGAAATAGATTAGTTGATCAGTGGAATAGGTTAGGTTCACAAGACAAAATAGTCAACTAGAGCAATCTAGTGTTTGACAAACCCAAAGATCCTAACTTTTGGGATAAGAATTCATTATTTGACAAAAGCTGCTGGGGAAACTGGAAATTAGTGGCATGACCCCACTTAATTAGGCATGGCAGAAATTAGGCATGGACCCACACTTAATACTGTACACCAAGATAAGATCAAAATGGGTCCATGATTTAGGCATAAAGAATGAGATTATAAATAAATTAGAGGAACATAGGATAGTTTACCTCTCAGACTTGAGGAGGAAGGAATTTGTGACCAAAGATGAACTAGAGATCATTATTGATCACAAAATAGAAAATTTTGATTATATCAAAGTAAAAAGCCTTTGTACAAACAAAACGAATGCAAACAAGATTAGAAGGGAAGCAACAAACTGGGAAAATATCTTCACAGTTAAAGGTTCTGATAAAGGCCTCATTTCCAAAATATATAAGAGAACTGACTCTAATTTATAAGAAATCAAGCCATTCTCCATTTGATAAATGGTCAAAGGATATGAACAGATAATTTTCAGATGATGAAATTGAAAGCATTTCCACTCATATGAAAGAGTGTTCCAAATCATTATTGATCAGAGAAATGCAAATTAAGACAACTCTCAGATACTACAACACACCTATCAGATTGGCTAAGATGACAGGAAAAAATAATGATGAATGTTGGAGGGGATGCGGGAAAACTAGGACACTAATGCATTGTTGGTGGATTTGTGAACGAATCCAACCATTCTGGAGAGCAATCTGGAATTATGCCCAAAAAGTATACTGTGCATACCCTTTGATCCAGCAGTGCTACTACTGGGCTTATACCCCAAAGAGATACTAAAGAAGGGAAAGGGACTTGTATGTGCCAAAATATTTGTGGCAGCCCTGTTTGTAGTGGCTAGAAACTGGAAAATGAATGGATGCCCATCAATTGGAGAATGGCTGGGTAAATTGTGGTATATGAATGTTATGGAATATTATTGTTCTGGAAGAAATGACCAGCAAGATGAATACAGAGAGGCTTGGAGAGACTTACATGAACTGATGCTAAGTGAAATGAGCAGAAGCAGGAGATCCTTATATACTTCAACAACGATACTGTATGAGGATGTATTCTGATGGAAGTGGATTTCTTCAAAAAAGAGAAGATCTAACTCAGTTTCAATTGATCAAGGATGGACAGAAGCAGCTACACCCAAAGAAAGGACACTGGGAAATGAATGTAAACTCTTTGCATTTTTGTTTTTCTTCCTGGCTTATTTTTACCTTCTGAATCCAATTCTCCCTGTGCAACAAGAGAACTGTTCAGTTCTGCACACATATATTGTATCTAGGATATAATGTGCCATATTTAATATGTAATAAGGACTGCTTGCCATCTGGTGGAGGGAGGGAGGGGAAAAGTTGAAACAGAAGTGAATGCAAGGGATAATGTTGTAAAAAATTACCCAGGCATGGGTTCTATCAATAAAAAGTTATAACTATTTTTAAAAAATGTATATTGACAGACCAACTAACAAATATTATTTTTTAATTCAGGTACAGCTCCCTCACCTCAGGATTTTTTAATTATTAAAGTTTTTTATTTTTAAAACAAAAAAAAATTCGTTTAATCTCCCCGAATCCCAGTTTCCCTATCTGTAAAATTAAGGCGTTGGACTAGAAGTTCCCTTCCATCTTAGAAGTTATGATCCTACAACCTAAAATAGGAGTTATTGACAACCTCATTTCTAAAATCCTTCTAGCTCTGATACTTTATGAATCTGTAATTAATTTTCTCTACCTCTTACATATATATATATATATACACATACATGTATATATATACACACACACATATATGTCATATGTCATAATATAATCAAGATGAGAGAGCATGTAGATTACCTGGAAGATTCTTACCTTTAGAGCAACTCCAAAACAATTTGATGAGCAATTTCCTTAAAGCTAAGGTTCCTGGTTTGAGGGAGAGGGCTGGATTTCCTCTGAAACTTATTTCGCTGAATTTAGGTTCAGATAATGTGAACTCAAGGTAACAATAACCCAATTAAACCCGATGTGCTAGGAGCGTTCTTCAAATTTCCTTGACATTGAAATAATACCAATGGAACATTCAAGCTAGTTCCTTGTCTATCATTGACTGTCTTTTGTACATCTCTAACTGTAAATCCTATAAACAGCATACACTTGATATATTTAAAACAGAACTCATCATCTTTTCCCCAAAACATTTTCTTTTGAACTCTATTAGTATTTCCATCCTTGTGATGACTTTATTTTTCTGGGTGTCTCAAAAAACTTAAAAAAACAAACAAACAAACAAAAACTAAACCATGATTTATGCCTAATTTCTTCTCATTTTCTCTTTGTAAAATGATTTTGTTCATAATTGCATTCTAGATTAGTGTTACCTTTGGCTTACATTGCTTTCCAGTTGGCAAATAAGTCAAATGTTTGTCTTCAACAATACTTTTAAAATAGAAAGGCTGTCTGGAAGAAAATTGGTATAGATAAACATTTCACAACATTTATCAAGATAAACTCTAAATGGGTACATGATTTAAACTTAAAGTTTGATATCATAAACCAAAAAGAGGAGCAAGGAAAGAAATTATCTTTCAGATTGACATATGATAGAAGAGGTCATGACAAAATAAGAGATTGAGACTATCACAAGAATTTCATGAAATTTTGATTTAAAGAAGTTAAAAAGGTTTTGTACAAACAAAATCAATGCAAATAAAATGAAAAGACTGGCAGGAAAAAGAAGAAAAAGTGTTTATTGCAAGTTTCTCTAATAAAGGTCTCATTTCTAAAATGTGTAGATAATTTATTCAAATTTATGTCATTCATTTGATATATGGACATGGGATATAATCAAGCATTATTGAAATAAATTGAAGCTAAAATAAAAAAAATGCCTTTTAGATTCTTTTAGTCTTCTCATAATTGGCAATTAATTTATATTCTTTATGAATGTACTTCTTTATGAAATTTTTCTAATTAATGTTCATGTTACTTATACTTTTCACTATTTGTCAGTAACAATAATGTATTTAAATAGGTCAGAATTGAATTGTTTCAATATTGTGTTAAATATTTTTGTTATTATTCTTTTTTCTAGAATTATTCTAGTTATAATCTTTGCCTATCTAGAAATAGACAACTTATTTAGGAATGATCACCTCATCAATAATGAGCATTTTTTGGGGGGAGGACTGTTAAAATAAAATTACTTTCATTTTCAGAGAGCTTATTTAGTATTCTTTACATCTGGCAGATACTAATTCTTCTCTCAAAGAAAGTATTCATTGTAGAGGCATGAGGATTCTGGGGAGTCTATTAATCTTTTTTTTTTTTTTAAATTTTTTATTTAATAATTACATTAAATTGACACTCGTTTCTGTTCCGATTTTTTTTTCCCCTCCCTCCCTCCACCCCCTCCCCTAGATGGCAAGCAGTCCTTTATATGTTGGATATGTTGCAGTATATCCTAGATACAATATATGTTTGCAGAACCGAACAGTTCTCTTGTTGCGTAGGGAGAATTGGATTCAGAAAGTATAAATAATCCGGGAAGAAAAACAAAAATGCAGATAGTTTACAGTCATTTCCCAGTGTTCTTTCTTTGGGTGTAGCTGCTTTTGTCCGTCATTTATCAATTGAAACTCAGGTCTCTTTGTCAAAGAAATCCACTTCCATCAAAATATGTCCTCATACAATATCGTTGTCGAAGTGTATAATGATCTCCTGGTTCTGCTCATTTCACTTAGCATCAGCTCATGTAAGTCTCGCCAGTCCTCTCTGTATTCATCCTGCTGGTCATTTCTTACAGAACAATAATATTCCATAACATTCATATACCACAATTTACCCAGCCATTCTCCAATTGATGGGCATCCATTCATTTTCCAGTTTCTAGCCACTACAAACAGGGCTGCTACAAACATTTTGGCACATACAGGTCCCTTTCCCTTCTTTAGTATTTCTTTGGGATATAAGCCCAATAGAAACACTGCTGGATCAAAGGGTATGCACAATTTGATAATTTTTTGGGCATAATTCCAGATTGCTCTCCAGAATGGTTGGATTCGTTCACAACTCCACCAACAATGCATTAGTGTTCCAGTTTTCCCGCATCCCCTCCAACATTCATCATTATTTTTTCCTGTCATCTTAGCCAATCTGACAGGTGTGTAGTGGTATCTCAGAGTTGTCTTAATTTGCATTTCTCTGATCAATAGTGATTTGGAACACTCTTTCATATGAGTGGTAATAGTTTCAATCTCATCCTCTGAAAATTGTCTGTTCATATCCTTTGACCATTTATCAATTGGAGAATGGCTTGATTTCTTATAAATTTGAGTCAGTTCTCTATATATTTTGGAAATGAGGCCTTTATCAGAACCTTTAACTGTGAAAATGTTTTCCCAGTTTGTTGCTTCCCTTCTAATCTTGTTTGCATTAGTTTTATTTGTACAAAGGCTTTTTAATTTGATGTAATCGAAATTTTCTATTCTGAGATCAGTAATGGTCTCTAGTTCATCTTTGGTCACAAATTTCTTTCTCCTCCACAAGTCTGAGAGATAAACTATTCTATGTTCCTCTAATTTATTTATAATCTCGTTCTTTATGCCTAGGTCATAGACCCAATTTGATCTTATCTTGGTATATGGTGTTAAGTGTGGGTCCATGCCTAATTTCTGCCATACTAATTTCCAATTATCCCAGCAGTTTTTATCAAATAATGAATTCTTTTCCCAGAAGTTAGGGGCTTTGGGTTTGTCAAACACTAGATTGCTCTAGTTGACTATTCTGTCTTGTGAACCTAACCTTTTCCACTGATCCACTAATCTATTTCTTAGCCAATACCAAATGGTTTTGGTGACTGCTGCTTTATAATATAATTTTAGATCAGGTACAGCTAGGCCACCTTCATTTGATTTTTTTTTTTCATTAATTCCCTTGAGATTCTCGCCTTTTTATTGTTCCATATGAATTTTGTTGTTATTTTTTCTAGATCATTAAAATATTTTCTTGGAAGTCTGATTGGTATAGCACTAAATAAATAGATTAGTTTAGGGAGTATTGTCATCTTTATTATGTTCGCTCGGCCGATCCAAGAGCACTTAATATTTTTCCAATTATTTAAGTCTGACTTTATTTGTGTGGAGACTTTTTTATAATTTTGCTCATATAATTCCTGACTTTCCTTTGGTAGATAGATTCCCAAATATTTTATGGTATCAACAGTTATTCTGAATGGAATTTCTCTTTGTATCTCTTGCTGTTGGGTTTTGTTGGTGATGTATAAAAATGCTGAGGATTTATGGGGATTTATTTTGTAGCCAGCTACTTTGCTAAAATTATGAATTATTTCCAATAGCTTTTTGGTAGAATCTCTGGGGTTCTCTAGGTATACCATCATATCATCTGCAAAGAGTGATAGTTTGGTTTCCTCATTGCCTACTCTAATTCCTTTTATATCTTTCTCGACTCTTATTGCCGAGGCTAGTGTTTCTAATACGATATTAAATAATAATGGTGATAGTGGGCAACCTTGCTTCACTCCAGATCTTACTGGGAAAGGTTCCAGTTTTTCCCCATTGCATATGATGCTTACTGATGGTTTTAAATATATGCTCCTGACTATTTTAAGGAAAAGTCCATTTATTCCTATGCTCTCAAGTGTTTTTATTAGGAATGGATGTTGGATTTTATCAAATGCTTTTTCTGCATCTATTGAGATGATCATGTGGTTTTTGTTTGTTTGGTTATTGATATAGTCAATTATGCTAATAGTTTTCCTAATATTGAACCAGCCCTGCATTCCTGGTATAAATCCTACTTGGTCATAGTGTATTATCCTGGTGACAATTTTCTGTAATCTTTTTGCTAATATTTTATTTAAGATTTTAGCATCAATATTCATTAGGGAGATTGGTCTATAATTTTCTTTCTCTGTTTTCAGCCTACCTGGTTTAGGTATCAGTACCATATCTGTGTCATAAAAGGAGTTTGGTAGGACTCCTTCAATCCCTATTTTTTCAAATAGTTTATATAACATTGGAGTTAATTGTTCTTTAAATGTTTGGTAGAATTCACATGTAAATCCATCTGGTCCTGGGGTTTTTTTCTTAGGGAGTTGATTGATAGTTTGTTCTATTTCTTTTTCTGAGATGGGACTGTTTAGGATATTTACTTCTTCCTCTGTTAGTTTGGGCAAGCTGTATTTTTGGAGGTATTTTTCTATTTCATTTAAATTGTCGAATTTATTGGCATAAAGTTGGGCAAAGTAACTCCTAATTATTGCTCTAATTTCCTCTTCGTTAGTGGTGAGTTCTCCCTTTTCATTTTTAAGACTAACAATTTGATTTTCCTCTTTCCTTTTTTTAATCAGATTTACTAAGGGTTTGTCTATTTTGTTGGTTTTTTCATAGAACCAACTCTTAGTTTTATTAATCAATTCAATAGTTTTTTTACTTTCAATTTTATTGATCTCACCTTTTACTTTTAGAATTTCAAGTTTAGTGTTTGACTGGGGGTTTTTAATTTGTTCCTTTTCTAGCATTTTTAATTGCAAACCCAATTCATTGACCTTCTCTTTCTCTATTTTATACCAATAGGCCTCTAGAGATATGAAATTTCCCCTTATTACCGCTTTGGCTGCATCCCATACATTTTGGTATGATGTCTCATTATTATCGTTTTCTTGGGTGAAGTTATTAATTATGTCTATGATTTGCTGTTTCACCCAATCATTCTTTAGTATGAGATTATTTAGTTTCCAATTATTTTTTGGTCTACTTCCCCCTGCTTTTTTGTTGAATGTAATTTTCATTGCATCGTGGTCTGAAAAGGATGCATTTACTATTTCTGCCTTGCTACATTTGAGTTTGAGGTTTTTATGTCCTAATATATGGTCAATTTTTGTATAGGTTCCATGAACTGCTGAAAAGAAAGTGTATTCCTTTCTGTCTCCATTACATTTTCTCCAGAGATCTATCATATCTAACTTTTCTAGTATTCTATTTACCTCTTTGACTTCTTTCTTATTTATTTTGTGGTTTGATTTATCTAATTCTGAGAGTGCAAGGTTAAGATCTCCCACTATTATAGTTTTACTGTCTATTTCTTCTTGCAGCTCTCTTAGTTTCTCTTTTAAGAATTTAGATGCTACCCCACTTGGTGCATATATGTTTAATATAGATAGTGCTTCATTATCCATGCTACCCTTTAGCAAGATATAGTGTCCTTCCTTATCTCTTTTAATTAGGTCAATTTTTGCTTTAGCTTGATCTGAGATCAGGATGGCTACCCCTGCTTTTTTGACTTCACCTGAAGCATAGTAGATTTTGCTCCAACCTTTTACCTTTAACCTGCATGTATCTCCCCGCTTCAGGTGTGTTTCCTGTAAACAACATATTGTAGGATTCTGGCTTTTAATCCATTCTGCTAACCGCTTCCTCTTTATGGAGGAGTTTACCCTGTTCACGTTTATGGTTAGAATGACCAATTCTGTATTACTTGCCATCTTGTTAACCCCGGTGTATGCTTTCCTCCCTTCTTTCCCCTTTCCCCCCCTTCCAAGTATTAAGCTTGTGAGCACCCCTTGCTTCTCACAGCCCTCCCTTTTAAGTATCCCTCCCCCCGCCTTAGAGTTCTTCCCCCTATCTTACCCCTTTCCCTCCCAGTTCCCGTATTCCCTTCCGCTTAGCTTATTCCTTCCCTTTCCACTTTTCCCTTCTCACTTTTCAATGAGATGGGAGAAGTTTCACCATAGATTGAATATGTCTTAAAATTTTTCACTTAAAGCCAATTCTGAAGGCAGTAAGATACCCACTATATTCATCCCCCTCCATTCTTTCTCTCAGATATAATAGGTTTCCTATGCCTCTTCATGAGATGTACTACCCCCACTTTACCCTTTTTCTGGTACAATGTCCTTTCCACATCAATTTCTAGAACAAGGTATACATGTATTCTTTATACATCTATATAGTCAAAATATAGTTCCCAAGATTAATCTTTACCTTTTTAGATTTCTCTTGAGTTCTATATTTGTAGATCAAACTTTTTGTTAAGTTCTGGTTTTTTCATCAGAAATAGATGAAATTCGCTTACTTCGTTGAATGTCCATCTTCTTCCCTGGAAAAAGATGCTCATTCTCGCTGGGTAAGTTATTTTTGGTTGCATACCAAGTTCCTTAGCCTTTCAGAATATCATATTCCAGGCCCTTCGATCTTTTAATGTGGATGCTGCCAGATCCTGGGTGATCCTTATTGTGGCTCCTTGATACTTGAATTGGGTTTTTCTAGCCACTTGCAATATTTTTTCTTTCATCTGAGGGTTCTGGCATTTGGCCACTATATTCCTTGGTGTTTTGATTTTAGGATCCCTTTCAGTGGGTGATCGATGAATCCTTTCAATGTTTATTTTTTCCTCTGTTCCTATGACTTCTGGGCAGTTCTCTTTGATAATTTCCTGGAAGACAGTGTCCAGGCTCTTTTTTTCATCATGTTTTTCTGGGAGTCCAATGATTCTCAGATTGTCTCTCCTGGATCTGTTTTCCAGGTCTGTTGTCTTCCCCAGAAGGTATTTCACATTTTTCTCCATTGTTTGATTTTTTTGGATTTGCTTGACTGATTCTTCTTGTCTCCTCGAGTCATTCAATTCCACTTGTTCAATTCTGATTTTCAGTGAAGTATTCTCTTCACTCACTTTTTTAAAATCTTTCTCTAATTGTCCAATTGAGTTCTTTTGTTCTGTGGAATTTTTTTCCATTTCGCCCATTTTGTTTTTTAGAGAGCTGTTTTCTGTTTCCAGTTCACTAATCCTATTTTTCAAGGATTTTACTTCTTTATCCACTCTCTCTTTAACTTTCTCCAGGCTCTTTTGCCAAGCCTCCCTCTCCTTTTCCCAAGCCTCCCTCTCCTTTTGCCAAGCCTCACTCTGCTTTCCCCATTTTTCTTCTAGCTCCCTTGTGAGAGCCTTTTTAATCACTTCTATGAGGTTCATCTGTGCTGAGGAACAGACGATCTCCTCCTTTGGGGAATCACCTGGGGACTGCCTGTTTTTAGTCTCCTCAGGATTTAGAGTCTGCTCTCTATCTGTGTAGAAGCTGTCAAGGGTTAAAGTCCTCTTCAGCTTCTTGCTCATTCTGTCTATTAATCAGAGACAAACTACCAAAGAAAAACAGAAAAAACTGGAGTCTTTCTTTGGGGGGGGGCTGGGTGTGTATTCGAGCTTCCTCTACAGACTGCAGGGGGCAGCAGTGAGGCACTAGCAGGACTGTGCTGCGCCTGCGCTCTGAGATCCCAGAGCGTGCTGAGTCACTGTGGGGGGGAGAAGGGGGGGACGGCCAGGTCCTGAGAGACTCCAGCTGTTTGGGGTTGTATTCTTCAGCCCCGGTGTTTTTAGCTTCTCTGCTGGGCTGCTGACTTGCTGCAGGTTCCAAACCTGTAGCGAAGCTCTCCCCGCAGAAACGGCTGCGATCACTCCCCACCCCCTCTCCAGTCTGCTCCAGTGCTCTCACTGCCGCTGCCCTCAGCCTGCGCCCAATCTAAAACCGCCCCAGCCCTCCAGTAAAGACAGACCTTTCTTGGCGGATCTCAAGGATGGCTTCTCTTGGTAAGTATTTGTGGGTTTTTTTCAGTCAAGCATTGATTCAGAGGCTTGTAATGAAGTGGATAGTAAGAGAAAGCGTGGAGCTTATGCAGCTGTGAGCCTCCTCTCCGCCATCTTAACCGGAAGTCCCCAGTCTATTAATCTTTAACCTGTGTGTGGAACTCAATGAAAAAAAAATGATTATAGGATCACCAATTTAGAGATGAAAGTGACCTCAGTGGTCATTTGGACCAATTCTTTCTCCCTTTCTGATTTTTTTCTCTGTCTTCATTTTATATATGATGAAATTGAGACTCAGAGATATTAAATTACTTGCTGAAAATCATAGAGATTATTAATGAAAGGACCAGGGTTGAAACTGAGATGCTGGCCCTCCGAATTCATTGCCCCAAGACTCAAGAAAATCAGTTTTTCTATATACTAAAATAATCAGTCTAGAAAAAGATTGACCCTACATCCTATAGTCATTTCTAAATTTTTTATTATTAACTTAGTCAAGCATGAATTAATATACAGCGAAAAAAGGAATTATATATATATGAATCTTTGAATTTCTATTACATAACATTTCTTTTAAAATAATATATATATATATATTGAATTGAACAAGACAGTAACAAAATCTCTAAATAAACATGTTTATTTCTGAAATTTTTTTCTTTCTGTGCATTTTAAATTTTTGATGATTTTTTTGTTTTAGCCTCTCTTTATCCACTAGTTCATCTTATTTCTCCAAATACATACCATCCTTTATAATAAATATAGTTTACTAAAACAAATCAACACATTTTCTATGATGTTATGATGATGGTTAGAAATGTATACCCCTTAGTTCATTTCCATGATGCAAAGTGAGTGTTTTAATTTAGAGTGCACACTTGGAATCAACAAGATTTTTCATAGTTCTTTTTTCATGTATTCAATTTTATTTATTTTTACAGTTCAAAATTTTCTTTTTCTGTCCATCCTTTCCTCTCCTATTTAAGAGGGCAAAAAATACAATAATCATTATACAGATGAAGTTATGCAAAAATTATTTTTGTATTAGCCAAATACTGGAAAAAAAAAAAAACAAACAAAAAGAAAAAGAAAAAACGGCTTCAAATTGCACTTTGAGTTCACTAGTTCTCTTTCTAGATGTGGATTTTAAATTATGACTCCTATGGAATTGTGATGAATCATTATAATGGTCAGAGTTATTAAATCTTTCACAGGCGATGATCCTCACAATATTGCTATTGTTATCATGTAGATTGTTCTCCTAGTTCTGTTCCAGTTCATATGTGCATTTTTTTTTTTTTTGACTGAGGTATTGGGATTCAGTGACTTGCCCAGAGTCACACAGCTAGGAAGTGTTAAGTGTCTGAGGTCAGATTTGAACTTGGGTCCTCCTGACTTCAGGGCTGATACTCTATCAACTGCACTACTTAGCTGCCCCTCATATATGCATTTCAAGGATTTTCTGAAACCATCTCCATCATTTCTTACAGAATAATATTTCATTATTTAATATATCATTACTTGCTTAATGATTTCCAAATTGATGAACTTTCCCAGTTTCCAGTTATGTGCCACTACCAAAAAAAAAAAAAATAGAGCTACTGTAATGTTCTCTTTGGTTCGTTTTCCTGGGGTCTCTGGAAGCAGCCTTCCTTTCAGTTCAGAGAAATCACCACAGGTATAGCCAGGAGTTAAAGTCCAAATTATTTATTGCCTCCTTGCCGGGGGCCCAGCTAGCTTCCTTGAGGCTTTCTGGAGTCTTGGTTTCAGTGGGGAAGTGAAGGAAAAGAGCCCTGCCACCAAGGTGGTATGAGATGAAGTGAATGAATAGTCCAAGGGCTTGTGCTTCAGCTTCCAGCCTTCTGTCTTCTCTGGCTTCTGCATGAACCTGGCTGAGTTTGTCTAAGCTTATATACTTTCTCATCATAGGTGTGAATCTTGTAGCACTATAATAAGTACTGAACGAGAGAACTGTTAAGTACCACGCTAAACAACCATTATCTCTATCAATTCCACTGACTTAGCACCTTGTAAGAATCCTTGTTTCAAATTCAGAGTTCTGGCCCATAATAGGCTACTATAAATGTTTTTGTACATATGTGTCCTTTTTCTTTGTTGTCTTTAGGGTGTGAATGTAGGAGTAATATTTTCTATCAAAAAATATGTGCAGTTTTATAGCTTTTGGGGCATAATTTCAAACACTACCCAGAAAGGTTGGTCCAGTTCTTAGCTTCAGCATTTATCATTTTTCTTTTCTTCATCTTAGCCAACTTGGCAGGTATGAAGTAATGCCTCAGAGTTTAATTTGCATTTCTTTGTATTAATTTGAATTTTTCTAATTATTAATGATTTAAAGCATTTTTTCATATAATTATAGTTAGTTTTATTTCTTTCTCTGAAATCATTTTGGGAATGATCCTTAATTTTATAATAGTTACCCATATTGTTGAGAAATGAGATTTTTGTCATAGAATTTTGCTTCATATTCCTTTGTAACACCAACCTAGTTTCCTGTTTTTAAAAAAAATTTTGCCTTCATTGATTTTAACTTTTCAAAATTTTTTTAATTTTATGTAATCAAAATTATCCATTTTACATCTTATAAACTTCCTTATCTCTTTTTTGGGAATAAATTCTTTCCTTATTCATTGATCTGACAATTAATTTCTTCTAAGTTCTCTTAATTAGCTTATGATATCTCTTTATATGTAAATCATATACACATTTTGAGATTATCTTGGCATATGGCATGAGATATTAGTTTATATCTAGTTTCTGTTAGATTACTTTCTAGCTTTCTCAACAGTTTTTGTGAAATAGTGAATTCTTGCTTCAGTACTTGGGATCTTTATCACATACTAAGTTTACTATACTCACTTGTTTCTGTATATTGTGTATATAATCTGTTTCTATCATCAACCACTATATCTCTTATCTAATAACATTCTTCTATTGATTATAGAATTGTAGTATAGTTTGAGATCTGTTTCTGTTGGGCCCCCTTCCATCACATTTTTCTCATTGATTTCCTTGATAATTTCTATGTTTTATTCCTCCATTTGAATTTTGTTATTATTTTTCTAGTACCATAAAATAATTCATTGGCAATCTGATTGTAATGGCACTGAATGAGTAAATTAATTTAGGTAATACTGTCATTTTTATTATATTGCCTCAGCTTACCCAATATAGGCTGAATATATTTCACCAATTATTTAAATGTCTTTATTTTTTGTGAAGTCTTTTGTAATTCTGTTTTCTATGTATGTCTTGGCAGCATTTTATAATATCTACTGTTGTGATACAGGAGCCACCTGCCAGTGGCTGCTGGAGGTCTAACTCAGACCTGTAGAATGGATCTCTTCATGTGAGAGGATGATGATGATAACAAGGAGACAGATGCAGTTGTGTTCTCTGACCTCCCCACTGAGAGGCACTTGCATTGTCTGACCTCTCTCCTTTTCCCTCTGCCTCCAATTTATTTCATTCCCAGTCTACAAGCAACATCTGCATTAGTAAAGGCTGCTTTGCAACTTCTTCAAGTGTTATGATTCACAGCTGTGGAGGCTCTCGGAGAATTGACCTGTCCCTTCACTTTGGCATGGTCCTTAACAATCTGAAATTATTTTAAAGGTAATTTTTCTATCTCTTCCTGCTGGATTTTGTTGGTGAGATATAGACATACTGGTGATTTGTGTGTTTGTTTTATATCCTGCAATCTTGCTAAAGTTACTAATTTTTTGACTAGTTTTTGAGTTGTGAGGTTCTCTTAATATACTAGCAGAACATCTACAAAAAAGTGATAGTTTTGTTTTTGCATTATTCATGCTTATTCCTGAAATTTCTTATTCTTTAATTGGTATAGTTAGTATTCTAGTACAATACCGAGTAGTAATGGTGATAATAGGCATCTTTGCTTTATACCTGATCTTTTTGGAAATGCTTCTAGCATATCTTCATTTAAGATAACACTTGTTTTTGGTTTTAGATGGACACCACTTAATATTTTAAGAAAAAAGTCCACTTATTCCCATGTATTCAAATAAAAAAATAGAAATCAGTTTTTATTCTGTCACAAGTTTTTTTATGTTATTGAAATAAAGACATAATTTTTGTTGTTTTTGTTATTGATGCAGTCAATTATGCTTAGGTTTTCTTAAAATTAAACCCACCCTGTATTCCTTGTATAGTTCTAGCTTATCAAAGTGTCTATTCTTTATGATATATTGTTGAACTCTTTTTGCTTATATTTTATTTAGTATTTTTGTATTAATATTTGTTAAGGAATTTTCGGTTTATAATTGTCTTTTTGAGTTTTTGTTCCAAACCATAATTGTGACGTAGAAGATATTAGGTAGGATTCCTTCTTTACCTTTCAAATAGTTTATTCAAATTCATTTTCTTTGAATGTTGGTAGAATTTGTTTGTAAATCCTTCTGGTCCAATGGATTTTTTTCCTTAAGGAATGAGTTCATAACTTATTTAATACTCCCCCCAAGATTAGGGTTATTAAAGTATTATATTTTTATTTCTATTAATCTTGGCAATTCATATTTTTGTAAATATTCATCCATTTAATTCAGATGTTCAGTTTTAATTCTATATCATTGGGTAAAATGACCTAATAATTACTATTATTCTTTGTTGTTTATATTCACTCTTTTTATTTTTGTTATTGATGATTTGACTTTCTTGTTTAAAAAATCAAGTTAGCTCCCCAATTTTTTCTCTATTGCTTTTATTTGATTTTTGATTTTTAATTACTTTTTAAAGCATTCTTGTTGGATTTGTGTCCAAACTGCATTTTCCTTTGAGTTCTTGCTCATACAAATTTTCAAATCAATTTTTTCTGATTTTGTATCTTGTGTTTCCTTTTCACCATAGAAGTTTTTATGGTCAGAATCTTTGTTTGCTTGCTCATTTTTAAGGCGGCTTCTTGACTTTGGATTTTATGTTAAAGCTGGTTGTGCTCATCTGTAGGAGGATATCTGGCTTGAGTCTTTTGTCTTTTATATTTTTCTGCTGCTTTCACAACCCAACTTGGGACTTAATTCCAGAGTAGTGTGATCTGGGGAGAATTCTTTTCTTCTCTTCCCTCTCAACCCTTTGATTATCAGTTTGGTCCTTAAACAAAATAAAGCAACTGTTTGCTCCTCTCCACCTGTGACCTGGAGCTGAGTAATGGAAGACAGAGTTCCTAGATAATACCCCTTTTTGCTCCTCGTATTAGTGTAGGAATCCTCTGGGATTGCTTTTTACCCAGGTTCAGTTCCTTATTGTCCTTGGATGCTGGCTCCTCTGCTTCTGCAGCTATGACTACAGACAAGATGCTTGTGCTACTGTCAATTCTTGTGCACCCTTAGAGATCCCTCACCCCAGTGACCCTGTACCTCATTGTATATTTCCTAATCTACCTTGGACTAAAAAAATGACTCTGAATTTTTATTTGCTTGCCTGTTCACAGTTAGTTTAATGCATTTTCTGTGATTGTTCTTAATGAAGTTTTAAGGCAGCTGAAGTAAGGTTGTGATCTCTCTCATGTCACTATTTTGATTCCTCTCCCATGAAAATCTAATTTAAATCCTGTCTCAAAATGTGCAATGTTGGTTAAGACACTTAACCTTAGTTTCATTATCTATAAAATGAGGATTGTAATCTTTCAAGAATGTTATAAAGTTCAAATGAGACAATATTTATGATGTAATTTGCAAATCTCAAAGTATTAATAATACCAGCTATTATTAATTAATCATTCAACAAATATTTATTAGGTTTTTGCTTTGAGCAAGATGTTATATATTATTATTATTAATATAAAGTTATGATTGATAATTTTATTGATCAGATTTCTGCAGTCTTTTAAAATTGTTTTCCTTTCACTGTGAATGTTGTTATTCTTATTCAGCTTATATCACTATATCACTTTATAAAAGTCATACAGTTTTTCAGATTCTTTATATTTATTAGTTCTTATAGTAAATCATATTCCCTTGCATTTATATTACCCAGTTTAATAATCAGTTCCTGAATGGAACATTTTGTTTTTTTTCTGTCTTTGATGTCTCAAGGTTATAGCCTCAGCCATCTCCAAACACAAGAACTTTTAGCTCCCAGATAGTATGGGAGTCACATATCTGAGTTGGAGAAGAATGAGGGAACTTCTGCTGATGAGGCAGAATGTGCTGCTCAGATGAAGGTCTGGGCAAGAAGGAGTCAGTACATATCTGTTAAGTTCAGAAGCAGTGAGATAGAGATATTGCTGACTTTGGGTACTTATAGGAGGGTAGAATTCTTGGTTTGGGGTTTTAATCTAGAAGAGAGAACTGAAGGAAGATCTGAGGTCAGAGGCACTATCCCCCCTTCACCCCAGGACTGGAGGTGATTACATTAACAAGCTCTTATTTAAAAAAAAATAAGCAGGCAAAAGAGCACACATCTATAGAAAATTACCATGGCAATAGAGAAAATTGGGGGTTCATCTTCAGAAAAAAATCTTGACGTATAAAAAAAGAGCTTCTCCTATCCCAAAAAGAAATGTTAATCATCTGTCTGAAAAGAATTCATAGAAGAACTCAAAAATGACTTTATTTATTTTTTTTTATTTAATAATAACTTTGTATTGACAGAATCCATGCCAGGATAATTTTTACACGACATTATCCCTTGCAATCACTTATGTTTCGTTTTTTCCCCTCCCTCCCTCCTCCCCCCCCCAAGATGGCAAGCAGTCCTATATATGTTAAATATGTTGCAGTATATCCTAGATACAATACATATTGGTAAAAATAACTCGGGAAGAAAAGCAAAAATGCAAATAGTTCACATTCATTTCCCAGTATTCCTTCTTTGGGTGTAGCTGTTTCTGTCCATCATTTCTTCAATGAAACTCAGTTAAGTCTCTTTGTCAGAGAAATCCACTTCCATCAGAATACATCCTCATACAATATCGTTGTCGAAGTGTATAATGATCTCCTGGTTCTGCTCATCTCACTTAGCATCAGTCCATGTAGGTCTCTCCAAGCCTCTCTGTATTCATCCTGCTGGTCATTCCTTACAGAGCAATAATATTCCATAACATTCATATACCACAATTTACCCAGCCATTCTCCAATTGATGGGCATCCATTCATTTTCCAGTTTCTAGCCACTACAAACAGGGCTGCTACAAACATTTTGGCACATACAGGTCCCCTTACCTTTTTTAGTATCTTTTTGGGGTATAAGCCCAATAGAAACACTGCTGGATCAAAGGGTATGCACAGTTTGATAACTTTTTGGGCATAATTCCAGATCGCTCTCCAGAATGGCTGGATTCGTTCACAACTCCACCAACAATGCATCAGTGTCCCCTTTTTCCCGCATCCCCTCCAACATTCATCATTATTTTTTCCTGTCATCTTAGCCAATCTGACAGGTGTGTAGTGATATCTCAGAGTTGTCTTAATTTGCATTTCTCTGATCAATAGTGATTTGGAACACTCTTTCATGTGAGTGGTAATAGTTTCAATTTCTTCATCTGAAAATTGTCTGTTCATATCCTTTGACCATTTATCAATTGGAGAATGGCTTGATTTTCTATAAATTTGAGTCAGTTCTCTATATATTTTGGAAATGAGGCCTTTATCAGAACCTTTAATTGTAAAGATGTTTTCCCAGTTTGTTACTTCCCTACTAATCTTGTCAAAAATGACTTTAAAAATCAAGTGAGAGATGTTGAGGAAAAACTAATAAAATAAAAAATGAAAACAATCTGAGAAAAAAGAAGAACATTTTGAAAAGAAAGTTAACCAACTAGAATAGAAAATCCAGGGACTTAAGGATGAAAATGACTCCTTGAAAACTAAAAACGGGTAAGAGGAAACCCGTGAAATTATAAAAGAACAAGTAATAATAAAATATAAAGAATGCAAAAATAGAAGAAAATGTGAGACATCTCATAAAAATAAACAATAGATCTGGAGAACAGATCAAGGAAAAAAAACAAGAATAACTGGACTGCCTAAAAGCTACAATGAAAAAACAATCTCGATACAATAATACATGAAATAATTAAAGAAAATTGTTCTGAATTATCAGAACAAGAGAGTAAAATAGAAACGGGGGGAAAAAAATCTACCTATCACCAACTAAAAGAATTCCTATGAGGAAAACCTACAGGGAGCCAAATTCTGAAATGACCAGATCAAGGAGAAAATATTATGAACAAGAAGAACAAAAACAATGCAAATATAGTGGAATCACAATTAGAATCAATGCCAGTTCTAACAATGGCTACATGAAAAGATTGACGGTCTTGAAACATTATATATCAAGGAGAAAAAAATTAGAGTTATGTGGCAGAAAATATCATACTCAACAAAGTTAAGCATAATCTTGAACATAAAAAGTGTTACTTAATATATTACCAAACTTTCAGGATTTTGTTGCAAAAAACAATGTAATAGAGAATTTGACATATAAGATTATATATGTATATTTGACATATAAGATATAAGATTTCCAAGAGAAATATAAGATAAACATTAAAGAGTAATTTTAAAAGACTCATTAAGGACAAACTATTTATGTTTTATATATAGAAAGGTAAACTATATGTCTAAGATGGTCATTAGTAACTGTGTAGATCAAAAAAAAGACTGAGGTACAGCCAAGTATAATGTGATTCTAAAAAGCAAAACCATTTAGGAAAAAAGGCAAAAAGAATTAATTAGGAGTGAGAGATAGGTGTGAGAGAAAGAACTAACACAGAAGAATTAGAAAGGAGAAAATAGCTGGTAGTTCTAGAATCCTACTCATATCAGGAATGGGTTAAAGAGGGAACAATACATATAGATTTGATGGATAAAAAACTCTTCTAAATTTATTTTAAAAATGAGGGGGAAAGAATGAGACAGGGGAATGTAGAAGGGTGTGTAGATTAATGGGAATGGGATAAAGAGGGAGAGGAAAGGTGGGGAGGGAAGAGTTTAGGGAGATTCTTGGGGGGAGGTAGGCTAAGTAATAGCAAGGTAGAAATAAAGCAGAGAATTCAGTAGGAATAGGAAACAAGAAATATATACAAACACAATAATAATGATCAGGAGAAGAATTTATTAGAAAAAAAAAGGCTAGTAATTATTGATTCCAGACAAAGCAAAAGCTAAAATAGATTTAATAAAAAAAGAAAAATGGGGAAATTACACTATATGTCAATCATATTAATTTTTAAACTATGTAAAATGACTAGATAGTATAAGGTTAGAATATTGCTGTGGTATAGGAAATGATGAGTTGGTGAATTTCGAAGAATATGAAAAGATTCAGTCTTCTGAAGGATGATGTTATCCATCTTCAGAGAATCAGAGGGCAAACTAGCAATGTATAGCCTTTCATGTGTGTATATGAATGTATAGATGTATGTGTATGGTTATTGATATCTACATATATGTATGTATATATAAATGTGTTTGTGCTTAATTATAGTCTTCTTGGGGGAAGTGGTGAGAAGGAAAGGGGAAAAAAGAATAAAGTAAAAAGTGCACAGCAGAGAATAAAAGAAAACCTATAAAGAAGTAAAGATAGATAGCTCTGAACACAATGTATAATATTTATTATATAAGCTTTCTTAAAAAGGAAATCTATTTTTTTATATATTGAATCCTCTCATGTACTGTTGTGTACATGGCAGTGTATGTTTTTCCTGTTTTGCTTTTCTTTTCTATCATATATTGAAAGTAATAAAAAAAAATTTATCTTCTAATCAGAGTTTGCACAGCTTTGTTTTAAAAATGTTACAATATTTAAAATAAAAAAAACCTATTATATTTAGATAATTTTTCTATTTGGAGTATGTATAGTGGTATATATTTCCAAAAATGGTGTAAATTCTGCCAGACTACTTTTCAGTTTTCTCAGAAATTTTTGTCAAATAGCTTTATTCAAAGAGTTGATATTATTGAACTAATTGTAATTATACTACTACTATGTTTGCTCTGAGCCTCATTATCTAATTTGATCTATCAATCAATTAAAAATATTTTTAACCAATACCAAATAGTTTTTTATGATTATAGCTTTATAGTAATAGTTTGAAATTTGGTATTGTTAAGCATCCTTCTCTTCTGACTTTTTTTATTATATCTCTTGAGAATCTTGAATTTTGTTTCTCCAGATGAATTTTGTTAATATTTTGTCTAGTTTATAAAGTAACCCCTGAAGTCTTTTTCTTACACACCATGGAATTCCATCCAGATGACTGAAATATTCCATGCTCTTCTGCTGACTCACCATGTGACTTCAGGCAAGTCACATCTCCTGTCTGTTCTTGTTCCTTTTCTCATAAGCAAAGCTGTCCTCATAATAGACAGGTCACCTCTGTGATACAAACTAAGGAGAGTCAAAGGTTCCCTCCACTAAATACTTTCCTGTTCCATTTTCTCCCTGTCTGATACTTAATTTAAATGTCTTGTTTTAAAATGAGAATGCCTCCAGGAGAAGTAACATGAAATTATAATACCTTAAAGTGAAAATTCAACAATTGTTTCCTTCTATACTACCCCTATTTTGGGTCTTAGGAAATAGGAGATTTGTTAAGAATAGAAAAAAGAATGATTGTGGAATATAATTCTTCCCAGGGAATGTTGGATCTGGTGGGTGAATAGAAAGTGGTTCAGTAGATAATATTAAAATGCTTACTGACTATTGATTGGCAGCAAGAATCAGGGAATCTTAGAATTTCAAGGATTGTAATGTATGCCTGGAGTTAGATATCTAGTCCCATTTGTGCCTGAAAAAAAAATCTTTTGTATAACTTACCTAAAAAATGTTCATTTATCTTTTGCCTGAAGACCTCTAACAAGGAAGAAATCATCACCTCCCAAGACAGCTCACTCACCCACTTTTGGAGAGATCAGATTGTTTGGACTCCTCTCCTCACATTCAATCCAGCCCCACATCAGACTCAGTCTACCACTTTTCAACTTTTACCTATTGGTTTTGCTTCACTTCTCTAGGGTCATATTGGAGAAATCTATTGCTTCATGTGATAGCTCTTTACATGCTTGAATTGGTATCATGTCACCTTTAATTCTTTTCTTCTCCAGACTAACCACATTGAATTCCTTCAACTCATGATCATATATGTATGTATGAGGCTATATTATCCCCTTATTAGAACATAATCCCCTTGTGGGCAGGGAATATTTTATTTATGGCTTTGTACCTTCAGTACCTAGCATCGTACTTGATAATAGTAGCTTATAAATGCTTGCTGACTGATTGATTGCTTACATACTCTGGGTCCTTCATGATCCTGGTCGCCTTTCCTTCTATAGGCCATACATAGATTTTCTAAACTTATACAACTTCTATAAATTCTTTTTAAAAGAAGAGGTAGAATAGTACAGAAAATAGCTGAGGGAGACTCACTCCGCTTTAGTGTCTAGTGTCCCAGTGATGTTGAGGGATAATTTTGGCATCTTTAATTATGTGACCTTAGAGTAGTTACTAAATCTTTCAGACTTTAATCTTTCTTGTTAGTAAAATGAGGGTTCATCAAGTTCAATCCATCAAACATTTACTGCCTATCAGTTCTGGGCAGTATATTGTGCTTGGCACTTTTCCAACTTATAGGGGGCAGATAAAATGAGGCAAGAAATGAAAATATGCTTTGGAAATTTTAAAATTCTATGCACTACTTTATCTTCAAAATATATGCAACTTCTAGATAGAGGAAAGGTATCATTTTTATATTATTTCCTAATCAAGGCCAGGACATGGCTTGCCTTGAGGTACTCAATTTCCCTATTTGTAGAGTCAGATATTGTTGCTAAGAAAATGAGTCTTTACTTCAAAGGGATCATTGTGAGGGTGTAGACATCCATAGTTATACAGAGCTTTGAGCTCTTTGGCAGAAAAATGATTCAGGAAAACAAAATATTATTGTTATAGCTTGATATTCTTGGATTGTTAATAACTCCCAGCTGTATTAGTTGCTGAGTTCTCTTTAGCCTCCTCTATTCTCTAATATTTTCATTATTGAAAGGGAAAACTGACTTTTAATTCTGAGTCACTTGTTGTGGACTGTTGTCAAAATGCTTAGCTCTCTTAACACATAGGTGGGGTGACCTTTTCATTGAATAATGTCAGTTTTGATAAAAAAAAAAAAAAGAATCCTTTTTGGTGTTTCTTTAATTAAATTATCTGCCACCATTACCAGCAAAACCACAAACCCATCTTTATTTTCTTGCCCTGACGCCATAAAAAGAAACCATTTGTTTTCATTTCTTATTTTGCAGAAACCAGGAATATCAAATAAACAACTAGTGTGTTTGAAAAGTGTAGTGTAAAAAAGTTTTGTGAAAAAAAGTAGATAACTAACTTGAAGAATGGCATCAAGTTTATAAAAGCAGTATAACACAAGAAGTCCTGACTTCAGGTCTTTCTTATGACACTCATGATTATGGGCAAACTTCTCAATGCCTCTGGCAAATCTATGTTACAAAAGAGTGAAAGTATAGATCTGGGGGAAGAAAGTTATGGAAACTTCTGTGGATAAGCTTCCGGAATTCAGATTCTTTTCTTTAATTTTCTGACTCTTCAATGTAATTTTCCTTAGAAAAAGAAGGAGAATTCTGTCTTGATACTAAAGTCTTTGATGATTTGTGACCATACCCACAAGAGTTTCTACCAATTTGGAAAGGTTTGTAATAGGGTTTGTGGCTGGACTAATTGAGTGATAAAATAACAGCTATCAAAAAAACCTAACATATTACAGAGGAAGTGTTCTTTCCATTGGTTGGGGGAGTACCCCTCATAGGTCCTTAAAATATGTCACTTAGTAAGAAAGCATTTATTAAGTGCCCAAGTGCCTGCCACTGTGTTAGGTACATCTCCCTACAGGTTGACCTTAGATATAAAGAAAACAAAACCAAACCTAATTCTGTTGATAGCAAGAGTAGCTTCAAAAATGTTGTAGAAGTATTGCGTTAAATTACTTAGTGTGATTACAGCATCTATCACTGCACTGGGGGTGAAGGGGTCTTGTTCCATCCTATTCCTTACTAACTGTATGACCTTGAACAAGTTATTGGAAATCTTTTGGACTTCAGACTCTTCATCTCTAAGAGTCTCTCCAGTTCTGAAGTTTAATTTTCCTAATCTAAAATGCTAATTACCAATGATCTTATTTCTACTTATTTTAGAATAAGGGTAGGAACTATTTTTGCTTTATCTTGTATGCCCAGTGCCTGATACTAGTGTAAGTGCTTAATAACTGCTCACTGATGGATTGATGCTAGCTAAATCATATGTAAATCATTCATTGTATAGAATTGGCTCCTTTCTGAGAAGCTACATGCTATATAGCATTTGGCCACAGCAATCTTAAAAAAATTATGCAATATCCATCATTTTTGGTTCATTATCCTCTTTATGAATCACTAAGTTTAAAGCTGCCAAATGCTGTATTCATATAATACTGAAGCTAACCTGGATTCTATGGCAAGGATTCTAATATGTTATAGCTCCAACACCAATTTGGGGAACTTGATTCTAACTGACATAGGTCGAACACTTTGTGATTGAGAATAGAGTCTTATTCTTTATTTTAACACTCCAAATTCATTTTTGAATACTTCAAAACAGCTTTTTTTTCTCAGCATTGGCTTTTTTTGGAAAATAAACAAAAGCACTTGTGGATCCACATTACAATTTTTGGCCTTTTCATAATAAAATGCATTATGATGACTTGATATGCAACTTGTGCTTGTGTAAGCAACAATTAAAGCTTTAGAGTATTTTCCCCTCACGAGAATGTAAGAATCTCTACTAACACCTTGCAATGGATGAAACCTTTGGGCTATTTTTTGTTTGTTTTGGAAATGTGTAAAACATTTCCATATTAATCATTTTGTATAAGAAGACTCAACAAAAGAAAGAAAAAGAGAAAGTGAAAAAAAGTATTTTGTTCAATCTGTATTCAATGTAAGTACTTTCTCTGGATGTGAATAGTATATTTTGTCATTAGTCCTCTGGGATTGTCTTGTAACATTATATTTCTGGAATAGCTAAGTCTATTCTTCATTATACTATATTGCTGTTGTAGTGTACAATGTTCTCTTGGTTCTGTTTCCTTTACTTTGACTCAGTTTCCATAAGTCTTTTTTTTTTTAAATAAAATCAGCCTCCTTGTCATTTCTTATAGCCCAATGATATTCAATCACAATCATATACCATAGGTTTTTTAGCCACTCCCTAATTGATGAACATTCCTTCAATTTCCAATTCTTAGCCACCACAAAAAGAGCTACTATAAATATTTTTGTACAATAGGTCTTCCCCCAACCTATTTTTGATGTCTTTGGGGTATAGATCTTCCAGTGGTATTGCTGGATTAAAAGATATGCATAGTTTTATAACTCTTTGGGCATAGTTCCAAATTGTTCTATCTATTGGACTTTTTGACTAGAAGTTACTTATATCATGAATAGAGCACACTGAGGAGTGCCAAGTCTTTCTTATCTTTTTCTCCCCTCTTTCATTCATCATCTATTATGCCAGATTCAAAATGACGACCAAATGCTAATGTAAACACCAGCTGTCCTCAGCTAGCATTTCTTTCAAATAAGAAGATTTCCAAAATTAGTAAGGAGAGCAGATATATAGACATCATATAATATTTCATCTTATGATTAAATTGTAGATCCAAAATAAAGTACAATTTATAAGGGCTGATTACTGATGGAAGCAATCAGGAAGTGTTAAAAAAAAAAGGTACAGAGACTTCAATCATTCAGGTATTTTTATATTAAATAACCAGATATTTTGCTAGACAGTGGAAATTTAGGTACAAAGAAAGAAATAATTTCTACTGAGACAAGACACTCATTTTAATGGGGGAGAGACTAAGTTCAAATTAAAGATATGTATTATAAACAAAGTGAATAAGTACAAATATATCAAACAATTACATGTAAGACATTTGAGGAAGGAGGCCTCTAGCAGTTGTATGATAAAGAAAACCTTCATGCAGAAGATGGCATTTAAATTGTGTCTTAAGGAGGAGAAATTCAATATAATCCAACTATCAAAAATTGCTTTCATTAGTCATGATGTAAATACATCAAAAGTTTCCTTTAGCCAATTCTTTACTATTCTGTAGTCTTATTGGCAAATATTCTTAAGCAAAGGTGTATTTATTATTATCCTGAAAATCTTTATGTCTGACAATGATTTTAACTTCCCAAATTAGAACCCATTGGTTTAAGAACCCATTTAGTTTAGTGCCACTAAACTTTATCTTTTATTAGAAAACGTGAAAAGCCTGAGCTAAATAGGAAGGCATGGTAGCTCTAAATAGAAAGGCAAGTTCAGCAATTCTGAATTTTGAGTCCAGAAACCTATGATTGAACAATGGGTGAGATATATACTTCTTATGTCATAAATGGCAAGTTACTTAGAATTTTAAAGCCTCCATTTCCTAATCTGCAAAATAGATAGTAATATACTAATTATGTCAAAGTATGAGGAAAGTACTTTGCATCTTAAAGCATCATATAAACAAGGGAATCATTTTTATTATTATTGATCATTGCCATCACCACCACCATCATCTTTTGCTAGATGGTAAATAATGTTGTGGGTATGAAAGAGAACAATGAAATGGGAGAGACAACATGGTTTTATAGAAAAGGCCAGGCTTGGAGTTTGGAGAGGACCTGAGTTTTCATTTTATCTATGACATTCACTTGCTTGTGAGCATGAGCTAGTAACAAAACCTTGTGTTCTAAATGAGCTTTTACAACTCATTTATGAAATGAGAATAATACTATCAGTGATATCTACTTCACAGGATTATTGTGAGGGTCAATTAACATAATATACATTAAGACTTTGCAGACTTTAAAATACTATGTAAGTGGCAGCTATTATTAGATATATTTCTATTATCTAAAGTCTAGAATTAGGAAGACAAGAAAATAAGTTCATTATATTAATTAAATAAAACTCTAATGTAATTGTATTTCTTATTTGAAAGAAAGGCTAGCTGAGGACAGCTGGTGTTTGCATTAGCATTTGGTAGGAATCTGCTAATTGCTCATCAACAGTAACTGAGTGAGCTAGCATCATATAGTGAGAAATAGTAGGAAATCTGCCATATATAAATAAAGCTTCATTCAAGAGCCTGCAGCCACTGAATATAGGTGTGGCAAAAAGAAGAGGCAAAAAGGCAATTTCCAACATCGATTCACCATGAGAATTAGCCATATCAGCCACTAAGAGGAAAAACAGAAGACTGAAGATCTTGTTTCAGAAAGTATGGAGGGAGGGCTCAGTTAATTAGGGTTCTACTAGTCAACTCAAATCCCTTACTTTAATAAATAAGAAAACAAATGTCTTTGTTGATGGCAAAAGTTTTAACATAAGCAAATTTGTAAAAGAAAGAAACTAAGAATAGAGGTTGCAACTCCATCTGGTCCTTAGGATTTTGAAGGCTGAAAAAAACTTTATCCCCTCAGCTGCACATAGGTTTTTTGCAGCTTTTATAAGCAGAACCTATGCAAAAGATAAGACTTAGATAAGTCAGGGTTGAAAGGGATTTTGAAATTTAGAATTAACTCTGAGATTTGGATCTGGAAAAATAAGAAATTCAAATAAAAATAAAAATGTTTAAATGAAAAAAAAAGCATGGAGGGCAAGGGTGATTTTGCAGTGACTACTTTGTGCCTTTGTTACGCAACAATATGTAACAATAGCTACATATGCAAAAGATAAAAGGGTTAGGATCATGTATCTCCTTATTTTTTGTATCTGTATATCTGTATATATTTCAAGTATCATTACTTGAAAGAATAAGTTTTAAAAAGAAAAAAATAAGGAAGAACAAGTATCTGAAGAGGTTGAGAGGAATCCTAATCTTTGCTTGGAAGGAAAAATAATGTGAAACAGAAAGAAGAAAGGAAGTTCCATTAAACATTTGGAATGAATCACATGTAAGGATCTTCCCTGTGGGGTGATATCTGGAACTACTTAGAATACAAAGGAACTTCATTTGCTCTGAAGAATTGTGATGTATAGACACAAAGGAGTGTCATGTTAGGAGAGACATGATCCAGTTATGGTCAGAGAAAAAAGAGATAAGGGATAGTGGGATTCATAATTTCCTACTGAGAGGTACTGAGGCCTCAAGCTATCAACAAAGTTAGCAATAGAGAGAGCTGCCAAATTTCAAGCACAAATATCACTAATTGTTGTGGAGTATAGGATTTTTAAAAATAAAAAACAAGTTACAAAAAAATGATGTTTTGCGAATAGGATTTCAATTTCTGGACCATGGATTAAAATACAGAAATGAGAGACATTTCCTCAGGGACATAATATACATGGCAATGACCATTGACTGAGTTGTGAATCTGAATCAAAGGATTTTAAGCTTAACTAAGAAAAGAACAAAACTATTCAAATATCTAGTAAGTCAGATATCATAAAACTTATTGAACACAACACTAGGAAAAGACTTTATCTGTGGTTCAGTTTCTTTCTTTTTAAAAAATAAGAATAGCTTTTAATTTTTCAAAATATATGCAAAGATAGTTTTCAATATTTACTCTTGCAAAACCTTGCATTGCAAATTTTTCTCCCTTCCTCTCCTCTACCTTTCCCAAAAGTAATCCAATATGGGTTACACATGTGCAATTCTTCTAAACATATTTCCACATATATTATGATGTGCAAGAAAATCAGATCAAAAGGGAAAAAATGAGAAGGAATGAAAGAAAAAACAAGCAAACAAACAACAACAAAGGTGAAAATATCATGTTGTGATCCACATTTAGTCTCCATATTTCTCTCTCTGGATGCAGATGGCTTTCCATCACAAGTTTATTGGAATTGTGGGACTCAGTTTCTTCATCTCTAAAACAAGGGGGTTGGATTTGATGACCTTTAAGTTCTCTTTTAGCTATGATCTTATGTACATGGGAAGGTTAATTTAGCTATCATGAACTAAATCAGTTCAAATAGGATGGAAAACCATTAATAATGAAATTTTAAAGCTATAAGAAGAAATAGTCTTGATAAGGAAGAAAAGTCCTCAGAACTGTCCAAAGAGACCCTGTGTAAATCCACAGAAACTTTAACAAATCATATTATTTACTCATTCATTTATAGATGTGTGTATATATAATACATATATATATATATATATATATATATATATATATATATATATGTATGTTTGTGGCGCTCTCTCTCTCTCTAGAGAGAGAGGGAGAGGGAGAGAGAGAGTGTGTGTGTGTGTTTAGAGGGGACTAGGACTTCTGGGGTGAAGGCTTGCTAAACTCTTGTCAGAGTTCCACTTTTGGTATCTACCTGTTATACAATTCTCATCTGTGACTTCAAGAATGTATAGCATGTACAATGGCCATATCCAGGAAAATCATTTTGGCAGACAGGCTAAATCTGGTTGAAGATACTCAATAGGCATTAAACTCTAACCCAACCATATGAAGACTTCCTTTGGCAGAATGGGTGGATAAGAACAATTTGACCTAATGACTATGGAATGCTTAGAGCTTGTTCATATACCAAAGATGCCAAAGTCATTCACTGCATTTTGGGACATCACTAGATCTTTAGACTTTAGTCTTACTACTAGACTTTAATGATACTGCAAGAGAGAGTGGGACTGATGACTGTGCAATTTTGCATCATTTAACTCTAATTCAGTGTAAGTCAAGATATTACCACGTGATATAATTGGCCTCTTCTAAAATAAAGGATGAATAACAACAACCCCTATGTATATGTGTGTATATAAATATGTATGTACACATAAATGTGTATTTGTATATATATATATTTTATATATATATACATATATATATGTATGTATATAAGCATGGAGATATATATGTATATAATAGGGAAAAGACATGTGGAACATTGTTTGATGAGTATAATGGACTGGCAAGGTCCTATGAGAGTAGTGTTATGAAAATTTAGGAACAGGCAATGAATTCCAAGAACAATACAAAGGGCCTTTTAAAGTTCTATTAGGGACATGAAGAAGAATTTTTTTTTAAAGTGCTAATATTTCTGCTTTTGAAGGATGAGATGATTATGATGGATTACAGAAAGAGGACATAATTACTCAATTCTCAATTTCTCTTTTCTCTGCCAAGACAAATGGTCTTTGGATGGAGGACAGAAAAAAATGCTTAGGAATGAGTAGAAACAAGTGACAAGGAAGAAGATTGTAAGAGGATACCAAATTGCTCTCAATGAATTCAGGTCACCAGGTCTTGATGACTCGAAAGAACTGGCAGATGTTAGTTCTGAGCTGGTAAAAATGAACCTTAAAAAACTAGAGAATACAAAAGGTCTTCCAGAGCTAACAAGAATCTTTGAAGTCATAAAGTCCAACATTTGCAAATATAAGATTCAAAATTAAGTAGTCCTGACTTCAAGCCCGTCTCTCTAGCCTTCTATTATTCTAGGGCTTCTTAAACTTTTTCAGTATCTCCTTTTTGCCCAAGAAATTTTTATGCAACCTCATCTCAAATCTGAGCCAAGATATTTCTAGCAGCATTCATGCATGCTCAGTGAAAAGTGACCATATTGTGTGTTTAAGACCAAAGTTGCAGTGAAATCATATGCTATCAGAAGAAATATCAGAAACACCTCAGATTCTTTATGCATTTGATTTTGAATTAATTTTTGGTTGTCATGTTTAGAAACCTTTTACTGTTGTCAAATTTTTGGGACCCCTATATTGAGTTGTGTGATCCCATATGGGACAGCGACTCAGTTTAAGAATCTTTGCATTACCCCATACTGCCTCTCTTGGTACATACTTGCAATTTTGAATAATGTAATATAGTTGGTTAAAAATCAATGTTTAACTAGTTTAGAGTTTAAGCATTTTAACTCTCTTCCTTAAAAAATTGGGACAATTTTTTTTAGCCTTCCTTAGTTTCTTCATATGTAAATGCTGGTCTTAATGACTTTTAAGATCCTTAGTTGAGAATCTATGATGTTAAGACTAGAGTGTTAAAAGAACTGTAATTTATAGATATAATGTAGAGATTAGCATGGAGATATAAGTACTAGCAAGTCTTCATCAGGAATAGGATGTTCCTGGTCAATTTCATTTCCTTTTTGGGTAGGAATAGTAAAGCAATAGACTAGGGGACTATTGGAGATAGTAAATACTTAGATTTTGATAGAACATTTTACATGGTCTTTTACACTATATTCTTCTGAACAAGATGAACAGATTAGGGCTCAATGCTAGTAATTACAGTGATTTGTGATGATTAGATTTAAAGAACAGTCATTCAACAGACTTAGCTGCCTATTGATCTAATGCCTTCCCATCTTTATTAAAGATATTATGAAAGTGGCTTCAATATTCACTGAATTTCAATCTTCATCAATAGAAAAATGTCTCAATGGAGATTGTTACTGACACCTGCATCTTTTAAATTTTGGAGATTGTAACAACCAATTGATTATAATTAGTAGGAAAGAAGGAAGAGGAGAGCTTCTGAAGCCAGTGGATACTTAATAAATGTATAATGCATTAAATTAATTGAGTTGAAGCCAATATTGAGAAGTGAAAGAAGATGCAAAAGAATATTCAGCTGAAAGAACCTAGTCACTTGGGTGAGATTTAGCAGTACCTGCTTCAGAAGCTACAATTTGGAAACAAGATGTAAGAATTAGGAAAATTTCCTAATTTTTTTAAAGAGAAGAAAGAGAGTGAAATATTCAAACCATAGACTAGTTAAACATTGATTTTTGACAAAATTCTATATCACATTATTCAAAATTGTAAGTGCTTATCAAGCGAGGCAGTAAGGGATAATGCAAAGCTACTTAAACTTAGTCATGTTAATCAATCCATCTTGAATCACCAAGAAAAGGTAAATTCATGTTCAGTAAAGAACTTTTTCAGATGGTTCTTTGAAAACCTAGGAATCACAGAAATGAGACTGATAATGAGTTATTGAAGTAATTATAAAAGTCTGGTCATAATCACTTTATAAAGTATGACAAGTCCCTAAAATGAATTAAGAGAATAATACCTTAATTCATTTTAGGGACAACTAGGGACAATTTAGGGACAACAATTCATTTAGGACAAACTATATTTAGGAATGCCATTGGACAAGTCCTCTGAGTGATCCTTGGAAATCTGTTTATGAGTTCCAGTCAGACTTGAAGGGAAACCCTGAAGAGATCTATAGAATATGCAGGGAGGTGGAGATGGAAAGACTGTGAGAAGCTGTGCAAAACTGGGAATGTGGAACTGTGGATAGTTGCCATGAAGAAAGGAGCTGGGATTCCCTGAATTACATTGTTTAGCTTGATTGAATTTGAAAAGGGTTGGACAGAGGTGATATGATTCTGATACCTTTTTTTCCCCAAGTGCAATGGGGAAGCCTTATTCCATCACAGATTCTGAGTGATTTTATTATCTTCTTTATTCTTTTGGGTTTCCTCAAAGCTAAAGCATAAGCTACTTAATAAGTCAGGATTTCTAATATGTTTTAGAGATCTTTCCACAGAATTAAATTAACATAAATTTTATGTCCTTAAAGAGGAAAGTTACTCATATGGAATCCCTTAATTTCTGATTATGATAAATAGATGATACAGTTTAAGATAAATGCAAATGGATGTTTAAAACTGAATCTTCTGCCTAATTTTTAATAATGTTTAAGTATTGGAATTAGAATGTATCTTACCTAGCTTTAAAAAAAAATTAGACTTAAGTAGATTTATCTTTAGATTAGATCTATCTTTATTGCTAATACAGAAATGGCTCTACCCTAGAGGCAAGATCAAAAAATCTTGAAAAGCTCAGATGACATGTTTGTTCCTGCACTACCAAGAATACTGACAAATCCATCAGTTTATGTTTTTATATCCACAATTGATTTATAGTACTGAGAGTAGCAGCAAATAACATTTTATTCATTACACTAATGAAAGAGATTACATTGGGAAACAAAGAAAAGAACTGGTTGAAACAAATGAAAAAAAAAACATTTCCTTGGCTTCTCTTCTAGAGGTTAGTCCAGTTCTTACCCATTTCTGACAAAGCAGGTCTTACAGGGACTGTAGTCAATTGAACAGTTTCTTCATTCTGATTTGAGCTGTGTGAGGATGGTTCTCAAATCATTTAGACTCTAGAGAATACAAGGGAAAGAAATCATTAGACAACTGGAAATTTAGATTCAGTAGAGGATAAATAAAAATGCTGGAAATAATTCACACATTCATAATACTTCAGGATTTATAGAGCCCTTTTCTTGTAGCAATACTATGAGGCCAATAGCAAAATCTGTCATTATCTCCATTTTACAGTTGAAGAAACTGAGGTTCAGGAAACTTGCTCAAGCTTGCATGTGGTAGGGAGTTATGTAGATGAGGTGAAATACTCACCTAGGTTTTTAAATCTAGCAACACTATGCTTGGATCTTTGGACTATTCTCAGGCCACCCAAGGCAAGCATGTACTATAGTGTCACTGTGGTATTTGGGAACCACTAAAGGCCTGATTATGACTGGGCTAGATTTGAATATGGAGCAGAAATATAGGCAGAGAATGACCAGTTCACCTTATAGTACTTCTGTTCTCCACCAGAAAGGGAAATCTGAGACAAGGAAACTAGCTCAAATGACTAAAATAATAAAGCAATTATACAAGTATAATTAATCATGTTAATACTCTTTATGATTCCAATACTCTTTATGATGCTAAAGATAGCAGTGGCTGAAACCCTCAAAAGATTTAGTTCAGGTAAACTTTATGAAAATCATTTACCCAAACTCTGAATTCACTAAGATACTTTTGCTTGATTTTTTTTTCTCTCAAAAATATATATTTGTGACACCCATGCTTCTTTCAAAGACAGGAAGATAGGAAAAATGCAAAAACAGGCTGAATAATAAGAAGCAATCTTAGACAAGGAATCAACAGAGCAGAGTTCTAGTCTCAACTATTCATTGTGACCTTTGGTAAATTAATTTATCCAGACTGTGTTTCAGTTACTTCACTGGTAACATGTCATTATTTATACCAGTGCTGTTTATTGTAAATGGTTGTTTTAGAGAGCTGAAGGAAATAGTGAATGGGAAACTATTTTGAAAAAGCATATAGATTTATGTAAAATATTAATATGGTTTCACCCCAAGCATTTTGTATGACTAAATCCTGAAGCTCCCTTCCTGCTTGTTTGATACTTTCTTCTTTTCTTGAATGTGAACCACAGAGATATTCTTAATGTGATTTATTTTCTCCAGACATGTCATTTTATGTTGTAGGGAAATTCTTATAGAAAACTTATTGTATTGGGGAGTTGTCTAAGGGAATTGGGTCTTAAGCAACTTACTTATGAACATTTGGCTTATTGTTGTTGTTTTTTTTTTTTTTTTCTCTCTCTCTCCCTCTCTTCGTCTCTCTGGGCATGTGTCTCTGTTCTGTCTGTCTCTGTCTCTGTCTACCTCTCTATCTCTTCTCTCTCCTTTTTTTTGGTCTGTGTCTGTCTCTAACACTGTTTCTGTCTTTTGGTTTATCTGCCTATCTCTCATTTTCTTCCTGAACCAAGACTTAGTTGCAACTTCTAGTTATGGTTTCAAAGGAGACCATACTGACTGATAGTTGCTTTTTTAGTTGTTTATATTTGCTAATGATTTTGAAGATCCATGCAAGTTCCAAATGGCTTTGTTATGTCCCCTGATATCTCTGAAATTCTACCAGTCTTCTGAGTCAATGACCAGTCAAAATGATCACTCAAAACCTGAACTCTTTCCACCTGGCAATAAACTTGGCAGAAGCTAAGTAGTGCATGTCATCCTGCTCATGCTGCCAGTGGAATATCAGACTGCTCAGCTTGATTGATTCTCATGGAATAGAGAGAAAAGGTGAATTGGATCTTGAAAACAAATTTCTGCTTTCCCAAGTTTCTGTTTTCCATCTAACCCAATTCAAACATAACCCCCCTCACCATAATTTGACATGCAATTTTCAATAGAGATTTTGTGAAGAATATACTAATGATTTCCAGAAAAGCATATAAAAATTATGTTTTAAAGGCACAGCAGAGGAAATGTTTTCTCTGATGTTAATATAGCAATTTTGAGGTATATTGTGTTTTTGGGAGGTTTTGGAAGTAGCCTCATGGAGCTTTGTTGTTTGTTTTCTCTTTCTAACTGAAATTACTCCTGTAAGTTATATGCTTTATAAAGTGAAAAGTCTGTTGATATGAATCAGAAGACTTAGGATCACATCCTCTGGGACTTTGGGCAAGCCACTTAAATCTTCTAGGTCTGGGTTTCCTTATCTGTAAAGTAAGGTTGTTGGATGAAATGATCCTTTAAATTCTATGCATCCTATGCTCAAAATGTCCTTTGGTGATTTTTTTTTTTGGTGGGAATCATCATCATGGTAATTTGTCATATTCTGTTACTTTTGCTTTGGGGAGATAAAATCCAAATGATGAAAAATGTATTCTTGCTTTGGTGGATTTAGAATGTATAAAGGTTATAATAATATATTTTAAACTATTCATATCATGTCTTTCTTTTAACTCCATAACGGATTTGAAATGCCAAGAGGAGACATAGAGGTGAAAGACATCTTCTAAACAATTTGAACTTGAATTTGGGAGGAAAAAAAGCACCTTTAGTTCAAATATTCCTAGAGGGGAATGGTTTTGTTCCATGATGACTTTTCCAGGAAAAATGAGCTACTTCAATGTGTATTGCTTCATCCACTTCCTGTGCAGATTGTCATCTCTGTTTGAGTGCCACTAAACCATTAGCCTCTGGCCAATGAAGACTAATAACCTACCACTCAGGGAAGTAGAATGACACTCAGAAGGGCAAGCATTCCCAGTTCTTTTAGGAGACTCTGATATGCCAAATGTGTTATGTTTGACAAGAAGAAATTAAAACAAGGATTTACAAGGATACAAGGTCGGGGTTGATGATGGTGTGGTGGTGGAGAGACACAGAGAGAGATATAATTGTGAAGAAAGTTGTGAGAATAAAGTAAAGCCTTCCCTCTCCACCCATCTCCTGCCCCCCTCCTCTTTTTTTCTCTCTCTCTCTCTCTGTCTGTCTGTCTCTATTTCTCTCCACTCTCCTCTTCTTTCTCTCTCTGTCTCTCTCTTTCTCTTTCTCTGTTCTTGTCTCTCTTCGTCTCTGTCTGTCTCTGTGCTGTCTGTTTGTCGGTTGTGATCAGCTATTTTACTGTTCATTATATTTATAATTAAGATCATGTCAACATGAAGAAGCACTTCCATTATTCAACTTCTTGAAAGAAATATTTGAGAAAATATTTTAACTTCCAGTATATATTGGAATTTTCAATTTCTAAGAACCTACTTTGGACAGCTTATCCTAAAATATTTCCTTTGATGACTAAGGGTTGTTCAGAAATGATCTTTGGCCCAAGTTTGAGCCTATACATTAGAATTTATTCAAGTCTTTGGACTTCACCTTTGCTGATCCCTGCTTCTTTTCTTCTGCTTTTGTAGATTACTATATTTAAGCATGTATGACTCTTTATGCTTATGACAAAACATAGTCAGTGTTCAGAAAAATATCTAATGGTCATTTAGCACTGAGCCATGACTAATAGGTATCTTAGTGGGATGAAAGGGTAATGTGTGGTGATTTTATTTTTTAATATATAATATAATGATGGTTCTCTCTGGGAGAAAGCAGGTTTCTCGGGGAGGTTTTCTGGAGGCAGCCTTAGTATCAGTTAAGAGTAATAATCACCCAAAATGCAGCCAGGTGATAAAAGTTCAGACCTTTTATTGTCTCCAATATAGCCCAGTTAGCTTAGAGGCCTGTCTCTCTGCTTGGTTCTGAGAGCTCTTGCAGCTTTGTCTTTGCTTCTGTCTCTGATTTCTTCAGCCTCCAGCCAGCACAGAAGTGAATCTGTCTTGCCTGTGAGAGAGGGCTTCTGGCTCTCAATCTCCCAGAGTGCTCCTCTCCAACCCTAGTCAATGTTCCGAAGTAAAACTCCTCACTTAGAGAGAGCTATGTTTCCAAGACAGCTACAACTTTTTTAAAAGTCCTTTACCAGGAGCAACAATAAAATACTTTCCTCTCCTACATTTGAAGTTCTTTCAACCAAGGATCTCAATACAATTCCTCAAAAAATCCTTTATATATCTTATGAAGAAAGCCCATAATTCTGTGTGTTCCCAATAATATTAAAAAGGAGGAAAGAATGGATTAAATATTTATATATTATCTGTTATGTGCTAGGCACTCTGCTGAGTAAAATAAGTATCCTGTAAAATAGGTACTATTATTGTCCCCATTTTATAATTGAAAAAACTAAGGCAGATTGAGATTGAATGACTTGCCCAAAGTTATACAACTAGTGTTGGAGGTAGGATTTGAATTCAGAACTTCCTAAGTCTAGGTCCAGCACTCACTGTATCACCTGACCTAGCTCCCTTAAGAAAGAAAAAATAAGAATTACTGGCTTGATATGTGATATAGTGGAAGAGTTCTTAGATTTGGAGTCAGGGGTTCAGCTCTGTCACTTATTATGTGACCTTCACCAAATAATTTATTTTTGTTATATAACCTTTTCTTTCTCTTTACAATTCAGGGGAGTCCCCAGTCATCTTCAAATAATGTTGTAAATCTTGTAACAAGAATAGTTGAAGTTGTAGAAGGATGGAAGAGTTGAGGAGGAAATTTCTATTTAGTTTTTCTAGTTAGAATATATTTTTAAAGGAACTAAAGTTGCTATCTTCATCTGCATTGCCAAGAACAGCTAAATCAAGCTTTTTGGAAAGTTTTCTGAGAACACAGCTTCATGTTCTCCAACTGTGCTTTGAAAATACAAATGATAAAATATGGCATTGGATTTGACATTTGTCTCTCCCTGCATTATATTTTGAAGAATAAAATCTTGAAACAATGGCAATCACATTATCTTTGGCTTTTGGTGGTAGACTTATTCCTGAAAAGCTATCTCCATTTGTTTGAGATGAATTAAGAGTAAAGTAACTTATATGACATTTTGTGCTGGATTTGGCTTCATTTCAGTAAGTTTCTCAGGAGTTTTAAGAAAAGGAGGCTCATTCCTGCCTTGGAAAGGGTGATACATTTCAATTGGCTGGCTGACGAATTATACCACCTGTATACCCATGCTTTTGTATTTCCTTGCTGTTTCCCAGGCCTGGAGTGTTCTGCCCCCTCTTAGTTTTGATGACTGGCTTCAAGTCTCAGCTAACATTCTGCAGGAGGCTTTACCTTTCCTCTGCCTCTTAATGCCTTGCCTTAATGAGATTACCTTTCAGCTATTCTGTTTAGATCTTGTATGTAACTAATGATTCACATATTTCCTCTGTTAAAATACAAGCTTGTTGGATATAGGGACTCCCCCCGCCCCCAGCTTTGTATTTCCATCAATAAGCATGGAGTCTGACACATATAATTGTTGTTTAAGAAATGCTTGTTAACTGACCTGGGGGGTATATTTTCTCATTCATCTCCACAATCCAACACTGAGATTTTTCATTTTAGGCTTTCTTTTCCATTTATGGATATGTAGGGAGATAAGACGAAGCAGGTTATATGACCTACATTAAAAAAAATAACCCATATATCAAATTCATTATCATATTTCATAATAATTATTCCACACTCAAGCCTTAGGAATGAAGCCATGAACCTTCTACATGTATATTTTTAATTATTTAAGAATTAAAACTTTGTGAAAAATAAGCAATAGTTATTAAAGATCTAAGATTTTTAGTTAATTTGACAATACCTATCTATTCAAAAAGCCTAATGGGGATACCTCCCTCTCATTGTGTTCTCTAGTACAGCACATGCAGTACTTCAAGGGATCTGTAATTTCACTGATATAGAGACTGCCTCTGCTCATGCATATCACAGTCCTTATGACCCACAACAGATATTTTTGTTGCTGTGGACAAAAAGAAATAATTATTGGTGGCCAATCTTCTGGTAATAATCTTCTCAGTTATCACTGAGATAACTTGTGATTAATGGACAGTCATTCAGTGCACTCCCTTTTCCCCCTACTCCAATATGTCTATCCAGTTTGGTTGGGCTTGTCAAGACTTGTCTTCCATCAACACATTTTTGGGAAGCTGGCTCCGTACCACAGTGAAATGTCAGAATAGGGATCTTCGTGGAAGATAAATATTTAATAGGGCTTTTCTTTGTGCAGCCCAGATTCCTACGGATCCATATGGGAGACACTGGGGACCTGCTTCTTGGAGAAGGCAATCTGCATTCCCCCCACCATGTGATTGGAAATAGTCTCTTTTCCTTTGCTCCATTCATGGAACAAGCTGTGTTTTTAAAATCTCTAGCCTGGGATGATGTATTTTTTTTCTGCTTGAATCCAGAGAGTGTGAAAGTTCATGGTCGACTTTGGAGCATGAACTGAGCAAGTTTGAGGGAAGAGCTTCTTCCCTCCTTCTCCCTTTGAGGCCTTAAATCCCTGAAAACAAGTTTGGAGGTTTTGCTATGTTCTATTTTATTTATCTTTTTCAGTTCTAGGCAGGCTAGAGCAATGGCAATCTTGGAGGTGAGATTCCAGGTGACTTTGGCAAAGCCCTATTTCATATACATATTACATCAATCTAGCCATATAGACATAATAGTAAAATAACAATAGCTATCATTTTTATAGACCTTTAAATTTCACAAAATGCTTTACTCATGTTACCTATTTTGATTTTTGCAACAACCCTATAAGGTGGATGCTATTATTATACTAACACAAAGGAGAACACAGATTGAGAGAGAATAAATGACTTTCCCATGGTTGCAATGTCAATAAATGTTGAGGCAGGATTTGCACTCAGGAATGTAATGTTCTCTTCTCTGAAATATAATGTTCTCTGGGAGCAGGTTTCTTGGGGGGGCTTCTGGGAGCAGCCTTTCTTTCAGTTCTGAGTAATAATCACCTCAAATGAATCCAGGAGTTAAAGTCTAGTCCTTTCTCTTCCAAAATAGCCCAGTTAGCTTTCTTAGAGGCCTATCTCTCTCCTTGGTCTGAGAGCTCTTGCTGCTAGTCCTCCAGCTCCTAGACTCTCCACCTTCAGCCTCCAGCTCCCTCTGAATCCAAAGCCTCCAGCCAGCACAATGGTGGAATATTGAATGGATCTGACTCCTCCTCTGAGAGAGTGGGCTTGTGGGAGCTGTGCCTTGTGAATCTCCTGAAGTCTCTGGTTGGCTTGTGGGAGCTCCTTATATATGATCTCTTAAAGGTGTGAACTCTAAAGGTGGTAGAGGTGTGAACTCTAATGTGTGAGATAATGTGTGAACTCTCCCAAAGGTGTGAACTAAGTACATAAGCATTGTTTCTATCAATTCCAGTGACCTAATACCCTGTTTCAAGTTCTGGCCCATAACACAGGAACATCACAAAGACAGATTTCTAAAAGGCTTACAATATAAACTTTCTCACCCTTCTTATTTTGGAGAATTTGAATCTTCATGTAATTCATATTTATATCTTTTGCTTCTTTAAAAATATGATGATAATGATGATGATGATGATGATGATGATGATGATGATGATGATGATGGATGTTGCCGCCTCTGCTGCTCACAATGATAACAACTGTAATGATGATGAAGAAGAGGATCCCTGTTATCTAGAGCGAAATGTGACTAATGGATAAACCTAAATACTATGTTGGTATCCATCAAATATCAAAAGATGAAGACTAGCATAGGAAAGACACTATGGAAAAGTAACAAGAGGAAATAGAAGTTATCTAGGATGGGCATGCAGGTTTGATTTGGAATGTTTAGTAATGGAGGGAGTGTGAATATGGATAAGATCATGACTCCATTTTAATTTATTTAATTATTGAAGAAGAGAGATATATTTCTATTAATCACATATAACAAGAATTGAGTATGGATCTCATTGAGGGAGTAGAATGAATCACTGCTTTAAAAAAGCCCATATAGAGGATATCAGGTACTTTGGGATTTAATTGCAGCTCTGTTTCTTCTGGTATATATGACTCTGGGAAATTATTGAACTATACATATATGTTTATGCATATGTTGAGTCTTTGAAGATACAGTTATTTGCTGATATTAAAATAAACACAAATTACATTTTGATTCAGCAATTGGAAAAAAAAAACTTTCTAATATGCAGGAAGAAATTAGTCTTTTGCTTCACAAATCATGATCACAATGTGGCTTTCATAAAATCTTCCCAGTCTACTTGTTGTTTTATAATCATAAAAATATTGCCACATTGCAAGTTCAATGATAATTACTTGCCTTCCTCTTGAAATTAGGACTATTGATAAAATAGATGAAATAGATGAAATAGGGGAAATAAGGGCTGAAGATCTACCAATCTCCATAGATTCTCTATGAAAGAGAGGAATCTTAAGTGGAGGTTAAAAGAAATCCATGATTGTGATATCTTAAAGAACTAGTGAAGCAGTCACCTGAAGAACATAATTAAAAGTTCCCAAGAATTAATACAATATTAATTTATTCAAAATAATGCATAGTTCAAAACAAACTATTCTCCAAATGGGCAAGTATTCGTAGTTTAGAATGAAAGCTAGTGCTGCTGAGGCAGATGAAGTTTGATGGGTATAAAGCACTAGCACAATCTGTCACACTATAAATGCTTAATAAATGTTTACAAATTGTTAATTATTATCATTCTTGCGCTCTTTTGAGAAATTTTTTTTTTTTTGTGGGCCTGGTTCATTCATGCTTCAAGGTCTCCTGCTCTTCTTATGATTCAGAACCTATAACAATAGCAATGATATACATTGCAAAGTACTTTTCACGCATTATTTCATTTGATACAACAGCTTTGTGAAGTGAATGCTTTTATCTCATATTTATAGGAGAGGAAACTGAGTTTTAATGAGAATTGAGTTTCACATATCTATTAAATACCTGAAGCAGGACTGAGCTCAGGTGTTTCTGACTCCAACTTTAGGACACCATCTACTACATCATTATGCCACATATGTACTATACCACTTCCAATCTGATCTCCTTACCCATTACCCATCTATCCCATGAATCATTGTTATAATAATATAACCTAAGAACTTATGTTAACATAATAATTAATTTGCTCTCTTCTATAATATTTATATTTAAAGACTTTTTTGGACATAAGGTCTCCAGAAACTTCTGTGTGGAAGAGATTATGAAGACCGCATTAGCATCCTGGATGCCTGAGAATCAGCTGGAGTCAGGATACACAAAAGTCCTTGATCTTTATTCTTGGTCTTTAGAGGTAGGAGTGAATTGGATGGAAGCAGAATCTCCACGACTTCTCTTCATCTCCCACCCAGAAGTGACCCTGGCTAGTCTTACTCCACCTCCTTGTCCCTCCTACAATTCTCTTACTACACCAATCATCGAGTCAGCAGAGAATAGTGGGAAGGGCCATTTTCCAAGCATATGCTTATAGAGTCTTGTCCAATAGGTAATTAGCTTAAGTGCTGGGCTGTCCATTCTCAGTGCATTGACTCTCTTTCTTTTATTTTAGAACACAGATGGCCATGCCATCCCTGACTTCTCAGGGAGGTGAGAACCCCAAAAAGAACCCAAAAAGGAGGTGATCACTCCCCCTCCCTGACTTCTCAGGAAAGGAGGTGAAAGCACCAAAAAGGAGGTGATCACAACCCCTCTGACTTTTCATGAAGGGAGGTGAAAACACTAAAAAGGAGATGATCACACCCTCCCTGACATCTCAGAAAGGAAGATGAAAAGCACCAAAGAGAAGTGGGGGTTCCTAGTGGGTTTCTGGGCTGAAGGGCCTTATTAGAAACAGGTATGCACAAACCTATCAGCATGGGAGGTATTACACAAGCACATAGCAATAACACACAAGCTATTAGTGATGACTCTCCCCACAGTCAGTGCAGGCTGAATGTAGTGTAACAAACATGAATTGTACATGCAAGTAGTGATATAACGAATAAAATAAATCAATGTGGTGTTGTAAAAGATTTCCAGAAGTCCTAGAAGGTGGATATATAAACAACAATCACATATATGCCTTCTTCAGCAGCCAAGAGACGGTCCAAAACCAATCTATTGTCCATTGCTTCACGTGTCAGGGAATCCAATGATCCCCATAAGTTTTTGAAATCCTGTAACAGTCTTTTTAATGTGTTAGGGAATCCAATGATTCCAGCAAATCCAATGATTTTTGAGGGCTTTCAAGTCATACAATAGTCTTATCATGTCTCAGAGAATACAGTGATTCCTGAGGGTTTTCAAGTCCTACAATAGTTTTATCATGTCTCAGAGAATCAAATAATTCCTGAAGGTTTTCAAGTCTTACAATAATCTTATCATGTCTCAGAGAATCCATTGATTCCTGAGGGTTTTGAAGTCCAATAATTTTTTATGTCCCTGAGTCAAACGCCATAACAGCCAGGCTCTTTCAATGGTGGGCACAGTCAGAGATGGAACCATCTGGGTTTCTTGGGTCTTCTCCTTCATTTCAAGGGTCTGCTCCATCTCTCCCCAATGGACAAGGCGAATATGGCTCATTGGTACCCATCTGATTCCTTCTCCATCTGTGGAGATACAAGAAAACCCTCTTCCCCAAGCAGTTACCCTATCTGGTCCCTTCCATTCACCACTTTCTGTGTCTCTCTACATCACCTAGTGATTATCTAAAGATGGTGGGAGCCGTTCACATTGGACACTGCCCTTCCGGTGGGTTATAAAACCTGTCTGCTGGAGCCAGTGCATCTTTGTCAAGAATCAAGAAGTTAATAGTATAAAGAGCTAGATTTAGAAGTTTTCTAGGGTTACTGTGGCTCTCCCTTTCTTTTGTTTTTGGAGGAGCGTCTTAATGTCTCTCTATTTCTCCTCTCTACTATTGCCTGTCTTTGAGGATTAAAAGGTATGCCAGTAGTGGGTAAAAATCTTATACTGTGCACAAAAGTGTGCAAAATGTTTAGAAGTATATGCAGGTCCATTATCTGTTTTTATTGCTTATGGCACACCCATAATTGCGAATGCTTGGATAAGGAATTCAGTGAACACCTGGGCTGTCTCTTTTGCTGCTGGTATTGCAAAAGTGCATCCTGAAAAGGTATCTACCACAACATGGATAAAAGACAGACAACCAAAAGATTTATAATGGGTCACATCCATTTGCTAAATTTCATTGGTCTCAAACCATGAGGGTTCTTCCCCGGAGGCAGTGTAGGAGCGTGGAAGGGAAGACAAGCTATACAGCCTTTTACTATGCTCCTAGCTTCCTCTCTTGTTATTCCAAATTGTAAACATAAAGCTTGAGCAGCCTGATGATATTTTAAATGAGATTCTTGGGTTTCCTGAAATAAAGGAGTATTGGCCAACATAGTTAGAAGGCTATCTGCCTTTGAATTACCATCAAAAATAGGACCTGGAAGTCCACGATGAGAGTAGATATGCAAGATATAAATTGTACCTGGATGTTTTCTCACTTGCTTTTGAAGTTCCTTAAAGAGCTGATATATATTAGAGGCTACAAATTTTATTTGGGCCATGGAAATTCTTTGTATCATACCTATTGAATAGGCCTAATCAGATATTAAATTTATATCTCCTGGATAATAAGTAAGAGCTAAAATGATTGCATACAATTCATTCTGCTGAGTGGACTGAAAAGGAGTTCTGACTACTCTCTTTAGAATTAAGTCACGAAAGTACACAGCACAATTATTATGTTTGGACGCATCTGTAAAAATAGTTGGTCCTTTAAGAGGAACTTTAGAAATCTTTTCTTCAAGATTCCATTGTCAATTATGTAATAGCTTGGTTATCTTTAATGGGGACCCATGTGTAAAATTTGGAGACATGGCTTATAAAATTTGCCACTCTGGGATGGTCTCACAGCACACATTAATTTGTGCATTAGTATAAAAGGTATATATATCGACACAGACATGGTACTGATACCTAAACCAGGTAGGCTGAAAACAGAGAAAGAAAATTATAGACCAATCTCCCTAATGGATATTGATGCTAAAATCTTAAATAAAATATTAGCAAAAAGATTACAGAAAATCGTCACCAGGATAATACACTATGATCAAGTAGGATTTATACCAGGAATGCAGGGCTGGTTCAATATTAGGAAAACTATTAGCATAATTGACTATATCAATAACCAAACAAACAAAAACCATATGATCATCTCAATAGATGCAGAAAAAGCATTTGATAAAATCCAACATCCATTCCTAATAAAAACACTTGAGAGCATAGGAATAAATGGACTTTTCCTTAAAATAGTCAGGAGCATATATTTAAAACCATCAGTAAGCATCATATGCAATGGGAAAAAACTGGAACCTTTCCCAATAAGATCTGGAGTGAAGCAAGGTTGCCCACTATCACCATTATTATTTAATATCATATTAGAAACACTAGCCTCGGCAATAAGAGTCGAGAAAGATATTAAAGGAATTAGAGTAGGCAATGAGGAAACCAAACTATCACTCTTTGCAGATGATATGATGGTATACCTAGAGAACCCCAGAGATTCTACTAAAAAGCTATTAGAAATAATTCATAATTTTAGCAAAGTAGCTGGCTACAAAATAAATCCCCATAAATCCTCAGCATTTTTATACATCACCAACAAAACCCAACAGCAAGAGATACAAAGAGAAATTCCATTCAGAATAACTGTTGATACCATAAAATATTTGGGAATCTATCTACCAAAGGAAAGTCAGGAATTATATGAGCAAAATTATAAAAAAGTCTCCACACAAATAAAGTCAGACTTAAATAATTGGAAAAATATTAAGTGCTCTTGGATCGGCCGAGCGAACATAATAAAGATGACAATACTCCCTAAACTAATCTATTTATTTAGTGCTATACCAATCAGACTTCCAAGAAAATATTTTAATGATCTAGAAAAAATAACAACAAAATTCATATGGAACAATAAAAAGGCGAGAATCTCAAGGGAATTAATGAAAAAAAAAAAATCAAATGAAGGTGGCCTAGCTGTACCTGATCTAAAATTATATTATAAAGCAGCAGTCACCAAAACCATTTGGTATTGGCTAAGAAATAGATTAGTGGATCAGTGGAAAAGGTTAGGTTCACAAGACAGAATAGTCAACTATAGCAATCTAGTGTTTGACAAACCCAAAGCCCCTAACTTCTGGGAAAAGAATTCATTATTTGATAAAAACTGCTGGGATAATTGGAAATTAGTATGGCAGAAATTAGGCATGGACCCACACTTAACACCATATACCAAGATAAGATCAAAATGGGTCCATGACCTAGGCATAAAGAACGAGATTATAAATAAATTAGAGGAACACAGGATAGTTTATCTCTCAGACTTGTGGAGGAGAAAGAAATTTGTGACCAAAGATGAACTAGAGACCATTACTGATCACAAAATAGAAAATTTTGATTACATCAAATTAAAAAGCCTTTGTACAAACAAAACTAATGCAAACAAGATTAGAAGGGAAGCAATAAACTGGGAAAACATCTTCACAGTTAAAGGTTCTGATAAAGGCCTCATTTCCAAAATATATAGAGAACTGACTCAAATTTATAAGAAATCAAGCCATTCTCCAATTGATAAATGGTCAAAGGATATGAACAGACAATTTTCAGAAGATGAAATTGAAACTATTACCACTCATATGAAAGAGTGTTCCAAATCATTATTGATCAGAGAAATGCAAATTAAGACAACTCTGAGATACCACTACACACCTGTCAGATTGGCTAAGATGACAGGAAAAAAATAATGATGAGTGTTGGAGGGGATGCGGGAAAACTGGGACACTAATGCATTGTTGGTGGAGTTGTGAACGAATCCAACCATTCTGGAGAGCAATCTGGAATTATGCCCAAAAAATTATCAAATTGTGCATACCCTTTGATCCAGCAGTGTTTCTATTGGGCTTATATCCCAAAGAAATACCAAAGAAGGGAAAGGGACCTGTATGTGCCAAAATGTTTGTAGCAGCCCTATTTGTAGTGGCTAGAAACTGGAAAATGAATGGATGCCCATCAATTGGAGAATGGCTGGGTAAATTGTGGTATATGAATGTTATGGAATATTATTGTTCTGTAAGAAATGACCAGCAGGATGAATACAGAGAGGACTGGCGAGACTTACATGAACTGATGCTAAGTGAAATGAGCAGAACCAGGAGATCATTATACACTTCGACAACGATATTGTATGAGGACATATTTTGATGGAAGTGGATTTCTTTGACAAAGAGACCTAATTGAGTTTCAATTGATAAATGACGGACAAAAGTAGCTACACCCAAAGAAAGAACACTGGGAAACGAATGTGAACTATCTGCATTTTTGTTTTTCTTCCCGGGTTATTTATACCTTCTGAATCCAATTCTCCCTATGCAACAAGAGAACTGTTTGGTTCTGCAAACATATATTGTATCTAGGATATACTGCAACATATCTAACATATAAAGGACTGCTTGCCATCTAGGGGAGGAGGTGAAGGGAGGGAGGGAAAAAAATTGGAACAGAAACGAGTGCAAAGGATAATGTTGTAAAAAAAAAAAAATTACCCTGGCATGGATTCTGTCAATATAAAGTAATTATTAAATAAAAATTAAAAAAAAAAAAAAGAAACTAGGGGGAAAAGGAGCAAAAAAAAAGATTTAGGAATGATTTAATAGTCTTTTTTCTATATTTGACTAGCTGTTTTGGAGAGATTCTACTTTTATTTACTCCAGTAGGCAGAAGTAGGAACAATTCTTAAAAGTAGCAAGCAGATAGATTAAATGATGTAATAAAATTTTCTTAACAGAAAAAAAAAAAAGGTATATATATCTTGTCAGTCTTGTCTTAGGTAACTGTACTGCTCGCTTAATGGCCTTTAATAAAATTCTAGCCCCAAGCACTGGATAAGGAGTAAAACTTTGTTTTGGTTCTGCTGGGAGATTCACCCACTCTATCACACTGTCTTCTTGATGAAAGATTGCTGTGGGTGCCTCTTGTGTAGCAAAAACTGATATTTCCAAGGGTTTTTGAATGATTCTTTTTCAACTACATTGGATAAAGCCAGTTCAACTTCTCTCAAAGCCTCTTGAGCTTCTTTTGTAAGCTGGCATGATCAGTTTAAAGCATTGTCTCCCCTTAAAATGTCATAATCTGGGTGACTATCACCAGATTGCTTATTAGGAGTCTGATGCTACTATTTCTCCTGGTTGATAGTAACACATTGTTTACCTGTATTAGTGACTGGGATATTATCTACACATTCCCCAGTTTCCCACATCATTGTATGGATGGACACTGTTTTGTAAGTGCACTCAGGAGGTGAAATGGTCAAGCCTACTGTGCCTGGAGGCAAGGGATCTATAAGCTGGAGAGGAACAGATTTCACCTCTCCAGGAGTATCTCAGTTGTCTCAGCTGCATACAACTCTATTCTCCCCAATTGTAATCCCTTTCTCTCATCAGGTTACTTCCTGGCTGATTGATTGTATAATCCCTTTCTCTCATCAAATTGCTTCCTGGCTGATTGGTTATGTCTGGATATTGAACTTCTAGGCACTCTCTGGGTATAGCATCGGCTGCCATCATGCCCCAAGTATTTTTTGCCTTGGGCCCTGAGGTTGGGCCCCTCATCCAGTTTCCCTGAATCAGTCTACATTCTGATGCCCAATGGAAGCCTCTGTTGCATTTTGGACATGGGGTATTGGGTCTTGTTCTCTCACTCTGTTTTTCTCATTCTGTCTCTATGCCAACCTTGAGCTTTCAGGTGCCCTAGTTTACCACATTGAAAGCATCTACGAGTCTCTCTGGAAGTCTCTTGCCAAAAGGGACCCTGTCTTCCCATGCTGGGATCTTGGGAAGTCTGCATCATAGCCTGGCTATAAAAGATATTTGTGCTCACTGTGGCACAGATCTCATCTAAAGGAGCATCCTTGTGTAGTCCTAGTATAATTCTTCTACAAACCTCATTAACATTTTCTTTAGCAAGTTGCCTTATCAAAATCTCTGTTACTGCATTTTCACCATTAGTTCGTATGACAGCAGTCTGCAGATGACCCACAAAATCAGCAAAGGGTTCATTTGGCCCTTGTGTTATTTTTGTGAAGGCTTCACCCTTGTCGTTTTGACTGGGGAGAGAAGCCCACGCTTTAATAGCAGCAGCAGCAATTTGCTCATATGCTGCTATGGGGTAATTAATCTGTATTGAAATTTCTGCATAAGAACCTACACCTGTTAGTTGGTCACAGGTGATTGGAAGATTAAGTCCACTATGACTATTTTGTTGGGTTTGTATCCTACAGAGCTCACTATATTCAGAAAGCCACAAGTTTTATCCAGGTTCTAAGCATGTCCTTGCTATAGATTTCCAGTCCCTAAGGATTAAGACTTCATAAGCCAAATTCTGGAATAACGTCTTAACATAAGTTGATGTAGTCCCATAAAGAGTGCAAGCCTTTTTCAGGTCTTTGAGGATTTCTATATCAAAAGGAATGTATCTTTTACTTTCTTGACCTGAAGAGTTAAACTGTTGAATCAGAGGATACATTTCCTCCTTTCAAATCAGCTATATCCTGCTCTTCTTCTGTGGCTTTAAGTACTGCCTTTTGCAATCTAATTATAGGAGTGGTTGGATGCTGGGGGGGAGGAGCACCTCCCAGTACTCCTCCCCTCTTTATCCCAGAAGGTGGAGTTGATGGGGGCGTGTCAATAATCTGCTCCCCAGTGGGTTTGAAGCTGCCTTGTGAGAAGGAGAATCACCACGCCCTTCACCATGCCCTTGGACCTCACTTAAATCCTCATGCCCTCTGGTAATGTCATTAATCCATTCTTTGTCCTCTTCTTTTCCCTCACACTTCCTCATCTCGCTATTCTTAGAAGTTTTCTTTTTTCTATAACTTGCAGGATTCTGTAAGGCCAATTGTATTATGTTGTATGTATAGAATGCTTCCTTGGAAACTGAAAGAGGACCTTTTTCATTGTAGTATTCACATAGTTGATCTACCAGCTTCCAATTATCTAGCCCTATCTCTTCTTCCTTTAAGAATCAAGGGGAGTGCGCGTTCTAATGTACCTGAGAGTCTAGCAATCTGTTCCCAAGTTACAATTAAGCCTTGTCCCTTGATCAAGTTAAGCATGCTTTCTATAGCACCCCCTTGGGGCAGGGGTGGGTGTGAGGCTGGGGGAAAATCTTTTCCCAATATCTGCCCCATTGCAGCTAGAAAAGGTTACAAGTTTAGCCCTTAACAAAGTAAGTTCCCTGTTTATCTATTAAAATACTCGCCCTATTTCCTGGTCACCAGGGACATCAGTGAAATTAGGGTCCTTGGTCCACACGTTGGGCACCAACTGCGATGACCATATTAGCCCCCTGGGTACCTTAGAATCAGCTGGAGTCAGGATAAGCAAAAGTTCCTTGGTCTTTATTCTTAATCTTTAGAGGTAGGATTGAATTGGATAGAAGCAGAATCTCTGTGAGCTTCCTTCTCCTCGTCTACCGCTAAAGTGACCCTGGCTAGTCTTATTCTACCCTCAAATCTCCACGACCTTCCTTCTTCATCTCCCACCCAGAAGTGACTCTGGCTAGTCTTACTCCACCCCCTAGTCCCTCCTACAGTCCTCTGTATGCACCAATTGTCGAGCCAGCACAAGATAGTGGAAAGGGCCATTCCCCAGGCACATGCCCATATTGTCCAATTGGTAATTAGCTGTAAGTGCTTCGTTGTCTGATCTCAGCCCATTAATTCAAGAGTTTCAGCCCTTTACAAGAGATATTGAGGGAAGGTTTAACAAAGGCTCCAAGACTTTTTTTTTTTTATGACCTGGTACATTTCTGTTGCTACCTTGCCCTTCTATCCATCCCCGATGGAAGTTTCTCCTCAATAAACTGTGCCCTTGAAATCATGGTTGGCCCATTTATTTTTCCTATGGTACCTCTCTAAAGTCTTCTGTGATACTCTACACATAGTTCTTTTAAAAATATATTTTTATTCTGAAATGAGCAAATAGCAATAAAATAGACATTTTCACAAACAAAATAAAACAGAAAAGAGGATTGTATATGAAGTTACAGATCTCTATTGTGTTTTAATAATAATAATGATAAAGCTAAAATTATATAGTGTTTACATAGTACTATAATATTATGCTAAGAGTTTTACCAGTATGATCTCATTTGAACCTCACAAAAATCCTGGGAGGGAGATGCTATTGCTCTCTGCATTTTACAGATGAGGAATCTGCATACTGAAAATTAAAAAAACAATTTCATTAAGCAACTAAATTGATTTATGAACCAGGTTTCTACTCTCATCTAGGAGGCAAGATGATAATTTCTATAGAATTTTATGTCTTGTCCTGGCTAACACAGCTAATAAGTTTCCAAAGCTAGATTTTACTCCTGTTCCTAATTTGAGGTCTGGAACTCTATGTATTACACCAATTTTTAAGTATTCAGTAAATTAAGCCTGTAGCTCTCAATGCTGACCTGCTTGTCTATCTTCTATTTGTCCTTTCTTCTGTATTTCTGCATTTTAAAAAACGACTCCATGATTTTCTTTTTGTGCTTTTTTTAAATTTTTTTTTTTTTTGCTTACCCTATCATTATCCCCTTTTACCTTCTACCTCTCACATTCCATTAACAAATACACACATAAAGACACATATTCCTGTAAAATAATTTGCATATTACACTGATGTTTAAGGAAAAAAAACCTTTTATGATAGTGGTGGAGTATCTCAGTATCAATTCTGCTTACCAAAAACTAAAAAGCAATTTCATTAAACAACTGAATTTGGTACAAGTTATAAACTTGGTTTCTACCCTCATTTAGGAGGCAAGATGGTAATTTTCATAGAATTTAAGATCTGAAGGGTCCTTAAATGTGCTGTAGGCCAAATCCCAAATCTTAGGGCCAGAGAAGGGGAATGGCCTACCTAAGACTTGAATAGCAGAACCAGATTTCAGTTCCTCCTCTCCTGAATCCCAGCCCAATGTTTTAACCTATTTCACCCTTCCAACTTCAGCCCCAAGGAGCTTTTATTTTTGCAGCCCACAGGATCTCTGAAGAAGGAGGCTCTACTCACTCTGGGTCAGCTCCCACTGTAATTCCAGTATGACGTTACTTTCCTTTCTACTACCTGGTATCTTACTCAGCAGCAGCCCTCAATTCTGCCCATAGCATTTCCTTGAATTCTAAGAATATATTTCTCTTTCCTGGAAAAAAGCCCAAAGCAATGACCTAAGAGAGGCTTCTCTATGCCCACCTCCTTCCACCACCAATCCTGGCATTGTTCAATGCATTTTATCTTTCATTTGGGCCCAGTTTCTTGAAAAAAGCAAAACTAAGTTTTACAATTCTTCCATCACCAACCTTGGTAAGCTAGGGTAGCACAGAACTATTGTTATCCCTGGATAAACACCATGATATAGCATCCAAATTCTATTTCAGTAACTTAATTCCCAGGCATTTTAGGACTATTCTCAAACACTAAAGTTTTTTCCTTCCTTCCAGGGCCTGGATAGTTGCAGACAAGTAGGTCTTTCCAGGTACTCACTCTCCAATCTTCTGCCAGGTCAGCTCTGCTCAGGTAATCTGCACCACATCAAATACACATAGTGTGAATTCATTTTGGAAACTACACTGCTGTGGGAACAGGAAATCTGGTCTCAAAGTATATGAAGGGTCTGAAAAAACATCTCAAGCCTTATTATTCCTACCAAAAGATGACTCAAAATGCAATAGTAGTTATTAACCAAAAGGACTATACAATTTTAATAAAAACAATTTATACCTTTGCAGAGGGCATCCTTAATGAAGATACAAGGAGAAAATAAGCAGACTTTTGAAAATGATATTCTGTAATAGACAATATAAATAACTGAACAACACAATAACTGAAAGGAATAGGGAATAGATTTTACTATTTTTCTTGTTTGTAGATAATAAAATATTTTTTATTGGTAGAGCAGAACTCCAGCTTAATGCCTCTTCCAACAAATCTCAAGCCATTTCCCATGCATGTCAAAATCATACAAGACCTTGAAAGAGGTAATAGTAGAGATAACTTTTAAGGGACCCTCTTACTATAAATGTCAAATACAACATGAAACAAAGAAAAGTCTTTGCCATTGTCATGCAAGAAATCCAACACAGAATCCAAATGAAAGAGGGATTCCAGGTGCTCATATTTGTTGATGAAATTATAATGATTTAAATAAAACTAGGACTATTGTAATACCTATCAAAGAGTCTTAATTACTCAAAAGAATTTGAATTCATTCTCTTCATAGGAAAAACAAGGAAATAAAGAATTTTATTGTTCATATTGTGATAGTTAGAGATAATCTATAAAACTGTTCCATTAGTTTGTATGTGTGTCTGTGTGTATCCATCCACAAATATATACACATGTATCCATAAATACATATGTACATCTACATAGATTTATCCATTCATCCATATATCTTGGACAGACTCTGAATTGGACAATTAGTAGGGCTACAAGAAGGGAGTAGTTTATATTACACAATGCTTTTAACGCTACACAAAGCTTGTCCTTCAAACAAAGAGCCATCTTTCCCCTTCTCCCCCTTCTTCTAAACGAAATTAGCCTTCTAGGATTTAAAGATTTTGGCAATCTGACCTCTTTCAGCCTCTCCAACCTGTAAAGGGCTGAAACTGAGCAGATGCACTTGGACAACCAAGCACTTAAAGCTGAGTACTTATTGGACAATACTCTATTAGCAGATGCTTGGAAAATGGCCCGCCCCACTATTCTGTGCTGGCTGGATTTGTTGGTGTATACAGAGAATTGTAAGAGGGATTATTAGAGGGTGAGTAAGACAAATGAGAGTCACTTTTTGGCTGTGGAGAGAAAGAAAGAAGGTATGGAGATTCCTGTGTCCATTCCCCTGATTGCTACCCCAAAAGACCAAAAATAAAGATCAAGGGCTTTTGCTTCTCCCAACTCCTGCTGATTCTAAGGCATCCAGGGTGCTAACTCAGTCCTCACATTTGGTGCCCAATGTGTGGACCAAGGAACCTAATTTCACTGAAGTCCCTGGTGACCAGGATATAGGGTGAGTATTTTAATAGACAAACAGGGAACTTACTTTTTAAGGGCTAAACTAGTAACCTTTTCTAGCTGCAATGGGGAAGATATTGGGAAAAGATTCTCCCCCAGCCCTAGCTCCCTGCCCACCCCCACCCAAGGGGGTGCTATAGAAAGCATGCTTAAGTTGATCAAGGGACAAGGGTTAATTATAACTTGGGTGCAGATCGCTAGACTCTTGGGTACATTAGAACGCACATGAACCTGACCCCTGCCTTAGAGTATATGTCATATCTTAAATATTGAAAAGAAGCATGTCTTTGAATTTTTTCTGGAGTTATGTGTAATTTGTAGTTCCTTAGTGTTTCTTAAAGGAATAAGAAATAGGGCTATATAATTGGAAGTTGGTAGACAAAAAACACTTGGGGTATGATGGCAGCCTATGCTATACCCAGAGAGTGTCTAGAAGTCCAGTCCCCAGACATGACCAATCATCCAGAAAGCAATTTGATGGGAGAAAGGGATTACAATTGGGGAGAACAGAGTTGTATGCAGCTAAAACAACTGAGACTCCAGGGGGTACCCTGGAGAGGTGAAATTTGTTCCTCTCCAGCCTATGGATCCCTTGCCAGCAGGCACAGTAGGCTTGACCATTTCACCTCCTGAGATAACTTACAAAACAGTGTCCATCCACACATTGATGTGGGAAATTGGGGAAATGTGTAGACAATATCCCAGTCATTAATACAGGTATACAATGTGTAACTTATCACTCAGGAGAAGTAGTAGCATCAGATTTAATGATACAGACTCCTAATAAGCAATCTGGTGATAGTCGCCCAGATTCTGACTCCAAGCCACAAAATCCAGGAATATACTGGACAGTAGCTGTAACAACTGACCGACCTATGCTCACGATCTATATAAATGACATACAATTAGAAGGATTGGTAGACATGGGTGCAGATTGTACAGTCATTAGAGGTGCCATCTGGCCTAGTCACTGGCCAAAAACTAAGGCAGACACATACATGTCTGGTGTAGAAGGATCAATAGCAGCTGAACTTAGTGTTACCCCTTTGAGATGGACTTTTGAAGGCAAAACAGGAGTTTTTACTCCTTTTGTAGTTGAAAAATCTGCATCAATCTGTGGGGAAGAGACGTTTTACAACAATTAGGGTTAAAAAAAGTACTTCGGTTTTTTAAGCAGGGCTGCTGTTGAAGGCCTGCCAACACTTTTACCTGTTCCTATCCAATGGAAAACTGATACACCAGTGTGGATAGAACAATGGCCCTTAGGTAGTGATAAAATTCAGGCCTTATTAGGTATAGTACCAAAGACACTTACAACCTTCTCTGAGTCCTTGGAATTCCCCGATATTTGTTGTAAGAAAGAAATTTGGAAAATGGAGGATGTTGACTGATTTAAGAAAAGTAAATGAATAGATGGAAACTATGGGAACTCTTCAGCCTGGACTTCCATCTCCTATTCAGTTGCCTAGGGAATGGCCTCTTTGGGTTATAGACATTAAGGACTGTTTCTATTCTATCCCTCTAGATAAGGAGGATATGAAAAGATTTGCCTTTTCAGTGTCCAGCATTAACTTAGCTGAGCCTTATAAAAGATATGAATGGACAGTTTTGCCACAGGGAATGAAAAACAGTCCTACTGTGTATCAAATGTATGTTGCTGCTGCTCTTTCTTCAGTAAGAAAAGCATTTCCAAAAGTTATGTTATTACATTACATGGATGATATATTGGGATGTGCACCTGAGGAACAAATGTTAGAAACATGTCTATAAAAGACCATAGAAACACTAAGGAACTACAAATTACACATAACTCCAGAAAAAATTCAAAGACATGCTTCTTTTCAATATTTAGGATATGACATATACTCTAAGGCAGGGGTCATCAAACTATGGCCTGCAGGCCAGATGCAGCAGCTGAGGATGTTTATCCCCCTCACCCAGAGCTATGAAATTTCTTTATTTAAAGGCCCACAAAACAAAGTTTTTGTTTTTTACTATAGTCCAGCCCTCCAAAAGTCTGAGGGACAGTGAACTGGCCCCCTATTTAAAAAGTTTGAGTACCCCTGCCTAAGGTGCTTACAGTACAAAAACTTTCCTTAAGAACAGAGAAGCTAAACACCTTAAATGATTTTCAAAAATTGATAGGAGATATCCAATGGATGCGACCAGTGTTAGGCTTGACTACCTATCAGTTGCAAGCATTATTTGACATTTTAAGGGGAGACAGTGCTTTAAACTTGCCACGTCAGCTTACAAAAGAAACTCAAGATGCTTTAAAAGAAGTTGAACTGGCTTTATCCAATGTGGTTGAAAGAGTCACTCAAAAACCTTTGGAAATATCAGTTTTTACTACACAAGAAGCACCCACAGCAGTTCTTCATCAAGGAGACAGTGTAACAGAGTGCATGAACCTCCCAGCAGAACCAAAACAAAGCCTTACTCCTTACCCAATGCTTGTGGCTAAAATTTTATTAAAGGCCATTAAGTGAGCAGTACAATTATCTGGGATAAGACCTGACAAGATATATACATTTTATACTAATCCCACAAATTAATGTGTGCTGTGAGACCAATCCAGAGTGGCAAATTTTATTGGCCACAGCTCCAAATTTTACACACGGGTCCCCATTAAAGATAACCAGACTATTACATAATTGGCAATGGATTCTTGAAGAAAAGGTTTCTAAAGTTCCTCTTAAAGGACCAACTATTTTTACAGATGCGTCCAAACATAATAATTGTGCTGTGTACTCTCGTGACTTAATTCTAAAGAGAGTAGTCAGAACTCCTTTTCAGTCCACTCAGCAGAATGAATTGTATGCAATCATTTTAGCTCTTATTATCCAGGAGATAATACATTTAATATCTGATTAGGCCTATTCAATAGGTGTGATACAAAGAATTTCCATGGCCCAAATAAAATTTGTAGCCTCTAATATATATCAGCTTTTTAAGGAACTTCAACTTCAAGAGCAAGTGAGAAAGCATCCAGGTACAATTTATATCTTGCATGTCCACTCTCATAGTGGACTTCCAGATCCTATTTTTGATGGAAATTCAAAGGCAGATAGCCTTCTAACTATGTTGGCCAATACTCCTTTATTTCAGGAAACCCAAGAATCTCATTTAAAATATCATCAGGCTGCTCAAGCTTTATGTTTACAATTTGGAATAACAAGAGAGGAAGCTAGGAGCATAGTAAAAGCCTGTATAGCTTGTCTTCCCTTCCATGCTCCTACACTGCCTTCAGGGAAGCACCCTCGTGGTTTGAGACCCAATGAAATCTGGCAAATGGATGTGACCCCTTATAAATCTTTTGGTCGTCTTTTATCCATGTTGTAGTAGACACCTTTTCAGGATGCACTTTTGCAATACCAGCAGCAAAAGAGACAGCCCAGGTGTTCACTGAATTCCTTATCCAGGCATTTGCAATTATGGGTGTGCCATAAGCAATAAAAACAGATAATGGACCTGCATATACTTCTAAACATTTTGCACATTTTTGTGCACAGTATAAGATTTTACACATCACTGGCATACTCTTTAATCCTCAAGGACAGATAATAGTAGAGAGGAGAAATAGAGAGACATTAAGATGCTCCTCTAAAAACAAAAGAAAGGGAGAGCCACAGGTAACCTTAGAGAACTTCTAAATCTAGCTCTTTATACTATTAACTTCTTGATTCTTGACAAAGATACACTGGCTTCAGCAGACAGGTTTTATAACCCACCGGAAGGGCAGTGTCCAATATGAGTGGCTCCACTATCTTTAGATAATCATCAGGTGATATGGAGAGACCCAGAAAGTGGTAAATGGAAGGGACCAGATAGGGTAACTGCTTGGGGGAGAGGGTTTTCTTGTATCTCCACAGATGGAGAAGGAATCAGATGGGTGCCAATGAGCCATATTCGCCTTGCCAATTGGGGAGAGATGGAGCAGACTCTTGAAATGAAGGAGAATTCCCAAGAAACCCAGATGGTTCCATCTCTGACTGTGCCCACCACTGAAAGAGCCTGGCTATTATAGCGTTTGACTCAGGGACATAAAAAATTATTGGACTTCAAAACCCTCAGAAATCATTGGAATCCCTGAGACATAAAAAGATTGTTGTAGGACTTCAAAACCCTCAGGAATCATTGGATTCTCTGAGACATGATAAGATTGTTGTAAGACTTGAAAACCTTCAGGAATTATTTGAGACATGATAAGACTATTGTAGGACTTGAAAGCCCTCAGGAATCATTGGATTTTCTGAGAACTGATAAGACTGTTGCAGGATCTCAAAATCTGCAGGAATCATTGGATTCCTTAACACATTAAAAAGACTGTTGCAGGACTTCAAAAACTTGTGGGTATCACTGGATTCCCTGACATGTGAAGCAATGGACAATAGATTAGTTTTGGACTATTTCTTGGCTGCTGAAGAAGGTATATGTGTGACTGCTGTTTATATACTCTCCTTCTGAGACTTCTGGAAATCTTTTACAACACCATGTTGATTTATATTGTTTGTTTTATCACTACTTGCATATACAATTCATGTTTGTTGCACCACATTAAGCCTGCACTGACTGAGGGGAGGGTCATCACTAATAGCCTGTGTTATTGCTATGTGCTTGTGTAATACCTCCCATGTTGATGGGTTTGTGCATTCCTGTTTCTAATAAGACCTTTCAGCCCACAAACCCACTAGCAATTTCCACTTCCCTTTGGTGCTTTTCATCTCTCTTCCTGAGAAATCAGAGAGGGTGTGAGTACCTCCTTTTTGGGGTTCTCACCTCCTTGAGAAGTCAGGAATGCAGTGACCACCTGTTTTCTAAAACAAAAGAAAGTGGGAGATATAAAGGACTGAAACTCAGCAGATGCACTTGGACAACCAAGCACTTAAGGCTGAGTACTTATTGAACAATACTCTATTAGCATATGCTTGGAAATTGGCCCGCCCCACTATTCTGTGCTGGTTCAATCTGTTGGTGGAGACAGAGAATTGTAAGAGGGATTAGAGGATGGAATAAGACAAGTGAGAGTCACTTTTTGGCTGTGGAGAGAAAGAAAGAAGGTGTGGAGATTCCTGTGTCCATTCCGTAACTGTTACCCCAAAAGACCAAGAATAAAGATCAAGGGCTTTTGTTTATCCTGACTCTGGCTGATTCTAAGGCATCCTGGGTACTAACTCAGTCCTCACACCAACTTTCTTCTACCTTACTTCTCTGCAAATTCTATGATCCTTTGACACTAAGTTCACTTCCTCAAATTGGTTAATCCATCTTGCACCTCTTGTGACTTTGCACTGGTCATTCTTCTGAGAAGCTAATGGCTTCTCCCTTTCAGATTTCAAATGAGAATGAGGTTCAAATGCCTTTTCCTGTATTTTCTTCTATGTTATAAAACTTTTCCTTTTATGCCTCTTTTATATGAGATAATTTCTCCCATTTCTCTTTTTCCTTCCTCCCAGTACATCCATCTTTCTCACCCTTTCCTTTTTCTTTTAGATCATCCCAATATAATAAACTCTAAGTAGACTCTTAAGTAGACTGCCCTAATGATCTATTGATGATGAAGTTCTTAGGAATTATACATATTATCTTCCCATACAGGAATGTAACCAGTTTGTCCTTATCAAATTCTTTATAGTTTCTTACTCATGTTTACATTTTTATGCTTCTTGAGTATTTGAATGTCAATTTTTATTTTAATGTCATTTTATCTATTCAGTTCTGGTCTTTTCATTAGGAATGTTGGAAGTCCTCTATTTCATTAAATATTCATTCCCCTGCCCCCATTAGATTATAGTAGGTTTGCTGAATATTGGTTATACTTTTGCCTTCCAGAATATCATATTCCAAGTCCTCTGCTTCTTACTAGAGGTAGCTTCAAAATCTTGTTTGATTCTGATTTTCATTCCACAATATTTGAATTATTTCCTTCTGTCTTGTTGTACTATATTTCTCCTTGACCTGGGAGCTCTGGAATTTGATTATAATATTCCTGGAAGTTTACATTTTGAAATTTCTTTTGGGAGATGATCAGTGAATTTTTTTTCAATTTTAAGTTTGTCTTCTGGTTCTAAATTTTCTGGGTAGTTGTCTTTTTTTTTTTTTTTTTTTAATCATGGCTTTCAGATTATCTAATAATTTTTAAATTATTTCTCCTTGATCTATTTTCCAGATCAGTTGTTTTTCCTATGATATATTTTCTATTATTTTCCCCATTCTTTTGACTTTTCATGTCATACATAATTGTTAGCTTCCACATGCACCATCCTAATTTTTAAGGAATTATTTTTTTCATTGAGGTTCTATACCTTTTTTTCATTTGGATATTCTGATTTTTAAGGAATTATTTTTTTCAGTATGTTTGTGCTCCTCCCAGCTGTTTTTTCATAATTTTCTTGCATTTCTTTCTACAATTTTTCTTCTACTACTCTTTTTTAGTTTTTTTTTTTTTTTTTTTTTTTTTTGTTCTTTAAAAAAAAAAAGCTTTTCTAATGTTTGTAGCAGCCCTCTTTGTGTGGCCAGAAACTGGAAATTAAGTGGATGCCCATCAATCGGAGAATGGCTGAATAAAATGTGGTATATGAATGTTATGGAATATTATTGTTCTGTAAGAAATGACCAGCAGGATTTCAGAAAGGCCTGGAGAGACTTACATGAACTGATGCTGAGTGAAATGAGCAGGACCAGAAGATCATTATATACTTCAACAACAATACTATATGATGATCAATTCTGATGGACAAGGCCATCTTCAACAATGAGATGAACCAAATCAGTTCCAATAGAGCAGTAATGAACTGAAACAGCTACACCCAGCAAAAGAACTCTGGGAGATGACTATGAACCACCACATAGAATTCCCAATCCCTCTATTTTGTCCGCCTGCATTTTTGATTTCCTTCACAGGCTAATTGTACACTATTTCAAAGTCCGATTCTTTTTATACAGCAAAATAACTGTATGGATATATATACATATGTTGTATTTAACTTATACTTCAACATATTTAACATGTGTTGGTCAACTTGCCATTTGGGGGAAGAGGTGGGGAGAAGGAGGGGAAAAGTTGGAACAAAAGGTTTTGCAATTATTAATGCTGAAAAAATACCCATGCGTATATCTTGTAAATAAAAAGCTATAATATAATAATAAAAAAAAAGCTTTTCTAAGAATTTTCCTTGGGGTTGTGTTCAATTTGTATTTTTCTTTGAGGCTTTGTTTATAGATATTTTCAAGTCATTGTCTTTTGAGTTTGTGTCTTGAGCTTTCCTGTCACCACAGTAGCTCTTTGTGGTCAGATTCTTTTTGTTGTTGTTACTAATTCATTTCTTCTGCCTATTTCTTAATTTTGGACTTAGTGTTAGGATTGGGCTTATTTTATTTCTAGAGTGTGGGAAGGGGACTGTTCTGAACTTTAGGCTTTTATATGCCCTGGTTTCAACTTTAGGTCTGGGGGTCTTCATTGCTTCCAAGGTTGTGTGACCCTTGTGTGATCCAAGGTCAGTGCCCTCTGTCTGGGCTCTGATCCTTAATTAGGTCAGACCTCTGATTCCTCCTAATCACAACTCCCCTCTCACCTGAAACTGCTTCCCAGACTCAGGTAGAGCTCTGCTCCCCTGAGACTAACTGCTACAGTTCCTCTCTGCCTGGGAACTGCAACACGTAATTGGGTAATTGGTAATAGAGTGGCTAAATGTTCCCAAGCTTGGTATTTTTTAGCTATACCAAGTCTTAGCACAGTGGCCCTTTGTAATTTTTTTTTCCTGACCAAGTGTTCAATCTACTTAACATCTCTGGGTACTGACCATTCTGCTGTCTCAAAATACCATAGTTTGTGTCATTTCCACCAGTCTGTGTTTCTGCTCAGTCCCTATCCCAGTGCATGAAGACCTCTCTTTCTGATTTCCTAAATTTTTCTAGACTCATTTTGACAGTTTATTGGTTGTGCTGCTTAGAATTTGATTTGATGTGCCTTTATTTTGCCATCTTGACTTCATCCCTCTTTCCTGTCTTTTTACTACTAACATTTAATTTTTGTTTTTGTTTATTGTAGTAAGCTTATTTATTTTTAATACATATTGCTTTATGATTCAAGTTGGGACAAAAAATCAGAGCAAAAAGGAAAAACCATGGGAGAGAGAAAAATAAAAACAGAAAAAAGAAGTGAACATAGTATGTGCTGATTTATATTCTGTCTCCTTAGATCGTTTTTCTGGATGCAGATGGCATTTTGTGTCCAAATTATATTGGGATTGCTTTGAATCACTGAACTACTGAGAAGAACCAAGCCTTTCATAGTTGATCACTGCAAATTCTTGCAATTATTGTGTACAGTGTATTCCTGGTTCTGCTTATTTTGCTCAGCATCAGTTCATGTAAAATTTTCCAAATCTTTCTATGATCATCTTGTTCATCAATTTTTTAAAGAATAATTTTCCATTATCTTCATTTACCACAGCTTGTTCAGCCATTCTCCAACTGATGGACATCCACTCTTTTTCCAATTCTTTGCTACCACAAAAAGAGCTGCTACAAACATTTTTGCACATATGGATCCTTTCCTTTCCTTTATGATTTCCTTGGGAAACAGACCCAGTAATGGCACTACTGGTCACACTTATGTTTTGTGTAGCATTTAAGTTAATGCTTAATAAATACTTATTGATTCTTGGTTGATCTGACTGGTAATCATGGAATACTCCAGTTTCTGAAGAATTAAAGTTGAAATCCACCCAAAGAGCAATGGAGAGGTGACTGGTATGTGTCAGCAGGTTATTTATATAGTACCAAGGAAGAATACAAATGAAATCATGGTAAAGGTGTCATTAAAAAGATTTATGTTTTTCTAGATACAAAAGTGGGTTGGCCATGTAGCTAAGTGAGAAATAAGCAATGAACAATCATACCCTTCACTGATATCCAATTAATAGCAAGAGATAGAGGATGGCCCTTCACATATGGGAAGACCTTTTAAGGATGTTTTATATTAGGGAATTGACAACAAGTTGATTCATACAAGTTAAAAATATATAAACAGATTAATATCTCTGCCATTGGAGGAAATATGTTTTTACAACATCATAAATTTATATATGAAAAATTTTTTAAACTGATGGGGGTATTTATGATTTTGAATATATAACATTAAAATAATATGAAACATTAGAAGTATTTGGGTCAAACTTCTTTTAAAAATCCCAGACATATAACAGTTGAAGATTTCACTTTTTCTGGTCAATTGAGTAAACAGATTCTCGGAAAAATTGGTTATGATTTTTGGTTATTTTGATATGGCCAATAATTGGGTTGACTGTGCCATTTTCTGAATTTGTTTGCATACTTATATATACCCACATTCAGAATATATGAATCAACCAAACAACAGGTAAACATTGATACAATCCTTAGAAACATCAAGGTACAAAATCAAATGTCGCTGAATAGAGGAAAACAAGCAAAAGAATTGAGTTGCTGGGATCTGTTGATTGGTTGCAGATTTTACATTTTGCTCAGTGTAATTTTGAATGTTAGACTGCGTTTTGAGCCCAGACACTTGGGAAAAACAAAGTTGAAATTTCCTTCCTGTTTATGACAATTTAACCAGCTATATTGAAAGAGGTGTGTTGTGTTTGGCTCCTTTTAAAAGTTACAATCATTCATAAGCCTCGTCGTCGTTCAGTGATATGGGAAAAACAAAACCCCAAGCCGTTTTGGCTGCTGACACAGCACCTCTGTCTGCCAAAGAGTCAGGCTCCAGAAGCAAAGTACCCAGTCTAGGGGCTCAAAACCCAGACCCCTCCGCTCTGGACTAACGAAGACCGGCAGCTTGACAAACACACCCAAGAAAATTACTCCAACATGTCCGACCTGCCCGAGGACGTGGCAGGCCTGTGCCAGCCAGCAGAGGGCGATGGCACTGCTTGGTCGAGGATGGAGGCAACTTTCCAATTTTTTACCAAAAGGATTTCATAGTCTTAGAGTTGTAAGGAACTGAAGAGGTTTTAAAATCTCTCCTCGTCTCATTTTAAAGTGAGGATATTGTGAAGCGGAGAGGTTAAATGACGAAAAGCACCGAGTTTTTCTACGAACAACTCTGAGCGCTACGCTGGGCTTCCGCCATTTCCGGGACTTCTCTCTAGCTGTGGGGATTGTAACTGATTAGAAATGTGAGGCTGAGGTAGAAGCGAGAGAGGTTATGAGGAAGCAGGCGGGGGCGGGGCAACCACTTCCGGTGAGGGAGTTTGATCCTTAAAAGCTTGACTTCTTGAGGCTCTATGATGTATCTTCCCGGAAGTGTTCATTTCTCGGTTCCATTTGTGGAGCACTGTTGTACTTTGTGTGGCTAGATGTTGTGGAGAAAGCTTTGTCTGGGGCCTTTTGATCCTTTCTGCTGAGCCCTTGATGTTGTGTCAATGGATGCGCAATCAAGCAACAATTTAATGAGCTTATTGTGCGACGCAGGTTTTTTCAGGGCGACAGCAGAAACCTGAGCAGTAATAATTTAAAAAAAAATCATCCTGATCCGTTCTGATGGACGTGGCTCTTTCCAACAAGGAGGCGATTCAGGCCAGTTCGAATGTTCTTGTGATGATCTCTGCACGTAGAGAGAGTTGTGGAAACTGAATGTGGATCACAACATAGCAGTTTCACTCTTTTTGTTGTTGTTTGCTTCCATTTTATTTTTTCTCTTTTTGATTTGATTTTTCTTGTGCAGCAAGATAATTGTATAAATATATATGCATAACATATATTGGATTTAACATTTATTTTTATCATGTTTAACATATATTGGATTGCTTGCCATCTAGGGGAAGGGATGGGGAAAAGATGGAAAAAATTGAAACACAAGGTTTTGCAAGGGTTAATGTTGAAAAATTATCCATGCATATATTTTGAAAATTAAAAAGTTTTAATTAAAAAATCATCTTACAAAGAAGGTATTAAATTATAAAATTTCTTATACAAGGCTTTTTTTTTTTTTTAATAGTTAATATTTCTTGCTTCACTCAAGGGATAGCTAGGTGGTACATTGGGTAGAGCATTGGGCTTGGTATCAGGAAAACTCAGCTTCCCGAGAGTTCAAATCTGGCCTCAGACACGTAGTAGCTTTGTGACTCTGGGTAAATCACTTTACCCTTTTTGCCTCAGTTTCCTCATGTGTAAAATAAGCCGGAGAAAGAAATGGCAAACTATTTCAGCATTTTTGTCAAGAAAACCTTAAGAAAGGTCACAAAGAGTTGGATGGGATTAAAAACAACTGAACAGTAACAACTTCCCTCTGGTCTTCTAACTGTGGCCACCCTCTTCTTTTAAAACCCTTGGAACACCAACTGGTTGGATAGAATTATACCCATAGAACTAGAGACTACTAGAATAAAAAGAGGTCTTAGAGATAATTTTGTTCAAGTCCCTCATTTTATAGATAAAGAAACGAAACCCTGAGAGTGTAAATAATTTATCAAAGGTCATGGAATTAATTCGTGGCTGAGCCCAAAATAGAGGCCAGGCCTCCTCATTTCTGGCTCAAAATACATCATATATCTTCCTTGGGGCTACTATGTCACTTCTACATTCATGGGTCTTATGATGTATAATGTATATTTTCCCTACCAGATGGAAACTTTTATAGTGACATTTTTAAGCTTTTGGCTTAGAATTGATCATTTAGGACATAAACTTGGATTGTGTTATATAAAGACACAAATTTTTCAAGATTTATTGCAAGGTTGTACTGTTGCCAGGAGACACATTGTAAACTATAGAACCTATTTCATGAGTTAGTTTATATAGTAGAGCCCAATAAGTACCTCTCTCTATATGATATTAAGTCTGTATATTTATTAGTCATCTCAGAACCAAAAGGCAGGCAGCTGGTCCCACATTTTCCAATGTGTCATAGAAAAGGGCTTTGTACCATTTTTAATCCTTCCTTGTGTAGCCAGAGAGGGAATGTTCTATCTCATACCCTTTGGCATTTCAAATGAGCTAGGTCCCAATCTTTGGTCACAAAACTATTATATTTTGGAAGAAGAATTTGAATCCAGGTTTCTTGGCTCCATGTCCATTTCTTTTATGGTTCAAGGCCTACTTAAGCTATGATATGCTTCCTATTATAAATCCCTCTCTCCTGCTAATACATATATATCTGACATCTTTGAATATCTAATAATAAAACAGGATACAGATTTATATTTTCTCCCAGTAATTGGCAAAAAGATATGACATGACAAGTATATATATATATTTATATATTTATAAAAACACACATATATATTTGTATGTATGTACAAATATATATGTACACACACACACACACACACACACACACACACATATATATTTAAACTAGATAAATCTTGCCTTGGTTGGAAATATAGCCACAGCTCACAGGTCCAAGCCTACTCCCAATCAGCACTGAATGTTTGACTTGCTTATTTTGCTATGTAGGTCTTTTTGCCTCTTCTAAGGCAGTTTGGCAGTTTCCTGCTCTGGGAGCTTATAAAATTTGTGCTAGAGTCAGTATAGGCACCTGATTGATTTCAATCCTATTGCAGCCTAAAATTCCTGAGTTCAGAAAAACCACCATTTCAGCCTCCAGTGGTAGCTGTTACAGGTGTACTCAGGCACCCCAAGCAATTTTTTTTTAATTTAGTGCTCTATAAAAAGGTTAATTGGTGCCTTTGAAAATGCAACTGTCACTGTCTTGTTTTTTCCTGACAATTTAAAATTATGCTAAATTTTGATGAAACAAAATCCAACCTCAGACATAAAGGTCCATTTTGGTTACAGTTAAGGCAAGACCAGAACTCCTTCCCCCCATTTCTTAGTGGTGACACAGGACAGCTAAGACTCATCTGCCCTGATTGGTATAGGATGTGTATACAGACAATACTTTATAGAGAGATGTGCTTATTGGCCTCTACTACACACACACACACACACACACACACACACACACACACACACACTCATTCTCTTGTTGAAGAAGTTAGTATAAGTTACTGAACCTATGGACATAACTGAAAAGTAATAAATTAACCGAAACCAATCTCATTCAGTTCAATATTCATCATGGCCAACTTCTTTTTGGCAATAATCTTGGTCATGTTTCAGAAGCCATATTCTACATGTGTTTGTGGCTTCCTTGAAAAGCTGGCAGTCCTTTAAATGATGATGTAAATACTTTTAACCATTGCAAGAGGTACTTTTAATCAATGCAAGAGGTACTTTTCTGGTTTCTTTTAAACTTGGTAGACATCAAAACTCTGAGTTTGTATCATAGTCTAACGTAGGATAATCTGTTTTACCATAAAACTCCTATCTGACATCTTTGAATAACTAATAACAAAACAGGATACAGATTTATATTTTCCCCCAGTAATTGGCAAAAAGATATAACATGGTGGAATAATCATTAGATTTGTAGTCAAAAGAACTAGATTCAATTCCTACTGCTGTCACTTATTAACTATGAGATCTTGACTGTGGTTTATCTTTCTAAGGTTCCTCATCTATAAAATGAATAAGCTGTAACAGGTAGCTTTTGAGATCACTTCCAGGTTTAATCTGTTATTCAGTTGACAATTGCTGAGAGTTTTTGGTAGGTGGGCTCTTTTCTTTCTATTCTATTCTAAAATAGCAGTACAATAGCCTGAACAGTTCATGATTATTTTTTTTGGTTTGGAAGATATGATTTGATAGATTTTATTACATATGTTTATTTATTATTCCACTAATTACAATTACATCGATAAGCAAAGGATTGAACAGACTATACTAACTAAACCTTACATACACCCTCAACTTTGACTCCTACATGAGGTTTCTTCACATTAAATTTCATATTTATTTGCTAAAGTGGGTGTATTGCTTCTGTCCATGTTTTACCTTACAATATACATCAGAGTATGTGTGCACTGGAGGCCTGCACTCTTAAATTGGAACCATGTCATTATTTTTCTTTTAAGTGGCACAGATTCAATATCCCACACGTTTCCTGCTTCCTCCACCTCCACCTCATTACCACTTCCTTACAGCTTCACTTTTTAGACAAGTTTCCTCATTACGTCTGTTATGGGATGTGGGATGGAGGGAAGTTCTTCAATAAAGGCTTATATTATGTGCTTATTTGTATATGTCTCTCAACTATATAAACAATAGTAAGTTTTCTTGAAATAAAGTTTAGATTCTTTGTGAAAAAAAATTTTTTTTTTTTTGGTGGAAAAATAAAGGAGTACAAAGGTACCACTGCTTTGAATTGTTGTGCCACAGTTCTCTTTAACTGTTCTGACTCAGTTTCCCTGTACTAGTTTCCTTGCACTAGTCCTGACTGAGTTTCTCTTTATTGCTCTATCTCAGTTTCCTTAACTGTTCTGCCTCATCTCCTTAGTTGTAAAACCCCGCTCTGTCCATTAAGACTGAGGACCATTTACTCTAAGATTATAAATTGTCAATGTAAGACTCAAGATAAAGAGGAGATCAGACTTCCTGGTTCCTTCTGCTTTCAGGAATTTGTGACACTATCCCTCTAAAATATTCCAAAAGATAAGACTATCCTCTGATACCTCATTGACATCTTTACATCTGTTTATTCAGATATCTCTGACTTTGGCTTTATTCAGACATCCCTGACTTTGGCTTTTAGTAAGAATTTATGGCCTCCCCCCATCCTGACAGAACCAAATGGGTCTGTGAAGAAGTTTCCCGCTTCTGTCTCCTTCTTTGTTTGTAAAAGGTATTTATGGATTTAGGATTCTCCCATTCATCGCTGGATGCTTTGAGACAAGAGTCCTGTCCAGTCAATTATGTTCTCCAATTAATATTAAAAACTCTCTAATCTTTCTCCTGCCTCAGTTTCTCCAGCATTACAGAATCCCAGGCAAGATCAAGAATTGATCATCTTTCCTACGAATGTGCAGGACTGCTCCCTTCCCATTTTCCATTTCTATTTCAGGAATTGTCAATGAAATCTATATTAGTATTGCTTCTGTGAAGGACTGGGCATTCTGTTGCCTATGGCACCCAGTGAACTGAATTTAGTGGACTGGCTAGGTCAAACTTGCCTTCTTTGGCCACTCCTCCTTTCTTCATAAAGCAAATCCATATCAGTTTATTGCTCCTGAGTCTCTATTCCCTGATATCTTTCCACTAAACTATCTGAAACCCATTCTATTGTTAATAAACTACCTTTTATATTAGAGATATGTCTTTCCCTCAGAATTATTTTGTAATGTTTTGTAATTAATTTTCTATATGTGCTTGATTTCCCTTCTTGAGAGCAAGAACTATTGAATTTTTGGTTGATGTCTTCAGTGTTTAACACATTGCTTAATAAAGGCTTGTTGAATTGAAAAACAGTTCCACACAATTCCAAAACACTCATTTCCCTTGCACTGATCGACAAATATTGATTGAATGAAATTATCATTATTACTTCATCAGTTCATATTTTAAAGAAGTATGGGGTATGCTTACTTGTATAATATTGTAGTTTCTCTACTTAGAGTATTCAATAATTATTTGGTATAATCTTACAATTGTAACTGTTCTACCTAGATACTTTGTAGGATACATTTGTTTGTTTTTAATTTGTTGTCATTCTCTCCCACCATGCAATCTGATTCCATTCAAATCAACAAGCCTTTATTAGTCACTTTTCCACATTGAAATGCTAGCAATACACAGACAAAAAAGAAAATATGCTTTGTATTCAAGAAGCTCATAGTTTACTGGAAAGAAATAATATGTATATAAACAAATCAATGCAAAGTAAATACAGAATAAAGTACTATAAATAGAAATACTTTATATTGCACTTTGTAGTGTTGAGCTAAGTTGGAAGGACATCAACAAATGAAGGGATGCAGGAAAGCCCTAGGTAGGAGTTGATTGACACTGAAACTAGGCCTAGAAGTAAGCTATGGAATCCAACAAGCACAAGTGTAAAGGGAAAACATTCCCGTGTGTGTGTGTGTGTGTGTGTGTGTGTGTGTGTGTGTGTGACAAAGACCTGGTGGCATAAATGGAGTGATATATATAGGGATGAGCAAGTAGATCAGGATAGTTGGAATATAGAGTTTGTGAGGGGGAGTATTTGAAATCAGCCTGGAAAAAATAGTTTGGAACCAGATTGTGAAGGCTTTTAAATGCTAAATGGAGAAGTTTATATTTTATCCTAGAAGCTATAGAGGGTTATTAAAGTATATTGAGCAGGAGAGTGACATAGTGAGATATGCCTTAGAAATCTCTATTTGATAGCTATACAGAGGACACATTACAGAGGAAAGAGGCTTGAACGAATTAAGTGATTGTATTAGTCTGAGCAAGAAATCATAAATCATGATGGGTAGTCATAGGAAGAGAGGGAAGGGGACATATGTGAGATTTTTGTAGAGATAGACTCAATAAGATGTGGAAACTTATTGGATAAGAAGTATGCAATAGGATAAAGAGTTGAGAGTGATTTCTAAGTTTTGAACCTGGGTGACTAAAGGTGATTTTGTCCTTTACAGAAATAGAATATTAGGAATAAAGGTAGGTTTTAATGTTGAATTTATTCTATGCCTTTTGGTGAGAGGGAGAGAAAGGAAATGCTTGCTAAATGAAAAAAAATTAAGAAGCAAAAAATAATAAAATAAGAAATAGAGAGTAGTAGATTAATATATCTTTTTCTTTTCTATCATATCTATAGAAATGTTATTCCCCTCCCCCTTTTCATGTTTGTTAATGGCAGAATTTTTTTAAAAAGAGTGTTTCCAGAGGGAAGACAATGATTTGTTGTTTATGATATGCAGATGGAGAAGTTCATCATAAGTCATGTGGGATTAGAGCTCAGAAGAGAGATGAAGACTGAATTTGAAGAAATGAGTCATCAGTAAAAAGATGATAATAAAAATACATAAAAGCTGATGAATTCACTAAGGAAAAATGTAGTAAGAGAATAAAAGAAAATTTTACTAGTCCAGAGTTCTGATGTTCACCCATCTGATGTTCATTCTTAAGAGCCAAAATATGCATGATCATCCAAAAAGGGATACTTAGAAGGAAGGAGGAAAAAGTGGCATCATTAGAACCCATAGAAGAGAAATTATCTAGAATAAAGAGAGAATCAAGAATGTTGAAAACTATAATAAGATCAAGAAGTAAGAGGATAAAAATAGGCCTTAAGGTCAAGGATTAAGACATCATTGGTTGCCTTGGGAAACCTCAATTACAACTAAATTGTGAGTTAGTGCACAAATTAAAATTAATTAAAATTGAGTGGTGTGTAAGGAAATAACAATGAATATAGACAGCTTTTTCCAGGAGGTTGACTCTTTAAAGGAAGAGAAATACAGGGCTATATCTTGAGAGGATGGCAGGTTCCAATGGACTTTGATTTTTTTTTTTTTTTTTAAATAGGAGAGATTTGGGCATATTTGTAGGTCTAAGAAAGGGAGATTAGACAAAAAGAAAAGGCTAAGGGAGCACAAGGACACAAGAAGAAGGTTGACCTTATCAAAGAGAGGATTTATCACTTTAATACTATAGAAAAGAATGGGGGATAATGTTGAGGGAATTTGAACTGTGGAATTGGGAAGAAGAAGGTGAACATGAGAATTTGTCTCAATTCTTTGACTAACGAGTCTAGGTCTTCAACTGTGGGGAAGGATGAGGTGAAGAAGGAAGTCTGCAAAGTTTGAGGAGAGAAGAGAATGTTTGTGTATGGGTGTGGGACTGTGGTATGCTGTGTTGTTTTGTCCATGTAGGTTATATGTGTCTGTCTAGATGTGGCTTACAGTGAAGTAAGAATAAATATCTCAAGAATCTCCTCCCTTCTACCCTCTTCTCCAAGGGAGATTTTGCTTCCTGTCAGGAAGGAAAGCAGGGGTTTGGGACCAGACACTGACCACTCTGTTCTCCTCAGAAAGAAAAGGTACTCTGCTTGAGTTATATCTAATCCATTAAATATTGTTAGTCTAGAGAAAATGACTTCAAATTGAAATCCTGAGATCAAATACTTAATGGGGAAGGACTGCCTTAGCTATATATTAAAGACTTGATTCCCTTCCTACTAAATTCTGGTTCTATAATGAATACATGTAGTTAATAATGAATTAACTCATTTATCCAGCTTGATAACAAAATGGACATCATAGAAAGCATATATAGAGGTATATATATCAATCAATACATAAAGTAAATGAACTCTCCCTTTGGGAGTGATCAAACAACTCAAACAAGACAGATTCCTAGATCTCACCCAAAGGGAAATTTCTAAAAGTCTCTGATACAATAAGCTAAGAATAGGGACATGATCCAAGTCCCTGCTACATGTTGGATTCTTCCCAGAGTCTTTCTATTAGAGGAATAGGTTTTGATTAGAGAAAAACTTTGGGAAATAGTGAGAGAAGAATAGAGTGGCTAGGATAAAATTATGATGTATACCCATCCTAGGAGCTATGACATCCTTATCATCCAGGAAAGGAGACCAAAAAAAAATTGGTCAAACAGGAGGAGAAAATCCAGAGTGGAGATTGTATCTTTTCCCTATTCTTTACTTTTTTTTTTCTCTCTTTGCTAACTATTTCTCTCTTCCTTCTCAGAAACTTTTAGAGGCCTGAGGAGACTCTAAAAGTAAGTTTCTTCTTGTTTGAAGGTGGAATTCAGAAGACTGGAATCTCTCTTCTCTTAAGCTCTTACCAACTTCACTCCCAAGCAGACACGAAATAGTGAGTAATCAATCTCCCCCAAAGAAGAGGCTTGTGCAAATGGTCATTTTAGCTTAGGATATGTTTGGAATAGTTGTCATGGCAAGTGTGATAGTCAATCAAGGAAGGGTAAAATGGGGAATGGTTGAAAGTGAACTTAGAGTTGAAATGATGCCCAGTTAAAGGTAAAGAGCTATGGAAGTAATTGAAGAAAATAGTAAGATAAATAATATATTTAAGAAGGATGAGGAACAGGATAGATGGACAGAAAGGAAGTTATGGTTAGATAGAGAAATCCAAGTCTTTCATGTCAGATAAACATTTGTCAATTGTGATGAGATAAAGAGAACAGTTATTCCTGTGTGTGATTGAATTGGAATGAAGATTCAGGACACAGGAGTTGAAGATGATGAACTGAGAAGTCAATTGTTTGAAGGGATGTCAATATTTATACTAAAGTTCCCCATATTTGCTGGCAGAAATTGGGGTAGAGAGGAAAATTGTCAGCTAGGTGATGAATTCCTTGAGAAAGTAAAGAAAATGACAATGGAGCTGATTCAAAACTTCCAAAAGTCTCTGAATGGATGATGTGATCTTCAAAGGAGAAGGTGCAGAGTTAATGGCTACAAAGAAGGGATCAATAAATGACTATAAAGAGTAAGGAAGACATTGTTCATCTCTTTAGGCCCATTTTTTTGGGGGGGAGTGTTGGAGATTTGGGGTAGTAAAGAAAATACATCTCGCACTGGAGAGGGTGACCAAGGATACAGTGTTGTATGGTAAGACCTAAGTTTCTGTGACTACAAAAAGATGGAAGGAGTTTGAGAGGAAGAAGTCAAATATGAAAGGCAGTTTACAAACACTGAAAAAGGTTGACAGGGAGAAAAATATAAATGAGAGAGCATAGTAAAAGAGGGAAGTCTCTCTATATGTTTGGTTGGGTCTTGGAAAATGAATGTTGACAATATTGTTACAATATCCAACAGGGATCCAAAATCATCTGGGTTTATGTGGATAGATTTAGGGGGCCCATAACTTTAAATGAGAAAAATATATATATATATAGCTTTCCTAGCCTATACCTGAAATTTAGCATTTCCCTCAATTATGAATGTAGGCAATGAAACATTATTCCAAAAAAAGGGGTCCATGAGCATCACTAGACTGTCAGAAAGGTAGATGACAAAAACAAACAAGCAAACAAATCAAAAAACAAAACAACCCTCCTGACCTAATTAATCCTTCTTGTTTATTGATATCACATCTGTACTGGGAAAATATATACTCCCAAATTGAATAGTTCTATGCAGAATTCCCATGCCCCCTTCAATCCTTTTTTGTTTGTTTGCTTGTTTGTACATCACTTTCCCTGGTTTACCTGGACAATCCAACATTTTATTTTGCTGAGGTTGCAGAAATAGCCCAAATGTGAAATTTATGTGAGTACAATGTGAGTTCTCTGTAATATTGCAGGTTAGCACCTTGTCTTAGCTTAATTGTCCAGATTATTGACAGATTAAGTGATTGCCCAGGATCACATAACCATTTAATGTCAGAAGCAGGACTTGAATGCAGGTCTTCTTGGCTCCAAGGCCAGCTCTTTAGACATTATATTACAATGCTTCTTCAAATATAAAATTAAATTTATGAAATAAAATTCTACTTCATAGATTCAGTTGTATTCAAAGTTACTTTAAATTTTGCTTTACATGGAAGATGTCCTATTTAAAGTATTTTTAAATGTCCTACAAATAAAAAGAAAAAGGGGGAAAAGTAAAGTTAAATTTCTTGATTTTTATTTTCTCTTCTGTGATAAACTTATCTTGAGGGGACTAAGAACAAAATTAAAATTTCTGTATGAATAAGAGAGCAATGACTTCCTTATTTTGTTAACTGGTAAGTGAATCCAGATGTTTATAGTACTCATACAGTAACCTTGCAGAATCCAAGACCCACAAGGAAATCTCACCCCACACAGAGGAAGCAGTCTAGAAGGCTAATGCTCATGCTGTGAGAGACCAGGGCACACATTCAACTTGTGGTGGTAAAATCTTAGGGTTTGGGATTTTATGTGTGGAAAGGAAAATTTTTATACCAGTTCTTTTCATGTTAAAACCAAAATGGAGTATTTGCTTTTAAGCCACTTGCAACCCGTTTCTTGGAAAGTAACCCTTAATGTTTCATTTCAAAATATTACTGGAAAATGAAAAAGCAAAGTCTATGACAATAGCACTCATTATTTTCCCTTGGATAGTGACCTAGAAAAGCAGTGGTTCTTACATTGTATGTAAGCCTGAAACCTGGTGCTTCTTAGCTTCATCTTCTTTGTACCCTAAAATAATTCTGTCAAATGCAAAATGGGGTAGAATATGCTCTGGATATTGTCTGCTAGGTTCTTTGGGGTGCTAGAGAGATAACAGTTCAGCTGCAGCAAATCCTCTGCCTTCCCCACTGCATTCTTCCAGGTATTGCAGAATTAAAAAAAAAAAAAAAAAAAAAAAGCTTTCCTGACACACTAAGCAAAGTAACCATTATTTTTAGATAAAAACTGACTGTAACAGAAGATTAGGATAAAATTTCCAAGTTGCTCAGGCACTTATCACATACGGGAAAAGATATATTGGGGGTAGCAGTACAATTTCCAGTAGTAGGATTGAGAAGAGTTTCTTATTCACTGAAAGTTTTTTTCAGAGTGATGATGATAGGACCTGTGATTTCAAGCTCCTCATGGTCAACAATCTCCATTAAGAAATTTAATTTTACTTTTTAAATTTTTTCTCTTTATTTGTTAGATATTTAAAAAAATACTTTAAACATAACATCTTCCATGTTCAGCAATTTTTTTCTACTATTTATGGGATTATTTGCCTGTGGGTACCTCAGAAATTTCCTCATGGTCATACAATTAATTTGTGTTGAAGGCAGAAATTGAATCCAGGTCTTTTCAATTCTAGGATCATAATTATATAAATAACAGTAAATAGCTACAGGATTGAGCTCTATTCTCTTAAGATATTGTAGATATGGGATTAAATGTACAAAAGGGGAAAATGGATAAACTGAACTAGAAGCAGCTAGATAACACAGTAGGTTTTTATCCACTGAACTTGGAGTTAGAAAGAATTGAATTTAAATCTTTCCTCAAACAGTTACTAGCTGTGTGCCTCTGGTCAGTCTCCAATCTCTCTGGGCCACAATTTCTTCATCTATAAAACAAAGGAGTTGACTTTGATGGTCCTGAGGCCTTAAATCTATTATCCTATACTTAAATTAAGCTCAAAAGTCCATGGAGCATCATGGCTAAAAGTCCAAAGGTGGAGGGTTATCTGAGAATGCTCCTCAAACTAATTGCCTTTTAAGCAGTTTCTGAGAGAAAAGTTTAGGATTAGATTGAAGGAAAGGACATTACCAGAGGGAATGGTAAGGAGAAATGGAGCCTTTTGTCTTTTAAACTGATCTAGTATGTTGTAAACAAGGGTTTATTGGGGATTAGATAAATGGATTAATGACCTCAGTATCTGGAGATGCCATCTACCAGTCAGTCACAGCAGCTTCTTCAGAAGAGAGGTTAATTGAATAGTTTTCTGATTATCTAAAAAAAAAAAAAAATGCAACTCCAGCCCAGGCTGCTTATTATATATTTATTTCTTCAGTTGGTGGACTTCTTTCTATTGTAAGCATAAGAGTATAATCCTCCCTCCCCATGAAAAAAAGAGAAAGAAATAATAAAACAAAAGTCAAAAAGGTCAAGTGAAGGATTTAAGAGAAAGTTAAAGTCCTCAGGTCATCTTGTGAGTCTTCAATTCAGGTACTTGTTTTTTGACTGTTCCTACCCTAGATGAACTAGGTTTTCACAAGCTCTACCACAGGAAAAATTAAGTAAACATTACCGACTGTGGTTTGTAACTACTTGTCACCCTTCTTTCCTATTAGACATGCTTTTCATCCTTAAAAAAAAATCTGCTGTATTTAATGCTTTGAATCACCCTACCAATGGGAATATTGTTTGCGTCAGTGCCATTGAGTAAGCGTCTCCAACTTACCATGTCTGGAAAAAGCTCTAGACATTCAATTTTTCATCAGTCACAAGCATGGGAAAATACTGCTCATCTACCCTGTTTATATCATGACTGTGCTATACAATTGTCCATGGCCTTAAAAGAAAACGAAAAAAAAAATCACAAGGGTTGCCTTTGCCTTGGCTGCTTGATTCAAATGTAACTATTAATCTGTACACATAATTCAAAAAGCAATGAGACTAATTTTAGATGACTTCTTAAGTTAAAGTGTTCCTTTCCAAGTGTTAAAGGATGAAGTGAAATGCTACTGAAAAGTGCATGAATAAATCAAAAGGATATTACTAGTTAGGGGAGTTGGTGGTTCAAGTAGCAGTACTTATTAATCAATAAACATTAATTAAGCATTTGCCAAGTGCCTGGCACTGTGCTAAGCAATGAGGATACAAAGAAAAGTAAAGACAATTCCTGCTTTCAAGGAACTTAAAATATAATAGGGGAGACAATGTATAAACAAACATATACAAAGCAAACTATATGCAGGATAAATAGGAAATAATTAAAAGAAAGATGTCACTAGAATTAAGAGGGAATGGAGAAAATTTTCTATATAAGGTGGGATTTAAATGGGACTTTAAGAAAAATTTGGAGGTCAGTAGTTGGAGCAAGTGAGGAAGGAAGTTGTGGGTACAGGGGACAGTCAAATAATATATCTGGGACTTGAGAGATGAGATAGCTTATTTGTGGAACAGCCAGGAAGTCAGTGTCACTGAATCAAAGAGTATATTTTGGGGAATAAGGTATAAGAAGACTGAAAAGATAGGAAGGGCCTGGGTTATTAAAGACTTTGAATACTAAGTAGAACATTTTGTATTTGCTCTTGGAAGCTATAGGGAGTGACTGAAATATATTGAATAGGGAGGTGATCTGCTCCTTAGGACATTACTTTGTCGACTGAATAGGAGATGGATAGAAGAGGCGAGAGACTTGAGACTGGTAGACCCACCAGCAGGCTACTATAATAGTTAAGGAATGATGAGATGATGGTTGTAATAGAATATATTGCATACAATAGAATGGTTACATAGTAAATGGTTGTAATGTAAGAAGAGAGAAGGCAAAGTATTTGACAGATATTAAGAAGGTATAATTGACAGGTCTTGGCAATAGATTGGATATGGAGTAGGGGGGTATGGATATAAATTAGGGGAATATGGATATGGGGTAGTATATAGAGATAGCAAGGAACTGAGAAGACTTCTAGATTATAAGCCTGCAAGACAGAGAATTGTGTTGCTCTCCATAGTAAAAGGAAGCTAAGGGCATCGGAGGTTTAGGGAGAATGGTAATGACCTTTTTGGAAATGTTGAGTTTAAGATGTCTACTAGACATCCAATTCAAGATGTTTGAAAGACAGTTGGACTTGTGACCTTGGAAGTCAGCAGACAGTTTGGGTCAGGATGAGTAGATTTGAGAATCATCAGCATAGAGATAGTAATTAAATCTATAGAAACTGATGAGATCACCAAGTGAAATTATACAGAGAAAGAAGGGAAGAGGGGGCAAGATAAAACCCTGAGAACATGTAAGTTTAGAGGGTATTTTCTGGAAGAGGACCCAGACAAGAAAACAAAGAAGGAGTGGTTAATTAAGTAGGAGGAGAACCAGGAAAGAGTGATGTCTTAAAAATCAAGGAAGAGAATGTTCAGAATGAAAGAGTGATCAACAATGACAAAAGCTATAGAGGAGTCAAGGGTAATGAAAATTGAGAGAAGACCATTGGATTTGACAACTAAGAGATTATTAGTAACTTTGGAGAGAGCAATTTTGGTAGAATTATAAGATATGAAACCAGATTTTAAGGGGTTAAGAACAGAATGAGAGAAGAAAAAATAGAAGTAGCCTTCTTGAGGAACCTAGAAAGCAGAAGAAATATAGGAAGATGGTTAATGAAGTTGGAAGGATCAAGTGAGAATTTTTTCTAGGATTGAGAGCCTTGGACATGTTTGTAGGCAGTAAGGAATGAATCAGTAGATAAGAGGTTGAATGTAAGTGAAAGAATAGAGATGACAGAGAGAGAAATATGTTGAAGGAGATGGAACAGAATGGGATCACATGAACAAATAGAGGGGCTAGTCTTGGTAACTTGGTACTGCTTCATTTTAGGTAGGGTTAAGAGAGTCAATGGTGGCAGAAAGTATCTGTGTGAGAAGAGATGAGGAAGAAGGGAGAAGATGGAGTTCACAGCAAATGGCTTCATTTTTTTTTTTTTTAAATAAAATATGAGAAAAAGTTCTCAGCTGAGAACGTTAGGGGAAAGGTAGCCATGAAATGTTTGAGGAAGGATGAAATGATTTAGAAGAGCCATGATGGAGAGTGGGATAGTGAATTGATGAGTAAACTAGAATAGTCTAGCAACAGTAAGGGCCCAGTTGAACATGTGTAATACAAATTTGTAACGGATCTAGTTAGAGTAATTCTATGATTTTCTCCATCTTCTTTCATCAATACCTGTGGAGAAGTGAAGGCAATGAATAATGACAGAGATCCAAACTGAGACATGGCTAGGCATAATTGATGATATGATAAAAGGGTCAGGGATTCAAGAGAGCAGATAGCATCCCCATCAGTTGGAGAATGACTGAATAAGTTATGGTATATGAATGTTATGGAATATTATTGTTCTATAAGAAATGATCAGCAGGATGATTTCAGAGAAATCTGGAGAGACATAAACTGATGCAAAGTGAAATGAGCAGAACCAGGAGATCATTGTACATGGCAATAACAAGGCTGTATGATGATCAATTCTGATGAACATAGCTCTCTTCAACAAAGAGATGATTGATGCCATTTGCAATGATCTTGTGATGAAAAGAGCCATCTATACCCAAAGAGAGGACTGTGGGAACTGAGTGTGGATCACAACATAACATTCTCACTCTCTGTTGTTGTTCACTTGCATTTTGTTTTCTTACTCATTTTCTTTCCTTTTTGATCTGATTTTTCTTGTGCAGCAAGACAATTGTATAAATAGTTTTACAAATATTGGATTTAACATATTTTAACATGTATAACATATATTGGATTGTTTACCATTTGGAGAGCAGGTAGGGGGAAGAAGGGGAAAATCTGAAACATGAGGCTATGCAAGGGTCAGTGTTGAAAAATTATCCGTGCATATGTTTTGAAAATAAAAAGACTTAAAATAAAAAAATAAAAAAAATAAAATAAAATAAAACGGGGCAGCTAGATGGTGTAGTGAACCGAGCACCAGCTTGGGAATCAGGAGGACCTGAATTCAAATTTGGCCCTGGCAATCAGTAGCCTCAGAGTGGGAGATTATACAGACCCTTAACACTTCCTAGCTGTGTGACCCTGGGCAAGTCAAATAATGATAATAATAATAATAAATTGTCTAAAAATATTAATTAAAAAAACCCAACCAAACAATGAAATGATTCAAGCCAGTTCCAATGTTCTTGTGAGGGGAAGAGCCATCTGCACCCAGAAGGAGGATTGTGGGGACTGAGTGTGGATCATAACATAGTATTTTCACTTTTTTGTGGTTGTTTGCTTGTTTTTTTTTTTTTTTTTTTTTGTTTTGTTTTGTTTTCTTTCTCATTCCTCCCCCCCCCCCCTTTTTTAATCTGATTTTTCTTGGGCATCATGATAATTATGGAAATATGTATAGAAGAAATGCACATGTTTAACATTGGATTGCTTGCCATCTGAGGGAGAGGGTGAGGGAAAGGGAGGAAGAAAAAAATTGGAATATGGAGTTTTGCAGGATGAATGTTGAAAACTTTGCATATATTTTGAAAATAAAAAGATTTAAAAAAAAAAAAAGAACAAGATCCAAATTCCTTAATGAATTTCCCTAACTTCTGGCTCTCAGCTTTCCTTGAGCATACAGGTATTGTTTATAATCAGTTGAATGAAACTATTCTGCCTTCCCTCTTCCTTTAAATCAGATGTATCTGGATAGTTCCTATCACAACTGCTCATGTTATTCTCCATGAGAAGAGCTATCTCTAAGTGACAATGTACATTTTTGTCATTTAGTATATGATTCAGTGCAGAGACTATAAAGTACTCTTTCCCTGCACACAACACAATTCTAAATTTGAATACAAAAGACAATAAAGAGGCGCTATATTTTTATGACATATCCAGCTGTCTGAAGACATTTAATGAAGCATCTAACATACCCCAAATCACAAGAAAACCATAAGACAATCTCAAAAGATAGAGAGCAGAAGTAAAGAATCTCAGAATCTGTATCTAAAAGGTTGTCTTTTGAAATACTTTTTCAGCATCTTCAATTGTTTTGAATAAAGTTTATACTTTAATTTAGCTTTTCCAAAGAGGCACTTGTGTAGGTCATGTGATAGCATTGTGAGTTTTTCCAAATGTCTATTGATATTACAGCAGCTCAAAGGGACTAAATGAAAATACAGAAGGAAAGTAATATTGTTGGCCTCATAACTACTTAATTCCATTTCAGAATAATGGGATTTTTTTGGATTTAACTGTAGGGTTTCATGATAGTGTGCAAATCAAGGGTGAAATATTCATGGAAAAAAAAAAGATACAAAATGGACATGCTCTGCATTTCACTGCCTTCCTAGGTCCTTGATTTGATCTGATTCAAGCTTTCTCTTTATTTTCTCAATAATATCATCATTTCCAGTGGACTCAATGATCAGCTCTATGCAATTAACTCTCAAATCAATATATCAGCCTTAATCTCTTTCATTGAACCCCAGTCCTACACTTTTCACTAACAAAAATGTAAGCAAGACTAAAAAAAAAATCTGATTCATGCTGGTTTACTCTTTCACTTTTTCTCTTTCAACTTTTTTTTTCATATTAAAGTAAGAGAAATAATAAAAGGAACAATTTATAACACAAAAATGCATATTCCAACAGCTATTTAGACATCTAGATGAATTTGCCCTAAAGGGATTAGTAAAAATAGAAGGCAGAAAAGTCCCCCTCCCTAAACCTACAATATGGGCTGTCAAATATTTTATGTTAGTTGTATTTAATGATGAGTATGCTTCACATTCTGGGAATTTACAGAATTTCAAACAAAATGATCAAAATGTTCCATGAAGATCCAATTCAGATTGAGCTAGAAAGCTAGCCAGATTCCAGATTCTCTTCTCTTGCTCATCTTGTCCCTCCCTGCCCTTCACTCCGTGCTAAAACTATCCATCTTCCCTTCTTGGATTTAGCTGATGTTCTCTCAGGAAATATAAGGAAGGAAACAACAATTTATTAAGCATTTACTATCTGCCAAAGGCTATGATAAGTACTTTACAAATATTATTTGATTTGCTCCTCATAGTAACTGTGGGAGGTAAAATGTATCACCATTTTACAATATAGGAAAATGAGGCAGATAGGAGCTGTGGCTTGTCCAGGATCTCAAAATTAGTAAATGTTGGGGGACAGATTTATATCCACTGTGCTACTGCCAGATCACTGATTAGTTAATTGCCTTTTACCTTCCTAGAAATGAAGCGGGTAATTAATACATTGGCTTATGAAGCTGTCTGGGTATGGACAAGGGACCTCAAGTAAACTTTCTTTCTCTTCTATTTACTGTTATAGTTAGTAGACAAATAGCTCCTAGTTGAGCAGTAACAGAGAAGAGAATATCATTAAAGTCATCAGACAAAAAGTCATCTTTCTGATGAAAGATTAAAGAATTATCCCACATATACAAAAAAAGTGATAACAGCTTAGGGTAGTTGACTAATTAATTTACTGGTAGAGATGTCTCATTTACACTAAAAATGTGATTGTTATGTGCTTAACAAATCAAAAGTTCAAGATGTCCAGACATTTTTGTCACTTGAGTAATCAACTTCTGAATGATATTGAAATATTTTCCTCAGTTTCCTTTTTGGAAATAAAGAATTGAAGGTATATAATGAAGAGTCAATGACCAAAATATTTCAAACTCACCAGACCTGGATATCTTATATGTTTTCAACTCATCATGGCCAAGATAGAATTCAAGACAATGTTTTAATATTGTGTAAAAGTTGATTACTCAAATAATGAAATGTCTAGACATACCTTGAATTTTTGACTCTGGCGTGCGTAACAGTCATACATTTGGTATATAATAAACATCTACCAGTAAAATGGTTGACTGACTCTTATCTACTCTAAGTTTTTATCACCTTGCTGCATACTTGATACTTATCTTTAATCTTTCTGCAGCATGGATTTGTTTCTGTCATCTTTGATGATGCTCTTTTTTCTGTTGTTGCCCAATTAGGCAATGACTTGTGTGCCAACTATAATATAATGTAGTAAATGGAAAGAAAGAGAAAAGGAGGGTACCTGAGGTCCCCTTCCCAAAACTTAGGGAGCTTACAGAAAGTTCTCACAAACCAAGATTAACTCTTTTTATCCAGGGAAAGAAAAAAGCACCCAACGAGTGATCTGAGAGAACATCATTGAATCCAGGAAGAAAGAAAGAGAGTAGAAATGGGCATCTAGTTAGCTTTCCAGCTTATTCCGAGTTGGATCTTTATAAAGTATTTTAACAGTTTTGGTTGAAATTCTGTTAATTTCTAGAATGTGAGACATACTTAGAGTTAAATGCAACTACCATGGGACAATCTAGAGTCTACTATGGATGTTTGGAGAGGAAGACATCCAAAGTCTGCTACTCTGCTGTTTTTTTTTTTTTTTTAAATAGATAATTGCTAGATAACCATAATTGGTTATGTATTGGTTATGTTTTTCTAACACAAAAGCACAATATTAACTTCTCAAAACAAGTAGCATTCAATAGCATGGAAGTAAACTAACATGAAACAATATTGTTCTTATTTCCACTTCAGGGCACATTTAGATATCTAAATAGCTGCTGGAATATGCACTTTGTATTATAGGATTTTGTTCTTTTTGTTATTTCTCTTGCCATATTTTTTGCCTTAAAATAAAAAAAAGTTGAAAGACAAAAGATATATTTAAAATTAAGGTAAATATCACCAATGAGAATCATATTTTTTAAAGATATGCTTAGCTTCTTGAAAAAAAATCTGGAATACTGAAAACTATCTTTGTATGTATTTGGAAAAAAACCAAAATACTATTTTTTAAAAAAGGAAAAAAAAATCTGCCTGGAAAGAATGATAAAAATTCCAGTGGTTAATATTGTAGGAGTCATAAGAAGATAGGTACACTAGTACATTATTGGTAGAGCTGTAAATAAGTACAAACATTTTGGAAATCAAATTGGAATTATACAAATAAAGTGATCAAAATTCCCATATTCTTTGACCCAAAGAGTTTTATATTGGACTTCTACCCTTAAAGAAGTAATTGATACAAAAGTCTTCATATACACCAAAATATTTAGCTAAAATTTTTTTGTGATATCAAAAAATTGAAAATAAATTGGTAGAATAGTGGATTCCCATATGTTGTGGAGTGACTAAACAAATTATTGTACATAGAAGTGATAGAATATTGTTATACTATTATTATAATGAATATAATAAATGTAGAGAAGCCTGGACATATCTACATGAATTCCTAGGGAATGAAGTTAGCAGAGTTTAAATAACAAAGAGTTATTTAAACAGTCACCATGATTACAATAATGTAAGTAGAAAAATAAACCATAAAAAATGAAAAGTAAGTAGTGCAAAATTAAAAAGAACAAGCATTCCTACAAAGAAGAGATTTTAAAATGCAGCTCCATTCTTCCCCCTCTGCATACTATTAAGAGTGATTTACACATTTTTCTGACTTTTTTGTTTTGTTGATCAGTTATGGTGGGTTTTCTCTCTTGTTTTTATTTATTTATTTTCCTTTCAAGTATTATTTGTACTAGAAAGTAGCTCTTTAAGAGGAATACTGGAGGAAAATTTGGTAATGTAAAAAGAATCAATAAAAACTTTAGAAAAAAACAAAAATGTCTTAGTGTGCTTCATTTACTTCTTTCCTATATTGAAGAAACAGAAAAGGTCAGGCTCAGAAATATTGTTTTTATTCTCTTATTTCTCCTTCCTGCCCTAAGTAGTCTCATAAATAACCAGAAGTTAGAAGTCATTCTTTCAGAATGTTATTGAGGGGAAAGATTAAAAGTGCAAACCCAGGGTATCCAGGAGACAAAGGCCTCACAATTTCCAGGATTTTATGGTTACCAAATCACTTCACTTCAGAATCTTATTCTCCCTTTTTCTACACTTGATCTTTGTAATCGAAGTATACCTGTTGAGTGCAAATCTTTTCTGTGTGTGACAGAGTAGCTGAAAAGAGCATTTCATGTCTTAGTGTTCTTGCATTGTTTGTATAGGCTGACTCTCCCCTCCCCCCTCCAAATTACTTTAACATTTTTAACAGACAGGGTCATTGAAAAATTAAAAAAAACTAAATGCATTATTATCGAGCTTAAAAAATCAGGTATAAAATGATATTTGCATTGTTTTAATCTCATGGCTCCACGATGATTATCAATAACATGAATTTTTACAAATTTTAGAATTCCTTGTATTAATGCATATTTTGATCTCTCTGTGCTTTCTGTAGATAATTTTTTTTGTGGACTAAGACCAAAACTACTGTAAAGTGACTTTCCTGATGTGGATGGGCCTAGTTAAACTTGTCTAGGCCTTGGAAAACAGATGTCTAATATATCAACTATTCTATACTGAAAGCCTTTTTTGTTTGATTGTAGAACCCGTTAGAATTTGCATTTGGCTAGCATGGTTTCAGGAATACAATATTACTTCTGCAATATGATAAGGAACCAGAACAGGCCATTGGGTATAATGTAAAATTCTATGAATAGGTAAGAAAAAATTAATTCCATAAAGATTGGGAAGATACAGCAAGACAATCATTAATTTGAAAAACATTTGAATGCTTTAGGGAGCTCAAATAATATCATGTGGTAGCCAAAAATGTTAAAGGGAAAAAAAACTAAATCAAACCAAAAAAGTAAGACTGCATTAAGGGAGAAATAGTGTCAAAATGGAGAAGGTGATAATCTTGCTGTGCTATGTCCCAATTTGAGTGTCATGCCACTTGCTTAGGAAGGATATTGAGAAGCTGGTAAGCTGGTCAAGAGGTCAGCCAGAAAGGAAGAGTCTAGAATTTTTTTTAGTTTGGAGAAGAGATGATTTGGGGGGACATAGTGAGCTTTCCCTCAAAGAAGTTCTTCAAGCAAGTCTGGAAGATCATTCAAATTTTCACTAAAATAAAAATCAAATTCACTGACTTATATAATCTGTATACTAAATTCACTTGCCTTTTTGAAAACCAACTAATGTTTGGCATTATCCAATCTTGTGGTAGCTCTCCCATTATCTCCAATCTCTTAAGATTCCTGACAGTGACTCAGAAACCATATTTACTGTTGGATTTCAATAAAGGCAACTGTGACCCCTTGTAATTTCTCCTCAGCACTTTTGGGCACCAAGTTCCTATTAGTCACTGGAGAATTTCCTGTTATGCGTTGTTTTCTCCCCATCTTTGTAGACTAGAAATTATAATCCTTGCCAGTGAAAAGAAAAAAAGAAAATAGAAGTTGAATCACTATTGACAATATAATGTCAAAGAAAAGCCTTTTCTTTGTCATCCAGTATCATCATCCTATTCCTACTGGGTACCAATGACACCTCTTTAAACCACATTTTCCTAATATTATTAACAACAAATAAGAACCATGAACCTTTAGTGGTCCTTAGATTTCCTCACCACTGCCTACCAATTTTGAATTTTGAATTTCTGAGCTTATAGCTCTAGGTCATGCTTTTATATTCTTCCTCCATTATCTGGGTTTTCTTTTATCTTCACTGCATATCTTTTCATCTAATTTTGTTGTGGTATATTAATAATTTTTCATTTTCTTGCTGATTGGAATTATTTATTGGTATCTTCAGGGTTTTATACCCTTAATGGATTTGATTTCTGCTATAGACTTTTGTAGATAAGCTATTACCTATCTTTTGTTAGGAAACTTTTTGGAATCAGATCTTCCAGAATGTAGAGTATAGGCCAGACTCTCCTTGATTTCTTTTTCTTCTGTCACAATTTTGTTTTGGAGGCAGTTAGAGTTAAGTAACTTGTTCAGGATCCCACAGCTAGGAAATGTCAAGTGTCTGAGGTAAGTGGAGTCTGAAGTCCCCCTGACTCCAGAACTGGTGCACTATCCATTGCTTCACTATGTCACAAATTCTAAGATGAAGTGGTCACTTCCCTTCAAGGTGACCATTACTTCGACTACAGCAACTAGTTTCATCTTGCTGGTAAGAAGATTCATAAATGGATTTCCCTTCCTTGGTACCTCCAAATTTTGAAGAATAATATGTTGTTAAATCAAATCAATAACTTATTAGTTATTTTATTTTATATTGAGACAGTTCCAGAAGTTCAGCTAAGTGAAGCCTCTATCAATATAACATTGTGCCTCTTTGCCAGGTTTATGATTATTTCTTTAAATTTTCCTCTATTTTTGCTGTCTATCCTGGTTGTTGCTATTTATCTGCTATCTATTTTAATAATCATGACACTTTTCTTTTCGTCTCTTGATCTTTCCCCAAATATGATACATATTTCTATCCTCTTTCTGATATCTGAATTTCCTTACATGAGTATATCTTTTCAAGATGTAATAATAGTTTGCTCCTTAATTATCTGCCTCGTTTCTCTTGGCAAAGACAAACATTTTCTTGTACGTTAAGATTTATAAAGTACTGTTCTCAAAACAGCACAGAAATAGGTAGTGCAAATGATTTTTTCCCAGTTTTACATATAAAGAAACAGATTCGGAAAGCTTCAAGATTTTGTCTAGTCTTATAGTTAGCATGAAAATGGATATCAAAAATATCAGAGGAGTGATGATGATGATAATGGTGATGATGATTTTACTGTTAAAAACCTGCCATTTATATAATGGTACAAAGTTATGCAGATTTTTTTGCATCTACTACATCATTTGACTTTTAAAGCAATCCTGTGAGCTAGTTGCTATTGTTATTGCTATTTTGGGTGATTTTCATGGAGTCATGTAGCTAGCAAATGTCTGTATTTTGAAGACAAGCCTTCTTTACTTCAAGACAATTATTCAATGATAAGCATATCCCTACATTCTCAGAATCTAAAGGAGAAGACTCAGGTATGTTGAGAAATATTCATCCATAAAAATCTGACAATATGACAAATAAACCTGAGCAAGAAAATGAGTTATTTAGTAATTTGTCCATTAAATAAACTTTTATTAAGCTCCAACATTATGTTTGGAACTTTCAGTTGCTGGGGATATGAAGACAAAAATGAAAAGTTGGTGCTCTTAAGGGAAATTTCTTTTGGGAGACACAAATGTTTTCTCTAAAGAGATTGAAATGGCTCTTCAGGAAGCTTCCCATTGGGCTCACATTTTAGAATAATAGTTAAAAATATGAAAGGAAGAGCTTATAATTGTGGATTAATAATAGTAATTGTTACTGTTATGTAAAGTTCCATTGACTTGACAGAATACTGTCAGGAAGGTTAATGTCCAGAATAAGCTAAGGCCTACTAAAAGTAATGATTAAAAAAAAGGCTTATGGAAATTATATTGGGAAGAAAAAACAAAACAAGAAAGGGACGTGTATTGGCTAAGGTAGATAATGTAATGTATTCAAGTCATATTTTCATTTTATATTTTATATCAGCACAGAAGAAATTTAAACTGTAAAGGGTAGCTCACACAATATTAAGATGGAATTAAAGTTCGGAAATAAAAAAGATATCCTAGAAAACCCATATGACTATTAAAGGAGGATTATTTGGCCATGTTCAGTAGTAATGGAATTTTTTACATGTATCTTATATAATGTATTGGTATCCATGAAATATTAGAAGAACCAGAGACATATTGTGAGGACTTTTTGTGAAAAGTTTACCAAAAAAATATGAGCAAGCATCACATATAATGTGAGGATGAGCTGTAACAGGGATCAATGAAGGGTGTGATCACATTGGTGATTTGTCTAAACAATAAGTCAAGGTCAGTTGAGAAGATGTAAATTTATAAAGCAAAAATATTAGGGGATGATACATGATAACAGTTTTCAAATATTTGAAGGACTATCACATAGAAATGAGACTAGATTTATTTAGCATTTCTTTTTAAGATAGCACCAACAGGTAGAAGTAACTGGGCTCAGATTTTGGCTCAAAATAAGGAATACTTTCTAACCATTAAAATTATCTGAATATGGAATTTTTCTTGTCATAAAGTAACCATTTTACTATTAAAACAACTGTTCAAACCATGATTAGATTGCCACTTATTAGAGATGGTTTAGATTAGATTCTCATATCTACTTTAGGATTGATATGTTACCTTTAAAATGATTTTCAAGTCTGAGATTGTATGATTAAAGTATTTAAAAATAATCTTAACTAGAATTTGGAATAAGATGTATTGAACAGATATTGAAAAAGCAATTAGTAGTTAAAGATAGCATTGAACACCAGACTAGCAGGCAGGGAATTTTACCTAAAAATAGTAATTGGGCAAATTACTTGATTTTTCTGAATCTGAATTTTTTTTCAATTGTAAAATGGGAATAATAATATAATAGCACATTTTTCACAGCTTTAATGAAGATTAAATAAGATCTTGTACATCAAAAACTTGGTTACTATTGGAATTGGGCAACTAGCTGCACAATAGTGGCACTGAGCTTAGAATCAGGAAGACTCAGCTTCATAAATTCAGATTCACTTTAGATAATTAGTAGCTGACTACTTAACTCTAAGTCAGTTTCTTCAACTATATAATGAACTTGAGAAGGAAATGACAAATCACTTCAGGATTTTTGTCAAGGAAACCCCCAAAAGGAGCATAAAAAGTTGGACATGACAGAAATAATTCAACAACAACATTTTGGAAATATCTCCAATAATTTTTTTTTTTATTTTGAGAAGATTTCATTTTGGAGAAGTCTCTAGAAATTAAAGAAATTGTGGGATATTGATGCAAAGCTGAAGTTAATGGTATATAACTCCAAAATTGAATCTTAGAGGCAAATTTAGAGCAACATGCATGTAGAATGTGCCTCTGTCCTCAGAGGACCTTTAATTGTGGGGTTAACTTCATTTTAAAAAAGGAAAAGCACTAAAAAACCACTCACAGTCTTCAGTGACCTCTTGTCATTGGTAATAACTAAACTAACCTGCAACTGCTTCTTGGAAAAAGTACTCATTATATAATTTCCATCCTTACACTTTAAAAACATATATAGAAAATGATTACTGAGGAGCTAATTCATAATTATATCTTAATGATTTTGAGTATTCCTCATCTCACATGAAAGAAAAGAAAAGAAAAGAAATTTTATTGATTTAAAACAAGATGAATGAGATAGCTTTCCCCTATCTCCCGGGTGGAATATTTCTTTAAATTTTAAGCATATTTCTTTCTCTTATGAGGAAACAGATTTCCTTATTAAACAATTATATATATTCTATAAAGACTTATCCTTATCCCCTTTCTCCTCCTCTCTCCCACGAATAAACAATTTTTTGATTTAGCATGCAACTGGTAATTAACGGATTCCATTATATGATTGTTTCTGCCTAACTCCTGTATCATTTTACTGTGAGATAAATTATAGGTTGCATCTCTCCCTTTACTCTTCCTTCTTGTAAGCTGGGAAAATAGATAAGGCCTTATTCTTTAAAATAGTTTTGGAGCTCAAGAAATACTTCCCAAGTGAGGCACGATTAAGTAAAGATCTTTCACTTCAGCCCATTTATTTAAGAGATTTGGAAATGAGAGCCCAAAGAGTATAGGTGTTCTGCTCGAGATCACAAACTAATTACCACTGAAAAAATAGCGATATCTTTCTTGTAGAATTGCAAAAAGAGCCCAGAGCTCCAATTAATAAATATCTTTAAGGAACTGTTGGCATTCATAAACAGTTATGAAATATAATATAATATAAAGAGTTATGAAAATATGTGGCATTCTTCTGACTACATTTAAGAAATTATGGAGGGGCTTGTTTTCCTATTAAGAACATTCTTTGATATTATGATGAGATCTATGATTTTGACTATGTGGGTCTTCCAGCTATAAGTATGCAGATTGCAATTCATCCAAGCCCTTCATTTCTGTGTAAATCCACTGTGGTCTATCCATTGTGGTCAGGGCTTTTCTCCAGTTCTCCTAAGATTGGGTGAATAAAAACGGAACACACACTATCCACATTATCCCTTTTTCTCACCACATGATGATTAGATGACATAATTTATGCTGTTTCTCTTACAAACTCTTCATTAGTAATATATTATAATCCACTTATGCCCAGCATTTCCTTTGTCCTTTAGACGACTTGAAGCTGATAATTTGGAGAATATAGTACCATGATTTGCAGCCATAAATTAACCTCAGAAGAACATATGGATTAAAGAAATGGGCCTTTTTTACCTGTGTGTCAGCTCTATGTGTTATTTATCTAATCTATATCCTAGTTTGGGTAAATAGCATTCTTTACCTTTTTTTTTTTTTTTTTCCATTGTGGAAAGTTAGGATGAGCTCTTTACATGATTATGGATATCACTGGGGAGTTTCTGCAACATTACATGGCTTGATATAATCAATACAATGTCATCCACAAACAAAAGCATTTTAGGAAGTCCATTTTCCATTCAAACAGTAGACTGAACATTTTCTATGTTAGTAACAAATATCTTTGGCAATCATACAACTTCTTGTTTTATGTTATACTTGGTGTTAATTATCCACGGGATTAAATAGTTATTATCTCTGTTGTCTTCCAAGGAATTTTATATGATTTTAAGATATGTCTATGCCTGTCTACTATGTATATCTCTAGATCTATCTGTCTGTCTATCTATCTTACCCAGTTAGAAGAGTCATTAGGTAGCATTTTGCCCTATCAAAGAAAATGCTTTTTCAATAAGCAATAAACCTGAAAGATCTTGTGTTGTCTATGTGTTTCTAGCAATTGAGTCTCTATAAAGAAGTGGTATGCTATAGAATCTCAGTTGAAAAAGCTTACTTATTTCATTATATGTTTATATGTAATTAATGTTAATATGTAAATTTTCAACATTTTTGGAGAGCTAAGAAAACAAGTAGATGGGTTAGAAATGATTAAAATTTTTAGTTATTTCTGGTTGTTATTGTTATGATAAATCTTGAGATTCCCCTCCTGCACACCTTTCCTTCTTTTTAGATACTCTTAGATCAGTCCCTCAATCCCTTCAAAATGACGTCATATCCAGGGCTACTTAGTCTAATCAAGCTTTTCTTATCTCAATTTGCTTTAACATCTTTTTTATTTTTTATGTGCAGCACATCAAAGACTATGATGTTCCAATATAAATGTTGTTGCTCCACTATGATTGATGGTAAAAAAAAATTGTTATAAATGTCATTACAGTTATTTTACAATATTTTTCATTTTCAGTGTCTCTTTTTTCAGTTTCATTCCCAAATGCCTTGGAATTACTTTTCTTAGCTGAATCTTCCATTTGTTTTTCTCTTCAGTGCCTTTTAATTTTATGATGCAATACTATGGAGTGACTCTCTCAGATGAATAAGGAAGTAAAGTCTGTGCTACTTAGGTAATTACTAGAATTTGGGTGCCTGTTTGCTGTGGCATTCAGTTTATATTCATTATATTTTTAGGAATGATAATTGGTCAATTAAATTATATTAAACAATAATTTATCAAGTGCATTATGTATCAAGAATCTCAAGCCAAAAATGAAATAACCTGTCCTTAAAAAGCTGAAATTCTAAAGTAAGGAAAAAAAAATTTACCCAGAGATATAAGTAGAAATCATGTACAATATAAATGAAAGATGATTATAAAGGTGATGTCTATTTCTTTGTCCATTTCCCATTTAGTTGCAAGATTCTGATTTTTTTTTTTTTGGGTGAGTGGGGTTCATTTATAGCAAGCATGTCAAAAATCAATCTGGTCAATTCCTATCATAATATATTGACTTAATGACCAGTAGATCTATATCTTACATTTAGGGTACCAATATCTAAGTTAATATTTGTAAATGGCTTTAAAATTGGGTGATTTTGAGCACTTATTACTTCTGTTTCTATTATCTTCCCACCATCACTACAGAAGTGATATAAGTGATACTTTCTATAATAGTGAGGAAGTTTTTGGCAAATGTGAGAAGGTTTTACCTGAGAGAAGTGAAACTAGTGTTAGAGAAATCAATTACAACAGTAGTCTCAAAGCTCGGGTAGTAAAGACTTAACAGAGTGGTGGCTGAATAAGTGGAGAAAATGGGCCAGATACAAGGGAAGTTATGAAGGTAGAATGAAAAATAATTGTTTTTTGTGTGGAGACAGAAGTGATGGAGGGGGAAAATGAAGAATGATCTTGCAGTTTCAGACCTTGATGCTTGGGAGACTTGCTGTTCTCTAGGAAAATAGAAAAAGTTGGAAGAGGAAATAAGTTTAATGGGAGTTCATTAGTTAGGTTTGAAGAATATTTGTGTAGCTAGGTCTAGAAGATAGTGTAGAAGTCAGAAGAGAGATTGGGACCTCATATACATATACATATGTAGAAATGATAACTGAGAAAGTCAAGGACAGAACTACTGAACAAAGTACAATCTAATTACAATTGAACTTAAAAATTAAAAAAAATCATCAAGCTAATAAACTAGCTGAATTGTCTGTCCTTCCTTTGCTAAAATAATAGAAAATCATGAATTCCACAGGAATATTCTTTAGTTATGTTCTGTAAACGTGATAGATAATATGATGAAATTTTCAAAAGAAGATGGCTTTAACTGTATAATACCATTTTACTTTACTTTATATGGAACTGAGGCCAAAAGGAATTAAATGGCTTTTAAAAATCTCACAATGGACTGGTCATATAAAGAAAATTAGATATTTAGAAATCCTGTTTACCTACTATGTACCTAAATCTTTAGCTGTCTTTTTAATGGAATTTCTTTTTCTTTTTCTTTTTTTTTCTAATAAGATCTTACATTGTCCTTTACTGTTAGACATTACAGGATTTTATGAACAAAAATATTCTTGTTATTAAAAAAATTCACAATCTCTTTTATTATCCTCTTATGTCTATATGCCAGACCTTAGGTGTGCTATTAGATAAAAGATTTTCCAAGAACTTCTTAAAGCTCATTTGTATTGTTTTTCTTAATGAAGGAAAGACTGAGCAAACCTAAAATGTAATATGTTTGGCTTGCTTTTTGAGAAGATAAGTATACTGCCAATATGTACTGATTGCATATGGTCTCCAGGATTACATTTTTTTTGGCCCAGACAATACATTCTTTAGAGTTATTCTGTAGCACATCTAAAAAGAACCTGGTTTGGCAGCTGGGGATTTCAATTTTGCTGGATAACCAGAAAGAGGTAAGCTGGTCATTATCACTTTTTGCTTCCTGGCCTAGGTAATTTTCTTCCATATAATTATATGCTGTGCTACTAAGCCAATCTAATAATTATATTTATGGAAACTTTTTTTCCCCCTTTCCTTTTCCCCCTCTCAGTGGGCAACTAAGGCATTTAACAGCAGTTTAATAATGAAATTGCCAATTTAACCTTATGCACAATGCATCCTCAGGGAATGTTAAAGCCTACCGTTACCTCTATTTGATTATATTCATTTTTGTGTACATTTGCGCAGCCACCACTTAACCCTGAATTTTGTAGGTGCCACAATTTTTGAGCTGGAAAGGACATTAGAGTGACCTCTGACGAGAGGTCCTGAGAGGCTAAAGAGTTACACAAATGCAATAAACTTATCACAGACTTAAGAGGTGTCCAGATGGCACCCTGGTGGTCTAATGCATGCACTTATAGAAGAATGGAGCCTGCTTCCTGGCCTTGGGGCTGGAGATAAGGCTCCGGGGAGAAGAGGGAGGAATTGGAGACAGGTAAGCCAGACTGGTAGGAACCTCCCTGTGACCCACATCCCGCTGGTTAAACTATTAAATACCTTCAACACACTCTCAAAAAAATTACAATAATTATCATTATCAATATGCTATTACTAATAATTATCAATGCAAATTTATCCATTTTAATAATGTCTGATAAACTGAATATAGCCTAAATCTTTCATTTTGTACATGACTGTTGCACAGAGGGTTAAAGTGATTTGATCAGTTACATAGACAAAGAATCAGGTAGTAGTAATCCAGTATTTTGTTTTCAGCCTGATCATATAGCCATAAAGCTGTAGAGCCTAGCATAGAGTTTGGACTTGAATTGGTAGAAAGGATTTCCTTACTTGGGAATTCCCTATACCACTGAAATTACAGGTCCAGTCCCTATTAAATTGGATATAATATGTTAACCTAATAGTCTAAAAAAAATGAAAATACCCCTTACTACTGCCAGGTCTTTTTTGATTTATGTCCCTAGTTTTATAGGCCTTGGTGCACCTTTAGCACTATCATGTAAAATATCTAGCACAGATTTCATATGTAAAAAAGGATTCCCAATTGATAATGAGGTTCCTCAAAGGCTTCCATTTACCCATGATAACATTGCACTAATGTTATCAAGTCCCAGGAGACTAAAGAGTCTCTTCTTTTTTTTTCCCTTTTACATTTATTTTATTTAAAGAAACAGTAAGAAAAAAAGAAAAACAGAAAAATATACAAAACAAAAGAGAATATTGTCATATGCACAGTAGAACCATCAAGGAAGATTCAAAATATATAACAACAAATTACCAATTCAAGAAAGTATATATAATATATATTAGTAGGAAACATAATAATCTTAAAAAAAAATCTCTCTGTAAATTATTCTTTTGTTTTCTGCTACTCCTCTTTTTTTTCCTTTATTATTTTTCTCCCTTTCATCCTCATCCACCACCTTCAAGCAAGCTATAATTAAGAAAGGATATATTTATGTATATATGTGTAGATATATACATATACATACACACACACACACAAATATATACCTCACTCTTCCTCTACACAATTTTTCTTATATCTGCTGATCCTTTGCTTTAATTCTGCTTTGTTATTTCTTTACCTCCCTCCCACCCATGAATACCTCCCTTGTCTTCTTTCCTCACCTGTTGCTTCTCTCTTTACCCATCCCTCTCCCCTTATTTCTTTATAAATTTGGAGAGTACTGTACTCTTCATGTAGTGTAAAAAACACTATTTACATAGTGTTGCCTATTTAATCCATCCCTGATGTGGTTTTCAGAACTACAAGCCATCCAGCCCGCTTTAATGCTTCTGTGTCTATTCTTCTGCACCTCATTTGTGTGACATAATTACTATTTTTACCTTAATTCGATCCGAATCTTTCTTTTGAGCTGCTCTATTGTTGATATCAATCTTAAACATATGCTATATATTTCGCATGTTTAAAAAAAAAACCAATTTGTTCATATTGGGTCCTTGAAATAGATCTTTGATAATGGCGCTTATATATTAAATTTTCTATTAAGTTTGGGTTTGCTTGATAGAAAGTCCTGAAAATCTGCAAGTTCATTGAATATTCATTTTTTCTTATTCAATATTGAAGATAATTTTACTGGATGTGATATTTTTGGCTGCAGGTTTAGTTCTTTTGATTATCTATAGATACGATTCCAGGATCTGCTGTCTTTTATTGTGGCTACTGATAAATCCTATACAATTCTAATTATAGCTCCAGTGTATTTGAATTTTTTTTCTTGTTTCTTACAAATTTTTTTTCTTTGGTTTGGGATTTTCAAAATTTGGCAATAATATTCCTATGTGTTTTCTACAAGAATTTTGTTAGGGGGTGATTGGTGGATTTTTTTTTTTTTTCTATTTCTACCTTCTCCTATCACTCCAGGATAATTTTCCTGAGTTATTTCTTGCATTATTGTGTCAAGATCCTCATTTGGTCACAATTTTAAGGCAGTCCAATTATTCTTTTCTTTTCTCTTCTTGATCTGTTCTCCAGATCTGCCATTTTTTTATAAGAAGATGTTTCACATTGTGTTCTATTTTTTCTGTTTTTCATACTCTATTATGTTTTTTCTTGATCTCTCATACTTCACTGGTTTCTCCTTGCCCAATTCTAATTTTCAGCTATTTTTGTCTTTAAGACTCTGTACCTCTTTTTCTAGTTGGTCAACTTTTTTTTTCATAATATTGTTTTTCTTGGATGGTTTTTATTTTTAGTTTTTAGTTTTTCCTCAATGGCTCTCATTTGATATTTAAGTTCTTTTTTGAGTTTTTCATGTTATTTTTTGGGATAGAAGCTTTTTTTTTTAACTTCAGAGTTCTCCTCTAAAGATGAACCCCAGTTCTCCCTATTTCCATAGTAAGTTTATATGGTGGGTTTCTTTCTGCTTTGCTGGTTTTTTTTTTTTTTTCTTTTAATAAGAGGTATTAGTGTAAATACCTCTAATCCTGGAGGTGGGGAAGATGGTACCTCTGGCTTCACCTCAGCTCTTCCTTCTGATCTGGAACCCCAAACCAAAGTCTCCCCTCTGGCAAGTGCCCACAGCCAGCAGCATCCCTGCCCTCTGCCTCTGTACTCAGCAGGCATGCTGGTTCCTTCTCACCCCAGGTCTGATTGCATCTGAGAAATTGCCAACCTTCTCAAAAAAGCCAACCTGTCACAAAACTTGATATTTTTAATTCCAACATTTTTCCAGTGACTGTGGATCTTTACCACAATTTCTGAAGAATTAGAATTGCAAATGATGTAAGGTTCAAAAGGAAGATAAGTAGTGGTTATACTTAAGCTGAAGGAAATGAGTTATGCACGAAGTTTCACACAAAAAGTGGTACAAGAGAAATTATATAGGAAATCAGAAATTTATGAAAGGAAATAGGCCAACCATGTAGCAAGAATGAGAGATGCCATATAGACAATCTATATAGTACACTGATGCCTGTGAAATTGTACAAGGCATAGGGAAGCCTCTAGTACAAATTCTTTATGAGGTTTTTCTAAAAGTTATAGGCAAAAAAGATCATTGAATTAAAAAAAAAGGGATATGTTGCAAACTCTCTCATACAACAATGGATCTCAAACTTTTTGATCTTAGGGTTCCTTTGAACTTTAAAAAAATTATTGTGTATACCAAGGAGTGTTGTTTATATGTCATTTTTATTAATATTCACTATATTATGAATTCAATGATATCTTTAAATATTAATTTACAAAAATAATAAACCCATTACACATTAATATATTTTACTGAAAAATAACTATTTTTTCAAAACAAAAAATTAGTGAGCTGAGTGGTTTTTTTGGGTATATGTAAATGTGTATGTGTATGCTACACAGGAATATATACACATATATGCACATGTACATATATATCAAATTTCTGATGGCAGATTTTATAGAGGTCAATTGAATTTTTATTACATGCTGCATCCAATCTGTTGTGATACAGTGCTTTGCTTGAAGCATATGACAAAAGATCCAACCTCATACACATATGGAAAAATTCCTGAGGAATCTCTTTAAAGGGTCTTGGGATCCCTTCCCTCACAAATGCAAGATCCATATTTTGAGAACCACAGAAGTTCTGGGCTTGATAGATATAATCATAAATCCCTTGAATTCACCATTGAAATTCCCTGAGACAGTACTTTAAGGAGAATGCAATGCTTGAATCTTTTTCATTAAGAAGAGGAATAATTTGCCTGAATGAAGGTAAAAATATCTCTCTTAATTTCCTCTGTTAAATGAAACGAGCCTTAAAACAATTTTTAAAAAATGAAACAAGCTGCTAGTGAAGCCTTTATTTATCTTGTCTATCTGAAAAGGATAAAAAAGTCAATAGAAATATTTAGCTGCTTGAAAATGGGTATATCTTAAACTGGGTGAGTGATTTAAGCATTCCTCCAATATATTCCTTGATCTATTTGAAAAAATGGACAGTCAAATGGTGCAGTGGATAGAATGTCCAGTCTGTTGTCAGAAAGACATGAGTTTAAATATGGTCACAGACACTTATTAGTTGTATGATCCTAGGCGAGTTACTTAACCCTGTAAGCCTCAGTTTCCTTATGAGCTAGAGAAAGAAATGACAAAGCACTTCAGTATCTTTGCCAAGAGAACCCTAAATGGGGTCTTGAAGAGTCAGACATCATTGAACATCTTATTTGAAAAATATTCAGGCAGTCTGTTGATGCTCATTTTCCATCTCCACTTCCCATTCTCCCTCCCAGCTCTCATACTGTTTGCCCTGTCCAAGGTTTCTAGTATAATAGAGAACTTTCCAGGACAGAATTATCATATGCTTTGTGTTACATGTTAGCTTTTTCAGGGACAACAATAAATGAATTTAAATTTGGCTGGGGTAATATGTTTGTCATAGAGAAATGCTTCTCTCAAGAACTTGGTATCCAGTTTTTCTTATTGCATTTGTATTTAACATCCAATAATTTACTTGATACGCTTTAATACAATCCTTCTCTCCTGAGACATTGAATATAATATATTAAATTGGCATAGGGTGAATCAATCCTCAGAAATGCATAAGTAGTTTCTATTGATCAGAATGCAGTTTTCATGCCCTTCTCAAAGTGTAGGTTGCTGGCTTAATGTTTTTACTTCAAATTGAAAATCTAGTCCTTGGCTTAGAGCCTTCATGTTTGAACAAGATAGTTTGCTTTAGGGGAATCAGTCACTGAGTTTGAGGTCAAAGAGTTGTCGAGATTTTAAAGGTGAGCATGACTGAGCAACCAGGTGATGAAATGTACTAGAAAGTTTGTCTTTGATTCCTATTGAACAATGTTTCCCAAAGGTGAAATAGGGTAAATCTCAATGTCTCAATTCTGATCAGGAATTTATTGTATAGAAAGGAAGCTAAAACGTTTTCCTTCTATTTACCACTTGTGATCATTATGATAAGTGGGAAACTTTTTTTTTTACTGCCTTGAAGTCTGTAACATGAATTTATAAAACATGTTGAATACAAATATGACACTTAACCAGAAGTATGCTAATAAATGTTTAACAACCAGCTCTTCAGGAGAAAAAATTCAGTAGATATGAGGTACATTTAAGTATAATCTGCATTATTGACATTTTTTCCATCACTTCCTTAAGTCTAAGCAATCAGCTAAATAATAAATCAATCCTTGTTGTAAAGTGTTTGCAGATTTCTGAAGTTTAACTGTGTACCCTGAAAATTTAACATTTTCTTGCTCCCATTTCATATATGAGGCAAAACCCATCTCTACATGGTTACCCCAAGTGTTTTAGTGCATCTGAAATCACTTAAAAGAAGCCTCACTAACATTTTTATTTAGTCAGCTATTAGTCATTCAGAGGATACAATACACACACACACACACACAGGATATACAATCTCTCTGGGACTCTGTTCCTCATTTTCTCATATAGTTAGCTCTATGATGATTGTGAGCAAGAGATGGCTTCACTTGACATGCATTTTTGGAGCTTACTTCTACTTCTAGATTCTGATTTTAGCTAGAGTCCCGAGCTGGGTTTCTATTTTTCCATCATAGAAAGAATTGATTCTACTATGATCTTTTATTTTAAAACTCTACAGCTTTTTTGATTAGGAAGGAACCCTCCCCCAAAACAAAACAAAACAAAACAAAAATAAAAACAAGAAAACAACAGCAACAACAACAACAAACATATCAGAAACAAAATAGAGCAAACAAAAACAAATCAAAACAATCTTTCTAATAGGGTGAATAAAACCTTAGCAAAAGACCAGATTCTGGTGGGCCATACGGAAGGGCATTGACTGGAGAGGATCTTTACTGAATTTAAGTAGGGATTTGTTACAGTGGCTCTAATTGAATTCCCTCAGTTACTGTATGTAATCAGAAGACCAAACTATAGTTATCAACCCCCAAGATCATTCCTTTACTATATAACACCTCACCTTCCCTCTTGTAATTGCAAGTTCACTAGGAACTTTACCTACCTTAAGGCATCTTTCCCCTTATAAATGATGAGTTTTTTAGGAACTTTGCCTACCTAATGGCGTCAGGTTATTCTCATATTTCCCCATGGTAATAGTGAGGCTAATTCATTTTTGGAACTTAACTCACTGTCAATTGTGGAATAAAAGCTTTGTCTCTTGATTTGGAGATGGTCTAAGCATACAAATTCTTTGAGATACTTGGCAATGCTGGCCTGGATCCCCAATATTTTTTAGGTTCAAATTCTGTACCCCATCACTTCTATGATTTTTCCCCCATTAGTCTTTCTGTTTGTTTCAGAACATTGATCAGAAGAGGCCTACTCTTCAGAAGGCAAGATCTTCAACTAGGAATCACATTTTTTGAAACACATTAGCTGGGCTACAATCAACTAGATAGTAACCTTAAATTTAATTCTATACTTTGATCAACATTTTGTGGTCATTTAAACTTCAATTTCCATAAGAGACTATACTCTAGTTTAGAGCTAACATCTTTGTAGCTCCTTCATTTCTATTAGCTAAAACTATATTTAGTAAACTTTCAGAAAACTGCTGAGGGCTCAGAGATTCAGGGTCTCCCAGTTTTTTAATTTCAAAACTATTTCTCTATCATTCAAATGAGTAGGAATGGGGAAAGACCTTGGAAATATACCTTAGCACAGGTATCTTTCCCTTAACTACATCCCTTTTTTTTTTTTCTTTTTAAAAATTTTATTTTAGCTTTTAATTTACAAGACATATGCATGGGTAATTTTTCAGCATTGAGCCTTGCAAAACCTTCTGTTCCAACTTTTCCCCTCCTTCTCCCCATCCCCTCCCCTAGATGGCAAGTAGACCAATACATGTTAAATATGTTAAAGTATATGTTAAATATAATATTACATCCCTGTTTTTATTATGCATGCATAGCAGGCAAATCCTTTTCAGGCTTTAGACTCACTCTTTCATAAAAACCCATGGATTTCTTCTGAATCTGTCTTCTTTTAGTCACCCATGTGAACCTTTTTTTTTTTTTTTTCCAATGTTAGTAATATAATAAAGGGATGTTTGATTTTTTTGGTAGTTATTACAAAGGAGCCTGGCTATCTATCCATACTTCCTTTCTTCAGTGTGGAAATAAGTTGAAGAATAACAACAGTCTATGCTATTTCTGCTTACATTGGTCAAAATCAATGGGAAAATGGTCAATATCTCACTCCAAGGTTGGAATAGTACAGATGGCAATTAGGAATTAGGAGTAGGTGCTTTATTTGATATTTGTTCTCCTTATATTTTTTCATGGTTGGAAGACAACATTCTTAGAAATTCTTTCTATTGGATTGACCAGTGGAGACTTGTTTACCAACTTCTTTGCAGAGATGGTTTCCCTGATCTCTTCAATCATTATTTTCTATCAAAATTGATATTGAATTTTCAGAGACCAAAAACTGGATTTCTTCTTCTCTAATTCTCTGAGTCCTTTCAATCAAAAGCCATAAGATACTTTGAAGAATAAATTCTGATACCTAGGAAGATATATTATTGGCCTCTCTCCATTCCCCACTTCCCTTCCTTTACCACAGCAACCCAATCCATTCAAATACTCATAGCATTTAGTAAATACATGTACCTTGCAAAGGGCTATGCTAGGTGTTAAGTACACCAAAACAAAATGGAATTTTTTTCTTGTTAACAAATTTCCTTGTTAACTTGAGGAAGTTAGCAGTCTGTAGCAGCTTTTGAATTTAAAATTCTAGGCTTGGCTTGTTATCCATTTTCCAATATTCTTCAAGGGATGAACTGTCAGTTTTCAAGAGAATTGAAAACTATTAACAATATGGAAGACTTCTTCAAATCACTAATGATTAGAGTAATAAAAATCAAAACAATCCTGATATTCATTTCACATCCAACAAATTGACAAAGGAAGGAAAAAATATGAGAATAATCAATGTTGGATGGTCTCTGGAAAGCAATTTGAAATTATGCTAAGGTGACTAAAATATCCATACCCTTTGACCTAAAGATCTTAGAGTAAGACATGTACTCCAAAAGGACAAAAATCAAGTGAACATTTTTGAGGATATTAGAAATTTGGGCATATTTGTAGGCAGAAGGGATGGATCCATTCAATTTATTCACACTTTAAAAAATAATTCTCATTTATATAGTAATTTATAATTTATACAGTCCTTTCTTATCCTGAATGATAGATGATAGAAGCAATATTACTTCATTTTGCAGATGAGGAAGTCCATTCTTCAAATTCTATCTCAAATGCCATCTACTCTAATAAGTTTTCTCTAATTATCCCAGGTAGGAGTATTTTCTTCCTATATCATTCTAGACTTTTCGCATGGCATTTACCACATTTTAATCTGATATGATAATTATTTGTGGGCATTTTTCTTCCCTTTTTGATTATATACCCCTCAGTAATACAGACTATGTGTCTTCTTTAACTGCCATGGAACCTAGCAAGATTATGAGTTTAGCAAACAACTTAATGAAAATACTACATAAATGGGTTTCACTCCTAAAAAGTTGTGGTAAGTTTTCAAGAGTGATGTGAACCAGAATAAAAAAATTACATATTTATATTTATTCATTTCTAAGTGAAACAACATTTCTTTCCATTATAATAAAAAACAACCTTGTTTTGAGAAGGGGCCATAGGCTCTAACAGTGTGCTAAAGAGATTTATGACATCAGAAAGGTTAGGGCACCTCTGTCCTACACTTTGTGTGGTCATAGCAATGAAGCTAATGTAAATGATGTGTCTCCTGGGCACAGTTACATAGTCTAAAGGTCCCATCGAACGGCCTTGTGATAACTGGATGAATAACTCTGTAGCAAGTGCTGACATTAGTGATATCTCAGCCTGGTGTATGAAACGGATGTGAATGCTGAGCTGATGCATCACTGAGACATGCTGTTCCTGTCATCCAGTGCCTTGTGTCACTGGCCTGGCTCCTTACTATCAACCAATCAATCACTCAACACTGAGCTCCTACTTCCTGCAGACTCATCTAGTTCTCTGACAATGGAGGTGAAAGTAGACAGATGAGAAAGAACAGAAGAGAACAAGAACAAAAACAACAAAAAAGACAGCCTGATAATTAAAGCACTTCATTATCTGGCTTCAACCTAGTTTTTAAGCTTAATCACATAGTATATACAGTGAATGTCTCATTGTTCCCTGCTTTTATTCCATCATTTTCTAGTTCACATCACTTTCTGTAACTCTTTAGAAATCTGTGTGTCACAGGTTGAGACTCATTTATGTATTTTGCTGAACACTTGTGATCTTGCTAGGTTCTGTGGAATTTAGAGAACAAAGATAAATTTTGGGGTATGATGTCTTAGTTGCCTGGGATGCTCTTTATATGCTTCCTATTAAAGTCTTCTTTTTCTTTTAAGGTGCTAATTCCTTCATAAAATCTTTTATCCTCTTCCCTCCCACCCACCTGTGCCCCACCATGTAACCTCACATAAAGAAAATAATTAATTTTAATTTAATTAATTAATTATTTTAATTTAATTAATTAAAATAATTAATTATTTTTTAATAAAATAATTATTTTGATGTATTATTTACCAATAAACAACCCCTATTATGTCTCCCCATAAAAAGTTAAGCAAAACCAGCTAGTTAAGCAAAATCAGTAATAATTATGTCTAATGATACATATCATTCTAATTTTTGTGTTTTGCTATTTGTTGATAGAAAAAAGGGACATTAGTCAATCAACAAACATTTATTAATTGCCTACTATGGGCACTATGTTAATTATTGGCAATGTGAAGAAAAGAAAAAGACTCCCTGTTCTTAAGGAGCTCACAGTCTAATGGGGAGAAAATAAGGGAAACAATTATGTACAAATAAGTAATACACAGGACAATTAGAGGTGATAAATAGAGGAGGGGCACTGGAATTATGTGGACTCAATATAAGCTTTCCACAGAAAGTGAAATACTAGGTGGGACTTAAAGAAATTCAGGGAATCAGGAGGTAGAGGTGAGGTAAGTATGAAGGATAGCTAGTGAAAAAGTTCTCTGTGTAAGGAACAGCAAGGTGGCCATTGTCCTAGATGAAGATATGTAAGGTATAAGGAAGACTGGAAGAGTAGGAGGGGGAAAGGAAATTATTTTGGATGCAAGGGAGTTTTGTGTTAGATCCTAGAAGTGATAATGATGCACTAGACTTTATTGAATAGGGGGTTGCTGTGGTTATACTTGAGCATTAGGAAGATTATTTTGGCAGTTGAATGGAGACTTGGCTGGAGTGGGAAGAGAATTGTAAAAGGAAGACCAACTATTAGCCTATGACAATAGTTCAGTTATGAAGTGGTGGCAATGAAAAAAGGAAGGAAGTGGATATATTGAAGAAATTTTAAAAAGGTATAATTATCAGGCTTTGGCAATTGATTGGATACAGAAGTGAGAAAGAGCAGAGCTCAGCGATGACAAATAGATGAGCTTGGGAAGATGTAAGTACTGGCCATACTAATGGAAAAATTAGGAAGAAAGGAAGTATTAGGGAAAGTAGCATGAGTTTTGTTTTGCACATATTGAAATGTCCAATTTGAAACATTTAATAGGCACTTGAAGATGTGGGACTGGAGATCAGCAGAGACGTTAGAACTGAAAGAGTAGATTTAGGAATCATCAGCGTAGAGATGATAACTGAATACATGACAGCTGAGGAGAACACCAAATGAAAGAGTGTAGAAGGAGAAGAGAAATTCTAGGACAGAACCCTATGGAACTAGCAGTTGTGATCTAGATGAAGATCCAGTGAAGGAGATTGAGAAGGAAGCATCAGATAGTAAATGGAGAAACAGGAGAGAATGTTATGGTGAAAACCTTGAGAAGATAATATCAAGGAGAAAGGAATGATTGATTTTTCTTTCTTTCTTTTTTTTTTTTTTTTTGGAATGATTGACAGTGTCAAAGAAGGATAACAACTGAGAACAAGCCATTAGGTTTGGTAATTAAGAGATCATTATTACTTTGCAGAAAGCAGTTTTGTTTGAATAATGAAGGCCAAAGCCAGCATGTAGATTTAAAAAAAGAGGTTTAGAGGAAAGAAGTAGAGGCATCTATTCAGAAGGCCTTTTCAAGGAGTTTAGCCACAGATGATAAGAGAAATATGGGAAAATAGTTATTGGTGACAGATGGATTAAATTAGGATTTTTAAGGAGTTCATATGGGCATTTTTAAATAGAAGAGAAACAGTCAGCAATCTATTGGAGAAAACGGAATAGAATGAAATAACTTGTGCATATAGAGGATTTTTCCTTGGCAAGGAGAAGGGTGAGATAAGATATGTAAGTTGAGGAGAAGGAGAAGGGAATAACAGAAAGTTCTCAAAGGATGGCTTTTTTTTTTTTTTTTAAATTGGAATATGAGGCAACATTCTCAGCTGAGAAAATAGGGGAGGATTAACTACAGGTGCTTTGAAAAAGGTTGAAAAGGTTTTGGAAGAACTTTGGGGAGTGAATTAGGGAGATGTAAAAGGATATCCTTGTGACAGTGAGGGTCTAATTGAGATAACATAAATTTTTAGTAGATCCAGTCAACACAGGTTCACAGTTCTCTTCATCATGTTTGTGTAAAGGAGCACTGAAATTTTAATAATTTGGAACAAATTTTATTATTGTGTTTGACAATTAGGATTATTTCCTTGCTTTCTGAAACCTACAGAACAATTGGCTGTCCATTAATCAATTAATTAACAAAAAAGAAGCATAGTATATAATTTGGCCACCATGTGACCATTATGATTATCTTAGGGTGTTCATAAATGTGCCTCTGTTGGCTCCCCCCTCTTTAAATTGGAGAGTGCAAGCCTATAGTAGTAGAATGACTTTACTCATCCAGTTCTCTATTCCAAGGACATCACAGGTCCAATCCCTATTCTGACATTTGTGTGTCACAATTTTTCTTGAATTCCCTAGTAGTTATCCACAATATTTTTAATCCAACTTTTTTCTTCTTATTCTTGCTGTATTGATATTGTTCATGCATTTTTACATTTTATATAACTAATATAGCTTATTTTGTTTTTTATTATCTTATTTAAATGAAGATTTCATAATTGTCCTATTCCTTTCCCCAGTCTTTTTATCCCTTATATAAAAATGGCATCTTCTTCCTCAAATCTCTTATATTACTCTATTTGGAATTCTTTTATGAGTATATATTATTCCTTTCTGTGATTATATGTCGAAGAGTATTCAGTGTGCCTGTGGCTGGCTCTTCCTAAGCCCATAGCATACTCACTAACTCATGAGAAGATACTCAATCTAGAACTTTTTAGTCTAATTCCCTTCATGCTACACCAAGTTTCAGGGCTTGGGGTATGATGCTGACCCTAGGATCAATATAGAGTTAGAGTTATTACATAGAATATGCACAAAAACAATAACATAGGATATCTTTCATACATGTTCATCCTTATTCCTGATTTTGGGGATCTCTTCTTCTCATTCACAACTTTTTTACCTTACACACATGCCATTGTATGGACAATTCATATTGTATACATAAACAAACACATACACACATATATTTTATTGTATCAAGAAATGAATGATATTTATTAAGAGCTACTCCATAGACTTCTGGTGATCATTTTGACCATTCTCACCTATTTTAGTATCTGAAAGTAATGAATGGATTAAAAGTAGAGCAAGCTCTTCTAAGTTCTATTGAGGGAGAGGAAAGGGCAGGAATGCCCTAAAGGAAAACGAAGGAATAAGAATGATTATCCTCTCCATCTTATCCTCCATTGATAATTTTAGAAGCTGCCATTTCAGTTCCATCTTACCCATTTTTGCTTCTTGTCTCTGGTCTATCTCATATCACTCATACATTATTCTGATTTCCACTCCATTCCTTCATATGGTCACTCCTCTACTCTAAAATCTACCCCTCCTAATCTGTTATTGTACCCAATTCAAGCTACCTTCATAATGCGAAGACATAGCAAGCAGCAAGTGATGAACAAAGGACTCTGCCCCACATGGAAATAATGACATGGGATGATAGAAAAGGAATCTCTTTCCAGAATGAGTTTCAAGAACAGCCAAAGAGAAATGACCCATAAGAAAAATCTCTTCCTGTCTCTTGACCTTTTTCCTGGCTTCATCTCTATATTGATTTCATGGAAAGTATTGTTTTTGATGTCTGACGGGCTTAATTTCTCTCATAAGAGTCTTCAGGACCCCTTAGTCTTTCATGAAGATGATGTGTTTCAAACTCCACACATTTTTCAATCCTCAATAGCTAGCATGGTTCTTAGCACATTTACCAAAGGAAAATGCAAGCTAGAGAATTAGGAGTCAGAGAGGAAAGGAGAACTTTGCCAGTAACTGAATTATGTAATAAGGCAAAAATCACCATTTTCAGGTGTTTAAGCTGATTTTTTGACACAGTGACAAGTCTGAATACTCACAAAGCCTGTGTCCACATATGATGGCTAAAATTATATGGTTATCTTCTACCTTAAGCACTGAACCCAAAGACCTTGTTTTGGAATGTTTAATTTTCTTTGGGGACCCTAGAAAAACAAGGAGATGCACTTGGTTGAACCTTTACTCCTTCAGTATGGCCCCTTTTCTCTCTTCCCACAGCAAGTTAAATCATTAAGATCCCATATAATTAAAATTTCATCCAAGTCATACTAGCTATGTTGACTGGCCACAGTAGAGTATATAAATATCCCAGAAGGGCATAAAGACAGAGGTTGCTTCCTGCTAGTGGTTTTCCACTCACCGGTTTGCTACCATATATTATCTACAGCTGGGTACAGTTGAATCCACTGCTCTAATATGGCCTCTTCCTTAAGGGCTATTGGTTCTTAGGGCATATAAAGACATTCTTACGATCAGATAGCTAAGTTCAAGGGTTCAGATTATTTTGGAGAATTAGTTCTCGTCTTTAAAGGGAAACTTGTATCTTAGTTTCCGTGAAAAATTTGACCTATGGTATATTTGTTGAAGTACATATATATTTACATCATATTCTCCCTCCTATCTATCTATCTATATATAAATCTATGTTAACATATATTATATATTATATATACTAAATACATGCTAATGTATACACACACACACACACACATATATATAATAGAAAAAAAAGAGTTAAATATATAAAATCTGGTCTATAGTATATTTGTTGAAATACATGAATATTTATGTATAAATTTATATCTACAACTCATATATCCTTTTTCTATATATGCTAAAATATATTTATAAAAATAAATGTATAAATACATATACACCCCTTTAATTTTTACAGTAGACTTCTAATTGGACTTACTGTATTAACTCCATTCAATACCATTTACTCTTTATATTACTATGACCTTAATCTCCCTCACATACTCTTTTCATTATGTCATTCCTTAGAAAGCTTAAGCAAATTCCTGTTACTGATAGGGTAAAGTACAAACTCCTTAGTTTCATAATCAAAACCTCTACAGACAGGCTTTAGTAACTTTTTAAACATATCTTCTTACTCTAAGCTGGTTATGGACTAACCAGAATGGGCCAGTGTCTAGTCACTGTTTCTGGAACACACCAGAGTCTTTTTCACTTCCAAGTCTTTTTCATTTCATTATTTCTTCTCTCCCAACTATTTTCTGTCCATCTAAATCTTACTATTCTACAAGACTCAACTTAAGTCCTTCATCTTATTTTGAAATATTTTCTTTCTACTTCAGTCAACCCAAAACCATTTGAATTCATACTAGACTAGATCATTTTTGAGCCCTTAAACCTATATCTTGTATGCTGATCATATTAGGATTCTTCTGTATCCATAAAAACTACAAGCACCAAGAACTAAGAGTTGACTCTTTTGAGTTCCCATACTGTCAAACAAGGGTTATTAAAATAGAACTCACTTGATATTGGTTGAATAAATAAATGCATGACACAAGAAACCAAACATGCTAACTCATGTTGTCTCTTTTCTTGCAAATAGAGAAAAAATGGAACATTTTTCGCTTAGATGAAAGAGGACATAAGAACTGAGAGTTCCCAGTTTAACTTAAGGTTTGTAGCAGCATGGATATTATCTTAGAGGACATACAAATTCTCCTCAATCTCTCCTAACTAGCCATTCATAATTCAGGTCTTATTTAGAGTCTCTTTTTTTGGTGTTAGATATAATAAACTCAACAACTATATAAATAGTTTAAAATAACACAACCCTTACCTCTACAGACTTGATTAAATAAAAGGAACTGTTATTCCTCTTTAAGATGCCTTAAAAATACCAATATTTTTGGAATATCAAATGCAGATGACTACAAGGAGCAAACTTTTGGGAAGATACTATATAGTCTTCATTAAGGAAAGAACAGCAATGGACCAGATTCATGCTGGATGTGGGCACTTACGGAAGGGCAGTTCTTGGTTTTAGTTTCTAGGCCAGAAGGGAGACCAGAGATACCATCCTCCATTTCCAGGACTAGAGGAATTTATACTAACAATCTCCTATTTTTTTTTTTTAAATTAGCAGGCAAAGGAGAAGGAACCCAATCACAGAAAGTTATTATAGGTATAGGGAAATCTTCAGAAGAAGATATTAAAGCCAAAACCCAAATCTCTTTTATACCAAAGAGTAATGTAATGTCAAAGGACCCTCTCCCCAGAAAGAATTCATAGAACTAAAAAAAAAGCTTTAAAAGTCAAATGAGAGATTGAGGAAAACACTAAAAAAAAAAAAAAAAAAAAAAAAGAACAATCCAAGAAAAACAAGAACACTATGAAAAGAAAGTCAACCTATTAGAGAAGGAAATCAAAAAATCCTAAAGAGAAAATGACTTCTTCAAAACTAGAACTGGGCAAAGGGAAGCCAGTGAAGTTAAAGGAAATCAAGAAAAAATAAAACAAAATATAAAGAATGAAAAAATTCAAAAGAACATGAGACAGATATAAGAAAAAAAAAAAACTGATGTGGAGATTAGATCAAGAAGAGAAAACAAGAGTAATCAGACTATCTGAAAGCTGCAATCAAAAGAGGAATCTTGATACAATAATACAGGAAATAATTAAAATTGTCCTGACCTGTTAGAACTAGAGAGGAAAGTAGAAATAGAAAAAAATCTACCAATCATCACTTGAAAAAGATACTATGAGGAAAACCAAGAGGAATATCATAGCCAAATTCTAAAACAAACAAAGGAGAAATGATTACAAGTAACAAGAAAAACAAAAACAATTCAAATACAGAGGAGCCACAATTTGACTCCCATGAGACCTAGCAGCAGCTACATTAAAAGCCCTCAGGTCTTGAAAAACTATATATCAAAGAAGAAAAGAATTGGGGTTGGAGCCAAAAATATTATACCCAATAAAATTAAGAATAATCCTGAATCAAAATAAAAATAATAGTCATTTAAGGAATTGCCAGATTTTCAGAAGATTGTTGCAAATAAATCTGTACTTAATAAAAAAAAATTCACATATAACATCTAAGAGAAATATAAGATAAAGAAAATCTTATTTCAAGGGACTCAATGAACAAACTTTATGTTTTATATGTGGAAATGTAAATCGCATGTCTAAGATTGTCAGTATTAAGTAGTTTGAAAGAAAAATTGGGGTAGAGCTGAGTATGATGTGATTTTAAAAAGCTGGTATTGAGAACTATTTTCTTCCTATATTTCTGAAGCTGATCTTTAAAACCCCAATGTAGAATTAATAATTATTTCAATTTTTCAATCAACTAGAGTTCTTGTCATTGTGATTGCTCAATAATACAGTTCACAACCTATTTATTCCTTCTTATCTTATCCAAGTCTTCCAATAAATTTTCCACATCAGTTAATCTGAAGTCAACAAACATTTACTAAATGCTTACTATATGCTAGGTACTTTGCTAAACACTGAGAATACAGAGAAAGGCCTCCTCTCACCCCCCTCCAAAATCCTGCTTTCAAGGTGCTCACAGGCTGACTCAAAATGCTAGAATGCTTGCTTTAAACTTTTCAATATGGCATGATTAACAGTGAATCATTCAGATAATTCAGCTATTATCCCTCATTTTTGCCATGTGCACAGTCCATCTCAGCCCACAGAAGCTGTTACTATGACACTATTGACTCTTAAACATAAAACAATTCCTTAAAAATAAGATAAAACAAGAATAATTATAACATTACAATTATTTAAAGTAAAGAAAATGTAGAAATAATCAATATCTCGTCTTTACATGGATCTAGACCACATTTTCCCATAACTACATTTAGACTATTGTATCGAGTGGGCACAATGTATATAATCTAATCAGATAGACATATGAATGCAGAAAATCATTGTGCTTAGGTAATTCATTAATTAATTCTATTCCAGTCCTGAGAGCTGTTATTGTGTGATGATTTTTCCTTGCTATAAGGCCAATAGCAGTTACCCTTGAAAATAACTTTTAAGTTTGAAGAATTAGAATGAGAAAGATTTTTATAGTTAATAGTCATGGCCTGATAGTTTAAGGCATGTGGATGTTTCTTTAAAAAAAATCTGTGCAAATTGAAGCCTATGTCGTTGATAATCTTTCCTAACCGATCTTTACTTAAAAGGGGTTTCTTTCTCAGATTTCAGCTTCACTTTTTTAAAATTTTGCTTCTAACTTAACTGTCAAGTAGTTAATGATCTGTAAATATTTAAAGGTTCTAAAATACTTTTGTATTTGACATAGAGGTGCTTTTGCAATGTGGATCATTTATCTCCTTGGATTTTCATCCAAATGTTTTTCTTAGAGCAGTGTGCATTCCTATTTATGATGACATACTGAGGTCAGAGGTAGAACAGGGTGAAGTTTAGAGAACAGACTTGGTTTTTATGAATTATAGTATGACTATACATGTGTGATAAAAATGTTGGAAAACAAACCTTTGGATAGAATTAAAAGAGAGATGATTTCATATATGTAGTTACTCATAGGTGTTCATACACATACATATGTATTGTTAAGGTTGAATATTGAATTTGTTTGTTTACTTCAAGGTGAAATGTTTGCTAAAAGAAACACAGTATGTGATAGATTTGGGCCAAAACCAATTGACATGATTAGATGGATTTGGTTGAAGAGTTATAAGAACAAAAATGCAAAACCTTTTTTATTTTCATCCTGAAGGACACATTGCAGTGTTGAAGTAAATAAATAATATGAGGCTTGATGAAACATGGAGATAAATATAAAGGAGGCCATTTAGCCTAATCCTTTCACTTTATAGATGAGTAAATTGAAGCCCAGAGAGGCTAAGTGACTTGTATGAGAAAAGAACACTGAATCTAGTGCCAGATGACCTGGATTCAAGACTCTGCTATCTGTGTGGCTTTGAGCAAGTCCCTTAACTTCATTTTAACTTCATTTAAGTCCCTTAACTTCATTCTTAAAATGGCCCTGGGTATCATTTTCCTTTTATGTAAAAGCAGGAGGTTGGATTAAATGACTTCTTTCAAGTGCTAGCTCAAAGTCTATTATTCTTGGTTCTGAGTTTGCCTAATTTCTCTCAAGCCTTATTTTTCAATTTGTGCTCTGTTATGATAAGATTAAATTAAGAAAATATTTCTTAATTGATCTTGATTCTACAGGTGGTATCAATAATATTCCCTTACACCTAGAACATTATTTGAGTCTCTGTGTTTATAACATTGAATACTACATAGTAAATGAGATTTCTCTTGAGAAAATAATAGCCATCACAACAAGCCATCTTAATTCCCTCCCCACCAAATTTAAAATCTCTCTCTTTCTTCCCCTCCTCTCTTTCTTTCTCAATCTCCCTCACATCTATCAATGTATCTATCTATCTATATTTTATCTATTGTCATGATTTAAAAAACCTTAATATTTGAAATCCCACTCACATTTTATATATAATTCATTTTAAAAATTAAATCTTTATAATTCAAGCCATTCTCTAATTGATAAATGGTCAAAAGATATGAATAGAAAATTTTTAGATGAAGAAATTAAAACCATTTTTAATCATATGAAAAGGTGCTCTAAGTCATTATTGATCAGAGAAATGCAAATTAAGACAACTCTGAGATACCACTATACATCTCTCAAGTTGGCTAAAATGACAGGAAAAGATAATTATGAATGTTGGAGGGGATGTGGGAAAACAGGGACACTAATACATTGTTAGTGGAATTGTGAATGGATCCAGCCAATCTGGAGAGCATTTTGGAACTATGCTCAAAGGGCTATAAAACTGTGTATACCATTCAATCCAGCAGTGTTACTACTAGGCTTATATCTGAAAGAGATCTTAAAGGAGAGAAAAGGACCCACATGTGCAAAAATGTTTGTGGCAGCCCTCTCTATAGTGGCAAGAAACTGGAAACTGAGTCGATGCCCACCATTTAGAGAATGGCTGAATAAGTTATGGTATATGAATGTTATGGAATATTATTGTTCTATAAGAAATGACCAGCAGAATGATTTTAGAGAGGCCTGGAGCGATTTACATGAACTGATGATAAGTGAGATGAGTAGAACCGGGAGATCATTATACACAGCAAGAACAATATTATATGATGATAAATTCTGATGGACATGACTCTCTTCAACAATAAGATGATTGAGGCCAGTTCCAATGATTTTGTGATGAAGAAAGCCATCTTTACCCCGAGAGAGAACTGTGGGAACTAAGTGGGGATCACAACATAGTGTTTCCACTTTTTTTGTTGTTTGCTTGCATTTTGTTTTTTTTCTAAATTTTTTTTCCTTTTTGATCTGATTTTTCTTGTGCAGCAAGATAATTGTACAAATATGTATACACATATTGGATTTAACATATATTTTAAGATGTTTAACATGTTACAGATTAACATTTAACAGATGGATTACTTGCCGTCTAGGAGGGGAGTGGGAGGAAGGAGAGAAAAATTTGGAACAGAAGGTTGTGCAGAGGTCAATGTTGAAAAATTATCCATTCATATGTTTTGAAAATAAAAAGCTTTGATAAATAAATAAAATCTTTACTTTTATGTTGTGTATTTTAGCTATTCTTCAGAAATAAAAGTATGTGCTCATTATCCTATGAATTTCTCCATCCTATTCTGACTGAGGATTACAAGATATGGTCATGGACTCTGAAGCCAGGAGACTTGGGTCCAAATATACTTTGTAATATTAATTATGTCACACAGTAAATCATTTAACCTCTTTGACTAGGATTTCTAAAATGAAGGGAATAGATTAAAGGAATTTAAAGTTTCTTTTTGGTTCTAGATTTATGATCTCATAAATTGCATTATTAACTTCAATTCTTAGGATGCTTACCCTGCTTGGCTTCTTGGAAGAGAGCAGAAAGCAATGAAGAACACTATTTCAAAGTTGGGGACAAAAATTCAGATTTTCAATCTATAATTAAGTCATTTTGGTTACCAATAAACTATTCTTCATTAGAATTAAAAAGAATACTCTGTTGTCAGTGGCAAACTATAGAAATAATACATGAATTAATAATATTCCTAGAACTGTATAACCTCTAATATTATTATGAAAAATTCCAGGTCTTAATGGAGAGGGATTTCAAGAGATATCAGTTTCTTGAAGCAAGACAATTGTATTTTTCAATTCAATCCTTCTGTATAGAAACAGTTTGTTAGAAGTAATTTATTACTCTCTAATGACCATCAAGTCATTGTATTGTGGGATAAATTGAAACTGTGAAAAGATAATTTTCCCATTTTTCATTAGTAGGCTTTTCATTTTTTAGTGCTCCATAGTGTGGAGAAGCAGATATTTAGGAAGGCTTAGTGATAGCTTTCTGAGAGTCAGATAACTCTGAATTTTCCCTTACTTCATGAAGAACCTGAATCAAGGCTGTGGTATTTGTAATTTAAATGACAACATCCAAGCACTGGTTATAGTCACTTGATTAAACAGATATATGAAAAGATTGATTTCTCATTTTTTAAGTTAGCCATTAATTCCTCTAGTCTCTCTTAGAGCTTATTTCTGTTTGGAGAGAAGAAGAATAGAAAATTTTACATTGAGCTCCCATCAAAAACGAGACTTGGTAATAGTGAAGCTGGAAGGCAAATTCTAGGCTTCTCTAAGATAGACAAATACACATACCTACACACACACACACACACACACACACACACACACACACATACAGAGAGAGAGAGAGAGTGAGAGCAAGAGAGAGACTGAGAAGTTGTTATTTACCTAGGATCACACAGTTAATTTAAGAATTAAGGCTTAAATTCGGATTTTCCTAACTCAAAATTTTGCTTTATATGTACTATACTATAATCTCCACCTGGCTGTGTTATTTTCTGGAAAATAGTGGAGGATTTTTTATCTGGAAGTTATCTATTTTAAAATAGCTATACAAAAAAATCACTGATGCCTTTTTTTTAATTTAACAATTATTTATTAAAAAAAAATCCTCTTCTGCTACTTGAAAATTGACCTCTCTCTTCTAACAAAAGAAAACAACCAGATATATACATATATTTATATTATATGCATACATGTACTTATATATATGTATATATGCACACACACATATACATATATATACCCACATATGTATATGTTTCTATATGTATCTATATATCCATGATCATATCTGACATATATAGGCAAGATATAGGCAAGTTACTCTAGATGTACCTTTTTTCTCAGCTGAAAGGAGGCAGATGTATGTTTCATTATTGGTTCTCTGGAACTATAATTACTTTTACTGTAAGGTAGAGTCTAGATTCCTTTTCTTCTTTTGGTTCTATTTTTTTTTTCTTCATTTTTTATTATTTATATAATTCCCCCTTCCACATTTCTCTAAATTCCTTTTACTCTTTACCCTCTTACTAGACAATAATATTTTGCTACCTTCATGTAGAAAACTATAGATTTTCCAGCCATTTTATAATTGATGGGGAATTTTGTTTCTATTACTAACATAGAGTCCTGTTATATGCATCTTAAACATCAATTTGTATCTTTTCTTTCTTTGGCATCTGGGGTCAGCAGGTAGATCACTGAACCAAGGTTTCAGGAACTTAGTTTGTTTTCTTGTATAATTCCAAATTGATAGACCAGTTGATCTAATTTATCACCCACCCACAAAAAAACACACAAAAAAACCAAACCAACAACTAGATTTTGAATGAGGCTGACCTGTCTAACTTCTCCAACAGATTGCTTTCCCTCCATATTTTTGGGGTCCTTTTTGCCATTTTTCAAAGTGTGAGGTAAAACTTTAGAGTTGTTTTCATTGTAATTTCTCTTATCAGTGAATTGGAACACATTTTCAAATGATCATTTATTGCTTGCAACTCTTCTTTTGAAAAAAATCTCAAATGATCATTTTCTAATAGAGAATAGAACTTAATATTATGCATCAATTCCTTCTGCTTCTTGGTTATCAGATGATAATTGATAGAAATATTTTATCAATGATATTTGATAATTGTTAGAAATGAAAATTGATAGAAATATTTTATCAGTGATAACTGATAGGAATATTTTCCCCACTCTACATTTTGTCTTCCATTTTTGTTGACTTTGAGCAAAAAATTAGTTCTGTGTAATTAAAATTGTTTGTTTGATTTTATATGACCTTTTCTAATTTTTTTTTTTTTTTTTTACATTCAGGATTCTGGATTCTCTTTTAAATTATTTGTGTGAAAATTTGAACCTTATTTTTTTAATGATGCAATCTTTTATCTTCAAATTAAATACCCATTTTGAACATGTAGGGTTTAAGAAATGATTTTATTTTATATCTAGCTATTTTATTTGTGGTTTAGGTTCACTATAAAATTATGTTTTTTATTTTATTTTATATCTAGCTACTTTATTTGTGGTTTAGGTTCACTATAAAATTATGTTATATAATCTCAACTGGGCCCTTACTGTGGCATAGAAATTTTATACTTTAATAATCAATTCATTATCCCACTCATCATAATACCTTTTTATCTGTTCTTGAGTCTCTGATTGCTCTGCTTCCCACACTTTCTCAGTCTGAGAACGTTTGCTCATATTTCACTGAAAAAATTGAGGCCATTCACTGAGAACTCTCTCTTCTTTCCACTTCCTTATCACATATCTATCTATAAATAGATAGATATAGATATAGATATAGTGGTCTTTTGCCACTATAATCTCCTTCATAAATAGACATAAGAATTATCAAAGAAAGAAATGATAATTGAATTTGTAGGAGCTAATGAAATTGCCAATAGAAATAATAAAGGGAGAAATAGCATCCAGAACATAACTCTGTGGGACATGCATGGTTAGCAGATAGATCCTGGATGAAGATTAAGCAAAGAAGTTTGACAAGGAAGGTTCAGTCAGGGAAGAGGAGAACCAGGAGAGAGCAGTGTGACAAAATCTCTAGAGTGAAGAGTATCCATATTCTCTATATTCTCTATTCTATACACTATTTCACATGAAGATATGGCCCTTATTATCAAGGCAAACTGCTCTACCTGTACAAATGATCCTAGTTTATATTCTCCAGCAGATAGCCACCTCTGTCATGCTCTTTCTTTTACCAATCTTCAGTCTTCCTCTCTATTAGCTTCTTTGCTGCCTACAAACAAGATCATATCTCCATATTAAAAAAAAAAAGTCATTTGATCCTTTCATCCCCACAACCTATCATCCTATAGCTCTTCATTTTTTTTTGGAGAAAAACTTCTTGAGAGAGTTGCCTACAATAAAAATCTTCACTTTCTCTCCTCTCATTCTCTTTTTAACTCTTTAACATTGTGGCTTCTGACTTGATCATTCAAGGGAAACTGCTCTCCCTAAAGTTATCAGCAATCTCTTAAAAATCTTTTAATCTTTCTTTTACATCAAATGGCCTTTTCTGAATCCTCATTTTCTTGCCTTTTGAACAACTAACCTTCTTCTCTCTAGGTTTTTGCCACTTTTCTCCCTAGAGATTTTCTCACAATGCTCTCTCTTGGTTCTTCCCTTTCCTGTCTAAATATTCCTTCCTAGTCTTCTTTGCTGGATCCACTTGCTAATCATGGATGTCCCAAAGGACTCTATCCTGGACCTTATTCTCATCTTCCTCTATACTATTTCACTCGGGAATCTCATTAGGTCTTATGGATTCGATTACCATTTTAAGTTGATGATTCTCAAATGTACTTATCCATTCCTCAACTCTCTGTTTATTGGACATCTTGAACATCATAAAGTCAGCATATCCTAAACTGAACTCATTATTATTTTCCCCCAAATCCCTCCTAGCTTTTCTATTACTGTGGCACTACCATCCTCCCAGTAACCCAGACTCACAACATAGATGTCATCCTCAGCTCCTCCCTATCTCTCATCCCCCACCTATATTTAATATGTAGCAAAATCCTATTGATTCTACCTTAGCAATATTATATGTGTGAGTATGTATGTGTGTGTATGTCTCATCTGATACTGCTGCTATTTCTGCTTAGTCTCTATATATATCAAGTTTCCCCATAGTCCAGGCGATCTGCCATTCAACTGAAAAACTGATCTTCCTAAAGCACAACTTAGTTGTGTCTTGTTTGTAAAGTTGTTTTCATGTCATCTCCTCCATCAGGCTGTAAGTGCCCTGTGAATAAGTACTCTATTTTGACTTTCTTTGTATTTCTAGTACTTATCACAAGGATAATACATAGTGGGCTTAATAAATGCTTATTGACTGACAGTGCAAGCACTTGGGCAGCCTTCCAAACTTCTGTCATTGAAGGTAAGTGTATGTGCCTTGGCTATGTGTTCCCTACATATATAGCTCTCAATAAGTATATTCTCTCTATTGAGGTCCACTGTTTCTACAGATTCTACATGATTTTGTGGAGAGCATGACTAGCATTGATGGGTTTGCTTTTCTATTATGCCCTTTTCTTTTGAGCCAATTGTCCCCTGGCTGACTTTTGAAAATAAATCCATCAGTACAATTACATAAGCCATAGTTTCAGGAGTAAGAACCAAAAAAGAACTTGAGTCTGGCTGAGTCACTCTTGAGGAAGACCAAATTTGAGTATAAGTTCAAGCAGAAGGCTACAAAAGTAATCACTTACATTTACAAAGTTACACTTACATTATGATTTACAAAGTGTTTTCTTCACAACTCTTTGATGTAGATACTAGACCCATTACTTTGCAGATGAGAAAATGGAAATTCAAAAAATAAAAGTCACTAGCCCAAGATCTCAGAAGTAATAAATAACAAAGCTAGATTTTATCTTTCAACTCCCTGATGCTGTTTCACATGTTAGAACTGGGAGGTCGCTTTTTAAATCATAAGATATTAGAATTAGAAGAGAGCTTAGAGGTCCTCTAGGTACACGAAGCAGAACTTGTTCTATAATACATCCAAGGAGTGATTATCTAGCTCTTGTTTGAAGACTTCTAGTGATGGAGTATTCTCTTCCAAGGAAAACTACTCTACCCTGGGGAATTCGTAATTGTTAGGAAGGTTTTCCTCCTTATTTTGGGTTAAAACTTGCCTCTCTGCCATTTATTCCTTTTCTCTAGGCTTGGCAAAAGAAATCTAAACCTTCTTCCACATGACAGCTGAAAACTGGCTATTGTGTCCTGTCTTAGTCTTTCCTTATCCAGGCAACACATTCTCAGTTTCAACTATTTATCCTCAAAGGACATGATTTTGAGGTCTTTCATCATCCTAATTACCCTTGTCTGGTTAAACTCCTTCTCCACCTCACCCATACTGCCTGAAATTATTTTGCCCATCTACCCATTTGAGTTTGATTTGGATTAATAACTATCCTTTTAAAATGCAGCTGTTTCTAGGATCATAGCTAATATTTATATATTACTTTCTGTGTGCAAGGCACTGTACTGAGCACTTTACAATTATTAGTTCACTTGATCCTCACAACAACCTTGGGAGATAGGTGCTATTATTATCCTCATTTCATAGGTGAGGAAACTGAAACAAATAGAGATTAAGATCACAAAACCAGTTAAGTATTTGAGTCCAGATTTGAATTCAGGTTTAATCAGTTTACTCAGAAGTTTTTTTAAGAAAGCTGAGATCAACTACATTAAAGTAACAGAAGTCTTTGGGGATTAGAAGAAGGAATAAAGGAAATTTCATAGTATGGAATACTTTACAGGGCAAAATGTATTATAATGCCATTGTGATGGGCAGCATTTAGGTATTAGGAAGTCACATGAAGAGTAGAGGAAGAAAGGCACATGAAAAACAAAAAGATTTAAAGACAATTTGCAAATTTCAAATTTTTATGTCAAGTTCATAAACATTACGAGTTAGAATGGACTTTTGTGGGTTAGTCTGGCAACCTGATTCATCATTTATATAATCATTTTGATGGGAATAGTGGGTGTTGTAATTGCCAAAGGCTTACTAAATTGAGTTGAATTGACTTAAAACTTCACTTTTGGGATATAGTTGGTTCATAAATTTGGGAAGTGTCTGATGAATTCCTTCTTTAGAGCTTTAAACAGCATTTTAAAATGAATTCTCACCATATTTATAAAGTTTAACTCATATTTTAAACTCCATATCACAAATGCTATACAATTTTCATAAAATATCTTAGATATCCATTTTAACTTCCATTTTACAGATGAGGAAACTGAGGCTTAAATGATTTGTCCAAAGCCACACAACTATTTGCTGCCTGGTTGGAATAAGAATATTGATAAATGGCAGGTAAATTTGTAATCCAGGTCACTTGACTTCTAATCTAGTTCATATGGACCAAAGAAAAGTAAGTTTTCTATGGCTGAGTTGACTAAAATTTCAGTTATTCAAGCTATAGGTAAATACCATTAAATGCCAAATTATCAATATAGTAGTATTTTTAAGTCAGGGATAATTTCTCTTTTGTTTGAACGATCCACCCAAATATATCCAATGATTCACCCTAAAAGTTTGGGGTTAGCAATGGGGAATGGCAAGGTGAAAATACATATCAAATCATGGTAAAATCAATGGGCAGCTAGATAATACAGGGAATAGAGTCCCAGCCCTGAAGTCAGGAGGACCTGAGTTCAAATCTAGCCTCAGACACTTAATACTTCCTAGCTGTATGACCCTGGGCAAGTTACTTAACCCCAATTGCCTCGGGGATGGGGGGGGGAGGAACAAAACAAAGTAAGCTAGTTGATTTTAAGTGACACAGACAAAATCTCATTATGATGCAATTCAAATATTTTTTGTTGTGCTTGGAATTTACCATTATTAACTTCTAGGCAAATTTCTAAGTCTAAGCTGTAAAAGAAGCATTGCTCTATGGGGATAGAAGATTTCAAACAGGAATTTTCCCATACCAAGGTCTTTTTAGATTTATTTTCCTTTAGCTCCCCTTCCCCTCCCCCTCCAAACAAAAAGAATTAATAAAGGGGAAAAGCACCTAGACATCTCAAATGTTTTCTATTTGTAATAATAGTCTTTCATTTGTACTTTATTCATATTCTCTGTCTCATTATGCTTCCCTCACCCGCACCCTCCCATTGAACCATTTCATTTTCTTTCACATTGAGCTACCTCTACAGAACCACGTTTTCATGATTCAGTGGAAAGAGCAACAGGGCTTGGGGTCAAAAGACTTAAAGTCTTGGGTCAGAGGTTAATGAGTCCTTACTCTGAGTGAATTACTTAACTTCTCTTGATTCCCAGTATCTATAAAATGTGGATAATGATAGTTTCTTTATTTACCTCCCAAGATTGTTACAGGGAAAAGGTCTTGTATACTTTATGGTTCTATATAAATGTGAATTGTTATTATAACCCTTTTATTCATCTTTAAATGGCAAGGCTGAAAACTAGCACTTGACAAGGTCAATAAGAATGTCTTTATACAAGCAGAAAGATATGAATTAAATATTTTATAAATTGTTATTTTTCAACAAGCAGATTAGTGTTATCCTAATTAAAAAAAATAAATTATTTAAAAATTATTTCCCTATTATTAATTTAGGCATTTCTTTCATAACTCTTAAAAAAAAAAAACAAACTCCTGAAGATTAAAAATGGCACTATCATATTTTCCTACAGTTGCTTAGAAACAAAGCTAAGCATTTTGTTTTCATAAAATTTTTATCTTTTTCTCCATTTATTTATTTCAATAGTCATAGAATAGAATTTAATTCTTATCATTCTATCCCTGGAATGTTCATTCATTTGTATAAAATTTAAAATCTTTTATGTGAAATGCACTGTGCTTGTGGTAAAGAAAATAAAAAATAAGTCATGGTCTCTCCAAGAGAATTTGGAAATAACTCACATTTAGAAAATCCTTCAAAGTTTGCGACTCACTTTCCTCATGACAATCTGGTAACAGGTATTGAAAAGTTCCTGCCTTCCACTACTCAAAGAAATTCCTGGAATGTATAGCATGAAGAATAGGAATTTTTGTGATTATCATGCATTCTTTGGTCATTGTCTTCCTGTGGGGGTGTGATCTACCTCTAACCTTGTTTTAAACTTTCATAATCCCTTTAGCCACAGTCACATATCTACAAGATAGCAACCCCAAAATAGATATGATTATATACTATTACCTTCTAATTGGTTTTCTTTTATACTCAATGACCCTTTCCACATTTACTCATAGATACCAATGATAACTTGACTGTAACATTGTGAATTTTTCTTTTGACTACTAGGTGAATTTGCTAGTATTTAAACTGATTTTAGTTACAAAAAAGGACATGGTCCTGGCAAGTTCCACACTCATCCTGGAGGCTATTCACCTTATTCCATTGAGGGGGCTTTTGGAAATAATATTCTCTATAATAATCTATAAATCTCAGAAAGTGTCCCTTACTTGCATCTTTCTTGGTGGCAATGTTTATCTTGTTAGTCTCAGGGAATGTGGTTAATATGCATTTTCACAATCAGAATGACAGTCCTTACTTGCTGGAAACCCCTGCTTCTTGCTTGGATCTAGTATAGTTCATAGATCCCTACTGAAGAGAATGTGGCATAATGAAGTTTGTCACAAGTGATGAGATTAGACACTTCCTTGCATATTGTTTTGTAGTGTTTATGCTTTTTTCAAAAACAATAAAATAAATATATATGTACACACACACACACACACACACACACACACACACACATATTAGGACATCTACTATGGTGTTGTGGTGTTGTGCACCAATGGCTTCTCCTTGGCCTAGGACTCCTTAGACATTATATAAAATTCACCAAACTCAGTAATTTGAAGACATACTAGTTTGTTATATAGTTCTAAGTATGACATACTTTACCCATTCTTCCTTCTAATAGCTGTTCTACTTGTGAACAATTAGATTAAAATTAGTATTTTTATTATTCCTGATGTTTGCCTCCTGAACAGCCGTCAGAATGATTAATTAAATGAAAAACTCAGGAACTATGGATATGTGAATAAGACAGGGACTTGGGAGAACCCTGGTACAGACCAATAATCCTACAGTCAATGCCTCTTCATTTGGTGTTCCAAAGACCTCTAGCTACTTTTTGTACAGCTTGCCTATTACTCATGGAGCACACATAATGGACTCAAAGTCAGGGCCAGGCAGAGTATGTGCTATGAGGTACTCCTCTTGTCCCTGACCTTAAATTGAAATATACAGCTGAGAGGTATGATCTCTTTTGATTTTGGGGGAATGATTGACCAGAATTCTTCTACACTATTCCAATCTTGATGCCTCCTGAGGCTTTCTTCATTCTTATTTCCTGCTTGGAAAGGTGTATTCTAGTGGGGAAGGGGTGTTCTGGTGGAGGAAAATATGGATAGCATTCTTATAAGATCTGAAGATGACATTAACTTGAGAACAATAACAAAGATTTTATTCTAGATGTCAGAGGTAGAACGCAAACTCATATCAACAGCATGAAACTTTTTTAGAATCAGTGTCACGTTTTACATGGGTAAAAAAAAAATCAACCTCTTAAGTACACAACAGGTAGATAGATGGATAATGGCTAGTAAGTAAGCAGTTCACATGAAAACAAAATTGGTGTTTTCTTCTTGTTAAGCTCTTTTTCCTTCTTTTTCTCTTTTTTAACCGTTCATTTTTCTTCTCTTCTCTTTTATCAGAAGTCAACTGTGTGATTTGACACACAAAGAAACTAATTCAATTTTAGACTGCCTTAAGATATATGTACTGTCCCACTCTAGGGAGGTGCTAACTTGGCTGTATGTAGCCCTGTGCAGAGCGTACCTACAGTCCTTTCCATTCTTCTGGGTGCAATGTTTTGGTTAGGACATTACAAGTGGAGAATATTCAGAGAGGATAATCAAGATGGTAAAGTTCATATGTCACCTATAGGTCTGTTGAAGGAACTAGGGATGTTTAGCCTGGAAAAGAAAAGACTGGAATGGGGGGGACATATGTGTCTTTAAGCATATGACAATGTTATCACATTTTTGAAGGATTAACTTTGTTCTGTTGGGCAGTAGATGGCAGAACTAGGAGCAGTAATAATTTGTAGTAATAAATCAATCATGATACAATGAATCAAACATGAAAATAACTGTACATTCAAGAGACATACAGCATAGATAAAAAAAAAAAAAATTCCATAAGGAAATACCAGCGAAGAGAAGAGGAGAGAGAAAGAGAGAGAGAGAGAGAGAGAGAGAGAGAGAGAGAGAGAGAGAGAGAGAGAGAGAGAGAGAGAGAGAGAGAGAGAGAGTGTTTGTGGGTGTGGGTGGGTGGATGTGAGTGTACTGGGAAAGGTCTCCTGGAGAAGGTGAAATTTAAACTGAATTTTGAAGGAAGCCGGGAAAACTGACAGGTAGAGTGGAGGGCAGAATATTCCAAGCAGGTGGGACAGATGGGAAATGGAGTCTCTGTGGAAGGAATAGCTAGAAGGATGTTGGAGAAGAAGAAAATGTAGGAAAACCCCAAAAGGTAGGAAGAGGCCTGTTTCTTTTTCTTTTCTTTTTTTCTTTTTTTTTTTTTTTTTTTTTTTTGCATGAGTACCCAAATGTATCCCTTGCTTTTTTTTTTTTTTTTTTTTTTTTTTTTTAAATAACTTTTTATTGACAGATCATATGCCTGGGTAATTTTTTACAACATTATCCCTTTCACTCACTTCTGTTCTGACTTTTTCCCTCCCTCCTGCCACCTCCTACGCCAGATGGCAAGCATTCTTATACATGTTAAATATGTCACAATGTAGCCTAGATACAATATATGTTTGCAGAACCAAACAGTTCTCTTGTTGCACAGGGAGAATTGGATTCAGAAGGTATAAATAACCCGGGAAGAAAAACAAAAATGCAGACAGTTTACATTCATTTCCCAGTGTTCTTTGTTTGGATGTAGCTGAATCTGTCCATCATTGATCAATTGGAACTAAGTTAGATCTTCTCTTTGTCAAAGGAATCCACTTCCATCAGAATACATCCTCATACAGTATCGTTGTTGATGTATATAATGATCTTCTGGTTCTGCTCACTTTACTTAGCATCAGTTCATGTAAGTCTCTCCAAGCCTCTCTGTATTCATCCTGCTGATCATTTCTTACCGAACAATATTCCATAACATTCATATACCACAATTTACTCAGCCATTCTCCAACTGATGGGTATCCGCTCATTTTCCAGTTTCTGGCCACTACAAAAAGAGCTGCCACAAACATTCTGTCATATACAGGTCCCTTTCACTCCTTTAAGATCTCTTTGGGATATAAGCCCAGTAGATATCAAAGGATATGCACAGTTTGATAACTTTTTGAGTATAGTTCCAAATCGCTCTCCAGAATGGTTGGATTCATTCACAGTTCCACCAACAATGTATCAGTGTCCCAGTTTTCCTGCGTCCCTTCAACATTCATCATTATTTTTTCCTGTCATCTTAGCCAATCTGACAAGTGTGTAGTGGTATCTCAGAGTTGTCTTAATTTGCATTTCTCTGATCAATAGTGATTTGGAACACTCTTTCATATGAGTGGAAATAGTTTCAATTTCATCATCTGAAAATTGTCTGTTCATATCTTTTGACAATTTAGCAATTGAGAATGGCTTGATTTCTTATAAATTAGAGTCAATTTGGAGGAGGCCTGGTTTTAAAGAGTTTTTAAATGACAGAGGATTTTCTATTTGGTCTTGGAAGTAATAGGGAGCCATTGAAGTATATTGAGTAGTGAGAGACATAGTCAGAGCTATTCTTTAGGAAGCTACTTTGGCAGCTGAGTGGAATTGAAACCAATTACCAGGCTATTATCATAGGTTAGAAAAAAGCTGATGAAGGTCTGATAAGTAGCAGGTATATGAGAGAAGACAGATACAAGAAATCTTCTGAAAGTAGAAACAAGATGTGGCAATGGACTGGACACAAGATGAGTGAGAATGAACTGAGGATGGCAACCAGATTGTTAGTCTAGTTGACTTTGAGGGGATGGTATTGTCCTCAATACTAATAGGGAAATTTGGAGGGGAGGGGGTGTGGGAGAAAGATAATGAGTTCTGTTTTAGACAACAAAGCAAATTCACAATTGATGTCAGTAAGAGGAAAAAAAATGCAAAAACAAACAAAAAAAAATCTTCCTCAAAATTAGAGATTTCCCAAATGGAATGGGCTTCCTGAGAAGGGATAAGAATTGTTCTCATTAGAGGCCTATAAGCAAGGCTCTAATGGGATATTTCTTGTCACACACCGCATAGAGCATTTTTATTCTGTTAAGCAAAAGATTAAATGTCCTGTCTAGTCGATGTGAACACTGAGATTCTATGATTCTGAAATACCTTGTGTTTACATAGTGATCTTTCTAGAAGTACTAAAAGTGTTGGAGTGTTTTTTTTTAAATAGCCTGTATAATGACCTAATTAGTATAAGGATATATGTAGGAGGAAAATGGAGAAACTGAGGTAAGAAAGAGGCAAACTGACTCTCTCATCATACAATGAGTCAGTCATAGAGACAGAAATAGAAACCAAGACTTCTGTTTCCTGGGCTGCTGCTCTGACCACCAGACCACACTTCCTCTCCAGACTATGAAAAACTGGAAAAAGGGAGTCAGGCAAAAGTAAATATGGAGGCTAAGCCACAAAAACACCATTTTACTTGTACCAAAATCATGTCATTTAGAAAGAGAAAACAGAGAAATACCCTCGATCTGTCTTCTATCATCAAAAATGGTTTGTTAACCTAAATCCACAATGAATGTTATAGGAAGTGAATCTATTCTGGCTTAACATAACTTTCTTTTTGGTTAAAATGAGCTTGAAATGAATTGAATTTTGTTAATTTATTAAGACTGATGTGGTTTTGTTTGTATAAAATGGGTAAAATAGGATTTTAAGAATCTGTTAGGCATATAGTATTCAGATTAAAGGAGGAAAAATATAGAAATAAATGAGACATTTTATGCTATAATGTTTTTCCTCTATCCTATGGTCAATAAATCAATCAACAAGAATTTGTGAAATACTTACTATGTGTTAAGTATTATTGCTATTTTCTGATATAGATATATCCAACCTATTTGTAAAGTAATTACTAGGTAACCTTACATGGAAAGGTACTAGCAGCTTAGAAGGTACTTAGCAACTACCAGTTAAGGGTTGAGGTAAAATAGATTAGATAGGTATTCTGCAGAAAGTGGTGTTGGAGCTAAGTCTTAGAGAAAATCATGGATTCCAAGAGGAAGAGGTTAGGGAAAAGGGTGTTCCAGGCATGGTGGATAGCTAGTGAAAAGGCATGAGATAGAAAAGTAGCTTCATGTATGAACAATTGCAAGTAGGATAGTACATCTGGACCTTGGAGTATGAAGAGGGGAATAATGTATAAGAAGACTAGAATCATTGGAAGAGATCATATCATGAAGAACTTGAGTGGTAGAGGCCTTTTTACTTGATTATAGAAGAAATGATAAGTTATTGGAGTTGATTTGTATATGGTGTAATATGGTCAGATCTATTATTTAGAATAGTCATTTTGTGACTATATTCAGATTGGATTGAAGTAGAGACAATTTAGAAAATTATTATAGTTGTCTAGAGAGGGTCTAAAATATGGTAATGATTGAGGGAATAAAAAATTTATCATGGATTAGATACATGGGATGAATGAAGGTTAAGTGTAGGGGATGACACTGAAGGTGTGAACTTGTATGACTGAAAATTTAGAAGAGTAGTGGATTTGGGGAAAAGACAATGAACATGGTGTACTGTACTGGACACGTTGAGTTTGAGATACCTACTGAACTTTAAAATATTTAATAGGCAGTTGGTAGTGTAAGATTGGATATCTAGAGGCAAATTATGGCTGGTGTCTCTTAGAGACACCTCATCTGAAAGATGGTTATCAAATCTAAGGGATTTTATGAAATTACCAACTAATTACTATCTAGGAGAGGCCCTTGGAGACTTCACGTTATTGAACAGATTGTGGATGAAGATGCAACAAAGGAAATGAGAAGTGGTCAGACAAGTAAGAAGAGAGAAAATCTATGGAAAAGAGGGAGGTATATGCTGTCAAATGTTGCAGACTTCAAAAAGGATGAGAACTGAGAAAAGATTATTTAATTCTACAGTTGAAAGTTGTATATTAACATTGGGGAAGAATAGTTTTTGAAGAATGATGAGGACAGAAGCCAGACTATAAGGTCTTTAGAAACAGAAGTGGAGAAACCATGTGTAGACTGCTTTCTCAAGATATTTAGCTGATTTTGGATCAGTCTCATGATTGGTATATAAATCTTAATTGAGTACTTACTGTCTGTGAGAACAGAGGTGTCAAATTCATGCCCAGTGATAAACCAGTTTAAATTGTAATCAGGAAATAATGTTCATCCTTTACTTTTTTTCTATATACCTATCTAATTGTATTTAGTATTTTATTTTTCCCTGATTACATGTAAAAACAAATTTTAATATTCATTTAAAAAACTTTGAGTTCCAAATTCTTTCCTTTCCTTTCCCCTTCAAATCCCTTCATTGGGAAGCCAAGTAATTTGATATAGTTTATACATGTGTAATCATGCAAAACATAATTCCATATGTTGTGAAAGAAAACATAGATAAAAAACTCAAGAAAAATGAAGAAAGTAAAAAAAAAAAAGTGTGCTTCAATCTGTATTTAGACATCATTAGTTCTTTCTCTGGGATGTATAACACTTTTTCACCAAAAGTCCTTCAGAGTTGTCTTGGATCATTATATTATGAGAATATCTAAGTCATTCACAGTTGATCATCTTACATTGCTATTATTTGGTACACAGCACACGTCACTTTGAATCAGCTCAAGGAAGTCTTTTGAGGTTTTTCTGAGAGCATTGTGCTCATCAATTTTCATTGCGCTCATCAATTTTCATTGCACAATAATATCCTATCACAATTACATACCACAGTTTATTCAGCCATTTCCCAATTGATGGGCATCTCCTCAATTTCCAATTCTTTGACACTAGAAAAGAGTGGTTATATTTTTGTACATATAGAGCATTTTACTTTTCATTTTTAAAAATCTTTTACCACCTTGTAGCAATTGCTAGATCAAAGGGTATGCACAGCTTTATAGCTCTTTGGACATAGTTCCAAATTGCTCTCCAGAATGGTTGAAGAAGGTCACAACTCCATCAATAATGCAAAAGTATTTCATTTTCCCCATCATTTGTCATTTAGCCAATCTAATAGATATGAAATAGTACCTCAGAATTGTTTTTATTTGCATTTCTCCAATTAATAGAGACTTAGAACATTTTTTCATATTATTATAGAGAGGTTTGATTACTTTATCCAAAAACTGTTTATACCTTTTTGATCATTTATGAATTATGGAATGACTCTTATTTTTTATAAATTTGACTCAGTTCTCTATATGCTTGAGAAGTGAAGCCTTTATCAGAAAAACTTGCTTCAGATTTTTTTCTACAGTTAGCACTGTTACAATTTCCCCCTTTGTTTATTCTATTCTCATTCTCCTTTTACCCTGTCCTTCCTCAGGAGTGTTTTGCTTCTAATTCTCTCCTCCTTCAATTTGCTCTCCCTTCTGTCACCCCCTATTCTTTCCCCATCTTTCTGTCCTACATTCCTGTAGGGTAAGATAAATTTATATACCCAACTGAGTGTGTATATTATTCTCTCTTTGAACCAATCTGATGAAAAGTTCACTTGCTTACTTTCACTTTCCCAATGGTAAAAGCTTTTTCTTGCCTCGTTTATGTGAGATAATTGACCCTGTTCTAGCTCTCTCTTTTTCCCAATGCATTTCTTCTCTCATTCCTTAATGTAATTTTCTTTTATATATATTTGTTCCTTTTACAAACTTTCGCATTACTAGAACAATTATATATAATTATTATGTTATAATAATTATTATTGTATAATAATATAATTACTCATTATATTATAATTATATATAATTGCCCTAGTAATGCGGAAGTTTGTAAAAGGAACAAATATCTTTCAATGTAGAAATGTAAGCAACTTAACATTGTTAAGTCTTTTATGATTTCCATTTTCTATTACCTTTTTATGTTTCCCTTGAGTCTTGTATTTGAAAGTCAAATTTTGTATTTAGCTCTGGTCTTTCCATCAAGAAAGTTCTCTATTTCACTGAATATCTATTACCCCCGCGAATGATTATACTCTATTTGCTAGGTATGTCATCCTTGGTAATAATCCCATTTCTTTGTTTCTGGAATATTATGTTCTAAGTCCTCTGATCCTTTATTATAGAATATCAGATTATCTGGCTTTCAGGTAGTACAATAATTTTAAAACTATCTCTTCTAGTTCTACTTTTCAGGTCATTTGTTTTTGCAATGAAATATTTCACATTGTCTTCTATTTTTTTTTTTTTTATTCATTTTCTTTTATTGTTTCTCCTTAAGTCATTTGCTTCCATTTTCTCAATTATAATTTTTAGGAAATAACTTTCTTCAGTGAGCTTTTGTACCTCTTTTTTCATTTGGCAATTTCTACTTTTAAGGAGTTTTTCTTCCCCCCCCATCCCCACCCCCCCCTTCAGTGATTTTGTGTATTTTTTTCCTATTTGGCAGATTTTTCTTTTCAATGTATTGTTCTCCTCATTGTTTTTTTTTTGTTTTGTTTTGTTTTGTTTTGTTTTGTTTTTACCATTTGCCATTTTAAGAAGTTATTTTCTTCAGTATTTGTGTGTGTGTGTGTGTGTGTGTGTGTGTGTCTTTTACCTCATTTTTTATGATTTTCTTCCATAGCTCCCATTTCTCTTGCCAATTTTTCCTCTATCTCTCTTGATTTTTGAAATCCTTTCTTGAGCTCTTTCATGTACTGAAACATATATATATTATGTTTTGCAAGATTTATTATCTTCTACCAAGTGTGTGTTTTAATCTTCTTTATCACCATAATAACTTTCTGTGATCAGAATTTTTTTCTATTTTTTGCTCATTTTCCCAACCTATTTCATGACTTTTAAGTCTTTGTTAAAGTAGGACACTGCTTCAAGGGTGGAGGGCGTACTGTCTCAAGCTTCAGGGATTTTGTGCAGCTATTTTCAGAGATCCTTCTGAGATCCTGTAAGTTTTTAGCTCTTCCAAAGTGCTATGATCTAAGAAGAGGTGTTTATCCTTCTCATGAACTATGCTTTGTGAGTGACCACAATCATTTTTTTCTGTTCTGAAATTGTGAGTAGGGTGCCACAAGCTCTGCTGTGCTAGTGCTCCTCCTTGCCCTGGGACTGCCACCCGGGGCTGCTCTCCAGATTTGAGCATGGATAAAGAAACAGAGTCTTGCATCCAATGCCATGGAGAAAAGCCCTGTAATCTCCTTTTGATCAGTTGTACGACCCATTTGTGTCTGTGAGTGGATGACTCTGGAAGCAGCTGCTACCATTAGAGATTCAATGAATCCCCCTTGCTGGAGCCAAGGGTATGCTGCTGTGGCTCCTGCTGAACTGTGTTCCACTCTCATCCTGATGTGACAGATCTTTCCTGCTGATCTTTTAAGTTGTCTTTGACTGGAAAATTATTTTACCCTATCTTGAGTTCTATTATTCCAGGAAATCTTTTATGGCAGTATTTAAAGATATTTAGAGGCATTTGGGGGAGAGCTCAGGGAAGTTACTGCCTTTTTTTCTCCTATCTTGTTTCACCTCCTTCCAAGTGGGAAATATTTAACAAAATAAATAAGAATACAACAAAACATAGATAATATTATGGGTTTAAACTAAGTCAATCTCTTTCCAACAATGAAATGATTCAAAGCAATTCCAGTAAATTTGTGATGGAAAAATGGATGAGGGTGTCATGTGCATCCAGAGAATTTTAGAGACTGAAGACTGAATGTGGATCAAAGCATAGCATTTTCAACTTTTGTTGTTTGTTTGTTTTTCTTTCTCATATTTTTATTTCCTTTTGATCTGACCCTTTTTTTGTCTAGCATGACAGATATGAAAATATATTTAGAAGAATTGTATAAGTTTATATAGGATTGCTTGCTGTCTTGGGGAGGAGAGGAGAAGGAGAAAAAATTTGAAACATAAGGTTTCACAAAGGTGAATGCTGAAAATTATCTTTGCTTGTATTTGGAAAAATAAAATAAAAAACCCAACTAAGTCAATATGTAGCCTCCACAAATCCTTATGTGTGGTTTAGTGGTCTCCTTTTCAATTTAAGTTTGCCACCACTGGTGCAGAGCATTACTCAGGACATAACAGAGGTAGGATTGAGGGTGGATATAAACCATTTCTTCCTTTAAGGATTTTATAATTTAGTTTAACAAATAATAAGGCAGTTATTAAGTTCAGAGAAAGAAGACTTTTGCTTGTTTTGAAGGTCAAAGAAGGCTTGATAGAAGGGTAGGTTGGTGGTGAGGGACTGACATGGGATCAGGAACTCATTTTCTTGAATTCAGATTCAGCCTCAGACACATATGTGACCCTGGATAAGACATTTATCCCTGTTTACCTTAGTTTCCTCATCTGTAAAAATAAGCTGGAGAAGGAAATGGCAAACTACTCCAATATTTTTGTCAAGAAAATTCCAAATGAATGACTCAACAACAATGGAACTTGAGCTAAATTGTCCTATATAAGTAGAATTTGAATCAACACAAGAAAATGGGGAATTCCAAGAAAGGGATTAAGGATGGCGACATTTTTTATTTTTTTATACTCAGAATCTACTGTGAAGTTTCTATCAAAGAAATCTATATGACATTATAACAGGTATGCTTTGTCTATCTTGTAATTTATAGATGGATGGATATTGACTATTTAGTGAGAAAACAATTTATTATTATTATTTTCACTGAGGTAGTACTGCATAGTGAATAGGAAGTTTATCTTGAAGTTTCAAGTGCTGTTTCTAATACAAATATGGACCAACACAAATCATCCAAACTCCTATGATCTAGCCAACTCTCTTTAAGAGAAGAGAATGGAATTAACTTTCCTTGGTAGAAGGAATTCCTTAACCAGGAAGTTCCCTGAATTAAGGAAATTAAAGATCCAGTTCCTAACCTCTATTTTTTCCCCCATTACAAAAAGCTCCACTCATTTATCTCTTGAATATGTGAAAAGAAACAGTTTTAATAAATAAATATCTTGCCTGAAATCTTATAATAATAACAGTAAGGAAAGAAAATAATTTGCTGTGGTCAGAAGGGAGTTTTTTTTTTGAATTCAAAGGTCATGGAATAAACTGTGAGTATGCTGAGGCCTTTTCTTTCATACACAAAGATAAGCAAAAATACTGGCCCACCTGTGGTTCACAACAGGGAGGTGGAAATTGAGAACAAATTTTCACTGCTGAGTTAATATGGCAACCTAAAAAGTATCCCTAAATGACCTTCTTGTGCAAACAAGTTTGAAATTATGTCCCAGGCTTCCATTTGTGGGTTGAATTTGGTATTGTTGGTATGAGAAACTTTATGAAGTATGGCTGGGGGAGGGGGAAGTAATTACAATGATTTATGTTGTATCATATTTCCTAGAAATTTTGAAAATTACTTCAATAGATCCCTAAAGACTCTTAATTGACATCATGGTTAAACTTTTGAAATGTTGTCTGTGACAGATTTTTTTTTTCTTTTCTCATTAAACCATTATATATAACAATGATTTCCCCATTTCATATATAACACATAATAACAGCATAAATTCAGTTTTTTTATTGTTGGTTGAGGGATCGTAAATATTTTGTGAAATGATGAATATTTAGAAAATACTAATTTTTTCTTTGTCTTAAAAATTATAAATGGGAAAAGATTTTCCCCTCTTTCAGTGTAATATTAAGCTTACTAATTTCACTAACATTGTAGTGCTTCTACCCAGAGGCGAACAGTAGTTAACATCTAGGGAACAAAGCTCCTTTATTTTGCAAGACTTTGAAAAAACCATCTTCAACACCTCTAAATCAATAAACAACCCTTTGGGGTGGGTTGTAATATACTAGCACCACCTAGTGGTGAAGGAGAAAGCTGACTTCTTGGAGACAAAGCTCAGCATAAACCTTGGTCTCCAATATTATAAATATACATATAGAATGTCACTTTGAATTGTAAGATGTTACATGACAGGGATAAAAAAAAAAGCGCTAGCATGGCCATGATTATTACACCTTTTAGGTAAGGAGAATTAAGGGACTTCAGCTTAATTTGGAACTAGGACCCAAACTCATTGACCTGATATTTCTTTTGTCATCAAACAAGCTCAGGCTGCTGAATGGAAGGAAGCCTAGAGAACATTTTGTTAATTGGTAAAATGTTGGCACAATTCTATTTGAACCCAGTTCTGTGTGAAAATAAAATTATAACAGGAATTCCTTTAAGGATTTAAAGCTCTTTGCCTAGTGAATTATCCGTTTTTGTTATTGCTGTTGTTTTTTGGTAGAAGGAACTACTGGGATAGAAATTAAATAATTGTTGAAATTTTCTGAGATAATAATGAGGCTATGAATGGAAATATCACTCCCTGGCATTCATTCTTTAGGATTGTAAAATCCCAGTTTATTTATTTATTTTTTTAAATTTTATTTATTTATTATTTATTTATTTATTTTGTTTTAATAGCCTTTTATTTACAGGTTATATGTATGCATTGACAATTGCCAAATTGTTCCAATTTTTCCCCTTTTTCCCTCCACCCTCTCCCCTAGATGGCAGGATGAGCAGATGTTAAATATATTAAAATATAAATTAGATACAAAATAAGTATACATGACCAAACCGTTATTTTGCTGCACAAAAAGAATCAGATTCTGAAATATTGTACAATTAGCCTGTGAAGGAAATAAAAAATGCAGGTGTGCAAAAATATAGGGATTATTGCTCCATTGGAACTGATTTGGTTCATCTCATTGCTAAGGATGGTCAGGTCCATCAGAATTGGTCATCGTATAGTATTGTTGTTGAAGTATATAATGATCTCCTGGCCCTACTCATTTCACTCAACATCAGTTCATGTAAGTCTCTCCAGGCCTTTCTGAAATCATCCTGCTGGTCATTTCTTATAGAACAATAATATCCCATAATATTCATATACCACAATTTATTCAGCCATTCTCCAATTCATGAGGATCCATTCATTTTCCAGTTTCTGGCCACTACAAACAGGGCTGCTACAAACATTTTGGCACATGCAGGTCCCTTTCCCTTCTTTAAGATCTCTTGGGGATATAAGCCCAGTAGTAACACTGCTGGATCAAAGGGTATGCACAGTTTGATAATTTTTTGAGCATAGTTCCAAATTGCTCTCCAGAATGGCTGGATGTATTCACAATCCCACCAACAATGTATCAGTGTCTCAGTTTTCCCACATCCCCTTCAACATTCCACATTATCTTTTCCTGTCATTCTAGACAATCTGACAGGTGTGTAGTGGTATCTCGGAATTGTCTTAATTTGTATTTCTCTGATTAATAATGACTTGGAGCATCTTTTCATATGGCTAGAAATAGTTTCAATTTCTTCATCTGAGAATTGTCTGTTCATATCCTTTGATCATTTATCAATTGGAGAATGGCTTGATTTCTTATAAATTAGAGTCAATTCTCTATATATTCTGGAAATGAGGCCTTTATCAGAACCTTTAACTGTAAAAAATATTTTCCCAGTTTATTGCTTCCCTTCTAATCTTGTCTGCATTAGTTTTATTTAGTTTAAGTTTTTGTTTTATTTTTACATAAGGGGAAAGTTGATAGAATATCTTTATCTTCAATATTAAAATGAACCCATGGTCTTGCAATGATGCTAATAATTCTTATTCATGTCTTTCCATAGATTCTCCTCTAGACTTCTTAACATCTCATAGGTATTAATATAAACTTGTTCTTGTTACATGAATAATCTATTTCCTTTTCCAATCAGGCATCTCCTGGATTGGTTGTATGCCCCAGCCTAATTATGCTTACTAGGCATTTCTGTGTTGCCCTTAGTTCATCCATAATTTGGTTTCTTTAAAGATCTATATGTTTTATGATTCAGTATCATAGCATCACTGGGAGAATATTGGTTTTGAAAAGACATTTAAAAATGTGTGTAAGGGCAATTCACTGAATGATTTCCCAAATGCAAGCCAACCTCCTTTCTTTCAATAATTCAATTCTGGAGCTAACTCATTGTCCACTTGTGATTCTCTGGTTATCAATATCAAGAGAGGTAAAATAGAGGAAATTATACGTTCAGCTAAATGTGTTTGTCACTTGTATCATGGAAGATATCTTATGTGTGGGACAAATGGAAGAATTTTCCAAATCTGTAAACATCCCCCCATAGTATTATTTCTGAATAACACACTAATTTTATCATACCCTAAAATCCCATAGGATTTTTTGTCAGTGAGAGATCCATGGTCATTCAAAAGAAATCAGCAGTCCACTTAATAAAACTTGAATTAGGCAAAGAAAGGTGATATGTAATAATAATAATAATAATATAAATAGTATCCATGACAATTATAGTAATAATAAAAGAAACAGTATGGTATAGTAGGAAAAAAACCTGGACTGGAAATCAGGAGAAACATATTATTATAGCCTATCTTGCATACTATTTGTGTAGCCCACAAGAAAATCCCTTAAGTTTTCTGAGTCTCATTTGCATTATCTGTAAAATATGGATAATAAATTTGTGTAGTATTTAACTTCATAGGATTGTTATATGCAAATGTGGTGGTTAATACATAGATTAATGTTTATAAGTCACCTTTAAAGTGTTAAAAAATAAAAGGTCAGGTTTTATAGTAATAATGATATGCCATCTCCACAGATATAAAACATTGTTCCCCACCACCCATCTGCTGTTGTACTCCATAAACTGAAATTGGGATTTGGAGAATCAGGTTTTAGTTGGGTTGTGCCAGTAGCTTATTGCATGGTTTTTGTTAAATCTCTCAATTCTACTTTTATTATGTCCTTCAATCAATTAATCACCAAGTAGATACATCAGGCACTGTGCTACCTATTGACCCAACTTCCCTGAATTATTGATCCCCAAAAGATACTCTATAATGCTCTCATTGTCATTTTGTTCATACTTTTTTCTTGTCCCTGGAATCCCCTTTATTCTTTCACTCTGTTAAATCAGCATATTATTCTTTAAACTAAAACTGAGTCTTTGATGGTATCTTCACTGATCTTTTCAGGGGGTGATAGATTCACCACTCATCTGCTCACTTTGGGTTCACAAAGCATTATTTCTACATCTCGTATGTGACATATATATTTTATTATATTTAATAAAATATGAGTATGTATCTTATGCCATCTCTAGACTATAAGTTCAGTAAGGCTAGGAACTATACCTTATCTAACCTTTATTCTCTTCTAGTATACACAGTAAGCACATAATTATCCTATTAATATATTTTTTCAACTTTTTATTTGGGGTAAGAGATTTTTGCCTGTTGAGACAGTGAAAAAAATTTAAGATCTGCAAAATGCTTTACCATATATTATCCCCTTTTTTTCCCATAACAACACTGGGAGCTAGATGATATTATCTCCATTTTATAGGTGAGGAAACTGAGATTAGAGTGAAATGACTTGCCTGGTGTCACACAACTAATATGAAGAATTAGTTCTACAAAGAAGAAGTTCTATTTGAAATTAAATCATTCCAATCCCAATCTACTTCACCATTGAGCTGCCATATAACATGTAAATTACAGATCCTTGTGGCAAGGATTCAAAGCACCTTTTGTCCAATAGGAACTTTCCCAATCTTGGAGAGTAGAGCTTTAGCAATTTTATGGCTATTGTATAGATGTGCTCATTATCTAATAATTCACATTTCTCTGTCAATGTTCCTTTTGATAACTGATTGTTTCTATGATTCTTTTCAAGTCTATATAAAGTAAAAATTATTTAAAGGGTTAATAAATTTAATTCAAGGAACAACAAAAACTTACAAGTGATAATTACCATAATGGATTACCTCCAGTGAGGAAGTATAAATGAATAAATAAATAAGCTAGAAGTATTTATTAAGCATAGGTTATGTGCTAAGTAAGTGTTAGAGATTCAATGAAAGAGAAAGTCCCTGCTCTTAAGGACCAGAGTGCTCTGGGGCTAGAATAAGAAGAAATAACAAGATAAATAGTTTCAGTTTCTTAAATGAAAATTATTAAGTGCTTAGGCACTTAATAGGTGTGTATGACTATCTGTGTATGTGTGTATGTGAATACAGAAATGGATGTATATAGATTCTACTTATGGAGTGGTAAGAGGTGGAAATGTTATTATCTTCAAGTGAAAAAATTGATTTATGAAGGTTAAATGACTTATCCAAGTTTTCACAGTTGCCAAATGTTGAACAGAAGCTCATATATCTGAACTCCAAGATTCCAGTTTGAACATACCGAGACTAAAAAAAAGGGAGGCAGAGCTAAGAAAAGGGGAGGGGTAATTTTTTTTTCCCAATAATGAACCAATGTCAGTAGGAACACTATGGATGATAGGCCATCACAAATAATATTTAGCCCCATCTCAATAATCATAGATAATAAAAGTTGATTAGGCACCTATTATTGCTAGGTACTATGTGCTAAGTATTGAAATACAAATAAAAAAAGGAAAAAAATCCCTTCCTTCAAGGAGTTTACAACCTAATGGGGGAAGACAATATAGAAAAGGAAACTGGAAAGAAAGGCAGAGTGGGACCATCAAAGGGGAAAGCAGGGAATGATATATGTGTTGTTCAAACTAAGTAGAGAAGTTGATAGTAAATGAATAGTTGAAAATTTGAGTTGTTTATAAAGAAAGCTTTTTGCTCTGCACTCCAGCTGTTCAATCAGAGTAAAAAAAGCAATTGAGGATCTTGAGGAAGTGAGTACATAGCTGAAACAATTTCCAGGATGGTGATATTTTTGGTGATGAGCTTATCTTGGGTGAAGCATGTATTTGTGGAGAAATAGTCTTTTTGTATTGGACTTAAATCTTATATATGTCATTCTTCTAATGACCAAGTGAGAATCAAAGAATCATAGACTTAGAAATAGAAGGACCTTAGAAGGTCAACTAATCCAATTTCTCAATTTTGCTGATAAAGAAACTGAGTCCCACAGGAGGTAATTGACCTAGCCAAGGTCACTCACATAATATGTCTGAATTCTCATTTATATGACCCATTATTTCAGTTACATTTGTTCATGTATATGATTTCTGTCTCCTGAATAAGTACCTTGATGGCAGAAATGGTGTTTAATTCATCTTTGTATTCTCCTCAGCACAATGGGTATATTGTGTTTCATGTTGTAAACATTCAGTGAATATCTTTGGAACTGAAGTCAATTGGAGATTCTGTTGGCATTAGGGGCAAACTTTTATAATCCCCTTTTCTAAAAGATTTCATCCAGAAATCTCTTACAACTGTTTGAGTCTCGTATAACCTAATCAACAGAACTCTGAACTGACCTTTACTGTAGGTTCTCCTTCCAAATACTTCTATAATTTTGAATGATTCATTTAATCTTCGTAATCCAGTTTATTGATCCTTAGACTATTATTGTGATCAGACTTAAGTGGCTATTTACTTCAAGGATATAGCAGGGCGACTTTCTTCAAGAATCTAAGTCTGTCTGCTTATGCAGCTCTTTTCTACCTCCCATAAATTTGCCACAGAGGAACCATTAGAATATCATTTGTCTGTAATTAAGGATCTCCCCCATCTCCTCCTCCTCTTGTTCCTCCCCTCCTTCTCTCTCTTTCTCCCTCTTCTTCCTCCCTCCTCCTGCCTCCTCTTCCTTCTTCCTCTTCCTCCTCCTCCTTCCTCCTATTCCTCCTCTGAGGAAAGTCAGAACTCTGAAGAAGCATACTTGAAACAAGGATACTTACAACAAGGTGTTAACTTAGTGGAATTGATGAGATAATGCTTTTTTAGTTTACATATGTCTAGTATGGTGATATAATGGTTCTCTAGTTCACACATATTCAGTATGCTATAATGATGTAATTGTAATGGAGTATTTAAGGGGTGAGAGGACTGGAAATGAGACATTTCATAATTGACCATCCTCCTGGTGGCTCTCTTGCCTCCTGCACTCCTCCACTAAGATCAAGACTGGGTCAGACTGTGAAGGAGACAATAAAGACTTTAGACTCTGTTCCTGTGTATCTTCATGGTAACTATCCTGCTGAGACCAAGGCCTGTCCAAATAACCTCCAGAAAGCTAGATGGAACATTACACTCTTCCTTCCTCCTATTCCTCTTTCCTCTTCTTCCTTTCTCCTCCTCCTCCTTTTCTTCCTTCTTCTCCTTCTCTTTTTCCTCCTCCTCCTTCTCTCCTTTTTTAGGATTTTTACAAGGTCCTAAGTAAGTACAATTGAGGAGACAGTAGTTAAATCTAGTTTAGCATTAATTTAATCCTATAACAAATAATGGTTTCCTAGTGATATAATGATTGATATATATATATACAGTGTGGAGCATATAAGGAGGAAGTCCCAGGGCCAGAAAGGACAAGCCCACTAGAAGCTTTCGGAGCCTCAGCCAGGATTCAGTCAAGCAGATTCAGAAGCCAGAGAATGCAGCCTAAGCTCTTGGAACCAAGACTACAGAAGGTTTCTGAGAAAAACTAGCCAAGCCCCAGGTGAAGGAGATAAGACTTTGAAGGAGACATTAAAGGATTTGGACTTTAATACCTGGCTGCACTTGTGATTACTCTGAACTGAAACTAAGGCTGCTTCCAGAAGCCCCCCAGGAAACCTGCTCCCAGAGAAAATTACATTTTAGAGAAGAATATTACATTCCTTCCTATCCTGTGTCTCCCTTTCCTACCCTGTCTGGAAGTGCAGTGACCACTGAGATTCACATAAGTTTTGAGCTGCTCCATTTCACCCACCCGGGCTGGTTTGCCCTTTCCAGGGAGCCCAGTGGTTCTCCACTCCCGGTCATGTTTGTATCTGATTTAGTGCAGATATGATGGACTTTGATACTACTGCAGCTCAGACCTCCTGAATTTAAGCAATCCATCAATCAGCAGGGATTTTAGGCATGCACAACCATTCCTGGTTTGCCCTTATTCTTGAAAGTGATTCCAATGGACATATTTGAAAGTAAGCTTGATTTAGTTTATGCAAAGAATTATCTGAGTAATCCACAATACGCTTATTTTTTTGAAATGTTTCCTATGACATGAAAAATGCTTTCTGAACATGTATGTCTTCCAATGTGGACTAAAAAGCCACTTATAATGCCCCACTTACAATGTCCCAGATTGCAATGTTCACATCAGGACACACCCTTTAATTAGTAAGGCCTCTATTTAAAGCATGCTCCATACCACAACCCACACATGTATAATGGCTTTGGCAGAAGGGCAAAAACCAAACTCTCAGAAAGAAATGAATTTATCTGAACAGGAAATGGATGTCTTCCTTACCCAAGTTCTGAAAGGAAAGGAGTATCTATTTTTATGAGTGGGATTTATGTCTTAATGCTTATAAGAGGAAATGGCAGTAAAGGAGAAACAAACCTAATTCTGAAAATAAATGACTATTCTGCAACACAAATAGGATATGTATGTGTACCCGGGACTAAAAGGGAGGAATGTCCTTGTAACCTAAGAAAAAAAACACCCTTTCTATAGATTCATTCCACATAGACCCTCAATCAGGTTGGGGGTAGAGTCAGGCCATTTATATTATTAAAATTTAAAAATATTAAAAATATATTATATTATTAGGTTAAGTGACTTGCCTAAAACCACACAACTGGTAATGTCTGAGGTCAGATTTGAACTGAGGTCTTTTTCATTCCAGGCCCAATGTTCTGTCCACTACCTAGTTCACTGTACTACCCAGCTGCCTCAGTGTAAGCAATTACTGCATGTTTAGTAAGGATCTTGATTTTTCCTCTCCTCAGTGCAGATACTTATGTGCGAAAGGGGAGTAGCATGCTCCACACATCTTTCTCAGACATTTCTTTGAAGTATCACCTGTGTGTTCAGCTAATCTGGCCCTCTTGCCTTTGAGGAAAATGAGAGATTGAAGAAGAATCAGAGAAACTGGGAGCAGAGTTTCATTTATGCAGCAGGAAATATGGGTGATAGAGGAAGGAGGAAGTAAACCCTCTGTGATTTTGGGCAAATAATTTGACTTTCCCAAACTTCAGTTTCTTCATTTGTAAAATGAAGGGATTAGACTAGATGATCTCTATTCTGGCTCTAATACTCAGTGTTTCTTATTATTTGCCACAATTAAAAGATTGAAGATAGACTTGTTGAATAGTACAAAAAAGAGGAATTCCCTCCTTTTAAAACAGTAAACCTGTGTGAGCCATATATGCTACAGGGACTATGTATAAAAGAAAATATAAAGCTAAAGGAGACACTCTTTTTGAATCATATAAAAGCATCTTTGAGGAAAAAAAAAAACTTGGCCATATTAATAAACTAGTTCCTTGGGAGAAGAAAAGGGACCAAGTACAGCTTAGAAGTCTTTTCACATATCTGGATCGTTGCACCTACCTAGAAATGCCAGTCATTGTTTAATAACAGCTACCAGGTTGCTTTACAAAGTACATGGAACCCACAAAGCAAGAATAAATCAACAGTAAGTCTCCTAAAAAAACTATTGGAGATGGGTCTTAAATGCAAGCTTAGACCCAAGACTAAGCCTAACAGAGATATGGTTTCTGAATAATTAAATTTCCTTTCTCAGATTGATTCTATCTGGTCAGCTTAATGAGCTGATCCCCTGAAAAAGAGTGTTATGTTTTAGAGGAGAGCAGAATAATAACAATAAGTGATAGTCACATAGGTTGGTAAAGCATCTTACAAGTGATCTAATTTTATTCTAACAACCTCTCTGTGAAATATTAGTTTTATAGGTGAGTAAACTGAAATTTAAAGAGATTTGAGTGATTTAACCACAGTAACATAGTTAATAATTATCAAAAGCAAAATTTCTTCCTACCAAATTCCTGACTCAAGTTTAATATTTTTTCCAATACCACACTGATTTTTTTTTTTTTTTTTTTTGGAATTGTAGAGAGCAATAAACAGAGGCAACTCTTCTCCCTTATTTTAGCTCTAATCTTCTCCTTCCTCCAACCTGGGCTGAGTTAAATGCTTGTTTGACTAATTGCTTCAAATTGCCTAGAAGCTTTGTCATGAAAACTTTAAGAGTTTGATGGGTGACATCTACCTGTTCTTCTGCCCCTGCTTTCCTGGGCCAGGTAGAGAGAGAAGGAGGTTTTGTATTTCCTATTACGTATAACTTAAAAAAAAAAAAAATAAATAAAAAAAAATCTGTGCAAGTACATACTGATTCTAGTTTTGTTGTCAATACTTATCACATTGTAGATAGGATTTTAGGGTTTTATTTGGAGATTTAATTCCCATTTCTTTTATTATTATTTTTGTTGTTAAGCTAAATATAAGTAAAATGAAAAAGTCTTTGGTTCAAGAAAGGAAGGTTTCTATTATCCATTCTCTAGGTTGTTATTGACTTGCTCAGATACAGTGTAAGGGAAGCTGCAGAAGAGGGTGAGTGGTACAATAATATCAATGGGAACTTTTTGTAAATGAGCCTGAGATGGTGTTGTAGGTTAGTAACCAGTAGGTTAGGTGTAGGTAGTGGTGGCAATAATGACTAGAACTACTATGATAATAATAATACCTGATAGTTGTATTTTGGCTTCATAGACTTTAAGAAATAATTTTGCATATGTTTCTTCCTCTAAACAAATCTGCAATGTTTTTATTTTACTTTATTTGATAAGATAAGGAAATTGAGTTGTAGGGAGATTAAGTGACTTGCCAAAAGAATTGGAATCTTCCAACTCCTCATAACTCCGAGTGTTCTCCCCACCTCCATAGAACCTAGCATAGAGCATTACACATTGTACTCACTTTATACAACTTTCTTGAAGGAATGAGTGAAGAAATGAATATGAAATAGTCCAAAGTAACTGTATGTGAAACAAGAGTTAAAGAGCTTTATCATTACAAACCAGGTGAGGGATCGAAAAAAGAGGATGATATAGGTAAAGGGAAAAGATAGAAAATGAAAATTGAGTACTATGGGTGAGGAGTTTCTTTAATGAATATATTTACTAGCCCACAGAATTTCTGAGCAAGACAGAGCTCAGAGGTCACCTTTTAAGTTTACTAATTAACATGGCAGATTTAGGGTATAAAGTAGGATAAAATAATTGGACTTTTTAAAAAAAAAGATGACTTCATGTGGAGAACAATATTTTGAAGGGACCCTGTCTTTCTTGTGAAATTATTTATTGATGTAGTTAAGAAAGCATATAATAGATAGGAAGTTTAATAAACTCTGTGAAAAAAAAGAACAAATTCCTGTAGTAAATCCACAGGCCTAGCTGTCTATTTGCACTTGTGGTATCATCTGACTAATTTGACTTTCCTCAGCTCTCAGACTAGTAGAGAAACAATTTGTGACTCTCAGCTCTCCTTATTGTTTTAGCATCCAAACTTAGTGACTTTTACTGAGTTGATAAAACCAAAATAAGAGGCAACACCAATAAAACCACCTAAGGAGGAGAACAGTAGTAAAAATAGCCCAACTGCTATGTGTAAAAAATAAAGTTGTAGTTATTATTTCTTGCAAGCAAAACCAAAATGACTTTTTTGTCCTTGTTGCAAATAAATGTTTTTGTTTTTGCTTCATTTTTGCCAATACCCCTAGTGAAGGGTAGGACAAAACACATGATTTAGTGGACAGGTATTTAGGGAGTCGCAGTAAATAGAGTGTTGGACTTAGAATTAAGAAAGTCTGAATTCTAATTTTGTTTCATGTATTTACTAGTTGTGTGATATTGGGCAAATCATTTTACTTTCATCTGCCTCAGTTTCCTCAATTGCAAGATGAGGCTAATAATAGAACAGAGTTATTGTAAGGTTCAATGAGATAATATTTGTAAAGCATATTGCAAATATTAAAGTGCTATATAAATACTAGATATTATTATTATTATTATTAATCAATATAAAATCTTTAACTTCCTTCAGATGATATGCTAGATTTTTAAAAATGAGATTAAATGTAATGTGTTCCCATAAAAAAATTGCAATCTAGTTGGGGAGACAATTTTAAACAAGAAAGACTTTAGGCCTTTAAGAGTAAGTTCTAGAAGTCCCTCACTAAATAGGAAATCTTCAAATATCCACAATTAATACCCAGGCAAAAGTATTTGTCAAAAAAAAAAACCTAGTTAATCCCCCAAGAATCTCTGTTATGCTAGAATGTGAAGGGAAGATATTCATACTTCTACCCTTCCCTTCACACTTTTTCAAAGATAAGATGGACCATAAGCTGTTAGGATTCTTACAAGGTATTAAGTCCGTGGAATTGATAGAGACAATAATTATCTAATTTAGCATATTCAGTCTGATTGATCTTATCCTACAAGGAGATGTTATGGGCCAGAACTTGAAACAAGGTACTAGGTAGAATTGAGGAGACAGGATTTAGGATTGATTTAATCCTACAACAAATAATGGTTTCCTAGTGATATAATGATTGATGTATATTCAATGTACAGCATATAAACAATAAGCGTTCAGGACCAGACACAGAAGCCTAGTAGAAGCTCTTGGAGCCTCAGTCAGGATTCAGTAGAGGAGATTCACAAGCCAGAGAAGACAGCTTAAGCTCTCGGAATCAAGACTTACAGAAGGCTTCTAAGAAAAACCAGCTGAGCCCCAAGTGAAGGAGACGAGACTTTGAAGGAGACAATAAAGTATTTGGACCTTTAAGATCTGGTTGCACTTGTGATTACACTGAACTGAAACTAAGGCTGCCTCCAGAGGCCCCCAAGAAACCTGTTCCCAGAGAACGTTATATTTTTAGAGAAGAACATTACAATAAGCTGGATCTTGAAGAATGGGTAGGACATAGATAAATGAAACATTCTGCTTAAGGGAGGGAGAGAGCAAGATCAAAGAAAAGAATGGTAGAGAGTGCAAGTGGTTTATGGGATAAAGGGAGAATGAGACTAACAAAAAAATAATACCTGTTTGACTTGAGCAGGGGGTTTTGGATACTAAAGGGATAGGAAATACTAAGAAATATGAAGCCGTTGTAAATTCTTGGCCAATATAAGGGCAGGATAGGTTCCTTCCAGTTGTCATCTTCTTTGATTCTAAGAAAATGTATCCCTCATTCTGTCAGGCAGAGAAAATTAAATTTGACCTAAATCCCAGCCCAGTACTTTTTATGCAACACTATAGGAAGCCTTATTTGGGACCAGATTACATAATGTATGGGAAAGACTAATCTAAAGCAAAGCTTCTTAAACACTGGGTGAAGTCATGTAACTGAATGTACAAGGTCAAAAATTATGATTTATTATTAGCAAATGTTTGATTTGTATATCTTTTTTCTCTACCTAAATACCCAAAGTTCTATTAAAATTTCTCAGGCAAAATGGGGTCACAAGTGGAAAAGGTTTAAGAAGCTCTGCTCTAGAGGGCTTTCTCCTTCAAACCTGTATCTTTTTAATGGCTCTTTCTCCTTTGCCTACAAACATGCCAAGAACTCCTTATCATATAAAATAATCCTTCCCTAGAATCTATTATCTCATTAAGCTATTATCTTGTTTCTCCCTTCTTCTCAATTGCCACACTTCTTAGAAAGGGTAGCTTTTATTCATATCTTTCAATTTCTTGCAGCCTGATCTCATTGCTTCTCCAAAATCAATGGTAACCTTATTGTCTAATCCAAGGGCATTTTCGTTTGTCTCATTATCCTTGACTTTGCAGAATTTGACTTGTGTCCTTGTTCTCCATACCTTACCTTTCTTTCTTTCTTTTTTTTTTTGACTCTTTCTTTACATTGTTTCTTTCCTCCTTTTTTGTTGTTTTGTTTTCTCTTCAGCAAATACATTTGTAACACATTTAAATGAAAAAAGAAATCAATTTTAACACAGATATATTTTAAAACAGATAAAGTGATTTTTTTTCACACACTGCTAATAATATGGGTAACTGGGAATAGGAACAAGTTTGGGAAGAGGAAATTCAACATTTAATGTGTAACTTAAATTAGCAACAGGATAATTAGCTGACTATACAGGTAACTGAAGCAGTAAAATCAGAATTTGAATAGAACCTGGAAAATAGGGCTAAAGACAGAGATTTGGGGGGTATCTGCATAGAATTGATGAGAGAATAGGGGAATGAGTATATTTACTGAAGAAAAAGACAAGAACAAAGGGCAGAGATAAGAATCTGTAGAAATATCTCTGTTAGGGAGTCGGAGGGGAAAATCAGACACTTTTCCCATATTTTTTGCCTTCAGTGCTATATTTATGTCCTCTAGGAGCTTATCTGGGATTGTGAAATTGAGTTCAGTGTTGGGTCTTTACTATTCTAACAGAAGACCTGAGGAATGGCAGCACTTCCAGCATTGCTTCCATTTTTTCTCTTGCAGCCAGGTGAAGCAATTCCTGTGGAGAAGAGGTCAGCCCCACAAACTGCTGCCTTTGAGGCACGTAAACCAGGCTGGCTGAAGCAGAGTACCTTGAGGGAGGGGCAGAAGGTAGCATGTGCTAGACAATTCAAACCACTATCTCTTCTCAGACCGGGATGTGGATTGTCCAGAATCCTGAACCCAAGAGGCCTATGAATATTAGAGCTTCTAGTACAGCCCCCTCAGCCATCATCACCCAATGAGACAACTTTTGTAGAGATGTGACTGAGCAACTGCTTCTTGTGGGTGCTTCTGATGCAGCTTCTGAACACCCAGAGGGACAAGTTCCCAACACCAAAGACCTTGGCACTGTCAAATGCTTTAATAGCAGAAACAGATGACTTTGTCAGTGGAAATGACTTTAAAGAAGAGTCATTAACACCGGCCTTTTCACTTTCCACTAAGGACCATGGAACCTTTCCATCTTATTTGTGCCTGAAACCTTCTCTATGTGTAATCTATGCTGATGTGAGATCCTTCAGAATAGGGACTTTCTGACTTTTCTAAATGTGTAAACATAGTACTTTGCAGAAAGTAAGTTAATAAATGAGCCTTTAATCATTCATTCATATAGCAAAAAATAAAAGACAGAAAGAAAAAGGAGGAGGAAGAAAACCAGAAAAGTGAAATGTGAAGGAAGTCAAATGATAGAAAAATTTCAAGGAGGAATAGGATTTGAAGAGGGATTGATATGACCCTCTCCTTCCTCTACATCTATCCTAATTCTATTTATTCTTTTATCCTAGAAGAATTCCAGTGTCCTCTGTTAGCAGTGGTTTCTTCCTTATAAAATCCTGGGGAAGAGAACTACAAAAGGTGGGGAGTAGTTGTAATGTCAATGTAGGAAAATTGAGGAGAATGAGAATAGAAAAGAACCCAGCTGATTTGTAAAGAGGATTGTTGTGACCTGGGCAAGAGAAGTTTCTTTGTAGTATTGAGGATGACAGATTCCAGAGGATTTAGAAGAGAATGTGTAATTGGTATATTTGTGTGTGATTGTGTATAACTTGTTTGTTCAAATAATTATTCATAAAAAAAGATCAACAGTAGAATAATAGGTAAAAGAGTCAGTGGAGTTAAATGAAGAAGAACTCTGTCTGTCTCTCTGTCTTTGTTTCTCTTTCTCTTTCCCCCTTTTCTCCCCATCTCTTTTCCCTTTTTTCTCCTCATCTTGTTCCCTCTCTTACCTCTTCTTAAATAATAAGAGAAGATCTAATAGCATTAGATCTAAACAGCAATTTAAAAAGCCAAATATAAAGAAATGGTTGAAAAAGAAAAATTTAAGATTCTAGAAAAATGGGATTTTGGGGGAAGAATCAATTTTTCTTTAAAAAAAACCTTTTTATTTTCAAATTATATTCATAGTTTCCAACATTCACCTTTGAAAAACTTTGTGTTCCAAATGTTTTTCTCCCTTCCCCCCATTCCCTCCCTTGGATACTAAGTAATCCAATAAATGTTAAACATGGGCAATTCTTTTATACAAATTTCCACAATTATCATGCTGCACAAGAAAAATCAGATCAAAAAGAAAAAATGATAAAGAAAACAAAATGCAAGCAAACTACAAAAAAGTGAAAATACTATTCAAATATAGATTATACTCTTTTAAATTTAGTTCTTCCAGTGGCCTAATATGAAAATCCAAAGTTTTGTAGATAATTCAAGGAACAAAGCAGCAAGGAAAGTGAATCAATCTTTGAAGGTAAAATCTCTCAGAAATGATCTGGAGAGATTCATTCATTCATTTAACAAAATGCTTGTTATGTTCATAGCACTGTGTTAGGCATTAAGTATTTTATATCTATATGTATATATTTATGAAGCATATGCCTTTTATTCAAAAAATTTTCATTCTAATAAGAGGGGAAAGATACACATATGCCCCCTCCCAAACCCATAAATACCTCATGAAAAATGAAGTGTGGGGGCATGGTGGATAGAGCACCAGCCCTGAAGTCAGGAGGACCTGAGTTCAAATCTGGTCTCAGACATTTAACATTCCTAGCTCTGTGACCCTGGGCAAGTCACTTAACCCTAATTGTCTCAGGGGAAAAAAATGAAGTGTGAAACAAATACAATTCTGGAAGATATTTGGAACAGGAAGTTATAACTTTTATTTTATGTGTTTGTGGGGGGGGGGAGGGAGGAGTGGTTTGGGAAGACCCTATAGATGCAGTAGCAACTGAATTGGGCTTTGAAGGAAAGAAAGAGCTTCAGTAGACTGAGATGGGATGAGGTAAGGTGGAGAAGTCATTGCAGGCATGAAAAGGGCTGGCATGAACAAATATTCTGACAATGGAAAAGAAAATATAAAATTAGATCATGGAGAGCGACATAGTTTGTCTGAAATACAATATATACAAAGATATAACAGTGAACAAACTGGCAGATGGAAAGATTTTTAAAAATAATAGAAAAGATTAGCACTGATGCTCATGTTATATAGTATTTTAAACTTTGGGTCTTTCGGTCTATCTCTTATTATAATTATTAATGCTATATTATTAAGCATTATAGCCATTGGGATTACTTTAGTTAAGGAGAGTGTAGCAACAGATAAACCTTGTTCCCAATGATAGATAAAATTCCCTAATCAAAGCCAAAGCAATGAACCAGGAATCCTCTCTGAAAATAAACAAAAAAACCTATGAATTTTCTATTGGACCATGTAAAGAATGACTAGAAGCATCCCATCCCCTCCCTCTCTGTATTCTGGGGCAATATCTAGAGACTATTTGAATAGCAAACCTACCAGAAAGGAAAGAATTTACTAAACAATGGTGGTTCTATTCTTCCAATTCCTAAATATAGGGAGAAAGATTATGTGATACCTCACATAATACTGGGAAGATAATCTGTAAATAGTGAGAAAACCTTGTAAATAATGAGAAAACCCTGTCAAAAGAGACATCATTTGGTGCAACTAGGTGGTGCAGTGGTGCAGAGCATGGGCCCTGGAGTTCTCCTCACTCAGGAGAACCTCCATTCACATGTGATCTCAGACACTTACATAATCCTAACCACCTCTCCTCTCACCAAAAGAGATATCATTAACCATGGAAATGACACTTTACCCAGATCACTTTGAAGCAGCATAGAGACATTGGATTTCTACTGCCTAAGGATAGCAAACACAAGGTACTAGGCTAAGAAGCTAATACTGGACATAGGTGTTACATTGACTCACAATCTTAGGCTCCCAATTAAAATCACTTTGATTTAGTATTCATGAATTCATGGTCATTTCAAATGACCTCTATAGCCTTTGACTGGTCAACCAAATTGCTTTATGTCTCAACTAACATAAGCCATTAATACTGAGTGTAAAGCAAAGCTACCAATCAATTTGAATAGCCCACTGGTCTTGGCAAAGAATTGTACCGTTTGGATTCCTTGAGTGGTCATCTTTCTGCATTTTTTGAATCTATTGAATCTTTTGGATCATGGGGATTGAAAAATTAGTCCTTAGCGTCACTGATTTTGGTAAGTGGTGAGGAAAATAAAAGCTAATGGAGCTTTTCATCCACATTAAAGCACACCCCTCTCAGTTGCAGAAATTAGGCAACAGGTTTATTTAAAACCAAACCCATCCTGGAATTATGACTCAGTCACAAGCCTAGTTCAAATGCTCATCATTTTTGGGGGGGCCTTAATTATTACCAAAGCCTTTTAATTGGACACCTTGCCACAAGACTAGCATATTTCTAAGCTAGCCTCTACAGAGCAATTTAATTGATTTTCCTTGAGTCATGTCATTATCCTATAATAAATTTAAGGGGCTACCCATTATTTCTAGGGGCAAATAAAATGCTGTTTTGTCATATGAAGTCTTTCACAACCTGGTCCTAAACTTACTTTGCAATCTGATGACATATTGCTCCCCTTCACAATGTTTATAATCTAGTTAACTTGCTTTCTTACTTTTCCTTATATACTTTGTTTCCCATGTCTATGCCTCATACTGGTAATCCTATGTGCTTGGAGTGTTCTTTCTTCATCTTTTCCTCATACAACTCCTACTTTCCTTAGAGACTTAGCTTAAGTACCATGGGAAGCTCTTCTTGGTCCTTCTAGTTACTAGGACAGTCTCCCTATCTCCAATCACCAGTTATCTCTATATAAATATCTACACATGTGTGTTTTCTCTCCTTTGATAGAATATAAGCTTCTTGAGGACAGAAAATGCTTTCCTATTTTCTTCCCATCCACATTTCACATTGCCTGGCAGATAGTTGCTACTTAAATGTTGAAAATAAATTTGCCTGCGATAAAGATGGGAAAGATAGGCTCATAAAAAAGCGATTAGATTTCTTTTAGAATCTATTTTTGGGCTTTTTAACCCATCCGTGGCACAGGATTGTTATTTATAATGTCTTTCTCATTAGTTGGTAACTGAGAAATATGATATTAAGGTAGGAAAGTACATAGTTAAATCTCTTGTTTTCTGTATAGGAAATAATGGGAAGAAGGAAAGATATCAATACTTCTGACTTCACCAAACATGATGAGAAATAATGATGAGGAACTTGACCCATTTCTGACAAGAAGTTGGCAGACTTAGGTCACAGAGTGTGACATACATTTTTAGATATGTTCAATGTGGGAATTTGTTTCTCTTGGCTATACTTATTTATTACAAGAGTTTTCTTTTTCTTTTCTTTTTTCAGAAATTTTTTCCCCATTTTTACAATGGGAGAGAGGTAGGATGAAGAGGAAAAAAGAGTATTAATTAGGAGGGGGAAAAGAAAAGGAAGAAAAGAACAGCATACTCCTGCACTCACACCTGCCAATTCCACTTTTTTTTTTTTTCTTAAGCACTCTTGATTCCCAGGAATGGCATAGCTATTGAGACAGCTGGGCTGGATTGCTTAAGAGTTTCGTTGTTTTTGAGCAGTTGCCCTGCCTGGGTCCTTGCCACCAGCAAAGGTCTGTTTGCCCTGAGGCCGTGTTTGCAGTAGCCCTGTCTGCAATTTCTGCTGGTCAAAATTTTATAGTCAGGATAATCTCCCAGAGGGAGACATTAAGATCCTATAACATGACCTTTCAAGTTTTTCAACTTCTTGTAACCATTATTTGGACTGGTAAGCTTCTGGCATGCATGTGTAAGACTGCTGAGGCTATTTCAGGCCAGGCAAGCATGAGAATCTGTAGCCCTAGAGAGAGGAAAATGGCTAATAAGGTGGAATCTTCCCTCTCTCTCCCAGTGCTACTGCTCTCTCTATCATTTTTAAGAACGGAAGACTGATTCCTCACAGAACAAATAGGACTCAATGTCTACAAGGATATTCTGATATATTAAGAGAACACTGGAATTGGAATTAGGAAATTCTGGTTCATATCCTGACTTAGGAAAGGCAGCTTGGGGAATCAATGGATAGAAAGCTAGATCTGGAGTCAAGATGTTGTTGTTCAGATGTTTTTCAGTTATGTCTAACTCTGTTTGACTCCATTTGGGGCACTCTTGACAAAGATATTGGATGGTTTGCCCAACCATTAAAGAAGGAATGATTTCCTTCTTGAACTTATTTTACAGATGGAAAAACTGAGCTAAACAGGAAGGGATTAAGTAACTTGCTCAGGGTCACACACATAGTAAGTGTCTGAGTCAGATTTGAACTTAAGGAAGATGAAACTTCCATATTCCATGTCTAGCACTCCGTCTACTGTGCGCCCAGCTGCCTGCTTTTCTAAGGCTTCATGGTCTCCTTTGTTTGGGTAATCCCTTCATTAGTAGAGATCACAACTCATCCCAGCTAGACTTTCCTTCTTTGTTTTTTTTTTTTTATTCAATAGTATTTTATTTTTCCAATTACATGTAAAGATAGTTTTTAACATTCATTTTTCTAAAATTTTGAGTTCCAATTTTCTTCCCTCTCTTCCTTACCTCTTTTCTTCACAACACTGTTATACATGTACAATCATTTAAAACATATTTCCATATTAGTCATTTTGTGAAAGAAAAATCAGAACAAAAGGGAAAAAAAGAAGCAAAAAAAAGAAAATATTATGCTTCAATCTGTATTCAATCTCCATGATTCTCTCCCTGGATGTGGATGGCATTTTCCATCCCAAGAGTAATGGAATTGTGGAACACCACATTGTTGAGAAGAGCCAAGTCTATCACAATTGATAATTACATAATCTTGTTGCTTGCATATAATGTTCTCTTGATTCTGTTCATTTCACTCAGGCATCAATTGGTATGTCTTTCCAGGCTTTATACCGTAACTTATTTAGCCTTCCCCAACTGATGGGCATCCACTCATTTCCAATTCCTTGCCACTACAAAAAGAGCTGCTACAAACATTTTTGCACATATGGGTCCTTTTCCCTCCTTTATGATCTCTTTGGGATACAGACTTAGTAGTGATACGGTTGGATCAAAGTATATTTGGTTTTATAGCTCTTTAGGCAGTTCCAAATTGCTCTCCAGAATGCCTGTCTCTCTCTCTCTCTCTCTCTCTCTCTCTCTCTCTCTCTTTTTGGGGGGGGTGTGGGCTTGCTTTTGTATTCCCAAAACTTATGACAGGTTCTGGCACATAAGGAGACCTTAATATGTATTTGATATCAATATACCTATTTTAAGGGATCTGTTCAAAGTAACACAGGTAGTTTCTGGCAGGGCTTTCATTAGAAGTTAGAATGTCTCTGAATTACAATCTCCAATTCTTCCCATTGTTTCATTCTACCTTGCTCTACATCTTCTCTATCTTTTAAACTTCTAAACATGTGTCATTTTCACTTTCCTATTATTTTAAAATGAATTTTTAATATTCCTGTAGTCAACTGTGCCATATGTTGGAGGTAGAGGCTTAACAAAATCACACAAACTCTGAGATGAAAGAGACCATTTAGTACAACTTCTGTGGGAGTAAGAATCCCCTTACCAATGTACCTGACAAGTTGTTATGCAGTTTTTAACTTCAAGACATAACAAAGGCTTGCTATCACCCTTGGAGGCAATAATTGACTGAAAGTTTTCTCTTCTCTCTCTCCAAGCCTCCCCCTTTCTTTCTCCCTCCCTCCTTCCCTTCCTGACATAAGATGCTTAAAATTCTTTTTTTTTTATTAAAGCTTTTTATTTTCAAAACATATACATGGATAATTTTTCAATATTAACCCTTGAAAAACTTTGTGTTCCAATTTTACGGCCTTTCTCACAATCCCTTCCCTAGATGGCAGGTAGTCCAATATATGTTAAACATGGTAGAAATATATGTTAAATCCAATATATGCATACATATTTATACAATTATCTTGCTGCACAAGGAAAATCAAATCAAACAGGAAAAATGTGAGAGAAAATAAAATGTAAGCAAACAACAACAAAAAGAATGAAAATACTATGTTATGAACCACACTCAGTTCCCACAGTCTGGGTGTAGATGACTCTTTTCATCACAAGATCATTGGAACTTCCCTGAATCATCTCATAGATGCTTACAAATTTAATTAAAATGTGACCTGACCAGAGAAGAATTTAGCATAATTATCACTTCCCTAGACATGATCTCTTAACAAAGCCTAAGATTATATTGACTTTTTAAAAGTCCATATCACATTGTTGATTCATATTGACCTTTTAATCCATGAAAACCTCAAGATTTTTTTTTTCAGATCAACTGCTAGCTAATTAGGTCATATCTCATTTCATACTTCTGAAGTAAATTATTTTTAACGCAAATATACTCCTTTATAATTAGCTCTATTAAACTCCAGTTGTCTTTAGATCCTAACTCTGCCTTCCAATGTGTTAGCTATTCCTCCCAGTGTTTTGTTGTCTATAGTAGCTGCTTGACAATGACAAGCAGCAAAGTCTAAGCCTGGACCCCTGGAGTACTCCAAAGGCATTCTCCACAAAGCTGTTATTGTACCCTTAACTATATGTTATTGTATTACCATTATCTAGCCATCATCACTCTATATGTTTTACAAAAAAATGAGAATATTTGTCACATACCTTGCTGCAATTTTGAACTTCTGTACTACATATATATATTTATTTATAGTGCTTTCCTTATGTACCAGTCTCATTAGCTTGTCAGAAAATTCAGTTAGCTTGTCATGGCCTTTTTTTTTTTTTTTAATGAAACCATTCTGGCTTTGGGGGATCACTGCTTTCTTTTTTGGTTGCCTTCCACACAAGGAGTGTGTCTTTCATTGTTCACTTGTTTCAGTCATCTCCCCATTTGTGGGTTTTCTTGGCAAAGATACTGGAATGGTTTGCTATACCATTCTTCATATCATTTTATAGATAAAGAACTAGGACAAATAGAGTTAAGTGACTTATCCAAGATCACAACTTAGTGTTTAATTTCAATAGCCTTGGAATGGAAAATGCCTTCTGCAATCTGAGGGACAACTATGGAAACTGAATACAGATCAAAACATACTGTTTTCACTTTTTTTTCTTTCTTGTGTTTTTTCCCTTCTGTACTGATTTTTCTTTCACAACACAACAAATATGGGAATATGTTTTAAATGATTGTACATTTATAATCTACATCAGATATCTTACTATCTTGGGGAAGGGAGGGGTATCAGAGGGAAGGAGAAATATTTTGGAACTCCAAGTCTTACAAAAATGAATGTTAAAAACTATCTTTACATATAATTGGAAAAATAAAATACTATTGAGGAAAAAAAAGGAAAAAAAAAACAAACAGTGTCTTAGGCTAGATTGAAAATTAAGATCCTTTTTGATTCCAGGCCAGTGCTCTCTTTACTTCACCACGTAGTTGTGTCATAGGAGAGCACTATGAGATTTTTATGAGGAGAGAGATTTTTAATGCCTGGTAAATTTATAAATATATAATTCCTAAAGGATGCTTTAGGAATTATATATTTATAAATTTATCAGGCATTAAAAATCTATCTTATTGGCCTTTAGTATCATATACTGGTCTTAGACTTAATTCTCTTTTTATGAAAATTGTAATAATAATGGCAATTAATATTTACTTAAGATTTGGAAAATGCTTTTTATCCTTTTTTTTTTATTTGATCCTTGTAAAGTGTACTATAATTATATAATTATTTCCATTTTACAGATGAAGAAATTGAGGCTGAGAGAGATTAGGTGACTTGTCTAGAGTCATACTTCTAGTCTGATGCAAGATTTAAAATCATCTTTCTGACATCAAGTCTAGCATGAACAACCGTGTACTACAAACAACAAATGGCTAAACAATCATTCCTGCTAGTCCTTTGGATACAGTAGGCTGTAATTTATCTGGCTCAGGTACTTGGTCTCATCAAAGACAACTCAGTTCCCTATTATAACCTCCTTACTTATCTTGGCCATCAATTCCCTATTAGCAGATTTTTATGGTGTCCTTTTCAGATCATCATACTTGGCAGAGAACAAAACCAAGAAAAGTGAGTTAATTAGCTCTGCTTAGGGACTGATGTCTATGAGAACAAAATATGTTCTTGGTTTCTAGGGATATACACAAAAGATAATGAAATAATTGATTTGGTGGGGTCTTGTTGTTTTTTATTATTAAGACCTGGGATTTGATCAGTTTAGGGAAACCTCAGTGAGGAAATTCCCTTTATCAATGCAAATCAGAAACTCTCCTGCATAGGAGTCTTAGAAAGTCTTCTGGAGGCAACAGAAAGTTATAGGATTTTCCCATAGTTACACAATTTTCATATATCAAGATAAAACTTAAATGTGGGTATTCCATACTTCAAAGCTGGGTTTCCATTTGTTACATCATGTTAGTTCTCTTGACTTAGCTTTTAAGAGTTGCTTAAAAACAGTAACCACACAACAAAATCAGGAAAGAAAAAATAAATATTTCTTCCAAGCAGTTATCTTGGTGTAGTTCCTGCCCCCCATAAGTGGTCTTATTATCTGAGCTTAAACTATAGCATGATAATACTTAAAGCCTCTTTTGGTTAGTCCCAGTATTCTTTTGATGAACTGAAATGTTCCTGCCAAGATTGACTTATAATTACCCTTTGGAAGCCAGGTCCACATTTCTCTTAAGACCAGGGAAACCAGCTAGGGAGATCTAATGGGATGTTTTTATTTCAATGCCCATTAAGCATTTCTATAAACTATTCTTGATGCTTGATGGGAGGACTATAGAGATATTGTCAGTAGCCAAATAGTCATACTCATTTGATAACTTAAAGCAGATATTCTTTGTAAAATAGCTTTTTATTTTCAAAATATGTGCAAAAATATTTTCAACATTCACCCTTGAAAAACCTTGTGTTCCAGTTTTTTCTCCCACCCTTTCCCTCACTCTCTCCCTTCTGTCACCCTTCCCCTAGACAGCAAGTAATCCAATATATGTTAAATATGTACAATTCTTCTATATTTATTTCTACATTTATCATGCAAAGCAGATATTCTTAATCTTTTTTTTGTGTGTCATACGTCATTTAAACAGTCAGATGAAACTTATGACCCTCTTCTTAGAACAATGTTTAACATAAAATATCTAGCATTGCAAAAGAAACCAATTATATTAAAAACTGTAAATATTTTCCCATTCAGGTTCGATGACCTTCTGAAATCTATGACCTCTGGTTAAGAAATCCTAGTAAGAAGAGTCCCTATAAAAATGCTAAGATCTGATAATGTACTTTTTATAGACCATAAGCCCCTTTAGATAGTCATTTTTACAGGTTAATATTTTTCCTAAGAGTTGTCTGATATATGGGTGTGATAGATAATGTGAATTGGACCTATTGATTTGTTAACATATATGAATATATAATAAAAGGAATCTTTAATTTTTCTTTCTCTAACTCATTTACATTGTTACTGCTATATCTGTTGTTCCCTAAGGATAGAAAGATTTGTTCTCAATAAGTCATATACTTCTGTCCACTAGGACTTGTATATGTAAACAATGGACAACTGAAAAGATCTGAGTCTTTCATTTTCTAGTTTCCTGACAAGTAACTTTCCAGGGAGCCAACATGCTAATTGCCTAGCACCATGGGAACCAGATTAAAATGCAATTGGAAATGTTTAACAAAATAAACAAATATACAATAAAATATGTATAATGTTTATTTATGGTTTTCTAAGTCACTAAGTCTATATCAGGCACACATTTCAATCTGTGTCTGATATTACTAGATAATAAATGGAGAGAACTAGTCTATGGAAAATACTGATTCACCTCTTTCCTCTTAGGCAATTTGTGTGACCTGGATAACTCACCTAGAAATTCGGTACCCCAGGCAATTTTCTAAAATTACTGTGTAAAAACTTTATATTGATAAAGGATAGTCTTCTGGATATTTTCTATAATTGAAATTGCAGATTATTCTAGATAATGCTATCAGAAGTAGCAAAATATAGAAGAAAAATTTCTGAAAGTCAGAAGACCTCATTTAAGTTCAAATTTGAGTATCAACTGGAAAATATTGGGCAAGTCATGACCTCTCCGAAACTATTTTCTTATCTGTAAAATAAGGCTGATAATTATCCACCTTTACAATGTTGAACATAGAATAAGTGCTCAATATATGCTTGTTAAATATAATTTTATCTTTTATTCTAGTTTACCACTGATTTTGAGGCTGTAAAAAACCTTATAGAGAATGATTTTACATATATTTGTATATATGTGTGTGTTTAGACCCACACATATTTCTATATTTGTATCTAATGGGAGCCATCTTTAGAGGAGGGAAGGGGAAAAAAAGGAAAAAATTTACATCCTAATTTTATTATATATTTTAAAAGAATAGCAAGTTGTACATAATAGATTTGCATTTTTTATATACAATCTTTTTTTTCCTATTCTACTATGTTATGAAAGTACTTATTTTATTTAAGGTTGGAATAAAATAAACTTTAAAAATATGGTCATGTTAAGTTGCATTGAGTCACTCATGGTAAATAGTCAATTTCTTATTGTTTTTTGGTGAAAGCAGAGAGTGGCCTAGATATTGCTATTTGAAATTCCCACCATCCATTTTCACTGGTATTTATTACACCATTGTACCAAATCTCCTGACTAAGGAGTTCTTCAATAAGTAGGCATTCCTCTGAATTAATTGATATCCAAAACCTGTTTTTATTTAACATTTTATGATCCAGGAATTTAATTTTTCTCTGAATTCTTTATGCTCAAAATTTGTTTTAAACAGAATGACAGTTTGTGGTGACACAAGACAACTCCAACTTAGCATGTCTGAAATTGAGTGATCTCTACTCCTCCCTATCACCTGCAGCTCAACCTCAACTATCTTTTAGAATTTTTGGATTAGATCTTTGATTTCATTGGAATAAGGAGCTCCCAAGAAAGAAACTCTGTCAATGCAGATTGGCACCAACTCAGCAAATTATTTATTGTCAGATATTTATATTTATTTTTTATCTCAGGCACTGGAAGCTTAAGTGCCCGGTCCAAAGTCACACACAAAATTTTCTGACTCCAAGACAGCTCTTTGTCCACTATCTACTTTGTTATGTTGTCTAGTCATTTGGTTAATCCTCAATTGTGTCTCCATCTGGAGTTTTCTTAGCAAAGATCCTAGAATGGTTTGACATTTCCTTCTCTAGTTCAGTTTACAGATGAGGAAACTGTTCATTAACAGAGTTAAGTGACTTGCTCAGAATCATATAATTGGTGTCTTAAGGCTGGATCTGTACTTAGGTCATTTTGATTCTAAGCCCTAAGCTCTGTTCACTGTGCCACTTAGTATGCTGCCTTCTACATTATTTCTATTCATTGCCATCAGTAACGTCACCATTCTTTGCTCAATGAGGCTTGAAATCTGCCATCTTTGAGTTTTTTGTGTCCTTCATCTCCTTTATCCAATCAGTTGCCAAGTTCTGTTTATTTACCTTCCATGATGTCTCTTTCATCTTTTCTTTCCATTTTCCCTGCCATGACTCTAGATCCTTGTTACTTCTTATCTAAATTATTACAAAAAAATTTGTAACTGGCTCCCAATATCCAGTCTCTTCACTTTAGATTTTTAAAAAATATTTTTAATTTCTTTAAAATTTTTTTATTTTATGTTTTTTGTTTTTGCTTTAAAAAAAACAGAATCAAAAAAAGAAAAACAGGAAAAAAGAAAACAAAACAAAACAAAATAGAACATTGTCATGGGCTCAGCAAAACATCAGGGAGAATTCAAAATATATAATAATAAATTACCAATTGAAGAAAGGATATATAATAGTAGAAAAATTATATTCACGAGTGTCTCATCTTTTTTTTTTTTAAAAACTTCCTTGTAGGTTATTCTTTTGTTCTCTGCTGCCCACATTTTTTGCTTTATTCTTTTTTCCTCTTTCATCCCCCTCACCTCCCCCAAGCGGGCTATAATTAAGCACAGATATGTTATACACACACACACACACACACACACACACACACACACACACACATATACACACACCAAATATACATAGATATAGATATCTCTATGTAGATATAGATATACATATATGCATACACACACTCCTACCTCCACACTCCACCCATACACTCATCCATACTCCCCACATATATATGTATCAACGATACATACATACATACATACATACATACAAATATATTTACACCCACTCACAAACCTATTTATACTTACATCTATACACACATAAACATAGAGCAACATGTATATATATTTATATATTTTTAGAAACATAAATGTGTGTATATATATACACACATACACATGCATCCACCTACATGCAAACATGCAACCAAAATAACATCAATATAGCTGTTATATAATGTAGATTTTTCTGTTAATTGAATCTTTAAGTTTGACTTATCTCTTCTTTCCTATCCCTGCTAACTTTCTGCTATACATCTGCTCCTTACCTTGCCTTGCTATTACTAAAGCCCCTCCTCCCCAACTTCACCACCTCACCCTCCACTCCTACTCATGAATCCTTCCCTTATCTTCTTCCCTCAACCTTTGCTTCCCCCTTCACCCATTTCTCTCCTCTTATTTCTCTATAGATTTTGGAGGATGCTATACCTTTCATGGTATATAGTATTCTTGCCTATTTAATCCCTTCCCAATGTGAATAGATTTTCAGAATTATAATCCTTCTCTCCCTCTGTGTCTATTAGCCTCTGTGTCTATTCTTCCTCTGCGCCTCTTTGTATCACATAATTACTATGTTTTCTAGGTGGTTTTGTTTTGTTTAGTGTTCATTCAATTCTGCCCCAATCTTTCTTTTGAGCTACCCAGTTGCTGATGTCAGTTTTAAATATATGATATACATTTCCATGTAAAAGACAAATAATCTGTCCATGTTAAGTTCCTTGAAATTGATCTTTGATATTGGATCTTATGGATTATATTTTTTATTGATTTAGGGTTTGATTGAAAGACAGTCCTGAAAATCTGCAAATTGATTGAATGTCCATTTTTTTTCCATTCGATATTATGGATAATTTTGTTGATGTATAGGATTCCAGAACCTGTCATCTTTTATTGTGGCTGCTAACAAATCCCGTTCAATTCTAATCGTAGCTCTAGCATATTTGAATTGTTTTTATCTTGTTTCTTACAAAAATTTCTTTTTGATCTGGGGTTTTTGAAATTTAGCAATAATATTCCTATGTGACTTCCACAAAGGATTTCTTTGAGGTGGTGATCAGTGGTTTTTTTCTGTTTCTACTTTTCCTTCATGTTCTATTAATCCACAATTTTCTTAGATTATTTCTTGAATTATTGTCTTAAGGATCCTTTTTTGGTCACAACTTTATGGTAATCTAATTATTCTTATATTTTCCTCTCGATCTGTTTTCAAGATATGTTATTTTCTTGTAAGATATTTCACATTTTGTTCTATTTTATCATTCTTTATATTCTATTATTTCTTGATCTCTTATAGATTTATTGGCTTCCCTTTGCCCATCTCTAATTTCCAAGGAGTTAGTTTCATCTTTAAGTCTCTATACTTCTTTTTCTAGTTGGTTAACTTTAAAAAAATAATATTTTTATATTTCATGGATGGTTTTTATTTTTTAGTTTTTCCTCAGTGTCTCTCATTTGATTTTTAAATTCTTTTTTGAGTTCTTCTATAAATTCTCTCTAGGTAGGGAGCCATGTACTGTTACTCTTTGGGATAGAAGTGTCCTCTGAAGAAGAATCCTGATCTTCCCTTTTCCCATAGTAAGTTTCTTTGGTTGTATTTTTTCTTCTTTGCCAATTCATTTAAAAAAAAAGAAATATTAGTGTAAATACTTCTAATCATAAGGTGGGGGGATGATGTCTTTAGCTTTATTTCAGCTCTCCCTTTTGACCAGGAACCCCAAAATGAAAAGCTTAAGCAAGTGATTATAGGCAGCAGAGTCTCTATCCCACAGGTTCTGTACTCAATAGGTGTTCTGATTTCTTCTTACCCAGGGCTGGATCTGTAGCACAGCTGGTTTTCCTAATCATCAAAGTCCACTCATTCTCCTAGGTCTCAGATCCCTGATTCCACTTGCAGTCCAGGAGTTCCTACTGAAGGTCCAGTTAAACCCAGCTAATCTCTGGGGTCCCCTCTTGATGTTTCTATGGAGCTAGCCTAAAGGTGTTTGCACTTCACACGAGGTCTTTCATCCTATTTTCCTGGGCTGTATCAGGAGACCTCTGTTCTGACCCAAGTCTTCTTGATCTTTCACTAGTCTATGTTTGCCATGAGGCTCAAATTTGCTTTGTTTGTGGGGAAAATCTGGAGAGCTTGAGATTTACAGACCTACTCTGACATCTTTCCAGAATCCTCTCTCCAGTCTCTTCATTTTCAAATTCACTCTATTAGACTAAACTTTCTTATAAATATCTTCTAGTTCAGTTTCTGAGAAGCAATGACTATTCATTATCTATGAAACAAAGCTGCAAATACTCAATTTGGCACCAAAATCCACCCCTCCTTTATCTACCTTTCCAATATTATCTCATTTTACTTTTAACCCAATTACACAATACAATATTCTTGTCTCTGCCTTTGCTTATATTACTATCATTGGAATACTTTTCATTTTTGACTGCTCAAATCCTTACATCGATCAAGACCCAGATCAAATAAAACATCCTCCATGAGACTGTTCTAAGCTAACGAGGTTATGAATAGATTTTAAATAAATATTTGTTGAATGAATAATAAATAACAGGATCCATAAACCTTTATCTTCACCTGAATTTTATATTTTGATTCATTTGTAATTAAAAAATGTAAGAAGGGGGAAAACAACATTTTAAAATTTATTATTATCTTTTAATAAGAAGATATTTCTCATGTGCACTCACATGTATTTTTAAAAGATTGAAATGTATTAAGAAGCTAGAATATCACTATATATTTTTGTCTGAACATAATTTTTGCTTTTTAGCAAAAGGAAGTCACAGGTTAGGTAAAATAACTAGATTTCACTTAAAATGAATAAAGTAACCAGTATCAGTTCCAGATACTTCAAAAGTGTACTTTGAAACTTTACTAAACTTAAAACTCCACTGTAACTTATGGATCAGCCTGTACTATTAGTAACATATAGAAAATTTATTAAATTCAATTTTACAGGAATTCTTTGATTACTCTAGTCTTATATACTTCATGTAGAATAATCATGGACTTCCACAAATACTAAGAAAAAAATAAGTATCTGGAAAATCACAGAATTTTTAAATTAGAATATCATCTGGTCTAATTCCCCTCATTTTGCAGACTTGAAAACTGAGAATGAGAGAATTTGTGACTCACTCAAAATTATACAGTTAGAGACAGAGGAAAAACTATAACTGACATTTTCTAATTCCCAATCTAGAACTCTTTCCACTATGACATAAGACCTCAGGTGACATTTTTTTTTGGGCTATCTGATGGAAATTTCCTTGGAAGAGAACACAGTATTTACCAGGCTTCTAAGTCCTGGTGTTAACTATGCCCCTGCCACTTCACTGCCCCCCCCCCAAAAAAAAAATAGAAAATGAGTCAAACTTTCAACCATGGCAAGAAATCAGGGCAATGCTTCATCTAGTAAAATATTTAAAAATTAAGTCACTATATCTGGTGAGTTTTACTTTTCCTCTACAATTGCCTTACAAAAAAGATGTATCTAGTTTTGAAATGAAACTTTTCATTTTTGTTATTAAGGTCTTTTTTTTTTTTTTTTAAGTACAAAAAGGAGGATACAAAATAAGGACATAATGTTTTATATATTCATGTACACGCTCTCTCTTCAAGATATTGGAGAAATGAAGGAAAATGTTAATAAAATGTTAATTATCTCACAGCATGTCAGTTTTCCTAAATGAGAGAGTCTGGAGGAATTTTTTACATCCCCAGGGTCTCTTAACACTCATTCATTTGAGTGACAATGTTGCCCTCTAGTGTTCTAATTTAATTCCCTTTCCTTCAAGCTGTGAAGGCCTGAGGAGGAAGGTTTTTATCCTAAGTAAGAAGGTTACTTGGTCTACAGGATAACCTAATATGAAAGGGTTTCGATTTACATAAAAGAAAAAAAAAAAAGAGCCCTATTTTCTATTAGTCTTGAAACCATCAAAAATATTCTGTATTTTCACTGGAAGAATAGGGTAAAGAAAGACCTTTTCCTATAGTTGAAGGATGGTCTTTGATCTTGATTTAAAATCAAGTTCAAATATGACAACTAAATAGCTTATTTTAGTTTTGATACCAGTTATGGGTTGCTTAGTTTTTCTTACTGTGGTTGATTGATAGTTTCAATCTTATATACATTTCTTTGGTTGCTTAACAAAACAAAACAAAACAAAATTTCCCCCTCACATTGTTTTAAAATCCATTATCAATTTTCTATCTCTCTCTTTTTCCATATGTATCAATGCATTCAAATGTGTATGCTGGAAAAAAAAAACTATGATGTAATAATATTTAATTTAAACTATGTAAATTCACAACGACCTATAAACTATTAGAAATGTACAAGCCAAGAAGGTTCCTTTAAATTAAAAACAAAGCTTGTATTTGCAAGACTTGTTCATTGAATATTCAGAGACTTCCTTTGAGAAAGAAGAATTAAGTTTATATTGCAAAATAGAAAAAATGAGGCAGTAAACTATGGCTGTTGATCTCACATTTAAAAAATGCTTTCATGCTTATAAGATATAATACTAATTAAATGAAAGTCATTTCTAAATTTTTGTCTTATTTGTTTTATTTTTAAATATTATTTGTGAAAGGAACTAGATATGTTCTTAATTTGTTGGGTAAAAGGAGTACTTTTCTGAATTTATTACAAAAATGCACAAATTATAGGTATATATATATAACAACTGTAGCTATACTCAAGAAAATTTTGAGCTTGGTTAAGTAGTTCAGTGGTAAGATGGTTCAGAATGTGATAACCTTTGTCCTGAGGTAACTATCAAATTTGACAATTGATAATTCAAAGTTTGTGTGTACCCCTTTTACAATCCAATTAGATTAAAAGACTATTTTATTCACCTGAGGCTCATAATATCACTTTACAACAAATTATCACTGAATGTTTTAGCTAGTCAATTAAGGGTCTCTATGTAGCAGGTAGAAGTGGTCCAACTTTCCAACTAGGTTTAAACAATTCCCACAGCTGAGTAAAGATTTCTAAGACAGAAATTATACTAGACCAATAGTTCAATAGAAAGGGCACTGAGTTAGATCAAGAGAAGAATCAAAAGATGGAATCAGTAGGGTTCCCTTAATTCCAACACCAGTGGTTATGCTGAACAGAAATGCAGTATGATTGATATACTTTTCTCACAGTTACACATCTCAAGAAATCTATATGTCTTATCTGAAAATTGGTCCCATACTAGTCAATCATTTATTTTTCGATGTTCCCTTTATTGAATACAGACACTTGGGGGCAGTGGGACACTTTTTTTTTTTTTTTTTAGGGAATTGCACCTGTTTTCTCTCTCATGCCCAACTTGGAAAGTCACCAATCTTTCATCCAAGTAGAAATAAAAATACCTAATTTTGTATACTGGTTAATCTTTTTCTTTTAATTAATTTGCCTCATTTGATTAATTGTTTTGAATGCATAAAAATCTGTCTCCCTCTGTATTCAGAATCCAGTGCCAAAGCTGAGAAAGCATGGTCTAGGCTGTTGAACAATTGTCATGTGTTGCTTAATAAATTGGTATGTTCAGAAGCTCAAACCTTTGTTTCCTCAGTAATTTCATGCAGTTTTCAGAAACAGTTGGATATTGTTCAGCTCTGTTGAATGCTGTGCAACTATAGTCTCTGCCAATTCTAGCTTCCAGCTTAGACGTTCTTGACTATCTCTTTCTAAGGGAGGAACAGGTTTTGTCATGTTTTTTGTCTTATTTGTTGTTATTTTAAACTTTCTTGACTTTTTTGAATTGTTCTAGAAAAGGCAAAAACCCTTGTCTAGGAGACAACAAAAAGCTTACAGCACCTTGGGGACTAAAGTCTCTCACCTATCCTGAAGGTGGTTCTCAGTCTCCAATACCAGTTATTAGAACAAAAGGCAATGTGTTCTCAGAAAGCTAATGGCTTTAGGCTTAGCCTTTTCTTTTGGTACCTCTTATTGGTTAAGAGCCTTAGATTCAGTTAATACTACTTAGCATAACTTAGCATTTTGCAATTAGTTTATGGTAAGCATTCCATCTGCTTCTCCATTTTAATCACTGAAGGGTAAACTATCAAAGAAATAACGGTAATTCTCATACTGCTCTGTAACTGAGATTGTATGGTTTTTAATCCAAAGTAATGGATGAGTGGGGTGAGAACAAGATACCAGGCAAAATAAGCCTAAAGAGTAAGATCATTGTTCTTTCAGTTTAACTCCTGGCTTTTTTCAACATGTAGATATAGTTACTTTGAAGCCCTAGGCTTTGAGCCATGCCCCTTATCAGATATTATATGATCAACATTTTATAGTTGAGGAAAATGAATAGAGAGGTAGTGCTATGGATAGTTACCCAGCTGGTAAATGGTTGAGTGGGTACACAAATCTTTTTAATCTAAGTCTTCTGTTCTCTCTAATATATCACACTTAGAAATAAGTGATTATTTCCTTCCATTTAAGACCATAAATAAAATAAACATTGCTAGCATTGTTCATTCTTCAACAAATACCATGAGTCTTGACTTTGAAAGTGATAAAGTGTTTCAAAAAACAATGGTAGACTCCTTTTTTATTGAATCATAAGCACGTTTAAAAAAATGGACATTCAGGATATTCTGAATGTGACAAATATCTACACAACATGAATTGGTTTGATTGAATATTTGCCAAACATTCTAAGCAGATCTTCTTCAAGGACTTTTTTCTTCTTAAAGTACTTTAAAAAAATCTATAGTAAGTACTCACAATAGTTGTTTAAGAATGAAATCTGATAAATGAAAGTGTCATTTATCAAAATATATAATTTAAAGTTTGGTTTTATTAAAAAAAATCCTGTCAAAACAAATGTCTTTTGGGTTTTGCATATATACAATACATATTTTCACTGAGTAATGGAAATTTAATCATTTAAAAGATTGAGTATTCCCTGCCCTCCCCCCTTTTCATTCTAATCTTCCTTAAAGCATGATTAAATAAACTTTTGTCTGGAATAACTCACTTGAATAGTGTCTTTGGGGAAATTGTAAAGATGTTAAATGCAGTTAGGAATATTGTATGCTGCTTATTTGAAGAGCAAAATCAATATGAGTGCAACTAAATTGGAAGTATCCTACCATGCAAGAAAGAAGAGAGATATCTTCTGTTAAACTGATTAACTACTTGTGGCTTGAGACTGAATTTTACCATCAATTCTCTGTGGGAGCTATGTGCTTGCCAGGGTTTCTACAAGATTAAAAGGGATGAATGCTTTTGGGCTGGCAAACAGAAGCATTTAGTTGCAACTCCAAGAAACAAGTTTGACTCTGGCATTTCAGTACATCCAGGATTTCATCAGTGTGAGTACATGTTCCACTGATTTAGATTGCAGCTCCTCCAAACCTCCTCAGTCAGAGGATTCTTGTGCATGGTTTCCTGTACATTCTCCAGAGGAATGTTACTTCACTTACTAGAGATCACTTGCTTGTTCTTATATATCAAGAGTGCAAATATACCATTGCGGTCATCCATCTATTTTCTCTCATTTTTGATAGATGAGCAATTCACCACCCATTTTGGTCATTCATGTCCTCAATGCCTATGACACAGCTTCTCATAATCAGTTGGTAAATCAATAAGTACTTGTGTCTAATATATGGAAGGCTTTGAGTGAGGCACTATGGATATAAATACAAAATGAGAATCTCTGTCCTTAAGGTCCTTACAAATTATCAACTTGCTATGATCTCCTTTTAGCCACCATGTGTTTTTCTATTACCCTTTGTACTGCTACGTTTCAGTGATCTGAAATTTCATCAGTAGATATATTTCCTCTATTAGTGCAGATTACAACTGATGAGACCCTGAATATTGTTTTGGACCAAGAGAAACTAAAGAATTGATCCCTGCAGCAAGCAGCAGTCAGAAGGCAGAGATCAGTTTAGCTCCACGGTTCCATCTTTTGGGGAGGTGGTCCAGCCTGAAATACAAGTTATGTCAAACCCCTGAGATCTTTGTAAACAGTCATGTTCCTAAGGTTAAATTTTCCCTATAAAACCTATTGTGGGCCATCCCATGGCTGTTACTTTCCTTTGGATCGGTCCACCATGGCATTCTGCCTTGTGGTATCTTTTCCCTTTCCCCATGTCACATGGCATCTCCCCTAATTCCACCAAGCTTCTCAACCACACTTCTCCTCCCTACAGTTAAATAACTCTTTTAGGGTGCTAAGTCCCTTTCAGAATTTAGCCCACATGCTAAGGGAATGCCCCAGTTTCATGGGGTATTTCCTTTCTACTTGGTAATTGTGAGTTTCACTAAGGAATTTGTCTTTCATATGATCTCCCACTCTATTTCATATTTATCATTCCCAGTGTGTATTGTATCCCTTCATTTTTTCTGTAACCCATTCTCCTAAAGAAATCTTACCTTTTACCAAAGAGAATGGCCATTGTGAATTCTTCACATGATTGAACCCCAACTTTTGGTGCCTTCCATTTTTTGGTGACGAACTCCACAGCATAGATCACATCACAAATCTTCAATTTTATTTATTTATGTTATTTTAATAGGCTGTCTTTATACACTATTGTAGCAAAAAAAGTCATTCATCAGCTGGAGGTTTTGGTGAGAAGTCTCTCCATCCTTAGCTAGGCTCTAAGCAAATCCATGAACAGAGTTGTCCTAGCTTAGGAGAAGCAGCCATACATTGTGCCATGCTGATAGAACCTCCAAGAATAAAAGGTATCTTCTTACTATGATAACAAAGTAAAGCTTCCTAATTAGAGGTAACTAACTATTGATTAAAAAACCAATTATGTGTTATAAGGGGATATCTTTCAACTTTGGAGTCTATTTGATTTGAGAGTATCCAATTAAAATTGTCTCCAACCTAAATACTCTTCCTCACCACATGCTGAAAAGGTCTTGTTTCCTCCCTTATCTTAAATAAAGTCATGCTTCCTGAGTGTTTTGTCTTTTCTGTTGAATTGCATCAAAAGCTCTGATAAAGGATTTTATGTAGTTGCATGTTATTTATAAAATTCAGAATTGAGCCCATCTGTTATGGGGAACTCTTCCCATGTGGTTTATTTTGCTTCCTGGCTCTTGAGCAGCTATTGTTGCTTTTAAATATCTATACAACCCTATTTCATATTTAAGGGAAAGAGACAAACTTTTTTTTTAAATAGGGAATTTATCTAGTTTTAATGTATTGTTTGGAAAAAATAAATAAGGTAAAACAAGGACATAGGCTATCTTGTGAAATAACCACCTGGATCTTTTTGCTTGAGTATACCGGGTATGCCTTGATGTTAGATTGACCACAAATGATCCCTAAACAATGGGATTTACACTAACTTTAATACTCTGGAATAAACAAAGGGACCTAGGGCTCTTTATGAATGAAACAACTCTGAGTTAAAAACAAAATAAGCAAACTCCAGGCAATTTTGAATACACTAGGCAATTTTGAACACACTAATCATAACTAAGGCAGACAAGACTGCACAGAGGGGATGGATGGTATAATTCCTTTTCTGCTTGGTGGCTGAACCTATGAATTCATCATTTATTCTAGTTATTTCTTTTTATGTGTCTCTTTGTCCTCTGGAGAAAAGGCCCAAGTCAAAAATGACTGCCTCAATAACTCAGGATCCAATCAATTGCTTAATATCATTTCTGCCTCCAACTTTACAGGATTTTTGCTATAATTTTTCTTTCCCTTACACTATGTGTGTCATATGTTCAAGTTTTTCCCTCTGAAACATACTGCCTATGTAACTATGGACTGATCAGTGTCCCAGGAGTCTTGTTAAGACTATAAATTACACATGAATTGCTGATCTGGATAGAAGTAGAGAGTTTCCCTATCTAGTTATATCAGCTTTGAACCAAAAAAGCAAATAAGTAAAAATCTCCAAATGTTATCTCTATCATTATACATTGTTCAAAAACTATTAGTTTAGTCATTTTAGTAGGAAAACATAACAATAGTGATTACTGGGCATTGTATAAACCAGACATTTCCAACAAATTGATTATGAAGGACCAGTTGATATTGAAGCTCCTAATTTTTTATGCAGCTTTTATGGTAATATCTCCTGGGGAGTTTTTGTCATTTTCAACAAGAAGACAGGAATAGTCTAAAATCATTCCCATCTGTCATAACTCCTCTTAGTATATGAATTCCTTGCTAATAACCACTATTTCCAATACTACCTCCCTTTTCCTTATTTTCTTCCCCACTAAGGGGCTTGAATTCTCAATATTCTTTTTTTTCTCTCCCCATTATGGTTTATCAGTAAGGGTGCTATCTCTATTCCTATTGATGGTAGTTCCTATACATTATCTCATCTATACTGTTCTTGAACATGTCTTCCCATAAATCACAGAATCTGAATAAGAGACTTGGTGGTAGTTGAAAGGGACTTTAGGAGTTAAATCCTTTTGATATTGACTATGCTCTAGAGTAGGAGTGTTAAAGAATATTATTTTACGTAATATGTCTGTGATTTCCCAGACCATAACTTTTTCTTGGTTATTATTTCCTTATATGTAATATCTCCCCCAGCAGAACATAAGTTTCTTGAGGGGAATGGTTATTTTACATTTGCATTTATATCCTCAGCACTTATATAGTGTTTATCACAAAGTAAATGCTTAAAAGTGGCCATTCATTCCAGTTCCTTTAACTTAATGTAATATAGTACTCAGAGTATTCATAAACATTGCATTTTAATTATTTTATTGATACATGATTAGTTCACTTTCTCTTTTCTTTTTCTTCTACTACTTTGGGGAAACAAAAATTATATTCCTCCTTGAAAAATGTAGGGGATCCCTGGTAGAAAAGCAACAACTGGTTTGGATTAAATAGCTTTTTTTAAAAGTTCAAATTGGTGTTTTAGCATTATAATAAATATAGCTTTTGACAACTTTCTCTTTATATCCTGGTATAGTTTAGTTGACCAACTTAAATTACTCCCCAAATGGCTCCAGAGTCATCCTCAGAAAGTTAATAATTAAGATTCTGATAATATAAGCCATATGTATATACTAGTTGAAATCTTTAAATATTATTTCAATGGCATCTCTTTTTCTTCCCTGCTCAACCATATGTCTTCTTCCCTTAAGGATCTCTGCAAGTCTTCTTCCTTTCCTGGGTGTATTTTTCTAATCCTGTTATATTCTTCCTGGTACAGCCAATTGTACTTCTCTGGGCTCTGCCTCATTCATTCCTATTCTCTTTTGATACTGTCAATTGTGAGGGCTTATTAAAAAATATTGCAAAATTTGGTTGTTCACAGAAGTTCATCAGTGTTAATGTCAGTTCATGATCACATGCTTGCACAGGTTCTGGATGATGGAAATTGCTCTTGAATTTTCCTAGTGATTAATGGGAGTGAAACAGGGTTGCACACTTCCACCCATACTTTTAAGCACGATATTTTCTGTGATGTTGTTAGACATCTTCATTAATGACAAAAATAGCATCAAGGTCAACTATGCACTTAAAGTGAATTATTTGACTTGAAAAGGACTCAAGCCAAAATTAAAGTGGAGGTAGTATTAGTATATGACTTTTTTTTTTTTTTTTTTTTTTTTTTGCAAATGACTGTGCACTCAATATAGCCTCTGAGAATGAGATGCAACAGAATTGATTTTTTTGTTGCTTGTGCTAATTTTGACCTAGCAATTGACATTAAGGAAACACAGGTCCTTCACCAAGCCATCCCTATGTGGAACCATTGCTTACAGCAAATGGAGAAATTTTGAATGCTGTGGCTAAGTTCACTTATGACATGGCTAATATTAAAATAAATTTTGCATGATTTCATATGTATTGTTTAGATTTCATATTATTCTCTTTCTCTGTGGGTGGGAGGAAGGAGGGAAGGAGAAAAATCTGGAACTCAAAATTTAAAAAGAATGTTAAAAATAAATAAATATAAGTACAAAAAAGTTTTAAAAGTGTATGTTTTGACAATCTGTGTGTTATTTTTCATGGATGAATTGAAAGGAATGAAACTAGTTAAATTTCTCTTTACTCAGTAGCTACTTTCTGAGTTACTCACAATGGCTGACATTCTGCCTACAACAAATTTTCCCCTAAGGCTGTACTTAGTCATCCACTCTATATTTCACTCTTGATTGGCAAGTATACTTTGGCAATATACTTTCATGGTATATCATCATTGATGATGAAGTTGACATACAAATTGCCAGAGCTAATTCAGTCTTTGGGAGATTCCAAAGGAAAGTGTAAAAGAAAAAGAGGTATTAGACTTCCTACAAAACTGAAGATCAGAAGCACAGAACTATTGTGCTGATCTCATTGTGGATGCCTATGAAACCTGGACAGTATATCAATGACTTGCAAGGAAACTGAATTGTCTTAGAAAGGTTCTGAAGATCATCTGGCAAGATAAGTTATCAAAAAAACACTGAGGTCTTTCTCAAGCTGAACTACTGAACATTCAAGCTCTATTCCAAAGAGTGTAACTCTGGTGGGCTGGCCATGTTGTTCAAATGCCCAAAGTATGTTTGTTTAAAAGACTATTTTATGGAGAACTCAAAAAAGGCAAGCCCTGACATGGTGGTCAGATGAAGAGATGCAAGGACACTTTAAAGTCTCTTTCAAGAATATGAAATCAATTGTGAGACATGGGAAACACTGCTCTGGATATCCAGCATGAAGTGCCTACATGAAAGAGAGGTGTTGTACTTTATAAGCAAAGCAGAATTGCAGTGACTCAAATGAGATGCATATATTTAGTGACGTCTTCACTCCAAATGTGTTTATGTATTATTTGTACTTGATCAGTGGTAGAGTTTGCTGAGCTCATATTGGTCTGATCTGTCATGTAGTGGTGCTATTTTAACTTTCTTCAAGCATGAAAGACAATCATCTATTCTCCTTTATCCATCCAATATCCATTTTGAATTGATGATGAACCAATAAACTCAAAAGGATATACATAGTCAAGATATACAATATTATGGTAAGGATTTTGTGTTTCCTTTATTTGTTTTGAATATAAATTTATAGGATTTATGATGTTAACTTGAAATAAAGAAGATTACCAAACTAGTAAACATTAGGATCTTTAAACGAGGCAAAAGAATTGCAATTTGGGGTTACCATATGGCACTAAAGTATAGGAGTGCACAAGATGGGGGGGGCAGAATTAAATACATTTCAGTGGGGGAGGAATGTATCATGGAAGGCACAGCCTCAAAAAGCTGTTATGCAAGTTATTTTGCATTAACAGCCAAAAATCCTTAATGAAGACTAGGGGATGGTTTTGACAGTCCTCTTTTAATTGGTTTTGATAATTGTAACATGTATCTAGAATCAGGCAAGATCAATTGCATTCAAAAAGAATTAGGAGATACTTCAGAAGATTATTTTATAAAGCAGGCATGAAACAAATCGATCTCCAGTTTTGACATTTCACCTTTATTTGCAATATCCTATTCAAATAGATTTTGTATACATTTTCTAAACCATATCTTCTGATCCAATATTTGATCCAATTCCCCCATTTTACAAATGAGGAAACAGAGGCCAGAGAAAATTGAAGTAAGATAACACAGATAGTGAGTCATAGGGTCAGGACTTGATCCTTCAGCTTTTAATCCAGTGTTATACATTGCTTCTACAAAATGCAGTATGTAAGTAATATATGTGCTTCTCAAGGCCTCATTGAAGTGCCCTGTAAATTGAAATGGCCATCTGTGGGAGTTTTCCAATCATTAAGTGGAATCACTTAGCATTTAAGAAAATGAGTTCAAATTTCATGTAATTCCTTAAACCCACAGAAAACACACACACACACACACACACACACACACACACACACACACACAAGAAAAAAACAAAATAAAAAACCAAACACTGCAAATTATCAATCAGCTTTTAAAACATGTGATAAATTAGCAAAATTGTGTACTATGTAGAAAATCCTTATCTGTCAAGAAATGATATACTATTTTTGAGAAAGTGATTTTATGCTTCACGTGTTATCAAACTTTGCCATTCTTTCCTTAGAATGATGCTTTTGCTTTTATCATCCTTTCCTCTTCTTCTCAGTTGCTAGGAAAGTCTGAAAAATGGGTTTCTAAGCATTAGTCAATGATCATTAAAAAACAGAGTTGGACTTTGCATATTTTCTGTATGTTCTCTCCTTATACTCTCAAATCTTCAACCTGCTTTCCAATTCCTATTTTGCTGAAGAGAATGGAGAATTTCCTCCCCCCTCAAAATGTGTCTTTGAACTTGTTTTTTGGCCTTGAGCCTAGGATTTATTCTTCAAGCTGAATATAAGGGACAGCCTATTCATCTACACCATTAAAAACCTATTGTGGGACTTGGCTGAGAGAGCTGAGGAAGAATCACCATCATTATTTAAAATGTGTGGTATTTCATTCTAGAGCCTGGAGAGCTAGCTTATTTTATAAAGCAAAGGAGATATGAAATAAATCTGTCTCCAGTTTTGACATTTCACTTTTATTTGTAATCTCCCTTGTGTCTCCAAAAGGGATTTTGTATACATTTTCTAAACCATATTGCTGAAACACTCACTTTACATTTTCCAAGTTGCTCCTTGAGTTTTCAGAAATATCTTGTTTTCCCCCACTTCCTACTTGACCTTGTTTCAATTGCCTTTTTGAAAAGGATTTGCATCTCTGTTTTTATTATTATTTTCTCCCACCATGCTTTTTTATTTAGGGCCTTGGGAATTGGGAGTATGCAAAAGAGAGCTTTCTGTACTTTGTTTCCCCTGATGCACTTCACTTCTCCTCTTCTGGGCAATGTCCTTATATGATTCACTGAAATTTGATATTCAGGATTTTTTGTTTCATTTTACTTTTTTGGGGAGACCAATGAATGATTCTCATTATGTCTCATCAATCTTTAATCTCTAAGGTCCAAATAGATATTTGTACCCCGAAGAGAACAAAGAAAAAATAAATGGACCCACATGTCCAAAAATTTTATAGTAGTTCTTTTTGTGGTGGCAAAAAAATTGGAAATTGAGAATTCATCAATTGGGGAATGGCTAAACAAAGTGTGGCATCTGATTGTATTGAAAAACTATAGTGCTGAAATAAATGATAATGGGGGTATTTCAGAAAAACATACAACAAAAACAAAAAAAAAATATGACAAGACCTATATGAACTAGTGCAAAGTAAAATGAGAAGGACTGGGAGATCATTAAACATAATAACAGCAATGTTGTAATGTTGATCAGTTGTGAAAGACTTGGCTATTCTGATCAATACAATGATCCAACACAAATGCTATCTATCTTGAAAGAGAGAACTAGTGAACTTTGAGTGCAAATCAAAGTATGATTTTTTTTTCTTTTCTGCCTTGTTTTATGATATAGCTAATACTGAAATAAGTTTTGCATGATTTCATGTGTATAACTAATATCATATTACTTTCTTTCTCTGTGGGTTGGGGGAAGGATGTAAGGGAAGGAGAAAAATCTGGAACTCAAAATTAAAAAGAATGTTAAAAATAAATAAATATAAGTATAAAATAGTTTTAAAAGTATATGTTTGTGACAGTCTGTGTGTTGTTTCTCATGGATGGATTGAAAGGAATCAAACTAGTTAAATTTCTCTTTACTCAGTGGCTGCTTTCTGAGTTACTCACAATGGCTGACATTCTGCCCACAACAAATTTTCCCCTTAGGCTGTACTTAGTCATTCACTCTATATTTCACTCTTGATTGCACCCACACATTCATGCCTTTGCTCTGTTTCTAATGCTACATGAAACTTCCCCCTGGAAAACAGATCTTTCAGATGTGGTGTAAATTCAGATCATCTTTGCTTCTTATTTTCTATCAGCTTAATCTCTCAGTTAATGCTGCTTTTTCTTAAATAAATACTAATTACAATACTTTAAGGGTAATATTACACTAAAGTTGAAAAGCCTTTTGTAGTACCATGATGCCCTTTAGCTGAGGACATAAGTGTTTGGTTCAACTCCTAGACAGTACAAGATGAAGTCCAGAGTTGTTTTATCCAGATGGACCACTTTTTCTTTTGTCTTCAACTTCATACATTGTATCTTTCCTGCCCCCCATATACCACTTATTTCATGGAATAAAGGTCTCTGAAGCTTCAATAAAGACAATCTTTATATTGCTATTTTTGGTTTATCTTCTTAATTGTGAAAATACAATTGCTTTCGTTTTAGTGGACATTCTCTTTTGGAAAATGCTATTTGTTTTATTTTGTACATTACCAAGAAAAAAATAAATCAGTGTGGGGATGGAAAAAGGGAAAGAAAATTTGGAACTAAAAACAAAATTTAAAAAATTGTTAGCATTTATACGGTACTTTGGAGTTTGCAAAGCACTGTATATGTATGTTATCTTATAGCATTATTGTATAATAGAGGCATCATTGCCTGTTACTATAGTGCTGTCCTGAAAGTTAGAAAACATTGATTCAGATCCGGCCTTTGCCTGGAAAGAATACCTAACACCAGCAGATATTTGATTATAAGTTGCAGAAAAGACAGAGATCTGCTTTAGTAGAGGGAGTTTTCTCATTAAGAATTTCCAATACTAATAAAATTGTAGGTCTGGTATAAAAATGGTATTTTTGAAACATTCAGAATAACAGAGAGTTACTACTACTGAATTCCTATGTGTACCTGTTTTGTATCCTTAATATATTTTAAATTCTCTGAGAACAGAGACTATATTTTATATTACTTTGGGTCTCTTGAAGCTGTGAGAGCAATGCTTTGGATGTATAAAATGGTTAATAAAACTTTTGTTGAATAACTGAATGAAAAAAATGAAGGTTTCTTTGTATGAAATGCTTTGTTTTCCTTGTTTGTTTCCTTTTATTTAGCATTCCTAGGATTTGTAAGACAATTAAAGATTTATTTTTGAACAGTTATGAAAAAGATAATAGAAATTTCTTTTAAGAGGGTAATATAGGTCAAATGCCATTAAACAGATTTCAAAACATGGGATAAGAATAGTTCATACTCTTTTGTTGCACGCAAATATTTTATCGACTATTCTTTTAATTTCATAGAATCATAGATTTTGAACTAAAAGAGATCTTAGAGGCCAGTTATTTTACAGATTGGAACACTAAGGCCGAAAAGTTAAGTGATTTATCCAGGGACACAATACCTTTGGGTTATTTATATGGGAAAGTTCTATTGTGCAAGTTTAATTTCCTTATGTTTCTGAAATAGGGACTGCTTCCCCAGTTGTGTGTCCACCAAACTCCCATCACTTTCTCCTTTTCTATGCCCCTAATTATCCAATACCAGTCATCCATAGAGGTGGTAATTCTTGTACTTAATAAATAATATCTGATCCTGAGGTAGAGGAAGATTTTGAAAACCAACAGACAAGAGTAGAGAGAAAGAAAGTGAAAGAAGAAAGCTTTTCTATTGACCTATAAATATGAAACATGACCCGAATGGAAAGAGATCCTTTCTTTTCTTTTGAACAGAGAGGTGAGAGGAGGTTATAAATCACTATTATCATCAATAAAAAACACCAAATGTTTCAGCCTCCTAGTGACATAGCTAGAAGTAGAAGGGAGCTCCAATTTTGTTTTCTGGGAAATATCAAGATCAGTCATTGCTCCCACCCCATGTGCACCAGCTCAGTTATATGCAGATCCACAGCTGTCTAGGCTATCTAGACAGTGTTGCTCTAAGATGTGACTCACTCACTCCAAGGTTCATGTCTGAAGGAAATGCAAACAGCTGCCACCTTTGCTGCCCTTTCCTTCTAGATGGGGGAAGATGTCCACATCGAAAAAGTAAGGAACTTTGGCTTTGGTTTACAGACCCTAAAGTTTGATTGATGTTCACTTTTATTATTAGAGAGAACTCTGCAAAGGGTGATTCACCAGCGAGACACGTTCGCCTTTGCCTCTCTGGGTTGGCCTGTCTCCCTTAGCTCCTGGAGTCAGCTTCAGTAAATCACCATTCCATAGAAGCAAAAGTCAAAATATATTAGTCATGTGAGGCTTTGGCTCCTGTTTCATCTTGTGCCAATGGAAGATTTCGCTTTTTTATCCTGTTGACTGTCTAGAGACATATCCTGTAATTACTCGTGGCTTTCCATGAACCTCATCTGAGGAGCAGACAGTCACCTAAAAAGGTTGTTCAGGTTTCAAAGGGTCCAGCTAAATTCCTGCCCTGAGCTCAAGAACTTAGTACAAGAATTAAATGGCAAAACAAGGAACAGAAGGTTAAATTCAACATCCTCCTCTTTGGAGTTTTGCTCATTTATCCTGTGTGTTTTCACGGTTTTGTTATTGGCCAGACTCAACAAGCCCAACAGATTATTTATTTCTCTAATTAAGCAAATCTACACTGTTCTTTGGGCCAGAGGGAGGACTTTCTAAGTATCCAACTCTATCAGCCTTTTTTTTTTTTTTTCTGATGAGGAGAAGTCCATAGTATTTTAAAAACCTCTTTTCTGGAGTCAATGTCAAATCATTTCATCACACCTTATTCTTTGAGCCATGATTGGCTCCTATTGGGCCTTTGTGGCCTTAGTTGTAGCTTCATGTACAGCCAGTTTAAGAATAAATCCATAGTTGTGGTTGAAATGTTTGAGTAGCAATCATCTTTTTCTTTTCTTTTTTTAGTTGATTGGATTTTATTTGCTTAGTGAGCTCCAGGTAAGAAATTTATGTAATATATATCAGCATCTGCTCCACAATTTAGGCTTTTGTGTAATTTCCTGGTGTTATTAAGATATTAAGTGACTTCTCTAGATAGTATATTGTTGAATCCAGCTCTTTCTAATTCTAAATCCAGCTCTTACCCACTATATCATGTGGCTTCTCAATGGCAATACTTTTGGCTGATGAAATTATATTTTTAAAAACTTTCATGAAGGGATGTTTCTAAGATATGCCAGGAACATAACTTTAAACACTGGTTCCCTAAAACTTCTTCCATACCATCTCAGTTTCTGGGGAGAGTGGATTCAGACTTAGCACACTTTCTACATAGCACTGTTCCCATCATTTTTATGTCTATATGTGGCAATAATACTGAATGAGTCCTCGATTCTGATAACCCTGGGCAGGGTTCCCAGGTCACTTCACAAAGCATCAGTGCAGGGCAGATGTAAAATCTGACATGTACTAGATATCTATACTCCCAGTACTTCCCACACACTTAGACAGCCAGAAGACCTATTTTTCAGACTTTCACAAGTACACAAGATTGTAGCTTGAAGATTAACCTCCTAGATCTAAATGAAAGAACAAACACCAAGGTAGCCAAGAACAAAGCTGGTGTTCATAGGACTACATAGATGTACATGTATACAAGTGTACATATATCACACATGAAGGTACTGATTTATATTGAAAGGAAAAGGAGAATATTGAAGTTTCAAAAACCCAAAGTCACAAATATATCCTCAAGCATATTATGAGAAAGTACACATCAGTCATTGAAAAATCTTTATTGAATGAATATAATGCTCAGAATTTATCAGGGCTTTAAAGTAAATTGTTTCCAGTTATACTTGACAAATTCAATGGCACATACTTTTACATTACTGAAGTGATGTATACTTATTGAAAAGTATTTCCCCTCCAGATAAGAACTCACTATTTCACAAAATTTTTAGAAAAACTGGAAAATTATTATGTCAAAAACTCAGTATAGACTTACATCTCACACCCCATACCAAAATAAGGTCAAAATGTATACATAATTGGGACATATAGGATGATATTATGAACAAATTAGGAGAGCAAGAGATAATTTTTCTATCAAATCTTTGGAGAAAGGAGGAATTTAAGACCAAAGAAGTAGAGAACATTATGAGATGCAAAATGGACAATTTCGATTACATCAAATTAAAGTTTTTGCACTAACAAAACAAAAACAAGATTAAAAGAGAAATATAAAGTTGGGAAAAGATTTTTACAGCTAGTGTTTCTGATAAAGGTCACATTTCTAAAATATATCAAGAATCATATTAAATTTATAAAAATACAAGTCTTTCCCCAATTGATAAATGGTCAAAAGATATGAACAGACAATTTTCAGATGCAAAATTAAAGCCATCTAAAGTCATATAAAATGCTCTAAATCACTATTGATTATAGAAATGCACATTAAAACAACTCTGAGTACCACCTTACACTTTTCAGATTGGCTAAGATAACAGGAAAAGATAATGATAAATGTTGTAAGGAATGTGGGAAAACTAATGCATTATTGGTGGAGTGTGAACTAATCTAACTATTCTGGAAAGCAATTTGAAGCTATGCTCAAATGGCTATCATATTGTGAATATCCTTTGACCCAGTAGTGCCCCTGCTGGGTCTGTATCACAAGGAAATCATAAAGGAGGCAAAAGAATTCCCATGTGCAAAAGTGTTTATATCAGCTTTTTTTGTGGTAGCAAAGAATTAGAAAATGAGTAGATGCCTATCAATTGGGGAATGGCTGAAAAAGTTTTGGGATATGAAGGTAATGGAATATTATTGTTCTATAAAAATGATAAATAAGCTGATTTTAGGAAGGCCTGAAAAGGTTTACATGAACTGATGCTGAGTGAAACAAACAGAACCAGGAATACATTGTACACAGTAATGACAAGATTGTGCAATGATCAACTATGAAAGACTTGGTTTTTGTCAGTAGTTCAGTGATCAAGGCAATCTCAATAAACTTTGAATAGAAGTTTATTGAACAGAAGTTCTGGATGCCATCTGCATCTAGAAAGAGAAGTATGGAAATTGAATGTAAATGAATGCATGCTATGTTCACTTCTTTTTTCTGGTTTTTTTTTTTTTTTTTTCCTTTCTTGTGGTTTTTCCTTTTTGTTTTGATTTTTCTCTCCCAATATGATTCATAAAGAAATGTGGATTAAAAAAGTTAACATACATATATAATCAGAAAAAAACAATAAATAAATAAACTTTAAAAAAGTATTTCCCTAAATTTTTAATATCATAATAATGTTCTTTAAGAATATTATTCATTCTATGCCTCCATTTTTGATGAGGACATTTAATCTTCTTCTAATTGTCTTAGAGTGATCAGGTCTGTTATAATGATGTTATGTGTATTTTTATGAGGAAAACTTTTAGATCTGTTATGCTTCATTTTATTGTTTCAAAACTGTAAAGACTGGTACTATGTGGCTATTAATTGCTTTAAATTTATTTAAATGATGTAATTGTAATAGAGCATATAAACTGGGACAAACTCAGCCAGAGACAGACTCGAAGAAGACAGAGGACTGGAGGCTAGAACTCAAGTTCTCGGACTCAGAGACATTTCATCTTCATCAGCTTCGAGGTGGCTAGCCTGTCCTCCTGCTTCCCCTACCGAGATCATCTCAACAGCCTCCAGAAAGCTAGTCAAGCCCCAGGCAAGAAGACAGACTGTGAAGGAGACAATAAAGACTTTTGAACTTTATCTCTGGCTATTCTCATGGAAATTACTCAGCTGAAACGAAGGCTGGTGCAAAGATCTCCAGAAAGCTAACCAGAACCTTACAGTTACCTTTATTCATTTTTTCAATTTGACCTTTAAATTCAAATTCAAAGCCTATCTTTGCCACACACACACATATACACACACACAGAATCTTATACTTATTAAGTTTGAATGACATTGGAGAAGGATCCATCAGAAAAACTTTTGAATTTGTTTCTCACTGCAATCATATACATACATATTATCAGTGATGTTGAACTAAAATAAAAATGAGAACCACTAAACAATACACAAATATTCCTATAGGTTCATGGACTTATTAATATTGTTAATATTGACATATTAGCATTTTTGTGGTTTATTATAAGTTCAACAGCACTGGGGAAGATCAGGCAGGAAATATGATATTTTTGCACTCAATGAATAATAGGATATTTTTTCTATAAGACTCTTTAACTTGGAAGCCATACTCTGAAACACTTAGCAGAGATAATAATGGATTTGAGATTATTCTGAATCACAAAAGGTTTCTATTTGATCATGTGTTTCACTGTGATGGCTAGCATCTTTTAAAATTAAGTCTAGATTTCAATGTGGACATCACAAATTCTATCATTCTCACTATACTTAGGTCTGTTTTACATATTTGTTTTGGAGGGAAGATAATATAATGAGACAAGCAGTGAAGATGACATCCATCTATGCCTACTTATTCTATGCTACTTATGTACCATTAAAAGGAAAGGGGAGTGGAGAGGCTGTTACACATCACCAATCCCCAGATGTCAGAGCTTGTTTTTTTTAGAGGCACCTGAAACATCTCTGATATGAATTTGGATACTGGGAAAGAGGGAAAGTTTTTCCCCATTGGCACCTATGCAACCAATGAATTTCCCTGTAGGGCCAAAACTTAGATAAGGAGGGAGATTAAAACTTTTTGTATTAGCTCATATTCTCTTTTTTTCTAATTTTATTTTTCTTCTAGTCTTAAATTATCATTTAATTCCTCTTGCCCAATTTTAGTTTTCAAGTAGTTATTTTCTTAAGATTTTGGATCTTTTTTTATAATTGGTTAACTTTTTTTAAAAAAATATTTTTGAAAGATTTTTAAAAGATTTTAAAAGATTCTCCCCTAATTTTTTTCACTCACTCTTATTTGACTTTTCAATTTCTTTTTAAATTCAAGAGCTCTTTTTGTGTTTGTGATCATTTGATCTTACTCTTTGTGGTAGGGGTAGTTTTTTTTTTTTAACCTACCATCCTTTCAATATGAACCCTCATTTTTTATAGCAAAATGTTATCTATGGTCAAGTTCTTTTTCCTTGGCTTGCTCACATTTATTTTGCTTTGTTTTTAGAAATTTATTATTACAATAAAGTTTTAATCCTCAATTGTGGCTTCAAGTCCTTCTTATGGTTATTTTCTGAATTCTCTCTCTCAGGGGCCTCAACCTCAGGGACTCTTCTCCTAAGCCACAATTAGGGCCCCAAGTCATGTTATCCTCAATATGTTCTTGGTCTCTGTGGTATAGCACTCACCTGATTCAACTTAGCTTATGGAATGGGGAATTTGGGGTCCAAGTACCTGAAAGCTATGAAAAATTCTCTTGGAGAGAAGCTCCACAATTAGTTATCTTTTTACCCTTTGGGTATCCCTTGAGGCCATGATATAGACTTGCAAAGGGTTACCATCTTCAAACTTGCTGAATTTGGGTAGAGACATCTAATAATTTTTAATATTTTCTTTTTGAACAGTTCTCACTATTTTTTTTCTTCTCAAGCCTCTGTAATGTTTTTTCCTTGATGTTGAATTATTTCATTCTTTGTACTGCTTTGATTCCTTGAAAAAAATCAACTTTTCACTTTCTCTTTCAATTACTGGTTAAGAGAATTCCATATGTTTATTTTCTAGATTCTAATCCACCCATTTCCTTCTTTTGACTGTTTATAATATGGTAATATGACATTCAATTTTTTTACATATACCATCTAGATATTAGCATAACTTTGTAATACAGGTTTCCATTAGTTTTTACAAATTGTTTATGCATGATGTTATTTGACTTCTGTCTTTAGAAGAATTTCTTGATAGAACTGCATTTCTTTCTATAGTTCATCCACCAGGATCAGATGTGGCATATACTGTTTAATGACAGTCAAAAATTTCAAGAGAATTAAGGGAAAAAATGCAAATACAGGTGGTCTAGCTTACAGCTAGACTTAAAGCTATATTATAAAGTAGCAGTCATCAAAATTATTTTGTATTGGCTGAGAAATAGAGAGTAATAATAGTCAATGACTATAGACAGTAATCTAGTGTTTGATAAACCCAAAGACTCCAGCTTCTGTGATAAGAACTCACTATTTGACATAAATTACTGGAGAAATTGAAAAATAATATGGCAGAAACTAGGCATTGACCATCATCTAACACTTATATCAAGATAAGGTCAAAATGGGTTCATGATTTAGACATAAAGAGTGATATTATAAGCAAATTAGAAGAACGAAGGATAGTCTATTTCTCAGATCTGGGAAGAAGAAGGACTTTTTAGACAAAAAGGAATTAGAATATATTATGAAATATAAAATTGATAATTTCGATTATATAAAGTTAAAAAAGTTTTTGTATAAACAAAACTAAATGCAGAAAAGATTAGAAGGGAAGCAGAAAATGGGGGGGGGGGATTTTACATCCAAGGTTTCTGATAAGGGTCTCATTTCTAAAATATATAGAGAATTAACTCAAATTTATAAGAATCATGCCATTCTTCAATTAACTACTACACACCTCTAAGATTGGCTAAGGTGACAGAAAAAGATAATGGCAAATGTTGGAGGGAATGTGGGAAAACTGGGACATATAATACATTGTTGGTGAAGTTGTGAACTGATCCAGTCATTCTGGAGAACAATGTGAAATTATGCCCAAAAAGCTATCAAACTATGCATGTTTTTTAATCTAGCAATGCCTGTACTGGACCTCTATCCCAAAGAGATCATAAAAAAGAAATAAATCACCTACATGTGCAAAAATGTTTGTAGCAGCCTTTTTTATAGTGACAAGGAATTGAAAACTGAATGGATGCCTGTCAGTTTGAAAATGGTTGAATACGTTATTGTATATGAATGTGATGGAATATTATTATTCTAAAGAAATGACCAGGGAGGCAGAGCCAAGATGGAAGAGAGTACAAGCATTTCTATGTGACCTCCTCCAAACTTTCCTCAAATCAAGCAGATTAAGCCTCCGAACTGGTTTTTGAGTGATAGAACTCACAAATATTTGGAGTACAACAAATTTCCAGAAGGTACTTTGTGTTAGGATTCTTACAAAGTGCTAAGTCAGTGGAATTGATGAGATAATGATTCTCTAATTTGCATGTACTTAGTACTAACTATAATTCCACATGATTCACATCTTTAAGAGAGTATAAATAAGGAGGAGCTGTCAGGGCCAAGGAGGACAAGCCCACTAAAGGCAAGCCCACCAAAGGACAAGTCCACTAGAAGACAAACCCACTAGAAGGTCTCAGAGGAGGAGACAGATTCATTCCATCTTCCACCTTTTGTGCTGTTGGAGGCTGAAGCCGGGAGAATGCAAAGGACTAACAGCAGGAGCTCTTGGAACCAAGGAGAGAGATAGAACTCTAAGAAAGCCAACCGGGCCCCAGGAAAAGAAACAAGACTACAAAGGAGACAATAAAGGATTTGGACTTTAATCCCTGGCTACATTTGGGGTGATTACTTTGAACTGAAACTAAGGCTGCCTCCAGAAGTCCCCCAAGAAATCTGCTCCCAGAGAACAATATATTTTAGAGAAGAACATTTCACTTTGGAAGAACTTCAGAAAAGGTCTGTTTCTATCAGGCAGGGAGAGAGGCTGCTGAGTCCAGATCTCAGTGAAGGGAGCCTGGGGCAGAGGAGGAAGGTGGGGGAGCAGGGAGCCAGGATATTGGGGCATCTATGTACTGGGGAAACTACCGCAAAGTTCTTAGGCTATTTTATCTTGGTTAGAAGTCAGTAGTTCAGCAAATTTGCTGTGAGACCTCCAAAGCAAATACAAAAGGCAAATTGTGAGCTCCTGAACCTCAGAATGTGGGAGTTGGCCACACTTACTCAGCACTGGAAGTCAATAAAAAACATCGGCCCCACAGCAAACTAAAGAAGCTGTCACCCCTTTGCCTTAAGAGCAGACCTCAAGAGTTTTTTTTTTTTTAAATGAACAAAAAATCAAAACAAACTCTGACCATAGACGGTTTATATGTATATATATAAAAACAGACCTCAAATCCTAAGGTTCTTAAAGGCAAATCAGCTCCAGATGAAGCCTGAAAGAGGTATATAAGTTGGGCCTCATTTCACCTTGGAAGAATGCAAAACAGATCTTAAAAGAGAATTAGAAGAAAAATGGACAAAGGAAATGGGATCTTTGCGAGAGAGGATGGGAAAAAAAAATTATCTAAAGAAAACTCTTTAAAAATAGATATGATGAAAAGGAGAAAGCACGTAACTCCCTACAAAATAGATTTGATGAAATGAAGAAAGCATGTAACTCCCTACAAAATAGATTTGATGAAATGGAAAAAGCATATAACTCCTTACAAAATAGATATGAAAAAGAAACCAATTTGTTCAAAAACAGAATTTGTGAAATGGAAAAACAATGCAATGGACAAAAAAACTCATTTAAAAATTCAATTGGCCAAATACAAAAGGAGCTAAAAAAGTAACAGAAGAAAATAATTCACTAAAAATTAGAATTGAGATAGAACCAGCTACACCCAGAGAAAGAATACTGGGAAATGAATGTGGACTACTTGCATTTTTGTTTTTCTTCCCAGGTTATTTTTACCTTTCTGAATCTGATTTTTCTTGTGCAAAAAGAGAACTGTATGGATGTATACAAATATATTGTATTTAAGATATATTTTAATATGTTTAACATGTATGAGACTGTCTGCAATCTAGGGGAGGGGATGGAGGGAGAGGAGGGAAAAGTTGGAACAGAAGTGATTGCAAGGGAAAAGGGAGAATGATGAAAAATTACCCATGCATATGTTCTGTCAATAAAAAAAACTATAATTAAAAAAAATTAGAATTGAACAAATGGAAATGAATAACTCAATGAGACATCAAGAATTAGTCAAACAAAACCAAAAAAAAAAAAGAAAAAATGTAAAATACCTCATCAGAAAAACAACCTGGAAAATAGATCTAGATGAGACAATCTAAGGATTATTGGACTTCCTGAAAATCATGGTGAAGCCTAGACATCATCTTTCAAGGAATTTTCATGGAAAACTGCCATGATGTCCTGGAACCAGAAAGTAAAATAGCCATTGATTGAATTCCCAAAATTAAAATGCAAAGAAAGATCTTACTAAATTTCAGAATTATCAGATCAAAGAAAAAATATTGCAAGCAGTCAGAAAGAAACAATTCAAATATTGGGAACCATAATCAGGATTACCCAGGACTTAGCAGCTTCCATTTTAAATAATGGAAAGGCCTGGAATCTGATATTTCAAAAGGCAAAGAAACTTGGATTGCAGCCAAAAATCAACTGTCCAGCTAAATTGATTATTATCTTTCAGGGAAGAAGGTGGATATAGTGATACAGGTGATATTTCATTTATTTCTGATGAAAAGATGAAGCTGAACAAAAAATTTGATCTTTGAATACAGAACTTAAGAAAAGGATAAAAAGGTAAAAAAGGAAAGAACTCTTCAGAACTATATTTCTGTTATGGTATACTTAGAGAATGCAAGTATAATTTGATTTTATTGTAATAATATGAAAAAAGAAACGAGGTGGAGAGGGGATTGTACTGGAAAAAGAGGAAAGTGGAGATAAAGTGAGGGAAATTACATTTCACGAAGAGGAACAGAAGACCTATTATAATTGAGGGAAAGAAGGGAGGGGATGAACATTGTGTGAATCTTACTTTCATCAGATTTGGCTCAAACAAAAAATATCAGACATATTTGGTTTCACAGAGAAACTTTACTCACCTTATAGGGAAGTGGGAGGGAAAAGGGGGAAAGAAAGGCAGAGGCTAATAGAAGGGAAAACATAAGTAATAGGGGAAAGGTATAAAAAAGGAGGAGGGGCTGTAAAGGAAGAGGACTGTTTGAGGGAGGTGGTGATCAGAAGCAAAATACTGAGGAGGAGGAAAAGGCAGAAAGGAAAGAGAAAAGCATATCTTGGGGTAAACTTGGATAAACTTAGGATAAACTTGGCAGGAAATACAGAATTAATTACTTTAACTGTGAATATCAATGGGATTAACACTCCCATAAAATGGAAGTATATAGCAGACTGGATAAAAAGGCAGAATCCTATGTTGTTTACAAGAAGTTCATTTAAAACAGAGTGATATATCAAAGTAAAAGTAAAAGGCTGGAGCAGAATCTATTAGGCTTCATGTGAAGTAAAAAACAAAACAAAACAAAACAGGGGTAGTGATCCTGATCTCAGTTCAAACAAAAGCAAAAACAGATTTAATTAAAAGAGATAAGGAAGGAAACTATATCTTGCTAAAGCGTACCATAGGTATTGAAGAAATATCCATACTAAACATATATGCACCAAGTGATATAGCTTCCCATTCCTAGAGGAGAAGTTAAGAGAGCTGCAAGAAGAAATAGTAGGGGACCCCAACCTTGCTCTCTTAGAACTAGATAAACCACAAAATAGATAAGAAAGAAGTTCAAGGAGGTAAATAGAATTTTAGAAAAGTTAGGTATGATAGATCTTTGGAGAAACTTGAATGGAAACCAAAAGGAGTATACCTTTTTATCAGCAGTTGCTGGAACCTATACAAAAGTTGACCATGTATTAGGGAATAAAAACCTCAAAATTAAATGCAGAAAGGCAGAAATAGCAAATGTATTCTTTCAGATCATAATACAAAAAACTTACATGCAATAAAAGACCAGAGGAAAATAGACCAAAAATTAATTGGAAACTAAATAATATAATCCTAAAGAATAAATGGGTAAAACAACAAATATAGACACAATCAATAATTTCCCCCAACGGAATGACAATAATGAGGCAACATACTAAAACTTCTGGGATGTAGCCAAAGTGGTTATTAGGAAAAATTTTATATCTCTAGAGACTTACTTGCATAAAATAGAGAAAGGGAAGATTAGTGAATTGGGCTTGCAACTAAAAAAGCTAGAAAAAGAACAAATTTATTCCCCCCCCCCATTTACATATCAAACTTAAAATTCTGAAAAGGGGAGATCAATAAAATTGAAAGTAAGAAAACTATTGAATTAATAAATAAAACTAAGAGTTGATTTTCAGAAAAAAACAACATAGATAAACCTTTAATTAATTTGATTAGAAAAAGGAAAGAAGAAATTCAAATTGTTAGTTTCAAAAATGAAAAGGGAGAACTTTCCACCAATAAAGAAAAAATTAGAGCAATAATTAGGAGTCATTTTGCCCAACTTTATATCAATACATTTGATAATCTAAGTGAAATGGAGGAATTCCTATATAAATATAGATTTTCCAGATTAACAGAAGAGGAAATAAATTACTTAAATAGTCCCATTTTAGAAAAAGAAATAGAACAAGTGATTAATCAACTCCTCAAGAAAAAGTCCCCAAGGCCAGATGGATTTACATGTGAATTCTACCAAATATTTAAAGTACAATTAATTCCAATACTACGCAAACTATTTTTAAAAAGGGAAAAAGGAGATCTACCAAATTCCTTTTATGACACAGAAATATTGCTGATACCTAAAGTAGGTAGTATGAAAATAGAGAAAAAAGTTATGGACCAATTTCCCTAATGAATATCGATGAAAAAAATCATCAAAAAATTAATAAATAGATTACAGAAAGTCATTATCAGAATAATACACCATGCCAATTAGGATTTATATCTGGAATGCATGGATGGTTCAATATAAGGAAACCGTTCACGTAATTGACTATATCAATAAACAAACTAACAAAAATCATTTGATCTTCTCATAGATATAGAAAAAGCATTTGATAAAATCCAACACCCATTCCTATTAAAAATTCTTGAGAGGAATAAATGGAGTTTTTCTTAAAATGATTTTTAATATCTATTTAAAACCATCAGCAAGCATCATATGTAATGGGGACAAACTTAGAATAATTCCCAATAAGATCAGGGATGAAACAAGGTTGTCCACTATTGCCATTCCTAGTCAATATTGTTTTAGAAATGTTAGCTTTGGCAATAAGAGAAGAAAAAGAGATTAAAGGAGTTAGAGTAGGTCACAAGGAAGCCAAATTATCACTCTTTGCAGATGATATGATGGCATATTTAGAGAACCCTAGAGAATCAACTAAAAACTATTAGAAATAATTCACAACTTTAGCAAAGTTGCAGGATACAAAATAAATTCACAGAAATCATCAGCATTTTTATATATTACCAACAAAATCTAGCAGCAAGAGATACAAAGAGAAATTCCATTGAAAATAACTGTTGATAATATAAAATATTTGGGAGTCTATCTGGTAAGGCAAAGTCAGGAACTATATGAACACAACTATAAAACATTTAACCACACAAATAAAGTCAGATCTAATTAATTGGAAACATATCAAGTGCGTATAGGTAGATTGAGAGAATATAATAAAAATGATAATACAACCTAAATCTAAATTAATCTACTTATTTTGTGCCATATCAATCAAATTCCCAAGAAATTATTTTACAGATCTAAAAAAATAATAGCAAAGTTCATACGGAAGAACAACAGGTCAAGAATTTCAAGGCAATTAATGAAAAAAAAAATTACCAGTGAAGATGGCCTATCTGTGCCAGACCTAAAACTATATTATAATGATTTTGGATCTATCAAAATCATTTGGTACTGGCTAAGAAATAGAGTAGTTGATCAGTGGAATAGGTTAGGTTTACAGGACAAAATAGTCAATGACTATAATAATCTAGTGTTTGACAAACCCAAAGACCCCAGCTTTTGGGATAAGAATTCACTATTTGACAAAAACTTCTAAAAAATTTGGAAACTAGTATGGCAGAAACTAGGCATTGACCCTATACCAAGATAAGGTCAAAATGGATTCATGATTTATACATAAAGAATGAGATTATGAACAAATTAAAAGAACATAAGATAGTTTACTTCTCAGATCTCTGGAGAAGAAAGGAAGGAATTTATGACTAAAGAAGAACTGGAGATCATAACTGAACACAAAATAGATAATTTTAGTTATATTAAATAAAAAAGTTTTTGTAAAAATGTGGCCTTCCAGGTAATCACACATGTTTTGGTAATATAATCATAGCTACTAAGTCTGCCTAGCTTACTATATTCCATGCTGTACTTTCCCAGGCATTCTTGTCTGCTTAATCTGTACTCATAATAATTCAAGTCATTCTGACCTGATACTAACCCCCCATTTCAGTATGCTCATTGACCTATCAAAGCAAGGAAACTTTGGGAGCAGATATGCTTGAAACAGATGGGAACAGATCTACAGGAGTGATAAGCCACCTGCCTGGATAGAAGGAGAGACAGTTTGTCTGAGAATGCTAACATTTCTCCTTGAATCCAACTTTCATATAGTCCCTTCATACACTGACTGATTTATCTACTTTTTTTATTTGTGTTTCCTTAGCAATATTGTGGTTAGAAAGCAATTAAGGATAGAGTTATTGATAATAAAAATCTTCTTTTTTTCTTTATTTTTCTTCACTTGGAAAAATGTCAGTGTCTATTGGTCTTTCTTTTGCTTTTTCATGATCTCTGTGAGAGCCAGAGCAGTTAGTCTGATATCTGGCATTTTCACAGATTGTGCATTCCACTACAAGCAGACAAGATTAGAAGGAAAGCAATAAGCTGGTAAATCATTTTTACATTCAAGGGTTCTAATAAAGGCCTCATTTTTAAAACATATAGAGAATTGACTCAAATTTATAAGAATTCAAGCCATTCTGCAATTGATAAATGGTCAAAGTATATGAACAGACAACTTTCAGATGAAGAAATTGAAACTATTTCTAGTCATATGAAAAGGTGTCCCAAATCATTGTTGATCAGAGAAATGCAAATTAAGATAACTCTGAGATACCACTACATACTTCTTAGATTGACTAAGATGACAGAAAATGTCATCTTAGTTGAAGGCAATGTGGGAAAAGTGGGATGCTGATACATTGTTGGTGGAATTGCCAACAGATCCAACCATTCTGGAGAGCAATTAGAAACTATACCCAGAAGGTTATCTAACTGTACATACCTTTAATTCAGCAGTAGTTCTACTGGGCTTATATCCTAAAGAGACCTTAAAGGAGGGAAAGGGACCCACATATGCAAAAATATTTTGTAGCAGCCCTTTTTGTAGTGGCAAGAAACTGGAAAGTGAGTGGATGTCCATTAATTGGAGAATGGCTGAATAAGTTATGGTATATGAATATTATGGAATATTATTGTTCTATAAGAAATGAACAGCAAGATGAATTCAGAGAGGCCTGGACAGACTTACATGAACTGATGCTAAGTAAAATGAGCATAATCGGGAGACCATTATACATGGCAATAACACAATTATATGATGATTAATTCTGATACATGTGGCTCTTTCCAACAAGGAGATGATTCAGGCCAGTTCCAATGATCTCATAATGATGAGAGCCATTTATACCCACAGAGAGGAATATTGGACAGAAGGGTGGATCACAATATATAGTATTTTCACTCTTTTTGTTGTAGTTTGTTTGAATTTTGTTTTCTTTTTTTCTTTTTTACTTTTGGATCTGATTTTTCTTGTACAGCAAGATAATTGTATAAATATATATATACCTATATTGGATTTGACATTTTTTTGTTACCATGTTTAACATATATTGAATTACATGTCATTTAGGGAAGGGAGTTGGGGAAGGAGGGAAAAAATTCAAACACAAGGTTTTTTCCAGGATCATTGTTTAAAAATTATCCTTGAATATGTTTTGAAAATAAAAAAAAATTCAATAAAAAAGAAAGCCCCCCAAAAGGAGGTCATGAAGAATCAAACATGACTTAAATCACTCGATTAACAATAATTTCTTCACTCTAAGCCTGGCTATTTGTCTAATATGATATCATCTCTTAAAGACTACCATAAAAACAAAAAAGAAAATGACCAGTAGGATAATTTCAGAAAGGCCTGGAGAGACTTAAATGAATTGATATTAAGTGGAGTTAGTAGAGCTAAGAGATCATTGCACACAGCAGCATGATTAAATTCTGATGGATGTGGTTCTTTTCAACAATGAAATAATTCACGATAGTTCCAATAGATTTGTAATGGAGAAAACTATCTGCCTCCAGAAAGAGGACTGTGTGGACATTTCACCTTTTTGTTATTTGCTTGCTTTTTGTTTTCTTTCTAATTTTTTCCCTTTTTGATCTGATTTTTCTTGTGCAGTGTGATAATTGTGGAAATATGTATAAAAAATTACACATATTTAACTATATTGAATTACAGCCTGTCTAAGAGAATGGGTGGGAAGAAGGGAGGTAAAAATTTGATACACAAAATTTTGCAAGAGTGAATATTGAAAATTATCTTTACATATATTTTGAAAATAAAAAAAACCTATTTTTAAGAAAAAAGACATTGTGGAAGAATATCCATTCATTCTGGTCATGACAATTACCAGCTTTTAAAAACTACTATGTTTTGTTACAGTTACTCTACTACTTGGGTTCATGTTATCAAACTCAGAAAGGATTTATGGAAATTCCAATTTAAGTATCCCTATCTCTTCTTCAGAATAATTTGCAGCATTGTTATTGTGTTGCCATCTATTTTGTCATTAGGTAGAGAGTTTAGATTTTGCTTCAAGTAAATATTTTCAGCTACCTTATTTCTTTTTAACATTTATTAATTATTTTATTGTAGCTCTTATTTAATCAAATTTGGGTTTAGGGATATAGTCATTTCTTACAATTGATCTCTATTGGTCTTCAATACAATAGGTAGGAAGCAAGTCCTTAACTAGTATATAGTTGGTGCAGTGGATGGAGTGATAGAGTCAGGAGAACCTAAATTCAAATCTGCTCTCACACTTATTCACCATGACTTCTGGCAAGTTACTTAACCTTTTTTAATTTCAGTTAAAAAAAAAAAAACATATACCTCCCAGAAGTGTTATAAGGTAATAATTGCAAAGTGTTTAACATACTGTCTGCACACAGTAAGTATTATATAAATATTGGCTATTACTATTATTATTATTGTTCAAGGACTGACAATGTAATGGCAATATTCTTATATTTAGGCCATTTAATATTTTCTTAGTGGATAGTGCCATCTATCTTACGTCACATGTTTCAGTTAATGGGGTCATTCTGGCATTTATATTTTTTTGTGTTTCAGGTCCATTATAGTGCTCCACTGCTCCTGCTATTCTCTTTTCTCTCAGTCAATTGGATTATGATAATAATTTTGAATAGGGTACTCCATAATTCTATATCACTGTATCTATTTATTTGATTTATTGAAATGAATGCATCACAAAGAGTGATAAGACATAGTGTTATCACTCCAGATCCCAATTCCAGGTTTTCTGCCAGGTTTGATGGAAAAAAAAGAAGGGTGGGAAGAAAGACAAAGAAATAGATATAAACAAAGAGGGAAAGACAGAGAAAAAGACAGAATTATATAACCTTATTTCCTCATTTTACATATTTGAGATTTTAGTAGGTTTAAGTGATTTGTCCAAAGTCAGTCAGGCAATAGGTTATGGAATTATTATTTTAACTCAAGTTTTCTGCTTCCAAACTTAATAAAATGATGAATTTTACTATCACAATCTTAACACAAAGTAATGAGTTAATTGTTAATTTTAATTATTGTTGCCTTAGAAATACTTTTAATTATGCTTTTTGTATAGAGAGGCGATTTCTGGAATTAAATTAAAATATCAGCTCTATCTATATACAACTTGTTTGAACATAGCAAAGTAACAACTTCTTTGGACCTTCTTTTCTGTGTCTTTAAAATGAGGGAGAATGACTAGATGACTTCTCAGGTCCTTTCCAGCTCTGAACTTTAATTCTTTCATCCTATGACTAAAATAGCCTATGGTTATCCATTGAAAATCTTTATCAGTTAACAGTAAAATCCCTGGTGTATTCTAATTTGAAGCCAATTTTACTAGGTAAAATTCTACCAAAATAAGTTCCTCTTAGTTTGATCCTATAGGTAATAAATATTTTATTAAACATATAGTCATTGCCAAAGAATGAAATAGTTACATTTTTTTCAGGCATATTTGTGGTTAATATGTTAAATAGTGCATTTGAATATGACTACATATTTAAATTAAAATATGCCTTTTTATTGGAAGTAGGAGCATTAGCTAGGCAATGATGAAGTCTGAAATGTTAGATCTAACAGGGTCTTACATATCTGTGGCCTGTAACATTTTCCAAGACCTGAAATGTGACTTTTCTCTCACTTTTAGTGCCTGTACTTACAAAAGTATGCGTTCCTCCACAATGTTTACCATTTGGGCTCAATATAAAAAAATATGGCCGAGTTACTAAATAGTAGCAAAGTGAGTTATTGAATCAATGGAATTGAGATTAAAATCACCTTAAAGGTCATCTTGAATTAAAGATTCAAAAAACTGTCAAAATTAGAAGTGTTATATATCATCTTACTGAATGAATTCCTGGCTTTCCTATGGGGAAATTGAGGATCAAGGAGATTAAAAGATTTATCTAAGACCATACAGCTAGTTAGTGGTAGAAATGTAACCAGACCCAGGATGCTTTTTATTTTCATTATTTATTTATTTATTTTTCTTTATTATTATAGCTTTTTATTTACAAAACATATGCATGGGTAATTTTTCAACATTGACCCTTGTAAAACCTTCTGTTCCAAATTTTTTTCTCTTTCCCTCCACCCTCTCCCCTAGATGGCAGGTAGTCCAATACATGTTAAATATGTTAAAATATATGTTAAATCCAATATATGTATATATATTAATACAATTATCTTGCTGCACAAGAAAAATTGGATCTAGAAAGAAAGAAAAAAAATCTTAGAAGAAAAACAAAAATGCAAGTAAACAATAACAGAAAGAGTGAAAATGCTATGTTGTGGTTCACACTCATATCCCATAGTCTTCTTTCTGGGTGTAGATGACTGTTTTCATTACTGAACAATTGGAACTGGTTTGAATCATCTCATAGTTGAAGAGATCTATGTCTATCAGAATTGATCATCATGTAGTCTTTTTGTTGCCATCATGATCTCCTGGTTCTGTTCATTTCACTTTGCCTCAATTCATGTAAGTCTCTCCAGGCCTCTCTGAAATCATCCTGTTGGTCGTTTCTTACAGAATAATAATATTCCATACCATTCATATACCATAACTTATTCAGCCATCCTCTAATTGATGGCATCCATTCATTTTCCAGTTTCTAGCCAGTACAAAAAGGGCTGCCACAAACATTTTTGCACATGTGGGTCCCTTTCCCACCTTTAAGATCTTTTTGGATATAAGTCCAGTAGTAACACTGCTGGGTCAAAGGGTACACATAGTTCCAATTTGCTCTCCATGAAGATTGGATTCATTCATAGTTCCACCAACAATATTTCAGTATCCCAGTTGTCCCACATCCCCTCCAACATTAGTCATTACTTTTTGTGTCATCTTAGCCAATCTGAGAGGTGTGTAGTGGTATCTCAGAGTTGTCTTAATTTGCATTTCTCTGATCAATAGTGATTTATAGCATCTTTTCATATGACTAGAAATCATTTCAATTTCTTCATTTGAAAATTATCTGTCCATATCCTTTGACCATTTATCAATTGGAAAATGGCTTGATTTCTTATAAATTCAAATAAATTCTCTATATATTTTGGAAATGAGACCTTTATCAGAACTTTTGAATGTAAAAAATGTTTTCCCAGTTTATTGCTTCCCTTCTAATCTCGTCTGCATTAGTTTTATTTGTATAAAACTTTTTAACTTAATATAATCAAAATTATCTATTTTGCAATCAGTAATGATCTCTAGTTCTTCTTTGGTCACAAATTCCTTCCTCCTCCACAGGTCTAAGAGGTAAACTATCCTATGTTCTTCTAATTTATTTATTTTTTGACCTTATCTTGGTATATGGTGTTAAGTGTGGGTCAGTGCCTAGTTTCTGCCATACTAGTTTCCAATTTTCCCAGAAGTTTTTGTTAAATAGTGAATTCTTATTCCCAAAGCTAGGGTTTTTGGGTTTGTCAAACACTAGATTGCTGTAGTTAGGGACTAGTCCCTGTGAGCCTAACCTATTCCAGTGATCAAATAATTTTTTTCTTAACCAGTACCAAATGTTTTTAATGATTGCTGTGTACTATATTATACATGACATATATAATATAATTTTAATATAATATAATAATATTTAGATCTGGTACATCTAGGCCATCTTAATTTGATTTTTTTCCATTAGTTCCCTTGAAATTCTTGACCATTTGTTCTTCCAGATGAATTTTGCTGTTATTTTTTCTAGGTCAGTAAAACAGTTTCTTGGGAGTTTGATTGGTATAGCACTAAATAAATAAATTAGTTCAGGTAGTATTGTTATCTTTATTATATTTGCTCAGCCTATCCTAGAATACTTGATATTTTTCCAATTTTTAGATCTGACTTTATTTGTGTGGAAAATGTTTTGTAGTTTTCCTCATATAGTTCCTGATTTTCCCTTGGCAGATAGATTCCCAAATATTTTATACTACTGACAGTTTTTTAAAATGGAATTTCTCTTTGTATCTCTTGCTATTGGATTTTGTTAGTGTTGTATAAAAATGCTGATGATTTATGTGAGTTTATTTTGTATCCTGCAATTTTGCTAAAGATATGGATTATTTTGAATAGCTTTTTAGTAGATTCTCTGGGATTTTCTAAGTATACCATCATATCATCTGCAAAGAGTGATAGTTTGGTTTCCTTATTACCTACTCTAATTCATTTAATCTCTTTTTCATCTCTTATTTCCAAAACTAGCATTTGTAATACAATATTGAATAGTAATGGTGATAGTGGACAATTTTGTTTCATTCCTGATCTTATTGGGAATGGTTCCAGTTTATCCCCATTTATTCCTATACTCTCTAGTGTTTTTAATAGGAATGGATGTTGGATTTTATCAAATGCCTTTTCTGCATCTATTGAGATGATCATATGGTTTTTGTTAATTTGGTTATTGATATATTCAATTATGCTAACAGTTTTCCTAATATTGAACCAGCTCTGCATTCCTGGTATAAATTCTACTTGGTCATGGTGTATTATTGAGGGGATAATTTTCTGTAATCTCTTTGCTAGTATTTTACTTAAGATTTTTGCATCAATATTTATTATGGAGATTGATCTATAATGTTCTTTCTCTGTTTTCATCCTACCTGGTTTAGGTATCAGTACTATGTCTGTGTCATAAAAGGAATTTGGTAGGAGTCCTTCACTTCCTATTTTTTCCAATAGTTTATATAGTATTGGAGTTAATTGCTCTTTGAATGTTTGATAGAATTCACATGTAAATTCATCTGGTCCTGGCGATTTTTTCTTAGATAGTTGATTAAAATAGCTTGTCCTATTTCTTTTTCTAAAATGGGGCTATTTAAGCAATTTACTTCCTCCTCTGGTATTCCTCCTTTTCACTTGAGTAACCAAATTTATTGGTGTAAAGTTGGGCGTAATAATTTCTAATTATTGCTCTAATTTCCTTTTCATTAGTGAAGAGTTGTTGGAATCCTTACAAACTGCTAACTAATTAGAGTTGATCCAATCTTACAAGAAGATGTTTTGGGCCAGAACCTGAAACAAGGTACTAAGTAGAACTAATTAGTACAATGTTTGTGTTTGCATCTTTACTCATTGGAGTTCACAAGTACGCCAGCTTCACAAAGTAAACTTTGTAACTTTGGGAATTCACACTTCCCTTAAAGCTCTTTGGGCCAGAGAGCACTATGGGAGAAAACCCATAATCCCTCTCTCTCGTATCCCACAATTCCTCCCTCTTGTATAAAAGAAACAGACAAAGGCTCTCGGTGAGATTTCACCGGAATGACATGAAGAGTGGAGCTGGCTGGAGGTTGAAGAAAGCAGAGGCAGAGGCTGAAGGACAAAACCTTTGGATTTGGCGACATTCAGAGGGAGCTCTTGGAACCAAGCAGAGAGATAGACCTCTAAGCTAACCAGGCTATATTGGAGATAATAAAATATCTGAACTTTTATCACCTGGCTGCATTTGGGAAGAAGATCACCACAAAGAGTTCTCCCTTTTCATTTTTAAGATTAACCATTTGATTTTCCTTTTTCCTTTTTCCAATCAAATTTACCAAAAGTATACCAAAAATAGGTATATTTTGTTGGTTTTTTTCATAAAACTATTAATTCAATAGTTTTTTTTTTACTTTCAATTTTATTAATTTCTGCTCTTAAAAGATCTTACTAGAATAAAGAAAATTAATATATTGTAAACTAAAAATACATAATCTATTATAATTTTTGTTAATATTGTCTCTAATTCTTGACACTTTCAATTTATGATGCTTAACCCAGACTTACTCTTCAGCATTCTACCTAATGATAAACTCTAAATTTAACTAGGGAACTTTTCAGATTACAGGCATATGCTATATTACCAAGCCCACACTTCAAATCTTTCCAGTTTTGTTGGATTTGCCAGCATTTACTTCTATGTTTAGCCTTCAAACCCTGAGGTCATATCCATGTTCATTATAATGCAATAGAAGAAGACCGTGGTGAAGGAGCATAGATATAAATATCTGATGAGATTTAAGAGCAGGTCCTGAAAACTCTGAAGAGATTTTTTCTTTTTTTTCTCTTTTTTTTGCTGTTTCAAGACAGCAAACTTACTAGATTTTTCCTTGCTGTTTTTCTTTATTATTCTTTTTTACTTTATTGGTGTAAATTTTTGTTCTAACCCTAATTTCTTCAACTGCTTTCCAGTTTTCCCAGAAGTTTTGTCAATTAAAAAATTCTCCAAGTAATTTTTTTCATATATTAAACCTTTAGTTATTAAATTTGTTCTATGAACCTACTTCTTTTTCCTTTTTAAAAACCCAATGTTTCATAGTTTTGATTATTACTGCTTTTTAATATAAATTAAGATCTGCAAATTCTATTTCTCACTTTCTATCTCTCTTTAAAATTTAAAATGTTAATGTTTCATTAAATAGATTTTATTATATTTTGTAGGTATTTAAGGTGAGTCTTTTTAAATGTGATTAACATAGTACCAAATATATAACCAATTAGATAGTCCATTTTATATTTTATGAGCATAGCCCAATACTAAGCAATAAACATTCTTCCATTTATTTAAATCATTCCTTATTTCTTGAAACAATGTATTGTTAGTTTATTTATGTTGAATATTCTTGGTATAGTGATTTCAAAGTATTTTATACATTTTAATATTTATTTTGAATATCTGTCCTCCTTCTATTATTTTCTCCTGAATTTTGTTTTTACTTTTTGAAATATGATCGGTTCTGTGTATTCTGCTAATTCATAAAAACTATAAATTGCTTCACTTAGTTTCTTTGCTGATTCTTTGGGGTTTTATAAGAAAAATTTCTCATCATCAAAAAATAGTGATGCTTATTTCATTTTTGTCAGTATTTATACTTTTAAATTTCATTGTGTTAGCTATATTGTCTTATTCTTAGGCATATTGATAATCATGTCAAATAAGAGTAAGAAAAAAGGCCATTCTTAATTTATTCCTTTATTTATTGGGAAGGCTTCTAGTGTTCTCCCATTACAGAGAGTTCTAGCTTTAATTTTAAAGTGTTCTTTCTATGCCAAGATTTTTAAGTTTCTCAATATAAATAAATGTTCTTTGAAAAGTTCTTTTTCCTTCATCTATTTATAAAACAATATAGTTCATGATACTTCTTTATATGTTTAGTTTATTCTGGTGCTTATATTGAAAAAATGCTTATATGCTTGGTGTGAATCCAATTTTATCACAGTGTGTTCATGTTTTTGTAAATATTAGTATAAACGTTTTAGACTTTCATAAGGAGAAGATCAAATTTCAAGACCAAAGCATAAAAAAGGATTAAAAAAACATAAAGGATTCAATGGAGCTGGACTATTTACATACCTATATAGAAAGATGATATTTGTAATTCTCAAAAATTGTACCACTGATAGTATAGCTAGAAGGAATATACATAGAGAGTAGAGGTATAAGGTGAATTTAAAGGAACAATGTTAAAATAATTGAAATGAGAAAGAAGAATACATTGGGTGAAAAATAAAGGGAGAGGTAGAATGAAATAAATTATTTTATATGAAGAAGCACAAAAAGCTTATTACAATGGAGAAAAAGAGGGGAAGGAGGGTAATGAGTAGAACTTGAACCTTACTCTCATCAGTATTGGCTCAGTGAGAGAATAATACACACAATTAGTTGAATATAGAAATTTATCTTGCCCAACAAGGAAGAAAGAAGGGAGGAGTTTAAGTAAGGAGATGGGGGAGACAGGAGAGAAAATAGATCAGAGAAGGTGTTAGAACATAATTCTAGCAAAACATAGTTGAAGAGGAACAGGATGAAAGGAAAGAGGACAAACAAGAGGAAAAATCAGATGGATGGAAATATATAATTAGCAATCATAACTATGAATATGAATGTGATGAACTCTCCTATAAAATGGAAATGAATAGTAGAGTGGAGCAAAAATCAGAATACTACAATATGTTGTTTACAAGAAACACACTTGAAGCAGAGAGAGACCCATACAGAGTAAAGATGAGGGGCTGGAGTAGAATCTATTATGCTTCTACTGAAATTAAAAAAAAAAGTAGCTGTAGTGGCCCTTATCTCAGACAAAACAAAAGCAAAAATAAACCTAATTAAAAGAGATGAGGAAAGACAATATGTGTTGTTAAAAGGTGCCAAGACAATGAAGTAATATCAACACTAAACATATATGGACCAACAAAGGATATGAACAGACAATTCTCAGATGAAGAAATTGAAACTATTTATAGACATATGAAAATATGCTCCAAATCATTATTAATCAGAGAAATGCAAATTAAGACAACTCTGAGATACCACTACACACCTGTCAGATTGGCTAGAATGACAGGGAAAGATAATGTGGAATCTTGGAGGGGATGTGGGAAAACAGGGACACTGATACATTGTTGGTGGAATTGTGAACACATCCAGCCATTCTGGAGAGCAATTTGGAACTATGCTCAAAAAGTTATCAAATTGTGCATACCCTTTGATCCAGCAGTGTTTCTACTGGGCTTATACCCCAAAGAGATACTAAAGAAAGGAAAAGGACCTGTATGTGCCAAAATGTTTGTGGCAGCCCTGTTTGTAGTGGCTAGAAGCTGGAAAATGAAAGGACGTCCATCAATTGGAGAATGGTTGAGTAAATTGTGGTATATGAATGTTATGGAATATTATTGTTCTGTAAGGAATGACCAGCAGGATGAATACAGAGAGGACTGGCGAGACTTACATGAACTGATGCTAAGTGAAACGAGCAGAACCAGGAGATCATTATATACCTCAACAATGATACTGTTTGAGGATATATTCTGATGGAAGTGGATCTCTTCGATAAAGAGAGTTAATTCAGATCAAAGATGGACAGAAGCAGCTACACCCAAAGAAAGAACACTGGGAAATGAATATAAACTGCTTGCATTTTTGTTTTTCTTCCCGGGTTATTTCTACTTTCTGAAATCAATTCTCCCTGTGCAACAAGAAAACTGTTCAGTTCTGCACACATATATTGTATCTAGGATATACTGTAACCTATTCAACATGTAAAGGACTGTTTGCCATCTAGGGGAGGGGGTGGAAGCAGGGAGGGGAAAAATTGGAACAGAAGTGAATGCAAGGGATAATGCTGTAAAAAAAATTACCCTGGCATGGGTTCTATTAATAAAAAGTTATTTAAAAAAATAAAGTAACTCTTTGATAATTTGATTTCCAAGCAGGGAATCTATAAATTAATTAATATATATTGCCAGATTATTACACTGGTATTAAAGTTAATTTTTACATGTTTAATAAAATTCTTTCATAAAAAAACCCATATATGGACCAAGTAGTATACTTAGATAAGAAGTTGTGAGTTATGGGAAGAAATAGAGAGCAAAAGTATTATTTAGTGGGGGAATATCAACTGTCTGCTCTAAGAATGCATTAAATCCAACCAAAAAATAAAACAGAAACTAAGGATGTGAAAAGACTATTAGAAAAGTTAGTTATGGAGAAAAGTTACCTTTGGAGAAAAATAAAGGGGTATCAAAAGGAATGTAGCACATGTACTTATACAAAAAATTAACCATGTATTAGGGTATAAAGACTTCAAAATTAAATGTAGAAAGGCAAAATATTAAATGTATTCTTTTTATATCATCATATCAATAAAAATCAGATCTAACAATGCACAGTGGAAAGATAGATTAAAAATCAATTGAAAAGTAAATAACCTAATCCTAAAGACTAAGTGGATCAAAGAACAGAACAACAAATATTTCATTTAAGGAGAATGAATAGCAACGAGACAACATACCAAAATTATGGGATGCAGCCAAAGTAGTACTTAGAGTGAAATTTATTCCTTTAAATTCTTACATCAAGAAAACAAAGGGAAAGCAGATCAATAAATTGGACATGCAACTAAAAAAGATCGTATTTAAAACTCTCAACTGAGAACCACATTGAAAATGTTGAAATTCAAAGGTGAGATTAATAAAAGATGAAAGTTCAAAAAAAGAGATAATAAAATTAGAAGTTGGTTTTATGAAAAAAACTAACAATAACAAAATAGATAAATCATCATCAATCAATAAAAAAGAAAGAAAATCAAATATCTAATATTAAAATGAAAAGGGTGAAATCACTACCAATGGAAAGTAAAATAATCATTAGGAAATATTTTATCCAGTTATATACCAATAAATCTGACAATCTGAGTGACAATCAATGAATATTTTTGAAAATATAAATTACCTACATTAGCAGATCAGGAAATAGAGTGCCTAAATAACCCCATTTTTTTAAAAAAAGAAATTGAATAATGAACTCCATAAGGATAAATTCCAAGGGTTAGATGGGATCACAAATGAATTCTATCAAATAGTTAAAGAATAATTAATTCCCAAACTGTATAAAAATAGGCAGAGGAATCCTACCAAACTACTTTTATGACACAGATAGGGTGATTATACCTAAACCACAAAAAACTGAACTAGAAGAACTTTATAGACCCATTTCCTAATGAATAACAATGCCAAAATTTTTTTAACAAAAAATTAGCAAGGTGATTTGTAATGACCGCATATTTAAAATCAGCTGGAGTCAGGAATTCAGGTTAAGGGAAAAATCTTCAATATTTATTGAAGTGAAGAGATGAATAAGGATTGTGATAGCAAATATAGGCAAGAAAGATTGCGATAGCAATATGGGCAGTTGCGACAGGAAGCCAGCTAACAGAGAGAGATCTGAGCTGAGCAAACTGTGGCAATGGCAATGCAAAAAGTCTCTCTTTCCCCTTCCTTTTCCACTCCCCTGCCTCCACCCACCAAAATCGTCATTTCCTATACAACACATCAGGACTTGCACAAAGAGTGGGCGGCGGCCATTCTTTCTCCAAGCTTATATATTAATAGAGTATGGTCCAATTACTATTTAGCCTCATGTGCTTGGGACCTCAGTGCATCAACTCAAGCCTCAGCCCATTACAGTGATTATAGTAATATATCACAAGGACTATATGTTATGATCAAGTAGGATTAATACCAGGAATATTGGTTCAATATCAGGAAAACTATTGACATAATTGACCACATTAATAACAAAACCAACTGAAATCATACAATCTCAATAAGTACTAAAAAACCCTTTGACAGAATACAGCACCCATTCCTATTAAAAACAGATGAAAGCAGAGGAATAAAGGGAAAATTCCTTAAAATGATAAACAGGATGCATCTAAAAACATCAGTAAGCATTATTTGTAGTGGGGATAAGCTAGAAGCCCTCTAAATAAGATCAGGAGTGAAGCAAGGATGCTTACTTATTATCACCATTAATGTTCAATATAGTATTAGAAATTAGCTATAGCAAGAAGGGAAGAAAAAGAAATGGAAGAAATGAGAATAGTCAACATGCAAGCAAAACTATCACTCTTTGCAGAAGATATGATGACATGCTTAGAGTGTTAAGGGACAGGTCAATTCTTCGAGAGCCTCCATAACTGTGGATCATAACACTGGAAGGGTTTGCAAGGCAGCCTTTGCTGATACAGGTGTTATGGAGTGGGAACGAGATAAATTGGAGGCAGAGGGAAGAGGAGAGAGGTCAGACAACCTAACCACTTCTCAGTCAGAGAGATCAAAGAACAGCCACTGCCTCTCAGTCTCCTTGTATCATCCTCTCACAAGAGAAGATCCATTCTGGGTTGGACCTCCAAGCAGCCCTCATTAGGTGGCTCCCGTGTATTTCAGCAGCTCTCCCGTGTATTCCAACATTACAGAATCCTAGATAATCAGCTAAAAAACTGGATGAAATAATTCTCACATTTATTAGCAAATAATTAGCAACTTTATCAAAATTGCAGCATGTAAGATAAACCCACATAAACTATCACTATTTCTTTTTATGACCAACAAAGTCCACCAGCAAGAGATAGAAAATTTCCATTTAAAATACCTATAAATTATATAATATATTTAGAAATTTACAGGAACAATATGAAGACAATCACAAATGTTTCACACAAATAAAGTCAGATCTAAACAGTTGGAAAAAATTCAATTGCTCATTGGTTGGCTGAGTCAATATAACAAAAAAGACAATTCTAGCTAAGTTCATTTATTTATTTAGTGACATATTGATCAAATTGCCAAATTTATAGTGCTAGAAAAAATAGCAGAAAAATTCATCAAGAATTTTGTGAAGAAAAAAGGGAATTGATTATTATTATTTATTATTAATTAATTATTGTTAATTATTATTAAGAGAATTAATGAAAAATAAAAAAGGTGACCTAGCAATACCAAATCTCACACTACATTATAAAATAATAATCATTAAAACTATTTGCTACTGGCTAAGAAATAGAGTGATGGATCAGTGGAATTGTTTATATACACAAGATACAGTAGTAAATGACCACAGGAACCTCGTGTTTGATAAATCCAAAGATTGCCTTTGGGATCAGAATTCATTATTTGACAAAACCTCCAGGGAAAATTGGAAAACAACAGGGCATAAACTAAGTATGAACCAACATATCATACTGTATACCAAGATAAAATCAAAATGGATACATGATTTAAAGAGGAATACCATAAACAAATTAGAAGAAGAAATAGTCTACATGTCAGATCTATGAAAAAAATAAGGATTCATGACCAAACAAGAGATTGAAATCATTGTGAAATGTAAACTAAATAATTTTGATTATATTAAATTAGAAACTTTTGTAAAACAAAACCAATGCAATCAAGATTAAAAGGAAAACAAATCTGTGAAACAATCTTTACAGCAAATGTCAGTGATAAAGACCTCATTTCTCAAATACATAGAGAATCGAGTCAAATTTATAAGAATAGAAGCCATTTCTCAATTGATAAATAGTCAAAGGATAGGAACAGACAATTTTGAAGTAAAGAAATCAAAACTATCTATATTCACATTAGGAAGTGCTCTAAATCACCATTGATTTGAAAAATACAAATGAAAACAACTCTGAGGTACCTCTTCACATCTATCAAGTTGGCTAATATGACAAAAAGGGCAATAATAAATGATAAACAGGAAAATTGGGGAATTAATACATTGTTGGTGGAATTGTAAACTAATCCAACCATTCTAGAGAGCAATTCGGAACTATGTCTAAGGCAACCATACTGCACATACCCTTTGATCCAGCAATATCAGATCTATTAGGTCTAAATGCCAAAGAGATCATAGAAGGCATCACATAAACTTTACTCTGAAAAGATAAAAAAAGAATTAAGTGTGCATACATAGTTTAGTGTAGAAATATATAATAGGTTTATCAGAAAGACCAGTAGGTTTGGAAGGAGGGGCATTAAGCAGATGGATAATGATGGAGGAGTAGAACAAGGAAAGTAAAATTTCTAATCCTTAAAAGACTAAAAGGGACAAAGGAAATAAAAAAAGACAGGATATTAGGAAATTCTCATCAATTGAGGTTATAACTGAATAAATTTTGATGAATTAATGTAATAGAATATTATTATGTCACAAAAATAAGGAAAAAGATTTTGAAGAACCATGAGTTCTAGAGTGAAATGAGCAGTACCTGTTTAACAAGGAAAAAGATATTGAAAAAACAAATAATTTTAAAAGATTAAGAAATCGGATCATTGAAGTAACTATGTCACCAAAGGAACAATGATGAAGCACATTACTCATATCCTATCAAAGATGTCATGGACTCATGGAACAAAAGACATATTTTTGGTTATGGCCACTTTTTGGATTTGTTTTGTTTGACCATGCTTATCTCTTAAAAGGATTTTCTTTTTCTTTCTTTCAGTTTTTAATTGGGGGGAGCTTGGTGGGAGAGAGAGATGGTTTAGCAAAGAATGATGCAGACAGAGAAAATCAAGAGCACCATTTAAACATTTAAAAAATCATAGGAATAAATATAAAGGATTTCAGACAGTAGTACAGAAAAACAGGACAGTTTTGAAAAGAATGTGGAATTATGACATTTTTATTTGTAATCGATGAATGAAATAGATTCATATTCTTATATGCAATTTGGGTTCTGCTGTGTATATGGAATTGTTATTTCTTTTTTTGGTTAAGTTCAGAACAAATAATAAAATGAAGAAACAATCACAAAAATAAAACCCAAATTAATATCTCCTAAATAGTAATTTTTTCTTTGTGAATTTTGAGATATTGGATGGTTTTAGAATCACTCTGCCACCTAGTGATCATTTTTCAGACTTACATTGTCTGTAATAGGCACACTGGGAAAAAGAACCTTCCTATCACCAAACAGAGATATATTACTCTCCTCTCTTCTAATCCCACTTGGTCCTCAGGATAAATTCCAAAGGAAAATAAAAAGGAAGTTAAGGCAATTGTGAACTCCAGTCTTTTTCTTTTGACATATAGGTACGTAAGAGCTAATTAGGTGCCTGTAGAATGGAAGGAATGGTACCATGCTGTCCCATTACACTTTTGCGGTACTTCTCAATTCTCTGTGAACTTATAAAAATTACTGATAATGTTTTAATAATCATACCTTTCAGTTCTGATGAATCCTTGGAATTTATTTTATTTAGACTTAGCAAAATCTGTTTCTTTATTCAGCGTTCAGGTTTTGTGGTTCCTCCTCTATGAAACTTCTCATGATCTTTTGAGCTAAATCATTTTCCCTGCTCAGATTGTTCTTTGGATCTCTCCAATGTACTCTCTATATTGTTAGTGTTACCATACTACCAATGGAAAGAACATTGATTATGGAATCAGAGAATTTGAGTTCAAATTTGGCCTCTGGTAATTATTAGCTAAAGTTGTAACCTTGGGCAAGCTATTTAACCTTTTTGGGCCTAAGTTTCCTCATCTATAAAATGAGTGGTTGAGCAATATGGTTTCTGATGTCCCTTCCAGGTCTATGATTCTGTGAGACCCATTCTTTCTTTCTAGTTTGCTTTCCATCTTCACAGAATGACTGAATTAAAAGGTAATTAAAAAAAAATTCATCCCATGACTGAACTAAAATGTCTTGAATAACATAGAAGATAAGGAAGCTTACAAAATGATGCAGTGGATAGAGCCACTGCAACTGAACCACAAGTCAGAAGACCAATGTTTAGAATGATCTTCAGATACTTCACCTATATGTGATTCTGAACAAATCATTTGACCTCTGTTTTTCTTGTTTCTTCATCCTGGGATTAATAATAGCAACTAACTTCCAGGATTGTTGTGTAGAGAAGATAAAATGACAAGATAAGATTATAAAGTAATTTTCAATCTTAAAATATTATATGCATACTTGCTAGCAGGCATGTGTCTACCTAAAAGGAAGGCTTATGATGTAAATAAATGGCTCATTCTTCATTCCAGAGAAAAGTCCCTGAGTTATACTTCCTTATCTGGAGCCCATGCTTTTGAGGTAATGAGGATCTTGATGTGTATTTAGATTTATAATTTTTTCCAGCCACCATTATTTAGCAGTAGTACTTCCAGTAAACAGAATTGTTTACTTCTCATGGAAAGAGCCCAATTTTTGACATTTAAAGGACCTGTACCAGTAGGAGAACCAAGAACTGATTGGAATGGTCTTTAGTAACTTGTGTTAAGATCTTTTGCTTGGTGTTACTAATAGATAGGGGAAAGGTTATGCTCCAAAATTTTCTACATAGACCAGCGTAGAAGCAAAGTTATCTATACTTTATATCCTTTCTCTCTCCTCCCTCTTCTTTGGCTCCACAGGGTTGAGAATCCTAGATCAAAGCAATCAAACTTGTCCAGCTCTACAATTTTTGGTGGCCATGTCATTGTGGTGGTAATTCTTGACCTCTATCTCAGAGAAAGTAGCTCTGTTCCAATTCAAATTTTATCAGTTTCAGCTGTGGTTATTTTTTTTACAGTTCAGTTCTATTTTCACCATATTTTTAAAGGATTATTAATTCATCATAAAGTTGGCATTAACACTTTTCAGTGGAACAAAATGAATCCCCACCTGCAGTTTGAGAATTAGGCATTTGGAATTAAGGCCTTTGTATACATGGTAACATTTTAGAACTTGTTGAATCCTTCTTTTCAGAAGATTTTACTTGGTTAATCTAATTACATTTCTAGCAGCTGGAAAATGTTCATACATATTCATGTATTTTATTATATACTCAAATTACTTTTCTCTAAAAGACTGATCTTGTAGTTCCATAAAGAAGACAAGGGAATTCTGAGACAAGGAGAATGTGAATGAGGAACACAAGAAGAAAGAAGACTCTTGAGGAAGCATTATCTTATTTTGTTATTTATCCTTCTCTATAGTAGTTTTGAAGCATTTCTGAAAGTGATAGACTTTTGAAATTTAATAATCTGCCATTGGACATTGTAATGCTAAGTAATATAGCAATTCTGTAGTGTGAAACATTTTTAGGTAATTGGTGTAAAATAAAGGTCTTTTTAAAAAAGGCAGACATAATTCTGACTATATGTTCAAAGGAGGGAGAGAGAAGATTAGTTTTCCAGTGTTTTGTAAAATTCAAGATGTGATTTGCTTTAATATAATATATTTTTAACACAAGTTGAATGGAAAAATAAATGGATGAAAGATTCAAAAAGAATTTAATATTTCATAACACTTTAACAGATAATTTTGAGGACATATATTTTTAATAGAGTTAGTAATTTCTTAAGCAGAGTTTGAATTCAAATCTTACAAATTCAGTGCTGTTTTTCCCATGCAAAGCTCTCTCTCTAGATCATTTTAATGTATAAAATGTAGTACATAAGACATTAGCCTCTTTCTGTTGTGGGGTCCCTAGGGAAAAAAAAAAGTTACATTTTCAAGGCATTCTGCTGAGCTTTATTTACTCAATAGGCCTAGCTCATGAGCTTCCAGCAATATGTTTTCTTTTGTTAGTTAGTCAGAATACATACTTAATTTAAAGGAAAGGAATTTAATGAAATGGCACAGAAACAAAAAGTAACAGTAAAAAGTTTTCCCTCATAAAATTCCAGCAAATCTATAACAAAATACCTATACAATTGGAGGGAAGAGTAGATACACCCAGGAAATACTTGTGAAAGGACCATTTATAGGGAATATATCTGGCCAGTGTACATAAATGAAAAGTCTACTCACCTCCAAGATTCCTAAAGGGGCAAAATTTTCTTTATATGTAGGCAATTGTTGGGCCTCCTTCTTGCTATTTTCATCCAGATTCTACCAAGAAGTGTTCTGGTATTCTTAGTCTTAGGTATTAGTATATTAGTTTCATGGTTTAAGAGCTTCTTTTTGTTAACGGTTTTTGACTTCATTTGGAGCAAGGCTTATAAAGAATTCCTTTCAATTGGGAGCTAAAACATCTATAGATAGATTTTAGGAGATCTGTGAACTTGAATGAAGGGAAAATTTTTTCTCTAAGATCTAATTGAAAACTATCAGTTTCTTCATTTATTGAAGAAAATTATTCTTAAGGGCCCATAGGCTTCATTGGATTACCAAATAGGTTCTATGATGCACAAAAATGGCTAGCCCCTTCTCCCCACCATTCACAACCTGGCCCCTTCCTTACTTCCTAATTTTCTTATACCTAATTCCCTCAGATTTATCCTGCAAATATTTCTTTCTTTGTTTCTCTCTTTATTTAATAGTGCTTAATAACTGGACAATATAGGTAACGAAGACCAAAAATACAGAATATGATTGGTAATTAAACTTTGACCTTGACCCTCCAGAAGGGTTTATACAAAATACAGAATCCCATTGATTGATAAACAAGTTAGTGAGCAGACCTTAGACTATCTTGACCTTTCAGAGATCCTACCAAGTGAATGAGTACACCCATGAGCTGGTAGAAAGGCAGGCTAATGATCAGCAACCTGGGTTACTCATTGGCTACATGTTCATGGTCATTTCCCCAAGTTGAGCAATAAAGGGATTATAAAAGACAGAACAAGAGCAAAAATAGCTAGGAAGCTTTTCATGCAATTGAGTTTCCTGCCATGCTGAGCTTGGTCATCATAACCTTCTAATGATAAAGCTAGTGAATTTATAGTCTGCAGTTTGTAATTCCAGGAACTCATTTACAGAATTTATAATCACCATCCTTATGGAATTATATCAAACTGATTAATAGTGTTAGGATAAAATGAGTCCAATTTAATTATCTATCTCATATTTATTAATTTATCATCTATCTATCTTCTTTTGTCTCTTTTATTTTTGTATATAATTCCTTGAATTTTGTCTTCAGACTATGAGCTCCTTAAAAGCAGATACAGTCAATAATAGCAACAATAATGACTAGCATTTTTGGAATTCCTACTATGTTCCTACTTTATGCCAATGTTAAGGATTTTATAAATATCTCTTTTCATCCTCACAATAACTCTGGGAAGCAGATGCTATTATTATCATTTTCTTTATTAATGAGGGAACTAAAGCAAACAGTTATTAAGTGACTTATTTGCCCAAGGTTACACAGTAAGTGTCTGAGACTGGATTTGCAACTTTTGTCTTTCTTTGTATCCTCAGTGTTTAAGAGTGCTTGACACATAGTAGGCACTTAATAAATGCCATATTCTACAAAGAAATGAAGGAAGCACATTGTATCATTTTTTTTCCTTTGGTACCAACCTTGATCATTTAGTTACATGATGTTTGATGTGTTCACTTTATCTTATGTTGTACTTTTTCTATTGTTTTAATCATTCATGATACTGTTTTTACTAGTTCCCCTTGTTTCATTTTGTCCTAGTTTTGTAAGTTTTTTTCTTGCTTCTATAGTGTCCTTCAATTCTCTAGATTTCTTCCACTTTGCCACAGCAGCCTCCTCAGTCTAGAAGTTTATTTTTGTCTGGCCTGCCCACATCCCACTTATGTAGTTTCTTCTGATTAGACACTTTTGCTCAGAACTTTCATTTTTGAGGAAGGTGCCCAGACTAGTCATATCTTCTTTCTTCTCTGTGTTACTTTACAGACTTTCTCCATGATGGTCATGGGTAAATGCCATTTCTTTGACCTTTCTCCTATGTTTTCCTTCCTCCTTCTACTTTTCAACTCCTTTTTATTTGTTATCTGGTGCTATATCTCTCCCACAAAAGGAGGAATGAACTTTTTGATTTTCTCTTTCATTTTGCTCAAAGACTTAAACTTGAGCTCTTTCACATGTAGTGAAAATCCTTTCACATGTAGTCATAGGATTAGGAAGAATATATCATTTTTCAAGAGTCTTGGTTGAATGGATTTATCTTCTAATTAGAGAATAAGTTTTTCTAATACAAAGAAGTCAGCCAGATAAGTAAAGCTTGTGGACATTTGATTTTTCTTTGATTACTATCTCATACTTACCAGTAGAAATGCTTGCGTACCAAACATCTACTAATACTGGGTTGGAAAATTCCTTTTAACTTTCACAAATTCTGGGTTGCCAACCCTACATGTCTTCAAAATCATGCTATTATATGAGAGGACTAACAGCCCTGGTGTGGGCATTAGCCTTTTTCAGTTTTTTTCTCATTTATCTTTGGTGTTCACCTCTTACCAAACTCTCATCTATGGCTCCATAAAACTGTAGCATGAACAGTGGCCATACTGTCACACAATTTGCAATGGGCTAAACCAGACTAAACAAGCTCCAAATTTGTAGGTGAATTAGGGGAATGTCTATCCATGCATGTAAAGACTTCATTTGGTGAAATGGACAGAGGTGAATAATTTGTTCCAATGACCATGAAGATGACTGAAACAGGAGCATTTAAAGGTTGGTCAAACATTGAAGATGCAAGGTCATCCACTGCATCCTGGATCATTGCCAGTTGTCTTGACTTATCTTGCCACTAGATTTTGATGACTCTGGAAGAGAAAGTGAGACTGTTGACTGTGCAACTCTGCTTTACTTAAATCCAATTTGTGTCGTCAAAAAATTACCTGTGATGTCATTAATCTTCTTTGAAAATAAAAGACAACAAGATGCATTTCAACAAGCTGTCAAGGACACTAGCATTTTTTAAAGCTATCACAAAATTATTTAGTATTCTATGTAAAAAAGAGAGATGGAAAAAATAAGAACCAAAAACCTAAAGGAGAGACCTGATGAGGTAAAACCTTCTACATCAATCCTTTGCTCTTTGCAAAAACTGTTTATACTCATTTGTCATCTTCTCTCCTCATGTTTTTCTAAACTCCATAATGTAGCTTTCAATATCCTATTTCAACCTGATTTGTCCTGTCCAAAGTTACCACTCATCTCTTAACTGCCAACTGTAATGAATGGCCTTATCTCAATTCCTATCACTTTTGAATTCTTTAGAGCATTTAACACTGTAAACACTTTGGTTCAGAACATTATGATGTCTTTGTTCTCCTTCAAAATATTTGATTCCTACTTGTTAATCTTCTTTGCTAGGTTATCATATATGTTGCAGGACTTAATTATGGATGTAGCTCTCATTTGTGTTCTTGGCATTCATCTCTTTTCTCTCCAGATTCTTTCACTTGGTTATCTCATTTGTTCTCATAGTTCAGTGATCATCTTGAAGCAGATGTTTTCTAATCTATATTTCCAATTCTACTCCATCAACTGAATACTGATCTTGAATCACCAATTGACTTTAAACATTTTGAATTTGATGTCCTATCAAGAGCCCAGACTTATGTTCAAAATAGTACTTATTATTATTCCCCCTGAACTCACTTTGCTTCCCAACTTCTCTATTTCTAATAGAGAGTACCACATTCTTTGGGTCATTCAGGTTTGAAACCTAGATCATCCTTGACTCTCACTTTTACATAGCCCAAATATCACAGCAGGCACCAAATCTTGTGATTTTAAAAATCTCTACAGCATGTCTTTGATGTTATCTTTTCTTAATTTACATAGCTATCATTCTAGTCTAGTGTCTCATTGTCTCTATTATTCTTTCTGCATCATGACTTACTCCCCTATAAGGGAAACAATAAATTATTAAGCAATTATTATGTGCAGGCACTGTGCTAAGCACTTTATAAATATTATCTCAGTTGATCCTCATTATCACCCTCAGAAGTAGGTACTATCTTTGTTTTACAGATGAGGAAAATGGAATGATAGAAGTAAAATGATTTGTCCACAAACATAGAGTATATCTAAGGCTGGATTTGAATTAAGACCTTCCTAACTTCCTAAAGTGCAGATCAGACCATGTCATCTTAACCTACCCCAGTAACTCCCAATGACTCTAGGATAAAATATAAATTCATGTGTTTTTCAATTAATGCTCCTTGCAATCTCAACTCAATCTATATGTTAAACCTTTATATAAAATATTATATTCCATATACTCTACATTCCTGCCATATTTGCTTGTTGCCTTCTTGCTATTTTTTGCACACACCATTCTATTTCTATACTTTTCCATTGATTGTTTCTCATTTTTCAAATGTTCTCCTTCCTTTCTACCTCTTGAAATTCTAGATTCCATAAATTTTTTTTCTATTTATTTTTACTATTTAGTTTTTTAAAAGAGAAACTCCGAATTCTTTCTTTCTGTCCTGCTGTTCTCTTTCCCATTGAGAAGGAAAGCAATATAAAATTATATGTAGGAAGTCATGTAAAACATTTCCACATTAGCCATGTTGCATATACACACAAACACACACACACACACACACACACACACAGACAGAAACAAAATAAATAATAACAATAAAATAAAGTGAAAAAATGTGCTTTAATCTGCACTAGGTCCATCAGTTTGCTCTCTAGATATAGAAAGAAACTTTTATACTGTATTCTTTGGAATTGTCCTAGATCATTGTTTTGATAAGAGTAGTAAAATCATTTCCAACTCATTATCATTGCAATATTCTGTTATTGCAAACAATGTTCTCATTGGCCCAATCACTTTACTTTGTATCAGTTCATATAAATCTTCCCAGATTTTTCATAAAATTATCTAGCTCATCATGTCTTATAGTACAATAATATTCCATTGCAGTCATATACTATAACTTGTTCAGTCATTCTCTAATTGGTGTATATCAGTTCAATTTCTAATTCTTCATCACACAAAAAGAGCTACTATCAATATTTTTGTACATATAGATACATTTCCTTTTTCTCTGGTCTCTTTAGGAAAGAAACCTAGTAGTGGTATTGTTGGGTCAAACATATACAGTTTTATAGCCCTTTGGGCCTAGTTCCAAATTATTCTCCAGAATGGTTGGAACAACTCACAACTCTCCCAACACTGTAGTAATGTTCCTGCTTTTACATGTTCATCCAGCATTAATAATTTTCCTTTTCTATTTTGTTAGCTAATCTGATAGGTATGAGGTGGTATGTAAGATGTAATGGGGATAACCTGATCTGCTGCAGGTGCTTTTCCCTAAAGGTTACTTTGTATCTACTTTACATGTTTTTTATATATCTATATTGGTGCATGTTTTCTTCCTTTTTAGAAAGTAAGTTCTATGAGAACAGAGATTATTTTCTATTTATCTATATATTCTCTTTTTTGTTAATTAAAGCTTTTTATTTTCAAAAAAAATTTTTTTTTGGTACAAAATCTTTTTAATTTAATATAATCAAAATTATCTGTTCTGCATTCAATCATATACTTGAGTTTTTCTTTGGCCACAAATTTGCACCATCTTCACAGATCTGAGAAGTAAGCTATCTTATGTTTTTCTAATTTGTGTATAATAACACTCTTTATGTTTAAACCATGAATTCATTTCGATCTTATCTTGGTATAGGGTGTTAGGTGTGGGTTAATGCCTAGTTTCTGCCATACTAATTTCCAATTTTCCCAGAAGTTTTTGTCAAATAATGAGTTCTTATCCCAAAAGCTGGAGTCTTTGAGTTTATCAAACATTAGATTACTATCATTATTGATTATTTTGTCCTGTGAGCCTAACCCATTCCATGGACTCTGTTTCTTAGCCAGTACCAAATGGTTTTGATGACCACTGCTTTACAATATAGTTTTAGGTCTAGTATAACTAGGCCACTTTCATTTGCATTTTTTTTTATTTTTGCATTTCATTGCATTTTTTCATTCATTTGTTCTTCTAGACAACTTTTGTTATTATTTTTTTTCTAGCTCCATGAAGTAATTTCTTGGGAGATTGATTGGTATGGCACTAAATAAATAGATTAATTTAGGTAATATTGTCATTATTATTATATTAGCTTTGTCTAACCATGAGCACTTGTTATTTTTCCAATTGATTAGATCTGACTTTATCTGTGTGGAAAGTGTTTTGTAATTGTGTTCATATAGTTCCTGACTTTGTCTTGGCAAGTAAGCTCCTAAATATGTTATATTATTTACTGTTATTTTAAATGAAATTTCTTTTTGAATCTCTTGCTGCTGGACTTTGTTGGTAATATATAAAAATGATGATGATTTCTATGGATTTATTTTGTATCATACAACTTTGCTAAAGTTGTGAAGGGTTTCTAATTGTTTTTTAACCGATTCGCTCAGATTTTCTAAGGATACCATCATAGCATCTGCAAAGAGTGATAATTTGGTTTCCTCATTACCTAGTCTAATTCCTTTAATCTCTTTAACTTCTCTTATTGGCAAAGCTAGCATTTCTAATATAATATTGAATAGTAATGATGAAGGTTTCACCCCTGATCTTATTGGGAATGTTCTAGTATATCCTCATTACATCTGATGCTTGCTGATGGCTTTAAATAGATTAATAGAATAAAGAATACTACCTTTATTCCTATACTCTTTAATGTTTTTAATAGGCATGGGTATTCGATTTTATCAAATGCTTTTTCTGTATCTATTGAGATAATCATATGATTTTTGTTAGTTTTGTTATTGATATAGTCAATTATGCTATAGTTTTCCTAATATTGAACCAGCCCTGCATTTCTGGCATAAATCCTACTTAGTCATAATGTAGTATCCTGGGGATAACTTTCTGTAATCACTTTGCTAATATTTTATTTAAGATTTTTGCATCAATATTTATTAGAAAATTGGTCTATAGTTTTTTTTTTCCTTTGTGTTATGGGCCAGAACTATGAACTTGAAACAAGATTCTTACTTGAAACAAGATTCTTACAATTCAGTGGAATTGATGAGACAATGGTTATCTGTTTTAGCATGGTGATTAATAGTTCTCTAAACTCAGTATGATTGATTTAATCTTACAACAAATAATGGTTTCCTAATGACATAATGATTGGTTTATACTCAATGTAGAGCATATAAGCTGGGAACCTCAGCCAGATTTAAAGGCAGAGAAGACAAAGGACTGGAGGCGGGTTGGCGCCAAGAAGAGAGATTCAATTTCATCTTTGGTCAGGCTCTTGGTGGCTGGCCTGGCCTCTATCACTTCTCCACTGAAACCAAGACTCTTGAAAGACTCTCCAGAAAGCTACCCAGCCCCAGGTGAGGAAGCAATAAAGGATTTGGACTTTAACACCTGGCTATTCTTGTGGTGATTCCTGAACTGAAATGAAGGCTGCTCCTAAAGACCTCCAGAAAACTGAACAGAGAACATTACAGTTTTGACCATATCGGGTTTAGATATCAGAACTATGTTTGTGTTATAAAAATAATTTTGTAGGATTTCTTCTTTCTCTATTTTCCCCATTTATTTATATATTCCCTATAATTAATTTAGTGCCTGTCATATTTTGCTGTTGTTCAATCATTCAGTGATTTTTATGTCTTTATCATCCCATGGCCCGTGGCACACCAGGCCCTTCTATCCTCCATTATTTCTCAAAGTCTGTCCAAGCTCATGTTTCTTATTTCTATGACACTATCTGTTCTTCTCTTCCTCTGTCATCTCTTTTTCCAATATCACATGTTGTCTCCCCCTCCCCCACAGTAGGTATTTAGAGATGCTTTTTTCTCAAAGATACCTAAACCTATCCAGGAACTATCAGATCACCAGTTATTCTTTACTTTCTTTTCATGAAACATTGGGTCATATCATGAAAATTAAAAGAAAAAAGCCCCACTCCAAAACAATGTGATCAAAAAGAGTGAGCAATAAGCTCATGGTTGGTGGCACAGAGTTAATTTCTGATCAACAAATCCAGAAATACACACACTCTTAAACAATGAATGATAAGACTCTATAGAGTCTGAATTAGGCCTAGAAGACATTTCAGCCATCATTGGACATGTCATTGATAAATCACCAGAGTGCTTGTAGGATTCTCCAGTATTAGCTATTTGGGCCACCTAGTGCCTAAGTACATAGACAACAATTGGGGTGTGATAGGGATGTGGGGAGGGATAGTGGCAATTTTAGAACCAAATGTTTGAAAAATATATTCTTTCTGTAGACTCTGATTTGAGATAATAAAAAAGAAGTATTTAAAAATACTTATGTTAATTTATCAAAACTGGCAGAAATGGAGGGAGGGGATGAAAGATTCTAAAAATCAAAGCATGGAATGATGGAAATGCTTTGGCAAAGAGAGAAACTTGCTTTGAAGATTATAAAAATCGCTGGCTAAGAAATAATTGTGAGTAGATGAGTGATAGGAAAGAAGCATGAGGAGTAATTTGAGGACATAAAAGTTCTGTTATCTTTAATATTCCAGAACAAGCAGTTTCATGAGACCATATTTGATAACTTTTCAAGGAAGGAGTGGGGTGGGATCCTACTTCTTTTGGCTCCAAATTTCACCACCACATTTGTACACTTTTTTTTTTTTTCTGGATTGCTCAATGTATAAATTATCATTTGTAAGTGAACTGGTCACAGTATAAACCAAAGATAAATAAAAATAATAAAATTCAGAAGACTCATAGTTTCTGTAGTTGACATAACCTGGAATCTCCTAGCTTTCCTTTCATAATTTCTCATCATGGGTGTTTTCCAGTTATTCAGACCTTTAGAGGAAAGATCTGTGCATATGGGAATGTGTTCCAGAATGATGTGATTTTATATGTGTGTGTGTGTGTGTATGTGTGTGTATTACACATATAATATGTATATGTGTATATCTATCCATCCACACACATATAATTTATACATATAAATTGTGCATATATATATATATGTGTATATACATATATACACATATATATTGAATAGATGTATGAATTGTATATCTATCTGTAGGTGTGTGTGTGTGTGTGTGTGTATGTAATTTTTTCTCTCACTAACTTGTATTCTTCAGTCCCATCTACTCCATCCTCAGTCAATGAGTTTAGCTGCTATGTGGTACCTCTATTCATTCCAACTACAACATTCTCTGGTTACTATAAATATTTTATTAACAGATTAAGTTTTGTCCTTACTGACTGCTATTGTTAATTACAGTTTTTCTAATAAGGTATCAGACAAGGGATTCCCAGACTTCTAGTTTCATCTTGACTCTTTTTATATCTTAACTGTCTCTACAAATACTGACTTTTCCCAGAGTAGAATCTATTTGGAATCCAGCTACTACTTAGGTATCAGCTCAGAGGATCCATTTCTTTATTTTTTATTTTTATTTTACCTTTTTCATCTAGAAAGCCAGGTTTTTTATTTCCATTTTACATAACTACCAAAGCAAATTTCAAATGTGTTGTGATATTCAAACAATCTGTGGAAAATGAGTTAGTAAAGTGTTTTGAGATGCTTGAAGACACCAGTTATATGAACACTTTTAAAAGATTAAAAAGCATGAAACTCACAGATGGGGAAGAACAAAAATGGAGAAAAAAGGCAAATGATGCAAAAAAATCCTATTCAAAATAGAGCTATTAAGCTTCAGCTAGCTATTTACATTTCTAAGTGGCAATTGTTAGCAGCTGAGACTTACCTTCTTTCTCATTTAGAAAACAACAACCAAATAGCTCAATATAAAGATGAATTCAGCAGTTAAATGTAACTAAAGCTGAAGACAAAGCATTTTATCTATGCATTGTCTCTATGAATCACATCTTGAAAGCCACATTGCATAGATAAACTCTAATGAACTTAAAAAGTGAAAGAATGAGGTATTTTATGACAGTCAGTGATATCATTTCAATAGAGGGATTTAGAGTTTTTGTTTCCACACACGTGGAAATTATCATATTCTTCTGAATTCAGGTTAGTCCTATTTGATTTCTCCTGGAGATGGTGGTGATAGTATTGCTATGTCACAATTTCCTTTAATTGTTTTGCCTCAATTTCCCTGAATTGTTCTGCCTCAATTTCCCTGAATTGCTCTACTTCAGTTTCCCTAAATTGTTCTGCCTCAATCCCCCTGGTTGCAATGCCCCCTTCCTGACTATTAGAACTGATATAAATTAGGGCTGGGAGTCCTGACCTTTAGCATTCCATAAGAGCAGATGAATCATTTCAAGTATCTGCTGACACCCTCTATCTTTCTTTTTCTAGACTTCCTTGTCTCTAGCTTGACTACCTTTTCACTCCTTCTTATCAAGAATTTATAGTCCTTCTATATCCCTAACCTGTTAGAACTGTATTTATGATCCGTTCCTGTAAATTCCTACTCACTAGTGCTCACAACATCTCTGCCTTTGTTTCCCTGATAGCTGGAGTCTTATAAAATCCTTGGAATTCTTTATTCCTTGTTGAATGCTTTGAGATAAGAGTCCAATTCAGCCCTGGGGGCAACGTGGATCCTGTTTTGCCCCCAGACAATTTCTCCCTCTTAAATAAAATAAAATATTAAAAACTCTCTAATCTTTATTTTGTCTCAGTTTCTCTAGCATTACAGTATTGAAGGCAGATTTTACTTTAATGTTGTTTAATGACATCACTATGATGCATTTAGACTGCAGTCTCATATTTGTGATGAACTTTTGACTCTTAAGAACTTTATAGTGATGTTATTTAAATGATTGTGTTACATTTTTTTAAAGTGTAATTTGAATTACCTAAGGTATTTTTTTTTTTTGAGGAATATAAATAATATTGTTGTTTATTAGGGACCTAAAATACTATGGATATAGATGAACACTCCTGGTCATTTAGAAATGCTGGTTAAATTGAAATGTATTAGAAATCTTGAGGGCAAAATAAAATGATACAAAAAAGGAAAGGATCTATGATGGGGTTACTGGTATTTGATTCAAATGCTGACTTCTGGAATAAGATAATGTGCTTCTCTTCTGGTGGTGGCACAAATATATTTCTTTCCCATAGTTCTATGTTGTTCCCCAATTCTACTTAAGTGATTAATTTTGGGGGCAGGGACTATTTTTTTTTTTTTTTGTAATTATACTCTTAGTACTTAATGACTGGCATAAAGTAAAAAACTTTTTTCATTCATTGTCTTCTCTCATTAGATTGTAATTCTCAAGATGAAACCTTTTTCTTTTTCTTATTTGCATCCCCAGCACTTAGCACCATCCTCAGTACCCAGTATATACTTAATTAATATTTATTGAATTGAAATTAATTCATAAATGAAAACTATTGTCTAACAAACATCAAAGAAAGAAGAGCCTTATTGGTAACATAGGTAGAAAATTATGGGTAATTTCAACCCTGGTAATTTATAAGTTTCTCATATGGTAAAATTTAAGATAATAAAATAGATGAATTAGAAGGTTTTAGATATTTAATGGAGGTAGGTGGGTAAATTCAAAAATAATCTCAGTAGGTGTTCTAAGGGAATAACTATCAACTCCCTTTTAATATATGGATTTCATGAAGATATTGGAATTCTGAAGGGAATCATAATAGGTTAAGCCAGACCAAGGTATACTTTTTTTTCTTTTTTTTTTTTTATTTAATGATTACTTTATAATGACAACATTATTCCTTGCACTCGTTTCTTTTCCGATTTTTTTTTCCCCCTCCCTTCCTCCACCCCCTCCCCTAGATGGCAAGCAGTCCTTTATATGTTGGATATGTTGCAATATATCCTAGATACAATATATGTTTGCAGAACTGAACAGTTCTCTTGTTGCATAGGGAGAATTGGATTCAGAAGGTATAAATAACCCGGGAAGAAAAACTAAAATGCAGATAGTTCACATTTGTTTCCCAGTGTTCGTTCTTTGGGTGTAGCTGCTTATGTCCGTCATTTATCAATTGAAACTTAGTTAGGTCTCTTTGTCAAAGAAATCCATCAAAATATGTCCTCATACAATATCGTTGTCAAAGTGTATAATGATCTCCAGGTTCTGCTCATTTCACTTAGCATCAGTTCACGTAAGTCTCGCCAGTCCTCTCTGTATTCATCCTGCTCAGACCAAGGTATACTTAATTTTTTGTTTGTTTATATAGTATTTCACTTCTCCCCAATTACACATAAAGTCAATTTTTAGCATTCATTAAAAAAAAATGAGGAATCTTAGTTATAAAACTTAGATGCCATTAGATCTTGGTCTGGACAGAATACTTTTTATGTACTTTTTGGATCACGTTATCATATTGAATGATTTCCTAGATTATTTCTTCCCCCTTACAAACCAATCCTGAAAAAATACACCATACCAGATAACTTCATGTAGTGAAGATGTTAATAGCAAACAGAAAGCAGATCAATTATGGTTAGAGAGGTTGAAGAATGGGGACAAATAATTATGAGCAAGATATATAATACCTTAAGACCCCAGCTAGTAGAAGGTCCCCATAATGTCAGAGAATTTAGTACCTCTAATTGGATTTTAATGAAGAGGGAAGTTTTAGAAAACAATTACAGGACAAAACTCTGGAGCAAAAATCTTGAACTTGGGTAACATAATGGCCTTTTATGGGCCTAAATCCCATAAGGCTGATGGACTATGTTTAGTGAAGCCTACAATCTTGTACTGGTTCCTTTACAAGGTCAAAATGCTGTATAAGTCTATAAGTTTCATGAAGGCTGGAAATATAACTTCTCTGAACCTTTTATCTTTCCTATTTCCTGATATAATACTCTGAAGACAAGAAGCACTAAACATTGAATTTAATTAAATTGAATTGTCTTCTTGCTTATTGATTACATCCTTTGCCTATCAGAGGAGAAGGAAAGGACTAGGAGGAGAAAAAAAACATTATAAATACTAGCTTTCTGATAGTACAAAAACCAATGAAAATATGAACAATGGATTAAGAACACTCCTCCCTGCTTCCCTGACTGAAACCTGTGGTTTTGTGAAACTAGAATTTTTTATCTTTTTCATACACACACCTAATCTTACATCTTTCATTTCCCCAGGGCTTTTTATCTATTTCTGCACTTTGAGTATTTTTCTGTCTACTTCTGTCTCTGTTTATTTTCCTTCCCCTCTCCCCCCACCTTCCCATCAAAGATTCCTGGGCATCCTAGGAACAAGCACTTATTCATAATAAAAGAGACCAGTGAAAGGGAGTATAAATCTTGGGATCACTTAGAAGAGTATCCATCTTCTTATAATACTGGCAAATTAATGAAACAATGCATGACGATTTTTTAAAATGAGTATTCCACATCTTCTGATTTTTTTGTGATAGCTCATAAAATTTGCTCCAGTTTAGGGATCTTCCCCAAAAGCAGGGATTTTAGGTTAAGTACCTTGATCACAGAGGGAAGAATGTTTGCTTTGAAGTCAGAGAACCTGGGTTAAAATCTTGCCATTTTTACTATCTGTGTGACTCTTAAAATATTTTCCTACATTTTCTTTTTTTTGTTTGTTTGTTTTATTTATTTCATATTTTCCCAGTTACATTCAAAACAGGTTTTTTTTTTTTTTACAATTATTTCTATTTTTGTGTTCTAGGTTCTCTCTTTTATCCCCATCCACAATTAAGAAACCACTTGTGAAATTATATAAAACATTTTCATAAAAATCAAGAGAGAGAGAGAGAGAGAGAGAGAGAGAGAGAGAGAGAAAGAGAGAGAGAGAGAGAGATGCTTAATATGTATTCAGACACAATCAGTTCTTTTTCTGGGTATAGATAAGATTTTTCATCATAAGTCCTTCAGAGTAGATGTGGATAATTGTACTACTGAGGACAGAACATCATTCATAGCTGATCATCCTGAAAGATTGCTGTTGCTTTGTTTACACTTTCACTTTTAGTATTCACTTTGCTTGAGTTGATGGAGGACTTTCCAGTTTTTTTTTTCCTTCCTGAGAGCATCCTGCTTATCATTTCCCTTAGCACAATAATATTCCGTCATAAATACACCACAGTTTATTGGGCCATTTTCCAATTGATGGACATCCCCTCAATTTCCAACTTTTTTTTTTGGCCTGAGAAGAGAGTTACTATGAATATTTTTGGTACATGTAGATCATTTTCCTTTTTTTTTTTTTTTTGAATGTCTTTTAGTGTTCATGACAATTAGTGATATTGTTAGGTCAAAGGATACGCATACCCCTTTGGGCATAGATCAAATCATTTGATCTTTTATCAATCAGGATATGGCTCTTATTTTTTATAAATTTGACTCAGTTCCCTCAGTGTTTGAGAAATGATGTCCTATCAGAGAAACTTGCTTTGAAATTCTTTTTACACTTACTATGGCTAACTGAATTTCCCTCCATTTATTCTATCTTTCCTTTCACCTTTGTCTGTTCTCAAAAGTATTTTGATAATGACCACTCCCTCCCGCAAAATGCCCTCTCTTTTATCACCATTCCCCCCTTCACATATCCCACTCCCCTCCTATTTTCCTTAAGGTAAGATAGATTTCTATTTTTTGTACATAGAGGTCATTTTCCTTTTTTTAAAAAAATCTTTTTTTGGCATTAATGCCAAGTAGTGATGCTGTTAGGTCAAAGGACATCAAAATCCCTTTTGAGCTCTTCCATGGCTTGAGCCCAATTCTGATTTTTCTTGGAGGCTTTGGATGTAGGAGCTTTAACTTTATCATCTTCTGAGTGTGTGTTTTGATCATAACTTTCAGTGGTTAGAAACTTTTTCTATTGTCTGCTCATTATTCTGCTTTTAGCTCTTTGTTAAAATAGGACTCTGCTTCCAGGATGGAGGGTATACTGATTCAAGTTTCAGGGGTTTTGTGCAGCTGTTTTAGAGATCCTTCTAGGGACCTGACCACAAGTACTCTTTTCTGCCTTGGAGCTGTTAGGAGTGTCCCAGCCCCACTGTATAAAAGCTAGGGTGTTAAATCAACAATCCTTTTCTTTGCTGATACTGGGACCACTGGGTGAGGGCAGGGCTGTGCTAGAGCAGCCTGTACTGAGATTGCACACTGGACTCCCACCCTATTGTCACAGACTCTTTCCACTGACCTTCCGAGTCCTCCTTGGTGTTTCCAGGATGAGAAGTCCAGAAGTCTCCAGAAGTACTGCTGATTCAAAGGTTCTTTCTGGCTGATGCTGGGGTCCAGCCGAGGCTGGGGCCAGGGGCTAGCATAGCCTGTCTTGGTATTCCACGTTAGACTCCCACCCTGGTTCCACAGACCATTTCTCGTGTCTTTTCAGGTCCTCTTTGGTGTTTCTGGGTAAAGGGATCTAGAAGCTGCAAGCACTGCCTACTGATTCAGAAGTTGGACTAGGACTGGGGCTGCACTGGAATGGCTTGCATTGGAACTGCATGCTGGATTCCCACCCTAATGTCACAGACTTTTCCTGATGACCTTCTAAATTCTTTTCAGCTGGATACCATTCTAGTCCATCTTTTGGGATACTCTAATGCTATAAAATTTGTTTAGATCATTATTTAAATGAGTTTGGTGCGGTTTGGGGGAAAAGTTGGGTGAGTTTCTGCTTTAACTCTGCCATCTTCATCTGTGTGACTTTGGAAAGATTATTTAAATTCCTTGGCCTAGTTTTCTCTGCTACGTAATGACAAGATTCAACTAGATTATTATTATCTCAATGAGTTTGGGCCAGACTAAATTAATTAATTATTTTTCTTTTTATATTTTCATTCTTCTTCATCTTTGTCGTTGTCATCATCATCGTCAAGGGTGTTTATTGCTAGACAAGAGGAATACAATAAAGATAGTATATTAGATTTTGGCAAGTCATTTTGACAAAATCTTTGATAATATGCTGATAGGTGCGGATTAGATGATTCTGAGTAGACTTGGAATTGGATGAATAAGCAGGCCTAAAAAAGTCATTAATGTTCATGTCAATCTTTAGGGAGGTCTCAAGACCCAAGCAGATCTTGTCCTGCTACTCTTAAGAAGACCCACTTTTTCAAGGACATATGAATGTTCATTGGGTTCCATTATGGGTATTTTGGCAATTATATGCTAGCATGATTTATAAAATTATTAATTATCCAGAAATTATGTCTCTTGAGCTTTTTATTTGTCACAGAAGACAACCAAGGATAGGAGGAAGCAAATGCTAAGGGATAATTAAAATTCTGGGATTTAGATAATCACTAAAAGATTTTGGAGATGATGGTATGCAGAATGAATTAGAGCATGGGAGGTAGAAAATTAGAGAGTGTTTGATGGTCAGACTTGATGTGGTTCTGGCTTGGGTTCTGGTGGTAGTAGTGGCAATGAAAAGGAAGGGAAAAGAAAGTCTTAGGAAGGTGGTAGAGGAAGAAAGATACTATGGGTAGACATTACTTCAAAACTCAGCAATTACAAGAAGAAAAGAAGTGAAAGAATTTGTCACAGGACATTCATTCAGAAAAATAAGTGAAGACCAATTCACCAGCCTAAACTAGAAACTGCCATACAAGTCTTATGCTTGGTCTTTCTCTTCTTCCATCAGTCACATGTTGGCCTACCCAGTCACTCAATCCTTGTGGCAGTTCCCTTTTAGACTCTGGGCTTTTCAGAGTTAATCCTTGGGCATTATACCACAAGAATCCCAATTCCAGAGCAAATTGAGGCACATGAATCAGACTGGATTTGAGGCTCAAGCTGAAAAAAGGGTAACTAAAGTATGGAGCTTGGGGAACAAGAATATGCAAAAGTAACAAGATGTAATGCATCAAAGTAACATAAAGGTATTTAATAAAACACAGGATGAATGAAGCAAGACCAAGGAGAGAGAACCTCCTAAATCTTTGCATTGCAGCTGAATTTGCCTTTCTGTCTTAATTCCTCTAAATACAAGATCTCCTTGAAAATAAGAATTGTCTTGCTTTTTTATTTGTAACTGGTGGTCAATACAATGATTGGCTCATAGTACATGCATAATACATGCATTTTTATTCATTCATGCTATAATTTATTTATGCATGCAAACAAGCCAAAAAATCACACATTTCACAAAATTACACATATAAAATCTAATTAATCAAATTCATTTTAAGAATTTTTTAAGATAAAACCCTGTCCAACTTCACTTCTTGATAAAAATAAGCTTAAAAATTAGGTGAAGGAAATGCTCTCTATTTTATTTAATCATGTCAATAGCATCAGATATCTCAGAAAACATCAGAATAGCATGCTTTCTTCCAGGTTTCTTAGTCTCAATATGGATAAAAGCCTAGATTTCAATGACACAGTATATTTAACTGATACTTGTCACAGTGACATCTGTTGATCTCAATGTGACAAGAATTATTAGACTTGACTCTTCAGGGAAAAAAAATGAACAATCTGAAAGGAAGTTAAAATGGTGATCCTAGATGCTTTGAAAAGGTTTCACACACAAACAAAAAGAAATTGCATTGCTGACAACTGATGCTCTTCTTGTGTGCTTGGTAAGAAAAATGGGCCAGTAGCTTCACTGAAGCCAGCAGCAAAAGCAGATGAGAATGGAGATCATGAGTCAAAATTATTGGTGGGATTTTGATCTTTATATTTCTTTAGGTTACCCATAGTTGCAATAATTATGTGAAATAACATTTATAAAACATTTTGCAAATCTAAAAGCCTTGTGTAAATGCTTTGATGATGATGGTGATGGTGATAATAATGATGATAATGTTAAGAATTAGATTAGGAACCAGAAACCTCAGCTTTTTTATGTATGTTATGTGTGAAAAGTTTGATACTTTTTTCAGGGATCTGATCTAGCAACCTAGAGAAAACTGGCTTTTGCATGGGCATATGCTTACCTATTTAGGGTGTTTTAAAACCATTTTTCATGTCTGAGTCTAGTAACTCATCTATGTTTGATCTTTGCCAATTTAGGAGAATTTTACCCAGTTGCATTTCTGAATGGTATTATATAATATGCAAATAAATTAACAATGAAGATATGGAGCAAGTAAAAGATTTAATCTCCATGACTGTCAAAATGTTTTTTTTTTTTTTTGTCAAACTATACTAATTACACATCTTCAGCATTTCAAGAATGTAAAAAATTATTCAATAAAACTCCAATATTCAGATCCCTGCTCCTTTGAGACAAAAACCTCATTATAAGGTATTTAAGGACCTGAGCAACAGTTATAATATTAGATTCAATCTCTTTGAAAATAACTTGCTAATGGCAAGTATAGCTATTTTCATGGAGATTCCTGAAAGTGAATTATAACTCAGACACATAAATTACTTGATAAAGTCTGAAATTAATTGTCTTTAGTGAATTTGCATTACCATATTATAATGGTAAAAATATCTAGAAGGCAGTAAAACCACATTCCCTAAATCTTTACATTCTTTACAACATATAAGTAAGAAAGGAAACAAGCATTTATGAGGCTCCTATTATTTGTCAGGCACTGTATTAAGTGTTTTGAAAATATTATCTCATTTGATATTCCCAATATCCTTGGGAAGTAATTCTCTTATTAGCACCATTTTACAACTGAGGAAACAGATTGACAGGAAAAATATTATCTCATTTGATATTCCCAATATCCTTGGGAAGTAATTCTCTTATTAGCACCATTTTACAACTGAGGAAAACAGATTGACAGAAGAGGTTAAGTGCCTTGTCCAGGGCCACACAGCTAGTAAATAACTGGGACTATATGTTTAACTCAATCATCTTATCTCCAAATCTCTATTCATCTTCCGATTAGCTACCTCTAAGCTCTTTAGGGACTGGGGTTTTTTTTTTTTAAACTTTGTTTTTCTTTAGTTTTTAAAGACTGAAAGTATCAGATAACATCATCATCTTTCTCTTCAGCTCCCACAAGGAGACTTTCAAAAGTCCATTTCAGGTAGAGAATACAACTTTATAGAGCTTGAGTCCCACTGGAAGAACCATATATCAAATAGACAGCAAGTAATTAAGTTTATTCAATAAATTACTAAATACTCAAGTGGATATGTGATGTTTTAAATATGGCTTAAAGATTGTGAGCCTATCCTATGGCCCTCTTGTCATTTCTTTCTTTCTTTCTTTCTTTCTTTCTTTCTTTCTTTCTTTCTTTCTTTCTTTCTTTCTTTCTTTCTTTCTTTCTTTCTTTCTTTTCTTTTTTCTTTCTTCTTCCTTCCTTCTTCCTTCCTTCCTTCCTTCCTTCCTTCCTTCCTTCCTTTCCTTCCTTCCTTTCCTTCCTTCCTTTCTTTTCTTTTTTCTTTCTTTCTTCCTTCCTTCCTTCCTTCCTTTCCTTCGTTCCTTTCCTTCTCTTCTCTTTTCTTCCTTCCTTCCTTCCTTCCTTCCTTCCTTCCTTCCTTCCTTCCTTCCTTTCCTTCCTTCCTTTCCTTCTCTTCTCTTTTCTTCCTTCCTTCCTTCCTTCCTTCCTTCCTTCCTTCCTTCCTTCCTTCCTTCCTTCATTTCTTTTCTTTCTTCCTTCCTTCCTTCCTTCCTTCCTTCCTTCCCTTCTTTCCTTCCTTCCCTTCTCTTTTCTTCCTTCCTTCCTTCCTTCCTTCCTTCCTTCCTTCCTTCCTTCCTTCCTTCCTTCCTTCCTTTCTTTCTTTCTTTCTTCCTTCCTTCTTCTTCCTTCCTTCCTTCCTTCCTTCCTTCCTTCCTTCCTTCCTTCCTTCCTTCCTTCCTTCCTTCCTTCCTTCCTTCCTTCCTTCCTGATATTTCACTATAGGAATTCATTTCATGTTCCAGGGAATATCCTCAATTTTTCTTGAGAATATGAGATTAGGAGGAGTGAGGCAGAGCCAAGTTCACAGAGTAGAAAGGTCTTTATCTGAGCTCTTCCTGGTGTTCCTCAGATCAACACCAAATCAAGTCTTTGAACTAGTTTTGGAGTGGCAGAACCCACAAATATTTGAAGTGTAATAAATTTTCAGCAGAAGATATTTTGGAAGAACTTCAGAAAAGGTCTGTTTCAACTGGGTATGAGGAGAGGTGGCCAAGCAAAAGTGTAGTGCAGGGACCCAGGGTGGTGGGATGTCCCAGGGAATCTAATGGTAAACTCTTGGAGAAATCAAGATCAGCACTCTTCATCTGATCTTGCTTATTTATTTTCTGGTGATCACATTGTAGAGGATCTTAACTAGGGATCCATGAATTTATTTTTAAAAAATTTGCTATTTAAATATGATGTCTTTTCTTTGTAATCATCTCTATTTTATGCTCTTAATTTAAAAGATATTTATTATTTTCAAAAAAGGATCTATTGGCTTAAGCAAAGTGACAAAGAGATCAATGATACCCAAAAGATTTTATTCGAGTTTGACTCTTTATGATCCCATTTGGGTTTTCCATTACTATTTTATTTTTCCCCAGTTACATGTAAAACATTTTTTAGAAGTCTCAATATTTATTAAGCACCTTTAATATGAAAGGCACAGTTCTCAGTAATGATTGACAGAGACAAACATTCTGCCTTAGAGAGAGTGTAAACTCTAATGTGGGTTTATGTAGTACAAAAGACAATGTAAAATAAATAAGCAATGACTTCCATTCCTTATGTAAATTTCGGGTTTTCTCCCTTCCTCCCTTCCCATCCCTGATCATTGGGAAAGCACATGTGAAGTCATACAAAACATCCCATTTAGATTTTCTTGGCAAAGATACTAAAGTGATTTGTCATTTCCTTGTCCATCTAATTTTACAGATGCAGAAACTTAGACAAACAAAGTTAAGCGACTTATGCAATGTCACACAGCTAGTGAGTGTCTGAGTCAAATTGAATTCAGGAAGACAAGTCTTCCTGATTCTAGGTCTGACATTCTATCATATCACTTAGCTGCTCTTAAAAAATAAGTGAGAACTGTTATAGAATAAATCCTTCTAGTAGACAGATTCAGGTTTGCAGCAGCCAAGTGGCAGATATATTGGCCAGAGTTAGTGCTTTGTTTTGGGAAATACTCTGATAGAAACATTAGAGAAAGCAAATGGCCATTCTTCCCTCTCTCCCTATGTCTGGCTAAGTGGTCTCATGTTAAAAAATACACATATAAAATATATTTACATACAAAATATACCAGTTATGCTGGTCAGTTATTAATTTATAATTTGATTTAAGATATTTAAGTAAAGTCTAGGTGAGTGACATTCAGAATGGGTCTCCAATTACAAATACCCCAATGGTAGTAAATAACAAAAGGCAAAAATGTCTTCTTCGGTTTGTCATTTGATAAAACCCAGGAGACTACATGCAGGATGGTTGTCCAGAGCTGAAGTGGAGTGTGTACTTCCAGTGAAATTTCAGGGATTTGGGTATATTTATATATGTAGTTTTCAGACAAAAGCTTGATGTAGCAACTGCCATTTTGCTGAAAGTGCCTTGTGCTCAATGAATAGGAGTTCTTTAAAGATCACTTAATAAGGAACCAGGAAAGCATATTCTAACTGGGCCATGGACTAGACATGGCAATTGGAATTATAGACTATCAACAATCTTGTGGAATAGTTTGAGCAGCCAGTTCTAATTAGAGCTGGTTTTAGTAGGCTGACCAGCACTGAGTGACAAAACCAAGGCTTGGAAGAGTGAAGCTATCAGTTCCTCTGGCTAACATGTGAGTGAGGGAACAAACTATTAAGAAACTAGTATGTGTTAAAGAACTGTCCTAAGTGCTTTACAAGCATTGTCTCAATTGATGTGAGGTAAACACTATCATTATTCCAATTTTACAGTTGAAAGACCTGAGGCAAATAGAGATTAAGTGATTTACTCAGTCATACAGCTATCTAGTATCTGAGGTCATATGGGAACTCAGGTTTTCCTGATTGCAGGTTCACTAGTCTATTCATTATATCATCTAGCTGCTTCACAGGGAGTACCAAAAAAATCTCAGTGCATTGTGGTGTCTTGACATGTGGGACTTCACACTAGCAAAAAGCAACAAAGGGGTTTGTCTGAACTCAGAGGATATCTCAGTTATTCATCGGCTGTTGTTCCTCTCTGTCTGCCACAGAATGTTCAAAACCTCAATTAGTCTCCCAACCTTCAGCCTCTTTCCTTGCCAAATGTTCTCACTCATGACACTGTTCCCTCACACTGGTGTCCCAATGCAGGGGATGAAATGAAATACTAGGTTATGGAAATTACCATTTGGCCCAGCCCCCACGCTTGATATAGTTTATACTTTCAGTCTCTTCCCCAGGTGCCCATAGTTTTAGTCATTCAGTATGTGATCCTGACAGTTTTATTGTGCATGGAAGTAAAATGAATCCCAAACAGGCAAAACTCACCTCCACCCATGTAGAGAAAATCATTGCTAACAATCTTTTTCCCTTTCATGCCTACTTTCCCCCTAGATCTTCTATGCAAATGGGAAAAGCTGCCAAGAACACACACCCAGAACTCATAAAAAAGAAAGTCAGAGGGGGATTTTGCCGTCCCACAGCCACTTGTCATGAACATGTCAGAGGCAATCTCATTTACAGTAGGTGCTTTAAGAAATCTTCCCTCTGAGCCTTTCAGGGCTTAGGCAATTCTCAGAGCTGTAGCACTATATAATTCTATTCTATCTGCAGGAATGCTCATGCATCAGTACTTTAAGATTATTGATAAAATTTTGTATTCTCAATTTATAGGTAAAACAGAATTCCACAATTTCCCAATTAGAAGACATCTGAACAGGAGGAATTGCTTATGTAATATTCCTAGTAAGTGTTCAATTTTGACAGATTGAAGTGTTCAATTTTGATTGTCATGCTTATATAGATTCAGAATGTTCCATAAAATTTATAGCCATAGTAAATTTTCTTTCTTCTCTCATCTCCTCCCTCTCCTCTTCTCCCCTTCCCTTCTTCCCTTCTTCTCCTCCTCCTTTTCCTTCTCCTCCTCTTCCTCCTCCTCCTCCTTTTCTTTCTCCTCTTCCTTTTCCTCCTCCTCTTCTTCCTTCTCTTTTTCCTACTTCTCTTCCTCTTTCTTCTCCTCCTCCTCCTCTTTCTCCTCCTCCTCCTCCTCCTCCTTCTTTCCTCCTTCTTTCTCTTCCTCTCTGTGTATCTTTCTCTCTGTGTTTTTGAAATGGTCTTTATTTGAGTGGCCTTGAACCAATACTAATACTAGCTAGCTTTTATTCATATTTATATTGCAAAAGTTTGCACTAAAACTTTGGGAATTTTTTTTTATATTTTTAAAGTTTTGTGAAGCTCTTTAAAATAAAAATCTCATTTGATTCTCACAATAACCCTTTGAGGTAGATGCGGTTATCATTCTCATTTTACAGGTAAGGAAATTAAGACTAAGAAAAACTAACTTATTTGTCTAATGCCTTGTAGCTAGCGTTTAAACAAGGTAGCATTTGAGCACTTCTTCCTGATTCAAAGTCCAAGAATATATCCATCCTCCATAAGCTCTTACTTACAACTGCTTAAAATGGTTTCTAGATGGAAATAGGGAAGTAAGCCCCTCTGCCTAAAAAAATCCCTACCAAAGGCAATGTCATTAATAGTAGCTACTTAATAAATATTTCTTCCTACCAGATGATTATAGATTGTCTCTATGATATCAAAATATCTGACTAATTTAGCTAAAATTTGAATACGAATAAAAATATGAAATACAAAAATGGAAATTACCTGATAGTCAATCTAGATTTGGGAAGAATATAGTTTTAAAACCCTAACAAATTTTAGCTTCAAATTTATTTTTTATTTTCAAAAAGAAAATTCTAGCAGCTTTCTAGATCACACTATAGTAGATCTAGGTTTAAGGGACTTTAGGCTCAACTATTTAAACTGTGGTTTATGATCTAATACAAGGTCTCATAACTGAATGTGAGGGTTGCAATATTATGATTTATTATCAGTAAATGTTAGATTTGTATACTAAATACTTGAGTGATGTCAAAACTTCTCAAGCAAAAATCTGTCTCTTTCTCTTTCTTATTTTATTTTATTTTTGACTGAACATGTATGAAATTTATTCGATGGAATAATGCAATCCACATTTTTGGATCCCCTACAAAAGGATCTGAAAAGAACTAAGTGAAAACACGGGGAGAGAGAGGTAGGCCACTTACTGGGCAGTAATCTAGTTTTTTTGTTTTCTTTTTAATATTTTTTAAAAGTTGCTGTTAACAAGTATTAAGTAAGTACTTCCATAGATGCAGTAGAACAGAAAAAGTAGTTTGCACATGAAACTATGAATCTATGTTATGTTGAATTTGCCTTTGTTTTTTAAAATATACCAAATTCAGTTTAATTTTTAAAGCTATTTTCCTACTTGAGGATTTCTTCTGAACTTTCTTCAATTCTCTTCTAGAAATTTAAAAATACTTTAAAGATCCCTTTTTTTTTTTTTTTTGGAAACTTTTAAGTTTAAGTTAGGACTTTTAACTCAAAGCTCATTGTTCTATTATTTTGTCAGAGCTTGTGTACTCCTGGCTTACTCTTCTAGAATCCAAAGACAACTCCCATATAGGTTAAGACATCTATATATGAAGCTGAGCAGACAAACAGGCAGGGAGACAGACAAACAGACAGAGAAATGATAGATAATTAGAACATTTAATAAAAGGTGGAGCTGAGTTATTAAAAAAGATAATGAAAGAAACAACAAATGAATGATAGAGAACTTGTATCACATTGCAGCATAAAGAAAGTACTGGCTTTGGAGTCAAAGATTGTCACATCAAACCTCATCTCTGATATTTTTGTTTTGGTCATCCTTCATTTCCAAAGACCTATGACACCCCATTTTTGGAATCAGGGTGTCATGTGTTCGGCAAGTTCTGAAAATACTACCACATATTGGGAACAAATGGTCTGTTTAGAACATTTATGATGGCAGTAGCTTTGGTTTTGCATAGGTCACTTTTTATAATTCTGTTTTGCTCATAAAGTATAACACCTTATTTGATGTGGGTACATCATGATGGTTGGTTTGATGGCAGCATTTCCCACATCTCATAGTCAATATTAAGATTCTTCAGAATTCTTTTATAATATCCTGATATAGCTTCTTTTGATCACTTTTATGAACACCTATCTTGCATGAATTTTCCATAAAATAATCTTTTATTAGATAAGTGAATGTTTAGAATTTGGGCTATGTGATCATCCCATTCGAAGTTATTATTCTCTCTGCATCAGAGCTTCAATCCTAGAAAGGAACTCAGTGCTTGGTATCTTATCTTGCCAGGGAATCTTCAAGACCTTCCTGAGATAAATCAAATAGTTCAATTTCCTGGCATGGCATTGATAGACTGTTCAGACTTCCTAGGCATACAACAATGAAGTCAGCACTAAGTTCTACTTTAGAAGTAAGGTCTACTATAAAGCCTGATATCTCATCACTCCCACACTTTCTTTTGGAGCCTCCCAAATCCTAAACTAGCTCTGGCAATATGAATCAACCTCATAATCTATACAAACAGCCTTGGAGTGTGTACTGTCAAGGAAAGCAAACTTATCTGCAGCATTCAGAAGCATTCAGAAGCACCCAGCCTTGCTTCACTCCACTGCTAAGTAGAAAAACACACAATCATTTTCCTTCATCCAGAACACATGTGAGTAATACACTGACAATCTTCTCTAGGTGAGCTGATTTCATTGTGTTCTACAATCCTTCATGATTGACAAAGGCCTTGGTTTGATCAACAGACAAAAGTTTTGCTTCTGGCTTTTCTTCTGGAGTTGTGGGGCTCAAACACCATGTCAACTGTACAATGGTCTGATATTGACTACTTGTGGGATTATGGGACATCAGTCAATCAATAAGTTTTTGTAAGCACCTACTATGTGTCAGTCATAATATAGTTAAATATTGAGGACACAAAAAAGGAAGACAATTCTTGCCCTCAAGGAATGAATGAAGAAGACAGCAAGCAAATAATATGTCTTCTCAACCTACATTTTCTTATCTGTAAAATAAATGGGTTGGACTCAATGACCTCTCAGATCCTTTCCAGCTCTTGATCTATGAAACTGATTTCTCTTTCCTATCTACAAATAGCTAATACTTACAAACCTTTTTAGAAGTAAAACTGATCAACAAAACAAACCAGCCCTTGAGTAGAAGAGTTCTATGAACCAGGACTCATCAGATCACTATCCATTCTTTTCAGTTCTTCTGACATGATTACTCCTTTAAGCTCTTACTCTGGCTTCTCCCCAAGGTAAGTATTGGTCCCATCCTTCAAATTCAAATTTCATGGAACATTTATTAAATGCCTCCTATATGTAAGGTCCTGTGCCAGGCACTCAGGATATAAAAGGGAAACATAAATTCCTATCTTCGACATCCCTCAGGAGTCAAACACATGACTAACAAAATGCTCCTCATGTGTGGCCAAACCAAATAAAAAATAGAAAGAGGAAATATTTAACAAAATAAGTGAAAATACAATAAAATGTAAGTAATATCATATTTTAAAACTAAGTAAATATGCTGCCTGCAGGGATTCTTGTCTCCCGGGTTAGTGATGTTCTTTCTATATGAATTTGATACCACCATTCTTGATTATAATATAATAGATGGTTGTAACATCAATATAGAAAAAAAATTGTGAATGAGATAAGACTAAGGAAAGATTCAGATAGAGGATCCTTAAGAAAATCTGAGGAGGAAGAGACCTTTTTAAGTCTATAGAATGAAAGGAAGGATTCTTGCATGATGATTTCCCCAGGTAGATAAGAATCTTCAATGCCATTCTGAACCATTTGTATTTTGGTATATTTTGATATTTTGTATAGGGAGCTACAGAAGGTTTTAGAACAAGGGTATGACATGATCATATTCAATTCTGAATCTAAAATGGTTAATTTTATTGTTTCTCTATCAAGCTCTTTTTATTTTCTAAGAAAAAAGGATAAAATAAAGAATACATCAGTACAATTGCCCTGTTGAGAAGGGTAGAAGAGACAACAGTGGGGTGAAGAATATTATCAAGAGAACAGGAAAAGCAAAATCTTATTTTCTAAAATATCCATGCAATTTATCACTAAATATAAGAAATCTAATCGAATACAATTCCCTATCTGAGTAACATGATAATCCCTAAAAAATGATTGTATGAATGCTTCATGCCTCTAGAGATATTTTTCATTCTTCTCCTTTCTCAATATCTAATTTCAATAACTGGCTTTTCCTGCCCCCTCCCCCCCATTCAACATGCACACCCTTTCCAAACCACATCTTTAATAACAAACCATTAAAGACAAACAACATTTTCTCCCTTGAAAGCCAAAGAAATTCTCTCTTTTTAATTAAATTCCAGAATTGTAGATCCCTCCAATATGTCTAGACAGCCACTGGAATTTGATCAAAATACTTTTCCACATAATTGCATTAGGAGAGTGTAAGGGCAGTTGGAATTACAATACTTAATTGTGTGTAATTTTTTTTTTTTTTTTTTTAGGAAATAGAACTTTTTAGGGAGAAAGTTTTGTTCCAAATCTCAAAATGCATGAAATTCATCTTACATATGTTGTATTGTTTTTTAACCCCAGAGAGCTTCATAAAATACCATTATGCTTGTATTTAAATAAAATTAAATCATACTAAAAATATATCACTAAATGCCATGTTATCATAGTTAAAAACTGAGTGGAGAAATGACATTTCAGGAAGTATGAATAAGAATATGGAAATCATTTGAACTAATTCTCATTTGAACCATCATCTACCTTCTGTGGTTCTCTCAGATGGTATATCCTGAGCATTAGGAAAAAACCATAGAAGAATATTATGTCTGAAAAAGAGGCAAAGTGTGAAATTTCATAACTTCAGAAAAATCTAATTATATTATAATGATAAAAATACAGATACACCATAGCAAATTGTTTTTAATTCAAAATTCAAAGAATGATATGGAGGAGTTCAGAATAATTTATCAACAGAGATGCAAGAAAGGCACAAAGCTTTCAGAGCTCCTGTAGACTTAGCTATATGATCACTTCACAGGTGTAGAGATTATTTGACCATTAAGTCACCTCATCCTTTGCTGTGAGGACTTCTCAGCACTTTTCAGGGATTCTCATCCACCTTTGATGTCCATCTTACCTGTGATTCCAAGAAGCTGTAGCTTACACAGTGGCCATAGTCCAATAAAACTGTCTCAAAAGACGGGCTAAACTGGGTTGAAGGTAACTGACAGATCTCAAATCTGTTGATGAGTTAGGGGAAGCTTTACCCAAGCACATGAAGATTTTTTCCAGTGGAATGAAAGCAATTTTTTTTCCAAAGGGCAGGAAAGCAGCTGAAGCAGGTGCTGTGGAACGCTTAGAGACTCAGATACTGAAGATGCTAAAGTCATTCACTTCACTATAGGCCATCACAATCATCTTAACTTTTATCTTGCCACTGGACTTTGAAGACTCTGGAAGAGACAGTGAAGATAATGAATGACTTTGTGTAGCTCTACCTCATTTAAATGAAATTCACCCATAAATCAAGAAATCACCCATGATGTCACTGCTCCTCTTGAAAACAAAGGATAAACAACAATATTCCAACTTAAAATTTTGTGATTATTTTGTTTATTAGCCAACGGGAAGAAGGAAAGGAAAGGAAGTAAGCATTTATATAGCACCTACTATATACCAAGCACTGTGCTTTAAAAAATATTTCATTTGAATATTGGTTCTGCTCCTAGTTTATTACTTAACTGTTATGATCTTAACCCTTAGTCCATTAGCTTCCCTGTGCCTCAATTTCCTCATTTATCAAATTATATTTTATTTTGTTTTTATCACTCAGATTCTAGCAGATCATAGATGTTTAATGTATGCTTTTTTGATTGATTTGATATGTTATCGCAAGTAAAACACATGCAACTCTTCAAAAGTCAATCAATAAACATTTATTTAATGCCTACTTTGTGCTAGGTATTGTGTTAAGAGCTGGGAAAACAAAAAGAAGGAAAGAAAAATACTCTCTGGTCTCAGAGGGCAAAAATTTACAAGTTATATATAGCATGAATAGGAAATTAAAAGAGAAAGATCAGTAGAACTAAAAGGGGTTGGGAGAAGGTTGACTGTGTAAGGTAGCATTTTAATTGAGACTTGAAAGAAGATGGGAAGCCAGAAGGTAAGGATGAGGAAGAAGTACATTGTAGGCCAGAGGGATAATCAAAGAAAATACCCATACTCAAGAGATGGAAACAAATGATAAATTACAGAACAATGAAAGATGTTGTTGAACTAAAAGAAACTATAAGGAAATACCAATATATAAATCCATTTGAAATAGCATGATAAATTGAGACACTAATAGAAGACAATGTACAGATATCGATACTTTTTACTATTGACTAATAAATACAACCATATAAATACTAACCAAGGAATAGAATGGGATGGTATTTTGAAACTGTCTTCTGACAGAAGGGCTTTCTGTGAAGATAGAATCCCCGTATTTATCCTTGCTTTCTAAAACTGAGTTCACAGTGTCATCCTCCCACACCATAGGTGCAGTTGTTAATAGGTAATATCCTTTTCTGAGTACCAAGTTTATGTCTAAGGAAAGGCTAATGGGCCAGCCAGAAACAAAAGGAAAAACAAACCCTAATGAGTTTGGATGCTAAGAATAATTTGTAAAGCAATGGAAGTCAGTTCAATGCAAAGCTTTCTTGCAAGCAAAGGAGAAAAGAAGAAACGGGAGAAAGGATAAGGAGATCCAACATAAAATTCAGGTATGCATACTAACAGAATATGCTCATGCTAGAGAGGAGAGTGTACTCCAAAGTACCCTTATAAGAATGGGGATCTTATACTTTGATTTCAAATGACTTCTTGAGAGCTGTCCGAGTTGTGGATCATGGGTTAAGGCAAGATAATTATTTTGGCTCTTTGTTATCAGAGAGAAAAATGAGCTAATGGTAGATAAATTATTATTTGGGGACACAGCTGTACCAATCTTCAAGAAATGTTGCTGTCAGTATTTTCCCATGATCACATTCTATAAGTTCACAGCTTCCCTTGAGGGGATACAATCATGTTGATCTCAAAATCGTCAAGCCTAATCTTACAACAATAGTTTCCTTGCATAGATGCTTTAAGTTATAGCCACTCTTAAAAGGAAACTGTAATGGTTGTCTTAAGACCATCTAATCTAACCTCATAAGAGATGAGCTCACCAATTTAATAACATATGCAGATTAATGTAATTATTATGAATGACAAAGGGAAATGAGTGTTTCAGATTTAGGCTCATAAGGCTATATGCTTCAGACGTTCTTTACCAACATTTCCTGAACATTTCCTGTAGAGGATGGCAAAATAGAAGAGAGGAGATGAAGGAAAAATAGAAGAGAGGAGAAAAGAGGAGAAAGAGGGAGGAAAAGAGAAGAAGGGAGGATAGAGAAAAGAAAGACATGGAGAAAAGTAGAAGAGAAGGAGGAAAACAGGAAAAAGAAAGGGAGAGTGAGAAAGAGGGACATAAGAGAGATAGTCAAAGAGACAGAGATTGCAAAATCATTTCTGTGCTATATATAATAAGGAATTACGAATTCTTTACTAAAGAATTTTCACAACTACTTTGGAAGATTCAGTGGGGCAGCTAAGTGGCACAGTGGATAGAATTCTGGGTCTGGAGTTAGGAAGACTCATTTTCCTACATTCCAATCTGGTCTCAGATACTGACTGGCTGAATGACCCCAAGCAAGTCACTTAACTGCCTCAATTTCCTCATCTGTAAAATGAGCTGGAGAAGCAAATGACAAACCACTCCGGTATCTTTGAGAAGAAAATTCCCAATGGGGATATGATTAAAAAATGCTGAAGGAATATTCAAACCTTTATTATGAGGAAAACATTGCTTACACTTGAAGATACTATTCAAAGCTGTGCTTGAGTGGACTGGTCCTTAATTTGCAAGAATATAAATGTGTCTCCTGATCTTTCTTAGTTGAATGACACCTTTGTTCTTTTCACTTTTTATAGCTCAAGTTTCCCTTTAACCACTATAGAAATTTCAGCAATGTGGATCCTTGTAAAAGAATTTAGACATGATCTGTCATCCAACACACACGAGGTAGACTATTTTTCTCAAATTCCCAGTTGTTAAGTGAGCAGAGTCATAATCAAGGCAAGGAAATGAGGGTTTTGCTCCATGGCATGTAAACTTAGCAAAAAATGTCAAATAAATATTTTAAAATATGCAGAGGGCAGTAGACAAAGACAAAGCTGTCACCTGCTAAGTTCCAAGGTACCTAATTATCATTGCTAAATAGATACTCTACACTGCTGGAGGACTACAAATGCTATCAATGTAAATGTAATATATCCCAAAAGTACATGACTTTAAAAATCATTATTTTATATCTTTTTTGTTCCTGAAACTTACGTGACATGGAACAAAACCCTGATTGCCTTGCCTTCATTACAGCCCAGATCATTATAAATTAATCACAAAATGAAAAATCTTGCATTTGAGAGAATCACATACACGTATATGTAAACTTGTCATTCTTCTAGATACTTTGAGCTCTATTTCTGCATCAAATTAAAATTTTTAAATGCAAATTCCCAGAACGAATTATCTCTGACTCTTCCAACCCCTACTTAGGTAATAATTTTTGGTCAGTACTTAAGTTTTACCATAATGGTATAGGTATAATGTGAAAAGAGGAAGACCTCTGAACCTAAGACAATTCTCTAAAACTAAGAATTTACTAAATTATAGATATGTTGCAACCTGTCTTGGTGGAGGTAGCTCCCATCCTGACAAAATTGCAAATTCCTCTTATGTTGATTTAGCCTTTATAGAGGATTTATTAAAAAAAAATTACACATCAAAAGAGTTTTATATAAAGCTCTTCTATAAAACTTTAGTAAAGATGTCACCATTGTCATCCAGCATCCCTTTTATAAAAACAAGCTTTGAATCCAGTTCCAATAAAAAAGATAAATTCATTTGCTTTTCTTCTCAGATCACAAAATGTTTCACAAATGGTACCTTTGGATTTCTCAGCAAATTTAGGAGATAGATAGACTAGGCTTATTATCATTTTACAGATAAAGATCCTGAGAGAATTATCCATGTTCATATAGCTATTAAGGGATAGAGTTTAAAGTGGAAAACTTGGAATCTTTAACTCCCTCCATTGCTGCCTCATGGTGTGATCCAATGGTTTCCTCCTTCTGACTTACCTAGATGTTTAGGAAATTTAGAACAAGATTCACAATTCACTTAGAATTGGGTAAACTGGTTATGTTTAATTTTTTAAATCCTCTTATTTTGAAGAAACTTCAAAACTTAAAAAAAAATAAAGATATAAATAGTACACACATACTTCCTTCTCCAATGATCCCTATTTTCTTCAAGGTCATCCCTAGCTACGTGGTGCTTTAGATTGATAACTTTAGAATCAATTTAGGCAGTTTCAGATTGATAACTTTAGAATCAGCTCAGACAGTAGTTAAAACATTTGATTTAGGGACAGTAAGATCTGAATTCAAATTTTGCCTCTAACATTTAACATTTCTGTGACTCTGGGCAAATCATTTACCTTCTCTCAGATTTGGTTTCTTTATCTGTAAAAGTGAAGATAATAACAGTAATAGTACTTAACTCAAAGCATTTTTGTGACAATCAAATGAAGTATCTTGTAAATGACGGCTTTGAAAATCTTAGTCATATAACTGCTAGCTAATCTCCTTTATTATTCACTTATGATAATAATAAATAACTTTTATATTTTATCTTGAGGTTTATAAAGTACTTTACAGGTATCTCATTTGACTCATGTAACAACCTGGGAAGTAGGTGCCATTATTACCCCAATTTTGCAGAAAACTGCTGAAAGGCTCACACAGCTAGGTGGTCTTTGAAAAAAGGATTCAAACTTGCTGAATCTCCCATATAGAATAATTAGCAATTCTTTGTTGAGTCTACATGCATATTATCTCTTTCATTGTTCCCTTCTCTTCACAGCTTCAGTTTGTTCACTAATTAACAATTTATCTTTGTGTTACCCAAAAAATTAAATAAAACTAAAAACATTATACCTGTAGGGAATTCCTTCACTGGGTTTTCTGAGGAGGACAAAATGAGTTAAATATAAGTCTTACCTGACTTCTCTACCTCTCCCTCCCCAAGCTGGCGCTTTTTGTTTTCTTTTTCATTATCCTGCTATCTCTTGGTGCCAAAAAAAAGAGGGGGGGGGACAGGAAATGTGAAAGCAAATTTCCTACAAGGCATTGTGTAAGATTGTTTCAATTTTCAGAGGCAATGGAATGGCTAAAAATAAATATTGTGCCATACTTGATAGCAATAGCGGGGACACTAAAATGTTTCCAGAAGAGGCAATAACCGACATACTCTGGATATGTGCAGTAAAAGGCTCAGAAATATCACTTAACCACGGATCCTTCTCTTTTCATTCCCAATCTGTGACATATATGGTTATCATTTTATCTAGCCAGCAGCTAAGCAGACACCAGTTGAGACTGTGAAGAGAGAGAATGACAATTGTTACAATTACACCTAGTAAATGGTAGGTGAATGTTGGGAGTTGAGATAGAGACTGCCATGCATCTTTTACAATTTAGACCACATGCTTGAGGGGTAATCCCCTAATGATTTGATAGGTCTCTGGATGTGCCTGGGAAACACCATAGGAAAATGAGTTGGTAGAGTGAGGGAGGTAAAATTTCAGACCTCACTAGGAGACACAAGTTATCTTCCATTTGGGAGTATTAAAACTGACATAGCTCATTTCATTTCTCCTGTTTCAAAGAATACATTTAAGTCACATTTAAATGAGTAATCCTTTCAGTTCATGAGAAATTGGGAATGAGGACATAAACCAAGATAGTTATGAATTATAATGGGATTAAACCAAACCCTTGGATTAAAAAACAGAAGAAGCAAAACAAAACACCTACTGGACAAAAATTTTTAAAAAGTAATTCTATTGAATTGAGGTTGAAATATATTTAGTTGACAAAATGCTAATTGCTTCATACAAAAATCTAGGAACTGCTCATTCAACATATTGTGTAAATAAACTGGGGCAACTGAAGCTTGGAGTGACACCTAGTGGCTTATATAGAGATTTATTTCTAAGTGCCTGACTTAAACCCACTGTAGAAACAGATGATGGTCCAGGCTTTGCAAAGGTAACATGTTTTATGTATCACACACATTGAAAACTTCTAAGTGCTATGTATAAGTTAGCTGTTATTCATTCACGTCCTTCCCAATTTTTGCTTAAGAGTTATTCTGATTCATTTGCTTCTAGAAAGGAAATATAAGTTGATTCCCCAATGGCTCTACTACTGCCTGTGACTTCTCAGACTAAAGTACCACTCCACTATATATGTCATCACTCTTTCTGTAAGAATGTTAAGTTTCTTGAGCCTATTGACTGTTTTATTTTTGCATTTGTTTTCCTAGACAATGAATCCAATCTCTTTTCTTATCTATAACTCTTTTCCTCTCCACCCCCCAAGATAATCTATCACTCTCTTGTTCAAAAAAATTTCAATGATTCCCTATGACTTTAGGATATAGCACACACAGACATAGAAACATTTAAGGCCGTGAATCATCAAATGAGATGATATCTGTAAATTAATAAACCTTAAAATAAAATATAAATATTAGCTATTATTATAAATGAGGGAAGAACTTAGGGTTTTAGTTACCATTTATATAAGATTCTAAAATTTTCAAAGTCATTCACATAATACTTCATTTGATAGTCACAAAAACCTTGTGAATAAGTCCTATTTTTTATTATTATCTTCACTTTTACAGATGAGAAAAACCTAACTCTAAGCTATTCTTTCAGTCTTAGTTCATATTCTTTTTCATATACTATATGTTCAAACCAAAATGAATTGCTAAATATTTCTGGAGCTTGACATATCACATCCTATTTATGTATTTATATAAGCTATCCACAATGCCTAGAATGCACTTCCTCTTCCTTCCTGCCTCAGAATTCTTGTCTTTGTTCAAATTGAACCTCAATTGTCACCTATTCCCTGAAGCTCTCCCTCAATTTTTTTTTCATTATTAACGTTCTCCCCTCCTTGAGTTACCTTGTATTTTACTATATGTATATGTGTGAATAAGTATATATATATAGTAATAATTTTAAACACACACATATATAAAATTGTTGTTTGTCCTTCGTTTTTGAAGAGAATCAATGACATCACTGGATAATGTCTTAACTTGCACATGATTTGGATTTAAGTGAGGCAGTGTTGCTTAAAGTCATCAGCTTCACTCTCTGTTCCTGAGTCTTCAAAGTCTAGTGACAAAAGTCAAAATGACTGGTGAAGGTCTGGGATTGATGGATGACCTTGGCATCTGACTAAGCTCTAAGCATTTCACAGCACTTGCTTCAGCTGCTTTCAGGTAGTTCTAACAAATTGTTGTTCCACTGGGGGAATGGCCTCACAATCTTGGAGTAAATGCCCATTAATTCACCAATGGGTTTAAGAACCATTGGTTACCACCAACCTGGTTTAGCCCAAGATATAACTACTATGCATGCTGCAACTTCTTGGAGTCCTAGGTGAGAGATGGGTAAATTAGGTTGTCTACGGAACAGGCATTTCAGAGGACACATTTGATATATTCTCTCTCTCTCTCTCTCTCTCTCTCTCTCTCTCTTTCTCTCTCTTTTTCTCTCTCTCTCTTTATATATATATATGTGTGTATATATATATAAATATAATGTATATATGTTATTTACCCAAGAGAATATAAATTCTTCAAAGACATAGATGATTTAAATTTTTACTGCGCAGTCCAGAATCTAGCACAGTGCTTTCTCTTGTAATTTTATTCATGGTGTGGAAATTGCTTTCACTCATGTAGATCAGCATCTCTATTCTGCTTTAACATGGAGTTTTTGCTTGTCCAGGATCTCATAGTCAGTATCAATAATCATAGATTTCCTGATTCCTAAGCTAAGTTTAATTTCTCTTCCTAAAATGAAGAGTAATTTGCCATCAGTCTAGGGAATTGATTTAAGGTCTTCTAATACATCAATTTCTTGAAAAGCATGAACCTCTTTCCACACTCATTCCCTGTTTTGGAGCTTCATTGGAGGAAGTACAGAAAAACAATTAGATGGTTTTCTATTTTAGCTTTAATTAAAGCAATCATAAAGAACTCTTTATGATCCCTCTTGAATAAATCAGTTTAATTCCATTAATTCCTAAAAAGTTGGGGTCATAGAAAAAGACTAAGAAAACTTGTGATGTTCAAGAATAACAATAACAAATATAATGGGATATTAAAATTGTCTAGTAAACTAGTCTTACTTCTAACATATGGATCAGTTTAAAATTCCCTAACCATCTCCATGCTGCCACATCAGTGTAAGAGACATAATCATTACACATTTATTCTCATTTTTCACACCTGATTGGGTTGCGCAATGGAAACAAATTTTCCTAATGGCCATTACAGGATCAAACTCTCAAGAAAATAAATTTTTTATTGTATCTAAGTTGTATATTATCTGTTCCTAAATTATTTAAGTCCATTTTCCATGTTATTTAAGAAAATGAAATAAAAATACAAATTTGAATATATTTAATTCTGTATTTAATGTTATTCATTATTATTTTGTCCAGAACTGTGATTTACTTAATTCTGAAAACTTCTACTATAAAAGCTCCATTCACTACATTTATTCAGCTTGGTAACCCATCCATTTCTTTTAACCTTAAAACGTACTTTGGGGCATGGAGAACTTAAATGATATGCCCATTGTCACAAAGCTACCATGCATCATAAAAGGGTTGCATGGAGGTCATTCTGGCTTTAAGAATGATATATTTTGATCACATCTTATGTCTTTTCTTTCCTGAGCTCTGATAACTTTTCAGAACACATATAACTGCAAACCTCCTTCATTCCTATGTCTTGACAAAATGGCTTAATAAGCTATTCTTCTTGAATCAGCTACACCCAGTGAAAGAACTATGGGAGATGACTATGAACCACTACCTAGAATTCCCAATCACTATTTTTGTCCGCCTGTATTTTTGATTTCCTTCACAGGCTGATTGAACACTATTTCAAAGTCCGATTCTTTTTGTACAGCAAAATAACTGTTTGGACGTCTATATTTATATTGTATTTAATTTGTACTTTAACATATTTAACATGGATTGATCAATCTGCCACCGGGGAGAGGTGGTGGGGGAACGGAAGGGAAAAATTGGAACAAAAGGTTTGGCAACTGTCAATCTTGTAAAATTACCCATGCACATAACTTGTAAATAAAAAGCTATAATAAAAAACAGTTACAACTTTAACATAAAAAAAATTCTTCTTTTTCTTTTCTCTCTCTCTCTCTCTCTCTCTTTTTTAAAAGTAAATTATTTATTTATTTTGCTGAGGCAATTGGGGTTAAGTAACTTGCCTAGCTAGGAAGTGTTAAGTGTCTGAGACCAGATTTGAACTCAGATCCTCCTGATTTAAGGGCTGGTGCACTATCCACTGCCCCACCAAGCTGCCCAGTAAATTATTTTTTACAAACTACGTATTTAGAAAAAAGGTCCTATGGAATTCCCCTCAAGTAACTCCTCACATGTAGTTTGTAGGTTTGTGTAAACCAAGGGTCAAGCACAATGAACAAAGAAAGCCTTCCTTTAAAACTCTCAATTCAAGAAGGGACCAATGAATGCTCTCCTTCTCTAATCATCTTGTATGTAATTACTTTGCATTTATTTGTTATTTTATTTCTTCATATTTATTCTATGCACACAAACACACATAAATACATATACTTATATTTCTTGTAGCATATGGGCTACTTGAGAATAGGTATTTATTTTATTCTTCACCTATTTATTCTCAGTATCTAGCCCAGGATCTGTCACATACAAGATATTTTAATAAATGGTAATTGACCCTAAGTGGCACAGTGGATAGAGTGCCAGGCCTAGAGTCAGAAAGACTTATCTTCCTTAGTTCAAATCTGGTCTCAGACACTTATTAGCTGTATGATCCTTGACAAGTCACTTAACCTTGTTTTCCTCAGTTTCTTCATCTGTAAAATGAGCTGCAGAAAGAACATTAAGAAAACCCAAACGGGGTCATGGAGAATTAGACATAGCTGAAAATGAATGAAAAACAACAAATACATTGATTGGTACAATGATTACAGTTTACAAAGAGTTTTGCACTCAATATGCCAAGCTTGAGAAGCAAGTAGTGAAAATATTAATATCTCCAATGAAATCTCAGTGTCAGGGCCAATATTCCAACCCTGACCTTCTGGGTCCAGATCCAGAGGATGTCATCTTTTATAATTTCTGTGCGGATATTTTCTGTCCATTTATTTTCAAGACTTCTGAATTTCTTATAGAAGGTAAGGAATTTTCTTGCTTCCATAGTAATAATTCAATTTATTTTCTTCCCTAGGAAATATTACTTTCTTGTTGGAGAGTCAGTAAATATTCTCTTTCTCAGGTGAATAAGGAGTCAGAAAGTCATCCAACTTTGAAACTCAAGAATCTGCTGAAAAAAATCATAGCATTTTAGAGCTCAAAAGGAACTTGAAGACCATAAAGTCCAATCTTCTCATTTTACAGATGAGGAAAGTGGGACCCACAGAGAATGCATGAATTGCCAAAGGTCACATAAAGAGCTACGGTTGAGCCAAGACTAGAACCCAGAAATCCTGGCTCCTAGTACAGCATTCTTTCTACTATACTATTATTTCACTTCTCATTCTAAGACTGCATCAAAAATTGGTGAGAGGTTCTTGGCTGGAATCTGCTTATAACTCTGTTGAATAAATCATAGGATTATAGTTATAGAATAGTAAGGAACCTTAGGTGTTATCTTGTTCAGTTGTCAGTCATATCCAAATCTCTGTGACCTCATGGACCATAACACATTAATACTGTTCATGGGGTTTACTTGGCAAAGAAACCGGAGTAAGAAATATTGGATATTTTCTCTAGTGAATTAATGTAAACACAAATTAATGACACATCCAGGACTACACAGCTAGTAAAATTCTGAGGCCAGATTTGAATTCAGGTTTTCTTTACTCTAGTCCCAGAACTCTCTTCACTGAACCATCTAGCTGTTTCAGTGTTATTTAGTGGCTCCCATATTTTACAGATGAAAAAATTAAGTCATGAAGAGCTTATAATTTAGCCAAGATCATATAGCTAGCTAATAACAGAGTCAGTTCTTGAAGTCAACTAGATTGTCTGATTTTAAATATAGAACTCTCCCCATTGACTCTTAATCTACTTTAAATAATGTTTACTGTCTCTCATTTAAGTTCAGGATTCTAGACAAGGTTCTATAAGACTATCAATTGTAGAAAAAGGGCTGATTTGCATTGGTAGAGACTGTTACTTTTTTCTGGAAATGTCCTTTGCTAATGAAATCACAGATCTAAGCTCTATCCAAATTATCCCACTAGGTTTAATGGTATAGAAGGGATAAAATCTCTCTATGCTTTCCCCATTCCCACCTTTTCCTGACCCCTCATCTCAGAAACTGTATTTAAAGATCAGAATGCATAGAATGATAAATGCATCAATGATTCAAGTTTAAAGGAAAGTTAGGAATCCTGTAGCACAATCTTTTCACTTTAGATGTAAGGAAAATAAAGTCCAGTCAAATGGAGTCACAGTCAGAATATGTACTAGCCATGGTCCAAGACCAAGCCCAGGTCTCCTGGCTTGCAGTCTGGTACAATTTATCAAATCATCTCCCTGAATCTTCTTATCAATTACATTCAACTTAGAGAAGAGAGGTCTTTTTTTTTCCTCAGTGAAATTTTAGCTTGTTATTTAGTTAATCATCACATTGGCATATGATTTGCCTCTCATCATGCAGCTTTCCCCAATTTGTCCAGTCTTCATTCTTTGGGCTAAAGTTAGGCAGAACCCCTCCTTTCCCTGGCTGCAACCCAAAAGTCTTTGGAGACAACAGAGATTATCTTGTAGCTGTGTTCCTGGGCTCCTCACAACACTAGATCTTCCCAGAGAATGTCATGAGTAACACTTAATAATCCTGTTGAAAGGATTTTGGCTCTGAATTTATAATCTGTACTTCAGGGGAAATCAGCTTTCAGCTTTGTAAACCTTTTTCAGTGTTTCCACATAGCAGCACAAAATGGATTTTTTTTGGCACAAGGGCCAGTTCCCTTGTTTCTTAGATCAGGTCATTTATTGTCTCCTTGGAAGTTTCTTCTCCAAGTGTTTCACTTTAGACATTTCTCTTTTCTTTAACTTAATTACCTTTTCAATAGAGCCTTAAGTTCCACATCTTTACTCCTAAGGGTGCCTCAATACAATTTCAAATATGAAAAGAATAATCAGATTTCTACTAACTCATCAGCAAACAATCTCCAGATAGACCACTGTGCTAGGGCACTGTGCAGCAGGGATCAATCTCTGCCCATGAGTATCTTATTTTATAAACCCTTAGGAAATTTTGAGAATGTATTACTGTGTAAGAGATGGGAAGTATGAGTTTTTAAAGAGAAATGAAGAAAACATCACCAAAAAGCAATATTCTCATTGCAAAAGCAGAAAATGAGGCTGAGATTCTATTAATACAAATAGAAGATCTTCAGAGTAAGGATCCACATTCATGGTTGCATAATCTCAATAACAAATGAAGATTTTTCAGGGTTATTATTTTTCAAAGACAGAATCAATCATTTTATGACCTGAAGCATGAACAGTTATAAGAAAAATAGGATTATGTATTACTGAGTAAATAAAGAAGTTTTGTCATTATACAACACACTACAAAAAAAAAATCAAAAACAAAAATTAGGATTTTCAGTCATCAGTATGTATAGGATTATCATGTGTTGAATTACTTTGTCCTACTGTCCTGGAAAGGACTTATTTATTGGGAGAACTTAATGCCCAAGTTGTATGAAGAAATAAGGTGTAAATATTATATGCATGATACCACAGAATCTTAGAATCCCTGAGTTGGAAAGCAGCCCAGAAGCTTCCTAGTTCTATTCATATCTAAATCAGAATTCTTTTTATATTATACTTGACAAGTGGTCATCTCGCTTTTGGGTAGAGAGCCAAAAAAAGAAAAAAAAAAAAAAAAGAAAGAAAAATAAAAGGGAAACTGAAATTCTTGTGCTTCCTGGATCCAGCAGGTAATTTAAAATCTATGTTCTTCAAGATTCTCAGGGACTACAGATGCAAGCAAAACAAAATACTGGGGAATATTCTTTATAGAGTTAAACATATATGTGTGTATATTAATATAAATGTATTCTCTTCTATGCAAAAATAATATGGATACTTGTGTATATCATATATTAATATTTATGTGATTTCTACCTATATCTTAATCTATATTGTTATCTTTATTTGCATTTCTATCTCTATCTCCATTTCCATATCAATATCCATTTCTCTAGCTGAATCTATATCTATACCCCTCTCTCTACCTTTAACTTCATCATGATATCCATCTCCAGCAATCTCTTCTTCTTTCTTTTGTTTTCGCTCTTGCTCTTGCTCATCTATCTTTTGCTACATATTTACACATCTATATATGCATATTTTAAAAAGTCCAACTTCAATGTCTATTAACTCATGGGAGGTCATGGGAATATAGAGTTAGAACTGGAAAAGATTTCAAAGTTAATATATGTATCTTGATTCCCTTATCTGTCAAATGTGAAAAGTAAGTGTAAAAAGCTAAGTGATGCCCCAGAGATTACCCAGGTCACTACCTGGGCAGATCTGAGGAATGATTCTAGATGTTCTGATTTCATATTTGATCTTTTCCATCTTTGCCACTCTTCACCATACCAACAGAACACAAACTCTTGGCACTTCTGATGATGCTGTGAACTAGTGCTTCCACCAGAAGGGATATTGCCTTACTGAGAATTTAAATCTTGGGAAAAAATCTGAAGCTCTTATAAGGCACAATTGATATTTTCAACATTATTGCTAATTAAAAACAAGTATTCTAAAAAAATATAAATTTGAAAATGAAGAGCTGGTGAAAAAGAGTTGGACTGAAATTAAGACAACTCTGAGGTACCACTACATACCTCTCAGATTGGTCAAGATGACAGAAAAAGATAATGATAAATGTAGGAGGGAATGTGGGAAAACCGGGACACTAATGCATTGTTGGTGGAATTGTGAAATTATGTAATCACTCTGGAGAACAATTTGAAACTATGCTTAAAGGGCTATAAAATTGTGCATACCCTTTGATCCAGCAATGTCTCTCCTGGGTCTGTATTCCAAAGAAATTATAAAAAAAAGGAAAAGAACCCACATGCGCAAAAATGTTTGTGGCAGTCCTTTTTGTAGTGGCAAAAAAACTGGAAACTGAATGGATGCCCATAAGTTGGGGAATGGCTGAATAAGTTATGGTATATCAATGTTATAGAATATTATTGTTCTATAAGAAATGATCTGCAGGCTAATTTCAGAAAAGCCTGGAAAGACTTACATGAATTGATACTAAATGAAGTGAGTAGAACCAAGAGAACATTGTACACAGTAACAAGATTATGTGAGGATCAACTGTGGTGGACTGGGCTCTTTTCAGTAATGAGGAGATGCAAAGCAATTCCAAAAGACTTACAAGGGAAAGAACCATTTACATTCAAAGAGAGGATTATGGAAACAGAATGTGGATCCACACAAAGTATTTTCTTCTTTTTATCGTTATGTGTTTTTTCTTAAGTCAACAAATCTTATTAAGTACTTACATTGTTCCATATACTATGCTAAATCCTAGGGATACAAAAAACAAACAAACAAACAAACAAACAAACAAACAAACAAACAAACAAAAAACAGAAGGCAAAATGAGTTCCTACCCTTAAGAAGCTCACAATCTAAAGGAGGAGTTAATACGCTAATGATTGTACAAACAAGATAGAAACAAAATAATCTGGAGATAATAACATGTAATACAGTAGTATTTCAGAGGGAATCAGGACAGGGTCATTGCAGAAGATAGGATTTTAATTAAGACTTGAAGAAAGTCGGAAACTAGGAGGTGGAAATAAAGAGGGAGAGAATTGCAGACAGGAGAAACAGCAAATGGAATTTAACAGTCAGGAGATAAACTGTCTTTTTGGAGGAAGAATCAAGCATTTCTGTGTCACTTCACTACCATATCTGAGTTGCTTTTTCTTCAGGAGAATCTCTTCCCCCTAACAATCCACTCTTCTTATTGGTGAATGACTCCAATTTGAGAAAGATTCCAAGTCAATCATCCTTAACTCCTCTCCTAACAAAAGTCCCAATTCTCCGGACTTCATTGCCTTGCTTATCTCCCCCCCACCACATTTCTCCCCCCAGTTTTTGGTTTCTTTATTATGCTGTCCTCTTTTAGAGAATAAGCTTCTTGAGGGCAGGCAAGGAGCATGGCTTTTTTTCCCCTTTGCTTATGTTTGTATTCTCAATGCTCAGCACAATATCTGACACAAAGGTATTTAATAAATACTTGTTGAATTGATTCAGCATTACAATCAGTGGAGGAGAGTAATAATGTGTATAATGACTGGAATAATAAAAGAGGGCCAGGTTATGAAGGGCTTTAAAAGCCAAAAAAGGATTTTATATTTTATTTTGGAGGTAACAAGAAGCCATTGGAATTTTTTGAATTAGGGTATGACATAATCTAATTTCAGGAATATTATTTTGATACCATCTCAGTGCCACAAGAAAGAGTTATGTATGTTTACATACACTCATATAAATATACTATATATGTATATTTATGTTTATATCTATGTCTATTTCTATATCTATCTATGATGTTATAAAAGTAGATAAGACAACTGTTTTGCATAGAGGGGATGAGAAAGTGAGGAAGACACTTCTGACAATAACAGAGCTAGGAAGAGCGGAGGATTTGTAATGAAATATGTTTGAAATAAAATTAATTAGGTTTTAGAAATATTACAGTTAAGACATCTTAAAGATATCAAATTTGAGATGTCCCATTATCAATTGGAGAAGTGAGACAGAAGGTTCAGAGAGAGATTAATACTTCTGAGAATCATCTACATAGAGATGATAATTGATGGGACATGATGACAGGTAACTTTTTTCCAATGAGAAAGGGCTTCTTTTTATATGAGACAAATGTAAAAGCAGAGATAGTGGAGGAAGGTATCTGAGTAATATAAGATAAAGAGGAGGGAATACAAAGCACTTGGTGACTGGCCCCATTTTCCCCCTCAATAAAACATGCAACAAGATTCTCAGGTGTAAGAGTTATAGAGAAAAGTCACGGGGATTTTGAGGAGGGATGAAAATATTGGGAAAAGCTGCTATTGAGGGTAGAATGGTATATTAATTAGGGAATTGTAAAAGTATATCCTAGAAAAAATGAGGGCCTGGTTGAGATTATGCAACATGCATTTGTATTAGAGCCAGTGAGTATGATTTTGTGATTTTTTGTCAAATTTGGCACATGAATAGAAATGAAGGCAGCATTGATGAAAGTAACCCAGGGCTGAGACTTGGTAGAACAAGATCTTCAAAAGCATAAAGGGAAGAGGGATTTGAGAAAAGAAGACAGTGTAGAATTCAACTGATTCATCAAAAGGGCAGGATGGAAAGAAAGAAAGCTTAACCAATGCAGGAGTAATGGCCTGTGAAAGGATGGAAGGATGATGGAATTGGTAATCATAGGAAAAAAACAGGGTTAGGAGATGCAAGACAGAAGTTGAGTTGGAATTACTATAGATATGATAAAATAAAGGAATTTTAGGGATCATGAATCTGGAAATGGAGCATGTGTGAGTGATGGCAAGATCAAGAATATGACCATTTCTGTGATATAGGTTTTTTTCTATATTTTGCTTGCATTTTTAGCTAACTTGTATGTTCTTTGAAAGTTGAATCATACATACACATATATATTTAAAATCTATTTACTGAGAGGGTTAAATATAGCAGAGCAAGTGTTTTGGTGCTGAGATTCTTTGGTTCCCATCCTGATTTCATCCAATCCTTGGCAGGCCTCCCTTTGATATAGTATTGCTCAGGCCATATTGCTCCAACCTTTAAAATAATTTCTCATTCTAGAAACTGCTGTGGCTAATTTAATTCAAATCTGATTGAAGCTTGATGAGGATGGCTGAAAAGCTATTAATAATTTCTAAAGGGCTAATTTGTATTTCAAATAATAGAGACGATAAATAATAGTTTATTTGGATGCCCACAGCTGAAAAATGTGTTAGAATATTTTGCTTAGCACTTGCTTTAGACCCTCATTTTGATTGTACTTATCTGGTAACATTTTGTATCATTCTGCTGGTGGAATGTAAACTTATTGAGGTTAGGGAAGATTCTATGTTTTCATCTTTTTTTTTTCTCTAGAACTTTGAACATAGGAGGCACTTATTAAATGAATCATATTGCATTTTCTATTGCTTTCTTCTGTTAACTAATATTTAAATATTATGTGATAGTCATCTTCATTAGTTGAATTTATTTAGTAAACTCAATTAACTAGAAATAAAGTAATTACAATAATGATTAATTCAATTGTCAACCATTTGAGTAACCACAATCTCTCTGATTTTATTCTGATACAGATTTCAATCTATCCAAGTCTGTACACTCAGTTCCTCTTGTCTATGCCCTCCTATGGTCTTCACCACAAGTTATCTATCCCATGTGCTGAAGGCCTTCTTCATTTTCCCTAACATTCCAAAGATAGCAAAGGAATCCTCTAAGTGTCTATCAGTCATGCCTTATATTTGCCAAATGACCAGCTCATTTTCTCTTTTGATTATAATTTTTTTTCTTATACCATCTTTTATGCCTATGATTTGAAGTACTTTAATGTTTATATATTATAGTTTGATATACCCACCATGTATCTTCTGTTATCTTGAGTAATGTTAATTTTCAGTTCTTAGAAGGCTGTTGAATTTTATTTTTTATTGCTATACAGCAACACTGGTTTAATATTCATTTAAAAAAGATGGACTTTTATTTCTGGGGGAAGCTTGGCGTTATTATAGGTGCTTTGCCATTTCTTTAAATTAACATAGTCTGCTCTCTTCTTCAATTATGAATCCATCATTGTCTTTTGCATTGTGTATCCAACTATATAGTTCATTTATCCAACTAAATATGGACTATATTAAAAGAACATTTTTCATCTATTTTCCCAGATGGTCAGATCAAACATTTTGAGTGGTCACCAGATCTTTTTGTAGGCTCTACAAATGTTTCAGAGTTAGATGCAATCAGCACATTATCATTTGCAAATTGGAAATCTGGAGAATCTTATCATCCACAAAGAATATTTCAACTTGAATTCTTTGCTAGATGTCTTCCATTGTAGTGGTGAACACTTTGATAAGCATAATTCTCCCTGTTTATGCCTTATCTGATATTTATGATCAGAACTTCATTGAATAATATAATCTCTGTTGTTATTTCTTTCAAGGAGTCTTAAATTATTTCAATATATTGATTGACCAAAATGAATTTTCTTTTTTTTTAAATTTAATTTAGGTTCTCTCTGTTACCTGTCAAGACAATTTTTAGTGTTCATTTTTACAAAATTTTGAGTTCCAATTTTTTTCCTTCTTTCCCCTCTTCTCTTCCTAAATGGTAGGTAATTTGATATAGGTAATACATATGCCATCATGGAAAACATATTTCCATATTTTTCTTATTTGTGAAAGAAATTGATCAAAAGAAAAAAAAAAAAACAAAGAATAAAGTAAGTGAAAACAGTGCTTTGATATTCAGAGTCCATCAGTTCTTTGAGTGGAGATAACATTTTCTTTTCATAAGTGCTTTATATTGCTTTGGATCATTATATTGCTGAAATCTGAATCATTCATAGTTTATCATCACACAATGTTGCTGACACTGTATGCAATGTTTTCCTTCTGCTGTTCACTTCACTGTGCATCATTTCATACAAATCTTTTCAGGTTTTTCTGAAATCTGCCTGTTTATCATTTCTTATTGCATGATAGTATCCCATTATATCCATATAGTATAGACTATTCAGCCATTCCCCAGTTGATGGTCACCCCCTCGATTTTCAATATTTTGCCACCACAAAAAGGGCTGCTATAAATATTTTTGCACATATAGGTTCTTTCTTCCTATGAAATGATCTCTTTGGGATATAGCTCTAGTAGTGGTATTGCTGGATCAAAGGATATGCAATCTTTGGGCATAGTTCCAAAGTGCTCTCCAGAATCCTTGAATCAGTTCACAACTCCACCAACATTGCATTTGTGTCTCAGTTTTCTCATATCCTCTCCAATCTTATAGACATTTTTGGGGGGGTCATATTAGACAATCTGATAGGTATAAAGTGATAGCTCTGAGTTGTTTTAATTTGCATTTCTCTAATCAAGATTGATTTAGAAGTTTTTAATATGCCCATAATTTTTATTTTTTTCATCTGAAATTTGCCTGTTCATATTGTTTGATTATTTATCATTTGGGGGACATAATGAGTTTTTTACACTCAAATTTTAGAAAATAGAAAAAAAAACATTCAAAGAATTTATAATTTTTTTTACTATGGACACTTTACCTATCTCACTGAGGCAGATTAAAATCCTTTGTACCTTAGGAATAGTTTGCATGAATTCTTTAAAAATCTCATTCAGCCATCAGTGTGGTGATGAGCTAGCTTCTCTGAATTTGTCTTGAGATGATAAATGTGTTATATCCATCACTGAAAGAATATAGAATCATCTCCAATGAACTATATATATATATATATATATATATATATATATATATATATATATAACTAGGATGGGATTTTTTAAAAAAGCAATAGATTCATTGGATTTACAATTAAAGAATCTTGAGTTCAAATCTTTATTTTACCATTTGCTCTTTGAATCTTTCTAGTTATCTGTTGAACTTTAGATAAAATATATAGTCTTTCTTAATTGCAGCTTCTTCATCTTTGGAAGAAGGGGGCAGGAGCTGAATTAAGTGAAAAATCCTTCATCTGAGTGCTATGAATTTAGTATTTTAAAAAATATACTTTATTCTAAACTTCTAATTCTAAAATTGGGAAATAAAAAATTTCTATAACAGTAGAATTTTTTTAAAAGATGATTAGGAAACTGCAAAAATAACTGATTTCCTTTATAATCTTAAATATTTTATCTTATGGTTTTAAAAACATTATACATTATGAAAGGATTCTCTGGAGTTTACCACATTGCCAGAGAAACATGTCACAAAACAAAAAAAAAAAAAAAAAAAGACTAAGAATCCCCAGACTACATGATCCTAAGCTTCTTTTTAGTTCTAAATTTTATAATTTTTACTTTTTCTAGCTGTGTGTCACTCTGGTACTTCTGTCTGTTAGTCTGTTTCTCTTTTCTTCTTACCATGACATATCTCCTCCTTGGGTTGTGAAAATTCTGAATAGCAATAAATTTTTAAAGATAGTAGTAAAGAGCTATAAGGCCCAAAGGACTTCACAACTTTGGAGAAGCTGTATGTCACAATGCATCCTAATATCAGAATGACATTGCCTATATTCCTTGTTATACCATCTTTGAATTGATGAATTGAAAATGACCACAGTGGATATTAAAATGCTGAAATTCATTATCTCAATATAATGTAAGTACCTTGAGGGCAGAGTCTGTCTTTATATCCCCAAGAACCTGACATAGAGCCTCCTAGTAGATATCTGATAAATTCCTGTTGAATTGAACTAAATTGAATTGAATTGAATATCTGCCCTTAGCAGTATTCACAGTGTTATTCATTATAATATCTACCATCTATTTGTCATAAACTATAATTTCTTATGGTGGTATACTTATGATTACTTGAACTCTCTGCTTTAACCTACATTGGATCAAGTGACTTAACATTTTAAGTACTTTGCAAACTTTAAAGTGCTATATACATACTAATTAGCATGCTGCTGCTGCTGAGACTATTTCTTCATTTATATTGCACCACCACAGTTGTTTTTTAAAGGAAATACCAGATAATAAACTGAATTAAGTGAGACATTTTAGCTTTGTTGAAACCCAGAAGGCTTGGCCTGTAAGTATTACCACACTGCCCCAGAGGTCAAACTATTAGCATACATTTGCAAACATATATTAATGCTATGGACAAAAAGGAAGACCAAGTTTCACCTTAAGTCCTTATCCTTTTTCCTCTGCATCATAAAAGAATCCTCCAGAGTATTCTACTTCTTTTCTGTCAAGAAAAGAAAATTGTAATGAAGAGTAATTTTGTGGCAGATGTATAGGGAATGGTAGTCTTCAGGTCAGATCCTCAGGGACATGGTTTTAAACAGGACAGTCAGTTTGCTTATTCTAATTTGTTGCAAGGACACCATTAAAATGCATAGTATTTTCAGGAGTTTAACGAAATTATAACCTGGCAGTTTTCCTAGAAATGGAGAGGGATAGTGGTATAGATATGAGATTTATTGAAGCCTGACTTTTAGCCATGAATCTATGTCTTGTCAAGTAATCCACCTTGAGGTGTGGCTGTTTGGGGAAATCCAGATTAGAACTATAGGGAAAAAAATGTACCTCTCAGGTTCCAACTACTTCTTAGAGGTCTCTGAAATCACAGGATGTTTTAGGTTCATCTCAAAGTGTCTCTCCTCTCTCTATATTTATATAGTATGATATAGATTTTTTTTTGGTCTGGGTTCTGTCCCTGCATCACTCATAGAGGAAATTTGGAAGACTTGAATTCAAATTTTGCTTCAGAAAAAAAAAAAAATCACTTCATCTCTGTTTGCCTCAATTTCCTCCTGTATAAAAAGGAATAACAATAATACCTACCTTCCAGGGTTATTGTGAGAATCAAATGACATAATATTTATGAAGTGCTTAGCACATAGTAGGCACTATATAAAAGATAGTTATTATTATTACTAACTTACTGTGTACATTAGGTAATACAGCCTTAGACTATGCAACAAGAATTTACTAAATACCTACTGTGTATAGGGCACTGTAAATATTTTCTCTTCATTCTTTTTTCTATTTATGTATGAATATATATATATATATAAATGTATGTGTAAATTATATTTGTATAATTATATATACACATGTATGTACATGTATATGTATCTATGGTTTGTGTGTACATGTGTATATGCCCATGGACATATCATATCTAGATGAAAATAGTTCCTGTCCTCACAGAGTTGTCTGGCTTTTGGTTTCTTAATTTCTAAAATAAAATCATTGAATTCAGTGATCTCCAAGATACTTTCCAACACTAAGATTTTCTGATTCTTCTAAGACCATTTTAGGGGTTAGTCCTTGACATAGTAGAGTCCATGGGAGACAATATAGTTTTAGACTTAGATAAAGCACTTGCTGGTCTTCCTTAAAAAAGCTATTAGCTTCTCTTCTAACTTAGGATTTAATTTTTGGTCTATTAAAAACAAAATAAAGTAAAACTATTCAGTGTCCTTGAAAGGGTAATAAGTCTCACCTTGCTGTGAAAGTAGCATTTTCATTTACCCTTTTAAACTTGAGAAAAAAAAAAAAAACAGCATAAGCTAAATCTGAGTTGGTTTCCTTTCCAATGAACACTCTACTTTCCAAGTTCCAAGTTTAGGATCTCAACCTTATTTTGAGTTATATAATTGGCCAAAAGTCAGAATGCATTTCTGAAGTGAAATATTTATTTTTTACCTCCTCAGTAATTCAAAAGATGGTTGATGTGATTTAGCTTGAAGTTTTGGAAGAAAATAGATAAATGTTCAGAGAATACTAAAAGAAAACTTCAAATTCTTGGAAAAAGACTCATTTGCCATTATAATGACTAACCCAAAAAAGGTTTGTCATGTAACCTGATGATTGTTCCCAATAACTTGTTTAGTGTTAGTATAAACACACACTCATGGAAATGTCTGCATTTAAGGGGTTGTTGGAGACAGACTTTAGAGAGTAAAGTGCAGCTTAAAACTTATTATAACTCTTCTTGTTCAGGGTTTTGACAGTTGCTATGTACTTATTTGCAAAAATGCTATTGTCTAAATGTAAAACTTTATCTCAATGCTTTAATATCAGCTTTAAATGTCTAATACACAGGGTTGACTCTGGAAAACCTCTTTAAGTTAAGGTATTTGTCTTTGTCATTCCATCGAGTGATTTGTTCTCTTCCAAGCACTTCTAAGGTTTTTGCAGCTTGTAAACTTCTTTTCTCCATACTGGTGGCGTTCATCATCTACCTTCTGCAAGCTAATCAACTTAGTATCAAGTCTCTGCAGTTCAGCTCCTCTGGAGAAGATGATATTCAACTTCTTTCTTGGGAGACCAGCTTTCAAACTTGACTTCAGATGGGTAAATTCCTTGAGAGTATTTTTTAAAAATTAAAACATACACATACATTCCTAATACTTCTTTTGAATACAGTTCAAAGGTGCTATACCTCACTAGTAAGCGAGTGAGGTTAAGTTGATGAGACCAAAGAGAACTTTTTTTCTTATAATACATATGTTATATGAGTAAGTAGCATTTTTGGTCTTCCTCGATTATTTTGATGTTTAATTTCAGAACTACTGATGGTTCTCAGGATGCTCCTTCTCTACTCCCTTCCATCTTCTTGATCACCCACCTACCTCCTATATTCCATTGAGAAATTGGACTGTGCTGTTATTATTATTATTATTATTATTATTATTTGTGTGTTTGTGTCTGTGTTGTGTGGTGTGTGTGTGTGTGTGTGTGTGTGTGTGTGTGTGTGTTTATAGAAGAGAGCTCTTGCTGTATGCATTTTTACAGGAAATGTTGAGAAGACTTCTATTAAACCTTTACTTTACTCTTTATGATGTTTGTCTCTTCAAATTCTTAAAGGCTATAGCAATAGAGGAAAAGCCCTAGCTCTTTCTACTGAGCAGGAAAGTCTTTAAATATTGTCTGGGAGAGGTAGTGTATGTTTAGCCCAAGGACAGAGGAGCTACTTTTGGAGAAGTTCATCACAATGAGGTTGGTACATCAGAAGATAAATACTTCTGGCCACAGCAACTGAAAAAACATACAGGAGTTGTGATTTACATCAGTGAAGGAAGTGTGTTTAACATGATTCTTCTGTTCTTCTTAACAGAAGAATCATGGAGTTTTAAAAATAAATTTTAAAGTGATACTATTTCTATGTCTTATGTCTTTATTACTTTTGTTGGTATATAATACATATAGTCATCAAAGTTATTCTCCACTATGTTGAAGAATGTCCAGTTCAGAAAAGAAGTTGAAGAGAAATTCCCAATATAGTGATCTGGATGAGGATGCAACAAAATAGGCAATAGAGGAGTCAAATAGTTAGGAGGAAAACTAGGAGGGTATAATGTCCTGAAAACCTAAAAAGAAGAGATTATCAAGAAAAAGATTGATCTAGAATGTCACAAACTGCAAAAAATGTCAAGGAGAATGAGGACTGAACAAATGCCACTGAATTTGACATTTAAGAGAATAACTTTGGAAAGAGCACTTCCAATGGAATGAAGAGGCTAGAAGTCACACTGTAGGGGGTTAAGAAAGGAATAAGACATGAAGTGGGAACATTTATTGTAGACAGTATCCTCAAAGACTTTGGTGACAGAAGACAGAAAAGAAATAGGATGATACTGATAAAGATCAAGTGAAGATTTTAGAAAGGTGGGAGTGAGGTGTGTAGGAAACATTGGTGTATTTTCATGAAGCAGGGAAGGAGCCAGTAAAAATGAAGAGAAGGAAGATGACAGAAGGCAGGAGAGTTATAGAAGAGGCAATCTATTGGTGGAAGCTAGAATAGAATGGCATTGCTTGTGTATATAAAGGGGTTTGTTTTGGGAAGGAGTATGTCCACCACTTTATGTGAGACAGGAGTGAAAGGAGAGAGTGGTAGAAGGCTTCTAGTAATACGAGATGAAGAAGAGGGGAGAAGAAGGAGCTTTTGATGAATAGCCTAATTTCTTCCTCCCTCTTGTTAATTATGAGTAAAGTTTGTTGAGAGAGAGAGAGGGTATGTGGAAGAGGAACTACAAGAGAGTTGAAGAGAGATGAAAGAGTTTGTAAGAGCCTCTGTAGAGAATGAACTAATGAATTAATAAGGGATGTGAAGAAGGATTGCTCAGCATCATTTAATGCCTACTTGGAGCTGCATACCATAAATCTGGAGTGGACCCAACAGTTCTGGAGAACAATTTGGAACTAGGTCCAAAGGATTACAAAACTGTTTTTACCCTTGAACCCAGCAAAGCTGCTGCTGGGTCTGTATCCAAAAGAGATCAAAGCAAAAAGAGAAAGACCTAAATGTACAAAAATATTTAAAGTAGTTTTTTTGTTTGTTTGTTTTATGGTGGAAAAGGAAACTAATGTTGAAAATAAATAAGTAATAAATTTAAAAGTCTGTAGTGGACTTAAAAGGATTGCATGATTTTTTCCATCTTTAAGCAAGATGTATGTAGGGGCAAAGATGGTAGAAAGTGAAACTTATTCAAAGTTGAGGTTTTGAGGTTTCTAAATGATATTCTACTGAATACAGCAAACTTCAACATATTAGAAAGTATTCTGGAAGATATCTGTAATTATGTCACTTGTCACACAGACAAGACCAAGTGAATAAACAATGTCTATTTCTAAGATTACAGCATGTATTTGGTTCAATAGAGCTAAGGTATAAACTTTATTTCCACATATGTATGCATATGTCAATGTTATGTATATGTATATATGGATATTCACATATACACACATATTTTAATGTACATTTTTATATCAATATATACACATACATGTCTGCCTCTAAGGGGCAGATAGTATAAAGGGAGAATAATTTAATAGTGGAACCAAGGGAGGAGAATTGACTGGATTGCTTTTGGATAATTTCAAAGGCTATTCTAGTGTTCCTATTTGGTACTGAATCAAGAAATACAATAGTCCCCAAGTACCACATATTAATATTCCCAAACAATTGAAAATTATATGGTGAGCCTGAGAAGGCTAAAGCATACAACCAATGAGAAAAGAAAAAGAATGAGAGGAATAAAGAAATTTTATGATAGTAAAACAAAATGGACAGCCTGATTACTTTCTTGGGCCCCCTGTGTTCTCAGAAGAAAGCAAAAAAAAAAAAAAAAAAAGACTTTTTAGCACTTTAAATGGCTCATATGCTGCAAAATTCTGAGAGATCATGGACAAGCATTGTACAGTACAGGCAGACATGGACGAATTACTGTCTGCATCATTAGAAAAAACTTCCAAATTGATGAGATATCAGATCCATTTGAATGCTTGTGTCAATTCATTTCAGTTGAGAAGGTGTAATGAAGCTGCAAAGTCAAGAGTTCTAACTTTTATTTCTTCTTTTACTGACTGGGAAAATGATTTAAATCATCTGTGCCTTAGTTTCCCCATTACACACACACATACATACACACACACACACACACACACACACACACGATAACTACAAAATAATCTATTTAACAGGATTATTTTAACAATTAAATTAAATAATGAATACAAAAGCATTTTGTTCCTGGACCTTGGTGATTTCCCACTCTTGGGAACTTAACATATTGATGTTAGACATAGAGCATGGATTGATTAACCTAGTATGATCCAATTTAAAACTTTTGCACTCAAGTGATCCTTGATTTTAGGCCTGTGTCACCATACTCAGGCAAAAGTGTTTCTGGGGCATCCATATTTCATTCCAGAACATTGATGCTTTTTTATTTTATGTGAATCCTCTCCAGTTTCCCATAAATCCTCCTTATAGGACTAAAAAATATACTAAAGTCCTATTCACTTAGCATTATGGAGGTACCAGATATAAATAAATAAATATAAATATATTTATATCTGTAATCTCTCATTCTTGTTAATAGAATTATCCTGCCCTCATTTCTAGTCACAAATATTTTGATATCTTAAATTCCACTTCCCTCCCTCAAGCCATCATATGTAACATGTTGCCACCTACTGCTATTTACCTTATCCGTTGCTTATTAAAGTCCTACCATATGCCAACCACTTTGCTAGGTACTTAGTATACAAATTTAAAGAATGAAACAATCCTGCTCTTAAGTAACTTAGAGTTTTTAGGAGCATTTAATATATCTACCTATAAGCATATGTAGAACAAATCATCAATATCGTCTCCTTTACATGATTCAAAATTGTAATTCTACAGAAATCATGACTGATCTAGCAATAAGTTTTACTGTGAGAATGTTGGAAAATTATAAAGTATACAGATTTAAGATGATGAAGAATATTGCTAGTGTTAATAGGACTATTCTGCCTCCATTTCTAGTAAATATTCTTGACATCTTAAATTCCATTTCCCTCATTCAAGTCTTCATATATAACACGTTGCCACCTATTACTATTTGCCTTAGTAGTTGTTTAATGAGCATTTATTAAAGGCCTACTATGTGCAACTATCCCAGTCAGAGGCTACTAGGAAAGGCATTGAGGGAATGTTTCTGAAGTTACAAAACATATATATGAATGCTTGCCCCTACTTCACTTTTAAGATATGTGCAGAATTATTTAAAAATTTATTATACTAACATTGGCACTGAACATTTGGATGTTTGAACTCTATTTCTAGAATTGATAAAAGCATGATTAGAGAGGCTAGGAGCATGGAATGGCCCTAAAATAAATATTTGGATACATCTTGGACTATTAAAGAGTAAATAAAACAATTTCTATTCCAAAAATTTAATATTTTGTAAGTTTAATGAACACTTTGTTATCTATTGTGTGGGGCAGCTGTCATTCCTGAACAAAATTGACCTCTGGGTACCCTGAGGCAACACTTATGCGAGATAGACAAGGCTTAGCTGAGGACATGCAATACTTTTCCCAAATGTGCTGTTTCCTCAAACCACATTCCCATTTCTTATTCCTCAAAACTATTCTTTGTATGTCTTGTTATCTGATTTATAGGCTCACTGCTGAGCCTGCATATTCTTCCCACTAAATGGAGCCCGATATATGCCCTAATCTCTCCTACAAGATTTAAGCCTGCCATGCAGCCACCTTATATACTGCCCATGGGACACTATATGCTCTAGGATCTGCATAGTCCTCCAAACTCTAAGCTAAAAAATGCATTTTTTTTTTTTTTTTGCTCTGATCCAAGCAGTTTCAATGTCAGTTCTTCCATAACCACTCTGGTTCTTTGCTATCACCTATTTCACTATTTTCCCTGCTGAGGAGAAGAAAGTCGGAGAACTGGGGAGTGATAATACTAGTTAATTGATAATCAGACAAAAGAATCTCAAATAGAGAAAGAGGCAGTTTGATTGACGAGTTGTCCTAGTGCTTCCTTGGAAGCCTAGCAAAATCTATCTCTGACACCAAATTGATTCATCAGACACAGTTCTTTTCTTTATTCAACTTCCTTACAAAGGATATCAAAATAGATAAATACAGCAAAAAATCATTCACAAAGGTTTCTGAATATGATCCACCAGGGTAGATTGAGCTCTACAGGGTATAAAGAGGGGATTGAAAAGTGGAAGTTGGGCGCTCTCAGCTCTAGGCTCTAATTTGCTAGGCTATATAGGTGGTACCTATGTTATTAGTGGCAGGTGAGCCCTATACATACCCTTCCATCATAGTGAGTTTATCCATGGGGCTCCCTGATCCCGCCTATCAAATAGTCAAGAAGTTGGGGAAAGGGATTGAGTTAGGGGCTAAGGGGTTGAGATTGGCTATGTACCAAGGACCAGGAGATACCTCAACTAGGTGACAAAGTTGACTCCTGACCAGCCTAGGAAAATTTGAAACTCAAAATATAAGCAAATATTTTAGAGGGAAAATGTCATTAGCTTTGGACATTTCTCCCTATTCATGTGTTTATGCGTCAGTTCTTCCACCAAAATACCAAAGATGTTGAAATACACCAGAGCTATCTGACAGTGGCTGCTTGGAGATCCAACCCAGAATGGATCTCCTCTTGTGAGAGGATGATACAAGGAGACTGAGAGGCAGTTGCATTGTCTGACCTCTTTCCTCTTCCCTCTGCCTCCAATTTAATCTCGTTCCCAGTCTGCAACATCTGTGTCAGCAAAGGCTGCCTTGCAACTCCTTCAGAGGCTATGATCTTAGCTGTGGAGGCTCTAAGAGAATTGACCTGTCCCTTAACACAAAGATCCACAGAAATTGAATTAGATGAATTCAGGGAATGTAACCATAGGCACATTAATAGTTTAATCATAGTTTGATAAGTAGTTTTTCTAACTTTCCATAATTGTATCATTAAAGTATTTATCAGACACTTAATTTGGGAAGTATTCATTTAAGAAGAAAAAGAACTCTTCGGATGTTTCAAAAATTATTAAAAATCTTTAGTTGGCTAAACCCAGCTGTAAATCTTCATTGTTCAAATTTCCATCTATTCATAATAAATAATCTTTTTTTATCTCTGTGAAACCCCAAATACCATATAATAGTTAAGAATCAAGAACCTTTGCTATGAAAATTTAAACTATATTAAAATGTAATGTGTCACAGCCTATTTAAGTTGGTTAACTGGAGTTGACTGTTTTTTATTACCAGCAATACCTAATTCACAAGAAGTCATATACAAGATACCCCTGGGAAATGTATAACTGGAAGAGGAGATGGGCTAGTCATGCAGCAAAACGAAGGAATAATAAATGGACTGTCACAATGTTGTACTGGTAGCCACTAAATGTTAAACACTTTGGGAGGCCTCCTGGGGATGGGATTGTCCTTCTTTGGAAGATTTATGAAGAGGACATGGATTTAAAAAAAAAGCAGGGTTGGATTGCATTCTGCTTTGCTGAAAGAAACTTCAGCATGGGTGGGTTCATAGATCCACTGAAATGCTGATATCTTGACATGTGATTGCCTTTACATGACAATACTCTGAAAAGTAGAGTCATGTTCATTGCTGGCTTTCAAAGTATTTTCCTCATTTCCTTTTAATAATTCCTCTACCACCTCTGTGAGATAGATTGCTGACAGTTTTATGATGGAAAAGTTGAAACAGGATGAATGGTAGGAATAATGGTACTTAATCAATCTGTTTATGGAATGGAACTTCTCTGTAGGTAATTTAGCAGCATAGAGAGATTTTAATGGATTTTGCTCTTGTCTAAAAGTAAGTAGCTTGTGAAATGTTTAGAAGGAGAAACATAGGCCTGTACATATTAAATATATGTAATTGTGAAACTACATTAGTTTGAGGAGGAGTTGGAGTAATGTTTTCTGCACAGTAAGGAAAATCTTTGTGATATATATATCTCCACACATATACTCACAGGCAAAAGATAGAGCTTATATCTAGCTATATTTCTTATATCTAACTATAAAATTATCTATCTATACACACACATACATACACACATATAAATTATATATGTATACATACATGTACACAGCACTTTATAAGCATAAAATAATGTAGAAATTTGAACATTTTTCCTCCACCACTTCAGCTCTGGTTACAAATTATTCTATTGATAAACTTTCTGTTTCTGAAGTTGAACAAAGAGCTAAAGTGAAAATCACTCAAATAACTTTACTAATTTTCAGCAACTCCAAAATTTTTGATGGAAATAGCTGCTAAATAAAACGTGTGGTCTATGGATAACTTGTGGATTTGGTTCTATGTAGCACATTCCAGTTTGTTGTTGCTGTTGTTGTACTTGTTGGTCCAGATCTGTGATTTCCTTAGCAAAGGGAATTTGCGATGAGGAAATGTATGTTGCTGTACTAGGAAAAGTAAGTTGCATCATTTATTTTAGCAATTATTTTTAAAGTATTTATACTGTGTTAGGATGTTGGTGAAGTCTACTTGGATTTAATTTCTAGCTTGATTTAAACTGAATTTAAGAGGAAATTATCAGATTTTTACAGCACTTAGAGAAAATGATTCCTTCTCCCCACACTCCCAAAAACATTTGGTAGAATTGTAACTTTCTATATGTAGAGTAAAAAAGATGGGTTGGATTTCGAGAAGCAAAAGGAAAATAAATTGCAGTTTGTAAAAATGAGTTAATCCAAAAAAGTAAAGACAAATAGAAAAACATTACATAAAATTTCTATGATAAGTCCTGAATCCAATTGCTATGTCTGTGAAGAAAGTCTAGGCGTTTCATCATGCTTCTGGTGCACTGGCACAAATATACTTGGGACTAAACTCCTATGGACAATGATAATCTCTTTGAGCAAATTGCTCTATGATTAATTTACTTCTACTCCACTACTATCCTTTCATCTTAGTGACTCTGAAGCCATGATTACTATTGTTCAAATACTGCTCTCCATTCTCTGTTGACCCTTCCCTTCTTTCTATCCCCAATACACTTCCTTTAATCTTCAGTCACACTCTAATGCTACTAACTCTTTTCCTATGCATTTTGTAATGCTTGCTCCACAGGTAACAAACTATGTATTTCTTCTAAACATATTTCCACATTTATCATGATGCTAAAAAATTCAGATCAAAAGGAAAAAAAAATTTAAAAAAGCGAACAACAGTAACAACAAAAAGGTGAAAATACTTTGATTTGATCCATATTCAGTTTCCATAGTTGTCTCTCTTGATGTAGATGGTATTTTCCATCACAAGTCTATTGGATTTGCCTGGAATCACCACATTGCTGAAAAGAGCTATGGATCACAGTGGATCACAGTGGATCATCACATAATCTTATTGTTACTGTATATAAAATTCTCTCATTTTTTCTTACTTCATTTAACCTCAATTCATGTAAGTCTTTTCAGGTTTTTCTGAAATCAGTCTGCTCATCATTTCTTACAGAACAATAATATACATTCATATCCCATAATTTAGTCAGCTATTCCCCAACTGATGGGGATCCATTCAATTTCTAGTTCCTTGCCACTACAAAAAGAACTGCTACAAACATTTTTGTACATGTGTGTTCTTTCACTTTTATGATCTTTGTATATAGTTCAAGTAGAGACACTGATAGATCAAAGGGTAGGCACGGTTTGATAACCCTTTAAGCATAGTTCCAAATTGCTTTACAAAATGGTTGAATTATTCAGAACTCTACCAATAATGTATTAATGTCCCAGTTTTCCCAGATCCCTTCTACATTCCTTATTATTTTTCTTGTCATTTTAGTCAAACTGAGAGGTTTGAAGTGTTACCTCAGAGTTTTAATTTAGATTTCTCTAATCATATTAATTTAGAGTATTTTTTCATATGACTAGAAATGGCTTTAATTTCTTCATCTGAAAATTGTTTGTTTATATCCTCTGACTATCATTTGAGGAATAGCTTGTATGGTTATAAATTTGAGTCAATTCTCTAAATATTTTAGGAATGAGAGTTTTATCAGAAACACTGGCTATAAAAATATTTTCTAAGCTTTTTCTTCCCTTCTAATCTTGCCCATACTGACTTTCTTTGTGTAAAATATTTTTAATTTAATGTAATCAAAATTATCCATTTTATCTTATATTGTTTCCTAGTTCTTCTTAGTCCATAAATTCCTCTCTTTCCCACAGATCTGAGAGGTAGATTATCCCTCGTTATCCTAATTTGCTTAGAGTATTAACCTTTATGTCTAAATCATGAACCCATTTCAACCATATCTTGGTATAGATTATTGGTATAGAACCTTGGTATAGGTTGTTAGATCTTGATCAGTTCCTAATTTCCTAATTTTTCAGTTTTCCTAGCAATTTTTGTGAAATAGTGAGTAGTGAGTTCTCATCCCAGAAGCTAGAGTCTTTGGGTTTATCAAACCTTAAATTATTATAGTCAGTGTCTTGTTAATCTAACCTATTCCACTGATCAACTGCCCTATTTCTTAGCCAATACCAAATGGTTTTGATGATGGCTGCTTTATAATATAGTTTTATGTCTAGTATAGTTTATAATATAGTATGTAATAATACTAATAAAACATTACATTACAGCTAGACCACCTGTAATTTCATTTTTTTCCCATTAATTTCCTTGAAATTCTTGATCTTTTGTTCCTCCAGATGAATTTTGTTATTGTTTTTTCTAACTCTATAAATAAATTAATTTAGGCAGAATTGTCATTTTTATTATATTAGCTTGCTACCTGTGAGCACCTGCTATTCTTCCATTTGATTAGATCTGACTTTATTCAGGTGGAAAGTGTTTTGTAATTGTGTTCATATAGTTCCTGGCTTTGTCTTGGCAAGTAGAATCTGAAATATTTTATATTATCTACAGTTATTTTAAATGGGATTTTTCTTTCTATCTCTTGCTGCTGGACTTTGTTGGTACTATATAGAAATATCTATGATTTATGTTATATCCTGTAATTTTGCTAAAGTTGTGAATTGCTTATAATAGGTTTTTGATTGATTCTTTAGGATTCTCTAAATATACCATCAGATCATCTGTAAAGAGTAATAGTTTTGTTTCCTCATTACCTACTCTAATTCCTTCAATTTCTTTCTCTTCTCATTTCTAAAGCTAACAATTCTAGCACAATATTGAATAATAGTGGTGTTAATAGGTGACCTTGTTTCCCTCCTGATCTCATTAGGAATATTTCTGGCTTATCCCCTTACCTATAATGCTTGCTAATTGCCTTTGATAGATGCTTCTTATCATTTTAAGGAAAACATCATTTATTCCTATGCTTTCTAATAATTTTAATAGAAATGGGTATTGTATTTTGTCAAATGCTTTCTCTGCACCTATTGAGATAGTCATATGATTTATGTAAATTTGGGTATTGATATAATCAATTATGCTGAGTTTTTCTGATATTGAACCAGCCATACATTCCTAGTATAAATTTCATTATTCTGGTGATAATTTGCTACAATATTTTTCCTGATATTTTAAGATTTTTGCATTAATATTTATTAGGAAAATTAGTCTATAATTTTCTTCCTCCATTTTGACCCTTCCTGGTTTAGGTATCATCAACATATTTGTGTCATAAAAGGCATTTGATAGAAATCCTTCTTCCCTTATTTTTCCAAATTGTTTATATAGTATTGAAATTAATTGTTCTTTAACCTGAATATTCTCTCTAGAAATGGTTTGTACTTTCTATCAAACTCCTGCCTCATTCACTGACAGTGGGATGTATTCGAATGCTACTTGCTTCCCAAGGTCACTTCTCTTCTTCTCCCACCATCATTCAGTCACCTTTATTCCTTTAAGGTTTTTTTCAGTACATATTCATTACCCAATTACCCAAGATTCTAGGGCCTATTTTCTATAGACTTCCAAGGTACTTTCCTCTCTTCTTCCCTTCCTCTTTGACTCACAGTCTTTCTCTTCTACTTAACCTCTGCCTTCATAATAAGAGGATTTTAACTCCTTTATTCCACCTCAATTATACTCAGAAATGGTCATATCTTTGATCTTTCCATAACTCACAAGTATTCCATATCCATGTTTATGAACTGTAAAATTTCTTATTTTATCATAATCTGTAGACATTCCACCTCACTTCTTCCTTTGTAGCTATTTCTTCATCCTCACTGTGATCTCCAATAATTTTACCCTTCATTTCTTTCTTATACCATCATGTCTGTACTTCCTACACTTTCTTCAATTCTTTATCTTTACTCTTTGGTGAAACAGTTCAACTCTACTCTGTCTTCTTTCTCAAGTCCTTTATCCTTTTATCTTATCAAATCTATTGCCCTGACAAATCACAGCCTTGTGTTATCCCCAACAGCCTTTGCCTTCACTCCTGCTCACGTGTGGCTGAGTAAAGCTGGGAAAATCGCAAAACCGTGCCAACTGGATCCATTGCAAATATATGTTACATAATCTCAACTGGGCCTCACTGTGGCAAAACAATCTTGTTTCACAATCCCCTCTCCCCAAAATGATTCACTATCCCCTCACCACAGTGGCTTTTCCAAAGCTTTTTATCCATCTGGAAATCTTTCATTGTTCCCTCTCCCCCAATCCTTTCAGCTGACAAATGTGCTTCATATTTCACTAAAAAATTGAGTCATTTTGCAGAGCTCCCTCTTCTCTGCTATTCCTTATTTCATATTACTTAGAAGATTTCCACAATTACCTCCTTCTTCACCCCATAAAGACCTTTTTTGTCCCTTTCAAGACAAATTTCTCTACATGCACAATTTATCCTACTTTTTTCTGTCTTTTCTGGTAGGCTCTTATTGCCTTCATTTTCTTTACATATAAGCTTCACTATTGCATATAAACATGTCCATGTTCCCCCATCCTTTAAAATAATTGCACTTCATCCATCCATCCTATATTACTTATTACCTTTTTTTTTTTAGCTAAACTCCTTAATAGTCATCTACAGTAAGTACCTTCTCTTCTCATTGTCTTCTGAACTCTGTGTAGTCTGTCTTTCAAACTCACCATTCAACTGAAGCTCCTTCCTAATTACTTTCTAAAGACTTTTCTCAATCTTCATTAATCTTGGTCATTTTGGAGCCTTGACACTGTCAGTCATTCTTTTTTTCCTTGATATTCTTCTAAGTTTTTGTGACATTGATCTCTCCTGATTCTCTTCCAACTTGTTTGATTACACTTTGTCAGTTTTCTTTGCTTGATCTTCATCTAGGTCATATTTACTAATTTTGTGTGTCCCTCAAGGACCTCAAGGTCCCTGGGCTCTTTCTTCTTATCCTGGTACACTATTTAGCTTAACAAATTTATCAGTTCCTATAGTTTTATTTATTATTTCTTTACAGATTATTCAAAGTTCTACTTATTTCATTCTTCTGATGTCCATGCTTATATCCCTCGTAGTCTATTGGACATCCAAAACTAGATGTCTTATTGACATTTTAAACTTGCATTTACAAAACTAAATTCATTATCTTGCATCCCCAAACCCTTCCCTCTTCCCAACTTCCTTAATGCTATCTATATTCTCTGTTATGTTCAGGATACCACAATATTCCAATCCTTGAGTCTTATCTCCCATACCTCATAGCCACCTCTAGCTTCTCCTCACTCCATTCCATTGTCAACTCAATTATCTCATTGCTCTTTTCAAAGTACAATTTTCATCATGTTACTCTCCTACCTCTATACTATTCATTAAACTCCAGAGGCTTCCTTTTATTTTAAAAATCCTCTGTTTGGTTTTCAAAGCCCTTCATAACCTGAGTTCTTCCTGTCTTTATAATTTGTTACATTTTACTTTCATCCACATGATCTGGGATACAGTGACACTAGTCTGCTTATCTTTCTTCAAACACATTAGTCTATTTCTTGACTCAACATTTTCACTGGCTCTCCCACCTGCCTGGAATTTTCTACCTCTTCATCTCTGCCTCCCAACTTCCTTGGCTTCCTTTGGGTTTCAACTAAAATTCCATCATCTAAATTTTTTCTTCCAGTCCTTCCCTCTGAGACTTTACCCTACCATACTCTCAGTTTATTCTATATATATCTTGAGGCAGCCATGTGCCTCTCATGAATAGAACACTGGGTCTGGAGTCAGGAAGACGAGTTCGGTCCCTCTTCAGATGCTTATCATTTGTGTGACTTAAGTGATCATTTAAATTTTTCTTGCCTCAGTTTCTTCAATGATAAAATGGAGATAATATAACATCCACCTTCCAGGGTTATTATTAGGATCACATGAAGCAATATTTGTAAAACACCTATTACAATATTGGGCACTTAGTAGACTACACAAATTCTTATTCCCTTCCTCTACTATATCTTACTTGTACATAGTTTGTATGTTATGAACTTAAAAACAAAGATTTTTTTTTGCATTTCCTTATATTCACAATGCTTAGTATAATGCATGCGTGACATATAGTAGGTATTTAATCATTGTTAGTTGACTGACAAATTGAGTAAAAGAGCAGGCAGTGACAAAAGTTAACAGTTGATTGAAAAAAGGGAAGAAGGGAACCCAGGTTAAAGACAGATTTAGATAGCAATTAGAATGCCTTCTTTTAATCTAATGGGTAAGTAATGGTCATATTTGAAAACTTAGAGGTTACTCTTACACTGGTTTCTTATGAAAAGGCATAATTTCTGTGGAAATTTGAACATGGTATTTGGGAATGGTTTTTAACTTTTGAAAGATACAGTTCCAGTGGTTTTGTATGCAGCACATGTAGACTATTTAGCTTCAATATGACATGGATATAATAAAGGTTTATGGTGGTTACTTAATCCTCCAAAGCTTTTTCAATCTCATAACATTTTTATTCTCATTTCTGCCACTAAAGCCTTCTAATATAATGATTATCCATTGCTTTGGGCAAATTAAAAACCATAATTACTAGGTGAAAAGATAAGACATGCAAATTAATGTGGCAAGGCAAGGTCACAGTTGTTGGAAATTGCCATAATACATCGAAGAGTATTGGCATTAAGGTTTTTCAATGACTATGATTGCCCTCTATCATTGAAACTTGGTCTAATGTAACTGTTTGAACATCATTCCTTCCAGGATTTGATTTATACTTTAGGAATAGTAATTTGGGGGAAAGGACATGATACAGAGCCATGCTTCTGGCTGGAAACAGTCAAGAAAACAACTTCTTTAGTGGGTTATTCCAAATGTAAAGGCATATTGGTGCTTTAAAAAAAATCCCAACTATTGTAGTCTTAGAATCACAACAAAGAGGCTATTTGCTAGCATTGACTTACTTCTTTTCTAAGTGAAACTAAGTGAAACACTAATTGGCATTTATAGTTGGAAGAAAATCCATCAATACTGATCCAACCTCATATGGCATGTGTGTCAAGCTCCTCCTGCTAGGTTTTAGTTGACACCTATTGAATAGAAGAAAACTCCGTTGAACATTCATGCAAAAAGGCAATTTTCTATGCATTCTGCATTAGTTAATTAAGTGGAAAGATATTTTAAAAAAAAACATGCACTATTTTGTCCAGAAATCAACTGGGTAAGGGATGTTTATCAAGCATTTGAATTTTCTTGTATAAGTCAAAATATGTTATTGGGAAGAACAGGGGAAAAGTTCCTTGACTAGATATTAGTTGCTAGAAGTTACTTGCTGAAGTTCAACCCCTCTTTCTAGAAGCAAAACCTCAAAGAAATACAGAATTTAGGGGAGAAAAGTGATGTTTTTTTCTTCATCTCAGTTAAAAAAGATTTTAATTTGCTTTTTAAAAAAATCCAGAGTTACATAATCAAAAATCCAATGAGTTGAAATTATATTTGACCTGACAAATTAAAAAAAAAGAATTTTTCTTTTGCTTTTCCAAGCAATAACAAAAAATAAACTCTTAATTTGTGTGTGTATGTGTGTCTGTTTGAATTTGTCTGTAAATTTGCATTAGGCTTTCAAAATTCTTCACCAATATTAATTTCCTCCTGATCACATATATGTGTATATATGTGTCAATATATGTACATATATACATACATATATATGTACAAACATATATATGTATACATATTGTGTAGATATATATGTATATATGTATTTATATGCATGCATATATGTATAAATCATTTTGCAGAACTTTTCAGAAAGCTTTATCTAGAAAAATAAGACTTTTTACTTTTTATTATATTAAAAAAATCAGTAAGTCTGTTAAGCCAGTAGTTATATTGGCATACAAAGATATTTTCTTTCAAAGGAAAGAGGGGGAAAAGCATTCTGTTTTATGGCAGTTGATGAATCAATTTGCTAAAATTTCATGGTTGTCTATTTGCAAATTAGTCTCTTGCTGGCACTGATGAATATGTGGGTAAACGTTAGACAGCTGAAGAATGTCAGCTTTGGCTTTTTCTACTAGGATACAAACTTTTCAATTGCTTTCAGGTCAGAGTGTATAAGAATCACAATTAAAATTTGACATTTTTCTTTTATTTCCTCTTTTCTCTTTGGGTGCAGTTCCAAGATCCTGTAAACAAGAATGCAGTGGTCGCCTTAACCATCATATTTATCTTGTCAATATCTCAATCTATCATCACATTGTGTCCATTGTATCTAAGTAAGAAATTGTGGCTTGCTGTTTTTCTAATGAATAACATTGCCAAGAGGTAGTTGGATGACACATTTTCTAACTGTCTACAAAGTTCAAGTGCTCGAACTACAGAGTGACACTTTAAATCACAAGTAGAGAGAGAATGATCCAAGACAATTTCAAAGGTACTTACAATGAAAAATGCTTTCCATCTCCAGAGATGATCTGATAAACTCTGAACACAGATTTAAGAATCTTTTTTTCTATTTTCTCTATGTTTCTCATCTTTTGTTATTATTTTATTTACAACATTGGCTAATATGGAAATATGCTTTTTTGTGAATTTATGTATGTAATTGGGATAATTGTCTTATCAATGGGTGGCAGATAGACACGAAGGAGTGAGAGAATATGGAACTCAATTTAATTATTATTAAATAAATAAGAGATTTCTCCGTCCTACCAGTCTAGCACCTTAATTTTTTGTCAGTTTTGCAGCTGATATTCAGGTGGATATATACAATTCTAGACTGAAGTATGTTGATTTTCATATTGATCAATAACTATTTATATTTGTTAGAGCTCCCCTTATTTCCCAGGGAAAAGAGCCATCAATCCTGCTTGTTGACATACTCACAATCCCTTGTAACTTCTTGTGACTTCTAAGTGAACTGAACCAGGTACTGCATTCCTATTTCTGCCATGCTAACTCTGGTTCAGTACCCTGCTGTGAGACAATCAATTTGGACTCTGTTCCCACAGAGTGTAGGAATGCCTGCTTTTTCCACATATAAGCCTACCTTTGGAACTACTACTCAAGACCTAAAAATGATTATGTCATGGTCTAGCCCATTTGTGTTTTTTTTTTATGTATATAAAGCACTGGTTTGCCCCAGCATAACAGAGATTAACAAGCTCTCTTACTGAAGAGAAAGAATTTTTCTCACTCTTGAAATTAATTAAATTTCTGTTTGATCTCTGACTCTCTTGTCTCTAACCTGTTCTGTTCAACTCTGGCCATTCACAGGTTAGAGGCCAATTCTACTCTGGTTGTCAACACTGATACTAAACAGTCTTAAAAAGTCTTCTAAATGTCCTTAACTCCATTTCGAGACCAAGAATGCAAAACAATTCTTTAGACATATCATGGAGTCAAATTCATATCACCTTCAGTATTATCCTTGTAATAACTTCTGTAGATATATAAAGACACATAACTACATTCTATTTACTCATGTTGCATGAGAAAATACATCTATCTATCTATTCATGCTATGGTGATGGGTGATTTGCTATCACCCATCTTCAACTACTTTGTCTCCTCAAAAAGGAATCTTTTCTGTTTGGAAAGGTGAGCTATTCTAGTTGTACACTTAATCCCTCCTTATCTTACTCCTTTTGATATTTCATATATAGTCAGTCTCTTCAGACTGACATTTTCTTATGATCATGTTCAATCCTTCACAATCCATAAAAATAAATACCCTTTTCTCCACACTACTATCATAATCACTATTATCCAGTTTCTTCTTCTTTTTCTTTTTCTGCTAGACTTTTAAAGTGACCAACCCATATTTTTCTGTTTTCATTTTGTTACCCCCAATTCACTCTTCAAACACCTGCCATTTGTCTGTTTGCATTATTCCATTGAAACTTCTCTCTCACAGATCATCAAAGACTTATTGTGGCCTTATTTTCAACTTTGAAGGATAGATGAAATAGTACCATTTGACCAAGAGTAAAGGAGAAGTAATCCAAAGAAACTGCTTACAGAGGTTAACCACATTACCAGAGGATTATCGGAATGATCTCTCTCTTTATAGGTGGAGGCAGATAAGAGATAAAAGAGAAGAGGCATCTGATTTGAAGAAAGGGGTGCCAGAATTGTTTGCTTCTTGGTCTGGCCTTTGTTGTTTACTTTGCTTTTTAATTTAATTTAATGTCCTTTCTCTTTACTATTTTGTCACATATAATTCTGGCTAGACAGGGGAAGTACAAAAGAAAATGTGAGCTTGTGAATGGTGGTTTAAAAGACAATGAACTTAAATGATTTCTAGGCTTCTAAATGAAATTTGGGGGCAGTTCAGTTGTAATAATAACAATAATAGTAATAATGATAATTCATGTTTCTATATCCCTTTAAAGGTTATGCAGTACTTTACCCATTTTTAACATGGTCCAGGAGTAAATGAAGCTGAGTAAACAGTTCTAGGCAGGGATTGTTAAGAAGGCTAACTGAACAATAAGGAACTCCTACCCTCAGAAAGTTTGGACTAAGGTCATTCAAGACAATATTATTAATGGATGCTAGTGATAACAGAATGAGACTAAACAGTTAACAGACTGATTTCTCTCTTCCATAGGATTTAGAACTAGAAGAGACCTTAGAGATCAAATTATATATCCTTTCATTTTCAGAAACTACATTCTAGGAAGGAATTAATTTGCCCAAGATTACATTACTTTACCCCAAACCAGATTCAGACTCAGGACCTCGAACTCCAAATGTCTTTTTCCTAAAAGAAATTGGGGTTTCTCAAATTGATGTTTGAGTAACATTTGGTAAGGGCAATATCGAGGAGAAGCATCTGCAGTTATGTTGGGGATGGGAGAATGGCTTACTGTTAACAAGGTCATTATTTAGAAGAAAAGCTTTCTTTCTGAGCCACAGCAATATAGTTTCAAAAAAGCTTATAGATAAATCTAGGTTTCTTCTATTATTTTGATCCTTTTGGCCATGATAGGAAGAAGAGTCAGGAAATAATTCAATAATCAATATTATGGGGTAAGTAATACAAGTATTATACAAATAGTTTCAACAGTATTAATATATTTTTAGTTGTGATCATGTACTGTATGAAATAAGCATTTGAATTCACTTCTCCTGACTCTAAATCTAGAGGTTTCTCTATTGCACCATGATTCACAGGATGTTTACCCCAAGCACATGAAGCCTTTTTTTTGGAAGACTAGGCAGATAGGAACAATTTGTTCTAATAACCATGAAAACAGCTGGAGTGCTTAGAGCTTGATCAAACACAGAAGCTGCCAAGTTTATGGTCATTCACTGCATCCTGGGCCATTGCTGGTGAATTCAACTTTTGTTATGCCACTGGACTTTGATGACTCTAAGAGAGAGTGAGACTGATGAATTTGTGCAACTCTGCCTCACTTAAAATTCAATTTATGTGCAAGTCAAGATTTCATTTTATGATGTCATTGCAAAGGACATTTAGGGCTGGAAGGGATCTGAAGCCATCTAGTTAGTTTACCTCCATTTTGTATTAAAAATGAGGAAACATATTCAGAGATGTGAAGTGATTTGTCAATAATAGCTATAAAGTATATGAGACCAGATATAAATCTCAGTCTTCCAGATTTCAAATTCCATACTCTAGTCACTATTCCTTTATCAAAGCATCACATCCATTCAAATTATAGAAAGTTAAATTGGATGAGTGAATTTACATTTATTTACAAGTTGCTTTATCATTTTTGGATAGATACAATCTCAGTTACTAATAATGTTGTTTAGTTGTCACTATATTAGAGTCAAGTTGCAGTGTCTCTGACTATGCTGATCAGACCAATTTGAGAAAAATTCCTAATTCCCCAATTCTTAATTTTCTTAGAGGCAGACATTACCAGTATAACTCACTCTATAATATTAGGGGCATATGAACTTGATTCTGTTATCTTCAGTACCTTTTGAGTGTTCCTTGTCTCAAACCCACCCCAAATCATTTTAGACAAGTCAACTCTCAAGCTAGTCAAACATCATCTTGCGATGTCATTGGTCCTCTTGGAGAAGGGACAAACAAACAACAGTAACTCAACTACACTTCAAAGTTCATAGGCAAATCAGACTTTTTTATGTTCATGCTAAGCTTTTGTTACAATAAGATACCTGTTCAGCGCAGAACAACCTGTTTCATTAATGATGGAAATTGTATCTGGGATTATTTTTTGCCAATTTGTGCTCAATTTTTTAACCATAATGTTGTGTGGAAATATTTTTCTACACTTCCTTCTAATAAAATACTCATTGAATTACTTTAATCAGCACATTCAATGCTACATTTGTACATTCTTATAAATACGGGGGCATTTTAAATAAACACACTGTTTTTATTATTTGATTCTGTCATCAGTGGGATAAACACATTTGTGTTTATTTCAATGTACAGAGCTCCTGATATAAGTACATGTGTGAGTGATTATATCATCTTAACATCTTGACCCACTTAAAAATGAGAAAAAAATAATGTACTATGTATGCAGAATGTGATTTTTCACTCTCCTCTCTCCATTGCCAAACCTTTGAAGTTTGTTATGGCAAAAGAAAATGTGACCAAACATGTCAAAGGCTCTTTTTCTAAGAAAGGGCGAAACTTTTGACAAATTCACCATTTTCGAAGTTAGTGGGCAGAGTAAGAAAAAGGGTGAGATATCTGGATAAAAAACACAACAAAGATGTTGTACTATGTGTACTGTCCTTAAAGAGACACCACAAAAACTCCCTCCACTTAAGCTCAGAGAAGTAAAGGAAATGTTTGACATCTATATTGCGGGAAAACTCTGCCCTGAAACTATATATCAAATGTTTTTATCTTTCATAGAGCACCTAGGTAATTAAAAAAAATATCCACAGGACAAGGAATAATGCTAGCATTTTCGGAGCTCTAAAATTGGATTTGTAATATATTTGTGTGCTTCCTCTTCATCAATGTGGTGCAGGAATTGTCTACCAAATTGTGGAAATGAAATTTATATGACATTCAGGGATTGGTGCCTGTAGGCAGAATTATTTGAAAAATGAATGAAGGAAGGAAGCACTTATTAAGTACTTACCATTGCACAAAGCACCATATTTTAAAAAGAGTTTCTGTTCTCAAAAAGTTCATATTTTAGTGGGGGATAATTACATCACATAAGGCAAATTTAAACTACAAGTCAGATGGGAATGTCCAATGAGTCTTAGAGTGTAGTGACAAAACAGTACTGTTTCTTACTTAATATTACTTTCACTGATAAAATTAATTTCTTTTGTTGAACCATTTAATGATGCCAAGGACTTGGATGGCAAAACCTTTCTTTTCTGATTTTTAAAAACTCTGGCAATCCTACTGACAATGTAAATTATGCTTCTACAATGAATGAGTGAAGATAGTTTGTACAAGTCTTTCATCCTTATGTCCAAGATGGTTAATTATCAGTTTGTTAATGTAAGGGAAATGTCTTTGTTATCCACAGACACTTTTGTCAGATTGATAATAGTCTAAATGAATCAACATGACTTTATGTCTTAATCCTCATAGCTCTAACTGTTTTTGACTCCAAAGATTACTAGGAATGAAAATAGAATGTTCACAGTTAGTGGCAGAACTTAATTGTTTTTTTTTTTTTCCTAAACCAAGAAGGGTACTTCAAGTAGAAGAAATAAGCAGTCTATAATCCTGTCACTATTAGTAAGTTCCCTCAGAATGATAAGTGACGTTTGTAATATTATATAGTACTTTAAAATATATAAAGGACTTTATGTATAGGACATCATAGAAACCTTATAAGAACTCTGTGAAATAAGTACTCTTCAATTTATTGGGGAGAAAATAGGCTCAGAAAGATTTTCTAACTTGTTTAATCTCATATGGTAATAAGTTTCAGAGTAAAGACTTGAAATAACTTCACTCTAAGTCTAGTATTCTTTCTAAAATGCCAAGCTGCTATTCAGAGAAAAGAAGAGAAAGAAGAATACATGGCCAGAAGCCTTTCCTAGCATTCATTCCAGGAATCACATTTCTTGCTTTTGGTGGAAGCTAGGCCCTGATTTAGCACTCTCTCTCTCTCTCTCTCTCTCTCTCTCTCTCTCTCTCTCTCTCTCTCTCTTTCTCTCTCTCTCATGCTGAATGAACCATACTTAGGTGAACTCAATGCAGTTTTACATATTTTGGGGTGAAAAGAATATAAAAGTACCAGGAAATAGCTACATACTTGTAGAGGGCTGGAACTCTGGAGAAGTATACTTGAAACAAGGTGTTAACTCAGTGTGATTGATGACATGTTGGTTCTCTAGTTTACATAGTACTTAGTATGGTGATGTAATGGTTCTCTAGTTCACACATACTGAGTATACTGTCACGATGCAATTGTGATAGGGTATTTAAACTGGGGACAAAGTCAGACTGGGGGTGGGGGGGGGAAGAGACTGGTTGAGCCTGGCAGACAGTAGACTGTTAGACTGCTGGATGAGACTGGGTCAGACTGAGACTGGGTCAGACTATGGCAGACCCAGACTGTGTAAGGGACAATAAAGACTTTGGACTCTATTCTTGTCCAGTCTGGTGGTATCTATGTTGCTGAGATCAAGCCCCTTTCGGAGGACCTCCAGAAAACTAGCCTGAACATTACACATACCAAGTACTCAGGAAGTCCTTTCCCCCCAAAAAAAGAGGAGAACAGAATTAAAATAAGGAAGCTCTCTTATTAGAGAGGATCCTGGGCAGAAACTAAAGTTTTCCTAGTTGACAAAGTGGTACCCGCTGATAAAATAGGAGTTGGGCAGCTGCCAGCATAATCCTTTTTTCCACTCATTCAAATACTGGACAGTGAAATACCAAACTCATTTCAAAGTCTTCCAAAATAGAAAGTAGAAACAATATTTAATTCGCTTCACTTTATATCTGCTGCTTTGCCTGGTTTCAACTCCATGTCTCAGTGTAAATTAAGATGTCTTGGTACTATATACCCATCCCTCTTCCCAAATCCCCTGCTTTTTTGCCTATTTTTATGTGTAATTTCCCCATTCAAAAACTCCTCAAAAGTAGAGACTATCTTCCCAGTTCTTAGTTCAGTGTCTGGCACATAGTAGTTGTTTAATTAATGTTATTGGATTGGATTGGAAGGATACTTCTCTATTTCATAAGCCAATTCAAGTTTCTCTTTGGTAGCAAAAATTTATGATTTATATTCTTCAATCTCCTTTTATGAAATTAACATCCTATTTCAATATAGTTTTATTTTTGTTAAATATTTTTTGATTAAATGTAAAGTTTTAAATTTTATTTTTTTTAAATTGAGTTCCAGATTCTCTCCTATCACTCTCCCCTCATTGAAAAGGTAAACAAAGTCATGCAAAGCATATTTCCATATTGTTGTAAAATATTACAAAAGAAAATGATAAGATTCTGGGAAAATGGTGGAATAAGTCAAAAAATCCCAAGCTCTTCATATTTCCCCTATAAACAAAACAAAAAATGCTTAAGGATGAACACAGACTGCTGAAAAACAAGTAAGATTAGGGGAAGAACAGGGGCCCTCCTGGGATGACCTAAGAAGAGCAAAAATTGGAAGAAAGAACTCAGGATGGAGGATTAACCAGCTGGAAGTGTAAGTACTCCGGGCTAACTGCCCTGAAACAGCAAGCGGGGATCCCTGGAGTTTCCTGAGTTCAGAGGTAGCCTCAGCCAGAATCATAGGAACTTATATCTCCTGGACAGTATGGAGTGTTGGAGGTCTGAGTCTAGGAAGCTTGAGAGAACCTTACATGATTAGGAATGTCAGATCCAACTGTGCTGTTGAGATGCAGCACCCAGGGCTGGAACCAGCATACCCTGTGAATGCAAAAGCAGTGGGGAAGGAAAACTGCTGGCTTCAGGCACTTACAGGAGAGTGGAGTTCTTGATTTGAGTTCCAGGCCAGAGGAGAGAACTGAAATGATGCCAGTGGCACCATCTCTCTAAACCCAGGGTTAGAGTTGGTTACACTAATGAGTTCTCATTAAAAAAAGTAGTCAAAAGAGAAAGAACACAACCATAGAAACTTAGAGGAGGACATTGAAGTAAAAAAACCCTCTCCTCTTCCAAAGAATAATGACAGATGGCTACTTGCTGAGAAAAATTTATAAAAAAATTCAAAAAAGACTCAAAATCAAATGAGAGAGATTGAGGAAAAAAATTTTAAAAAGAAAAATAAGATTATGAAAAGAAAATCAACCAATACAAAAGGAGATCCAGACTCTTAAAGAAGAAAATGATTCTTTAAAAATTAGAATTGGGTAAGGGGAAACTAATGAAGCTATGAGACCAAGAAATACCAAAATAAAATATAAAGAATGAAAAAATAAAACAGAATGTGAAACATCTGATAAGAAAAACTACACATCCTGAGAAAATATAAGAATAATTGGACTACCTGAACTGTGAGCCAAAAAGAACCTTGACACAATTATACAGGAAACAATCAAGAAAATGTTCTGAAGTGATAGAACAAGAGGGGAATAGAAATATTTTTAAAATCTACCAATCATCATATCAAAGAACTACTACAAGGAAAATACATATGTATATATATATATATACATGAATTCATATATATACATATATATATGAGTGTGCATGGGTATATCTATTGATTTGTCTATCCACCTAAATATATCTTTGCTTAACTGTAGTCTGCTTAGGGGAAGTGAGAGGATGAAAGGGGGGAAAATAAAGTAAAAAGTACACAGCAGAGAATAAAAGAATAACTTGCATGGAAGTAAAGAAAAGATGGATATGCATGAATATAATATTTTTCATTATTATATGAGCTCTCTTGAAATGGAAATTTATTGTTACACATTTCAAATGCTCCCTGATGTTCTGCTGGAAACATAACAAAAATTTTTTTTGTCTTTCTTTTTCTATTTTATTTTTTTCTTATTTTGTATTTAGTTTTAAATAAAAACATTAAAAACATTAAAAACTTCCAAGAAAAATGAAGAAAAAGTATGCAGCAATCTGTATTCACAATTCATAAGTTCTCTTTCTGGAGGTGGATAGTATTTTTGATCATGAGTCCTTTGCAATTGTCATGGATCATTGTGTTCATCAGAATTCCCAAATCTTTCACAGTTGATCATCATTACAATAGTGCTTTTACTATATACAATGTTTTCTTGGTCCTCACTTCACTCTGCATAAGTTTATATGTCTTCTTAGGTTTTCCTGAAACCACCTTACTTGTCATTTCTAATAACCTAATAATACTACATCACAATCATATACCACAGCTTGTTCAATCACATCCTGATTGATGATTTCCAATTCTTTGTCATAACAAAAAGAGCTACTCTAAATATTTCTACACAAATGGATCATTTTGAATTTTCTTTGATTTTTTTGGGGGGAGATATAGACCTACTATTGGTATTTCTGGGTCAAAGAACATGTCTATTTTTATATCTCTTTGGGCATAGTTCCAAATTGTTTCTCAGAATGTTTGGACCGACTCACAATTCCATCAATAGTGCAAGTTTCCTTGTCCCCTCCACTTTGTTATATTCTTATTTCATGTTAGTCAATATAATAAATGTAAAGAGGCACCTCAGAGTTCTTTTATTTTGTGCTTCTGTAATCAGTAGTGAGTTAGAACATTTTTTAATGCTACTGTTGGTAATTTTAATTACTTGTTTTCTAGTAAAAATGTTTATATCCTTTGACTATCAATTATTTTTGTTTTTATAGTTTTTATATTTATAAAATTGGCTCGATTCCCTATATATTTGAAAAAATGAGGTGTTTAGTAGAGAAAATAGCTACAATAGGTTTTCTTTTGTTTCCCCATTTTTGGCTGCATTTGCTTTATTTGTACAAAATTTTTTTTTGATTATTGTTTAGTCCTTCAGTCATAATATTTCATGATCCCGTGGATCTTAGCATGTCTTGCTTCCACTATCTCCTGAAGTCTATCCAAGTTTATGTTAAATGCTTCTATAACACTATTTATCCATCTCATATTCTGCCATCCTCTTTTCTGTTTACCTTCAATCTTTCCCCATATCAAGGTCTTTTTCAATGAATCATTATGTGGCCAAATAATTTAAGCTTTAGTTTTAGTATTTAACTTTCCAGTGAATGGTCAGAATTATTTTCTTGAGGTGTTGACTGATTTGATTCTTTTACTAAGAACTGCTTAGACTACATCCCAGGTTTGGTAAGTTACCTTATTGTTTTCATTCTCATTTATGAAATTATCAATTGTTTTTATGATTTATTCTTTAACTCACTAATTCTTTAGGAATACATTATTTAAATTACAATTAATTATTAATTTCTTCTTCCGTGACCCATTACTGAAAGTAATTTTTATTCCATTTAATAATTATGTTTTCCTGTATTTGGTTGTAATGCTTTTATGTCCTAATACATGATTAATTTTTGTGAAGGCCATGTGTACAACTGAGAAAATGGTACACTCTTTTCTATTCCTACTCATTTTTTCCAGAGGGCTATTGTATCTAACTTTTCTAAGATTATCTTCTCCTTAAGTTCTTATTTATTTTATGGCTAGATTTATCAAATGCTCAGAGGGGAAATTTGAGGACCTTCATTAATATTGCTTTGCTATCTATTTTCTTCTCTATTTCATTTATATTTTTCTTTAAAACTTTGAATGCTTTGCCATTTTTAATATTGATATTATTTCTTGGTCTATGTTTTGTTTTAGCAAATTTCCCTGTTTATTTCATAATTAACCATGGTTTTGTTTTTGCTACCTTGAGGTTCTGGCTGCTACCGCTTCCTATTCTACATAAACTGAAACATAATAGATTCTGCTTCAACACTTATTTTAACTCTATAGGTGTGTCTTTGTTTCAAGCATATAATTTATAAACATTATAATGTTAAATTCTAGTTTCTATTCTATTCTGCTCTCTGCTTCTGTTTTATGAATGAGTTCATCCCATTAACATTCAAAGTGATGATTACTAACTATGTTTTTACATCTATCTTATTTTCTTCTGTTGTTCCTTCTCTCCCTCTTTTTAGATCCTTTTGCTTTGTTTTGTTTCTAACCACTGTCTTCCTGTAGCCATTGTTCATTTTATCATGCCTTCCCCCCTCCACACACATATACCTTCTTTTATACCTTTCCTCTTTTACTTCCCTGTTAGGTAAGATATCTATATGCAAATAAGTGTGTGTGTGTGTGTGTGTGTGTGTGTGTGTGGTGTGTGTGTGTGTAGTCCCACTTTCTCATTCACCCATTTTTTTATATCATCCCAACATAATTGATTCATTCCCATGTCCTCTGTCTATGAAGAATTCTTTTAATATAATACATTTAATATATTTACTTTTTATTAAATAAATATTATTTTATTATAAATATAAATAAAATATGTAACAAATAAATTTAACATAACTTAATCTTCATAATAATAAAGTTATTAAGTTAGATGTAGCATCTTCTCAAAGGCAAATGTAAACAATTTATGGCATCCTGTTAAATTTCTCTTTTATATTTCTCTTTTTATGTTTCCCTTAGATTTTATCCTTGAAACTCAAATTTTCTGTTGAGCCCTAGTATTTTCATTAGAATGATTGTATTATATTTACATTATTTCTTATTTCATTAAATTTTGCTTTTTTTCTCTTGAAGGATTATACAAAGTTTTGCTTGGTAGGTTATTTTTGAATTTAAACCTAGCTCTTGAGCATTCTAGAATGTTATATTCCAAGGCCTCCACTTCTTTTTTTTTTTTCTGGTTTCAGATCTTTGAATCATTTTTAATTCTTTTTTTTCTCACTGTCTTTCTTTAAAAATTTTTTTCTTGAAGCTTTTTTATTTTCAAAACATAAGCATAAATGATTTTCAACATTCACTTTTGCAAAACTTGGAGTTCCATTTTTTTTCTCCCTGTCTTTCCCTTCCTGATGAAGAAACCCTGGCTGAATTGCTTACTTATGTCAAAGTGCTAGGACTAACTGTGAGCTTAATCCAAAATGCTGGGCATACTCAGATGAACCAGGCTCTCAGACTATCCTAGGAATCTCTGGCTGAATTGCTTACTCATGCCAAAGTGCTAGGACTAATTGTGAGCTTAATCCAAGATGCTGGATGTACTCAGATAGAATCAGGTTCTCAGACTGTCCTAGGAATTGGGCCAAGACCAGCAGATTTAATTGACAAAGTTACTGGCCATTTAAAGCTTTATTGAGACAGAAATTAATCCAATATATGTTAAACAGATGCAATTCTTCTATACATGTTTCCACAATTATCACGCTGCATAAGAAAAATCAGATCAAAAAGGAAAAAATGAGAAAAAAACCCAAAATGCAAGTAAACTAAAATAAAAAGAGAAAATACTGTGTTACATCTACATTCAATCTCTACTGTCCTCTCTCTGGGTGCAGATATCTCTCTTCATCACAAGTCTATTGGAACTGGCCTGAATCACCTCAGTGTTGAAAAGAGCCACATCTATCAGAATTAATCATCACATAGTCTTGTTGCCATGTATGTTTTCTTGGTTCTACTTATTTCACTCAACATCAGTTCATATAAGTCTCTCCAAGCCTCTCTGAAATCATCCTGGTGGTCATTTCTTACAGAACAATAATATTCCATAACAATCATATGCCATACCTTATTCAGCCATTCTCCAGTTGATGGGCAGCCACTCAGTTTCCAATTCATCACCATTACAAAAAGGGCTGCTAGAAACACATTTTTGCACATGTGGGTCCTTCCCCTCTTTTTATGATTTCTTTAGGACATAGGCCCTATAGAGACACTGCTAGACACTGTACAGTTTGATAGCCTTTTGGGCATAGCTCCATATTGCTCTCCAGAATGATTGGATCAGTTCACAACTCCACCAACAATGTATTAGTGTCCCAGTTTTCCCACATTCTATGCAACATTCACCATTATCTTTTCCTGTCATTTTAGCTAATCTGAGAGGTGTGTAATAGTAACTTAGAGTTTTCTCAATTTGCATTTCCCTGATCAATAGTGATTTAGGACATTTTTCATTTGTCTAGAAATGGTTTTAATTTCTTTATCTGAAAATCGTTTGTTCATATCCTTTGACCATTTATCAATTGGAGAATGGCTTGTATTCATATAAATTTAAGCAATTCTCTACATATTTTAGAAATGAAGGTGCTCTACTTCTTTAATATGGTAGTTGCTAAATCTTATGTGATCCTGACTGTGGCCCCCTAGTATCTGAATGGTTTATTTTTGGCTTCTTGAAGCATGTTCTCCTTTACCAGGGGGTTCTGAAATTTGGCTGTTATGGTCTTTGGAGTTTTCATTTTAGATAGTCATCTCTCTCAGATAGTCATCAGTGAAGTCTTTCAGTTCTATTTATCCTCTAGTTCTAAGGTATTGGAAGGTTTTCCTTGATAATTTCTTAAAGTATGCTGCTGAGTCTCTTCCTATGATCAAGCAGTCCAAAAATTATTGAATTATCTCTTCAATCCATTTTCAATGTAAGTTGTTTTTTCCAACAAGATATTTTACATTTTCTTTAATTTTTTTCATTCTTTTTGACATTGTTTTATTGTTTCCTGATTTTTCATGGAATCATTAGCTTTCACTTATCCAATTCTAATTTTTAAAGAATTATTTCCTTTACTGAATTTGTATACCTCTTTTCTCACTTAGTCAGTTCTTTTTTTCCTTCTCTCTCTCTCTCAAATTCTTTTCTTCAGTATTTTTGATGCCTTTATTTTTTTTTTTTACCAAGTGTTGTCTTTTCACAATTTTCTTCCTTTGCTCTCATTTGTTCATTTATTTAACATTTTCTTTCCATTTTTATTCGATTTTGAAGATAATTTTTAGCTCTTCTAGGCATTTTTATTAGGTTTGTATTCAATTTACATTTTCTCCCCTTTAAGGCTTTGCTTGTAGCTCTTTTGACCTTAATATCTTCTTCTGAGCTTGTTTCTTGCTCTTTCCTGTCACAATATTGGATTTTTAAGATAGGTTCTTTTTTTTTCATTTGATAATCTCCTTTTTTCCCACTCTATTTCTTTATTTTGAACTTTATATTAAGTTTGACTCTGTTCCTGTTATGGGACATAAAGAGGGGGTCTATCTGAAGTTTCCAGGCTTATTCTTACTGCTATTTTTGGAGCTAGTTTGGGTATTTGAAAGTTTTTGATGTTTCCAAAAATATGAACTGGGCACAGATGTGGTAACTGCTCACTTGGAATACACTCTTGTCTTTTCCCAGGAAGGACCCCTAATCCCTTGGGATTATACTCAGTAATTGCTTTTCAGGGCTCTACTTCCTTGGGATTAGAAATAACATTGCTTCTCAGAGGTCTTGATTCCTTATAACCAAAAGTGATAGGCCCTTGATCTTTCTTGACCAAAAGTACCTCACCTCCTACCCCGAACTGTAATCTGAAAGTGGATATAAGGAATGTAGTTGTTAACCAGCATTTGTTCTTGCATCCAGTGCTGCTACAGGGGGTGTCTGTAATCTCTTTCTGATTTATCAGATCTCTTTCTGGTTTAAGAGATTCTGAAGCTGTTGCTGCTTTTGTCACCATCATTTGATATTACCATTAGTACTGCAGCCATGTGGGATCTAGGCCTGCCCCCAACTCCATCATAGTTCTTTCTGAACTTCCAAATTCTCTTGTGACAGCAATATGGTGCAATGGATAGAGTGCCAGGCCTTAAGTCAGGAAGAATATTTTCTAAGGTGATATGTTACCTCAGACATTTAATTTACTAACAGTTTGAATTTGGAGAAATCACTTAACCCTATTTGCCTCAGTTTCCTAATCTGTAAAATGAACTGGAAAAGGAAATGGCAAATCATTCTAGTATCTTTACCAAGAAAACCCTAAATAGGGCCATCAAGAGTCAGAAATAACTGAAATGACTGAATTATAAATTACAAAGTTCTCCTGCCTTAGTAGGATGCATCACTGGCCTTTTGCAGATTCTACTATTTCAGAATTCTATTTGAGGCATTTTTTAAAAGCTGTTTGGAGGGTAATATTGAAAAAGTTTGACTGAGTGCTTCCTCTACTCCACCTAGATGTGCCCCCAGAAGTCTGAAATTAATATTCTAATAATTATGCCAAAGAACTAGGTATGCTTTGCAGTCACCATAAATAATTTTCCTTTTTTTCATTTGATGGGTCTTTAATACTACTACTTACTACAACTACTGCTATTGTTGCTGTTACAAGTTCTACTAATTGTCTTTAATAGTTCAAAAAAGCACTTTCTTCACTACAATCTTGTGAAATAATAGAATAATGTATTTTACATATAAAGAAACCAAAACATTAGAAATATAGAGATATAGGAAACTGAAGAAACTCAAAAATATTAAATAAATCTGCTTAATTTTTACATGACAAAGTATCACAGGTGATGCTCACACTCAAGACTTCTGAATACAAGTCCAATATCAAACATAATCCTGTGGACACAGCCTCTAACTGGTTTCCTTTGAAGGAAATGGTTTTCATAGGTAAATATGATAGCTCATTTTAAACAAATTTATCATCCTTTAATAAAGGATGTCAGAAAAGAGTCCTTCAGCATTTTAAATGTCATCATGGAAATGTGTAGGGAAATTATATGGTAGAGTGGAAAGAAGTTGAAACAGGGAGTAAGTTGACCTGGATTTCAGTAAAAATCTACAATGGGATCTTAAAATCCCTCAACTTTCCAAGGCTTCATTTTTCTCTTGAATAAAATGAAAATTTAGACAAGAAACTAATCAATTTCAAATCTCCCTACAATTCAATCTGTAGAGTTCTAACCTTTTTGATTTTCTGGTCATAAGGTTTAATGGTAAGGGTTCATGCATGATATGCTCTTGACTGAGGAATATTCTTCTTTTTACCTTTTGCCACCTTTCTTTTGCCTTTAAAAACCCCAAGTGATCCATGCCAAACCGAAACAGGAGCTGCAATCATTTAACTACAAAGTTCACATACCTCTTTATGTAACTATGACTATATAACATCATACAGCTGGGTGAAAAGTGAGACAAATCAGCCATCCAAATATCAGAATGTTTGGTGTCTTGTCGACAAAACATCTGGTAGACTAAATTTTTTACATTTCATCCAGATGTTTGTCATAGTGGAAGAATTTCTTTTCTCCCACCCCAAAGACCTATTCTAACCCTCCCCCAAGAATCTGTGAAATCATTTTTTTTTTGATTATGGACTAAGTTTTCAAATTATTTTTAGTCATGCAGATTAAATCTGTTTATCTTAAACAAGATTGCTTAGTGCCCTTGCATTGCTTCCTAAAGCACAGAAATTCCTAAAATTGAATATTAAAGAAAACTTCCTCCTGCCTTGCTGTTCCCTGGCTTCCAGGGATGAACTTTATTTACAGATTTCTTGTTCATGGTATACATAGAATAGCAACTCTGGTTGTTGTTCAGTCATTCAATTCTGTCCAACTCTTTGCAACCTTCTGTCTTCCACTATCTCTGTTCAAGCTCATGTTCCTTGTTTCCATAACACTTTGTCCATTTCATTTTTTATTTTCCCCTTCTCATTTTATTTGTAATGTGTTTTTAATCTTTCCCAGCATCAAAGTCCTTTCCAGTGGGTCCTGTCTTCTTGTTATATGACCAAAGTATTCAAACTTCAATCTTAGTATATATCCTTCTAATGAATAGTTAGAATTAATTTCTCTGAGTATTGACTGATTTGATCTCCTTGCTATCCAATGAATTCTCAAAAGTCTTCTCCCATACCATAATTCTAAATAGTTTATCCTATGGTGTCCTTACAATTCAATTCTCATAGCCATATATTAGTACTGGAAATCACTTTTTCAGCAAGGTGATGTCTCTGCTTTTTAGTATGCTATCCAGATTTCCCATAATTTTCCTATCAGGGAGCAAGCATCTTTTAATTTCATTGTTGTAGTTATTGTCTTCAATGATCCAAGAATATAAAATTGGATACTGCCTCCATTTCTTCTCCCTCTTATTTTCGGGAAGTAATGGGACCGGATGCCATGATCTTAGTTGTTGTTGTTGTTGTTGTTGTTGTTGTTGTTGTTGGTGGTGGTGGTGTGTGTGTGTGTGTGTGTGTGTGTGTGTTTAATATTAAGATTCAAGATAGCTTTTATACTCTGGTATGTGGAGATAAGCACCACCCTCTGATTATTTATCTCATTCCCAACTTCTATTTCCTGCTACCATCAACTTCCCAAGGGAAGTTTCCAACTTTATGGAATCTTCCCTGTAATATTAGCATGACTGGCAGACTCTGGAACACCATCTTTCAGACACTATACCATTATGAAGAGAAACTCATTTGCTAGATATTTTTCTAAAGGATCCTGAAAACTTTGTTGTTAAAAGAATAATTTCTTTAAGAAAATAATGTTGAATGTTGCATTTAAGAATGAGAGTGCTACCAACAAAGTCTCCAGCATTAGTTAAAATGCTTCCTATTAAAGGGAAGAGAAAGTATAATATAGAAAAAAGATGTGTGGTCAAAGTGTTCCCGTTCAAATCCCAATTGTGATACTTAGTAGCTGTATGGTCTTTGGCAAATCATCAAAGCTCTCCAAGCTTCAGTTTTTCCATTTGTTAAATGATGGGGTTGCATCAGATGGACTCTGAGACCCCTTCTAATGCTGATTCTATAATCCTCAGTGTTTGATCAACCATGAAATGCAGCAACGAATGGATTATAACTTCATAATGGTATTTCCTTTCTTCTTCTTTTATAACTGTGTAATACTTGTAGTGAAACAGAAAGCATGTTACAGTAAAAGAACATAGAGTTTGGAGTCAAATTATTCAGGTTCAAATTACTGTCTATGTGACCTTATATGTGTAGCAGGTACAGAGGAAGAACATTGCTTCTAGAATGAGAAAATAGTTCCTACCCCAATTTTTTTCACTTACTATGTAACTTTAGGCAAGTTAATATCTTTCGGTCTCAATTTCCTCAAATGTAAAAATAAGGAATTATTCTATTCTAGATTTGTTACTCTAAGTCACTCTGGGCTTCAGTTTGCTCATTTGTAAAATTCAGACATTGGACTTGTCCTCTAAGGGCTGTTGCACTTCTAAATCCTGTCTCCTATAAATCCAGGTCATTCTTCTAAATTTACTGCAAGTCTCATGACAGTCCCAAATGAGCCTTTATAATAAATCAACTTAAGTTACAGATGTGTTGTCCTAGTGATAGCCACTGACTTGATGATTGCCCCCATACTAAGGTAGGACTTGTAAGAATAAGCTTTGCTAATGCTAGGTATAGTCCCAGCCTGTGATAGCTTCTTTTATCAATCTGCCATTCTTTTTTATGATGTGATAGATTTCTGACTCTAAGATAATAAACAAAAATGGTGTGCATATAGTGGTGGAAGTGAGAGACTTGGGAATCTAGTAAGGAAGTATAATGCGAACAAGCATTAAGCAACAAATCTTTCTACAATAATAAATATAGTGTATTTATAAAATGATAATGGGCTTTTATTTCTTTTGGTTATGGGAACAATAACTATTAACTGTTTACTGTGTGCTAAACACTGTGAGAGTACTAAAATATAAAGAAAGTAAAAAAAAAAACTAGTCTTTGAATAAAGGAGTTGATATTACAGGGAGACAACATACAAACAACTATGTACATTCTATGTGTTTCTATCTATTAATATAGTTTTTTTATTTTTCTCTATGTCTATCTAATCTGATTATCTTTTTAATTCATCTATTACCTATCTAAATATCACTATCGCTATATTTCTCTGCATAGATAGTAAATTGGAATTAATCTCACAAGACATTAGTAGTAAGGGGAGATGGGAGAAGAAGAGAGGGTTTGAGCTGAATTTTGGAGGAAATCAGTGAATCCAGGAGCTGGGTGCTTGACTAGAATGGGGAGACACTGGAAGGAGGCACAAAGACCAAACAGCAACTTATTGCAATAGTACACCTTCTTTCTTTGGTTAAGTTGAGTTTAAGAGTCTATGGGCATTGACTATATATATAGTTGTTTAAGAAACATTGATCATTGACTTATTGACTGAAAAGTTACTTCAAAGGTGTAGGAAGAGCAAATATACAAACATTATTCCCAATACCTCAGGACACAAGCTTCCCTTTATCTCCTTTGTCTCTCAGGAAGGGGATGTAGGAGATTTAGGTTCATACTTTAACTCAGTTCCTAAGTAGCATTAGGTCTATAAATTTGAAAGTGCAACCTCTCTCCTCCTCATTCCTGCTTGTGTCAATTTTTCAAGGCTTCACTGCTGGATGTGTTACTGAATCCAGCCTGGAATCCTAGATTGCCATGGTCAGGTCCAAGGCATCACTCCCTGCACACTGAACTGGAATAAAGAATAAAACTTTAAGCTCATTTCTTGGGCCACAGGATAAAAAGGATGAGGAAAGTGGCTTTTCTCCCACCCAGTTTACTGATGGCTACCCACAGTATATATAAACAAGAACTTCATATATAAATGTCACTGGAAAGAGAATGTCCCTCTCGTTATAATAGTTTTAAACATGCAAACTATTCTGAACATTCAACCAGTAGAAAGAGTCCCATATGGTAGCTGATACAGCATATCTTCTCCCAGAAAATAAAAAAAAATTAATAGTATTATCACTTCTAGTCCTGGGGTAGGGGGAAGGTGCCTCTGGTGATTATACTATTAATTTCTTATTTTTTAAAAAATTAACAAGCAAAGGTTAAAGAACCCAATCATAGAAAGTTACTATGGGTATAGGAAAATCCAGGTTTCATTTTTAGAGGATAAAAAAATTATCCCACATAATTAAATCTGCTAATGATTGACTTTTGTTGTGATTGTTTAGTAACTTCTCCTACTGTATTTCAGTGATTCTGCCCACACATGTTGCTATGCCATGTAGACCAGTTGCTTCAGGAATATTGCCTTCATCTGCTTCACTGCTGAAGCCACCAGCAGCCTTTAGCTTCATCACTAAGACTAATCATGAAGCTAAGTTCCAATTAATGTGGATCATGAATCCCCCGAAGTGGTTGCAGTTGTTGAATTTGTAATATTTTCATTGGGCTGCACTTAATGATTGTACACTATTATAAGATGAAATGAAGGACTAGATTATTTAGTGGATAAGAGTGTCAAGTCTGGATTCAGAGAGAACTGAGTACAAATATGACCTTAGAAAATCATTGACTGTGTTACCTAAACAAAGTCATGTAACTCTATTTGCCAAAGTTTCCACTTTAAAATGAGCTGGAGAAGGAAATGGCATACCAGTGTCTTTGTCAAGAAAACTTCAAAAGTGATCATGAAGAGTCAGATATAACCAAATAATAGTATGGAATATAAAACAAGTTAGTAGTGATAACACTAATTTTGTGATCTTAGGCAAATTATTTCTCCTCTCAGACACTTGAAGATTAACTAAAAGAAGGTAGGCTATTTAACTGGAAAAAAGAAGGGCTTGAGTATTTAAAAGCTTGTTTTGTGAAAACGAGATTTAATTTGTTTTGCTTGGCTTCAGCAAGAGCTAGGAGAGATGGATGCAAGTACCAAAAATATGGATATTATCCCTATTTCAAACAAAATAAAACAAAACCAAAGAATAAATACATGATTAACAATGAAACAATCTCCAACTGGACAGTTAAGTTCTGTGGATTTTAGTGAAATGTCTATTTCCAGAGCTATTCAGTCAAGGACTAGGCAAGTCTGTAGTATAGATATCGTAGAGTTCTGTTTATGTATGTATAAGCTTCTGTGACCTTTGAAGTCCCTTTCAGTTGCCAAAGACAGGTCACTGGTCATTATTTTATGTGACTATAAAATGAGAAAGCCACATCATCTCTCTGAGCCCCAATTTCTTTATTTACAGTGAATATAAATTTATAAGTTAGCCCAATTATGTAATATTGCTTTAGGCATGTTCATATTCTTCACAAATCTTTACTTCACATAATGGAAAGTTGGGTTCTTTGTATAAATGTTTGAATGGAGCTAAGAGAACTTTCAAGGGGAAGATTTCAGGTGATATAGTTAGTGTTTTACGAGGACTTAAAACTTGCAGGAATTTAAGGTCTCTTTTTGTGGAGCCTGAATTCCAGTTGCAGATGGCATTCTTTTACCAATCCAGGGTGTCACTGATTTTGTAATGCTTACCCAGCATCTATAATTCAAGAGGAAACTATTTCTTATTCAGAATTGGTTATCTTTTATCATTGAATCTATACAGCCTTCAAGTCTAAATGATTTAGATATGTACTCCTGCAGCAACTGTGACAAATTAAATCAAGGTCATCTTTGCCTAAAGTCCAATATAGACTGAGTAAATTCCAGGAGGGTATAATGGAAATAGAATTTGACAGCTATGCAGTTGACTTTGGATACAGGCCAAACTAAGGCAATAGCTCAATGTAAACTCCTAGGAATTTTGGTGTCAAGCTCTTTACATAAGGCCGACCACTTGAATTAGCTTGATGCCAAACCTAAAATCTATAGAGGAGAGAGGAAGATACTATTGGGATATTTTTGTCAAATGTGGTCTTCTTACTCCATAAATCCTCTTTAGGTTACTCTTAAGTGTGATTTCTTTGTCTGAGTTAAAGACAGCCATGGTGTAAACTTGCTGTCTGGATACAAAGAATGTAGATTGTCTTCTTATGACAACTGCCACTGCCTGACAAATTCTTCTTCAAATGAATAGGTGCTTAACTATACTTAACAATTTTTCTTCTCAGAACAATGTAACTTTTAGATTATCCAAAGCCAAATGAAGTGTAAATGTTAGTCTTTCAATTGGGGAACCCACAAACTGAATTCATCCACAGCTCATTCTTCATGTTAAAAGGTCAAACTATTTGGCCAATGTGCTAAGAGTACAAAATGGTGTTTGGGGAAATACACGCACTTCACTTAAAGCTGTCAGTTGTAAGCTCAAGTATACAGATTCTATTTTCTAATATCAAGAGTAATTTTTGTCATTTAAAAAATCATGGTTTACCCTCATATTCAACTTTTCCAAAGAAATGATTAATAATGGACTCCACATGAATTATTCTAATAATACTTTTGCTTGGACATATCAAGACTGAAGTTACTCCTTTGGCTCAAAAATCATATCATTTTTGATGTCAGATGAATCCTAATTACTAAACCATCTTGCTGTTAATAGCTACAACCAACTTAGAATAATTTTGTTCAGTGATTATTATTATTAAATGAGACACAAAGTGGAAATCATGAAAGATGTCCAGAACAAAGTAAAAAAAAAAATAGTGATTTTCTATAGATTGTATGGTTCTTAAGTTGAATTTCTCAAAATGGTGTATGGTGAAAATGATTAGTTACCACATAAAGAAAAATCCAGAAAACCCATTCGATGGATCCCATAACATATGGTTACTTCAGTTCTTTAAAGATTATGAATTTCATTTCTATGGATACTGTCTTCTGAAAAACATCATAATCCCCCAAAAATTTAATAGTGGATCTCTGTGAATTGTTGAGAAATCCATTAATCAGATGCTTATCTGATGATAAGCTTTTCTGAAGTTAGCTAATCAGGTCCAGACCAAGTCTGACAACAGGTCCTTGTCGGAAGCCTTTCCAGACTATCAGAAATTGTACTCTGCTGCCAAAGCCTCCCAAGCTTTTATCTTCATGCTATGGTATGGCATCAAAGAACTAAAGTCCATCTTACTATTTAGAAATGGTAAAAACTTACTAAAAGATACTTTCAGTTGAATGCAATTTCTAATACTTGGTTCTCTAAATATAGCATTATTGTCATAGATGATTGCGATGGTATGATCAGGGGAGGGATTTTCTTCTTCAATACTACCTTTCCAGTGAAGGACTAAACTGATTTATAAACTGTAATGACTTCTAAATTGAGTCAATAGCAGAGTGTCATGAATTTAATTTTTTAAAAAAGAAAAAAACATTGAAATGACATGCTGATATGAAAGAGTGTTCCAAATCATTATTGATCAGAGAAATGCAAATTACGACAACTCTGAGATACCACTACACACCTGTCAGATTGGCTAAGATGACAGGAAAAAATAATGATGAATGTTGGAGGGGATGCGGGAAAACTGGGACACTATTGCATTGTTGGTGGAGTTGTGAACGAATCCAACCATTCTGGAGAGCAATCTGGAATTATGCCAAAAAATTATCAAATTGTGCATACCCTTTGATCCAGCAGTGTTTCTATTGGGCTTATATCCCAAAGAAATACTAAAGAAGGGAAAGGGACCTGTATGTGCCAAAATGTTTGTAGCAGCCCTGTTTGTAGTGGCTAGAAACTGGAAAATGAATGGATGCCCATCAATTGGAGAATGGCTGGGTAAATTGTGGTATATGAATGTTATGGAATATTATTGTTCTGTAAGAAATGACCAGCAGGATGAATACAGAGAGGACTGGCGAGACTTACATGAACTGATGCTAAGTGAAATGAGCAGAACCAGGAGATCATTATACACTTCGACAACGATATTGTATGAGGACATATTTTGATGGAAGTGGATTTCTTTGACAAAGAGAACTGAGTTTCAATTGATAAATGATGGACAAAAGCAGCTACACCCAAAGAAAGAACACTGGGAAACGAATGTGAACTATCTGCATTTTTGTTTTTCTTCCCGGGTTATTTATACGTTCTGAATCCAATTCTCCCTATGCAACAAGAGAACTGTTCGGTTCTGCAAACATATATTGTATCTAGGATATACTGCAACATATCCAACATATAAAGGACTGCTTGCCATCTAGGGGAGGGGGTGGAGGGAGGGAGGGAAAAAAAAATCGGAACAGAAAGGAGTGTCAATATAAAGTAATTATTAAATAAAAATTAAAAAAAAAAAGAAATGACATGCTGAGTGAGAAGACATATTTAGTATTTTTAAATTTTAACAATAAGCACAATAATTCAAATAATATCAAGTTATTCATATTTGAGAAGTTAGGAATTCAGCACTAAATAGTTGAAGCACAATGAACATGACATTTGGAAAGTTGAACAATTCTATCCTAGGATCTTAGAATTTAAGATTCCACTCTGAAGGTAGATTCACAACACTAAAGGTTGTTAAGCAATTCTGTTTTAGAGAGGATGGTTTTCTTGGGCTATAATTCTTTAAATTACTCACATACACACACACTTATGTATGTGTATGTATATATATATATATATATATATACATTCACATACATATGTACATATATAGATGTATATGGATATACATACATACCTTCATATATACATGTATATACATAATGTTCCAAATGTCTTAGTGAAGTTTTAATCTATGAAAGCTATTATAGAATCAAGAGCAAATATTGAGAAAGTGATTCATTCTCCATTATGTGCCCTTGACTTCATGATGGATTCAAGGAAATCAATAAAGAGTAAATACAAAAAAGTAGTACAGAATTGTAAGACTCAATTGAGTGAGAAGTGCTAAAATTCTGAATCAACTGAGGCTGATAATAAATGAAGGACAAAGCAAAGGAATTTCATATGAGTTTGGAAAAAAGGAGGAATAAAATAGGGATAGGAACACTATAACGGGTAGATGAAATGATATATATATATCAACTGACAGAACACAAATACTATTCATATTTCACATTTTTTCCTTGGCCAAAGAATATGATGCTTGGGACAGAGGAAAATGGTTAACAAGGAGAGAGTAAGAGAGCACTTGGTTGTTCTCTGTAAGTTCAAGTCAGAAGGCTTTCATAAACTCTATCTCATGTCACCAAAAAAGAGCTAGATACAATTATTGAATCAATGAATATTGAATGATTGTGGAAAATTAAAGGGCTGTCAAGTTTAGAAAAGTTCACATAGATAACTTTTGGGAAAAAAAAAAAGAATGAAAGTAGGATCTACAAAATATAGTCCCATGACCTAAACTTCAATTACAGGTTAGAAATTCTAAACATCTTATTAAAATGATAATATAGATCATAGTTTTAGGTTTAGAAGGATCTTAGATACCTTCAAATTCAACCCTTTCATTTTAGATATGAGAGAGCTAAGGTTCAGAGGGTTTAAATGATTGGCCAGTGTGGGAGGCAGAATTTGAATTCACAACTTCCTGAGTTGAAGTCCAGTGCTCTATCCACTGTAACACATTGTGACCATCAAGAATCAACATGGCTTGATTAAGAAAAAGGTGCTACCAAACTTGTTTCATTTCTCTTTTTGACATAGAACAGAGAAAACTATAGCTAGAAGATTAGTTGCCTTCAAATATTTTAAGTGAGCATTCATAAGGAAGACTTATTCTGCTTGGTCTTTCTTAAAGGGAGGATACAGAAATAGTGAGTAGAAAATGTAGATAATATAAGAAAACACTTTTTTCATGAGACATTTTGGGTTAGGTGACTTACCCAGGGTCACACAGCTAGAAAGTAGGGTCACATTTAAATTCTGATCCTTTTGACTCCAAGACCAGTGCTCTATACATTGAGCCATCTACCTGCCCCAAAGAAAATATTTTCTGACACAACCAAGAAAGTGTCATGAGAAGTAATGACTTCTTCTCACTTGTAAATGTTACAAAGCAAATTCTTATACATGTAGAAGCTGCTTTAAACAATCTCTTATGTACTTCTCAATTTTGAAATTCTTAGGTTTTCTTCTAAGAGTCAGGCAATGCCCAAGAATTCTTCAAGGTGACTGATTCCTTAGGTCTTCTGTTTCAGAACAATACTCAAAACCATTCTCATAATGATCAATGTTCCTGATGTGGCTATTTTATATCATTATATGAGCACAGCTTATCTCTTACTCATTTAATGAAAATACTACAGACTTCACACTAAGTTTCTGCTTCAGATAACTTTGCATTTTTCAGTGCAAGCAGCAGATGAGGCTGTGAATGGCAGAGTTTTACTGAGGGAGACATTTATCCTTGGGGCATGGATAAGCATGTGCTGCTTGTATGCATGTGAAGCATGATCATATCCTCTCTAAATAGGAATAGGATTTTAATCTTGTTTATTCTTTTCCCCTCTTTCCTTGGGAGATGGAAACTGCCAAAGGAAAAAAAAAAAGGAATGGAGATTGCTGAGATATTTAAAGGGATGAACTTCACACTTTTAGCATAGAGACATTGGCTTATTTTCTCTGCAAAATTTAGGCATCTAAAATGGATTGTTAATAATAAAGAAATAATAGAATTACTGCATGAATTCTGCTTCCAGTCTTGAAAATGAAACTTTTCAGACAATTACATTCTTCCAGAACCAATGGATTTAGCTCCTTTACTCTTATCTTCTACAGCAAGACTTTTATTCAAATGCAGTTATAATGATCCTCTCTTTATCAAGAGACAAAAATCCATCTTTAGGGTCAGAATCCAGTTAAAATAGCAAAAAGAAAAGGTCACACTTAAAAACGGCAATATTGTTTTATCAGAAAGAAGTTTGGGGTGGGGAGAGTCAAGATAAGAAATTCATCTTATTCCATCATCACCTTGGGGATAGATCCTATCAGTCAGTCTTAGGAGTCATTTCCATAATAGGACCACAAGCAAGGATTCAAATAAGTTTAGAGGTCTTCACATTTTTGTAAATCAGTTATCAAATATAGTGCATTTTCTCTTTTGGCTGCCTTTTGTCCTACAGTCTATTCTTTCCCATTGTCCCCCTCAACTTTGTGGAAATCTCTCCTCTAGCCATGATCTTTTGGTAGGGGATTTGGACTTTTCTAGATTCAAGTCATTTCCACTTGATTTAATTCAATTCAAAACATTTATTAAACACTGATTGTGTACCAGAAATTGTACTGAGTCCAGTTAATATAGAATAAGAAAAAATATAATTCTTGCCCCCAAACAATTTACAATCCAATGAGAGAAGTCAGTGGGGAAAAAAAAAGCTGAAAAGAATGGGGAAACACTAAGGAATACCCAGTACAGGGGTATGATTTCTATCAAGTCAAAATCAAACTAAGCTGCTGATGGAAAGTGGAAAATAAACCCTATTTCCCAAAGTAAATTCAACCTTTCATCCAATACAGAGCTATACTAGCCATGATGGGAACTATTTCTATAGCATATTTTCAGGATGCAATACCAGTTAGTATCAGTTGTGTTTGTAACAATCTGCCATAGGACTTAGAGGGGAGATAGCCTAATATTTTATGGAATTGCTCATTAATTGAAGGGGTTTGTGTATTTATGTATCGCTCTATCAGGAAACCCAGCATTTCTGGAATTGATTTATCTTTGTTGGTCAAAATCAGTTTTAGACCATCATGGCAGTTACAGGACATACAATCCTCATGCATTAACCAAATTAGGGCACAAAAGAAAATCTGACTAATGAGGCACTCAAACAGAGAATGTCCTCCAGTGTGCACTTTTATTCTTTCTTAATAACTATTCATTGAATTATAATTAACTTTAAGGTTTATAAATAATAAATAGCTTTGTAAATCTCAACTCATTTTATTATTATAGCAACCCTATGAGGTAGGTGTTATCAGTATCAACACTATTTTAAAGATGAGAAAAGAGTTACAAAGAAACAGTGTTTGAGGTAGGATTTGAATTCAAGACTCCCTGAAATATTAGCACTCTGTTCACTTTATTACCCAGCTATCTGTTTGAGATTGAAGGAGTAAATCTTTTCCTGAAAAAACTCCATGCAAAAATTTACATTTTGAATACAATGAAGCAAACAATTAGTTGATACATGAGTAGAATCTGCTCATAAAGATTTGCCAAGGTGAGAAACTAAACAGAAATGTTGATAATTATTGATATAATTTGGATATATTTTTGGTACTGATATAATTAATGATTTTTCTAGTTATTTGATATCTTTCTCTATGATATTTTGATAAACTTTTATCATCCTCAAAATTGTGTCATGTCCATTACAGAGTACCTCTTTATATAATTGATTTGTGATAAAAAGTAAAACAACTCTTGAGACTTGATTATTTATCAAATTAGCAAAGATGATGATAACAATAAAATAAAACTAGCCTGTATATGTCATTTAAAGCATTTTTTGCATATGTTAACTCATTTCATTCTCACAGCTACTCTCTGAAGTAAGTGCTATTATTTTCCCTATTTTACAGTTTAGGAAACTGAGGTGAACAAAAGGTTAAATAATTTGCTCAGGATCATCCAACTTGGAAGTATTTGAAGTAGGATAGAAAAGTGTCTTCTTGACCCTAGCCTTCCCACTCAACCCATTAAACCACCTACTGGCTGATAAAACTCAGAAATAATTTATATTGGCAGGGTTATAGATAGACATGCTAATATGCTATTGGTAGAGCTGTAAATTGGTTCAACCATATGGAAAACAATTTGGAATTATGTAAAAGAAGTTACTAAACTGTTCATTTCCTTTTACTGAATGTTTCTATCACTGGAAAAGAGAGAAGACTTGAAATATATAAAAAAACATAGTACCTATTTTTGTGAAAGGAAAACAAAACAAAGTAGGCACCCACATGCTTGGAGAATGTTTAGATAGGCATGATATATCAATATAAAATATTACTGCACTGTGATAAATGATGAATATGAAAAACTCAGAAATTTCTGAGAAGACCTGGATGAAGTGAAAAAAACAGAAGTGAGAAAACAACAATATAATGTTTACAATAATAGAAATGAAGATACTAGAAGACAACTGAATAGATATTAAATGTAAGGACCCATGCTAATTCCAGGGCTTAGACATAAAGGGTGTCATCATAAACAAATTAGAGGAGCAAAGAAGAAATGTAAAATTTTTGGATAAGTTAAAATTTAATGACTAAAGGAACAGAGAGGCCCATGGAAGGTAAAATAGATAATTTTGGTTTTAAATAAATTAACTATTTAAAGTTTGCACAAATAAAACTGATATAGCTAAAATTAAAACAACTATTAAAAAGAGAAAATCTTTTTAGCAAGTCTTTCTAGTAAAAGTATTTTTATAAGAAATATAGGGAATTGATTTAAGTTTTTAAGAATGAGCCATTCCTCAATTCACAAATGGATCAAAAAATACAAATACAAAATTTTCCGAGGAAAAAATCCAAATTGTCAATAACCATATGAAAAATGTTCCAGATCATGAAAAGAGAAATGCAAATTTAATAAAGAAGTTTTATTTTATACCAATTAGGTAAGCAAAATCGATTGCTTTATTAAAAGGAAAATAAAAAAAAAGGAAGGTACTTTTGTAAACTGATCTAGTTATTAGGGAAAAAAAGTTATTAAACTAGCTATATCTTTTGATCCAGTGATATTACTACTAGGTTTAGATTTAAAAGACATCAAAGAAAGAGGGAAAGCACTCGTGTACCAAATTCTATCTATCTATTTAATCTAGATATCTCTTTTTAGCAGCAGTTTTTGTCATGGTAAAAAATTGGAAACTGAGGGGGTGTACATCAACTAGGAAATGGCTAAACAAGTTATGGTCTCTGTGGAATGATAGAAGTCATAGTTTCAGAAAACTGTGGTATACAATGTACAGTATACAATAAGTAAATATACAACAGTAAGTATAGACAAAATATGACTTTGAAAGACTTAGCAATTCTGATTAAAATGATAACTGACCATAATACCAGAAGACTCTAAATGGAACAGATTATTTACTTGTGAGAGAAGTGATCAATCGAGAGTAAATTGAGACTTTTTTCGTTTTCTTTTTTTTTTTTTTTTTGACACTGCCAATGTGGGAATTGGATTAGTGGTCTATGTTTATAAAAGCAATTTTTTTTTTTTTTCTTTTCAAATGGGGGTGGAGTGGGAGAGAAAGAAAATGGATCTGAAAATTAAAAAAAAATTTGGTTCCAACAAACAGATGATGAAACACTCTCTGCAATAGAGAAGAGAACAACAACAGATGACACATAGTGCATACATTCTGATAGAAATATTGTTATCAGTTGCTTTTATTTCATTATTTTGCTTTGTTGTATGGGAGACTTTGTGGAAGCAGGAGGAAGATATATTCAAGGAAATGTGCTTTAAAAAGTAAAGGGAATCAATACAAGCATAAATAGTATTTATTTAAAGTTGCTATAAAGGAAATTTTCAAGTGTTGTAGGGGAGTTTGTCAGATTTGTCAGGAGTTTTATCATACTATATAAAAAAAAAAGTAAATGCAACAAATTAGAATTTGTTATGCCTCATTGAGGAGACTTGATATGATTTTTAAATATCCTTGTTATAAGAGAGATAGTTTACTTGGGAAATGGTGGTTTTGATGGTGGGGTGGTCAGAAATATATTCAGAAATAAGAATAATACAAAAACAGAAGGCATCTAAATTGCCTCAGCCAGCAAACACTTGATCATTTTGCCAAGGAAACAGACATGGCAGTTAAGGTCAAAGCAGGTTTAGAATAAAAACTCATTTAAAAAACCTTACAGGGAGTGTTGAGGAAAGATTTTGAGGAGTACTGTTTCCTGAAACAGAGGGGCAATGGAAGGGGGAAGTTAGTCTACAGAAAGCTTGGCATGAGGTCCAGCTAAGCCAGATCATCCCAAGGACATTTAAAAATTGAGTTGGAAAGAGAGCAGATGACAATGAACAGCTCTCCAGTCTTTCTATAACAAACCATATTTATCATCATTGTCAGTGGAACCTCTTGTGTTTGGACTCTAACATCTCATTCCCTGATAATATGCTGAATGAGGAAGCAGAAAGAACATTTTTTTTTTTTTTCTTTTCAAATGGGGGTGGAGTGGGAGAGAAAGAAAATGGATCTGAAAATTAAAAAAAAAATTTTGGTTCCAACAAACAGATGATGAAACACTCTCTGCAATAGAGAAGAGAACAACAACAGATGACACATAGTGCATACATTCTGATAGAAATAGTTGTTATCAGTTGCTTTTATTTCATTATTTTGCTTTGTTGTATGGGAGACTTTGTGGAAGCAGGAGGAAGATATATTCGAGGAAATGTGCTTTAAAAAGTAAAGGGAATCAATACAAGCATAAATAGTATTTATTTAAAGTTGCTATAAAGGAAATTTTCAAGTGATGTAGGGGAGTTTGTCAGATTTGTCAGGAGTTTTATCATACTATATAAAAAAAAAGCAAATGCAACAAATTAGAATTTGTTATGCCTCATTGAGGAGACTTGATATGATTTTTAAATATCCTTGTTATAAGAGAGATAGTTTACTTGGGAAATGGTGGTTTTGATGGTGGGGTGGTCAGAAATATATTCAGAAATAAGAATAATACAAAAACAGAAGGCATCTAAATTGCCTCAGCCAGCAAACACTTGATCATTTTGCCAAGGAAACAGACATGGCAGTTAAGGTCAAAGCAGGTTTAGAATAAAAACTCATTTAAAAAACTTACAGGGAGTGTTGAGGAAAGATTTTGAGGAGTACTGTTTCCTGAAACAGAGGGGCAATGGAAGGGGGAAGTTAGTCTACAGAAAGCTTGGCATGAGGTCCAGCTAAGCCAGATCATCCCAAGGACATTTAAAAATTGAGTTGGAAAGAGAGCAGATGACAATGAACAGCTCTCCAGTCTTTCTATAACAAACCATATTTGTCATCATTGTCAGTGGAAACCTCTTGTGTTTGGACTCTAACATCTCATTCCCTGATAATATGCTGAATGAGGAAGCAGAAAGAACATTTTTTTTTTTTTTTGTATCAGTTGGTTTTGTTTCATTGTTTTTCTTTGTAGTAAGGGAGGCTTTGTGGAAGTAGGAGAGGGAAATATATCAAGAAAAATATGCTTTAAGAAGTAAAGGGAAATGAACAAAAATGAAGGCAAGAAAAGCCCTTGCCTTTGACAATCCTTATTTGTGTGACCATAATCAACTTAAATTTTTGGGACCTTGGTTTCTTCATCCGTAAAATAAAGCCATTGCCATCTCTTCTAGTTCTTGACTTGTGATCCCATTACATGGATATATATATATATATATATATATATATATATATATATTATATATATATATATATATATATATTATATATATATATATACACACACACACACACACACACACACACACAAACACATACAGATACGCAGACATCGACTGCTACTGCACAAACTAGTGCTGCTGGATAAAGCACTGAACCTGAAGCGGGGGAAACCTGATTCAGATCCTGCATTTGAGACTTCCTGCTCATGGGATCTTCACTAATTCATTTAACCCTTGTATGTCTCCGTTTCCTCAATAGTAAAATGGCAATAATAATAGTACCTACTTCTCAGGGTTACTCTGATTATCAAAAGAGATATTTATAAAATGCTTAGCACATTCCCTGGCACATATCGGGCACTCAATAAATGCCTATTTCCTTCTTCTTGTTCTATGGACCCTCCTAGTCACTTAGATCTTCAAATATACAGATTTGTCTTCCATTGTAATCCAAAGTAATTCCACAGGTGGTGGTCTTTGAGTGTGACTTTTGACTATTTCCAGGTTTCTGTCTCTTACTTTCCTGGGGGAGGGGAGTGTGTGACTCCAATGCAGGTGGGTCTCTTGCAGTTCCTCCAAGGTTAACCTCCGTGTTGTGCTCTAAGAACACACGTTAAGAGGAACTTGGAAGGTCATCTGAAGAGTTCTTGGGGCTTCCTTTGCAGTTTCTGATTTCTCCCAGCAGGGGGCATCCACGACGTGGTTCTCTCTTCCTTGGCTATAGATTTTTTTATTTTATTTTTTTCCCTTTTGGTCAGTCTCAAAGCTCTCTGTTCAGAAAAAATCTTTGCATCCTAGACATGATTTTCTCACCTCAAATAGACCTCAAAAGTTCTCCTTCAGTAGTAGATGTAATTCATCCTGCAGTGTTCTATGAAGTAGTCTCTGTCTCACTATTCTTCTCAGCCTTGAAGCATATATAGAATAGCATCCTGATCTGCTTGTTTCAATGATCTGGGTTAAATTATGCTAGCAAGAAATCTTGAGGTTTCTTTTCACTTTGGCACCCAGGATTTGTGAATTCCACCTAAAGGAATATTCCCAATATAATTAGGAGCTGACAAAATTCCCCGATGCAATTGAGTGAAATTATTCAAATCCTCCAGACATTTTCTTTCTGTTAGTTACTCATCCTGCCTAACATAAAGTCAGAGGTAATTTGGAACTTTTGTGCTCAGTGAAAGTAGGGATGGAGTAAATGGCTATAAAAGCCCTTTAGTTGAGGAAATGAATGAATTAGAATCCTGTCTTTAAGGGAAAGACACAGGTCTCATGCTAGCATGAGAGAACTGCAATGGAGGTAAGGAGAAAGACAAATCATGGGTGGAGAGGATTTCTCCAGTTTGAAATCTGGTAGCTGCTTATTTTGATTAATTTTTATTATCATGAAACTTAGGTGCTAAATTTTATTATTTTCACACAGTTGAAAGGCTGTAAATACTGTCAGTCCCTTATAAATTCAGCACATTTTATGTGGGGGACCATGGGAAAGACCTCTATTTTGTTCGCTATTCATTATTATTCTAAGTAACTCCTAGCTTTTCTTACTCCCTCCTTCTTTCCCTCCCTCCCTCAGCCTATCCCTTCCTCCCTTCCTCCCTTCCTCCCTCCCTTCCTTCCATTCTTTTGTTATTTCTCCCTTTCTTTCTCCTTTAGTCTGTCTCTCTTTTAATAAAGCTTTTTATTTTCAAAATATATGCATAGATAATTTTTCAACATTAACCCTTGTAAAACTTTATGTTCCAATTTTCCTCCCTTCCTCTATCCCCTCTCCTAGATGGCAAGTAATCTACATATGTTAAACATGGTGAAAATATATGTTAAAACTAATATATGCTTTCTTGCTGCACAAGAAAAATCAAACCAAAAAGGAAAAAATTAGAACGGAAATAAAATGCAAGCAAAGAACAATAAAAAGAGGGATAATGTTATGGCGTGATCCACACTCAGTTCCCACGATCTTCTCTCTGGATGTAGATGTCACAAGACCATTAGAACTGGCCTGAATTGTCTCATCATTCAAAAGAGCCACAGCCATCAGAATTGATCATTGTATAATCTTGCTGTTGCTATGTACAATGATCTCCTGGTTCTGCTTATTTCACTCAGCATCAGTAAGTCTCTCCAGGTCTCTCTGAAATCATCTTCCTGATTGTTTCTTGTAGAACAATAATATTCCATAGCATTCATATACCATAACTTATTTAGCCATTTTCTAGCTGATGGGTATTCACTCAGTTTTCAGTTTCTTGCCTCTACAAAAAGGGCTGCCACAAACATTTTTGTACAGATGAGCTCCTTTCCCTCCTTTATGATCTCTTTCAGATACAAGCCCAGTAGAAACACTGATCAAAGGGCTATTAAACCTTCCAAATTGCTCTCCAGAATGGTTGGATCAGTTCACAACTCTACCAACAATGTATTAATGTCCCAATTTTCCCACATCCCCTCCAACATTCATCATTATCTTTTCATGTCATCTTAGCCAATTTGAGAGGTATGTAGTGGCACCTCAGAGTTGCCTTGTTTTCTCTCTCTCTCTCTCTCTTTCTGTCTGTTTCTTTCTTCTTTCCTTTCTTCCTTTTTCATGCCTACCCTCAAGCAGATACCATTTTCTCAATCCTCTTAATAAGATAAGGGAAAGAAGGAAAACCCCATCCATTAAATGTAATTAATAATAAAATTAGATTAATGTAAATTTAATTTTCCATGAACAATCAAGAAGCCATTTTAGGATTTTTCACTATCTTCATTATTTCATGTTTATGCAAATCAATTTTTTCATTGAAAATACTGTAGTTAATAGAAAGTGTAGGAGTTTAAGTTGAATCTATAACTATTACAATGATAAAATTCTGGGAATTTTCTTTTTTAAAATAAATAACTGATATCTATCTTTATTTTTCGCTCGTCTCTTTTTCCACAAAAGAGTGCTGAAAATGTATACTTCTTTGAACTTTCTGGTCATATGAATTTCAGATAGATAATGGTTTACTGTTTGGTATACATTTTCAGTAGTTTTTGTTATGGGAATAATAAAAATAGGGAAATAATTATAGGATATTCTTGTAAAATGCTCTTAGATGAAGAAACCTTTGAAGAGGATTTGTATCCAAAATGCACTTGAAATTGTTTGAAAAAAATAAAATAAATAAAAGATGTGACTGTATATAGTACATTACAAATGTACTATTCAGAATTCCCATAAAAGAACTCAAGGACAAGACTGAATGAAAGGGCAACATATTTTGAGCCACTAACTTTCTATCTTCAGAAGCTCTAGATCATCAATTTGCAGGAGGTATTTATTAATTATGCATTATAACCTAATTCATATGCTCACCAAATCTCTTTTCAAAAAGGGTACTTTGGTGATAAGAAGTCTCTCCTTCAAGCTAAGAGTTATTATTGTAATTATTAATGTTCATAATCATGAATCATGATGTTAGTATTTGGACCTAATTGTGCATATTTACATTTTCATGAAGATAGATGATAATAATGATGATGAGGTTCCATTTTAGATTTACAGATTACCTTTCTCCCTAATAATTGAACAGGGAGAATCCAGAAAAACAACTTTGGCCATCAGTCTATACCGAATTATGAGCTATATATTGTACTTCATTCTAGGCAGCACAGGTTAGGAAGGACATTGGTACAACAAACAGAATGATTAAGGGATTTAAATCTGTGCCATTTTTGAACCAAGTAAAGGAAGTGAAGATGTTAACCAGGAGAAGAGCTTACTTATAAAGGATATAGTGTTTATTTTTTAAGAAATTGAAGGGCTGCCATTGAGGAGAGGGCTTAGATATTATCTGTTTAACTTCAGGAGCATTGGGTAGAAACAAATTTAGGTTTCATATCAGGAAAAACTTCCATTTTCTTGTCCTTCATAGTAGTTTTTGGTCACTGCAAGTCTTCAAGCAAAGGCTAGATGAAATAGACCTCATTTGGGTTTCTTTTCATATAGATTGAACTAGATGTTATTAATGTTCCTTCCAACCCAGAAATTTTGGGTTTCTATAATTTATACTGTAGTCAAATTATTGTTGATGTTGTTTTATATTAGGTAAGTAAAAGTGATAGAAGACCTTATATTAATGTAGTTGTGTCCTGAAAAACTGAAGAGGGGCTAATGAAATCTGGTTAATAAGCCTTCTGAAATCATTAGCAAAGATTAATAACCTCCTACTGAGTTATCCTCTCTCTACCCAGTGATTCAGCTTGTTATACAAGTTGTGAAAAGTGATTTTTATAAAAACCCCATGTGCCATCCATACCCTTTCCTTGCTCCCACCTACACACACACACACACACACACACACACACACACACACACCTGTTTCCTTATTCCAATGTCAGTCTTTCCAATCTCCCAGTTCCAAGCTACTATACCTCTTTCATATTTTCTGAAATATGCGTTCGTTAGGTAAAAGACTAGCTTTCATCTTAAATACTGCTTTTTTTCACCTTCCCACAATCATGCTGACAGAATCTATGACAAATTTATATTATATGATCTCAACTGGGCACTTTCTATAGTAATGTAATCCTTTTACACCTCTCTAATTGACTCACTATTCCAATCACCTCACTAGATTTTGAAGATTTTTTCATTCCTCCTCAGACCTCCCATATATACTCATACTCCCCTATTCCTCAAATTTCCTTACTGAAAAACTTGTCTCATAGTTTATTGAATGAAATTGATGCCATTTGTTGAGATCTCCTTGTTCCCTACCTTCTCAGTTCATTTCCCAGATGCTCTGTGCTACTATCTCCACCTTCCATCTCTCTGCCAAGAAAATACCTCTATGTGCAATTGATCCCCTTCCTGTCTCCTTCAGCAGTTTTCTTCTTCTCTCATATCAACTTTCTCACTTACCATTGATCTCTGATTATATATCAGCTTCTTCTCTACTGCCTCCTCAAAACTGCACCAAAACCCTTTCTTTGATCTATCCATCCATTCTCACTGTCATCCTATATATTTACTCCCTTTTTTTGGCTTAAAGTTGTTATGAGTTTCAAAGGAGGACAAAAATACTTAGCACAGAAATTGGTAAGTAATAGGTTATTTTTGTTTTTGATTATCCTTCATTCTTGAAGGGGACCAATAACATTGATTATGACGTCCTGATTTGTGTATGAATTGGATTTAAGTGAAGCAGAGTTGTATGATCATCAGTTTCATTCTCTCCTCTACAGTCTTTGAAGTCCACTGGCAAGACAAAAGTCAAGATGATAATAATCCCATTAGGTTATTAATGAATTTTTACTGATTGATGGATGGATGAGGGATAGAAGTGATACCTCATAAAGTCCATGAAGCATAAAATATAAAAGTATTATTATAAATAATATGGGGTAATGAATAGAATATTGGTTTTAGCATTCAAATCCTACTTATTACATAGGATCCACCTAGTCTAAGTCATTTAGTCTCTTTGTGCCTTAGTCATTTCCCTTGGACTTATTGAGTCATAAATGGGCTCACATCCTCATGAGTAGAAGGACTTTCTATATATCTCGAGTTACATTTGAATAGTATATTAATATAAATTCATGTGACCCTAAGAAGTAACTGAAAAACCCCTATTATTCCAATTACAACAATAAAAAACTGACCAGACATGCAAAGTTAATTGTCCAAGGTTGAAGAAAGAATGACCAAAAGGATGGGCCAGCTTGTTTCTGTCAAATGCAATGTTTTTTTCTTATACCATATTGATTCTCTGAACATTGACACACTGAATTTGAAAGCTTACATTATTCAAAAACATTCGTTAAATTGAGATGTGGAACCTAGATGTAAACTAGTAACAAAGGATTCTGCTATCTCTGAAGTAAGGAAAGAGCTCAAATTCATAGTATCCTTGATCATTATGAGTGATATTTAACTATTAGGACCTGAATGAATCTTTTTCAAATTCACAAATAACAGTATCTCTAATAGTTACATAGAAATGTAATGAATAATGAGTTTACTGATCATTTTCATTTGTTATTATATTATATTATTATAATATTATTATATAGGAGAGGCTGAAATTATTTGGGGATCAAAATCATCCAATTGAAGAAAGAAAGAATGTTACTCAAGTTGGACATGTCAGTGATACTTTGCAATCTTCCCTGGGTAAACCTGGAAAACTTCTGCTGTGCCAGTAACCACAGGGCCAGCTCAAATTGGTTCAAATTGATCCCAAATGTTTGTACAAACACCCTGATTATGGGTACTCTGTATTCCTCTTATTTTTCTATTTCCCTTTGTTGTATATATACATATAAAAACTACTTCCTAAATCCCCAGTTTTTGGAGTAGCAGACTAGGTTCTAATGCTTCTTGTATACATGCATGCTATATTTGCCCATTATATATTTCCAGCTTTTGTACTGAATTGTGCTTCTATTCCCTCTGTTCAGGTGGATGCTGCACCCCAAATCAATCATTCTGCCATAATTAATCAGTTGTATTTAAATATTATCCAACAATAAATCAATACGAATTTAGTAGATATCTATTAATTTGAAGTAACTTTATAAATGCTAGAGATACAAAGAAAGAAACGAAAGAGTTCCTGTCCTCAAAAAAATTATGTTCAATATCTATATGCTTTTGTTTTTCAAAGAGCACCAATGACATCACAAGACAATGTCTTGACTTGTGTGTGAATTGGACTTAAGTGAGACAGAGTTGCATAAAATCACCAGCCTTATTCTCTCTTCTAGAGTCGTTGTCCAGTGACAAGACTAAAGTCAGGATGACTGGCAATGGCCTAGGATGGAGTGGATGATCCTTATGGCTTCAATGTTTGGCCAAGTTCTAAGCACTCAGTACTTTCTTCAGCTATCTTGCTCTCATCTGTCCATTCTTCTAGAAGTCTTCACTTGCTTGGAATAAATACTCCCCTAACTCACTGATGGGATTGAAGTCCATCAAGTTACCCTTAACTGGTTTAGCCTGCCAGTCAAGACTGCTTTACTAGAGTTTGACTCCTGAGCTTGCTCAGAGCCACAGGTAAGATCTGGTTTATCTGCAGACTCCAAAGGTGGATGAGAAGTCCTGAAGGGAGCTTAGTAAATTCTCATACAAGAGTTATTAGTCCTAGTCTTCCCTGAACATTCCATAGACCGCATATGTATATATGACAGATCTTTTAGCTCACTGCCTATATTATTCTGCATTAGTGTCTTTCAAGATTTCAGAACCAATGACAAAACAAGCCCAGCAAATCCAATTGTCACATATATGTGTGCATGTACATATGTATATACAAACTAGGGTCCAAACAGTGGTGGGGGTGGAAGGCATAAATTGGTCAGTGAGCTTCAGCCTTTGGCTTGAAAGCCTCACTAATAGTTTCTTCTTGAGTTCTGGATGGTCCCAGAGAGGCTCCTATAAATCAAACTTGGTGAAAATAGAGGGAAGAAAATTGTCTCAAATAGCAGGCAATTTTCTCATACATCTAGTGAAGACTATTCTCATCCGAAACACTTCAGGGATGGAGGATCTACCATATCCCATGGTAGCCCATTCAAGAACTTCAACACAGAAACCAGTTGTGTCCAGACTTTTGTGAACATTACTGCCCCTTTGAATAAAAATATAGATTAACATAAATTTATTTATTTTTAAAATTAGAGAAGCCAATGTGGTACAGTGGGAGGGAAAACAGACTTTTGAGCAAGAGAGTCTGGATTTAAATACTGTCACTTATTAACTGCTTGTATAATATTGAAGAACACTCAACTTCTGGGCCTCAATTCACTTGTCTATAAAAATTGAAATAGATAATGGTTAATTTCTCTTCCAATTCTGAGTCTATGCTAATATATATATATATATATGTATATATATATATATATATCTGCATTATTGCACTATCATTATCATTATCAAATATATGTAAATATAGAAAGTTAAAAGGATGAGATAAATATAAAGTAAATAATATTTAAATTATGTTATTTAGTATAAAATTCATTTTTATGTCACTAAAATATTTACCATGATTTTTTAAAAGTAAGACTAATATGATTGAATATTTCATTATATTTCAAAGTCTTAATTTATTTAAGTAGAAAACATCAAAGCTATCTATAGACACATAAGAATGTTCTAAATCATTATTGATTGGAGAAATGGAAATTAAAACAACTCTGAGCTACCTCACACCTATCAGAAATGAAAAATATTGAAAGGAATGAGGGAAAATAGGTTTATTAATAAACTATTGGTGGAGTAGTGATTTATTCTAGCCATCCTAGAGAACAATTTGGAACTCTGCTAAAGGTTTATAAAATTGTGTGATATCTTTGACCATGTAATACCAATAAGTTTGTACCACAAAGAAATCAGAGAAAAAAGAAAAAAAAAGATTTGTATGTACAAAAATATTTATAGCAATTCTTTTTTTGTGGTAGCAAAGAACTAGAAATTGAGGGGATGGTCATCTACTGGGAAATGGCTAAACAAATTGTGGTATATAAATGTGATGAAGTACTACTGTATACTATAAGAAGTGATAATGGGTAGGGCATGATTTCAGAAGAACATGGGAAGACCTATATAAACTCATGCAAATTGAAGTGAGCAGAACAAGAAATCATTCTACATTGTAACTGCAATATTATTATAATCAGTTGTAAAAAAACTTAGGTACTTTGATCAGTATAATGATCCAAAAAAAAATTCCAAAGGACTCATGATGTAAAATACTATCCATTTCCAAAGAAAGAACTGAAGAACTTTGAATGAAAATTGAAGTATAATTTTCTCACTTTATCTTTCTTGCATTTTTGAACATTATATGACTAATATGGAAATGTGTTTTGCATGATTTCCACATGTATAATGAATACACTGCTTGCTTTTTTCAGTGAGTGAAGGAGTGGCAAGAATGAGGGAGAGGATCAGAACTTGGAATATTTTTAATTCTTATAAATAAAAAAGCGACAAATATTTTTAAAAATAATCTTAATTTAACTTTTATTTTTGGTATTGGAATTTGAAGAATTAATTGGTTTTAAGTCCTGTTTCTTTCCATTCTAGGTTTAAATGGCTGTTGTAGCTGAACAATCTATCACACATGGATATTCACATAGAAGAAGTCTAAAATTGACTGTGATTATTAACTTATTATATTCATTTTTCAATTACAATCACATTTTATATAAAGTTTTTGTTGCAATTTAGTTAGGAAATTTCCATTTCTTCTAATGTCAGTCAACTATTCCTAAAAAGTAAACAGATGTTGGATTTTTATGTTTTCAAAAAATAAATTCAAAATCCACTAAAAATTTATACTTGGAAGAATTTAAGTAGATTTGGATATTCTTTTTCCAAGTTTTTGAAGTGTGAAGATATGAGAACTTCTATAGGTAGTACTCACACACAGCAATGAAAGCTTGTTTTATAGTCTTTTTAGTAATGATGGCTGCATTTTTAATTAGTTAATAGTTCAAAACCCCAAACCTTCATCTCAAATTCTAACATCACAATATTTCATCATTTACTCTTCCTGACTTCCCTATTATTGTTAAGGATACCACCATCCTCACAGGTTCTTAACTTAGTTGTCATACTTGATTCTTCACTCTTTTTCTCTCTCATTCTTTATATCCAATATGCTGACCAAGTCCTGGCAATCCTATCTTCTCAAGACTTCTTGTGCAGGATTTCCTTTCTCCTCTGATTCTGCATCCATTTTAGGGCAGGCCCTCATCACCTTATAAATGGATTATTGTAATAGTGTATTGGTTGGCCTTCTTGCCTTGTCTCTTTCTACTGCAATCTATCCTACTGCAGAACTAAAATAGGTCAAATGGATCTTCCTAAAGAACAGGTGTGGCCGTGTCATACTAGTATTCAGTAAATTTCAGTAGTTTCCTATTATCTCTGCACTGAATACAAAATCCAGTTTTGTTTTTAAAGTCTTTAATAACCTCATTCCTTCTGACTTGTAAAGTTTTCTTACATACCCTCTAAGTATTTTTTAATGCAACAACATTGGCATTTTTGGTTGGCCAGTGACACTAGATTTCCTCATATGTGACACTTAAGTTGATTACTCTGTCATCAACCTCACATCTAATGTAGAGTGCTCTTTCTCCTTATATTTGTCTTTCAGTTTTTTCTTCAGGAACCAGCTAAGATTTTGTAAATCATCTTTCCTGACTCCCTTACTGCTGTCCTTTCCTCTACATATCATTAACTTATTCTGCATAAATATTACTTGTACATAGTTCCCATTAGTCTGTGAGGTACCGGAGAATAGAAATTGTTTAGTTTTATTTTGTTTTGTTTTGGCCTTTATTTGTATCCTTAGCACAGTTCCTGGCATGTGGTAGACATGTAGTAAATGCTTATTGATTTTTCAAGACTTGATTTTATTTGACTTGACACTCTAAACTTAGGGAGTGATTCATTATTAGTGACAATGGTAGTACATTTGTATTTTAAATAAATATTCATGATAATATCCTGTGTTCTGGGGTACAATTTATCAGATTTGATTAACTCATTACTGTTCTTACATTGGTAGAGTGAAAGATGAAGAAACTGTACTAGGAATAAGGTTTTGTTTTTCTGCCATGTTTTGTTTTTCTCCTGTGAATGCATGTAAAAAGTATTTCTTTGTAATAGAGATAAACTCCCTCAGAGAGCTTACATTTTAATAGAAGTAAATAAATTAAGGGTAATCAGTGGTAATCAGAAAATATTTTGTCCTAGGGAGATAGAAAGTTAGGAGGGAAGTGAAATACAAATATGACTATAGGCAGATGAGAAGGTATTTTGGCTGAATAAAATGTGAAACAGACTGTTTATAACTTTAATTGGAAGAAAAAATTAATAAAGTTAAATTTATTGAATATAATTTGCCAAATTTTATTGAATTTTTCTAAAGCTAGAGAACTTTTCATGAAGACATATTAATTGTTATGTATTTATTTTCCACTTTTGTCCTTCAAGAGCTAAAATCCTTTTGAAAACATCAATAATTGTGTTTTTTCACTTTGAAGGATCAAGCCTATAATGCTACTTGGAATAATAGCCCAGAATTGTGGAAATTAACAAGATTGACATTGAACACAAGTGAAAATTAGAGAGAAAGTATACTGCATGTTACTGTGAGATATAAGTAGGTAAATCCCAGGATTTTGAGAAACATAGACAGAAAATCTAAAACCAAATTGGTCTAACTGAAAGTTTTATTGATGACATAAAAAATGAATTAATGGATATGCATCTATGAAAGGGGTACACATCTTGTTGCTTCTCCATTTTAGAACTACAAATAGGACAATGCTACTGGGTATTTGTCTCCCCCCACACACTCAAAGCACCAAAAGTTAGAGGGAAGTTGGCTACATTTTCAATCTTTTAGTACAAAGGCAGCAGCTGAATATAGAAGCTAGGTAACAAGAATTATTAGTTAAATTTGAAAGCTAGCAACATAGTAAATTATTCTGTTCATTGGATTTTCTTCAAGGAAGCTCTTCTTCCTGCTTAGCACTATACTTCTGCCTATTCTGAACCTCCTGTAATATTTGCCTCATATCTTAGAATCTCTATTATCTCTTTCACTAATTGAATTGAAGGTGTATTCTATATTACTTGACCCAGTTACCAATAATGAGAGCTATAGCTTTGTTCATTCTACCTTGCAATCATTTTAGAGAGTCTTACTTTGATTTGTTCCAAGGACACAAAATCCATGCTTAAGTACCTGAATATTAGGAAATCATCTCTGATGAAGAATCCAACTGGTTTGGGATGGCCCACATATATTAGAAGGCTGTGAGCAAAGGGATTATCAATGCTCTAGTTTTCAGGTAAATCAAGAAGGCTAAACAAAGAATTCTCCAGAAGTCAGAGGCTGCACCTAGATATTCATTAATCACTCCACCTATCATTATTAACAAATCACCCACTCTGAAAATAGATGCCTAATCTAAGTAGTTTGTAAGCCAGCTAAAATTTGAACAAATTAAAACTTTTTCCATAAAATTTATACATCTCTCCCTCTTTTATTTTATTTTGGAGGGGTGTGTGTGTATGTGTGTGTGTGTGTGTGTGTGTGTGTGTACAAAACATTTGCACAGGAATGTGTATATAGGAATGAATGATTAAAAAAGATTTACTAAGTTCTTAGTTACTATGAGTTTGTAATCCTTGTTATAAGAGCTGGGTAGGAAAGGCAACAAAATATTTGAACATGAATGACACACAAAAATATCAATACAGATAAGTTTTTTTTCCTTAAAATAGCAGGTGCTTATGAATTGCACATTTCAGCTGCTTCATCACAAATTAGTAACTTGTCCAGTAGTTTGAAGATTTGGGAGGACTTTGTGGTTTCAAAAGCCTCTTCTTTATAGCTCTATCTCACTAAGAAAATGTCATACTTTTTTTTTCTTAGTCATCAAAATTTTATTATTCATTCTTAAAGTATTAATTTTCAGTAAGACTTTTTTATTAACAATATAAAATAATTAAATGGTGAGAAATGCAGGTCTGAAAGATAATATTTAAAAAGAAAAAATAAGAATTGCTTCAGTTTATTGCTGTGTCATTCCAGACTCTGATAGTTAGCTGAATTATTTTGTTATTTCCTTCATGTAAACAATTTTTTTTTCAAATTTGGGCTATGGTCTCCTGAGGGGAAGGGCATAAAACTCTTTCAAGGAAATACAAAGTAATGACCAAAATTATTAGATATTAAAGTTTTTCAATAAAAACAAAGTACAAATCAAGGCCAACCAAAATAAGATTAATAAGATTGAAAATTTCCCTGAGCTTTGAGGAGAAAAGAGAACAATTGCTATGCACATTCACTATGAGCAAATTGAAGCTCCAAGAGGGGAAATTTCATGAGCAATGTCACACAGGAAAATAGTAGAAGTGTTGGACTCAGATCTGTTTTCCTGACTTGTGACCTATTGAAGCACTCATACATTATGTCTCATACATTTTTTCCTTGCCTTCATCTTTTTTGCAATTCTCCCAAATCCATTACAAATGTCTTCATTTTTTCATTTCTCAGAAAATTGCGTGCCAAAGCCCCTATTACTAAATAAAATGAAGGTTCTCAGCAAAGACACAGAATTAGATAAAATGTAATCCTTCCTTTAAAGAGAAAATTTGGGAAGCTAATTTGAAAGAGGTTTATGAAAAAGAAAACAATAATTCATAGTGATAAGTGATGATGTCTGAAGCAGAATAATACTTTGAGATCATGTTCCATTATGACATTGCAATGGAGTAAATGGGAAAAAAAGTTAAAGGAATATTTCTGTTAAGTAGATTTTCTAATGTGGATGCTTGAGGTGATGTGTCTTATCTGAAAATTGGTCTTGTACTGCTCAGTCACTATTTCCAGTTTCTTTGACAGACACTTGGGATGGGAAATGGTATACCTCTTTTTCTGGTGTCAGGGAATTGTACCGATCTACTCTTCCCCTCCCAATTTTCTTTTCTCCAATTAGAAATCAGATTACCTAATATTGTATCCTGGTAAATTGTTTTCTTTTTATTAATTGATCTTATTTAGTATTGTTTTTAATGCACAAAAATCTGTCTCCCCCTTTTTTTGGGTTCTAGTGCAAAACTGAGGAGATTTGGTCCTGACCTAATTGGCAGGCATTGCTTATTAAATGAATATAATCAGAAGTTCCAACTTTTGTTTCTGCATTCATTTCAGATTCTACCCATTACAATATATATTCTGATGCTGATCAGATGACTCCCATCAGCTACCCTGTGCTATATGTGTTCTTGTGGGCTTGGAAGTCATATTATTTCCTATCTGTTCAATGTCTGACAGAAGCTTTCCTGGGATCAATCACCAAGGTGCTGCTCTTCCAAGTGTTCTCCTGATGCCTTTCCATCAACACTATGAGCAAAGAAAGCTCCTAGGATTTTTGAGATTAAAAAGAAAATAGAGCACCAGATTTCTAATCAAGAGGGTTTTGGAGGCAGCAAGATGGTGCAGTAGATAGAACACTAGCTCTGGAGTCAGAAGGACCTGAATTCAAATGTGGCCTCAGACACTTCACACTTCTTAGGTGTGTGACCCAGGGCAAGTCATTTAATTTCAATTGCCTTGCAAAAAATGGGAAAAGAAAGAGAGTTTCAATTCAAAGTTCTGTGACATTGGGCAAATTCTTTAATCTGTCTGCCTCAATTTCCTCATCTGTCAAGTGGGGATAATAATAACACCTACTTCCCAGGAGTGTTGTGAGGATTAAATGAGATGATATTTGAATAGCATTTTGCAAACCCCAAGGTATTATATAAATGTTAATTATTATTATTTTTATGAAAGACGTTATAGTTCAGGGAAAAAGATTCCCATCCTTACTCTGACGTTTACTAACTTTGTGACTGAGAATGTCATTAAATTTCTAATAACTTCAGTTTCTTCAACTATGAAATAAGGTAGTTGGACTACATAGCCTCAAAGATTAATCTTTTACATTTTTACAGCTGTGATCCTACACAGAAGGCAGAATTATTGCTTGTTACTTTATATATTATTTATGGTATACTTCAGAATTATTTTTGTTATTACAAAATTGTGATAATTCTTAAGTTTATTTGAATGAAATAATCACAAAATTATTTGCATTCAGTTTTTCACAACTAGTTTGTGACTGGGCTGAATTACATTTGGCTTTGTTCCTTGTGGTATCCAAAATATCAAAGAATACAATACATTTTATTTTTTTTAAAAGAAACTCCCCTCCCCTAAAATAAAATCAAAAACAATAACTAATAGACAGCATTTTGGTTGCCAAAAATCCTGGCAGGTCCTTCTCATTCATCATATTTAAATCTACAACCAATTATCCTCAGTAATGTTTTTTTTTCTTTTTTTCCTCTCCTGTATTTCTTTCCCAACCATATTTTCAATTCAACATCACTACTGTCTAACAACTAGGTTCTCTTTGACTTAAATGTTGGAAAGTGATGGGTCAAATATTTCTTTTACAATACAAATATGCCTTTTAATATGTAAGCGTTTGATGAAGAACATTTCAAAATCATTGGCCAAGTTGGGGTATCAACAAGATGACCTAGAAGAAGTATAGAGATGGATGAGTGAGTAATGAGAATGTAGATTTCATGGATGGGTTAGAAGAATGAGGGTGATGGAGTACTAACAATAGTGATTTTCAATAGAACATGGGAGAAAGCACTGATCTTGGCTTTGCTCATGTAGGATCATAGATTTAAAGCTGGGAGGGACATTTGAAGTCATCAAGTTCAATATCCTCATTTTATAGTTTAAGAAAAGTGAATCATGAAGAAGTTAAATTATTTGCCTATAGTTACCCAGATTATAAATGAAAGAGCTAAGAAATTAATTCACTGGGACTCTATTCAGTGTTATTTTCATTGAGGTGCCATCTTGAAAATTAGACTATAGAAGTAATAGATAATGGGATCATAAGATAATAGAATTGTAATTAAAGGGGTTCCCCAAGATTATGTAGCACAAACATCTCATTTTACTTGTGGGAAAACTAAAAGGGCCAGACAGTTGAAGCACTTTGCCTCACATCATCTATGAAGTGAGCAGAAATTAGGCTTGGTATTCTGGTTTCCTTCACTGTTTGGGAACTCTAGTTTTAAATCCAGATTTCTTTTCACTGCCTTTTTAAAGCTTTAGTTGTATTAAATCTCCTTCTTCTTATGGTTGAAGAGCTGATGTATCCTGATAGTTAAGGGTCAGAAGCAAAGGAATCCTCTAGGTACTTTTGGACAAATGCCATCTAGAGGCAAGTAATAATCAGCTAGCTCAGAGAACAAGGAAAGACAAGGAAAGGAATCTTTAGCATAGGTCAGTATAAAGTGAATAAAGGAGAACTCTTTCTTATAAGTGCAACATGGGTTTCTTTGTCTCTCTACCTATTATCAGGTTCTCTGAAAGGGATAGAGATTTTCTTTCTCCTGGTATTGCTTTAGGCCACCACTTATTAGTTTTTAACTAAGTTTTTACTAAGAAATATTTACTTTAAAGATATAGACATTACAAGAATATAAATACTTTTTGAAGACAAAATCTCTTCTCTCATACTTGGGCAAATTGGGCAAATTGTTTTTTGGTCTCCTTGATTCGTTGCCTTCTCATTTATAAATAGATAGGGGTGGACTAACTGGCCTCCATGGTGTCTTCCAACTTTAGATCTGTGACTTAGTGGTGGTGATAAAATAATCTATCACTTAGTTGACCTATCTCTGAGAAAGTGCCCATAATTTGGAAGAAAATGCAAAAAACTGATAAAGTCTTTCTGATTTTATAATGACAGGCACATTCCCATTGTACAAAACTTTAGCTGTCCATACAATGCTTTACAATTCTGCTTAAGAAGCCTAATTCACTGGGTAAGTCATCAATTGTAGAGACTCATGCTTATAGAATAATTATAGGTATATAATTGTAGGGGATATGTAATGACTAGCTTTTTGGAGGGCCTTGGGACCAGCTCAGTCTCAGCAGAATAATGGCCACAACAATAGTCAGGAATAAGGTCCACAGTCATTATTGTCCCTTTCACAGTCTGTGTCTGTCATAGTCTGACCCAGTCTCCTCTGCCAGTTTGATCTTAGTGCAGGAGGCAGGAGAGGCACCATGATGAAGGTCAAAGATAGAATGTCTGTGGCTGACTTTGTCCTCAGTTTAAATATCCTATTACAATTACTCAACTGTAGAAGTATTACATCACCATGCTAAGTACTAAGTATATGTAAACTAGATAATCATTGTCTCATCAATTCCACTGAGTTAACGCGTTGTTTCAAGTGTACTTCTTTCAAGTATATTTCTCCAAAGTTCTGCCCTCTATAAGGATAGAAGGAAGAGTTCATTTAAAAATGATATTTTGAATATATTAAATAAATACAATTTTATCAGAGCTTTAACAAGCAATTTTGGCATCTGGGAAAAATGCCAAAATTTGTTTGAAGCAAGAGGTATGAATAGCATCCTCAAAATAATTCTTTAAGACAAATTATGGTAATTATACCTGGAAATTCTTAGGGACAAACCACAGACTTCAGGTTTCATGGAAAAGGATAAGAGAGAGACCAATTCTACATGGAAAGAAATGTCCTGGAGATGGTATGGTCATTGTTGAATAGGCTTCATCAGAAACAGAAATTAGGATAGGGCTGAGAAAGAGAAGATAACCTAGCTTTTGGCCGTCAAGGGAAGAAGCATAATTTCCTACTTTAACTAATTATAATGATTAATTAAGTTTCTGTTTAATTCATAGTGACTGCTAGTTAAGTTTCTTCTTACTGAAGAAGTTCAGGTATTTTTAGTACCTTCTAAATTTTGATACTCTGGATCAAAATTATGATTATTCCATTTTAGTTATAGCTCAGATTACAGAAATCCTCATTAGAAAATAAGATGGCCTAATCACCTTAACAATAGGAGAGAAATATTATTTTATTTAAAGTCAGAAGACTAGGGTTTGGGTCCCAAAGATCATCAGTAAATTTCTTAATTTCAGTTTCTTATGTAAAATAAATGGGTTAGACATGAAAGGTAATGGGGGTATAGTAGAAACTATGATGGATTTGAACTCGGAGGATCTGGATTAAAATTTAACTCTGCTACTTAATAACTGGCAAATCATTCCCTTGGTTTCTTCTTTAAAATTAATCTGAATTAGATGACCTGAGTGCTATGGCTAGTCTGAAAGATCATGGAATGGTAAATCTCTCTTTGGTAAAACTACTCTTAATTCATCATTAGATAGAACATTCTAAAAATTGAAGATAAACTGGGTATACCAATATTATTTGATATGTGAGATTCTGAAACTGGAAAATATCTTTCAGTAATAGAAGAGACAGCATTGAAGCCTGTGTAAAATCTAATAGATGGGAGGTGCTGGTACAGGAAATGAATCTATTTGGTTGTCTTTCTAGCTATTAAATTGCTATCATACTTTTCACATTGGGTGGGCCCATAATGAATACCAGTATTTCTATTATTCAAGAACATAAGGAAATTAGAAGAGGTTCTGATAAGCCTATTAAATTCTACAATGGATTCTTGGTCCCTAAAGGAATGGACATAATGAAAAATGTCATATTTCAAATGTCTCTACCACATGTCCTTGGAAATAACATATGAAGTTTTGAATAGGTCCACATGGACCATCCTGGGTTGTCATGGAAGCAGTGGAACACTGCCCCTTGAATCTCACCAAGATTAAATGAAGCAAGGATTCTGGAGCTCATCAAAAAGAGATCCTGCTTTGAGTATGGGAGTTATATTAGCTGAAGATGGACAACTGAACTTGGAAAAAAAGGCATTTTGTGCCTGCTGCTGGTAGATCAGGTCTCGGAGTTATAGACTAAAAATATTGTTTGTAATAAACCCTTCTGAGTGAAATTTACTCAGTATCCAAATTCTATTTTTAATCTTTCAAAATGTGCCAATTTGCGGATCAGGATATTATGAAATGAAAATGATAGTAAAGCAGAATTTTCAAGAGTCATAATATCCTGTGCACCTAGTCTAAGTCAAGATGACAGATGGTTTAAAGGTTTTCTTGATATTTGTATTTGGTTTGGACAATGGCAGTCACAATTGTTCAAAATGATGCTTCTTGTACCTCGTGACTTTTACTGAGAATATTTTCTTTTCTATATTAAAAGGTTCCTTTTTATGGCAGTCCAATTGGGGGATAATTAATGCAGGGCTAGGAATTGAGGGAAACTAGTTTAGTTTGTGAAATGAAGCTTCCATGACATCACTAGATGCTTTATTCCCTTTGATAAGCCATTTCTAATGTTTTGTGTAGACCAAGATAGAGACTGAGATAAACATGTTCCTAATCACTGAATATCCCTTTTGCCTCTTAAAAGTCTTGGGAGTATTTGAATAGGTCTATGAAAAAGTGCTATCATAACAGAAAACTTAGATATTATGCTTCAAAACCAAAGAATTGTAAAGGGTCCATAGCAGCACGGCTGCTACATTAGGTAATTCCATATAAACTTCCTGTTGCCTGATTTTATACTTTAGAAACTTCATCTGTTTCTTCCCTAATTGTTATGTGTTTAGCTTTGCAAACATCATTGGCATAGATGCTGAAGAGTGACCTTTCCTAATTGGGTACATTGGGAAAGGTCCTAGAAATAGAAAAGGATACCTATTAAGCTATACAACTCAATATTGTCTATCAGATCTTGAAATATTGAGTTTATAAATGTGTGAAAAAACCTGTGAAGCTGTTGAAGAGAGAGAAAGTCACAATCCAGTATTCATCCAGCTCGCAACAATTCTAGAAAATTATTTTCTATTCACCTGACCATATCTGGCTTAGTTAAGAGACACATACATTGAAGGCATAATAAATGAAGCATTAAGCTTGGTGGCAGGAAAATTTAAATGTAAATTCTAATTTAGACACTTTCTAGGCATGTGACTGCATAAATTACTGTATTGTGCTACGAATACTGTTTGACAGCAGGAATTCAGCAAAAAGCTCAGAGAATGGAGGCTATAGGCACTCAATAGGTAAAGTCTGAGTTCCTAAATATCACAGAGGTTACTTCATCAAAGCTGAAATCTACAATTCTTGGTGACTTGAAATACTGATGCAAAGGGTCAAGAACAGTTGGATAAAGGGGGAGCTATATGTATTGATTGGCTTAGAGATGAGTGAGGATCTTTATTCAAGATGGCAGATAGGTTGGTGTTGGAGTTCAAATGTTGGAGTTCTTGTTCTTCTCAAAACACAACCGGTTTAGCTTAGAGCCCTCCGAATGTCTCCAAATCCAAAGGTTCTGTCCTTCAGCCTCAGCCTCTGCTTTTTTCAGCCTCCAACCAACACAGAGATGGAATGTCTCTCTTGTTTCCTTCTCTTGGAGCTTGGCTAGCTTTCTGGTGAGTCTTTCAGACCAGCTTGGTCTCAGTGGGGGAAGTGCAGGAGCCCAGCCACCAACTACAGTGGTGTGAGATGAAGATGAATCTGGTTGTCCACTGAACTCTCCACTCGTGGCTTTATCCTCTGAAAACTCTTCTTCTGCCACCAGCCAAATGGAAAATATTCTGTCTTGCCTCAGAGAGAGGGCTTCTGCAGTAATTCCGCTGAAATCTCTCAAAGTGCTCTGTGTCTGCACCAGAGTCGCTCCTCTCCAATGCAGCTGAACTCTCTTCTGCGACCAGCCAGCTAAGTGGAAAATATATTCTGGAATAGCTCTCTCTTCACTGGCCTTATATCTGAGTCTTCTGAGAGAATGGGATTATGGGTTTTCTCCCATAGTGCTCTCTGGCCCAAAGAGCTTCAAGGGAGGTGTGAACTCACAAAGGTACAAAGTTTACTTTGTGAATCTGGCATACTTGTGAACTCCGATGAGTAAAGGTGCAAACACAAGCATTGTACTAATTAGTTCTACTTAGTACCTTGTTTCAGGTTCTGGCCCAAAACATCTTCTTGTAAGAATAGATCAACTCTAATTAGTTAGCAGTTTGTAAAAATTCCAACAGGTTGGTCCATGGATAACTTGGTTTCTCATTCTGATGCAGTATTCCTTAAACTGGATGATTTTCCCTGTTTTTCACACATTTACCTACTAGTGGGTGGGCCAGGAGAATTTCATGTGAAGACTGTTATAGCTTTGGCTGTAATTTAAAATGGGACTTGCTGTGAGCTGAATTACCATGAATAAGTTTCTATTTCCATTCAAGGCCATCTCCTTAAGTATAGGTGTGGCCAAATTAAAAAATATATGTATAAATTTTGTATATTTGTATCTTAGGATTCTAAGCTATCCATTGGGATTCAGAAAGAGTTGACATATACTACTAAATTACCTTTTTCCTAGAATTAGCTGGTGAATTAATTGATTAATAATTTCAGTTTAAGGAAGGGTCTCAAAAGTCAACACTTGTTGTACAATCAGTATTCCTGACTCCAAAGATGTTTGGGAAATCAGTTAAGAAGGCTATTTTTGCTATTAATCACTCAACAATATTCATGCTAATGTTATTTCAGTTCAAATAGAGGATGATTGTTAAATTGGAAAGAACAAAACTAGTTAGGGAATGGGGTTATTACCATTGTTTGTAATGGCTTCTTATGGACTTTAAAACATCCCTCTTAGCCTTAGTTCTATGAGAAAAATCTTTCATATGATTCCAGAAAACCTCTGTGAAGAATGTTAGGGAGTTTCTGGTGAGGAAAAAAACAACTTAAGTCAAACTTTGTTAGAAATGTGGAAATTCTTAAATATTTCCCTAGTGGTATATAGTGTTCACTTTGACCTCACAGAAATCCTGGCCCAGTTTTGTCTGTCTCATTAAAAAACCTTCAAAGCCTCACCCTGCAGATGGTAGGTGGGCCAGTTGATTTCACCTGCTTCCAGAGACAACTGATTCCTCAATCTTTACAGGCTCCTCAGAGCATTACCATGCTATGGAGGTCAAGTCCAGCTGTTGCTGTATTGGCACGGTCTTTGGGATCTGCAACTGACGGATCCGAAATAGCTTATTCTTTGTCCTAAAGAAAACAGGAGGTGATTATTTTGGTTTGGGCTTGAGATAAACCTTTTAAATCTATAACACTGGAAAAGATGGGACTCAAACTGCTTATTAGGGTTAAGAAAATAAACTGAGAGAACTATCACTCTTAGGGTAAAATAACCCAAGACTTCATCTAAGAGTGGGCAAGAAGAATGACATAAGTCCAAAAATCAAGGTCTTCCATGTGTCTGTTACAGAGTAAGTGCTATCTATCTACTATCACTATCACTATCACTATCACTATCACTATCTCTCTCTCTCTCTCCTTCCCTCCCTTCTTCTTCTTCTTCTTCTTCTTCTTCTTCCTCTTCCTCTTCCTCTTCCTCTTCCTCTTCCTCTTCCTCTTCCTCTTCCTCTTCCTCTTCCTCTCCTCTTCCTCTTCTTCTTCTTCTTCTTCTTCTTCTTCTCTTCTTCTTCTTCTTCTTCTTCTTCTTCTTCTTCTTCTTCTTCTTCTTCTTCTTCTTCTTCTTCTTCTTCTTCTTCTCTCTCTCTCTCTTCCTCCCTGAAATAATCTAAGGACTCAGGTAAAAGATAGTAAAGCTGAACTAAGTGTATGGTACACTTCACCTACTCTAGGTGTGGCTTATGGAATGGAGTTCATTTGGACCAGGTCAATGTCAAAGAAGCTCAGGAAGAATGCAGTAAAAAAGAGAAGAGTAAGAGTCATAGAGATGGTTATGTTTATTTCCAATTTAAACAATGTTTTTTTATTATGGCTAAAAACCACACTTCTGTCTTCTTCCTCTATGTTAGTGATGCTGTGGAAGACATATTCCAATCTGTAGGTTAAAGACCCTTATCTTATGATGGCAAAATGATTTACTAAGGATTAGTAAATGGATGGAGACAGATCCTTTGGATTTTGATTATTTGAACAACAAGAAAGTAATGGGAGACCAAACCAAATCTCAGTGGCTTGTTCACTAATTCCTAACTACATTCCAACACCTGTTGTGTGGTCACCATTTTTGACAGTTATCCCAAAGGTGTTTGAGAAAGCATTTAATAAGGCTGTTCTTGCAATTAATCAACAGTGGTCATGCTTATTTTATTTCTATTTAAGAAAGAAATGATTGCCAAGAAGGAAAGGACAAAGTTAGCTACATAATGGGGTCATTTCCATTGTTTGTAATAACCTCTTAAGGATATTAAAACATCCTTCTTAGCTCTAGACCTGTAATAAAAACCTTTCATCTGATTCCAGAAAACCACTGTGAAGCATATTAAGTAGTTACAGGTGGGGAAAAATAATCTAAGTAAGACCTTGTTAGAAACATAGAATTTCTTAATTATTTTCCTGGTGTTATGAGAATTTTCCCTGTAAAAGTTCTTATTTCATAATTGATTCAATTCTTTAAAAACATAAGCCTTCCTAGTTTACTATCCCAAAAAGACAGAATTTAGGGCCCACCCACACAAAATTAGGAAACAGGTGAACTTTCTCTTTAGTATTTTCGCTTTTTCCGTATTATCATTTTGCCTACCCAGGAGGCCTTTCCCCAATATTATCACACCATCAGCCACCAATACCTTTTGGTATTGTCACAAAATCAGAGAATCTCCTATTTGGAAGGCACCTCAGAGACTTTCTTGTCCAACCTGAATAAACAGATGCTTATCAAACATTTGCTTAAAGACCTCCAGACACTGACAACTACTATTTCCTTTAATAGCCCAATCTATATTTGAGTAGTTTTACCTGATATGAAAATTTCCCCTTACATTGATTCTAAATGTGCCTCTGAAGCTTCATCTAGTGATCCCAGTTCTGTTCTCTATGGCTCAACAAAATAAGGTGTGATAGGTTTATTTTTACCTTTAAGGATAGAACTTCAGGTCATGTGACACCTTATGCTTTCTCTAAAGATTCTGGGCCAGGAGATGATAGAAAAAAGTTGAGGTCGTGGCTGAGTCAAGAAGCTGAGCTGAATGTAAAATATGGGTTTGGGGAAATAGAGCTGAACTAGGAGAGACTGTGTGTTTTCTCCTTTCCTTTCCTTCTTACAGTCCCTCCAATTTACATAATGCCAAAAAGGTAGAGGCAAAAAACTAAGTGAATAAATGCTAAAATACTTACGACAGGCTGTCAGATGCAGTCTACTTTTGGTGCCCATGGAGCTTTGGGAAAGATTAGCAGAAGTATTCTGAGTCAGGACACTGGAGAACATGCCAAGTGTGGAAAAGTTATGGGATGAACATCTAGGCAGGCCCTTGCAGGAGTGGTTAGCAGAGGCGGCTTGAATGTCTGGGATTTTGGAGAGGAAACTTGCCTGCCATGGTGCATTTGCTGCTTGACTGGAGTAATATTAAACATCCTATTACTGGGTGAAGTGTTGTTACTTATCATATTCATTCCTAATATTCTGATTAAATTTTTATACAGTCTGTTTTGTAAATGAAATAAAGGAGAAAACTGCCCAATAACAATGAAATGTGTGAGTTCCTGTTCACCTTCTCAGAGATAAGAAGGCTCCATCTCCCATTATTGTTGATGTTTGTTCTTTTCCTGGAAGAGGACCATGACCTCAGGGAGGTGATGCTATGACATACAAACCAATTGGATTTAAGTGAGGGAGGGCTGCCTTCTCCGGAGCCAACTGAGTCTAGTGGCAAGATACAGATCAAAACTACAGAGATAGGTCCTGCCTGGGTGCAGTGCAGGGACTTTTTAAATTAAGATCTCTACGAGGTCTCTATTTAACCAAATGAGCCTGGCTCACCAGCCAGTGTGAGGCGTTACTCCCATGAATTTGAACTCCCAATGCCCATATTCTCCCAAGAATAAGGGGCCCTCTGACTAGTACTCAGTTCCATTTTACCACTGAGAATCAATAGCTTTTGCAAAAGGATATTTACTTCAAAGATATAACAAGAACAAGTCAAAAACTTCCCTAACATCTCCAGAGTAAACTTTTTTCTTTTCCACCTCTTTTCCTGGAGAATAGGTTCAAAACACAGCTCTGATTTTACATGCTAGACTGATTGTAATATCTGTTCTGAACTTAATTACTGAACTCCTATGATTTATTCTCTTGAACTTTTGAAATTCTCAAGATTAAAGATCCCACTCCTTAGAACTGAAAAGAATAAATAAGGTGAAGGACTAAAGCCTGCTTTTCAGGGTCTATGTGGTCTCAAAGGGGAGAAGCCCCTAATGGCTCTCTCCTTAAAGCATGGTCTCTCACTGAATGTTGTGACTGAAAGAATAACTGAGATCCCCATGATCAAGGGAATCCAAGCCAGAATGAGACATGGGATATCTACACATGTCTTATGGTTTCTCTAATATAGTTCTTTAAAACATCATCACAATTCACCTGGAAGTAAACTTCCTCATATCTTCTACAAAGAGAAGTTATATCATTTGAGTAAGTTGATGGGGTCTGAACATGCCATTATAACAAAAAGGGGAGGAGTCAATAATATAGAAATGAAAGCTGTGGGATCTAATTGAATAATCTATGAATACAAATCCTAAACCAATAAGATAAGGAAATATTATCTGTAAGGGAACATACCTATGGGAAAAGAGATGTTCAGCTTTCTCTCTCTGAAATATAGAAAGGGCTTGTAGGTTAAGTTTTGCAACCTAGCAAGTGAGGATAAATATTTTACTTATCAAAAACAGCTACTCCTTATTACTGTCTAAAGACAGAGATTAGGTGCTTTAAGATGCTGGGTCTCCTGAAGTTTTTTCTTCTCTAGAATAAGCTTTACTAAACGTCTAGGTTACATGAGCAATAAGATGGCAGACTAGATATTTTCTCAGATTCCCACAACTTCTCAAATCTCTCTAAAAAGAAATCATGTGGTAAAAAACAAAGCTACTACAGAGGTCCTCAAACTACGGCCCGCGGGCCAGATGCAGCAGCTGAAGACATTTATCCCCCTCACCCAGGACTATGAAGTTTCTTTATTTAAAGGCCCACAAAACAAAGTTTTTGATTTTACTAGAGTCCGGCCCTCCAACAGTCTGAGGGACAGTGAACTGCCCCCCTATTTAACAAGTTTGAGAACTCCTGGGTCACTCGGACAACCAGGATCCAAAACAAGGTGAAAAAAAGCCATTATACACTGCTGCTTATTGACCTTGAACTCACTCAATTACCTCCCCCCACCTCCACTACAACCACCTTCCATGCTATTGTGGAATTTTAAGGACAATATAGAACCACAATGCATTGTTTCTGAGTTGTTTAAAAGATAAATGAGAATGATGAGAGAAGAATATATGTTCTATACAGCAAAAAAGGAAAAAAAAAAGAATAGAATGGAAAAATTAAAAAAGCTTCAATAGAGGAACAAAAAAATAGTAGATTGGGAATGCAAATAGTAGATTGGGAAAGCAAGGCCAATCTAGGAGAAAAAAAGAAAAAAATAGAAAATATATGCTCAACAAGCAAAATATATTGATTTTGAAGACTAGACTGTACACACAATTTAAAGGTCATAAGTCTACCAGAACAATACAAAACTGCTTGAAGGTTAGGTAGATTATTCCTCTATTCTTCTCCCCAGGTTTCTCTAGTACATATAAGAAGATTTTTTTTGGGGGAAAGGGGGGACGTTATCTAATCTTTCTGCAAAAGTTGCCATGCCCTCACTAGTGTTGTTCTTGCAGTTGTAGAGGATGGTCCTTGCTTCCCCCATCCCAGTTTCACTTAACCACCAAAAGTCAAGTTAACTTTTATGTAGAAATATTTGTTTCATATAGTATAATAACATATACAAATTTACTATTATTCCAGTACCTCAATCTATGGGGAGGGGAAAAGATTAGTTTTATAACTTAGCTAAGTTCCTATAAAGCATACAGTTGTATTTCTAATCTCTTCTCTCCCCCCCTTCCCCCTTAACTCCTAGGACTTGAGTTCAAGGTATCCTGGTTTCTTGAGACTTTCTCAATGGTCAAGGTGCCTGGTTATACCATATTGCCTTCAATCCTGGTTCAAACATCACCATGACTTGAACTCCTATATCTAATGAAGACCACTGGCATCTAAAACTAAAGACAAATTTCACAGAACAGAAACACTATATTTTTTTCAGGAGCAATTGTTGATGCTAGGGTAAAAGAAGAAGGAAGAAAAGGAAGTTTTTTCTCTTATTATTTTATTTCATAGCACCCATCAATATGGATAAATTGTGTTCTTCACTCTCTGTACCCAGCAGGAACACAAAGAAAGAAACCAACAGAAAGGGGTCACTCATCAATTTTAAAGATGAAGGCAGCCAATCAAAGGGAACTATATCCATTAATAGTGGGGAATGTAGAGGTCTCCATGACAGGCAAGTTGGATATTCCCAGTCAAACCTGGGTCACATCTGTTACATTTTATTTGAATAGTTTTGCAACCATTCATTCAGCCCCCAAAAGATAAATCTATAATGCCATGACCTCCAGTCCAAGTCTTTGTTAATGAAGGATAAAGGAGTCTCCAAGAATTGATTTCCTCTCCCAGTAAATATACATCTTAGCCATGATCTTGTGGAGACAGTGAGGTCCATTTTGTTATCTACTAGCCCGATAGAATGACAACATGAGGAATTTCAGACAAGGAAAGACAGAATATGTTATTCTAAGCTGTGAATCTTATCACACTCTTCAACTGTCTTGTATAGATAGTATAGTCCCTGTGTACCTGCCATCATTTTACCATTCACCAGATTTTTAGTCTTCTCATTAGAATTAGAATTAAAACAAAAGTGAAATTAATAAGACTGTTGCCAATAGCACCAGCTCCTTCAAAATTCAAATGCTTTACTCAAATAGTGATTTAAGATTTTTTTAAAAACAGGTCTCAACCATAAAACCTACTGACTACATGTGGCCTACAAACTCTCGAGTGCAGCCCCAACCACATTAAAATATAATTGGTAAATATTTAGTCAAATAAATAGAAAAAACAATAAAATATAGATGATGTTAATATTTGGTTTTCCAAGTCAATACATGGGTTGCAGAAATCCTTATGGATGGGTTAGTGGCCCTCATTTCTATTTGAGTTTTACAATATGATTTTCCAAGTTAGGAAATTCAAAATAAATACCTGAGCTGAGATATGATAGCATCTTAAAATAATTGGTAGTGGGGGGGAAATGATGTATGGCATAGAAAGCTGGCTTTAGTATCAGCAAAACTTTGGCCTAAGTTTTTCCTCTGTCCTGACACTCACTGGCTAAGTGATTCAGGGCATATCACTTCGCCTCTCAGTATCCTAGGCAAATCTCTGTAACTATATATAGCAGAACAGGTGCTAATCTGTTTTTGTAGAGGGAGTTTCCTCATCTGTATTTCTCCATACAATGAAATCACAAGTCTTAGGCCAAAAACACAAAAACAAAAATACCACAATGGATTAATTTCAGCCTTAAAAAGTCCTTTTTCACATGCTTCTTCTTTCTCCCTGTTTTGACAAAGACCCAGATAGAGATGAGCTATTTGTTTTCCATTTGGGCAAGTATACATACAGCTGTTTTTAATTGGAAATTCTCTGAAATTAGAAGCCCTGCACTTATGGCTGGTTAAAATGTGGCTAGTTAAGGAAATTCATGGACTTCATTAACCTTCTCAATTTCTGATCTTCCCTCAACTCCCTCCCTCCCTCCCCCAAAGGATTGGTCATAAACTTGCTACTATCACACATTGAGAATGCTTGAGCTCTAGGACCCATAAAAGGTGAAAACCACCAGTCTAATTTTAACCTCCTATCCTTCTGCCTCTTCCAAAATGTCACTCTTCCTCAACCTATTAATTTCCCTTGTCTTTTTCATTTCTTTTGCCCTCCCAGCTCAACAATCATGTCTGACATCCTGCCCCTTGAGCACCCATTTCAATGAGCTATGGCTCTCTATCATCACATTACAGGAGGAACACTCTCTTGAGACTTAGAGATCATTTTGTTCTAGTTTAAAACGTGATGAGACTTGATCAAGGTCATATAAGTACTAAGTGGAAGAATCAGAATTTGAATGTAAACCCAATAGCTCTAAAACAAGTGTTCCATTTTCTAGCTCAGGGTGCCCTAACCAGATCAATCTCTGCACTATCCCTCCAAAGAGTGACTGTCAAGGGTGGAGGTTTTCAACTATTGCCCTTTATTCCCAAAGAAGACCAAAATGATATCATTATGTTGGAGTGAAGGTATGTGCCCAATATAAGCTCGGAAGGCTCTAATACAGGTTAGCCAGATGTAGTCCACATGAATATTTGAAATGGAGTTGTCTTTTGGTGAAAGGAATCCTGGGAAATGTTATGTTCCAATTCTCATTCTAGTCTTTAGGTCTTCTCTTTTCCTTATTCCCAGTGTCAGAAGAAATCTTCATCTTTGTCAAAATTAATTATTCCACTTTTATACTTCAGTCTATTTCTTCTAGTTACCTCTCTCTCCCCTATTCATCTTCAACCTCTTTCCTTCTGCTGGCTTCTTTCTCATCAACTTTACATTGTTCATATCTTACATTTATATATAATACACACACACACACACACACACAAACACACACACATATATAATACACATATCCTCTTGTGTTAAACTTTTAGGAAGAAGAGTATAAATTTATTTTTTCAACTTTTTCTTCACTTACATACTCAGAAATCTTTCTTTCATCTTTGCAACTATATTGAAACTATTCTTTCCAAGTTTTTCCTTTCTTTGTCTATATCTGTGAATCTGAATGTCATTTTGAAACTACTGAGCATTGAAATATCCTTGATGTTTATTATTTTTTCCTCCTGCCTATGTAAGTGTTATATATTTCTCAAACTTCATTCATGACATTCTTTTCTCTTTGATCCTTGGTCAAAAACATATTTCTTTAACTTTCATGTTTGTGAAGATGCTCTCAAGTTTCATTAACTCATTCATTCTGCAACATTTTTAGTTTTCTTTTATGTGCAAGAACTGTATTAGGTACTGGGAATACAAATACAAAATCAATATATTTCCTTGTCTTCAAAGAACGTAAATTATACATGCTACCTACTCCCATCTCTTCCTTGAGCTGTAGTTACTAATTTTCAACTATCAGATGGATATCTCTGCTTGAATAAGCTATTAGTAAATTAAGCTCAACATGTCCCAAAATGAACTTAGTATTTTTTGCCTATTCATCTTCTTAACTTTCTTATTTATATTGATGAGCGAATCACCCAATCTTGAAACTTTAGAGTTAACTTTTACTCTTCTTTCTCCTTCAATACTTATGTCTGATTATTTGCCAATTCCTTTCACTCTTATCTCCAAAATGCTTTTAGCATCAGTCATCTCCACTCCACTCATATTGTTCTGGCAGTCATTAACAGTGACCTGGAATTCTTGTAATTGATCACCTTTACTCATTATCTACCCTCCTCTATGGATCTTAAACAAAACTGTCTCTCAAATCTTCCAACTTCATAAGGCTCTATTCTGATTATATTATTTCTCTGATTAAAAAACTTTGAAGGCTTTCTATTGCATCTAAGATGAAATACAAATTCCTGACATTTAAAGCTGGTTGTCATTTGGTTTCAACCTATCTCTGCAGTCTTTTTTATAATGCTTCATTTTATGTCCCTTGTTTTTTAACCAAACTGAACCACAATTACCCCTTCAATATCATGGAGGTTAGGGGCATGGCACAGACATGATCTGGAAAATCCCTGATAGAATTTTTGGTTCTCTCTTTATATCAAAGAAGTAGTATGATTTTTTTTTTCTTTATTCTTTTATCGGGTGTTTACAGTACCTTATTGTAAAATTTGGGTTAAATATTTGGTCAAAGTTTCTGGTCTTTGTCAATTATGACTTCCATAAAACTCCCCCTCTCCCAAATTACTATTTAATTACTTATTCCAACTTTCTATCTGCAATGGAGAAAGTCATAATGTAAGAGGGGACTAGTTTTTTGTGTATTGTTTATTGCATCCTCTTTTATGAGTTAAATAATTGATTCATGTTTTGGGTGTGATGTTAATTTGAGAAATAATCTCTAATTAATTTTGAAGTGATAATTGTTTAAAGATTCAAGTTAATTGAAAAGTTAAATTATCTCAACATGGGATAATTCAAAAGTTCTCAGTTCACCATAAAATCATCACTATCAAGAGCAAGAGTCAAACATAATTCTTTGTTCTTGGTTTGCCTAATTTTGGAAATTATATTTATTTAGTTTGTGTATTTTTTTTTATCAATGGCAGATGCATTTCCTTTCTTATGAAATAACTTCTGAATTCCAAAGTCTAGTGTTTAAATTTTTTTTTGGTAATGAGATGATTCACAAGATGAAGGCGATTGATGCATTTTAAATTTTTAAATTTTCAATGTTTTTCAAAGTAAACATACCATAGCAGTCTGTTTTTTCTTTGTTATACATATGCAGTTCATTATGGATTCATTAAGGAGGCTCTTAAAATTGAATTTGTTTTTTAAACCATTGTTTATTTTGCTGGAGTTGATGATTTATCACTTAAGCTACGGTAGCATTAGCTACAAGGTACATAAAATCTGTGTTATGATTCAGCTCTACCACATTTCTTACATATTTTGGTTTGAATGTCACCCAGATACGGACAATCTAACTTCCTTGAAGGCTTCCTGGCTGGTGTTCCAGAAGAAAAAAAATCTTGTAAAGGCAGATGTTTGTAATGCAAACAAAGATTCAAGTTCAGAGACTTATAGAGAATTAGGGGTATATAATTTATATTAGAGTTATATGATATATATTATTTCTACCTAGAAGAAAACTTAAATTCTGCAACAATCCAATTCAACTACAAATAAATGGGGATAAAAAGGCAAAAAGGAAGCAGCCTCTGTTTATGAGGCTGCTGGGATGATAATTACATTATATGGTAGATAGAGGTAGAAAGGCCTGAGTTCAAATGTGACCTAAGATGCTTAATAGCTGTGTAACCCTGTGCATGCCATTTAACCTCTTGTCTCATTTCATCTGTAAAATGGGGAAACTAATATCACCTACTTCTCAGAATTGTTGTGATTGTTATAATGAGATAACATTTGTAAAATGTCTTTGAAAACTTTAAAATACTTTATAAATGTATGTAAATACCAATGATTATGGGACAAAGAAAGCTGAGGAAGGAGATAGCACTGATAAGGGGGAAGAGAACAACTTCACAAAAGAGATAGCATTTAAACAGATTCTTCAATTATTATGAGAGAGCATGCCATTTGTTTGGCTGAAAGGAAAATGTATATCATAATTCAGATAAAATATGCTAAATAAGCATTATATTCTATAATCATATATCTATAAAAAGGGAATAATAACAGCATCTACCTTACAAGCTTGTTGTGAGGATTAAATGAGATAGCAAATATACAATGCTTTGCAAATCTTAAAACACTATATAAATTCTAGCTACTATTATTAACTTTTATATATTGTTGCTCCCTTCTAATTTTGGATTTCTACATTTCAAAGAGGTAAAAGCTCAAACTAATGAAATGATTCCCATGGATGCAGTATGGCTAGGGAGAAATGGCAGAAATGATTCCTTACATTTTTTCAGAGATGATAGTTCATTCTTGTTTGGTTTCATGACAATGCCCTTCCCCTGCCTCCACTGTCTTCTTTTTATTTTATTTTTAATTTATGGAATAAAACAAGCATTTCTATAATATAGTAAAATAAAAAGATGATTGCACACGAAACTGCAAATCTACTATGCACACCTTGTTATTATTTTCAAATACACAAAAAATTATATATATATATATATATATACACACACACATTTGTGTATATCTATATCCATTCACAGACATGTGTGTGTGTGCATGTGTAAAATTCTATATGTATTTCTATCTATCAGTTCTTTTTCTGGATGCAGGTACCATCTTTCTTCATAAGTTCTCTATAATTAATTTGAGTATTTACAATAGACAAAATAACTTATTTGCTCAAAATTGTTCTTAAAACAATTTTGCTGCTACTGTATGCAATTTTTCTTGGTTTTGCCCATTTCACTCTTCAAATTTCTTTCCTAGTTTTTCCTAAAAATGCCTGCTGCCTTCTTAATAGGGATGCATTTTTAAGATTAAATTATTTAAACTACTCCTGCAGAGAATTTTGAGCTAACAAAATAGTGATTAGAGATGTAAAAGAGCATCACAAAACCAGGATTAAGAATCATTGCACTGAACCTTATGATACAACTTTTCTGTGATGTAACTTCTTTCACTATAAAAATGAAGCTACTGTCAGATTGATATCCTAAATTCATTTTTTAAAGCCTAGAAGAGAGGTTCTTAGCTTGATGTCTAAGCACCCCTGAGGAATCTTTGGATGAGTTTCAGGGGGTTTGTAAACTTGGATGGAAATGATGAATTTTCATTTTCATTAGCCTTTAATTGAAATTTAGCTTTCCCTTTAATTACTTAAAAACATTATTCTTAGAAACATTCTGAGAGTCCATAGCCTTCACCTAACTGCAAGAGGGTCCATGATATGAAAAAAAGTTTAAAACTCCTTGCCCAGATGAATAAAATTGAAAATGTTTAAAGAAAATATTAGTAGATTCTCATGTACTAATATTCTACAGAGAAAGCCATTTCAGGAGAGAAGAGAAGCTCCCAAGAAATGACTTAATCAAGATATCCTACTAATGTAACCTTATTTCCTTTTATAACAGAATTAGTAGATGAGTAACTAACCCTCTTCCCAGTTTCCCAATCCAGTTTCAACGCTTGGAATCAGGAAGACATCTTCCTGCATTCAAACTGGCCTCAGACACTTACTAGTTTGTGTGACCCTGGTTAAGTCACTTAATCATGTTTGTCTCAATTTTCTCATCTGTAAAATGATCTAGAGAGAAAAAATGACAAACCATTGCAATATTTTTGCTGTGAAAAACTTAAAGGAGGTCATGAAAAATTGGACATGACTGAAATGACAAAACAATTGCAAGCTTCTTCCTAACTTCTCTATTTCTCCTAGCTCCCAGTTTATAAAAAGCTTTCCCTGTTCCTTCATCTCCCAGTGACTCTCTCCTGAAATTACCTTGCTTTAATTTTGTAGATATTAAATATACTTATATATGTTGTTTTTCCTGAAAACAGCTAAGTTCTTTGAAGGCAAAGAATATTTCATTTTTGTCTGTAGTGTCAAGGCCTAGCACAGTGCCTGAAACATAGTAGACACTTAAATCTTGTTGATTTATTGAATAATCCTATCATTAGCTAGTCCAGAAGAAGGTAACTGAGATAATGAAGTGCTATCAAATTATAATATATGAACATCAGTTAAATGTTAAAACTGAAGAAGCAAAGATTTAGGGATGGCATTACAATTTTGAGGGCAATTAGGTGGTGCAGTGGATCAAGTAGTGGATTTGGAAACAGGAAGACTCATTTTTCTGCATTCAAATCTGGTCTCAGATACTCACCATATTACCCTCATTAGAATATCTGAAAAAGAAATGGGCTGTTAAGAGACAGTGTGTTTCTTCTCATTATAGATCCTTAAAGCCTCCACCTGAATTTATCGTTAAGTGGGAATCTTGTTCCTGGCTAGATTAAACTATATGATCTTTCAAGTCCTTTTCAACTTGGTGATTCTGATGATCTCCTTTTCTCAAGCCCCAAATGCCCTAAATCTGCCTTTGTTTCCTACCCTCTTAAATCCCAATGACCTTTCCTTAATTCTCAAGCCTTTCTGCAGCTCTGTACGCTTGCTTGTTTACCACCCATCTCTTCCTTTGGCATCTGGAACACAATTCTTTCTTAGTTCTTCTACCTATTCATAACACCTTCTTGATCTCTTTTGCTATAGCATCCCTCATCTTGCATGGGTATTCCCCAAGATTCTGTTCTGGACCTTCTCCTCCAGTCATCCACCTAGTCATCCACAATTGGATTCCAACCTAACTTTATATTCTTATTTCATTCATATTTTTCCACCTCACAACAAATGCTAAAATGAATAATTTCCTGTTTTTCAATCAACCAGCATTGCACTTGATCCATTCATACACTTAAGCATTCATTCACACCACAAAGAATTATTGAGTACTAATTATGTGCCCAGTACTGACCTAGGAAATGTGTGGTACCTGACCCCACTTTTAATTCCTAATTTCAGAAAATAATCTAGACAAGGATACTCAACAAAATGATCAGAATCAGTAAAATTTTAATAGTAGATTCTCAGCTCTGCTTTCTCGGGTTGTATAGTTCTTCACAGACTAACAGCTCGATAAATGAAGGGTCTGTGTCTATAGGTTCCCATGTTATCTTAGAAATGACTCCCCTTTTTATCTAACTCCAGTGTGGATTTGCGTCCGAAACCTGAGCTGGCCAGAGTCAATACTCTTGGTAAAGGCCTAAGGCTAAATTTGGGAAGGAAGTAACAAGGAGGCACCAGGGAGATGGCCATAAAGCCAGTGTTCAGGTCCACAAAGACCACAGGCAAAGGATCCAAGTGGAGTTAAGGAAGAGATGATGTAACGTCTTATGCTTGAGAATTACTAGGGACATTAAAAGGGGGAGAAAAAACTAAACATTTATATGTGTTGTAGTTGGACTAAATAACTCTAAAATCCTTTCCAATTCTAAACTTTGATGTTTTTCCAAAAGTTATATCATTAGTATACAAAGTACTCACATCATTCAGCTATTTGCTAATGACTTCATAATTTTCTTTTTCTTTTCTTTTCTTTTCTTTTCTTTTCTTTTCTTTTCTTTTCTTTTCTTTTCTTTTCTTTTCTTTTCTTTTCTTTTCTTTTCTTTTCTTTCTTACTTTCTTTCTTTGTTTTTTATTTTGTATAATGTAAGTATAGTTTAACATTTGTTAAAATTTTCTTACTCATAGTTTATTACTACTCAGGTGTGCAGTATTGTTCATTAAATTATGTAATATATTTTCCTCCAAAGAACTATGCTCTTTGAATTTGGAGAAGTTTACCAAGTTTATAAGGGAAAATCATGAATCATACAAATATAGAACCTCAGAAAATTTTAGGTAATGAGAAGTTACTGCAGAGAAATTTAAATATGACACTTTCAGAATTGAAATTTTCACTTTTATATTTATTCAAATATATAAAGAGGTAGTAAAGAAAAGGTTAAAGAAAACCAGCTATGGGGTCAAGAAGACCTGGGATCAATTAATATATTATTGCTGGAGTTATGAAATGATCTAACCATTCTGGAGAGCAATTTGGAACTATGCCCAAAGTCATACTCTTTAATCCAGCAGTGTTACCACTGGGTCTGTATCCCAAAGAGACAATAAAAAAGGGAAAAGGACCCATATTGCAAAGTGTTTGTAGCAGCTCTTTTTGTAGTGGCAAGAAACTGGAAATTGAGTGGATGCCCATTGGTTGGAGAATGACTGAATAAGTTACGGTATGTGATATTAATGGAACATTATTATTTTATAAGAAATGATGAGCAGAGATTTCAGAAAAAAAACAAACAAAAAAAAGACCTACATAAATTGATGCTGAGTGAAATGAAAAGAACCAGGAGAACATTGTACATAGTAACAAAAGATTATGTGATGATTAACTGATGGATAGTCTCAATAGTGTGATGATTTAAGACAATTCCAACAGATTTGGGATAGAAAAATGCCATCTGCATCCAGATGAGAGAACTATGGAGACTAAATGTGGATCAAAACACAATATTTTTACCTTTTTGTTTGTTTCTTGTGTTTTTTCTTTTGGTCTGATTTTTCTTGAACAATATGACAAATATGGAAATATGTTTAAAGAGATAGCACATATTAAATCTATATAAGATTGCTTGCTGTTTTGGACAGGGAGGAGGTGAGGGAAGGAGGAAGAAAAATTTGGAATACATTTTTTTTTTTACAAAAAAAAAGTATGTTAAATTATCTTTACAAGTATTTAGAAAAATTAAATACTATAAAGGAACAAAGAACACATGGATTAAAATCTTGCCTCTGAATCATCCTTCCGATGTGGTCATAGGTAAGTTGCTTAAATTTTTCTTTCACTTTATTATCTTTTTAAGACTAGAAGTTGCCAGTAAGTATCAATGTAGAGAGTTTCTAAGAGAAATCCTCTACACATTACTAAGTTTTTTAAAACAATGACATGAGGAAAAATAAGGGGAAAAAGTCATGATAAAGGGCCTTACTTATATGAGCTAATTAAGTTACATGCTATGTCAGGATTAACAGCTATTTCATCAGAATCTTTCTTGGAAATTTTCATCATTGTTTGCTATAGTTTCTCAGTTGCATGTTGTTTCCCCATTTTTTTTCCCTAACTCCTTTTCCTCCCATGTTGGGATCCTTCTCTCTCCCACACCCTTTATGCTAAGTCAGCAGTTTGGGTCTTTTATTTGTTTAGTTCATATGATTCAGGGATTTCATTTGTAAACTTGGTAAACTTTTCCATATTTACAGTTATATTATTGTTAGTGGGTTTGGAACATTTTTTTTCCATTTATAGAAACTTTGTTGAATCTTGGAATTGTTAGCTAGTCAGTTATTGCTATAAAAAATGTGGGCTGCTCAAGTGTTTAATGAGAAAGTAAAAATAATTACAGAGAAATATCCTGAATCAAATTTTTTTGTCAGTTGGGTTAGATAAAAAATTGTTTGCCTTTTTCTGGTAAACAACCAGATTATAGTGTCCTTAACATAGTAAAAATAGGAAGCTTTTAATATTTTATTTACTTTAATTGTAACTAAATTTATATGCAAAGAACCTGAGTGGATATAATTCATTAAGACCATCTGTTGCTATTAAATTTTAGTCTTTTCTAGCAATATAAGTCATATAGTCCTATCTTGTTAACCATGCTAGATCTAATACATTCCTGTTACATCATCAATCTGCTTTGTCTTTTCTTTTAAAATAAAATTTTCTAGTAGGAAATATTGAAGACTCAAAAAGTTATAAGTGAGGGGAAGTTAAGTAGTGCAGTGAATAGAGCACTAGCCCTGGTCAGGAGGACATGAATTCAAATCTGGGCTCAGATACTTAACACTTCCTAACTGTGTGACCCCATGGCAAGTCATTTTACCTCCATTGCCTCAGTCAAAAAAAAAATGTTGTAAAGTGATAAGACATTAATTTCTTTCCATCACTTCACTTTCTCTTATAGGTACAATAATGTATACATTACATAACTATTTCCCTTTTTCTCTTTGTACCAGTTATTTTTTATTATCATCATTAGTCATGATGCTCAGGGAGTATCAGTTAGTTGTGATGAAGAAGAGTATTTCTGGGAGTATCACTAGGCAATAAGGAATATATTGACTTTTCCTTGGTCTTGTTTGCCAATGATGATGAGCTCAGAAATAGTCAGTCCTGGAGAGGATGTTAAAGAATGAGATGGTTTGAGAGGAAATCCCAGATTGGGAGCATGGAAGGAAGACATACATGATGAAGAGAAGTTTGTTAATGGTAGAGTAGGCGAAGAGAGAGCTCACAGGGGAAAGAGGCTTTTGCTTCACCATATGGCATTCAGCAGGTGGCAGATGGCAGATGACTGTTCTAAATTGCAGTATCTGAGGCTCAGGAGGAATTCAGTAGACATGGGGCAGGGGTAGTATGAAGTATGGAGGATCTTATGCACTTGATTGGCCCCAAGATCCTAATCAGAATGTTGGTGTGATGGTTGCTCTGCAGATGGCATCTTCCAGGTGTTGGTTACAATGGGGAAGAGTCTAAGAAGCACCTTGATTGAATTTAAAAACCTTTCTCAAATCATCTCAATTTCACATTAAATCAGAATTTCCTTTAATACTGCAAAATAAGAAATAGAAATGACTTAGGTTCAGATGGCTTAAGTCCATCATCATTTTTCTCAGGCTCCTATATGTTTCTCTGTTGCTGCTTCTGTTTCCTTTACATTCACTTTTTTGTATCTGTTGCTATTTCAGATCTTGTCCTTTCCTAACTGACTCCTGCATTCTGTGGTTCTCATTTCAGGTTCATCGTTGTACTCTGGTTTTTTGTATTTTTGTATCTTCCATTCATCTCTCTGATTTTGTTTTCTCCCCTTTGGAAACCAATCCTAGATTTATGGCCACATCCCAGAGTTTTTCTGCTTCTCACTTCTTTCTTTAAAACATGCTAACAGCTCTACCCTTTTGAGTTTTCCAACAGTATTTTGCTACAGGGTTGAGAATTCATTAGCTGATGGCATATAACTCAAGCCCCAATATTGTGATAAAGCTGTATGTGTTCCTCCTGATTCTTTTATATTCTTTACTCACCCAGAATGCTTTCCATGGTACACTACAAAATGGCCAGATGGCATATTTATGGGATGAACTTTGTCTCTGGTGTCTCTATTGTGTAACGTAAAAAGTTCAAGAGACATAGTTTCTGGGTAATTAATCATTTATTAATCATGCTCACAGAGAATAAACTAGGTCAGTGACACTCTCAAATGCCAAAGACCCTCTTTCCCCCCATGGAATCCACTCAACACTTATGCCTCTGGAAGAGAGGGTGTTCCTGAGGGAGGCAATCAAGTCTTATTGTTTAACAAGTAATAAGATAATGCATATTATAATAAGTGGTGGGTTTATTGTAATGAGGAGTCAGGAGATGTGATTGAGCCCTCAGTCCTTGTCAAAAGAGACTTTTCTCTTATCTAGACAACCTCAACCTAGGGCAATGTAGACAAAAGGGTATCTATCTGCTCAGACCTAGTTGAATGGAACACTGTAGGCTGGAATTAACCTTAGATTAATTTATTTGTAAGGTCCTTTAGTTGGGTGGGACAACTACAAGATTTTATTTGATCAACATCTGACACTTCAGAGAACAAAGCTTTAATCTAATCTCCAGTTGAGGAGGGATATCACCAATATTTGGCTATTTAATAATTACTTCTCTATCAAGATATTTTTTGTTTAAAGCAGTTTAAACTATAGGCTGTTTTTAAAAAGCATCAGTATACTTTATATAAATAAGCTCCCTATGAATATTTCAGTTCTCTTTGAATGAATGAATCAGTCAACAAGAAACAGTTTCTGTCTTCAGTGTCTCTAATTTCAATGTGGGGAGACATGATGCATGTTTATAGTTATCTGCAAAACACATAGAAAAGATATAGAAGAGTGAGAGAATTCATTCCAGACATTTGGGAGAGCCAATGTCAAGGCATAGAGATAAGAAATTGAATGTCTTGAGTGAGGAAGAGCAAGGAGATCAACATAGTTAGGTGGTAGGGTTCATGGAGAGAAGTAACATGGAATAAAATTGAAAAGGCAAAATGGGACCAAGTTGCCCAAATAAGGGCAAAAATTGTTACTGAATGAACAATTCAGGCAAATTTAGTTTCTTATCATGGCTCTGGCACAAAGTAAGTGACTATGTCACCTGGAATAAGTCCCTTTACTTTCTCTTTTTATTTTTCCTTTATATTAAAATGAAGGAGTTGGATGATATCATCTTTAAGGTCTTCTCCAGATTTGTGAGTCTAGAAGTCTATTTTTCTTTCTGAAGAAATTTTATCTAACCACCCATGTCAAAGCTCACTTGTAAGCCACAAATTGTATTTGAGAGAGGAGAAATAGGAAAAAGAACGAAAGCAATTAAATTAGGAAAAATGTTAATTGGCCATAAAAAAATGGGTATAATGTGTTTTTTTTAATCCTATGTTATAAAGACATATTGTACATACTTTTGTCTTCTAAATAAAAGCTGTGGACATAATCTAACAATTATCACATTGATGGTGATTTTTTTCTTCATTACTATAAGGATGGATAATAAGCCAGCACAGCCATCACACTCACACTGAAGAACTTAATTCTTTATGGGCATAAGGAAGCATTAAGGCCTTCCTGCAGCAGTGACTTGGGGTGAGCAGTGTATTGAATAGTACTCATGTGCCCTTAAAGAATTAATTATTCTCCCTAACTCCCAAACTGATTATATGAGCATGATTAGTCACTGGGGAGAATTTAACTAATTAAGAATTCAAAGCCCTAGTAAAGGAAGAAAGAAAATGTAAAATAAACATATTTTCTTTGATCTTCACTAGTCTATTTTATTACTGCACAAACATATGAAAATTAAGTCATTTGTTATTCAGAATTTTGACATATGTCAGATCCAGCTCTCACAGAGGAAAAATAACAACTGATGAAAGTATAATAAAAATTATTATGGAGAATAAAAAAAAGTTACCAAATGATTAAAAACTTCCAGCAGGCAATGAGAAATAATTCTCTTTTGGCATATCTTTTTTTTCCAGGTTAGTAGGAGTATTTATTAAAGAAAAAATGCTATTATATGTAGTTTAGGAAAAGAAGGAATTTTACTCTAGAATCCCTCTTTTGGTACCAAGAATAAAGATAAATCGATGCAGCTATAGTTTTGCCACTTTGTATCAAGTAATTAAAACTTGTCTAAATCTCAAATTTGGAATTTTCAAAACAAAACACAAAAACATCTATCTATATATCTATCTATCCATCCATCCATCCATCCATCCATCCATTTATCCATCTTTCTATCTGAATGTCTATCTACCTCCCTACCTATCTAATCTGTCTCTAATCTGTCTGTCACAGAATAATTGTAAGAGTTTGTTCTACACCTTCCCTATACCCAGTCAGTTTGTGTAATAACAGAAAAAAAAGTATTGGGGTTTTAAACAATCCCTTCATGAAGTGTGAAGTTTCCTTGATGGAATTAACAAGAACTAGTGAAAGATTTGCTAATGAAAGATTAGCCATACCCTCAGTGCCCTTTGAAAAAGCCGACAGGGAAATGGTTTATCTAAAGTCACATAGCACATGAATGGCAAAACCATAAGAATGTGACTTTGATCTGAAAACTGTCTAGATTCAATAGTAATGGAATATTGTTGTTGTATAAGAAATAATCAGCAGGATGATTTCAGAAAGGCATAGAGAGACTTACATGGACTGATATTAAGTGAAGTGAGTTAGAACCAAGAAAACATTGTACACAGCAACAATAAGATTATTAGATGATCAATTCTAATGGATGTAGCACTTTTCAACAGCAAGGTGATTCAGGATGGTTCTAATTATCTTGTAATGGAGACAGCAATCTACATCCAGAGAGAACTATGGGTACTGAAAGTGGATCACAACATAGTATTTTCACTTTTTTTATTATTTGCTTGCATTTTGTTTTCTTTCACCTTTTTTTTTTCCATTTTGATCTTATTTTTCTTGCAGCATGATAATTGTAGAAATATCCATAGAAGACTTGCACATATTTAATATATATTGGATTACTTGCCATCTGGGGGAGGAGTAGGGGGGAAAAGGAAAGAAAAAAAAATTCGAATCACAAGATTTTACAAGGGTGAAAATTGAAAATTAATTATGCATATGTTTTGAAAGTAAGAAGCTTTAAAATCACTTTAAAAATCATAAGAAATAGGAAATAGCCTTGTGCAGGGTGATTTCTATACCACCACCACAATAAGGAGATAGGAGGGAATTTCTCTCTCACTCTCAAACTCTGGCAGCTATGGTATCTTGCATTGGAACTATGTACCTAGTAGAAGACATCTATCAGGGAGAGAAAGAAAAATAGACAAACAGAAAGACAGAGACCAATATATAGAAATAGATGAAGATAAAGAATCACAGACAGATCTGGCATATGAAAAATAAACTATGGAGGCTAACAATTCCAGGGAATTCAGTTAATAACATCACCAAGCAGAAATAACATATTCAGTAGAGTATATCATGAGAAAGCAATGACCAAAAAAAGTCATAGCTCCCAGTTCTTCTTGGCAGTAATGACAGCATGTCCCATCAGAAATTCTGCATAGATGAGGCAGATTATATTGCAGGAAAGGTGAACTAGTTCACCCAAAAAGGACTCTATCCCTTCATTTTTGGATTGTAGTATAGGTGTGATCCATGTTGTTCAGGAAGTGAACAAGCCTGATTCCAAGGTGAATAAGATGGGGTAGAGATGAGCTCCATTGTGAAGACCCATCCCTGTCTTTTTTTTTTTGCCATAAGTAATCTTTTGTAGCTATTTGCAACTCTTCTGAAGCCTCTGTACATTCAAAAATATCTTTGTTGATCACATTGGTGGTGAGTATAAAAAGCAATTCTAAAATAACCATCATGAATACAAAATAGAGGTCTTCGTAAATATTGCAGTAAGTGTAGCAACAGTTAAAAAAGAACCCAGCTGGGGCAGCTAGGTGGTACAGTGGATAGAACACCAGCCCTGAAGTGAGGAGGACCTGAGTTCAAATCTGACCTCAGACACTTAATACTTCCTAGTTGTGTGATCCTGGACAAGTCACTTAACCCCAATTGCCTCAGGGAAAAACACACACACTAACAACACCAACAAACAACAACAACAACAACACAGCTAGACAAAGACTTAAGCAGCATGAAAAGATTCTGCTAGTTTTTCTGGTTCATTAATCATTGCCAGATGTCCTCATTTCCTTTGGAACAGAAGAATCATACCTGATGGAAATCTCAATAACATCAACCATCTCATCCTGCACAAATAGAGTAGACATAGGTAACAACTTCTCCCAGGCTAATTTCTCAATCATAATCATGCCATTCATCTCCATCAGGTATGAGTTCTACATTTGCACATATTCTTCTTGCTGATGGGGTGTGCATTTTCAATAAAATGAGTTCTAGGACTTTGGGGCAATGATTTGTAGTTATAGTTCTTACTATGTCAACTTAGCAAATACTTTTTCTTGAGCTGATTATGTCTGTTGGCTGCTTATTAAATGTAAGTGTACATTTGAAGGTTCATTTTTAGAAGTGTAGACAAAAATACTTAGAAATCTCAGGATCAACCCCTTGGGTTATTACTATTACTATGATTTGAGGATATAGGAGGAACTTCACATTAATGAGTTTTTATATTTATTTATTTATACTAAATTTAACTTTTAATTTTTTTTAATTATAGCTTTTTATGTACAAGTTATATGCATGGGTAATTTTACCCATTGCCAATTGCCAAACTATTTGTTCCAATTTTTCCCCTCCTTCCCCCCACCCCCTCCCCTAGATGGCAGGTTGACCAATACATGTTAAATATATTAAAACATAAATTAAATACAAAATAAGTATACATGACCAAACCGTTATTTTGCTGTACAAAAAGAATTAGACTCTGAAATATTGTACAATTAGCCTGTGAAGGAAATCCAAAATTCAGGCAGACAAAAATAGAGGGATTGGGAATTCAATGTAATGGTTCTTAGTTATCTCCCAGAGTTCTTTCGCTGGGTGTAGCTGGTTCAGTTCATTACTGCTCCATTGGAACTGATTTGGTTCATCTCATTGCTGAAGATAGCCAAGTCCATCAGAATTGATCATCATATAGTATGGTTGTTGAAGTATATAATGATCTCCTGGTCCTGCTCATTTCACTCAGCATCAGTTTGTGTAAGTCTCTCCAAGCCTTTCTGAAATCATTCTATTGGTCATTGCTTACCGAACAATAATATTCCATAATATTCATATAGCACAATTCTCAGCCATTCTCCAATTGATGGGCATTAAATTGAACTTTTTAAATAAATAGTTTCATTTTTTCTGATTACATATATATATATATATATATATATATATATATATATATATATATAAACTTTTTAAATACACATTTCTTTATGAATCATGTTGGGAAAGAAAAATCAGAACAAAAGGGAAAAACCACAAAAGGAAAAAACACAGAAGAAAGAAATGAACATTGCATGTGTTGATTTACATTCAATCTCCATTGTTCTCTTTGATGCAGAAGACATTTTTTATCTAAAATTCATTGAGATTACCTTTGATCACTGAATTGCTGAGTAGAACCAAGTCTTTCCCAGTTGACCACCATACAATTTTGCTGCTATTGTGTATAATGAATTGGTTCTACTTGTTTCACTCAGTCTCAGTTTGTGTAAACCTTTCCTGTCCTTCATATACCATAACTTATTCAGTCATTCCCCAATTGATGGGCATTTATTAATTTTCCAATTCTTTGCCACCACAAAAAGAGCTGCTACAAACATTTTTGCAAATGAGTGTCCCTTTGCACAGTTTTATAGACCTTTGGATATAGTTCCAAATTGTTCTAGACTGGTTGGATCATTTCACAACTCTAATAACAATATATTCATGTCCCAGTTTTCCCACATCCTCTCCAACATTAATATTATCTTTTCCTGTCATCTTAGCCAATCTGAGAAGTGTGAGGTGGTACCTTAGTGTTGTTTTAATATCATTTCTCTAATCAATAATGATTTAGAGCATTTTTTCATATAATTATAAATGGCTTTAATGTCATCTGAAAATTGTCAGTTCATATGCTTTCACCATTTATCAATTGAGGAATGACTTGTATTCTACAAATTTGACACATTTCTTTATATATTTATCTTTATGTATTTTTTGAGACCTTTATCAGAAATACTGTCTGTAAAAATTTTTTTTCAGATCTCTTCAATAAAGAGAGCTAATTTAGTTTCAATTGATCAAGGATGGACAGAAGCAGCTACACCCAAAGAAAGGACACTGGGAAATGAATATAAACTGCTTGCATTTTAGTTTTTCTTCCCGGGTTATTTATATCTTCTGAATCCAATTCTCCCTGTGCAACAAGAGAACTGTTCGGTTCTGCACACATATATTGTATCTAGGATATATTGTAACCTATTTAACATGTAAAGGACTGCTTGCCATCTGGGGGAGGGGGTGGAGGGAGGGAGGGGAAAAATCGGAACAGAAGTGAGAGCAAGGGATAATGCTGTAAAAAATTACCTTGGCATGGGTTCTGTCAATAAAAAGTTATTAAAAAAATTTTTTTTCTGCAGCTTTATACTTCCCTTTCAATCTTGTTTGTATTAGTTTTGTTTGTGCATTTCATAAAGTTCTCTAGTTCTTTGGTCACAATTCTTCCCTTCTTCAAAGATCTGGTGGGTAAACTATCCCTTGCTCTCCTAATTTGATTATGTATCATCCTTTATGCCCAAATCATGTACCCATTTTGAACTTACTTTTGATTGGGTGTGAAATTTAGATCTAAGATGAGTTTCTGAAGTATTATTTTCCAGTTTTCCCAGAAATTTTTGTGAAATAGTGAGTTCTTATTCCAGAAGTTGAAGCTTGGGGATTTATCAAATACTAGATTACTGTAGTAATTTGTGTCTTGTATCTTATATTTTGTATCTAACCTATCCTATTGATCTACCACTCTATTTCTTAGCTAGTATGAAAGTTGTGATGACAGCTGCTATATAAGTTTTAGTTCTGGTATTGCTAGACTATTGTTCTTTATACTTTTTTTTTTCATTAATTCCCTTGATATTCTTGATTTTTTGGTCTTCCAGGTGAATTTTGTCATTATGTTTTCTAGCTCTATAAAATAAATTCTTTTGGCAGTTTGATTGGTATGGCACTCAACAAGTAGATCAATTTAAGTACAAATGTCATTTTTATTATATTAGCACAGCCTACCTATGAGCAATTGATATTTTTCCAATTGTTTAGATCTCATTTTATTTGTGTGAGAAGTGTATTGTAATTATGTTCATAGAGTTCCTGGATTTGTCTTGGCAGATAGACACCCAAATGTTTTATTTTGTCTAGTTATTTTAAATGGAATTTTTTCCTATCTCTTGCTGCTGTGCTTTTTCAGTAATATAGATATGCTGATGATTTGTATGAGATACTTTAAATTTTATTTTTTCTCCAATTGCATTTAAAGACAATTTTTAACATTCATTAAAAAAAAAAATGAGCTTCAAATTTTCTCTCTCCCTTCTTCACTTCTCCCTACCTGACATAGTAAGTAATTTGATATAGGTTATAGGTATTCACTAAAATTCAACTTTTAAATTGATTTGTGATTGGACTAATATCTACCAATATTTCCTACCACCTAAGTTAAGCCCCTTTTTCTTTTCCTGCTAAAGAAATTACTTTTCCCTAAAACGAGATGAGGCAGTCCCAGGACCTCTGTTTTTCTGACTATAGCTTCCTGATCTAAGAACATAAAAAGTTCCCACTGTGTAGTGGGTGAGGAAGGACTCTGATTAGAAGGATTTCTGAAAACCATGGGAGAAGTCATTAAAAAAAAAATTCCACTATACCCTCCTGTGTTTTTCTTTATTCTACTTTGTCAGGGGCCTGTTCTCAATAAATTAATCCATAATATGTTTAGTGACTGATAATAGTTTAGTAACAGAGGAAGGATATGAAGGCTTGGCAAACTTTTCCTAAAGATGTACAACATAATTTTTAAGTATTGGAAAACTATATAAAAATTCTGAGATCCCTGGATCTTCCTAAGAGTGTTATATATTTTTGATAGCCAGTTCCTTAATCCAGAGGAATGAGTATTTAGTAGGCATTTTAGTAGGCATGAGTAAGAATTGCCTCTTTTGTCTTACTTTGGTCCATAAAAAATCATAGTATTAAGGTTAGTGGAGAGATCATCTAATCCAATTTATCTGAACAAGAATCTCTTCTATATCATGATCACTGGGCCTTTGTTCAAAGACCTTTAATGAGAGGGAACTTCCTTCCACCCAAAGAAACCATTATATTTTTGAATAACTTCAGTTCTTAGAATTTTCTGCTTATATAAATTCTTTATTTGTTTCTTAGCATCCACCCATTAATTCTAATTCTACCCTCCATAGCCTAGCATATTACATCTAATTCCCTTTTCACAAGATTATAACTCTTCGAGACTCATAAAGTGCTACAATGTTTCCCTAGTTTATTCTTCCCTTGACTAAACATCCCAAGTTCCTGAACAAATCCTTTCGATGTCCTTCACCATTCTGGTTAACTTGTTATGGCATATTCTCCACATTTTGATATGTTCATATTAAAATTTGGCACCCAGAACTGGTTTTTGGTGTGAGTAATGGTTTTCCATTTAAATACTACAATGAATAGAATTTTGGTTTTGGAGCCAGGAAGATTTGAGTCAAATCTGATTTCAGGCAATAGTTCTGTGACTGTAGGTTTAACACTCTCAGCTTCAGTTTCTTCATCTCTAAAATGGAAATAATAGCAAACACCTACTTCATAGAGTCATTGTGAACATCAAATGAGACAATATTTGTGAAGTGCTTTGCAAATAGTAAAACACTATATAAATTCTAGTTATTTTCCTCAATCCTCTTAATCTCAGTGGTATTGCATATTTCTAAATTTTTAGACCTGTCTTAATAGTTTTTAGCCACTGATTAGGCTTCTCTGGATAATTAATTTTGGAAAGAATGTTAAAATTTTAATTGGGATAAGAGGTTTTTCATTCCCTTCCTTAACCAAATCAAGAAATTTATTTGTTTTCCTCTTGATCCTCCTCTCCTTTCCTTCCAAAGACATATCAGTCTATAAAAGCAAGATAGCAGACCACATGTCATGTGAAATACTAAGACTGTGCTTGATGTCAGCCCAGATTTCATTCCATTTCTCTTATGTCATAGAGAAAATATTTTTCCTACAATATGCTTATATGCTACTTTCCGTTTTTTCTTTCTACTCACTCTTGAATTTTCTCTCTCTTTACCCATATAGTTAAATCTTTAGAAAACTTTCTGGTTCTAAAATTATTTCATGATTTTCCCATCAATTTTCCTGAGGATAGTTTGAATTATGGAGTTATTTTAAAGAAAGACGATTAACCTAATTGCATCATCATCAAAAAAAAAAAAAAGACATTTAAATGTAGAGGGTCACAGTCAGTGGGGAAACTCTGGGTAAGTATAAGATTCTTCAACTCTGAGGGAACCTGCTAACAATGTTCAGTTCGGCTCCCCATCTCCTCTAAGGGTTCTCGGCCTTTCTGAGTAGTCAGGGGGGTAGTGACAACCTGTGTTCAGATTGAAGCAGAATGATAGCAGGTGGAAGAGTGATACCAGGTGGCAAACTACATAGCAAGTTGTTTATGTGGTCCTACATGCTCAGAGTTGTTTTTGTTACATTATAAAAAGGGGAAAGCCCTTGAAATAAACAGACTCCATTTTCTCCACTATCCTTGGGAGTCCCACCTCATCACATCTTCAGTAGGTGATTATTTTAATCACCCCGGAGTGGGGCTCTAGAAAGCAATTGTACATTTTGTCACCCCAACTTGGGGGCTCTAGAAAGCAGGACTCAATATTTTAATCACCCCAACTTGGGGCTCTAGAAAACAGGACACAACATTTGGTGCCTAAAGTGTCGCTCTAGGTGAGGTACTACACAAGTCACGACTGATGTGATCTGCAGAGTTCAGTGGAGAAATCCTCCTGCCCTGGAAGGATAAGTATAGAACTAGGCAAGCGGGAAGAATCTGTTAGGGATCATCTAATCACTTTCATTTTTCAACCTAAATGAGGCAAATACTAAGAAATGAGCCTCCCTACCTAGGGAAGTAAGAAGCAGGCTTAGCTTAGAAGCAAGATTTGTTGGTAACTCAGAAGCAGATTGAGTTCTCAGATGCTCTGGAGTACCTGTCTCTGTGGCTTTGTGAGGAGAGTATGGAGCCAGAGACCTAGAAGTTAGTGGGAGAACAATTAACTGAATATAATGAAGTAAAATTGGTTTTAATAAATCCTACAAGTTTTAAAAAGAAGAAAGATTTTAACTTGGGTGGTCAAACCAGGAAGTATGAGGAGAAAAACAAGCAGAGGATTAGTACCTGTAGCCACAGAGGGTACAGTATGTGGAATAGAGGTAAAAAAGTCTTTTTTAAATTTATTTTTATTTATTTATTATTATTATTTAGCATTTTATTGATTCATATTGCTCCTTACTGCTCTAGGAGATCTTCAGGGAAGGACATTTGGGCAAAAAGAGAGTTAAGAATCTTAAGTACTATTGCCTGTTAGGTAGAAAGGGAATTGAGTACCTAAAATACCTTGCTGAGGAGCTTGCTTTTCACCTTCAAAGTTCATTTTCAATTCTGCCTATACCTGAGCATGACTCTCCTCCCTCAACTCTACCTTTGTGGGAGGGAGGAGGAGTGGGAGGGGCAGTGACACATTCAGCACCAGCAGCTGAACTTGGTGCTGCCCCTTTGGGGTGGAGGTATGGGAATGGAGCAGGGGATTTTGCTCCTTTTTTAGTGTATTAAAAAAAGGTTCCCCATCAATTTATGGGGAAGAGACATCTTACAATATTTAGGAAACAATTTAAGTTCTTCGGCTTTTTAGACAGGACTGCTGTAGAAGGCCTGCCAGCACTCTCACCTGTTCCTATTCAATGGAAAATTGGTACACTGGCGTGGGTGGAACAGTGTTGTTTAATCAGTGAAAAAATTCAGGTCTACTGATATACCCCTTAAATGCAATTTGGTAATATCTATCCAGATTTTGACTGACAACAACAGAATCCAGGATCAAGATGCTCCTCCAAAAATAAAAGAGAGGCAGAGCCACAGATAACCTTAGAAAACTTATACATTTAACTTTATGTTTTAAAATTTTGATTTTTGATGGAGATGCACTGACTCTGGCAGACAGGTTTCATAACCCGCTGGAAGGGCAATGTTCAATGCGAGCAGCTCCCCTATCTTTAGATAACTGCCAGGTGATGTGGAGAAATCTGGAGAGTGGTGAATGGAAGGGACCAGATAGGTGAACTGCCTGGGGGAGAGGGTTTACTTGTATCTCACCAGATAGAGAAGGAACCTGATGGGTGCCAACAAGCTGTATCTGTTTTGTCCATCAGAGAGAGAGAGAGAGAGAGAGAGAGAGAGAGAGAGAGAGAGAGAGAGAGAGAGAGAGAGAGAGAGAGAGAGAGAGAGAAAGGGAAAGGAGCTTTAGGGAGAAGGAGAGGACCCAGGAGGCATCAGGTGGTTCCATGCTGACTATGCTCATCATTGAAAGAGTTTGACAGTTAACCCTTTTTGTACTCGTGAACATCAGAAATAATTCTCAATGAGATTGATGCAGAACTTCAAAACCTGCAGGAAACATTGGATTCCCTGACACATGAAGTGATGGACAATAGATTGGTTTTGGACTATCTCTTGGCTGCTAAAGGAGGTATATGTGTGGTTGTGAATTGATAGTTATTTTTTACACCTTCCTTTTGGGACTCATGGAAATCTTTATAGTATTTTGTTTATTCATATTGTTCGCTATATTACTACTTGCTTGTATGATATTACAACTTGCCTGGGTGATTCTTCCCATGGTAATGGATTTAACCACTGGTATATACCTGCTTCAATTAAAACAAAAGAAAGGGTGAGATGTAGAGGGTCACAGTCAGTAGGGAAACTTTGGGTAAGGTATAAGACCCTTCAGCCCAGAGGGAACCTGTTAACAATGTCTGGTTGGGCTCCCCATCTTCCCTAAGGGTTCTGGGCCTTCCTGAGAAGTTAGGGGGTAGTGACAACCTGTGTTGAGATTGAAGCAGAAGGATAGCAGGTGGAAGAGTGATACCAGGTGGCAAACTGCATAACAAGTTGTTTATGTGGTCCCACGTGCTCAGAGTTGTTTTTGTTACATTATAAAAAGGGGAAAGCCCTTGAAATAAATAGACTCCATTTTCCTCGGGAGTCCTGCCTCATCACTTCTCTATTAGTAAGGTATATTTTAATCGCCCCAGTATGGGGGCTCTAGAAAACAACAGTACATGTTGTCACTCCAATTTGGGGGCTCTAGAAAGCAGGACTCAATATTTTAATCATCCCAACTTGGGGCTATAGAAAACAGGACACAACAATTAAAAGTGAAACAAAACAAGCAAAAAATAATATTCCTTTGGGAGACTTGCAATGAGGAATACATAATAACAATAATTCATAATTATTAGCATATCTATAGTCTGTAAATGCTGATTCTAAAATACTATAAAAGCACTTGAATAGGTTAAATATGCTCCATATCTTATTTATACATATAATTTGCTTCTTCAACTCTTCCACATAAATGATAAAAGAAAACTTTGCCCCAAATCACAGATTCTGAATTCACAAGGTCTGAATAAATGAGTTTGTTACTTACAACTAACACATTGCAGAAACCACACATCAAATAGAGAGCCGTTGCAAGGCATGATTAATATTTAGTTCTACTCATGTTTCAAAATATTTTTATTGCAGAAAGAGTGGATATATGTTCCATTGAATATGTGTTTTCTTAAGTAATTAGACTGTTATTTTAAAACATGGCAGTCTTTATGTTTATAGAACACTTATTTAATGGGTTGAAATGCATTGATTTGGGGTTCAGTTAGAAGTAAGAGAAATGTGGCTAATGAAGTTTACACAGGCTAGTTGTCTTAGGATTTTCATGATTCTTAGTTTTATCCAAATTTTAAAGTATTTTTTTTTTTCATTTTAAATTCTGTTTACTTTCGGCAAAACATGACTTTTCTGCTTCAAAGTAAACAGACTATAAAAAGGCTCATAAGTCATCTTGGGCTTCACAAAGCTCTTACCAAACAAAATCTTAATGGATTCAGTGTTCATGAATCAGAAACATACGGATTGAATTTCCCTTAAAATATACATGAGTTTGAAAGTTAAGGGTGAAAGTGGTTGGCCAAATGCATTTGGGGTTTTGTGGGAGCCAAGACCTTTGGAAAAGCTCTTGAGATGCTTTTCTATAGTCCTAAAATCAACCAGGTTTGTCTATTCTGAGTTAGTTCTATATAATTACAAATGATGCACTCTATGTAGTTTGGGACTTTTTCAAGTTATAAAGACCCTGGCTGTAAAGGATGTGCAATATATTGGTAAACACTGATATATGTATACTCTACTGTTTAATCAGAACCATTTATTTTCTTTGCATGCCAAACTTCAGACATATATCTCCATGACCACTTTTCTTAATGTAAAGAATCAAATTAGATTTGTTTATTTTTATGTTAAGGCACAAACATGTTATCAACTATAATATGATATTCAGTCAATTTGTCAAATAAGATAACATATAAAGTACTTTGAAAATCTTAAAGTACTTTATAAATATCTATCATCTATCTACCTAATTATCTATCTATCCATCCATCTATCATCTATCTATTTTATCTATGTGTCTATCTGTAGTAGTTTTATGTGAAAAAGTTATAAATCCGCTGTTAAAAAGAGGAATCTCCAGCATCAGTCATCTCTTGAGCTGTGACACTGTATTATTTCCATATTAAGATTAGTCCATCTGTGAACTCCCACTATGTCCTAACTCTGCACTCTCAGGCTACAGATTAGATGCCCAATGTACACAAAAATTAGTTTATTATAAAGGCATTTACTGTTGTTGTTTGTTATTTTTTGAAGAGGAACAATGACAAGATGAGGGTAATAGATAGAGAGATAGACATGAATTGGATTTAAGTGAGGCAGAATCACACAAAGTCATTAGCCTCTAAGTCAAGCAGCAAGACAAAAGTCAAGATGGCAGACAACAGCCTAGGACGCAGTGGATAGCCTTCTTGTCCTTAGTGTTTAACCAACCTCTAAGTGCTCCACAGGACCTGCTTCAGCCCTCATCAGGGCTGTTGGAACAAATTGTTCTCATCTACTCATTACATTAAGGGAAGTCTTCACATTCTTGGGAGACACATCTCCTTAAATCACCAGTGGATTTGAGACATATTGGTTAACTCTGACATGGTTTTACTGGGCTACTGAGATGGTTTTAGTGAGCTGTAACTTACACTGGGCATGCTACAGCTTGTTGGAGCCATACATGAAATTTGAGTGGCAAGTGGACAAGAAAGGTGAATAGGTAGTCCCGTAACGGGCATCAAGCTCTTACCAGACATGATGTTCTTCCCTGAGCATCTTTTTTTTTAATATTTTATTTTATTTTATTTTATTATAACTTTATATTGACAGAATCCATGCCAGGGTAACTTTTTTTTACAACATTATCCCTTGCACTCACTTCTGTTCCGATTTTTCCCCTCCCTCCCTCCACCCTCTCCCCTAGATGGCAAGCAGTCCTATATATGTTAGATATGTTACAGTATATCCTAGATACAATATATGTTTGCAGAACTGAACAGTTCTCTTGTTGTACAGGGAGAATTGGATTCAGAAGGTAAAAATAACCCGAGAAGAAAAACAAAAATCAGATAGTTCACATTTGTTTCCCAGTGTTTTTTCCTTGGGCGTAGCTGCTTCTGTCCATCATTTATCAATTGAAACTGAGTTAGGTCTCTTTGTCAAAGAAATCCACTTCCATCAGAATACATCCTCATACAATATCGTTGTCGAAGTGTATAATGATCTCCTGGTTCTGCTGAGCATCTTATATATATATATAAAGATGATATGGTAAGAATAACAGCTATAAAACAGGATACGTTTTTCCCCAAACACACGCAGCATTTATAAGAAGAGTGAGCACAAAGAGAGAATATATTCTAGTAAAGTACACTTAGAGTTTGCTCAAAATTAAGGAAACTCATGCCTTTGGTGCTGGAGAGCCTTTCTGCTCTCTTAAACCCTCAAGCTCCTTGATTTTGATGGCAGCAGTTCTCCTGCAGTTCATTTAACGGGTCTTCCTGACCTGTTTCTCTTTGCAGTTCAAATCTTAATTGCCAGAGTTAACTCTTTGCTAAATTCATAGTTGATTGTTTTCTAACCAGAAACTCTCCTCAACTAGAACTGCCAATCTAACCTTTTAAAGATCAATGGGGCATTGTCAGTATTTAGCTATGACAAGCTGCCCTCTAATTTTATCAGAGAATGTGTTTCATACTCATAAAGTAGGGATGACACATCTGTGTACTTCATTTAACATGTTAAGACTTGGTTTTCTATGACCTGCTCCTTCAGTAATAACTATATGGGGGGAAATCCTTTGATAAGGGATATCTTGACTAGTTCTTTTCACTTCATGTAAATCACAAGTATCTAGTTATCTACACTCTATTCAAGAGAATTCATGACTCTTTGAAATAAATGGGAATCTACTCAGTTTAAATTTGTGAAGAATTTCAACAATTCTACCCATTGAAAAATCATGCTTTTTGAGTAGATAGGGATTCAAATAAACTATAAAATACAAGGTACAATAGTCAAGAAATGAGACTTTTTCAATTATGGCTTATGAAATCAGCTGCATTCATAGTCATACCTGAAACACACTTAATAGGCAGCTACAATTGACCAGACTGGACAATAGCTCTATTGAAAGGTTGAAGAGACATTTCTTCACTACTAGGGAAGAGAAAGCAAGAACCCAAACTCCTCCCCTAAAGATGAGATCACTTATTTAAATGAAACATTTAATGTGGTAGGACTTTGCAATCTGAATAGCTCTGTATACTTTGCCTGTAAGATGATATTTAGTTTGTGAGTGGAGTCATTTAAAGAATGGTTTAAAAAAACCATGGGTTAGTATTAAATTCACAATATGATATGGGGAATGTTTGATCTGGTAACACACTACTCAACCCAACATTCCTATCCATGATGCTTTCTGGACCAGAACTGGAATGTGTGAGCTCTGACTGGCAATTTCTTGTGGGACAAGTAGAAGCGACCCAAAGGGTTTTGAACCCACAAAGTGAACCAAGCCATGCTGTCTGTTCCTAGATTTTAACTGGTTAAAAGGTAGTCAGTGTGGTAGATAGAACTAAGTCTTTTTTTTTTAATTAAGACTAGGCAGGAAATATTAAAAAGAGAAAAAAACTCTTGGTGTTCAAAGATGTTCTGATATTTATTTTCTTTCTTAATGAAAATTAGCTTTTGCCTAAGACATCTTTCTCTCTGGGAAAATTATTCCATTTGCTGGGAAGGCTAATAAAGATTGACTGAATTAAGCAAATCATCTAGGAAGATTCCTTCCTTCCTTCCTTCCTTCTTCCCTCTTTTCCTTCCTTCCTTCTTTCTTCCCTCTTTTCCTTCCTTCCTTCCTTCCTTCCTTCCTTCCTTCCTTCCTTCCTTCCTTCCTTCCTTCCTTCCTTCCTTCCTTCCTTCCTTCCTTCCTTCCTTCCTTCCTAGATTTATATTTTTGATCCCTTTGTTACAAGGTCACAGAAAAAAGAAAATGTAGATAGAAAATGAATAGAGACAATACTAGAACTTAAATAGGTGAATATGTCAAGTAAGAAATCTTTGAAAGAAGAGCCTACTTTATTGCCAGCTAAAATCTTTGGAGATGTTTTATTCTTATTCTTGTTGATGTGCAATTTCATTTTTTTTGGAAGAGAGAGAGAGAGAGAGAGAGAGAGAGAGAGAGAGAGAGAGAGAGAGAGAGAGAGTGTGTGTGTGTGTGTGTGTGTGTGTGTGTGTTGTGTGTGTTTTGTTAAATGTCTCCAAGGTAGGTTTAGTAGGATGAGCTATAGGGTCTTCAAGCCTTTATAATGTGATTTTTCGCCAGTTTGCTGCTTGAGAAAAATGTAGCAAACATTAGATGACATGATCCTAGAGAATCATTTAAATAGGCAAAAAGCTCCCATTTAAATCATAGACTTAGAAAATTGGTTGAAATCACTTTTTCCAAGGGAAAAAAAAAACAAAATATTGGAATAAACAAATTTCACAACCTTATGATTTATTTGGGGGTAATATTTTTCAAAAAGGAATTATAATAATAATGATGAATATAAGGACAACTACAATTTTCTTGAATACATTTCCATTTCATCAAAATTATTAGAAACAATTGCAAGAATAACATTTGCCTTTTAATTCATGTAAAGATGAGGTGTTTTTCACCTTGTATAATAAAACTTTAGATAATTTTAACTTTGGAAAATTTAAAGTCTTTGTTAAATATACATTTATAGCCTAGATTTTCCTTCATAACTTTTTGTTCTCTTAGATATTTAACTTGAAATTTACCCCACTCAGGAGGGATTACATTCAATAGATTCCTTTTGTAGTTATGTTTAGAAAGGAGGGAGAGAGAGCAGTTATAGCAGTAAGAGAGAAAATTCTCTGCAACTTTGCAAAATGTGTTTTGGCCTCATAATGAAACTATAAATTATAGCTGTAAATCAGTAAAGATTGGAGCATATTGAAACAGAAATAAATGGGTGCAGATATGAAAAGTGCTTTTTATGGCTAAAGGCTAAACTTCAGCTAATCTTTGCATCAGGGAATAATAGTTGACATTCGTGATTCATACTTCTGTTTATATTTCTATTGTTAAGACTTATTAAATTAACCACAAAAAAGTAAATGAAAATAAGTTTTAAATCCAGTTCATTGATGTGAAATCCATTCACTGCTGAGAGATATATCCCACTTACTCAGGGCTGCAATCAAAATAAATTCTTTGTTTCATATATAATAAACTTCTAATAATTTGCAGATAGAGATGCACAACAAAAACAATGAATGACATTTATATGATGTTTTATCTACATTATCTCATTTGGGACTCATAATAATGATACATAATTATCTCCAGCTTAATAATTAAGTAAGTGAAACACAGAAAAGTTAGGTGATTTGTCCATGAAAAAAAAAAGTGTTTAACTCAAGTCATCCAGTTGCATGCTGTAATAGGGGAAAATGTATATATTATACATTGCTAAGTGCAATCTTCAGTATTAACATTTTCTCCTTCACTTTCTTAAGCCTAAATAGTCAACAAAATAATAAGTCTAGTCTTGCTTTGTGGCATTTGATGATTTCTGAGATACAAATACTCATGTTGAAAATTTAACAAACATCAGATAAAGAAATTAAAACCATTTTTAGTCATATAAAAATGCTTTAAATTACTATTGATCCGAGAAATACAAATTTAAACAATTCTGAAGTATTATTACATACTCCTCAGATTGACTAAGATGACAAAAGAAGATAATGATAAATGTTGGAAAGGATGTGGGAATAAATTGTTGGTGGAGTTATGAACTGATCCAACCATTCTGGAGAACAGTTTGGAACTATGCCCAAAGAACTGTCAAATGCTGGATATGCATTGAACCAGCAGTATTTCTACTGGTCCTATATGCCAAAAAAAAAATGACCTATGTGTACAAACATGTTTGTAACAGCTCTTTATGTGGCAAAAATTGGAAACTGAGTGGATGCCCATCAGTTGGGGAATGACTGAATAAGCTATAATATTTAAATGTTACATGATATTATTGCTATATAAGAAATGATCAGCAAAATGATTTCAGAATGCCCTGAAGAGATTTACATGAACTGATGCTAAATGAAGTGAGTGGAACCCAGAGAACACTGTACACAGCAACAGCAAGAAATTCTGATAATCAAATCTGATAGCATGGCTCTTTTCACCATGGAGGTGATTTAGACCAATTCCAATAGACTCATGATGGAGAGAGCCATCTGCATGCAGAAAGAGGACTGTGGGGATAGAATGTGGAACACAACATAGCGTTTTCACCTTTTTTTTTTTTTTTTACTGTTGTTTTATTATTTTTTGTTTTCTTTCTCTTTTTTCATTTTTGATCTGATTTTTCTTGTGCATTCTTGTGATAAATGTAGAAATATATATGGAAGAATCATACATGTTTAACATATATTGGATTACTTGCTGTCTAGGGGAGGGAGTGGTGGAAGGAAGGGAGAAAAAAATTGGAACACAAGGTTTTGCAAGGGTAAATGTTTAAATTTCAATTTATAAGAGTATTTTATTTTTTCCCTTCCTCCTTCCTTCCTTCCTTCTTTCCTTCCTCCCTCTTTCCCTCTCTTCCATCTTTCCTCCCTTCCTCCTTCCCTTCCTCCTTCCTTCCTCCCTCCCCCTCTTCCTTCCTCCCTCCCTCTCTTCCTTCCTCCCTCTCTCCCTTCCATCTTTCCTCTCTTCCATCTTTCCTCCCTCCTTCCCTTCCTTCCCCCTTCTCTCCCTTCCTTCCTTCCTTCCTTCCTTCCTTCCTTCCTTCCTCCTTCCTTCCTTCCTTCCTTCCTTTACTCTTTCCTTTCTTCCTTCCTTCCCCCTTCTCTCCCTTCCTTCCTTGCTTCCTTCCTCCTTCTCTCTCTTCCTTCCTCCCTCTCTCCCTCCTTCTCTCCTTCCCTCCCTCTCTCCCTCCTTCCTTCCCTTTTTTCCTTCCTCCCTTCCTCCCTCCCTCCCCCCCTCCCTTCCATTTTTCCTCCCTCCCTCCCTCTTTTCCTTCCTTCCTTCCTACCTTCCTTCCTTCTTCCCCTCTTCCTTCCTTCCTTCCTTCCTTCCTTCCTTCCTTCCTTCCTTCCTTCCTTCCTCCTTTCCTCCCTCTCTCCCTCCCTCTCTTCCTCCCTCCCTCCCTCCTTCCTTCCTTCCTTCCTCCTTCCTTCCTTCCTCCCTCCCTCTTTTCCTCCCTTCCTCTCTCCCTCCCTCCATTCCTTTCTTCCTTCCTCCTTCCTTCCTTCCTCCCTCCTTCCTTCCTTCTTCTTCCTTCCTTCTTCCCTCCCTCCCTCTCTCCCTCCTTCCCTCCCTCCTTCCTTCCTTCCTTTCCTCCCTCTCTCCCTTCCATCTTTCCTCCTTCCTTCCTCCTTCCTTCCTTCCTTCCTTCCTTCCTTCCTTCCTTCCTTCTTCTTCCTTCCTCCTTCCTTCCTTTCCTCCCTCTCTCCCTCCCTTCCTCCCTCCCCCTCTTCCTTCCTCCCTCCCTCCCTCCCTTCTTCCCTCCCTCCCTCCCTTCCTCCTTCCTTCCTTCTTCCTTCCTTCCTTCTTCCTTCCTTCCTTCCTTCCTTCCTTCCTTCCTTCTTCCCTCCCTCCTTCCTTCCTTCCTTCCTTCCTTCCTTCCTTCCTTCTTCCTTCCTTCTTCCCTCCCTCCCCCTCTTCCTTCCTTCCTTCCTTCCTTCCTTCCTTCCTTCCTTCCTTCCTTCCTTCCTTCTTCCTTCCTTCCTTCCTTCTTCCCTCCTTCCTCCTCCCTCCCTCTCTTCCTTCCTTCCTTCCTTCCTTCCTTCTTCCTCCTTCCTTCTTCCTTCTTCCTTCCTTCCTCCTTCCTTCCTTCCTTTCCTCCTTCCTTCCTTCTTCTTCCTTCCTTCCCTCCTTCCTTCCTTCCTTCCTTCTTCCCTCTCTTCCTTCCTTCCTTCCTTCCTTCCTTCTTCCTTCCTTCCTTCCTTCCTTCCTTCTTCCTCCCTCCTTCCTTCCTCCTTCCTTCCTTCCTTCCTTCTTCCCTCTCTTCCTTCCTTCCCTCCTTCCTTCCTTCCTTCCTTCTTCCCTCTCTTCCTTCCTTCCTTCCTTCCTTCCTTCCTTCCTTCCTTCCTTCCTTCCTTCCTTCTTCCCTCTCTTCCTCCTCCCTCCCCTCCCTCCCTCCTTCCTTCCTTCCTCCTTCCTTCCTTCCTCCCTCCCTCTTTTCCTCCCTTCCTCTCTCCCTCCCTCCCTCCCTCCTTCCTTCCTTCCTTCCTTCCTTCTTCCTTCCTTCCTTCCTTCCTTCCTTCTTCCCTCCTTCCTTCCTTCTTCCTCCCTCCTTCCTTCCTCCTCCCTCCCCTCCCTCCTTCCTTCCTTCCTTCCTTCTTCCCTCCCTCCCTCCCTCCCTCCCTTCTTCCCTCCCTCCCTCCCTCCCTCCCTCCTTCCTTCCTTCCTTCTTCCTTCCTTCCTTCCTTCTTCCTTCCTTCCTTCTTCCCCTCTTCCTTCCTTCCTTCCTTCCTTCCTTCCCTCCTTCCTTCCTGCCTTCCTTCCTTCTTCCTCCCTCCCTCCCTCCCTCCCTCCTTCCTTCCTTCTTCCTTCCTTCTTCCTTCCTTCTTCCTCCCTCCCTCCTTCCTTCCTTCCTTCCTTCCTTCCTTCCTTCCTTCCTTCCTTCCTTCTTCCCTCCCTCCCTCCTTCCTTCCTTCCTTCCTTCCTTCCTTCCTTCCTTCCTTCCTTCCTTCCTTCTTCCCTCCTTCCTTCCTTCCTCTCTCCCTCCTTCCTTCCTTCCTTCCTTCCTTCCTTCCTTCCTTCCTTCCTTCCTTCTTCCCTCCCTCCCTCCTTCCTTCCTTCCTTCCTTCCTTCCTTCCTTCCTTCCTTCCTTCCTTCTTCCTTCCTTCCTTCCTTCTTCCCTCTCTTCCTTCCTTCCCTCCTTCCTTCCTTCCTTCCTTCTTCCTTCTTCCCCTCTTCCTTCCTTCCTTCCTTCCTTCCTTCCTTCCTTCCTTCTTCCTTCCTTCCTTCCTTCCTTCTTCCCTCTCTTCCTTCCTTCCTTCCTTTCCTCCTTTCCTCCCTCTCTCCCTCCCTCCCTTCCTTCCTCTCTCCCTCCCTTCCAAACTTTGGAGATTGTGCTTTTCATTCATTCTAAATATTAGGAAGTACTGGGACATGCATATATAAGGATTCCTATTCTCTTAACTTCTTTTAATGTTTCATCATGTTCTGATTCTGATGACTCATGACTCTTGAAAGACAAGCCCAGGGTAACATTAATTGTAATAGTTGTCCTAAGCCTGAAAGCTTTGTACATTGTTCCACTAAGAGATTGAATTTCTATTTTTCTAGGAGCAGCCTAGCCATGTTGGGAAAAATTTGCTATCAGGTGAATCAGAGGATGATGAATTTTTCAGCCATAATAAATCTTAAAGAAGCTTTTATGAATAACAGAAGAGTTGCTCTTTGTACCACTGTCCTTATTGCTTATAGTATTGAGATATACTGTCATCAAATGTCAATTCAACAAGCATCTATTATCTATTGCTGCCTATAAAGCATTAAATATACCAGGTACTTAGAATAACAAGGCAAATGAGCAAAAATGACACAGTATTTCTTCTGTATGACTAGGAATCTGCAATTAAAGAGATAAGAGGAAGGATCACTAATTGAAACTGGCATTCGTAATCAGGTGCAAAAACTCAAATCTCAAAACCTCCGAAGCACATAAAGGAGTCAGGGTAAGTAGTAAACAATGATAGCAAAATGAGGTTTATTGTTAAAGGCTGCATTTTAGTTAAAAGGAAGCTCAGTGTATCTTATTATGAAGAAAATCACCCCAAACTTAATATTAGGATAGTTACTTTGTATTGAAATAGAAGGTATCAAATCCAAGTTAGGATCAAAATATTCAGTAGTGTAATTAGATTTGATTTTAAGAGCAATAGATTTGTTCTTGGCATTCACAGAGAATCATCATGCAATACATAGATTTAGAACTGGAAGGTATTTTTTAAAATCATCTAATTCAATTCCATCATTTTCTACATGAAAAACTTGCCCAGGGTTTCATTTGAATATCCAAAGTAGAATTTGAACTTAGATAACTTTGTTAAAAATATTTTCAAGTTTAATCCTCAAGCTCTCAAGAGCTATAGATTTAGATCTTGAAGGACCTAATCCAGACGATGACACTGAGACAGAGAGAGGTTGAGGTTTGTCCTAGTTCACACAGGTATTGAATAGCAGAGCCAATACTTGATCTCAGGTCCTCTGATTTCAAATCCAGTCCTCTAACAGTGATGCTTCTCAGACACAGGTGCTACATAGGCATGGATCCACAGAAGGAGGAGAATGCAGGATGAAACTGATGGAATATTTAAAAGTCTGATTTGATTTGGAGATAGTATATATGGAACAATAATATGAGATGACTAGACATTTAGATAGTAGACATATTATGGAATGTTTTAAATATCCCAGGTTAAGGAATTTGTGTTTTTTCCAGTGACAATAGGGAGTCATTAACAGTTTTTGAGCATGTCTTTAATTTTCTCCTTTTCAGGATATGAGTGATCAGGGATATCACTGATGAGATTGACATGTTGTCTGGTATATTATCCATCTTACATAAGCACCAATTCCCTTAACTCTCCCACCATGGTCATTTTTTACTTTTTTTCATTTCTTTTTTTGGATAGTTTGTTCTCCTCACATCACCCAATTTCATGTAAGAATGATGTTTAATACTTTTAAAAATGTATCTTTCAAATTTTTTCTCTTCTCTCTTTCTATCTTGAAATAGTAAGCAACTTTATATAGATTATACATGTGCAATCATGCAAAATGTATTGCCATGTAGTCATATTGCAAAAAAAGACACAAACCAAAAAACCTAAAGAAAAAGATAAGTAAAAAAGAGTATGCTTAAATCTGCATTTTAACATAGTCACACTATTTTTTGTCACTTTTTGTGACTATGTTCTCCTTTTGTCTCATGCCATTCTTAACTGTACCACAGAGTTGACTCTAAACAAACTTGTGAAATATATGAATTTTCTTTCTACTTTGGTGTCTTCAACTAATTAATTAGTTAGGCAATTAATCAAGAAAGTATCCTTTCTTTGAAAAGTTCTGCATTAGATGTTGTATACTTTTCCTGACTTCAAGGACCTTAAAATGTAGGATGGACTGCTAAGATCTACATATAAATAACTACAATCCAAGGCTGACCATGTCATATATTCTAGGAATACAGACCACAGAAAAACAGACTTGAAGGCTTGATAAGTAAAAATGGTGGAATAGATTTGGAGTGTTTCTGTAAACTTTGCCTTTTTTTTCTTTCAGCATCTTCTGTTTTTATCAAATTCCAGATCTTTTAAAGGTCTTCACTTATCTCCTTCATCTAATCTCACAAATTTTTCCATTTTCACTTGTTAGAGATTTAAAGTGTTATTATTCCCTAGAATATATTCATTTTTAAAGGTCTTTAGAAAAAATGGACAAAAAAGAACGTGATCCCCCTGAATGGTGAAATTTCAGGAATGAGTTGAGGAAATATTTAGTCAATAAGGCACTTTCATCAATGCTTTTCAAATTATATCTATATCTATGTCTATAACTATCTATCTCTGTCTGTCTATCCATTTGTCTCTAATTATATAATAAACCAGTCTTAGGATCAGACAACTTTGTTTCAAAAAAATCATCTCTGATTTAATTATATCAGGAGAGATATAACCCAGTAATCACTATTACTGTTATTATCACTGTTTTCAGTTTATTCTTAGAGATTAGAATTGATATGTACATAATCTTATCTATAAATCAATCCATTAGCAAGTACTTATTAACTAAGTATTATGAACTGGGTATTGGGGATCCAAATACAAAAAATAAAACAATTGCTGCTTGCAAAGAACTTACAATATAATATAGAAGAGAGCAAATACATGTTTAAATGTATACAGCATAATTATAAAGCAAATAAAAACATTGGATGTAAAATAATCCAAGCTAAGGTAGTCTGAGATGGAGGACACTATGAACTGGAGGTATTAAGAAAAGTTTCATGGAAAAGATGGTACCTAAAATGCATCTGAAAGTAGTACAACAAACTGTATGGCTTGAAATCTTGAAATATAGTTGCCTCCAAGGCAAGGCATTAAACTGGGTTTGATATGGTAGAAAGAATCCTGATTTTTGAGTCACATTGAGAGTAGTGTTGTGGAAAGCTCCACTAAAGGTATCCTTTAATACTTCAATATGGCTACAGATAAAATTGTGTTCTCAAAGAGTCTGCTATAGGAATCTACACTTTGTCAGGTTCTGCTAAGCTAGGTGAAAGGATAAAAATGAAATCAAATGTCCCCAACATATTAAAGAAAGAAGTGAGAAAAGTATTGAACTGTCAGAAAATAAGGATTCTAATCTTGTTTCTCTCATTAAGTAACTTTGATAGTTTGCTCCAATTTTCTCACATGTAAAGACAGGAATCTAGATTGGTGGCTCTAGATTCCCCTCTAACTACAGTATTCTATGAATCTAAAAGTTTTGCTTCAAGTTTGGAGGGAAAGGGGGCTATTTGCAAATCCCAGGATCTATGTTGACTGCTTCACTGAAGAGCTGGCCTTGTCTTACCAGCTTCAAGACACATCATGTGTCCAGATTGTCATAATATTTATCTACAACATCTGCTGTGGGACAGAATATGAGGTATGTGCCTCTATTTAAATTAGATACATGACTTGGTTTATTTGAACTACATTACAGGAAGAAAATGTTTCTTTCTTTTCTTTTCTTTTTTAAAGAGAGAAGGGAAATGCCATCTGGTTAGCTGGAGAGAGATATGGTCATTTTTCAAAAATATTAAACGTCTTATGAATTCATGACTTTTCAACTGTCAGAGTAGAAAGCAGCATGCAGAAGCAGTAGCTTGTCAAGTATCTCCTACTGAAACATAAATTAACCTTGCCAACTTGGTAGAAATAATTAATGGAGAATACAAACAATAAAATATGAATTTCATAATTCTAGGTTTGAAAATATATTGACAGCTTCTTATCAAATAGAATAGATAGATAGATACTATACTAGATAATTCTATACTAAAAGAGCTGCAATTTAGAAAACTGATGAATGGAGAAAGAAGACGATAATAAGAAGTTCTTGCTTGCTCCAACTTCCTCTAGTTATATGATCATAGGCAAGTCATTAAACTGCTTTGGGCTTGGTATGGTACAAGGAGCCCTGATTCTTGAGTCATAAGACCTTGACTGGATTTAGGAGACACAGAAAGTACTTTCTCTTTGCTCTGAAACAGTTATTAGCCATGTGAGAAAAGTCATGAGACCTATTTGAGCTTCTGCATTCTCATTGATGAAATGTGTAAAAAATCTCAGTATACTTATTGTGATATAGCCAGCTCACAGGCATATTGTGAGGAAAGTAGAAAGGCCATGTAAAACTGAGAAAATGTATCTTTTGAATCTTTGGCAAGTAAAACAATTTTGAGTATGAATGCTATTCATAGTTAGTTATCTCTAAGATTGATGTAATTTTGGGTTATTGTTCTACTGGGCTACAGTGTTGTCTTACACCTCACTTTATGGGCCCTTTATATTTCATATTTTCCATTCCTCTCTTAAGTGAATCCCTCCAGGTTCATAGCTATGTTTTTTGTTTTTATTTTATTTTATTAATTTTTTTGCTTTTTTTCTTCTTTGGTTTCAAGATGCTCAAGAATGTAACTAAATCCTTCCTTGAATCTGGCTCCTGCTAAAGCTACTTAAAAAAAGTATTTAGTGATCTTCAAGTTTTCACTTCATATTTCTCACACAGATTCATACTCACACACACACACACACACACACACACACACACACACACACCACACACACCACTTTGTGATTTCTTGTTGTAAACATAGATGATTTAAAAAAAATTGAAACCATGAAATATACAATAATATCTTTGCAATATCAGAATTGTAAGTCAACTCAGAGTTGCAAGTTGTAAGTAAATTCATGCCTATAGTACATGATTAGAGGAGACTCACTTCTTAAAGGTAGCCTACCCTGTTTTTGGACAATTTTAATTAATAGAAAGTACTTTCATTAAATTAATTTGAAATGTACTTGACCCTTTGGTCTTAGTCTTCTGAGGCCAAACAAACAAACATTTTCACTTTAACCCCTCTTTCACATGATAGTCCCTTAATACAGACTTTAAATAATAACAGGAATATATCATGTCACCCTGAGTTAACACTTATCCAGACTAAATTTATGATTATTTTCATATGAACTTGTGGTTTTCCTGTTTTAGTAAATTCCTGGAGAGGAAATTCTCTATACTAATGTAGAATGGCAAATTTATACTCTTGGGCATTGCTTAAGATCAGGAGAGGTTAAGTGATAGGAAGAATGAATGAATAAAAAACCCCATTTATAAAATGCTTACATGCAACTGCAAAGAAGCAACAACAAGAACACAAAAATTCCTCTTCTAATAGGGAAGACAACACATGTAAGAAGTTCCAAATAAAAGTATCCTTGGAATTGTGGATAAAGTAGCAAAATAGAGTATAATATATTGCCTTTAATTTAATTTCCATTGATAAATTCTTATCAGTTTCTAATTTGAACCATTTGACAGTACCACAGATTTTGGTGGTAAAAACTTTTTCTTCAGTAACTGTGCCTGATGAGTAGATTGAGTCCTTCAGGAGTTACTTACAATAAAGATAGCCCTGGAACCATAATAAAAGTAAAAATTGGAGTCTGGAGGGCATTGGCCAAGGTCACATGGCAAGTAGGTATGCCAAAGATAGAATTTAAATACAGTTGTTCCTGACTATGAAGCCAACTCTGTTCATTCTGTTACTCAGCTTCTTTCAAATTAAATCTTTTAAGAAATAGAAAAGGGGATGGTGGTACAAAATATTATACAAATACAATCAATAATCATTTATAAACTATTATGTGCAAAGAATTGCATAGAAACAACAAAAACACTTGTTGTTTTAATGTTCTTTAAGAATCACTTGGAACATTAAAATTGATAATCATTTACTTTGCTCATAAAATTATCATGGTCTGTATACAGTAGGACGTGTGGAATGAAGGAAAGAGCATTGAATTAGAACTATTCAGAAGTGGGATAAGCTTCTTTGGTGAGGTCATGGGTTTCATATTTCTTAAATATCATTATCATTATATCATTTTTATCATTATTGTTTTAAAGCAGAGATTAGAAGACAATAGACCGATATTCTATATTGAAGAGGAAAGTCTTGTCCTGGTGTAAGTTAAGCTAGGTAGTCTTCTAAACTTCATTACTATTTAATAGGACATCAAATTACACTGGTTACTACTTTCTTTTTTGCATTTTAACAAATTATTTCATCATTCTGTTCCTCAATTTCTTTATATGTAAAATCAAAGGATAGTACTAGATGGTCTCCACAACCTATGTAAAATTTAAATATTATATATGAAGGAAAAAAAATTACAAAGTCCTTGATTTGATTTAATTTTAAATAATTTTGTCTTGATAAAATTAAAGCTATATGATGCTAAAGAATCTAAAATATTTAAAATCCTAGCTTTTGAGAAGCAGGCAAAACCTTTAAAATGTAAGAAAACACATTAATTAAAATAAAAGGAAGGGGCATCCAGGTCACATGATGAAGAAAATGGTATACAAAACCTTTTTTCCAGTTCTCACAACTTTCAAACCTATCCAAGAAAAAACAAGTCTGAACACTATGATGTAATAAGTAATAAGTCCAGAAAATTGTCCAGAATTTCTGAACCCAGAAAACAAAGTAACAATTAAAATAATCCACAAATTTTATTCAGGTAAAACAAATAAACAAAAAACCTACACTGCAAACTCCAAAATATACATTGATCAAATTTAACAGTTCCAAAGAAAAACAATATACTTGACAAATGGCCACATGAAAGCACTTCAAACATAAAGGAAAGGAAATTAGAATAACATAAGACTATTTTGCACTAACTGGAAACCTCAGGAGAGAATGGAAGAATATATTCTAAAGAACAAACATAGTGAGTCCCCAGCATAACATGGGACTTAGCCACACACATCTAGAATAGAAAGGAAGCCAGCAGCACCAGCCTCAGGTCAGCATGAAGTCACTGTCACCTGTAAATGTAGGAAATGTTACTTGGATAATCTCCTCTTTGCCCTAAGAGCAGATCTCAACCTTTAAAAATGAGCAAAAAAGCAAAAAGAACTCTGACCATAGATAGCTTCTATGAAGATAGGAAAGAACAGACCTCAAACCCTGAGGACACTAAAGGCAAAACCTCTTCAGATGAAGCCTCAGAGAGTGATATAAGTTGATCTCCATCTCACAAGTCTCTCTTGAAAGAATTCAAAAAGCATCTTAAAAGAAAGTTAGAAGAAAAATGGGGAAAGGAAATGAGAACTCTGGAAAAGGAAACACAAAAATTGTCTGAAGAAAATCACTCCTTAAAGAATAGTTTTGTTCAAATGGAAAAAGAAAACAACTCCTTGAAAAACAGAATTTCTGAAATGGAAAAAAAAATCAGTAAACAAAACAGCCATTTAAAAGTTCAATTGGCAAATTGCAAAAGGAGATTTTAAAAAATCTACCTGTCAAAAAGAATTCACTCAAATTAGAATGGAACAAACAGAAGCAAATGACTCAATGAGACATCAAGAATCAGTCAAACAAAACAAAAAAAATTAAAAATAGAATATGCGAAATAACTCATTGGAAAAACAACTGATCTGGAAAATAGATCTAGGAGAGACAATTTAAGAATCATTGGACTTCCTGAGAAACACAATGAGAAAAAGAGCCTAGACAACATCTTTCAAGAAATCATCAAGAAAAATTGCCCTGATGTTCTAGAATCAGAGAGTAAAATAGCCATTGAAAGAATCCACTGATTACCTCCTGAAAAAGATCCCAAAATGAAAACTCCAAGGAATGTTGCATCTAAATTCCAGAATTATCACATTAAGGAGAAAATATTTCAAGGGGTCAGAAAGAAACAATTTAAATATTGAGGAGCCATAATCAGGATTACTCAGGATTTAGCAGCTTCCATTTAAAAGGATCAAAGGGCCTGTGATATGAAATTCTGGAGGACAAAGCAACTTGGACTACAGCCAAGAATTAACTATCCAGCAAAATTAAGCCTTATCTTTCAGGGGAGAAGATGGACATTCAAGGAAATAGGGGATTTTCATTTATTTTGCTTAAAAGACCAGAGCTGAAAAGAAAATCTGAACTTCAAATACAGAACTCAAGAGAAGCATAATCAGGTAAAAAGGGAAGGGGAAAAAAGTATATATTTTAAAGGTTAAAATATTTACCTCGTTATATGGGAAGAGGACATGTTTAACTTTTGAGAACTGTATCTTTGTTAGGGATATACATAGAAGATTTAAGTATAATTTAACTTTATTGCCATGATATAAAAAAGAAACTTCAGGTGGAAAAGGGATTGTAATGGGAAAAGAGGGAAGGAGAGATAAAATGGGGTAAATTATATTTTATGAAGAGGCAAAAAAGACTTACTACAGTCAAGGGAAAGAAGGGAGAATGAGCATTATATGAATCTTAATCTCATCAGATTCGGATCAAAGAGAATATCAGACATATTTATTTTAATATAGAGACTTCTCCTATCCTATAGTGGAATAGAAGGAGAAAGGGAAAGGGAAACAAGGAGATAATAGAAAGGAAAACAGAAGGCAAAGGGGAAAGGATAAGAAAAGGGGTGAGGCTGTAAAAGGAGAGAGCAGATTGAGGGAGGTAATGTTCAGAAAAAAACTAATAGAATTGATATATCCTTAATTAATCTGATAAAAAGAGGAGAGTAGAAAATCAAATCATTAAAATAGCAAATTAAGAAAGGGAAGTCACACAAAAAACAGAATAAATAAAAACAATTAGAATTTACCATGCACAGCTATATTAATGTCAAAAAAAAAAACAACAATCTAAGAACACACAAAAAATATTGTCTCATTAGATACATAAAAAAAAAAAAAACTTTTATAAGAAGCAACTCTCATTCTAAGAACCCTACAATTTATGGTTATAGAGGCAACCCTTTTATAATATTATTTTTAAAAATCTACCTAGAGCCAAATGTAAGTTTTATATGTAATAGAGAAGTATCAGAATTTTTCCCAATACAGGAGTGTAGAAAGATCTATATGAACTGATGTGGAGTGAAGTAAACAGAACAAAGGAAACAACATATACAATGTCCACAACAATATAAATAGAAAGAACAATCAGGGGGAAAATCTAAAGTTAATGTTTTAAAATTATAAAGAATAAACATGGCTTAAAGACAGAAATATAAGGAAATACCCTTTTGCAGAGATGGGAGGATGCTAAGAGCTATACATTTTTTGATATTTTTTTCAGTTATAATGATTCATTTACCACTTTTTGCCTTTAAATTATTTGTTTTATTGAATAGTTCTTTGGGTGAAGAAAAAGGAGGAATATTGGAAAAGATTATAGTGATATAAAAAAACTGACAGCAATTAAAAAATCCTTTCCTTTGATAAAATTCCTTCCCCCCAAAAAAGAGAAAAGCTCCAAGACATATCAAATAAAATTTTTCTACATATCATTTTGTCCACTGACTGTCCAGTTTTATGAGCTAATATTATCAAGAGTTTCTACTGCTTCTGACATTTCATTTTCATCATACATTTCTGAAAATCCTAGTCTGCCTCAATTGAAACAATTGAAACAAGATTTTCTACTCTGTTAATTTAATAGATATTTCATCACAAGGATGTGAGTACTCCATTCAGCAGTGCAGACTATAATTTACCCACAACATTTCAACTTGAGAAATTTGTGTGTGTGTGTGTGTGTGTGTGTGTGTGTGTGTGTGTGTATGTGTGTGTGTGTGTGTGTGTGTGTGTGTGTGTGTATGGAGACTTTATCTCTGATAAAGATATATATAAATTCATTCTCTGATAAAGTCTCCATAGACAATCTTTTCCATATATTAGGGATCTTTCTTTTTGTCTCCTAATATTTCATAGCTATAAGTCCTGTTGTTTTCATTTATGTGAACACCTTCTTTAGTAATATATTTCCTTGAAGGAGTATATGAGATATTGCCTTTTCATGTGGGAACTCTAGAAAAGCTACCCCAAGTTGAAGGATTTTGTGGGTCAAGAAATTAAGGCTTATGAAGCCTATGTTATTTTTATTTTAGTCAACCAGAGGCCATAATTAGTTCAAAGGAAAGGCATTTAATAAAATAGCATGGTAAGGAAAGTATATTATACAAAATTTTCCTGCAACTACATTGCGGCAAACCCTCCCCTCCCATTTATAATTTGAGACACACTCTCCAATAGGTATAGATATTATCAGTGGCAAGATTGCATATTCCTGGGGGAGATACATTAAGGGCCATGTGTGATCCAGTATTACATGTAAAGGGATGTATATGTAAGGGGTATGTGGAGTCAAAGAATGAGTGTAAAGGCAAATACTGTCTATGAAGTTGTAGGACTGGTATTGTCTTAGGGTGACAAAGTCATGTTTCTGTGGACTCTTCCCATCTGGGTTTGCATGACATGTGGTCTCTGCTGGTCATTGCTGAGTAGATTTCTTCCTCATACATGGCTATGAAACTTCTCTCTGTTTCTGACTTCTAGCTTCAGTTGGTATTCTTTGATGAAGTACAAAGAAGAGATTATTTAAACTCTCTTAGTTTAGGGCTCAGAGACATAGTTTTTAGGGAGTCTGTCCCTTCACACACTTGGAAGAAGTGCAAGGCTATTTTTCTCTCCACAAAGAAGGAATATGTGTTCTTTTCCAAAACTTTGGCTATGACAGGCACTCTCGCTGCATAAAAAAAGTTTTTGTCCTTAACAACCAACTTAGTTTATCCTCTAAAAGCACCTGTGGTCTAATCTAAAGAGGCATCTTTAGTCGTGAACTCTGTTTCTGTTTTGTCTGGGACTAATTTTCAGCCTTTTGTCCCACATTTAGAGTTGGAAAGTCTTTCCAACTTCTGCTCAGTTAGAGAATCCTATAACCCTGCCCTCAACTTATTTCAGGAGACTACCCTTTTAACAAACTGTCAAGGGCTGCCTGGGCCTAAGGCCACAAGATTTTCTCAACAGCAAAATTCTTCTGGTTTGCCATTCAATTGAAGGAGGCAAGGAAAGGCAATAACCTTAAGTATAGGTGAGTGGAATCATTGCTTGCCATTTCACATTTTATTCCAAATTTCTGTTTTTGTTCTGTATGTGTGGCTGGCAGCAAGTCTGCAAAGCCTTATGTTGCCTGACATTTTTATTCCAGTGAATATTTTGCAGTGCCTTCAAATTATCGGGGGGCACACTAAGATCTTTGTGAGCTAACAACACACATTTATACTTATAATGTACTTTTTATGATAGCAAAGAGTTGGAGAGAGGGGAATGATGCTAATGGTTTGGAGAATGCTTGAAAAAAAAGTGTTGAATATGAATGGAATGAAAAATTATTGTACCATTAGGAATGAAAAATGAAACACCTGAATGAAAAAATGAAATACACATGAAAAATTCAGGGATACTTGGAAAGACATTTATGAAAATTTTCAAAGTGAGATAAACAGATAAGAAAACAATTTAGACAATGACAACATAGTAGAAAGGAAAAGAAAATTTAAAGCTATTGTATAAGACACCAGTTTTACTTTTCTAGATTGCTTCCTGGCACAGAATTGGAACTGGGCTACATATAAAGAACAATTTCTATCTAATGTGGCAGAGTTAAAAGTAGGCAACCTATTGAGTCCATATCTCAGTTTTTGAATGGCATTGCCAAGTCTAATTGGGGCTATCATTTCCCTGCTGAGAGGGATTATACTCAGGGGGAAATTGAGGTATGCATTATCAAAACAAAGCCTTATTCAAAATTAAAAATTTGAGAGCTCATAGTATGCTTTGTTAGGAAAAAATCTCCTTCAAACAACAGGATTGTACTGGAAAACTATTTGGGTCATCAGTGATATCTGAGCATGAATTTGATATTGAAATGTCAAATTCATACCCCAAACTTGTAGCTCATTGCTCAAGATTCAATGTGGTTGTTAAAATGTATAAGCTTCAGAAAAGAAAAACGTGATAGTGAAAACCTTTCCTTTAGTAGCAGAAAACCTAAATAGAAGGCTTTATGTTTCCCTCATCTCTATAATCTAGGACTATATATTAATAAGCAAAATTATTAGAAAAACTGTTCTATGTTAGTTTTTATCTCTTGTGTCAGTTCCAAAATCAATAAGCTAAAATTTGTCACATAGGAATTTCAAGGATGAAATATATTTATATTTCACTTTTTCAGGCATACGAATGATCCTTGTGAAATATTTAGTGATTTCTATCCAACACATTCTTTCCCCCTATATTTTAGATGGAAGGAGGAGATAGGCAAAACTTATAAACCAATGAAACTAGAAAAATTAATTGAATATAAAATTAAGCTCCTAAGACTAATTATAGATCAAGAGTATACAAAAGTTTCTTATTTAAATAGGAGAGGAATAATCTCATTGTTCTTTTTTCTTATAATAGTAATTTCTAATATTTATTAGATCAAATCTATACCAAAAGTTTCTCATATAGAATAATAGAATAATAATCTTATGGTCTCTTCTCTTGCAAACAGTCATTTTTCATAAGGCATGGGGATGAAATCAAATATGGGAAGTTTTGCATGTGTTTGAACTAGCTTAGCAAATTCTAAGGCATTCTACATCAAAATGGCAGGAGAACATTGTATGTAATGGAAACAGGATAGACTGTCTTGTACATACATAATTAAGTTTCAACATGGAAATTAGAAATACTACTTAAGAAATAATATTCAGTGCTTTATACATACAAACAGATGGAAAATATATTTATGTATGTGAAAGGTCTCCAGCATGGATCAGTCCTCTGTGAAGCATCTATAGGGAAAAAGAGTCAAGATTTTCACAGGTTATGAAGTCAGATTGGTTATAGTTAACACTGTTGGAAAGATTAGAAATAATGATGAGGCAATGGAAAATAATAGTATTGAACTACATCAGTCTCAAAAATCATGAAAGGATTTCACTGTTTACAAAGATAGAATCAAAATGGATACATGATCTAGATATAAAGAAAAAATTTGCAAGAAAATTAAAAAGTAGACCATAATACTAATCAGACATATGGAAAGGTAAACATTTTATGAATAAATAAGAGATAGAAAGAAAAGAGAGGTAAATTAATTATAGTAAATTTTAAAAAGTACAAATAGAATAAATCTAGTCAGTATCAAAAAGAAAAAAGAAAATTGGCGTGGGGCGGGGGGTTGGAATTTGTAGAAGTCTTATCAGAAAAAGGTCTCATATCTAAAATATATAAAGAGCTTTGTCAAATCTATAAGAATACAAGTCATTCGGACAAAAGCAGCTACACCCAAAGAAAGAACACTGGGAAACGAATGTGAACTATCTGCATTTTTGTTTTTCTTCCCGGATTATTTATACCTTCTGAATCCAATTCTCCCTACGCAACAAGAGAACTGTTCGGTTCTGCAAACATATATTGTATCTAGGATATACTGCAACATATCCAACATATAAAGGACTGCTTGCCATCTAGGGGAGGGGGTGGAGGGAGGGAGGGGAAAAAAAATCGGAACAGAAATGAGTGTCAATATAATGTAATTATTAAATAAAAAATTAAAAAAAAAAAAAAAAAGAATACAAGTCATTCCCCAATTGTTAAATGATCAAAGTATAGTAACATATAATTTTTTCAATGAAGAAATCAGATTAAATTATAATCACATAAAATACTCTAAATCTTTATTTATTAGAGAAATACAAATGAACTTGAGATGCCATTTTACAATTGTCAGAGTGACCAAAATGATAAAAGGGGATAGTGACAAATGTTGGAGGGTACATGGAAAACTTGGGCTACTAAGTCATTGTAGATGGAAGTGTGAACTGATCCATTTTAGAAATCAATCTGGAATCAAGCCTAAAGAATTTTTGTACTACGTATATCCATTGGCAATACCATGACAAGGGTCTATTTCTAAAGATATTTGAGAGAAAAGGAAAAAAAAAACTTATATGTTCTAAAGTGTTTATAGAAATTCTCTATGTGAGGGCAAAGGACTGGAACTTGTAAGGATGTCCATCAATTGGGGGATATCTAAACTAGTAGTAGTAATATGATTGTGATGGGATTTTTTCAATAAAAATGGTGATCTCAATGACTTTAGACAATAATGGAAAAACTTGCAGGAAATAATGAAGAGCAAAGTGAGCAGAAGAAAGGGAATATTTTATATACTAACAGCAATATTGTTTTAAAAATGACAGTGAGCAAATAAGTTATTTTGACCATTATAAATAACCCAAATAACTATAAAGTACATATGAAGAAAAATTCTATTTGCGTGTAGAGAAAAACTAATAAATCAAAATATTTATAGGATATTTTACATACTTTTTATGCATCTCTGCATAAACAAACATATATACACACATACACATATAGATGTACACATACACATATACGCATATGTTTGTATATAATGGTATCTACCTTGAAGCAGGGGGATCAGGGAAGAAAAAAAGTGATAATTTTATTGTATATTTAAAAGGAATAACAAGTTGTGCATAGTAGTTTTTTGGGGGGATTATACATATAAATTCTTTTTTTACATATTTCCTTATGAATCAGGTTGGGAAAGAAAAAAAGTAGAAAAAAATCATGAGAGGAAAAAAAAACAGAAGGGAAAAACGTGAACATATCATGTGTTGATTTACATTCAGTCTCCATGGCCCTATGTCAGCCTGTAAATCTCATTTTCCAAACAAAGTTTACTGGGATTGCCATGGATCCACCAAGAAAAACTAAATATATCATAATTGATCATCACACAATTTTGCCGTTACTGTGTACAATGTATTTCTAGTTCTGATTGTTTTATTCAACATCAATTTATGTAAATCTCTACAGACCTTTCTAAAATCAACTTGTTCTTTATTTTTTATAGAACAATAATATTCCATTGCTTTCATATGCCATAACTTATCTAGCTATTCCCCAAGTGATGACCATCTATTTACTTTCCACTTGGTCATACTACATTATCTTGCTGATAAGTTGCTGTAATCTTTGCTAATATTATATTTAAATTTTTTGCATCAATTAGGGAGATTGGTCTGTAATTTTCTTTCTCTGTTTTGGTTCTTCCTGGTTTAGGTATTAGTGCCATATTTGTATCACAGAAAGAATTTAGCAGGACTCCTTTACCTGTTTTTACAAATAGTTTACTTGGTAGTAGAATTGATCTCTAAATGTTTGGTAGAATTTACTTGTGAATCCATTTGACCCTGGACATTTTTTCTTATGGATTTCATTGATAGCTTATTCAATTTCTGTTTCTAAAATGGGACTATATCAATTTAAGAAATTTATTTCCTCTTCTATTAATCTGGTAAGTTTATGTTTTTGTAAATATTCACCCATTTCAATTAGAATGTTACATTAACTGGCATATGCTTGTACAAAACATCCTAATTATTGTTTTAATTTCTTCTTCATTGATGGTAGCTTCACCCTTTTCATCTTTCATGCTAGTAATTTGGTTTTTTCTTTCCTTTTTCTAATCGGTTGACCAAAATTTATCTATTTTTTTCCGATAAAACCAAATTTTAGTTTTATTAATTAGCTCAATTTTATTAATCTTTTCTTTGATTTTCAGAATTTCTAATGTAGTATTTAATTGAGGATTTTTAATTTGTTTTTTTTCTAGATTTTTTAGTTACATGACCAAATCATTCATCTCCTCTTTATTTTTTCATGTGAATATTTAGAGATATAAATTTTCCTCTAAGAACTACTTTAGTACATTCCATAGGTGTTGATATGTTGTCTTATTATTTTCATTCTCTAATGAAAGTAATAATTGTTTCTATGATTTGCTGTTTGACCCTCTCATTCTTTAGAAGTAGATTATTTAATTTCCAATTGGTTTTTGGTCTCTCTCTCCCTGGCCCTTTATTGAATGTAATTTTTGTTGCATCATGGTCTGAAAAGGAAGCATTTAATATTTTTGTCTTTTTTTGCATGTGATTGTAAAGTTTTTAATGCCTTAATTCATGGTCTATTTTGGTGTAGGTGCCATATACTGCTGAGAAAACCATATTCCTTTCTATCCCTATTCAATTTTCTCTAGAGTTTTATCATAACTAAGCTTTCTAATTTTCTATTAATCTCCCTAGTTTCTTTCTTGTTTATTTTATGGTTTGAATTATCTAATTCTATATCTAATATTTAATTAATATCTAATTAGGCAGATTGATATTATAGTTTTGCTGTCCATTTTTTCCTGTAACTGACTCAACTTTTTCTCTAGGATATAGATGCTGTACCATTTGGTGCATGTGCATTTAGTATCACTACTACTTCATTGTCTATATTATCCTTTAACAAGGTATAGCTTCCTTCTTTATGTCTTTTATTTAGATATATTTTTACTTTTGCTTTGTCTGAGATCAGAATTGCTACCCCTCTTTTTAAAATTTTTTTTTTGCTTCAGCTAAAGTATAATAAATTTTGCTCCAGCCTTTTCCCCTTACCCTTATCTCTCTTTATAATATGTTAATTGTAAATAACATATTTTAGGATTCTGATTTTTAATCCACTGCTATTCACTTGCATTTTATGGGAGAGTTCATCCCATTCACATTCACAGTTATAATTATCAGTTCTGCCTCCAGCCTATTTTCTCCCCTCTTATACTTTTGTTCTCTCTTTACACCCTGCCCCCCCCAGTAGTGTTTTGTTTCTAATTCATCTTGCCCTCAATCTGCCTCCCTTCTATCACCCTTCCTCCCTTTTCTTACCTCTTTCTCCTAGTATTTTTAATCTCCCTTCTATCTAGCCTCCCCCTTTTCTTTTCTCTTTCTCCTCCTACTTCCTTATAGGGTAAGTGAATTGAGTGAATGAGTTATTCATCCTTGGAGCCCAAATTGGTGAGATTAAGCTTCAAACAATACTCCTCCCCCACATCTTCTTTCTCTCTTTTATAATAGGTATTTTGCAACTTTTCATGTGATCTAATTTATCCCATTTATTTCTCCTTTCCTCTTCTCTCAGTATAATCTTTTTTCTACCCTTTAATGTGTTTTTCTTTATATCATCACATTAGAATCAATCCATGTCCACACTCTCCATCCATCTAGCTACCTCTAACTGCCCTAACAGCTCTCAAGAATTACATATCATTTTCTCATCTGGTAATGTAAATAGTGGTTTTCCTTATTTACCTTTCTATGTTTCTCTAGAATCCTTTGGTTGTAGATCAAATTTTCCATTCTCTTTTTTTCAATAGAAATGAATGAAAGTCTCTTACTTCATTGAAGATACATCTCCTCCTCTGAAATATGATGCTCAGTGTCACTGGGTAGTTCATTCTTGGAGGTAATGTCCTTTGCTTTCCAGAATATGGTATTCCATAATATTCCAGTATGCCTTCAAACATTTATTGTAGAAGCTGCAAGACCCTGTGTAATCCTGACTGTTGCTTCTTGTTACTTGAATTGCTTTTTTTGGTATTTCTTGCAGCTTGTAATAGTTTTTCCTTGAGATTATAATTCTGGAGTTTTGCAGCAATGTTTCTTGTGGAATAACTTTCTGAAGATTATTGGTGGATTCTTTAAATGACCATTTTGCCCTCAGACTCTAGTATATTAGGGCAGTTTTCCTTGAAGATCTCTTTGAAGACTGCTATCCAGGCTCTATTTTTGTTCATGGCCTTCAGATAGACCAATAATTTTTAAATTGTCTCACGTGTATCTGTTTTCCAGGTCAAGTTTTTTTGTCCAATGAGGTATTTGACATTTTCTTTCATGTTTTTCATTATTATTTTTTACTGATTGTTGATGTCTCATAGTGTCATTATCTTCTCAGTAATCATACTTTTTAATGTATGATTTTCTTCAGTTGGCTTTTGTATCTCTTTTTCCATCTGATCAATTCTACTTTTCAAGGTATTGTTTTCTTCAGAGGATTTTTTTTTAATATTTGGCCTATTATGTTTTTTAAGGAATTTATTAATTCACTTTTTTTTTTTTTTTTTTTTTTTGCATTTGGCCAATTGTATGTTTTAAGGAATTGAGAACAATTCATATCATCCTTTGGAATTTATGTGAGCATTTTGTCCTTGTCTGAGTTGATGTTTTGGTCTTCTCTGTCACCATAGTAACTTTTTATGGTTAATGTTCTTTTCTTTTTTTTACTCAGTTTCTCCCTTCCTCCTTCCCTCCCTTCCTCTCTCTTTCTTTCAAAGCTCTGAGCCTTGGCTTTGATCATAGGGAGCCATGTTTGGTATCTTTCTCATAGCATAGGGCAGCACTATTTATTCTTTTCAGAAAACAGCCTGGTTTCCTGGGATGTCAACTTGCTTTCTGTACTAGGTTTAGAGCTTGTCTCATTGGTCTGCTCTGCTACTGAACCAGGACTGAGGGTCTCATTTGCTGATCTGCTGTGATTAAAACTCTCTCACTGGCTTTTGTAATCTTTCTTAAAGTCCTAATCTACCTTGAGGTTTCATTTTGTCAGGCTCTATTTTCAAGAGAAACATGGAAAGCTCGAACAGCTTCCTAACTTTTCTCAATCATCTTAGGTGTGTCCCTGGAATTCTACATCTTCATGGAGATTTGGAGTTTTATATGAAATCTTATGTTTTTGTTGTACTATGTTTAAGTTTTATTTCCATTCATGGATTAGACTTCCTATTGCTTTCCTATTTCCTTTTCTTTTCTTTTCTTTTCTTTTTTTTTTTGCTGAGGCAATTGAGGTTAAGTGACTTGCCTAGGATCACACAGCTAGGAAATATTAAGTGTCTGAGGTCAGATTTGAACTCAGGTCCTCCTGACTTCAGGGCTGGTGCTCTATCCACCGCACCACTTAGCTGCCCCTGCTTTCTTATTTTCAATAGTCAAGGCAATATTCCTTTTCTCTATTTATAAAGTTGTGCCTTAGAACTCAGAAACCTGAGGTTGGCACTGATAAGTAATTCTCTTTCTATAGAAGAAACTTGTTTTTCTTCCATAGTTGCCATTAAATTGAGAAGTTATTTATCTCCTTTGTTGTAGTCAGGAACCATGTGTCTAATTAATAAAAGCACATTCAACTCTCATATGCCTCTTCCCTAAAACAAACATTAGTGAATTTGTTTGGGGAACCCTTTCCAGATCCTGGGTCTGCTTTTTGTTCTACTCACTTGACCCTTTTCTAGTCAGAAAAAAGTGACTCTAACATATAGCAATCTAAGTTACTGAAAAGTGTTGCTAAGCATGCCTCAGTATATTCCCACTTCATTTCAATTTGGTTGACAATATACATATCTATATCCCCTACAAGAAAATGCAATCATAATTCTGAACAAAGACTTACCACTTTTTATAGTCTTCTAGTTGATGAGGCATCTCCTTTAATTTGTTATTTATTTAGAATATTCCTTTCTTTTTAAAGTTTCAAATTCTCTCCCTGCTTCCAATTCCTGCCAATCCATTGAGAAGGCAAGCAAAAGGAGATAAATTAATTATGCGTGTGTGTGTGTGTGTGTGTGTGTGTTTGTGAGAAAGAGTTCTGGGAAGATGATGGATTAGGTCAGAAAGTTTTTGGCTCTCCACATTCTCTCAACAACAACAACAACAACAACAATATATATATATGTATATGTATATGTATATTATATATATGTAATCTCTGCAGAGGAATATAGAGCAACAGAAATAAATAAGTTATCATTAAACAATTATTCTCCTAAGACAACTTGAGAAGACCTCAGGCATACTTGATCTCTGGGGCTGGAGCTTCAGCCTGAGTGAAGTGCAAATATCTCCAGGCTGATCTTGAAGAATCAAGAAAAAACAAACTTTTTTGATTAAATGTAATATGTGTCTATGTATGTACGTGTATATATGTATATATATCTTTGAATACAGAAAGAAATGAGGGCAAGCAGACAGAGTGGGGGAAGAAGTTATGGGAAAGACTCTTGGAGAAATTGGTAGCTTAAGTGATTAGGTTAGTGGGGATGAGGCTAGTGGCAGTCAGGGAATTACTAAAATCCCCTTATGGTCACCACAAATTCTTCATGAAAAAGAATTCATGAAACCCGAAATATTAATTGGCAAAAATGAAAGATTATTGTTGGATAGGAAGCCACTTTTGCTAAGAGATTAACTTCTTTAGTAGTAAAGTCCTATCAGGGAAGTGGAGGCTGACACTGAGAAGAGAATGCCTCCTCAGTGGGCAGGGTCCTAGAAGCAGAGCAAGCTGCTTTGGACCTTCTGCAAAGAATGAGTTCAGAAACTGCCCTTTGAAAGGAATCTTGAGACTTCAGATTTCAGAAAGCCAAAGTTTCCAGGCCTAGATGCTTATTGGTATCTGGCCCAGATCTCCTATTGGAATTAATAACACTTCAAAGGGGTGCTTTTTAACCAAGATTTCTACTTGAATCAAAGAGTCTGGCATCCTCAAAAGATAACTTAAGTGGGGGGAGACTCCAAAAGGGATCACAAATCAAAAGGGAACATAGTTTTAGTAAAGGGAATAGTTTCCCTCGTCCTTCAGCAGGAATAGAAGGACAAGAGAATTGGTAAAAGTAAAGCAGATGAATGAAGAGTAATATAGGTAATAATAGTAAGGAATAGGATGAAAACAATCATGAGGAAAAAATAGGAAGGAGGAAAAATACACAGTATGTAATTGTAGTTTTGAATGTGAATTGCAGTGGATTTACCCAATAAAATGGAAACTGATAGCAGATTAAAAATTTGAATCCACTAGTATGTTTCTTTGTGGAAACATTATAAAAACGAGAGGTTCACACAAAATTAAAATAAAAGTCGGGAATAAAATTTAGAATGTTAAAAAAGCAGGGCTAATAAACATGATCTCAGAAAAAGTTAAAGCTAAAATAGATTTAATCAAAAGAGAAAAATAGGGAAACTACATTCTGTATTAACAATATTATTTGATATTATTTTAGACTACCTAAGATAACTAGATAGTATAAAATACCTGTGGGTATACTTGCCAAAAAAAGACACAGGAACTATAGGAACATAAACACAAAGCACTTTTTAAACTAAAAGTCAGAACTAAATATTTGAACGATAGAGCCAAGAATGTGAAAAGACACAGGGAATTGCTTGAAACTTCCCCAGTTTTTCTTGGAAACGTCATTAAATCATGCCATTAAAAGAATTCTGGAACTACATGGTCTACAAAATAGTAGAATAAAACAGTTATTCATTCCACAATAACTTAGAAGAACTTCAGCAAAGGCTTGTCTTATCTGGGTAAAAGGGGGTGGACCCCACCATAGACAATGCCCAGGCAAGCCAGCAAGAGGTTCTTAGCCATAGCACAGTTCAGCACCCATGGTTCCATTGTCTCCTCTCAGCAGGCCAGTGATACAACAGACCAGTTCCGAGTCCTCCAGCCTCAGTATAGCAGGTACACTGCAAGGAGTAGAACCCTTGGCACAGCAGGCATGATTAGGCTGGGCTATTCCAGCACAGTGGCCCAGTCACCATCATTTAAAGCCACAGAGCATAAAATCAATGACTGGGCCCCTGGCTCCTGATATAAAATTGGAATAGTAACCCTTATAGCCCAGAATCAGAGCTCAACTTTAAAAAGTAAATTAAAAAACAAAACCAAAACAAAACAAAATAAAACAACAAAAAATAGCCCTATATAAAGCTACTTTGGCAATGGGGAAAATCTAAACACAAACTCAATAGAAGACATGAATATCACAATTTCTATGTGCAAAACCACAAAATATGATGTAAATTGTTCCAAAGCCCAAAAAAGTTCTCTTGGAAGAGATAAAGAAAGATTTTTAAAAATCAAGTATCCAAAGTAAAAGAAAAATTGGGAAAAGAAATGAAAGCTTTGCAACAGAATTATGAAAAAAGATCCATTGTATAGAAAAGAAAACACAAGTTCCCAAGGTGGAGCCAAGGTGGTAGAATAAAATCAGGAAGCTACTTAAACTCTCCCATTTTTACTCAAAAAACACATGAAACAAAGCCTTTGAACAGAGTTTGATTGAGTGGAACCACTCTACAACTCAAGATAGACTGAAAAAAATTCAAGAAAGGTCAGTCTCACTGGGATGAAAAGGTAGTATTCATCTGAGCTAGGCTGAATACTAGCTCAGATGAGACTCTGGGAAAGCTGGTGACTGGGGCTTAATCTCAACAAATCAGCAACTAAAACCCTCAGGCCTGGATCAGTAGAGGAGTAGGTTAGTGGGGTGCAAACATAAGGAGCCCCTGTGCTAAAAGCCAAAGCTCAGAGCTGCACAGGAAGCTTGGGATAGCAACCCCTATGCTCCAGGAACAGAGCTCTACCTTAAAAGAAAAAAAAAAGGAAATGCCAAAAAAAAAAAAAAAGAAAAGAAAAGAAAATGAGCAAGAAACAGAAAAGAACTTTAACCATAGAAAGCTACAATGGTGACAAGGCAGACCAAAACACAAATTCAGAGGAGGACAAAAATGTCCACAGAAGAAATCTCAAAGAGTGATATAAATTGATCCCAAGCCCAAAGAGGAAGTGCTTGGAAGACTTTAAAAGGCAATTAAATGAGGTAGAAGAAAAAACGAGAAAGGAGAGATTAAAAGGGAAATGCAAGGCTGGGGAAAAAATCTTTATAGCCAGTGTTTTTGACAAAGATGTCATTTCTAAAATATATAAAGAACTGTGTCAAATTTTTAAAAATACAAGTCATTCCCTAATTGATAAATGGTCAAACAATATGAACAGATGATTTTCTGATGACAAAATTAAAGCCATTAATAGTTATATTAAAAAATGCTCCAAATCACTATTGATTAGAAAAATGCAAATTAAAATAACTCTGAGGTACCACCTTACACTTCTCACCTCTTGGCTAAGATGACAGGAAAAGATAAAGATAAATGTTGGAGGGGATGTGGGAAAACTGGGTTACTAATACATTGTTGATGAAATTGTGAAATGAGGCATCTACTCTAGAGAGCAATTTGGAACTAAGCCCAAAAGGCTATAAAACTGTACATACTCTTTGACCCATTGTTGGATCTGTATAGCAAGTAAATTAGAAAACAGGGAAAAGGACCTATATGTAAAAATGTTTGTATCAGCTCTTTTTGTAGTAGCAAAAAATTGCAAAGTGAGTAGATGCTCATTAATTGGGGAATGACTGTACTAGTTGTGATATATGAAGATAATGAAATATTATTTTTCTATACAAATTGATGAACAAGCTGATTTTAGAAAAGCCTGAAAAGATTTACATTAACTGATGCTGAGTGAAATAAGCAGAACCAGGAATACATTGTACACAATCACAGCAAGAATGTGTAATGATCAACTATGCACAAGTTGGTTCTTTTCAGTGGTTCAGTGATCTGAAGCAATCCAATAGACTTTGAACAGAAAATATTATCTGCAGCCAGAAAAACAACTATGTAGATTGAAAGTAGATCAACACATTCTATGTTCATTTCTTTTTTATGTTTTTTTTTTATTCTCTCCCATGGATTTTCTGTTTGGTACTAATTTTTTCTCCCAACTTGATTCATAAGGTAATGTATTAAAATAAATAAATTTACTAGAAAATTATTTTTAAAAAAGAAAGAAAAGAAAACACAAAATTGACTGAAGAAAACATTTCCTTTAAAAAATAAAATTGGCCAAATTGAAAAAAAAATCCCCTACAAGGAAAAAACCTAGCCTATTTAAAGGTAGAATTGACCAAATGGAAATGGAGGTAGAAAAACTAAGTGAAGAAAATTATTCTTTAAAAATGAGAATTGGGTATTTAGAAGCTAATGACTCAAGGAGACATCAAAAATCACTCAAATAAAAAAGATTAAAAATTAGAAGAAAATATAAAACAATTCATTGAAAAAAACCATTGAACTTAAAATAGATTCAGGAGAGATCATTTGTTCATTCATTTGTTCATGGATCAGGATTAAGTAACTTATCCAGGGTCACATAGCTCGTAAGTGTCAAGTATCTGAGGACTGATTTAATCTTCTTGACTTCAGGACTGGTGCTCTATAAACTGTACCTTCTTGCTGCCCTGAGGAAAAATAATTTTTGTGTTTGCATTTTTTATTATAATAATAGCTTTTAATTTTTCCAAATACATGCAAAGATCGTTTTCAACATTCACCCTTGCAAAACCTTGTGTTTCAATTTTTTCTTCCTCCCCTTTCCTCAGTCTCTCTCCCAGACAGAAAGTAATCCAATATAGGTTAAACACATGCAATTCTTCTAAACATGTTTCTACATTTATCATGCTACACAAAAAAATCAAAAGGGGAAAAATTGAAAAAGAAAAAACAAGAAAACAATCAGTGACAACACAAAAGGTGAAAATACTATGTTGGGATCCACATTCAGTCCCCATAGTTCTCTCCCCATAGTTTCTCATCCTGCAGATGGCTCTCTCCATCATGTCTATTGGAATCGGTCTATATCATCTCATTATTCAAAAGAGGAATTGGTCTATATCACCTCATTATTCAAAAGAGCAAAGCTGATAATCACATATTCTTCTTGTTACTCTGTACAATATTTTCTTGGTTCTATTCATTTCACTTAGCATCAATTCATGTAAATCAATTCAGGCCTTTCTGAAATTAGCCTGCTGATTATTTCTTATAGAACAATAATATTATATTACATTCAGATCCCATAATTTATCCAACCATTCCTCAACTGATGATTATCCACACAGTTTCCAGTTTCTTGTTATTATAAAAAAGGCTGCTGCAAATGTTTTTTGCACATGTGGGTCCCTTTGTGATTTCTTTTGAATACAGACCCAGTAGAGAATTGATGGATCAAAGGGTAGGTACAGTTTCATAACCCTTTGAGCAGAGTTTCAAATTGCTCTCTATAATGGTTGGATCAGTTCATAATGAGGAGAGATAATGTAAGAATTATTGCATCATCTGAAAGTTGTGATCAAAACCAAAACTTGGACAGCATTATTTAAGAACTTCTCAAAGAAAACTGCTATGATATTCTAGAACCAGAGAACAAAATGATCATTGAAGGAATCTACCAATCACCTCCTGAAAGAGATCCCAAAATGAAAAGTACAAGGAATGCAAGTCCAGAACTATCCAGTGAAGGAAAAAATACTCCAAACAGCCCAGAAGAAAAAAAAAATCAAATATCAAGGATACATAGTTATAAATACACAGTGCTTGGCAGCTTCTAGATTAAAATATTAAAGGGGTTGGAATTTTATATTCTGGAGACCAAAGGGGCTAGAATTAGAACCAAGAATCACCTATCCAGAAAAACTGGGTAAAGACTTCAGACTAAAAGAATGGGCGTTTAACAAAATGGAGAACTTTCAAGCATTCTTGTTGAAAAGATCAAATCTTTCAAATAGAAGACTCAAAAGAAACATAAAAAGGCAAACTGGAAATAGAATTCTTAAGGAACTTAAGAATATTAAACTGTTTATATTCCTACATGGGAAGATGATACTTATAATTTATAAAATCTTTCTCATTATTAAGGCACATAAAAGGAGTATATATAAACTGATGACACAGCCTAAAGTGACTATGGAGGGATAATATCTAAAAAAATTAAAATTAGGGGGTGTGAGAGGAGTGTACTATACATGCATATATATAATATGGAATATACATAAACTATATATACATATAGTTTATGTATATTCCAAATTCTTACCAGAGAAATTTAATATAAAATATTTTCATTTCTTTTTTTATCCTAGATGCAATCATTTTGTCTTTAAGTGATTTTCCATTTAACTTTGCCTACAGGAAAAGAAGCCTCACCCAAAGTTAATCCATTTAATCTATGCCCTCCAAAAATGTTTCTGACTTTTTTTTTTAACCTAGAGAAATGAATCAATAATTCTCTTTCCTAGGTCTGAGACTTCAGCCAGTAATTACATTCTGGCAAAAAACTCCAATTTTAAATCTCCTCTTCTGGGCATTCCTCACATGCTCTTTTAAAAATTGCATTAAATCATGATTCATGTTTTTATCATTGTGGGTGGTTGATTTACAAAGTATTTTTAACTACTCTGTCCATCAACTGTTGGCAAGTTACTTGCTTCCTAGAGACACCTAGGGCATATGTCCAAAATGGCAAAATCGAGCCAGGCAAACTAAACCCTGTCTCTTCCATGTTTTCCTTTGATATAGCAACTTTCTGGTAATTATTGGACAAATTCAACACTAAGAACTATTGGCTTTCAAATTATTTTGAACTCCTGAAATGGTACAACATTGAACATTTTTTGGGGGGAGGGTCAATCAAAGTTCAGGAATCTAAAAATATTACTGCCATTTCATTTATTCTTCATACTATCACAATAGATAATACATATGATACCACTAATCAACAGTTCTTTGAAATGGATTCTAAGGACATAGATGAAAGAAATTTCCTGTGTTGCTCCTTAGGCAGGTGGGGACTAGTGAGTTGAATTCTATGGTTTGTTTCTCAGATGCATCTCACATACATATTTGTCAGGTCATGAAAAAGATAACTGTCCTCTTTTAAAATTAAATAGTATTTTGTCTTTCCAAATATGCAAAGATAATTTTCAATATTTACCTTTGTAAAAACCTTGTGTTCCAAATTTCCCCTTCTTGCTCCCCCCATTTCCTCTCTTAGATAGCAAGCAATTCAACATGGGTGATATGTGCAATTCTTCTAAACATATTTCCATATTTGTCATGCTGTGCAAGAACTATCAGATCAAAAAGAAAAAACCAACAAGAAAAAACAAACAAACAACAAAAACAAAAGGTGAAAATACTATGCTTTCATCCATCAGTAGCCATAGTTCTCTTTGTGGATACACATGCCTCTTTCCATCTAAATAATATTGAGATTACATTGAATCACCTCATTGTTGAAAAGAGCCAAGTCCATCACAGATAACTGTCCTTTTCTAAAAAAATTTATAGCTTTTTATTTACAAAACATATGCATGGGTAATTTTTCATCATTGATTCTTGCAAAAACTTCTATTCCAACTTTTCCCCTCTTTTCCCTCATCCTTTCCCCTAGATGGCAGGCAGTCCAATACATGTTAAATATGTTAAAGAATATATTAAATACAATATATGTATACATATTTATATAGTTATCTTGTTGCACAAGAAAAATCAGATTTAGAAAGAATGTAAAAATAACGTGAAAAGGAAAATAAAAAAATGCAAGCAAGAAATAATAGATAGACTGAAAATGCTATGTTGGGGTGCACACTCATTTCCCAGAGTTCTTTCACTGGATTCTCTTCATTACTTAACAATTGGAACTGGTTTGGATCATTTCATTATTGAAGAGAGCCACTTCCGTCAGATTTGATCATCATATGCTATTGTTGTTGAAGTGTATAATGATCTCCTAGTTCTGCTCATTTCACTCAGCATCAGTTCATGTAAGTTTCTCTGAAATCATTCTGTTGGTCATTTCTTACAGAACAATAATATTCCATAACATTCATATACCACAATTTATTCAGCCATTCTCCAATTGATGGGCATCCATTCTGTTTCCAGTTTCTGGCCACTAAAAAGAGGGCTGCCACAAACATTCTTGCACATACAAATTCCTTTCCCTTCTTTAGTATCTCTTTGGGGTATAATCCCAGTAGAAACACTGCTGGATCAAAGGGTATGCACAGTTTGATAACTTTTTGAGCATAGTTCCAAATTGCTCTCCAGAATGGCTGGATGTATTCACAATTCCACTAACAATGTGTCAGTGTCCCAGTTTTCCCACATCCCCTCCAACATTCCGCATTATCCTTTCCTGTCATCCTACCCTATCTGACAGGTGTGTAGTGGTATCTCCAAGTTGTCTTAATTTGCATTTTTCTGATTAATAATAACTTGGAGCATCTTTTCATATGGCTAGAAATAGTTTCAATTTATTCGTCTGAGAATTGTCTGTTTATATCCTTTGACCATTTATCAATTGGAGAATGTGCCTGTTATTTATTAACTGAGAAACTCATACTTTCTTATTCTCTTTTTCATCTGTAAAATGAAGTCAATAATTACATGCACTTCACAGGATCTTGAGGATTAAATCAAACAGTGTTTATAAAACACTGATTGTGAAGATCAAATCATTAAAGTTAGTAAAACACTTTTTAAACCTTAAGATACTAGGTACATGTCAGCAACATCAAGAGAATGATACTATAACCCCTTCCTCCCCCCAAATAATTCAGCACTTTTCTGGGATTTTTTTCCTCAAATATAAATTTTTGGTCCTAAACATTCTCTTAATTCTTATTGCTTTTAGAAATTGTTCTGAGTGAAAGGTTTTATTTATTTTTTTAGCTTTTTGATAACTTAACTGACAAATACATCCACCTAAATTAAACAAACAAGAGAATACTTAATAAAGGAAAGAATGACTTTAGAAGAATGCATATAATAACACATTTACACTAAAATTTAGATTACAAAAATCAGATCCATTCTGAAAAGAAGGTTTTGGTAAGAAAAGGAAGAAGAGGGAAATATATATTAATAGGCCTGCTTTTCCTGAAATTTCATCTGAAATTTGAATCCCTTTGTGATAGTGGTGAACATTCAATAACTGGGTAGGACTGAGAACTGGACCTCACCACAAATTTGTTGTTGTTTCTGGTGGTGTCTAAGTGCTGACCACTATATATTTCAGATGCTTTTATTTCCTTGGGAATGTTTTACATGCTTCAGGAAAATATCCTCCCAACTCACAATAAGTTTGGACCTCTTGGTTGTCCTCAATGTAATTTAGCCCATTTGCTGAGATGGTTTACTCGGTGTGGCCATTAAGCATACTAGAATTTTGGCACCCCAAGTGAGAATTACCAAAGGTGGATAGCAGTGCTGAAAAGGGTTAGGCAGGCCATCAGACCAAAAGTCCTAGTTTTTCTTGAACACTGAAATACTCCTACAAATGGGAGACTTAAAATGTGCATGTATGTGATGTATTATCCTGGGGATGATTTTCGGTAATCTTTTTGCTAATTTTTTTTATGATTTTTGCATCAATATTGATTAGGGAGATTGGTCTATAATTTTCTTTCTGTTTTTAAACCTACCTGGTTTAGGTATATCAGTACCATCTCTGTGTCATAAAAGGAATTTGGTAGAACGTCTATATTCCCTATTTTTTTCAAATAGTTTATATAGCATTGGAGTTGATTGTTCTTTAAATATTTAGTAAAATTCACATGTAAATTCATCTGATCCTGAGGACTTTTTCTTAGGGAGTTGATTAATAGCTTGTTCTATTTTTTTCCTAAAATGGGACTGTTTAAGCAAGTTATTTTTTCCTCTGCTAATCTGGACAACCTATATTTTTGAAGGCATTCATTCATTTCATTTAAGTTATTAAATTTATTGGCATAAAGTTGGGCAAAGTAATTCCTAATTATTTTTCTAATTACCTCTTCATTAGTGGCAAGTTCTCCTTTTTCATTTTTAAGACTAACAATTTGATTTTTCTCTTTCCTTTTTCTAATTAAATTTACCAAAGATTTGTATATTTTATTGTTTTTTTCATAAAAACCAACTCTTAGTTTTATTTAGTTAATTCAATAGGTTTTTTAAATTTAAATTTTATTAATCTCTCCTTTTATTTTTAGAATTTCAAGTTTAGTGTTTGGGGGTTTTAATTTTCTTTTTTTTTTTTTCTAGCTTTTTTAGATGCAAGCCTAATTCATTGATCTTCTCTTTCTCTATTTTTTTGCAAATAAGTCTCTAGAGATATAAAATTTCCTTTTATTACCATTTTGGCTGCATTTCACAAACTTTGGTATGTTGTCTCATTGTTGTCATTCTCTTGGGTGACATTATTAATTGTTTCTATGATTTGCTATTTCACCTGTTCATTCTTTAGGATGAGATTATTTAGTTTCCAATTACTTTTTGTTTTATTTTTCCCTGGCTTTTTATATAATGTAGTTTTTATTTCATCTTGGTCTGAAAAGGATGCATTTACTATTTGTGCCTTTGTGCACTTGAATTTAAGGTCTTTATATCTTAATTGTGGTCAATTTTTGTATAGGTTTCATGAACTGCTGAGAAAAAAGTGTACTCCTTTCTGTCTTCATTTAGTTTTCTCCAAAGATCCATTATATTTAATTTTTCTAGTGATCTATTTATCTCTTTAACTTCTTTCTTATTTATTTTGTGGTTTGATTTATCTAATTCTGAGAGTGCAAGATTGAGGTCTCCCACCATTATAGTTTTGCTGTCTATTTCTTCTTGCAGTTCTCTTAACTTCTCCTTTAGGAATTTAGATGCTATATCATTTGGTACATATATGTTTAATATTGATATTGCTTCATTATCTATGCTGCCCTTTAGTAAGATATAGTTTCCTTCCTTAGTTCTTTTAAATTGATCATTTTTTGCTATTGCTTGATCTGAGATTGCTTTTTTTGCCTTCAGCTGAGGTATAGTAGATTCTGCTCCAGTCTTTTACCTTTACTCTGCATGTATCACCCTGCTTCAAATGTGTTTCCTGTCTACGGGATATTGTAGGATTCTGACTTTTAATCCAGTCTGCTATCTGCCTCTGCTGTATGGGAGAGTTCACCCCATTCACATTTATGGTTAAGACTGCTAATTCTGTATTTTCTGTCATTTTATTATCCCCAGATTATGTTTTTCTCTTTCCTTTCCCCTTATCTTGCTCCCCAGTCTTAAACTTATGACCACCATTTGCCTCATGCAGCCCTCTCTCTTTAAAATCCTTCCCTCCCTCTTAGAGTCCCTCCCCTTTTCTTAAGCCTTTCCCCTACTACTTCTATCTTCCCTTGTATTTAGGCTACTCCTTCTCTTTTTGTTTTTCCCTTCCCACTTCTCAGTGATGTTGAAGAAGTTTCTCTGTAAACCAAATATGTCTAATATTTCCTCTTTGAGCCAAATCTGATGAGAATAAGATTCACACAATGATCATCCCCCTTGCTTCTTTTCCTCAGATATAATAGTTTTTTTTTTTTTTTTTTTTTGCCTTTTTGTGAGATGTAGTTTCCTGCTTTTTACCTCCACTTTTTGCTTTTTCCTGGTACTATATACTTTTCACTTCTCTTACCTTTTTATATTGTAACAATAAAATTAATTTATACATGTACTCTTTATGTATACCCATAATAGAAATACAGTTCTCAAGAATTGGTTTTTTTTTAAACCTTTTTATGCTTCTCTTGAGTCATGTATTTGGAGTTTTTTTTTTTTTTTGTTTTTGTTTTTGTTTTGTTTTTTTTTGTTTAGCTCTGTTTTGTACACCAGAAATAAATGGAATTCACCCATTTCACTGAATTTCCATCTTATTCCCTGGAAGAAAATGCTCAGTTTTTCTGAATAGTTAATTTTTGGCTGCATTCCAAGCTCCTTTGCTTTTTGGAATATCAGGTTCCAGGCCCTTCGATCCTTTAATGTGGATGCTTCTAGATCCTGAGTAATCCTTATTGTGGCTCCTCTGTATTTTAATTGTTTTTTTTTTTTTTTTCTGTCCACTTGTAGTGTTTTTGCCTTGGTCTGATAGTTTTGGAATTTAGCCACAATATTCCTTGGAGTTTTAATTTTGGGGTCTGTTTCAGTAGGTAATTAATTCTTTCAATGACTATTTTGACTTCTGATTCTGTGACACCTGGGCAGTTCTCTTTGATGATTTCCTGACAAATAGTATCTAGGCTCTTTTTTTCATCATGATTTTCAAGGAGTCCAATAATCCTTAGATTATCTCTCCTAGATCTATTTTCCATGTCTGTTTTTTTTCCCAAGTACATATTTTACATTTTTTTCTATTTTTTCATTTTTTTTGGTTTTGCTTGATTACTGATTCTTGGTGTCTCCTCGAGTCATTCATTTCCATTTGTTCAGTTCTGATTTTTAATGAATTATTTTCTTCATTTACTTTTTTATTTCTTTTTGTATTTGTCCAATTGAATTTTTAAATACGTTTTTTTTCCCCCCATGGAGTTTTTTTTTTTTTTTTATTTTGTCAATTTTTTAAAGAAGTTATTTTCTTTTTGTAATTACAAATTCCATTTTGCAGGGAGTTGTTTTCTTTTTCCATTTGATCTTTTAGATCTTATCTTATCTAGATTCTCTTGCAAAGCTTCCCTTTCCTTTCCCCATTTTTCTTCTAGCTCTCTTTTAAGATCCTTTTTAATTTCTTCTTTGAGAGCCTTGTGTGGTGGGGATCAGATCATATCCCCCCTTGGGTTTTCATTTATAGACAATCTATTTTTAGTTTCCTTGTAGCATACTATTTAGTCTCCTCAGTACTTGTGGACTCTAACTATAGATACCTTCTGTACTGAAAGGGTACAAATTTCAAACCCTGAGGAGACTAAATACTTGTACTACTAAATAAGACTTGTAGCATAAATATTATAAGTTTTTTCATGGAAAAAAATTTAATACTGAGATAGTATACAAATTAAAAATTGTTAATTAATTGAAAAAAAATTTCTATGAGGTTCAAGAAGTAGTTTAAGGAGAATATAAGCTTTAGGTGTTGATGGTGGAGTGTAATGTCTTCTTCCTGATGTGTCCTCGGAAGGGGTGTACCTTCATTACTGACTTACAAGGCCAGTATTTTGGTTAAATTACTTGGACTCTTCATTTAGGTTTTAATATATAGTTCTTAAATAAGCCTGCTAGAGGTATAAGGACAATGATTAGTAGGAAGTAGAGCATATAGGCTAACTGGCTGATGATCATAAATGGTTATTCTACAGGTTGGCCACCAATTCAAGTAAGTGTGATAAAGTTGCCCGTAAGGATTCAAAATAGTGTTTGGAATACTGGTCAGAACATTTTGCTTCTTTGGCTGGCTGTGTGGAGGAGGGGGATGATTAGGAGGATTAGAATTGAAGCTAGCAGGGCCAGTACTCCACCTAGTTTATTGGGGATCCAGCGGAGGATGGTATATGCAAATAGAAAATATCATTCTGGTTTGATATAAGGAGGGGTGTTTAGGGGCTTGGCTAGTGAGAAGTTGTCCTGGGTCTCTGGGTGAGAAGAGGGCTAAAAGAAAGAGCACAAGGAGAAATAGGATTAGGCCTAGGGAATCTTTAATGGCATAGTATGGGTAGAGTGGGATTTCGTCTGTGTTGGAGTTAATGTCTGAAGGGTTGTTGGAGCCTGTTTTGTTGAGGAAGAGGAGGTGGACAATAACTAGTGCTATAATGATGAAAGGGAGGATGAAGTGGAATGTGAAGAACTGCGTGAGGGTAGCTTTATCTACTGAAAATCCTCTTCAAATTCATTCTGCCAGGGTGGTGCTGATATAGGGGATGGCTCACAAAAGGTTTGTGATTATGGTAACACCTCAGAATGATATTTGGCCTTAGGGAAGAACATATCCTATGAATGTGGTAGCTATAACAGTTAGGAGGAGGATTACTCCAATGTTTCATGTTTTTTTATAAAGGTAGGATCCATAGTAGATACCTTGGCGGACATGGAGGAAAAGGCATATGAAAAATATTGAGGCTTTGTTAGTATGGAGTGTAATGACCGCATATTTAAAATCAGCCTGAGTCAGGAATTCAGGTTAAGGGGAAAATCTTCAATCTTTATTGAAGTGAAAAGGTGAATAAGGATTGTGATAGCAATATAGGCCAGAAAGATTGTGATAGCAATATGGCAGCTGTGACAGGAGCCAGCTAACAGAGGGGAATCTGAGCTGAAAAGCCCTAGCAATGGCAATGCAAGCAATCTCCCTTTCCCCTTCCTTTTCTACTCCCCTGCCTCCACCCACCAAAATCGTCATTTCCTATACAACACATCAGGACTTGCACAAAGAGTGGGCGGGGCCATTCTTTCTCCAAGCTTATATATTAATAGAGTATGGTCCAATTACTATTTAGCCTCATGTGCTTGGGACCTCAGTGCATCAACTCAAGCCTCAGCCCTTTACAATGGAGGTTATGGATTAGTCAACCATGGTTGAAGTTGTGGTTACTGAGGAGAAGGTAGTTAGGGTGCTGGAGGTGTAGTGTATGGCGAGAAATAGGCGTGTTAGGATTTGGATAACTAGGCAGACTCCAAGTAAGGATCCAAAATTTCATCAGGCAAAAATATTAGAGGGTGCAGGGAGATCAATGAACGAGTGGTTAATGATTTTTATTAGTGGGTGGGTTTTAGGGAGGTTGGCCATTAGTTTTTGTAGTTGAATTACAACAATGATTTTTCATGCCATTGGTTATGATTAGAGTCTATACTAAAATTATTATGGAAATGATGGTAATTTTCTTTTTACATTTGTTATTGATTTTTGGGTTTGTTGCTTTTGCCTCTAAGCTTTCCCCTGTATATGGAGGTTTAAGTCTTGTAGCTAGTGGGGGCTTAGGCTATGCAATTGTTGTAAGTTTGAATAATACTTTTGGAGGATTAATTTCTTTTTTGATTTATTTAGGAGGAATATTAGTGGTGTTTGATTATACTGCAGCTATGGTTACTGAGGAATACCCAGAGAATTGAGTAAGGAATTCGATAGCTTTTAGTATGCTGTTGCTTACTTTGTTAATAGAAATAATTTGGTATGATATCAGGTGAGGGTGAAGTTGTCACAGCTGTTGAGTTGTTTGATTCTTAGGTAATTATTGTGTAGGTCAGTATTGAAGTGGGGTATCTTTGTTGTATGGCTGTGAGGGTTGAGCTATAGTATTATTAGGTTGAATTTTGTTTAATACTATTTTGGTTGTTTTGGAAGTTGTTCAATATTTATAGTTATGTGATTAACAGGATTAATGTTGTAGAGATCATGAAGGATAAAAGTATGCTTTAATAAATTCTTTTTTGGATAGAAGTAGAGGTGGATGATATGGAATTACAAAAGATGGCTTGACCTTTAGGTCCTGTTTTTTTGGATCAGCTTAGATTGATGAGTATAATAGCGATGTTTTGGCTTATTTATAAATTTGCTAATGGGTTAAGTAGATGGAAAATGGGTATAAAGTACTCTAGTATGTTTGAGAAGTTGTATGTATAGATTAAGGGTTTGTTTGGTATTTTATTTGTTATTACATTAAGTTCTGTGGCAATTAGGATTTCTAATTCAGTTATGATTAGGGCATAAAGTTTTGTGAGGGTGGGCATAATTATTGAGATTATTGTGGTAGGAGAGATGCTTGATGCTAATAGGAACCTTGTGAAGATTCACCTTCCAAGGGCTAGTTGTATAATAGAGTTGATTAGGTTTGGATTGTTTTTGTTCAGTGGCGATATAGGGAGGAATTGAGGTTCTTTTAGAAGGGCAAAGTGAATCACTCCTATACTATAGACTGCTGTGAGTATTGTAGCAATTGGGGTGATGCATAGGGCTCAGATGTGATGTTTTTATAGCTTCGATGATTGAATCTTTTGAGTAGAAGCCTGCTAAGAAAAGTGTGCCCATGAGAGCGAGGCTGCCCAGGATAATTGCTGATGAGGTAATGGGGAGAAGTATAAGTAAGCCTCCTATTTTGCGAATATCTCCTTCATCATTGAGGCTGTGGATGGTAGAGCCGGAGCATAGAAGAACACAAAGCGTGTGTACAGATATGAAGGAACGCTACGTGTGGTTGATTTAGGCTGAGCGTTACTATTATTAGGCCAAGTTGGTTGGATGTGGAAAAAGCTACGATCTTCTTGATGTCATTTTGTGTAATGGCACAGATGGCCGTGAATAAAGTTGTGGTGCTTCCTAAGCAGAGTATGATAGTTAGGGCTGTTTCGTTAGTTTCTTTAAGAGGGTTGAAGCGGATTAGGAGGAAGATGCCTGCAACAATTATTGTGCTAGAATGGAGTAGTGCTGAGAGGGGAGTTGGACCCTCTATGGCTGAAGGTAGCCTGGGTGGAGGCTGAATTGGGCCGGTTTGCCCATTGCAGCAATGATAAGTCCTAGCAATGCTAGAGTGTTGACATTTGTTATGTGTTGAATGTCTCAAGAGCTGTTGTTGATTATTAGTCATGCTATAGTTAGTATAAAGCCGATATCACCAATTCGGTTATAGGGGCTGGCTTGTAGGGCGGAAATGTTTGCGTCAGTTTGGCCAAATAACCATCCGATGAATATGAATGATATGATTCCTACGCCTTCTCATCTGAAAAGTTGAAAGATGTTGTTTACAGAGACAGGAATGATTATGGTAAATAGGAAGGTGATTAGGTATTTAAAGAAGTGGTAGAGTCTGCTTTGCCTTTTTACTCATTTTAAATATTTAAGGAAAAAAAAATGCTGTGGTCTGCTTCTGGGGCAACGAGGACTTTCCAAGCTTTCTGCACAGATAACCAGAAGTAGCAGAGAAACACCAGTGGGACCACACTGGCTGCCCCGGGTTAGCTGAAATCAGCCCTAGTGGAAAGGCAGTGGCTGGGCTGGAACCGCAACTGCGAATGCACTTGCATCACACTGAGTCACTCCGGGTGATGGGTGGGTGGGGCCAGGTCCCATAAGACTCCAACGTTCACTCTTTACCCTCTGTTTTTATGTGGGAAGTTTTATAACTTTTCTGCTGATCTATTGGCTTGCTGCCAGGGCAGACTAGCCGACACTGAGGTAGAGTCCTTCCTTCCCTTAGTTTTTTGGTCCACAGAGCTTACACCCTGCCCCATTTGCTCAGTGGGAGCTAACCTCCATGCTCTGCCTCCTTGTCTACCTGAGCCTGTGCCTGTGCTGACCAAAACACACCCTTTCTGGTCATCTTTGAGATTATCTTCTGTTGGTAATGTATTGTATTCCCAATATTCCTGGGTTCTGACAGTCCAGCCCTAATTCAGAGGCTGAATCCCGTAAATAGTTTGAGAGTAGCAGAATGAAGCTTGTGTCTTCTCTGCCATCTTGGGTTCTCCCCCCCACCCACAACTGTCTTCTTGATGACTTTCTGACTCAACTCACTGAAAGGTACTCTTTGCATGTTCTCTGATATTACTTGCTTTTATTTTCTTGTAGATCACAGCACAGGTTACATGGATGGCAAAAGTATGTAATGGGCTCCAGATTGTTGTTTGTACTAATCTGTTAGCATAGTAAATGAGCTGGGAATTGCTGATATGCCATTGATAAATTCTGAATCTGAACATATTTAAAACATGGAATCCACTATTTTGTTGATATCAACTTCCTTAGGAAATATTAAGCTTATGCTTATATGCCATATCTAGGTAGCTTTTTCATTCAATCTTCTAAGTCCAAGCTCTTTCAAAGACTCTAAAAGGAGTATTGGTAAATATCTAACAAATGATGATCACTTGTATTCCACTGTTCTGGACCACATTCTGCATCTATAGCACCGTCTCTATGCAGGACCCCTATGAGTCTAGCAATAATAAACAATTATCACTTTCATAATACTTTAATATTTGCAAAGCTCTTTATAAATATTACTTCACTGATTCTCACAACATCTCTGAAAGATAAGCATTATTATCACTCCTATTTTTTATAAATGAGAAAATTGAGACAAACATATTAAATGATTTGTCCAGGGTCACAGAGTTAGTAATTCTGAAATTTTAAAATCTGAATTCAGGTATTCTTGGCTCTAAGTCCAATACTCTAATCACCTTACCACCTAGCTGCTTTGGTGAAATAGACCCATAAGGAACTAAATGTTGAAAGGTTTTATCTCATCTCTCACCAGCTTTTCTGTGGTTTTAAGCCCCTCCATGGTCCATATGTGAGAAGACATTTCAGAGCTAACCAAAATTGTATCTTTTTGAGGCAAATGCTCCTTGGCAGCTTTGCTTTCACACTCTATCAACTAACTGTTTAAAATTTGGTGGAGGCTGTTACAGATCAATGTCAGTTAGACACCATTTTTGCTCTTGGCTGTTTGTCAAGCCATCATGTACACTTTCCAGTCTAAGCTTTGGGCTGCCTCAAGTTTTATTGCTTTTCTTTGAAATAATTTCTTTTGCTGAGTGTCCACATGAATTTCAAAGTTAGCAGGCCCTTCTTCTACATGTACTTAATAGTAGTCACTGAAGGAATCATATGCTTGTCATAGTATCCCATCAGCATCAAGTTGTCTCTCAAGTTTTTGTAAACAGATTTGCTGTGTAGATCCATCCAAAATTTTAAACCTATAACACAATTAATATCATATGCTTTAGACCCTATTTTCTAAGTGACTAATCCATAATGACAATTTTGAGTAACCAATATAACAGTATGATGTAGTGAACATGAATTTTATATTTAAACATTAAACACATGCACTTATATAGAAAAATAACAAATCATGCAAAGCATTTGGCACCTAATCAACAAAATATGTATGCAATTAATAAAATACAAACCTACAACAATGTGCCAACAGTTCATTTGAATCTGAATTGGAAACAGTTGTATAGTTTTAATAAATGTATTTGTTGCTTTATTAGTAGCAATAAATAATAGACTAATTTTGTTCATAGTGGAATATAGCAGAATGAGAAAGACAATGGGAAAATAGCCATGAGTAGTTAGAAAAGAAAACTAAAACAGGATTTAAAAATCAGGATACAAAAGCTCAATAACAGAGAAACAAAAATGCTTTTAAAATGGTTAGTGATAAAATCCACAGAAATAGTCCTTTCAAAAAAGAGCAAAAGAGAAAAAGTGAACATTTGGTTCAAAACCTAAAAGAAGCAATGGAAAAAATAAAATAAAACAAAAATCAAAATAAAGATTTCATATTGAAGGAATCTTTGATATTTGTGGTGATAATGCAAGATAACCCTCCTTAAAAAAGAATTTGGAAGGAAGACGTAAAATATTTAGAATTCTGAAAGCAGAAAAGGGGGGAAGCATATTTTTAAAAAATTTAAATATACCTTCCCAGATATATTCCTGGAACCCTGAGATGATGAATAACTAGAAAGATGTTAGTCATTTTTACTTGTGGTAAACGTTACCCCTTTGGGTAACAGATTTCTCTCTAGCCACTCCCTTAGTACCCCATAAGTGTAATGAGTTGCTTTCTGTTAATGGCCCAAGTGAAAAGTCGAATATATCCATCTTAATTCCATTCTATCCATTAATTGCCCAAATATATTGCTTCCTGTTAATATCCCTAGAGAAATATTGATAAAAAGATCATTTTTTTTACCTGAGAAGATGTAAAAATGAATAAATAATATGCTTTCCTTGCTAAGGTTCCAACAGAGATTCTACTCTGGAATTTAAAACTTTAGTTTTAAATCCATTTATTTCCCCTGTTGGGAGTACTTCCCAGTTGCCCCTCCTCACACTATAGTCTAATCATACACACAAAATGAATCAATCTGAGGGGTTAATGTTTTTATCCCATTTTTCACCTTGAGACAAAGTAAATTTTCAATACAAAATGGACAAACAGACTTAAGAAAAAAATTGATTAAAACCTTCCAGATCTTAGGGAAAAAAAACATTCAGAGTTGTAGAATCACTTTCTCAAAAGGGAAAGGGAAACATGAAAGAAATGAAAAATTAATAGACTCTGTCTATTGCCCAAATATATTTTAGCAGCAAAGATCTGTCAGGACACTATATGTGATTTAACTAATGCAGCCTCAATTCAGTTCATTATTGCTGAGGCCATGGCAGCTTTTACCCTGTGCTACTTATGTATCTCTCCTCTGATTTTTGAATGTTTTTTGCTTTTTTTATTTTTACAAAAGCTAAAAAGTAGGATAAGATTGCTAGTCAAAAATCAGACTTCTACCAAGCCTAGTGCCAGTCTCTGCATAAAACTAAGAAAGGTAATTGTGGGAGATTTAAGCCCCAGACCATTCGTCCTTCTCTATTGTGGTATCTTGAGAAAAATTGGAATTGAAGGTACTGAATTTATCTATATATATGTCACTCTCCTCAAGAGAATAAGTGAGGGCAAAAAATATTATTATTACTATTTTGCATTTCTATTCACATTGCTTAGTAAAAGTGTTTGATATTAAATAAAACTTTCTGAAAATGAATTGATTTTAACACTCTATGAATGTCTATGTTGTAACTCTCCAGTCTCCTTTGGGTAATCCATAGTTTTCATTATGCAGGGAATCTGGCATTCAATGGCTTATCATACCATATCACTAAAAGAAAATTGATGTTAAAAATGCAGTCCTTTATTTTATTGAGATGTATAGGATTACTGGAAATATTGAACAATTTGCCAGAAGTCTGAGCTTAACCTCCTATTCAATTCTGGCTCCAGGTGAATAGCCATCTTTGTTCTCTCTTTTATATACTGACAGAATGACTAGGTTGTTAATCCAGTTATATATCACTGTCTAGAAGTATTTAAATTATAACCCACGCAGTCAAATCAGGCCAACAGCCTGTTTTTGTATGGCCAGGGAGCTAAGAAATCATTTTTATATTTTTAATATGATTGCTTTGTTTAAAAATTTTAAAATTCTTAGTTGGGCCTTACAAAACAAAACAAAACACGAACCTGGTGTGATTTGAATCCATGGGTCATAGTTTAGAAACTTCTTGTCTAGAAAATAAATGTTCTTCATTTGTTTGCTATTTATTTCTTCTGTGGATAGGCTGATTTCTTCTGAATGATTATGGATTTCATTTAGAAAGTTCTGAATTTTCTCAGACATGATGAAGCTAACACAAAATCATCTACCAATGAAGTATTTGGAGGGTCCACCCTATATGGAAAATTTTTCTTTAGTTTTGCCTTTGTGTAAGATTATCTGTATTTGTTCAAATGATCAGATTTCATCCTGTCTCCTCCAACAGATTTCTCCTTCTATCATTCTTACTCTTTCACATATTTTGAGCTTCTTCCTGTCTTCCATTTTATGTCTTACTGCCTACAAACATGCCCATGTCTCCCCTATCCTGAAAAGACTCTCATATGATCATTTTTTATCCCTGCTGTTATATTATTTCTCTTCTGCCCTTTATAGCTAAATTCCTTTTTTTTAAAACTCCTTAAAAAGGCCATTTACAATAGTTGACTTTACTTTTCCTTTTCTCATTCTCTTCTTAATTCTTTCTAAACTATTTTCAAAATTTATCATTCCACTAAAACTACTCCCTTCAAAGTCATTAATGATCTCTATTGCCAAATCCACTGAGCTTTAATTATCATGTCTTTCAGCTCTCTGTAGCTTTTGACCCTACTTTTGACTCCTCCTTCATACTTTTCTCTCTAGGTTTCTGGGACAGCTCTCTTTTCTGATTCTTTTCCTATTTCTCTCTTCACTTTGCCTGCTTTACCCAATCCTCTTCCAGATCATGCCTACAACCAAAGGATATTATGTCCTGATTCCTTTTATCTTTTCCCTATATTCTATTTCAGTTATCAGTTTCCCTGGCACTTATTCTGTTCCAATGTTTCTGCTGATATCTAGTGTCACATCTCCAACTATCCTTCAGATAGCTTAAACTACATATCCAAGACATCTTAAACTCAATAAGTCCAAAACAGAACTCACTATCTTTTTTACAAAATGTAGAAGGCTACACTATCAGGCTCACAATCTAAAAGTTATTCTAGATTTTCACTAGTCTCTCAACCTCCATAACCAAGATCTTTTTAAGGCTTGCTGATTTTGTCTTTACCTCTCTCCAACCATATCCCATTCTTTCCTGTGACAATATTAGCACTCTAGTGCAGGCCATCCTTACCTCATACCCAAATAGCTGCTTCTGGGTCTGTTTATCTCAAGACTCCCTCTACTCCAACATATTTTCTGTTCAGCTAAGTATGATCATGTTACTCCCCTACTCAATAATCTCCAGTGTTTTCCTATTATCCCCAGAACCAAATAAAATGCTATATTTAGCAAGTTGGCATGTTAGTATGTTGGAGACTTTACCACAGGGTTGGCTACTCTTCCTACTTGCAATCCAGAAGATCAGCTGAGAAGTTATACAATATCCAACACAAATACAGAAAGTAAAGAATGTACCCCATTGCTCCAAAGTCTCAAGGGACCTGGCCATGCCTACCCAGCACCAGGAGTGATTCAGTGTGATCCTAGAGCAGTAGTTGCCATTTCCAGGTGTCTGTAGAGGGAGCTCAGTACCTCCCTGACCCAAAAGCAGATCCCAACTTTTTTTAAAACAATGAATGAAAAGGCAAAACAGGCTCTAACTAACAATAGCTTCTATAGTGAAAGAGAACAGATTTGAAACCCTGAGGAGACTAAAAGCAGATTGTCTCCAGAGGAAGCCCCCAAAGAGGCATATACCTTGGTCTCCACCACACAAGGCTCTCCTAGAAGAAATTTAAAAGGAACTTAAAAGAGAGTTTAAAAAGAATGGGAAAAGTAAAGGAAGACTCTGCAAGAGAGTTTAGAAATGGCATGTAACTCATTAAAAGAAAGATTAGATAAAGTAAAAAAAAGAAAACAACTCCCTGAAATGTGAAATGAAAAAGGTAAAGAATACCCAGGAAAACAGAATTTGTGAATTAGAAAAAGAAAATAACTCCTTAAAAATTTTTGTGAAATGGAAAAAAAAAATCATAGAACAAAACAACTCATTTAAAAACTCAGTTGGATAAATACAAAAAAGAAAAAAGGAAATAAAGGAGATAATTTGTTAAAAATTAGAACTGAACATTTTGAAGTGAATGACTCAAGACATCAAAAAATCAAGCAAAACCAAAAAAAAAAAAAATAGAAAAAATGTAAAATACCTACTTGGGAAAACAACAGACCTGGAAAATAGATCGAGGAGAGATAATCTAAGGATTATTGGACTCCCTGAAAATCATGATGAAAAAAAGAGTCTAGATGGTATTTATGAGGAAAAATAAAAAAGAACTGCCCAGATGTCATAGAATCAAAAGGTAAAATAGTCATTGAAAAAATTCATAGAACACCTCCTAAAAGAGACCTGAAAAATAAAACTCTAAGGAATATTGTGGCTAAATTTCAGAACTATCCAACCAAGGAAAAAATATTACAAGCAGCCAGAAAAAAACCCAAAACAATTCAAATAAGAAGAGCCACAATAAGGATTATTCAGGATCTAGCAGTATCCACATTAGTGGATTGAAGGGGCTGGAATCTGATATTCCAAAAGGCAAAGGAACTTGGAAAGCAGCCAAGAATAAACTACCCAGTTAAATTGAAGATTTTCTTCCAGGGAAGAAGATGGGCATTCAATGAAACAAGCTAATTTCATTTATTTCTGTTGAAAAAAACAGAGCTAAACAAAAAATTTGACCTCTAAATGTAGAACTCAAGAGAAACATGAAAATGGTAAAAAGAACTCTTGAGAACTGCATTTCTGTTATGAGTATACATAGAGAGTGCATGTACAATTTGATTTTACTGTTATAATATAAAAAAGGAACTAGAGGTGGAAATGGGATTGTACCAGAAAAAGGGAAAGGTGGAGGTAAAAAGAGGGAAACTACATCTCACGAAGAAGCAAAATCTATTGGAGGGGGTGGAGCCAAGATGGTGGAGAAGACACACGTGTTACTCTAAGCTCTCTTCTACCCTCATTACTAATTACCAAACTCAGCCTCAAAAACAGTGTATGACTGGTAAAATCCACAAATATTGGGAGTACAGCACATTACCAGCTATATATGCAATAAGTGGTATAGCATTTAACTTCCTAAAGAAGTTAAGAGAGTTGCAAGAATAAATAAACAACAAAACTATAATAGTGGGAGATCTCAACCTTGCACTCTCAGAGTTAGATAAACCAAACCACAAAACAAATAAGAAAGGAGTTAAAGAGTTAAATAGAATATTACAAAAGTTAAGTATGCTAGAGAAAACTGAATGGAGTACACTTTCTTCTCAGCAGTTCATGGAACTTATACAAAAATTGACCATATATTAGGACATAAAGACCTCAAAATTAAATGGAGAAAGGCAGAAATAGTAAATGCATTCTTTTCAGGTCATGATGCAATAAAAACCACATACAACAAAAAGCTAGGAGTAAATAGACTAAAAAGTAACTGGAAACTAAATAATCTCATCCTAAAGAATGAATGAGTAAAGCAGCAAATCATAGACACAATAATTTCACCCAGGAGAAGGACAACAATGTAACAACATAACAAAATTTATGGAATGCAGCCAAAGCGGTAATAAGGGGAAATTTTATATCTCTAGAGGCTTACTTGAATAAAATAGAAAAAGAGAAGATAAATGAATTGGGCTTGCAAATTAAAAAAGCTAGAAAAAGAGCAAATTAAAACCCCCCAATCAAATATTAAACTTGAAATTCTAAAATTAAAAGGAGAAATTGATAAAATTGAAACTAAAAAAAAAACTATTGAATTAATAAAACTAAGAGTTGGTTTTATGAAAAAAAAAACAATAAAATAGATAAACCTTTGGTAAATCTGTTTAGAAAAAGGAAAGAGGAAAATCAACTTGTTAGTCTTAAAAATGAAAAGGGAGAACTTTCCACCAAAGAAGAGGAAATTAGAGCAATAATTAGGAGTTACTTTGCCAAACTTTATGCTAATAAATTTGACAACTTAAATGAAATGGAAGAATACCTTCAAAAATATAGCTTGCCCAGATTAACAGAGGAAGAAGTAAATATTCTAAACAGTCCCATTTTAGAAAAAGAAATAGAACAAGCTATTGACCAACTCCCTAAGAAAAAATCCCCAGGACCAAATGGATTTACATGTGGATTTTACCAAACATTTAAAGAACAATTAACTCCGATATTATATAAACTATTTGAAAAAATACGGAATGAAGGACTCCTACCAAATTCCTTTTATGACACAGACATGGTACTGATACCTAAACCAGGTAGGTTGAAAACAAAGAAAATTATAGACCAATCTCCTTAATGAATATTGATGCTAAAATCTTAAATAAAATGTTAGCAAAAAGATTACAGAAAATGATAACCAGGATAATACATCATGACCCAGTAGGATGTATACCAGGAATTCAGGGCTGGTTCAATATTAGGAAAACTATTAGCATAATTGACTATATCAATGACCAAATCAACAAAAACCATATGACCGTCTCAATAGATGCAGAAAAAGCATTTGATAAAATCCAAGACCCATTCCTATTAAAAACACTAGAGAGTATAGGAATAAATGGAGTTTTCCTTAAAATAGACAATAGTAAACTATCAGTAAGCAGCATATGTAATGGGGATAAACTGGAACCATTCCCAATAAGATCAGGAGGGAAACAAGGTTGTCTACTATCACCATTACTATTCAATATTGTATTACATGTGCTAACTGCAGCAATAAGAGTTGAGAAAGAGATTAACAGAATTAGAGTAGGTAATAAGGAAACCAAATTATCATTCTTTGTAGATGATATGATGATATACTTAGAGAACCTCAGAGATTCTACTAAAAAGCTATTAGAAATAATCCACACCTTTAGCAAAGTTGCAGGATACAAAATAAACCCACATAAATTATCAGCATTCTTATATATCACTTTCACAATCCAACAGTTAAAGTTACAAAGAGAAATTCAATTTAAAGTAGCTGCCAATAGTATAAAATATTTAGGAATCTATCAGCCAAGGGAAAGCCAGGAACTATATGAGCAAAACTATAAAACACTTTCCACATAAATAAAGTCAGATCTAAACAATTAGAAAAATATTAAGTGCTCTTGGATAGGCCAAGCAAATATAATAAAGATGGCAATACTACCCAAAGTAATCTATTTATTTAATGCTATACCAATCAGACTTCCAAAAAACTATTTCAATGACCTAGAAAAAATAATAACAAAATTCATCTGGAAGAACAAAAGGTCAATACTTTCAAGGGAACTAACAAAAAAAAAAAATCAAATGAAGGTGGCCTAGCTGTAATTGAAACTATTTCTAGTCATACAAAAACGGTGCTCCAAATCATTATTGATCAAAGAAATGAAGATTAAGACAACTCTGAGATAGCACTACACACTTCTCAGATTGGCTAAGATGACAGGAAAAGTTAATGCTGAACGTTGAAGGGGATATTAGAAAACAGGGATGCTGATACCTTGTTGGTGGGATTGTGAACAAATCCAACCATTCTGGACAGCAATTTGGAACTATGCTCAAAAAGTTATCAAACTGTGCATACCCTTTGATCCTGCAGTGTTTCTATTGGCCTTATATCCCAAAAAAATCTTTATAAAGATAAAGGGATTTGTCTGTGCAAAAATGTTTGTGGCAGCCCCTTTTGTAGCGGCTAGAAACTGGAAATTGAATGGATGCCCATCAAATGGAGAATGGCTGAATAAATTGTGGTATATGAATGCTATGCAATATTATTATTCTGTAAGAAATGACAAGCAGGTTGATTTCAGAGAGGCTTTGAGAGACTTACATGAATTGATGCTAAGTGAAATAAACAGAACCAGGCAACAACAAGATTACACGATGATCAACTCTGATGGATGTGGCTCACTTCAACAGTGAGATGATTCAAATCAGTTCCTATTGTTTAGTAATGAAGAGAATCAGCTACACCCAGAGATAGAACCATAGGAAATGACTGTGGACCACAACATAGCATTTCCACTTTTTCTGTTTGCATTTTAGTTTTCCTTCTCAAGTTTCTTTTTCTTTCTTTCTAGATCTGATTTTTCTTGTGTAGCAAGATAATTGCATAAATATGTATACACATATTGGATTTACATATATTTTAACATATTTAACATGTATTGGGTTACCTGCCTTCTAGGGAAGAAGATGAAGGGAAGGAGGGGAAAAGTTGGAATAGCAGGTTTTACTTGGGTCAATGTTGAAAAATTACCCATGCATATCTTCTGTAAATAAAAGGCTATTATAATACTAATAATAAAAGAAAAACCACTGGATTCAAAACCAAAAAAAAAAAAAAAGAGAGAGAGAGAGCGAGAGAGAGAGAGCGAGAGAAAAGAAAATCTTCTACAAAGTCAAGCAGTAAGAGAAAGAAAAATTCCATTTAAATTAACTCCAAACAATTTTAAATCTTTGGGAATCTACCAAGACAAATCCATGAAATATATAGACACAATTACACAATATTTTTCACACAAATAAATTTAGATCTAAACAATTGGAAAAATATCAATTGCTCAATGGTATGTTGAGTTAATATAATAAAAATGGTGATTCTACTTAAATTAATTTGCTTATTTAGTTCCATAACAACCAAACTGCCAAAAATTATTATCTCTCTGAATAGTTTTGATTTTTTTTTCCTGGAAACTTTCTGTTCATATCTTTTCACCATTTATTAATTAATTGGGGAATTGCTCATGTTCTTATAAATTGGCTCAGTACTGTATATATTTGAGAAATGAGTCTTTTATTAAAGAAATTTCCTGTAAACACTGCCCTAAATTGCTGGATTTCCTTCTAATCTTGGTTGCATTAGTTTTGTTTGTGAACAAATTTTAAAATTTAATGTAATCAAAATTATCTATTTTATATTTTGTAAAGTTTTCTATTTCTTGTTTAGTTATAAATTCTTCCTTTATCCATGAATCTGAGAGATATACTATTCCATGCTCTCCTAATTTGCTTACATTATTATTCGTTAGGTCTAAATCATAATTTATAAAGTTATCTTGGTCTCTCTGTCTGTCTGTCTGTCTCTGTCTCTCTCTCTCTCTCTCTTTCTCTCTCCTTTCACCCTATCCATTCTTAAAGGTGACTAGCTTCTAACCATGACTTCCTCAAATTCATCTTTATTTCTGTCACCTCTCTCCCTTCTCCAATCTCCTTCTGCCTATTGCTTTCCTCCTACTTCTCTGTAGGGGAATATAGATTTCTCTACTCAGCACAGTGTGGATTTTATTCCCTTTTTCAACCAATTTAGATAAAGTAAGTAAAATAATATGTAAGAGATAAAAAAAAATCGGATGTGGAAATTAATGCACTTAATCTAATAATACAACCGTAGTTGAATATATTTCTATCCATAACAAGTCCAAAAATAGCCAAATACCTCAAAATTCTATGTTACTAATTGTTATAAATGTGGATTGAAATTTGAGAGCTCTGAATGACAGTCCTCAATTTTGCCTGATGTAATAATGCTCAAAGGTCACTTTGCTATTAATACTCATATACATTCGCTACTTGTTAAACCTTATGGCTAGAGCATGGAGAGTTGTGATTTGGATTCACATTTATATATCCAGAAGGAGTTTAGAGAACTTGCCTCAAGGCAGCACAGAACATAGCTTATGAATCTGATGGAAAGCTCTTTAGTAGTGGATCAACTGCTTGATGATAGTCTTTAGGCACCAGTATGCTTCATTCAAGTCTCTGTAAAAGTAGGGTCCTCCAGTTATAAAGCCATATGGCTGCAAATGTTTATAAACTCAAGGGAATAGTTCTGCTTTTTAATATAGGGTGTTCAGCATCATATGTTTCAACTTGATAAGGTGTGAAATGGACTTGACACAGGCCAGCATCATGGCCAGATGGGCCAATGTATACAGACTCAAGGATGACAATTCCATTCTCTTCTAACTGCATTGCCATTGGGGCTTGCAGCTCTCTCTGGAACATACTTTTTTGGAAACTGTGGACAAATGATTCAAGAAAAGCTGGTTTTCTTGTCAACCCCTCCTCTGTTCCTTCTGCTGCCACAAGACCTGGAGTATCAATAGGACCACTATCTGGCAATTGATAGTGATTAGAACATGTGTGGTTCTGGTCACACCACCATTTTTCTCTTCCAAATTTTTTGTAAAGGTGAAGAATAATAGTGGGAAGGGTGATAAGGTTAATATAATCACATTTTTTCTTCATTTCCTTGCCTCTTATCTTTTTTTACTACACCTTAAATAACTTTTCTCTATGTGTGTTGCATAGATATTATATTCCAATAATTTCTTAAAATATAATATCTAGAATCTTTCATTGACCATGGCTTTGAGGTAGTTCAATAATTCTTAATTATCTCTCTGCAATATATTTTTTAGATCAGTTGTTTTTCCAGTGAGATAATTCATATTTTCTTCTGTTTCCCACACACCATTCTTTTGATTATTTTATTGCTTCTTTATGTTTCATAGGGTAATTATCTTCCATTTGTCTAATTCTAATTTTTAAAAATTTATTTTCTTCATTCAACTCCTTTTTCACTTGGCCAATCATTTCTTTTTTAGTGAATTTTTATATATTTTTTTCATTTGGCCAATTCTGCTTTTTCAATGAATTCTTCTCTTCAGTGGATTTTTTTATATGACTCTTTAACTATTTGGCCTATTCTGTTTTTTTTTTTTTTTTTTTTTTGTTTTTGTTTTTTTTTTACTTTACTATTTTTGTGCTTCCTTTATGAAACTGTTTACTATTTTTCTTGATTTTCATGCAGCACTCTTATTTTTACATATTTTTCCTCTACTTCACTTATTTAATTTTTTAAAATTCTTTTTTGAGCTCTTCAAAAATTTTCTTTTTGGGGGAGCTGAAATCAACTCCATTTTTCTTTGAATCTTTACATATATCTGTTTAACATTGTTTTTTTCCTGAATTTGTATTTTTTTCTTCCCTGTCATCATAGTAACTGTCTATGATCAATTTCTTTTTTGTTGTTTGCTGATTTTTCCAAACTATTTCATGACTTTTAATTCTATGTTAAAGTTAGGTTCTGTCCTTGGGGTTCAGAGAATACTATCCTGAATTTTAGGACTGCTGTTTTCAGAGCTAATTCTGTGGGGAATGGAGAATGTGTTTGTAGATTTTCAATTCTTCCAAGGTAGTATGATCTAAGGAGAAATATGATCACTGTCCTCTTGCCCTGTGCTCTAGCCATTGAATGACCACAAACACTCTTTTCCATTCTAGAACTATATTTAGAGTCCCCACTTCTGTTAGTGTTCCTCCTTGCCAGGACTGTGATTCAAAACTGTGTACAGGCAATACAACCGAATTCTATGTCCAGTGCCAGAAAAGAATCCCCTGTAATCATCTTCTGAATAGTTGTCTAAACCCTTTAGGGACTGAGAGCTCTAATGCTGAAGCCACAGATTCAGCCATTCTCATTGAATCAGCTATACTACATTTTCATTGAAATTAGATATTTCCTGCAAGCCTTTTAAATTTGGGGGTGCTGAAAAATGATTTCACCATGTCCTTTTGTTGATTCTGCCACTTGAAATTTTGTTTTGAGGTATTATATATTGTTTGGAGGGGAATTTGGGAGAATTCAGGCAAGTTCCTGATTTCACTTTGTGATCTTGGCTCTGTAACTCAATATATACATTTTTAATTGGGATAGGGACATTTAGTACATAACCTTCTGGCATAAAGTAAACTTAAAGTGATGACTATGGATATATTTATCTGGTTGGCTATGTCACCAAAGTTAATGAAAATAATGGATTACTCTGAGACTTTTAAATAAAACACATTTCTAAGATGATTTAGAGTGAAGAAATGATGCTTATTTTCTTACATTATTCACAGATTATTTGACATGATGATTGCATTTTTCTCAAAGCTTATGTGAACTTTTCTTCTGTGAAAGATCTGTTTTATTTCTTATCATTCTCCAGTTAAAGTAATAACAATGAACAATGTAAATTCTGTCTCTATTGTTTCACAGAAACTATGAGCTTCTCTTCAGGCCCCTCCAGAGACCTGACAATCTCATAAAATCCATGTGCTTAGCCTGAGAAGTGATTTAGCACTTAAGAACCTCTAAACAAATTCCATTAGTTACAGATACAATTCTGGATTTAATTAAAATGAAGTTGTGGAAAATTGTATCTGATAACATATAATTGGTATTCTTATTACATCCTTACATAGGAATGGAGAATTTATATTGTTACAGAATTGCAGAATTGTAGACTCTGATCTAAAAGAGACCTTAGGAGTCATCAAATACAACTCACACTCTCTAAAGCATCCATTACAAGCAATATTTCAGTCTTTGATTATGAACTCCTAGGATTATAGATTTAAAACTGGAAGAAATATGAATGGTTATTAGTTCAGCTTCCTTCTTTTGCAGATGAATAAACAATCACAAAGAAATTAAATTTTGCCTAAGGTCACACAGATAGTAAGTGGGACAGCTAGGTCAATTTGAATTATTTTTTATTGTTTTTGTTGTTTGGTAGTTCAACTGTGTCTGATTCTTTGTGACCCTATGAACCATAGCATACCACAGCTTTTCCCACTATTTCTCAATGTCTATCCAAGCTTGTATCCATGATATTTATCCAATACATCCTCTGCTGTCTCTTTTTCCTTTTGTCTTCAGTCATCCTCATTAGAGTCTTCAAACTGTATATTTCCTATGAGAGATAGGACAGATATGGGAACTGTACATTACTGTATTGGAAGAGGGCATTGAATTTTTGGGAAAAAAAAGCAAAAAAGGGAAATATAGGATACTGAAGACAAACTTTGTCACAGGAGGCAGCCAATACAATAACATTTGATTGATTCTCAGGATCTTATAAAAATAGTATAAACTGATGTGTAATGCATGAGAGATCTTTGTCTTAATTTATAAAAAAGAAACTATTATTTACATTTTATGGAAGAAAAAAACACTAGGGAAAACAATGTGTAATTGCCATTGTTCAATCATGTCAAACTCTTTTAACTCTCCAATAAATCATAGTACTCCAGCCCCTTCTATCCTTCACTATTTTTTATATTTTAATATCTTTATTTTCCAAGTTACAGGTAAAGAAAATTTTACATTTGTTTTTAAAACTTACAGTTCCAGATTTTCTCCCTTCCTCCTCACCCTACTTCCATTGAGAAGGCAAATGTAAAATTATGCAAAATATTTCCATAAAAGTCATGTTACAAAAGAAAACATAGATATCTACCCTCCCCCAAAAAAATCTCCTCAAGAAAAAAATAAGTAAAATAGTATGATTCAGTCTATATTCAAACACAATCAATTCTTTCTCTGGATATGGATAGCTTTTTTTGCAGCATTAAGTCTTTCAGAGTAGTCTGGTATCATTGTATTGCTGAGAACAGCAAAATCATTCACAGGTAATCATTCCACATTTCTTTTACTTTGTTCACACTACATTTCACTTTGCTTGAGCTCATGTAAGACTTTCCAGGTTTTTATAAAAGCATCCTGCTCATAATTTTTTATAGAACAATAACATTCCATCATAAGCATATATCATATAATTCAGCTATTCCCCACTGGATGGGCATCCCCTCAATTTCCAATTCTTTGTCGTGAGAAAAAAAGATGACGCAAATACTTTTTGTATATATAGGTCCTTTCCTTTAAAAAAAAAATCTCTTTTGGGATTCATACCTAGTGGTGGTATTGTTAAGTGAAAAGATTTGTATGATGTTATGGCTCTTTGGGCATAGTTCATATATTTTGATCATTAATCTATTGGGGAATATTTTTTTTTAAATATAAATTTGACATTTCCTTATACATTTGAAAAATGAAGCCTTTATCAGAGAAACTTGGCACAAATTTCTTTTCAAAATTAATATTTTAATTGTGTTTTCATCTGTTTATTCTTGTCTCTATCTTTTTTCACTCTGTCCCTTCTCAAAAGTATTTTGCTTCTGATCACCCTTCCTCCAATAGGCCTTCTCTTTTATCATCCTTCCCACTTCTCATAGCTCCTTTCCCTCCTACTATCCAATGGAGTAAAGAAGAATTCTACATCAAAACTGAGTTTGTTAGTTATTTCCTCTATGAGCCACTTCTGATGAGAATAATATTCACTCACCATCTTTCTTCCTTTCTACTACAAAAGCTTTTTATTGTCTCTTTAATGGCAGATAATTCATGCCATTCTATCTCTCTCTATCCCTTTCTCCCACTATATCCCTCTGTTACCCTTTAATTTTATTTTAGATATTATCCCTTCATATTCAACTCAAACCTGTAACATTTTTGTCTATATTTACTCTTTCTAAGTCATAATGAGAAAGTTCTTATAAGTTACAAGTATCATCCTCCAAATAAAAATGTAAACAATTAACTTTATTAAATCTCTTTTGATTTTCCTTTCTTGATTAATTCCTTCTCCTGAGACTTGCATTTAAAAGTCAGATTTTGTACACAGCTCTGGTCTTTTCATCATGAGTGTTTAAAAATCCTCTATTTCATTGAACATCCATCTTTTCCCACGAAAGATTATACACAGTTTTGCTATGTAGATGATTCTTAGTTGTAATCCTAGCTCCTTTGGTTTTCAGAGTATTATATTCAGAGCACTCAGGTCCTTTAATGTGCAAGGTACTAAATCTTGTGTTATCCTGACTATGGCTTCACTATACTTGAATTGTTTCTTTCCGCATGCTTGCGATATTTTCTCCTTGACCAGGGAGTTTAGAAATTTGGATATAATATTCCTACGAATTTTCATCTTGGGAATATCTTTCAGAATGTGATCAGTGAATACTTTCACCTATTTTACCCTATGGTTCTGCAATATCAGGACAGTTTTCCTTAATATTACTTGAAAGATCAAGTTTAAGTTTTTTTCTGTTCCTGGCTTTTAGACAGATCAATACTTTTAAAATTATATGTCCTGGATCTGTTTTCCAGGTCAGTTGTTTTTCCAATGAGATATTTCACATTTTTTTAAAAAAAATTCTTTCTTTTAGTTTTGTTTTATGGTATTTTGATTTCTCATAAAGTCATTAAACTCCATTTGCTCAATTCTAATTTTTAAGGAATTATTTTCTTCAGTGAATTTTTGTACTCCCTTTCCTATTTGAGCAATATTGCTTTTTAAAGTACTTTTCCTCATTAGCTTTTTGCATTTCCTTTTGCATCACTCTCAATTCTTTTCCCAATTTTGTCTCTATGTCTGTTACTTGGTTTTCAATATTCTTTTTGAGATCTTGATTTTCCTTTCTTGATTAATTCCTTCTCCTGAGACTTGTATTTAAAAGTCAAATTTTGTACATAGCTCTGGTCTTTTCATCATGAATGTTTAAAAATCCTCTATTTCATCGAACATCCACCTTTTCCCATGAAAGATTATACACAGTTTTGCTATGTAGATGATTCTTAGTTGTAATCCTAGCTCCTTTGGTTTTCAGAGTATTATATTCAGAGCACTCAGGTCCTTTAATGTGCAAGGTACTAAATAGAAATTTGTCTCAGGCCTTGGAAGATCTCAAAATCATGAACATATGACAAAAATATCTGAGATTTTTTTTTTTGTCATAAAACAGGGGTGTCAAACATATGACCCATGTGACCAGAAATCCTCCCAAGTAAATCCTGAACCAGATTAAAATACAATTGAAAAATAGTTATTGAAATAAATTAAAATAAAATAAAACATGTTACTTTATGATTTTCTAAGTCAATATGTAACTTTACAAGGATCCCTATGTACCAATTAGTGGCCCTATTTTTCTTTGAGTTTCATGCCTTTAAAAGTCTAAGGAAAAGTGACAAACTAAACAGAATGTCTTAGAAGTTAAGAAGTTTCTGCTTAGATGTAGTAGAAAGCATACTATATTTGGAGATAGACTCTATATTCAGATGTTAGCAGTCTCATTTATTAGCTACATAACTAGTAAATTGCTTCAGCTTTCTAGGTCTTTATTTCCTCATCTGTTAAGCAGGAATGACAATTTCTGTATTACTTGTCTAATAGAGTTATTCTATAGATCACATGAGATCATGGATGTAAAGTGCTATGTGTAAACTATTATTATTATTATTATTATTTATTATCTGATTCTGCAAAAGGAAAAATAAAGTTTGGCTTAAGTGATCAAGCTTTATTTTCCTAACATTTTGTGAAAGTTGCCAAATGGATTACTGCTCTCAGTATACTTGAGACAAATGATGAATAAATGGATAGATTACAGTTTTTAAAATAGAGATTGGCTGTGTTTCAAGATGGAATGTTCTGCTAATCTCTAACATGGTCCCCAGACAAGCTCACTGATGACTGATCATCTTTAACAAACACCATCTCTAAGGTGATTGGTTAAGCACCCCTGCATATTGAAAATCAATCATGTTAATCTTATTTTTACTTAAAAAAAAAAACTAACATAGGAGAATCATCTTTTCAAAGAAAACTCAATTGAGGAATGATTTGCTGTTGACTTAACAAAGAAATAATATGATTTTTGTTTAAATTAGATTAATACAAAGATAGACATACATAGTATTTAAGTATACTGTTTAATAATAATATTATAATATAAATAAAGATTAAAGAAAGGTACATATGACTTGGTTATTTTATGTAAATATCTTGTTAACACTATTATGAACAATGATTAGGTAAAATGCCTTGCTACTGACATCTAGGACATTTTTTCCTTCCCCTGACTGTTTTCCTCTCCTGCTTCCTATATTTGATTGGGATCAGTTGAGCTAGACAGCCATGAATTATCAACAACTTGGCATTCAGTACTTCTCATTTCCTTTCCTCTATTAATCATTATATAGCATTCTAGGGGGAAAATTTTCCACCTACCCCAGTCTATTAGGGCTGCATGTAAAATTTTTCATCTACCCACCGTCTTCCCAACACTGCTTTGTAATGAAAATTTTACAACCTTAAAGCTAAGAAAACTTAATGATCACTCATCTCACTTAGAGTTTCAAACTATGCACCACCCTTCCTCCCCAAAGATAAATAAATCCTTGGATGACATTCAGAAACTAGCCCTGCTCAAATTCAAAGAACATTTAAGAGTCTTCAAAAACCATTAAAAGCCATGGACTCTGACTTATGATAAGCAACACAAACAAATCTCTATCCAAGTACAAATGATTTCCTCTCTCTTTCTTTGCTTGTTTTGCTAATTAAAAACAAATTTAATTCTGATTGTTCCCACACATTTACTAGCATGTCATTTATCAGGTATCGTGAATTCTTTAATAAGTGCCAGTCTCTTTAGGCTAGTTTCAATGATCTGGTGATGGAGAGAGCCATCTGCACTCAGAGAGAAGACTGTGGGGACTGAACATGGATCACATAATATTTTCCCTTTTTTTGTTGTTTGCTTGCATTTTGTTTTCTTTCTCATTTTTTTTCTTTTTGATATGATTTTTCTTTTGCAGCATGATAATTGTGGAAATATGTATAGAAGAATTGTACATGTTTCACATATATTGGATTACTTGACATCTGAGGGGGAAGGGAGGGAGAAAAAATTTGGAACACAAGGTTTTGTAAGGGTGAATGTTAAAAATTATCTGTGCATATGTTTTGAAAATAAAAAAGCATTAAAATAAATAATCACTCAATTCATTATAGCTTACCACTTTAAACAACAAAACTTTTATTTTAACCATTTTGATGTCAAACTGAATTTTTTTATATCCTTTACTAATCTGTAAATTTTCTTTCATGCATTTGAAAGTAAAGTTAAATTGACTTTTTCACTATTCTTCCCTCATGACCTTCCACTTCCTGTGTACATGCCCTTTCACAGGTGTTTGCATATCTAGAACACATGCCTTCCTTACCTCATATGTGAGAAGTTAACTCATGTTTTTTCCTACTGAAGTCTTTCCTGTTCCCCCAGTTTTTAATAACTATCCCCCAAATTATGTTCTATTTATTTTATATATCTTAAATATACTTACACTCATGCATATATATATATATATGTGTGTATATATATATATGTGTATATATATGTATATATATATATACATATGTGCATACATAAGTGTTCTCATCTGTGAGAATATAAGTCCATTGAGGGAAGAGACTGTTTCATTTCATTTATGTCTTTGCATCCTCATCATCTCTCTCAGTGCCTGGCAATTATACATGCTTGTTGATTAGAAAGAACTTTATGTAATATTTGACACATTTATGTTTAATATTGATTCAGTTCATTTTCTATAGTACCTTTCCCCCTCAATTTTTAAAAACATTTAACTTAAAGTTTTATTCTTCCATATCCTACCCCCTCCCTGAGAAGGTAAACAATCAATAGAGGTTGTACATGTATAATCATGTAAAACATTTCCAAATTAGTCATTTTGCACAAAGAGACTCAAATAAAAAGGAAAAAAAAGGAAAGTGAAAAATTGCATTGTTCAGGCTATATTCAAACATTATTAGTTCTTCCTCTGGAGGTGGATAGTACGTTTCATTACTGGTCCTTTGGAATTGTTTTGGATCATTATATAGCTGAGAATTGCTAAGTCATTCACAATTCTTCATCAAACAATATTAATGTTTTCCTGGATCTATTTACTAGTTATTAGTTCCAGATTTCTCAGAAATCATCTTGTTTTTCATTTTTTATAATACAATGCTGTTCCATTACTATCATGTTGTTGTTTGTCCATTGTTCTTGAAGAGGATCAAGATATACCACATTTTATTTAGCTATTTCTCAAATGATAGACATCCCTTACATTTCCAACTTTTAGGGATCTATGATATCTTCGTGTAGCAAAATGAAGTTTCCTTATTTGTATCTTTCTATTTCAAGTGTGTTTCATGTAAATAACATATTGTTGGATTTTGGTTTCTAATCCATTCTGCTAACTTCTTCCATTATGGGTAAAGTTTTTTTCCATTTACATTCACAATTTTGATTGATAATTGTTTGTATCTCTCCACCCTATTTTTACTACTTCTTCTTCTTTTTTTTTTTTAACCCATTTCCCACCTTGAGACTTTCTTAGTTCTAACCATTGTTTTCTTCAGTCTATCATCTTCTTATCCTACCCACCCTTTTTTCCTCCTATTTTCCAATTTGGCAATATCTGTACTGAATTGTATGTATATGTGTATTATTCAGTCATTGAACCAGTTTACCTGAGAGAGAGGTTCATGTGTAATCACCCAAAATCTCTTCCTTGCACATACTACTTATGAAAAATAATTTTTCCATTCTTCTTTTATCTTGTCCCCTTTCCCAGAGCATCCCTTTTTTCATTGTTAGCTTATATGGCAGGTTAAAACTGTGTTCTCTACTCTTTTCTTGGGTTTAGAGTCACAGAGCTATATTTCTTATGTAGCTTATAAAGATAGGACCGCTCCTCCTGTAATAGTGACGCAGACCTGGGTAACGGATGATAGAGTTGTCAGATGACATCTGTTCCTTGTCCCAGTGCTACTACCAGGGTCCTCTGGATTTCTTTCTGCCCAGATATTTCTTACCTACTGTTCAGTCCCCTCACTGTATCTAGTGCTAAAATGCTATCTATCTATCTATCTATCTATCTATCTATCTATCTATATATTGTTTCCCACTGTTGCTGTCCCGTATTCTGGCTAGACTTCACAAAGTTTGTAAGTCTTTTGGTCTAGCTTCCTAAGCTGCCTTATGTTGGAAAAGGTGACTCTCTGTGATTTTTTTTTTTTTTTGGCTTTCCTAAACAGATTTTGATCTAGCATGATTTCTTTGTTGTTGTGGAGGAAGTTATGGTAGATCCTATGAAAAAATGTTACCTTTTACCTGCCATCTTGATTCTATCTTCAGTAAGTACATGATGACTGATCTTATTGATTGTCTTTTCTTCCATTTTTGTGTTTTCTTAGACACCAGAATAGAGGAAGCCAAACACAATATAAGTTTAGCAAAACAAGCAACCTATTCCAAGTCTTTTTCCTAAATTCTCAAAAAAGAAAACATTAAACATTTATGAAAAGTTTAAAAATTTTCCAAAAGAACCACAAATATAAACCAGAAGACTACAGTATATCTTCTAGGCACTGTGCTAAGCAATTTTTACAAATATTATTTTATTTGATCATCACAAAAACCCTGTTAATTAGGTGCAAGATCCCTAGATTCAGAATTCAGAATATCTGGGTTTGATTTCTGGATCTTTGAAAATCATTTAATCTGTTGCCTGAGTTTCCTCATTTATTAAAGAAAAGAATTAGAATAAATAATTTTATAGGTGTTTGAGCTAGAAGGAACCATAGAAAATATAGTTCAAGTAAAATTTTTATAGAATTATAACACTTAATAATGAAGCATAGAACATTCTCTATGTTCTCTTTTAGATTGAAATTCTTAAATCTTAAAAAAAACCTTACTGCCATAAGATTTCTGAAGGAATATAGAGGAAACTCATTTTAATTTGAGGCCCTGTTGGTCTATTTATAAATAGAGTTACAATCTACTACTCATCTCCAATACTTGCATAAAAGCCTCAAAATCATCATAGATTGATAATCTAAGAGAGTTCTAGTTAAAAGCCTGCTGCTATAAATACAGAGGATACATTTTGCTTCTCTGCCAGTTACAAATGCTTAAAACTGGCACTTGAAATAAAAAGCTCAATGCCCTTTGTCGCACCTTTAAAAGGTATATTTTGGTGAACATTGATCATTATGAAATATTTCATAGTACAAACAGATCTTCCCTGAATTTCTTCCATTTCCTGGGCCAGATTGTTTAAGGAAAACAGGTGGTTACAAAAATAACTGTTTCAAGAGATATCTATATGAATAGTTCTAAAAAAATCCTAAAATGTCCCAGGGAATAAGAAAATATTTTAGATCAACACTCATGCAGGCAGGCTTGCATTCCCACTGTCATGTATACACATTTTTCTTTTTAATCACTAAAACACATTTCTATCCTTCGAATCAGTTTTTCTTTGTCTCATTACTGGAAAATTATAGTGAAGTCTGGTTAGCAAAAGAAGTTTCTTCCAGAATTTAAAAAGGAAAACTTTGCAACGTTTTCAAGGTTACTACCTAAATTCATTGTAGATTTTTCCCTGAAGGAGGAGCTTCAAATATTAAAACTCACAATATTAGGTATATATACCATAATAATATTTGTGTCCCAGATAACCACACACATGGGTCCTATTTTAAAACTCTGCTCTGAAATTTCATTGAGCAAAGAGATATTTTGCAAACATCTCAAAATCTTAGCTTTTCACTCAAGTTTTCTATTGGTGTTTTGTAAAGTCTGAGAAAAAGCTTGGTTTTGAAGTCCCAAGTTGAAGGAAATTCAGATGGTTTTAAGTTCAAATGGAAAAACAAATCAGCACTATTTCTTGGAAATTCCATTCTATTTCAAAGTTACTCACATTACTTTCAATGCATAGGCCAACACTAAGATTCTTGGCTTTATTTTGAAAAGATAGTTACGAACAGTTTTGGGTACACACTTGAGGCTCAAGGTACTGTTATATTCATTTGCAAAACCCTTTCAGCCACATATCTTTGGTTCTTCAAGGAAGCTTCAATAACTATATAATCAAGCAACATACATTGGTTAAGCGTTTTCTATTTGCTAGAGTAAGCACTAGATACACAGGGAAAATCACAAATAGTCTTTGCCCTCAAGGAGCTCACAACATAAATAACCTAGCAGGATAAAATATCAAATAATGAGGTCCTTTCTCAAACTCAAACTGCCAGGGATTCCAACTCTACTGCAGAGAGCACAACTCCTTTGGACTGGTCACATTGTTCAAATGCCAAATGTACCCTTGCCAAAAAAATTATTTTATGGTGAACTCACACAGGGCAAGTGCTCACAAGGTGGTCAGAAAAGCAAAACAAAGACACTCTCAAGAAATCTTTTAAGAACTATTGAATCATTTGTATAACATGGGAGACATTGGCACAGACCGCCCAACATGGTGTGCCCTTTTCAGAGAAGGTACTGTGCTCTGTGAAAAAAAGCAGAATTGAATTAGCCCAGAAGAAATGTGAGATGCACAAACTTAGAGGCCCTACCCAAAATGTTCATATGAACTATTTGTGTCCGACCTGTGGCAGAGCATCCTGAGCTGAGTTCGTATTGATCTGATCAGTATAACTCAACTCTAACATAGTGATGTCATTTTTGACATCTTTGAAAACAGAGGATAATAACTAAATGACCAATCAGTATGCAACCTAAATGTAAGCACTGATGAATGCAACAGGCAGAGGAATTCATGAATAGTAATTAATAGAAATGCATATACACACATATATATGGGTATTTATGCCTCTTTGAGGACTTCTGTTTTGGAGGAAGAGAAACTGTTATAATTTCTTAGTCAACAGAAGTAAAAGGAAGGTAATGGAAAATGTCTTGCTTCCATGGCCTTGACTCTATTGCAATGATTTTATAGTTTTTTAGGATTTAGTGCTAATTCTATCAGAAGTAAAACTTTTAACAGATCTTAGAAATCTTACCTCATGTATTCTGATAATGTGAGGCAAATGTTCATGTCAAATAAGTAAGAAAGTCTCATTTTGTTACTGATACAGGATATAGGTTCAGAGAAAAGTACAGTTCAGCTGAAAAACTCCATACATTTTCACTGATGCTATTAATATATAGCTACAAAAAGAAATGATAAGTCATGTGAGAAATTCAGTTAATTTGAATAGCATATTTAGAAGAAACTATTTAATTCTATCTATATGCAGAATCATTAAGGGTCTTTCCAAAGTCTGTTATATTATCTTTCTTTATGATAAGCAAAATTAAAAAAAAAACATTTAATTCTAAGGAGGCACACTAATGACTTATTTGCTAAGAAGTGCAGAAAAATGAACTGATATGAGTGGCCCTGTAGAAAGAAAGAGGAGGCTTAACCTGCAGCCTGGCAGAATACAAGTCTAGGAAATGTAAATAATAATTTTTTTGAAAAAGTTGTGATATATGATTATGAAATGATGAGCTCAGTGATTTTAGAAAAAATATGAAAAGGCTTGAATGAAATAATGAAGAGTGAAATGAGCATATAGTAAGAGCAATATTGTTTTAAGAACAACTTTGAGCAAATAAGTTATTTTGTTTATTTAAAATATCCAGATTAATTATAAAGGTCATATGAAGAAAGATTCTATCTTTATCCAGAAAGAACTAAGTACATATAGAATAATTACACACACACACACACACACACACACAGATGTATTGATATGATGTGTTTGAGATTCATCACCAAACAATGAAATTGATGTAGGCACACTAATGTTGAAATTGAAGAGAGCAATTAGCACCAAATATTTGTCATGTGACAAATTCACAATGGCCATTCTCTTTGGCAAAAGCTAAGTTTATTTATAAGAGGTTATAAACAAAATGAAAAAATACAACAGACACAAGGAATGGTAAATATGAAATAGATTTGGAAGAGCATGTAATTAAACTGAAAGGTTTTTTTTTTTTTTTTTTTTTTAACAATTAACAATAGAAAAGACAAGTGCCCTAGTGGAACTCACAATTAACCAGGAGAAAGATAATATACCATAAAGTAGGAATGCTCCATTGACTGGAAGGCTAAATCCATAAAGGAAGTTAGCATCCTAAAAGACTTAGCTATAATAAGGAAGAAAGAAACTATGAGGTAAAATACCATGTCCAGATAACCCAAAAGGGATTCAGCAAAGATGGTATGAGCCATAGATAGATTTATAGAGGGAATTTCATCTCAGAGAGTTGACCTTGGCCTTCTATTGGGTACAATATGGTGAGATTACACTAGACCCCATAGGTGTAGGATTGAAAGTCTGAGCTGATTCCTATGATGCCCTTGCCTGCTTGCTGCAGGGAGTAATTTTGTCAGAATTTCAAGCCCTCTCTGCTAACCCCACCTAATGATCCAGAACCTCGCCACACATACAAAGAGACAGATATACAGACACACACACAGAAGAGGGGGAAAAGAAATTTACATGATAATTTTGTTGTATATTTGAATGAAATAGCAAGTTGGGCATAGTAGATTTAGAGTTTCACATAAAATCATCTTTTTTATTGTACAATAGTTGGGAAATGATTCTTTTATTCCTTAGATTAAAAATAAAATATAAAAAGAAAGGTTAGAGAACTAGAGAACCTAGTTATCTCCTAGCAACCTCTAGTGGGGGAGCAGCAGGGGCTGATAGGACTGAGAAGAGGGAAAATACAAAGGCAGCACTTGGATGCTTTCTGATAATAAAAGGGAAAGAAGAAAAAAAAGATGGCAAGCATTGATGAGGCTGATTAAATCTGACTCTAACCCACTGATCACATAGCAATATTTTTTTTTTAAATTAAGTACCTACTATTTAATAGACACTTTAATGAGTATTAGACATACAGAGTCAAAAATAAAAGTCACTAAGATTTTAAATTTAAGAGATGTGACGATATTTACATGAATACCATATGGATCTAAAAGGAATACGAGGTAGTTTTGTGAGTAGCTACAGAACTCAGGAAAGGTTATGCATGGTAAGGGTTGACCAAAGTGCTGAAAGCAAAAGGAGTTCTAAGAAGCAGAGGTGAGGAGGAATGCCATTTCAGGAATAGGAGATAACTATTTTTGAAGTTCCAGAGGTAGAACATCAGTGAGTCCTAGATATATTGAGTGAAAGATTATTTCAAAATCATGATTTGGGGACACACCTTTTGTCATTGCTACTAAAAGCTACTTGCTAAACCTGTAGGGGAATCCATAAAATTAGCATAAAGTTTATTTCCTTGAAAGAGTCATGTATAAAGTTGGATCTTTATCACTCCCTTAGGTGGTGTCTATTTTTCTTTGGCTTGGTGGTACTGCCCACATATTCCTGTTTTTGTCAACCAGCATGGGATAACTTCCAAAAATAGACAAGGGCCAATTCACATGATTCTTAATCTCTAAATACAAGTTCTGGAAAGAAAAAAAACCCTTGAATCTCTTCTTTTAAAAAGTAGATCTCAAATTGTCCCAGGAGGCAATGAGGTGATCTCCTGACGTTATCATTCACATTCTGATATACAGTATAACTTTTACTGCCTTTTAGGATACCCTATCCTTGTATCCGATATATGAATAAATATGACTCTTTTATACTTGAGAATACATGAATTATAGGATCACAGGATTTAGAAATGGAAGAGAACTTCTCTAGTCCAGTAATCTCATTTAATAACTGAGAAAACTGAGGGCCAGAGTAATAAAATGGTGGGGGTGGGATTCATATGCAGGTTATATGATGCTAAATCTTATTCAGTTTTTGGGAAATGATAGTATTTTTTGGGTTTTAATTAGGTATATAGAAGTAATGTTCTCTGCACTCTGCCTGAACCACTCTAATGACTGTAAAAATAAAATAAAATAAAAATGAATCTTAGTTGGCGTTATTTCCATTTGTCAACAAATTCTGTCCTGCCAACTCAGCAAGCTCAATTTCTAGAACTATGGCTGGGTTTCTAATATGCATTATATCCTTCTCTTAAGTTTCTAACAACAATAATAAAGAAAAAGCACAAAGGAGCAAGGAATTGGCACTGATTTGAAATCCACCCAGGGATTAAATCTGAGTAGTATGGGGAAGGGAGGCCTAACAGAATAACTAAAGGACATGTTTTCACAAGGAGATATATACTGTTTCTAAATTCTCTTAGCTGTTTTATGCTTTTCAAGACCACATTTTTAGCTTCTGCCACTAAGACCTGGTACAAACTGATCAAAAGCATTCTTATAAACAACTAATATCTCACATTAAATCCCCTGTAAGAACTGCCCCCAATGAAAAAGAAAGCAGCATAAAATTGATTAGTAGGTTTTTACTTGTACTATTCTGTGACATACAGATTGTATATCAGAGAGGCTTATTATCCAGTGATTGAATTCAAATGAACAAATATTTATGAAACCTTTATTAAGTGCTCTATTGGGTCTCAAGCTATCGATGCCTTTCAATCAAGATCCTGACAGCAGTCTATTGTGTTCCTCTACTCATTCTGCCCTTTTAGAGAACCAGAATATCTCTTTCTGAGGTCATTTTATGCATTTTCTATACATCCATCTATCTCATCCAGTGACCATTCTTTTTCCTTTCACTTTTCTGCTATTAATCAAACATCTACCCAAGACTCAGTACCTTAATAAACAATGTTATAATTGTAAAAGTAAAAGAGGAATAAAATAGCATTAATAGACTAATATGTCAGAAATTACAAACTTTTCAGTTTTCCTTTTCCCTATTTTCTACCTCCTCAAATAGTTTCCTGGCCCTTTCTTAAGGGGAAAAAAACCTAAACATTTCAAATGTTTTATATAATTCTCCAACTTCCTCTGCTGCAGAATGTGAGGTTCTAGACCTTCACAGAGTCTATATTGTTTGTAGGCCCCTTTATGAGTGGAATAGCATTCTTTACTAAGTGGAGAGGCAAAGATTCTTCTCTAGGTATTGACTCAAGATAAGACATAACTCATCTCCATTCTGCTTGCTCAGGTACAAAGCTTCTGAAGCTTCTTTCAACTTCTAAACTTATGATTTTATGGTAATAAAGGCTCTTACCCTGAAAAGTGAGGAAATACTATGTTTTCTGTTATGTCTTGTTTTCATTTTGAAAGTCCATGTCTTCAATGATTTTTATGCACCTTATTTTGTCCCCTTGGAAAATTCAAAAATGATATATACTCTGCTCCAAAAGCCTTTTGGAAATGTAGAGCACAGCAGGAAGTGCCTGCATCTCTAGATATCATTCCAAATCATTAATTAATTGCATACTGTGTGAAAAAAGCTGTACTAGATGCCAAAGAGACTAAGATGAAATATTATTTTGTATCTTCCTTCAAGGAGCACACAATCTAATGGGAAAGTGGCTCTTCAGTTGACTATAAAGGAAGAGAGGGATTTCAATAGATAACAATAAGCATGAAATACATTTCAAGTATAAGGTATTTTTTTTAAAGATATTTGTCTTTTTTGTACTGAGTAATTTGGACCTGAAAAGGACAAAAAATATTTTTATACTAAGGGAAAGAATTAAATCAATTGAAAAAGGATGTAAGCCATTATGCTGGTAAAAATAAATAATCTGATAGCCCACCAAAGTAGGAAAATAATTAAACTAAAAGTAGTTTAATAAAAACTGCTAAAATACATGTGTGAAATATAATTTTCATGTGGGATCGGAGCAATTTTGGATAGAAAATGAGACCTGGAATAAATTTTGACAAATCACCATGTGAAAGATGTACTAGGCATTTTATTTGTATGTTAACATTTGATGGTTTAAAGTAGTGGTGTCAAAATCAAATAAAACCAAGAACCGTACATCAGTACACAAGGTTCCCTCCAGGCTGCATATTGACTTAATTTTAAAATGTAATATAATCTATGTTGTATTGTATTAGCATTTATTTTATTGTTTCTCATCTTTTAATCTAATTCTGACTGAACTTAGGAGTGTTGCAGGCTATGGGCTGCATTTTTGAGACATATGGCTTAAAGGATGAACAAAAAGAACTTATTCAAAAGTGGAACATAGTATAAGGACAAATAACCAGTTTAATGGCCAAAATGAGATGGAGGATCATGTTAGGAACTTGAAGGTGAGTAGGTTACTGAGAGTCAGGGGCTCCATTTAAGTCATTCAAAACTATAGGAGATATTCAGCGGAGGTTAAAGATGAAGAACTTAGTAGAGGACTCAATAAGACATAAAAAGCAGCTTTCTGGAAACTATTTGAAGAGACTTCATAAAGAACAATCTGCTTACTCTAAGTTTCAGTTATGATGGTTCCTAAATAGTAGGATTAAAACTCAAACTAAAAGTTCAGTACTTCCAGTTTCCCTAGAGATGAATATAGGTAAATCATTCTTGCTTTTCCCTCTGGGACCCTATTGATAAGAAAAAGATTTGAAGGGAAATGAATTCCTCCCAAATTCATTTAAATGTTTTTACCCCAGATGAAAAAAAATTTCATAATTCTACACACCCATCAGCTCTAGAAACTTGCCTTTTTACTCATCTCACCCACAACCTTTAATATTCAATTATCTATTGACTCCTTCCTCAGTTTCTAGAAACATATTTAGATTTATCCTATCTTTAAAATCAACCTTCCCCAAAAAACTTTTACTTAATATTATCATCTACTTACTGTATTATTTTATACCTTTCCTCTATTTTAATGCAAAACTTCTAAAATCAATTACATTTTTCCATTTTTCTGTATCTACTTTAACACCCTAGGTACTTAAAACCCTTACAACCCAACTTCCAACCCCACCATTCTACTGAAATGGCTTTTTCGAAAGTTACCAATTTTTATTATTTGCTTAGTTCAATGTCTTTTTTTTTTTTTTTTTTTTTTTGGCTCTCATTCTTCTAACCACTTCATAGCTCTTTTCATAGCTCATCTTCTTCCTGAATACATGCTCCTCACTTAACAGTACACTTTTCCTGTTTCTTGACTGCCCCTCTCCCGTCTGATTACTTTTACTGTGGCTCCTCTATTAGTTTAATTTTCAAACCTCATTTCTTAATTTTTGGTAATCTCCATGGTTCTGTCCTCAGCCCTCTTCTCCTTTTTGCTTCTTAATATTCTCTTTTGGTGATAGCATACATTCTAATTCCTCCAAAGTTATTTCTGTCCCAATAACTCATTTATATTCTTGGACCAGTGACTAACCATTATCTTTAGTTAGAGTTCACTCACCACCTTTTAGCATTGTTTTTATTCATTGTTTAAGTTACATTGTTTATATATTTATATCACATATTATATATATTGGCATTTTAATTTTATTTCCTCACTGCATCAATTCATACAAATCTATATGCATTTTCTGCATTTGATATATTTGTTCTCCTAAATGGAACAAAAATATTTTATTTCATTTATATATTTCCATCTAGTCAGCCATTTCTCAAGAAAAAGTCATCTTCTTTGTTTTCAGTTTCCTACTATAAACATTTTGGTATAAACAAGCCCTTTCTTGTCTTTGATCTTAGAACATATGCTAAATTTTCAAAGAATTCAAAATCATTTTCCAAACTAGTGGATAATTTTGCAACTCTGCCAATGATTTATTAATGTATCTGTTTTTTTTCCTGCATGTGTTAATAGCAGCATATGGCTTTTATTACAAATATGATTAATTATGTTAATCATTTTCTTAATGATAAACCATCTTTGCATCCCTACAAAAATTCATCTTGATCATAAGAATGGTTTTTGCATTTATGATTATTGTATCTTTACTATGATTTTCTTTAAAATATTTGTATTAATATTCATTATACAAATTGGTTTACAATTTTTCTCTACCTACTTTAGATAGAAAATTGTCCAGTTTTGATATCAGGAAGATATTTACATCAGAAAAGAAAATAGAAAGTCATCTTTAGTAATTATTAAGAATAATTGTCTAACATATGACCTAGTTGCTCCCTATATTTTTGATAGAATATATATTTTAAAATAAATTTTATTGATGTGTTTTGATTTTCACATTACCATAATTTCTTCCAGTATACTTTTCCCTTCCATTTTCAGATACAACTTAATATAATAAATAATAATTTTAAGAAAAAGAGAAGGAAGACAAATCAGCACAACTGATCAATACATTTAAAAAGTCTGAAAATATGTGAAATATATGATGCTTATAAATCTTATACTCCTGGAAAGGTATAAGTTAGCAATGTCTTCTTTGGAGTCATGCTTGGTGGGGTTTTTTTTTTTTTAACAATTTTATAACTTTCACGTTTTATGTATTTATACATATATATACATATATAATATACATTATAAATAAACATTATTGTATATATACATATATATGTATATATATATATATATACATATATATGTATATATACAATAATGTTTATAGCAGCTGTTTTTGTATTGTCAGAGAACTTGAGTAGATGCCCATCAATTAGGGATTGGCTAAATACTTTATAGTATGTGACTATAATAGAATATTACTGTTTTATGAAAAATGATGAACAAGTTGATTTTAGAAAAGCCTAGAAAGGTTTGCATGAATGGATTCAGACTATCTCTTCTTGCAAGTTACTTAACTTTTTTCTCTAAAACTTTAGATGCTATATTAGTTGGGTCCATATATGTTTAATATTGACATTACTTTATTATCTATAGTACCCTCTAGCAAAATGTAGTTTCCTTCCTCATCTCTTTTTGCTTTTGCTTGGTCTGAGATCAGTATCACTACTCCTGCTTTTTTTTTTAATCTCAGCTGAAGCAAAATATCTGCTCTTAATGTATTTTTTTGCATGAAATATTTTTCTTGTAAACAGCATGTTATAGGTTTCTGGCCTTTAAACCAGTCTGCTATTGGTTTCCTTTTATGAGAAAGTTCATCCCATTCACATATACAATTAAGATAACTAACTCTGTTTTTCTAATTTTTTCCATTTCTTTCTCCTTTCACCCTTTCTCTCCTCATCAGTGTTTTGCTTCTGACTCCACCTCCCTCAATCTGCTTTTCTTTCTCTGAGCCCCACTTTTTCTTTCCTCTTTTCCTCTCTTATTTTAGCCCTTCCTTCTATCAGCCTTCCCTCTTTCCTTTCCTTTCCCTTTTACTTCCTATTTCCCAATAGAGTTAGAAAAATTTCTATGCCAAAGTAAGTATGAATGTTATTCCCCCAATATCTGACAATGTTAATATTCAAATATTGCTCATCTTCCTCCTTTTATCCCCTTTACTATCATAGGTCTTTTGTCCTTCTTCATGTGAGGTAATTTACCACATTTTTCTCTCCCTTTTCTTCTATTCCCAGTCCAATCCTTTTTCCATCCTTTATTTTTTTAATATCATCACATTAAAGTCAACTTATATGCACTCTCTATGTATATCCCTTCCAAATGTCCTGACAAAGATGCACTTATCAAGAGTTACTATCTTCCTATGTATGTATGTAAACAGTTTAACCTTAAAAAAAAATAGGTTTTTTTTTCCCCTTTCCTGTTTACCACCTAATACTTCTCTTTTGTCTTTTATTTGAAGATCAAATTTTCTATTCAGCTATAGTCTTTTCATCAGAAATGATTGAAAACTCCCCAATTTCATTGAATGTCCATCTTTCTCCCTGAAAAATAATGCTCAGTTTTGGTAGGTAGTTGGTTTATGGGTTGTAGTGCAAGCTCTTTGTCTTTGGGAATATAATATTCCAGGCCCTATGACCCTTTAGTGTGGAAACTTCTAAGCCCTAAATAATTCTGATTGTGGCACTTCAATATTTGAATTGTTTGTTTCTGTCTTCTAACAGTGTTTTCTCCTTGGTATGATAATTTAGAATTTAGCAACAATATCAGGGCAGTTTTTTTTTTTCGATGATTTCTTGAGAAATGTTTTCAGGCTCTTTTTTTAATCATGATTTTTAGGTAATCCAATGATTCTTAGATTTTCTCTCCTGTATATTTTCTGGATTGATTGTTTTTTCCAATGAGGTATTTTGCATTTTCTTTTTTTTAATTTTAAAAATTAAAATATGGCTGGTTCTTAATGTCTCATTGAATCATTAATTTCCATTTGTATAATTCTAATTTTTAATGAATTATTTTTAAAAATTATCTTTTTAAAATCACCTTTTGCATTTGACCAATTGCACTTTTAAAGAAGCTGTTTTGTTCTGTGGATTTTTCCATCAATTCTATTTTTCAAGAACTTATTTTCTTTTTCCATTTTGCCAAATCTATTTTTAAGTTGTTTTCTTCAGCATAGTTCCCCCATTTTCTCAAATTTGTTTGTTAAGGAGTTATTTTCTTCAATCAATTCTTGTTTCTTTTTCCAACCTGTTGTCTTTATTACCCATTTTTTTATCTCTCTTGCTTGATTTTTAAAATCCTTTTTGAGCTCTTTCAAGAGAGCCTTTTGAGTTGAAGAGCCATTCATATCCCCATTTGAGGTTTTGATGTAGGTCTTTTGCCACTGCTGTCCCCATCTAGATTTATGTTCTGATCTTCCCCATCATCATAGTAGTTTTTTATAGTCAGGGCTCTTTTCTCTTTTTTGCTTCTTTTTAAAAGTTGAGCTCTGCTCTTAGGGCACAGTGGAGATTGGCCCAAGCATATACATACACACACACATGTATATATATATATATATATATATATATGTATATATGTATGTATTTATAGGTATATATTTATATGCGTATATATGTATTGTGTAAATGTATGTGTGTGTGTGTGTGTGTGTGTGTGTGTGTGTGTGAAAGGACATAGGCTTCTCACTGATTTTCCCTAAGCTGGGGCCTATCGTGCTTCATACTTTCTCACTGCTCTAAGCTGATCAATTCTAGTCACATCTATTATGCTGCTAGATTCTGGATAATCCTGATTGTGGCTCCTCAGTAATGAATTGTTTCTTTCTGGCTACTTGCAGAATTGTCTCCTTGATCTGATAATTCTGGAATTTAGCTACAATATTCCTTGGAGTTTTCATTTTGAAGTCTCTTTTAGGAGATGATTGGTGGGTTCTTTCAATGGTTATTTTATCCTCTAGCATATCAGGGCGGTTTTCTTTGATGATTTCTTGAAAAATGTTTTCCATACTCTTTTTTTCCACCATGTTGTTAGGTAGTTCAATGATTCTTAGACTGTCTCCCTAGGAACTTTTTCCCAGATCAGTTGTTTTTCCAATGATTATACATATGTGTATATATATATATATATTATATATATATATATATATATATATACAATAATGTTTATAGCAGCTGTTTTTGTATTGCTTAGTTCAATGTCCTTTTGTGATTGTACTGGAGGTCTCACAGCTGGCTACTGATATGCTGTCCCTCTGAACCTGGACAGACTGGGCAAAGCTGCTATACTTTGGCTAAAAATTTCCTATTGGGTTGCCTGTGCTATACCACTCTGTGCCACACCTGCACTGGACTGTGTTTCCCCCTGCCTGAATGAGACAGACCTTTCCTGAAGTCCTTCCAAATACCTTAAGCAGGAAAATTCTTATACTCTGAATGTTTGTGGGTTGTATCACTCCAAAGTCTTTTAAGAGGCTTGATGTAGTATTCATTCTGAGAAAAAACTGGGAAGAGCTCAAGCAATGTCTTGGCTTCTCTCTGCCATCATGGTTCTGCCTCCCACATGAACTGATTCTGAGAGAATAGAGCAGAACCAGAGAACATTGTATACAGTAAGAAAAAAAAACTGTGTAATGATCAACTTTGATAGACTTAGCTCTTCTCAGTAGTTCAGTGATCAAAAAAAATTCTTATAGACTTGGGATGGAAAATGCCATCTGCATACAGAGAGAGAATATGGAGACTGAATGTGGGTCAAAGCATACCATTTTTAGCTTTTTAATTTTTTAATTTTTTATTTATTTTTCTTTCTCATTGTTTTTCTCTTTTGTTCTGATTTTTCACAACATGAAAAATATAGAAATATGTTTAAAAGGATTGTACATGTATATTCTATATCAGATTGCTTGCTATCTTGGGGAGGAGGGAGGTAGGAGAAGAGAGGGAGAAAAATTTGGAACACAGTCTTACAAAAATGAATGTTGAAAACTATTTTTACATGTAATTGAGAAAATAACATATTATTGAGGGGGGAAATAGAATCCTATAACAGGTACATCTCTAGATGCCTTTTTCCAAGTTGACCTGCATATGTTAATCAAGATTACAAAAAATCATGAATCCTTTTTCATTAAACCTGATACAGATTCATCCCTTTCAGTTTCTTTTCCTTGATCTTCATCCAGATAACTTACAATGGTTGTCCCATAGGGCTCTTTCTTTGGCCCTCTTCTTCTCTCTGTATGCTACTTTACTTGGTGATCTCACAAACTCCAATGGAATTGATTATTATTCCTCTATGGAAACTTTCATGTCTACCTATCCTTTTCTAAGTTCTCTGCTGCCCCTTCTCAAATTGCCTTTTCAGACATGTCAAGCTAGATGTCCAGAAGACACCTTTTTTTTTGTCCAAAATAGAACACATTATCTTTTCCCCTAAATCTTTCCTCCAGGGAGTGTAGACAAGATGGCAGAGAGTAGATAGAACTTTGCCGGAGCTCTTCCTGGCTTTCTTCCAGATCAACAACAGATCATGCATCTGAATGGATTTTGGAGTGACAGAACCCAAAAATATTTGGAGGGTAACAAATTTCTAGCAGAAGATATTTTGGAAGGACTTCAGGAAAGGTCTGTCTCAGTTAGATAAGGGGGGAAATGGCTCACTGCAGAAGCAGTGCAGGAAAGCCAAGCATGGAGAGACCCAGCACAGGAAATCTAGTGGGAGGCTTTTAGCCAAAATACAGTAGCATTGGCTACTTTGTCCTGGTTCAGAAGCCATTGGATCAGCACATTAGCTGTGAGACCTCCAACACAACTACAGAAGGCAAATAACAAGCCCCTGAATTCCAGCATAACAAGCAGGACTTGGCCACATCCACCCAGCTTGGGGAGGAAGCTGGCAGCATCACTATCCCCAAAGCAGCATAAAACCCCTCTCACCCTGTAGATAAAGCTTGGGACAATCTCCCCTTGCCCTAGGAGCAGACCTCAACCTTTAAAAATGAGTAAAAAAGCAAAAAAAGCTCTGATCATAGTAAGTTATTTTGGAGACAGAGAATGGATTTCAAAACCTGAGAACACTAAAAGCAAAATGCCTCCAGATGAAACCTCAAAGGGAGATATGAACTCGAATTTAAAAAGTTCTCTTAAAAGAATCCTGTTGGAATCCAAAAAGGATCTTAGATTAAAGTAGGGAAAAGAAATGAGAGCTTTGCAACAGAGTTTAGAAAAGGAAACCCAGAAATTGTCTGAAAAAAACCTTCTAAAAAATACAATTGGTGAAATGAAAAAAAAATGATTGAAGAAAACCATTTTTTAAAAAAAATTCTTAAATTTGGTAAAACAGAAAAGAAAACAACTCCTTGAAAATTAGAATTGGTAAAATAAATAAATAAGCAAGCAAATAAATAAACAATTAAACATACACAAATAAATAAATGGAATTGGTGAAATGGAAAAAGAGAACAATTCCTTAAAAATAGAATTGGTGAAATGGGGGAAAAATCCAATGAATAGAACAACTCATTTAAAAAGTTCAATTGGCCAAATGCAAAAAGGAGGTAAAAAAGCTAACTGAAGAAAATAATTCACTAAAAATCAGAATTAAACAAATGGAAGTGAATGACTCAATAAGACATCAAGAATCAGTCAAACAAAACCAAAAAAAATGGAAAAAATAGAAGAAAATATAAATATCTCATTGGAAAAACAACTGATCTGGGAAAAAGTTCCTAGGGAGACAGTCTAAGAATCATTGAACTACCTAACAACATGGTGGAAAAAAAGAGTATGGAAAACATTTTTCAAGAAATCATCAAAGAAAACCGCCCTGATATGCTAGAGGATAAAATAACCATTGAAAGAACCCACCAATCGTCTCCTAAAAGAGACTTCAAAATGAAAACTCCAAGGAATATTGTAGCTAAATTCCAGAATTATCAGATCAAGGAGACAATTCTGCAAGTAGCCAGAAAGAAACAATTCATTACTGAGGAGCCACAATCAGGATTATCCAGAATCTAGCAGCTTCCACTTTAAATTTAGAAAGGGCTAGAATATGAGATTTCAGTGGGCAAAGGAGTTTGAACTTCAGTCATTAATCAACTACCCAATAAAACTAACCATTATCTTTCCGGAGAAAAGATGGACATTCAGTGAAATAGGGAATATTTAATTATTTTTGATGAAAAGACCAGCACTGAACAGACAATGTAATCTTCAAATATAGAATTAAAAGAAATATAAGAAGGTAAAAAGGGAAGGGAAAAAAAAAACTGTTTAAAGGTAAAAATATTTACATCCCTACATGGAAAGATGATGTGCATAAATCTTGAGAAGTATATCTTTGTTAGGGATATACATAGAGTGTGTATATATAATTTGACTTTATTGCAATGATATAAAAAAAAAAAACTAGGGATGGAAAAGGGATTGTCTTGGAAGAAGGATAAAGGATAGGTAAAGGGAAATAAAGGAAGGGGTTAAGCATTATTTGAATCTAAATTCTTCCTTCTTCCTCACTTCTCTATTACTGTTAAGTGGACCAGCATCCTCCCAGGTTATCAGGCTTGCAATTTAAGCGTCATCCTTTACTTCTATCTCTTAATCCTCATATTTGATCTGTTGTCAAGACCTTTTGATTTTCACTTCTGCAACATCTCTTGAATATACCCCCTTCTCTCCTCTGATATTGTTACTGCCCTGGTACAGGTCCTCACTACCTCATGCTTAGACTATTATAATAGCTGCTGAATGAAGAGATTCAAGTCTCTTCCCACTCTAATTTATCCTTCATTCAGCTGCCAAAGTGATTTTTTTAAAGTATAGTTCCAACCATGTCATGACTGTACTCAATAAACTCCAGGGGCTGATTAATGCCTCCGCTATCAAATACAAACAATTTTATTTGGGATTTAAAGCCCTTACTCTCTTGTGTAGAAGGCTGGAATGATTGCAGAGGGCTGGAACTCTTAAAAAGGTGTACTCCAATCTAAGACAGCAGAGTACTTAAGGCTAAGTATCTACTCAGTGTGAGATAATGGTTCCATAAACTATATTAAGATGATATGGTGATGTGATGGCTCTTCTCATGATTGGTGCTTGCTGAATGTGATCAGTTGTAGAAAAGATTAGAGAGCTGAGGGAGAGAGTCAGAGTCTCTCTGCCACAGTTTGCTCAGCAGGGAAGACTTCCGGCTCTAAACTCCAGAGTCCAGGATCCATCTTTGATGAGCCTGCCTCCTTCACTTTTCCTCCTAAAGACCAAGGACTTTGACTGATCCTGACTCTGACTGATCCTGAGGCCCTCCAAAGAGCTAGGCTGGACATTAACTCTTGTCCCTGCCAATTTTTCTTCTCTTATACCTCTTTCCCTGGTATGTTCTCTTTGATATGGTGACCTTGGCTTCCTTGTTGTTCCATGAACAATGCAATCCATCATTCTGCTCTGAGCATATTCTTTGACTATACTCAGAATGCTGTCCTTCCTCATGTCTGGCTCCTGGCTATACTGGTTTAATTTAAGTGCCAATTAAAATCCCTCTTTCTACCAGGAAACTTTTTCCTATCCTCTTAATTCTAGTGCTTTAAAAAAAAGTATTTCTTACTTTCCTTGTATATAGCTTGTTAATAAATATTTACTTTCTTATTTTATCTTCCTCATTAGAATGTGAGCTCCTTGAAGACAAGGACTCATATTTTGACTCTTTTTGTATTTCTAATTCTTAGTACAGTGTCTGGCATGTAGTAAATGTTTAATAAATGTTTATTGACTGATTCACTAATTATATTATCCAGCTAACATTTTTCCATTTTTCTTACAAAATAAATATAAAAGAAAATGTTGAATGTTTTTGCTATTTCAAGACAAGTTCTCTCATAGCACTTGTTTCATTTATTGTACTACCTTCATTTCTTTTTTTGGAAATTGAAATAATATTAGTTTATTATAATATCACTTTAGTGAACCTATGATGTTTCACATTATTACTGTATCCTTTTCTAAACTTTTACATGCCATCTGATGGATAATATCTTCTAGAATTTTGCTAAGAGTTAAAAAAAAATCTGTTGGTTTCTGGAATATCTTCATCCTTCACCAAAGTCTACCCCTCATTCTGACACCCACCTATCCTCCTGCTCCCTTTTTTTATTTTTGAAATTCTAATCAACTTTTGCCAATATAGTCTTCTGAAACCTTTTCTGTTTTCCATAATTTCTGAATAAAATGTGGTTCTATAATTGTATATGCAATGTCTTTCAAATCCTAGTTAGTAATAATTTCAATAATTTTAGTAATCCTTTAAAGATTAGAAATCATATAAAGGAGGAAAATAATCGCTTATTATCTTGAACTTCAATTCATATCTTTATGTTACTTTTTCTATCTTTTCCAGTCTGAAGATCATTGCCCCTTGTAGACAGAGATGCTGATAGCAAAATAGTCACTAAATTATATCTATCCCATTATCTATATTAAACAATCTTCTCCAAACAGTTCCCTTGTTTTTCTTTATGCTCCTAATATAGTTAATGAAACTGCTTTGGTTGTTGAGCATTTTTCATTCCTTTTTTCACCTTTAGCTCATTCTAGGCTTTTGTCTTCTAACATTAGGACAGGTCCCAATTAGTGAACTGTTCACATTATTTATATTTACAGATTATTTTTCCATTGTGCTGGAACCAATTACCATATTTTAACTAATCATAACTTTGAAATAATACACATTTGAAGATAAGTGATGATTCCACTGTATTAATTATTTATACTAATTAAATCTTAGCTGTAAAATTTCTATAATATACATTAATAATAATTTAAGTTGGATTACAGCTTAAAGAATGAAATTTTTCTAATTTCTGACACCAGTAAGTCTTAAACTTGTTGAGTAGTTAAATGGCTAATAATGCCTTTAAAATACACACAATAGACATGTTTATGTATAATTTATGAACCAAATTATCATGTTTTCTTTTGAATTTTGTTAGGAAAATGTGTATGGATTTGTGACTGATCCCACAAGGCCAATGAATTTCCCTCCTGATAACAAATTGAAGTTGGACCGGATAACAAAGACTCTTCGGAGGAAAAACTCATTGTTCATGGCAAATGCACAGACTTCAACGGGATGCCAATGTCTTAGAAAAGAAATTTGTCAAAATTGCCCTGTGCTCCAAAATGTGTAATATAACACATGTGGCTAAGTTCTCTTTCAGAGGATACTCAGCTTACCCAGACTCACCATAGAAACAAGCCTTATTTTGAAAACTTCTCTGGTTGGATACTATTTTTTTAAACTGTGCCTCATCAATGTGGGCAATAAATGTGTAGAATAAAGAGTAGTTAAACCCATATAATTTGTTGTCAAAGGGATTTTAAATTTATGCTCACTGGATGCTTATTTCAAACATGGCTGTTGGTGGTGCAGTTTTAAGTCTTTGTCATATAGCCAAATCCAATAATATCTTTAAAGGTCATCTGAAAAGGATTAGGATTGTGTCACTTATTTGGAGTCCATGATGGAATGTGTGTGCACATTGGCAGGCAAGTTAATAAGACACAGGACTGGAGAAAAAGGAACAGATTGGAAGAAGAGAGAGAGAGAGAGAGATCTTAAAATACATCCTAAAGAAGAAAGCCATGAGCTCAAAGAGAGAATGCTAGAGAAGTTAGTTGAATATGGGATTACTGGCTAGAGTCAGGAAATGAAACAGGTGTCTACAAGTGAAGAAGTATAAATGTAGTTATTAGACTAGGTCACTGACAGAGTGCTGAGATAGTTATTAGACTAGGTCACTGACAGAGTGCTGAGACAAAGGAGAGATGACGTACCAATAAAGAATAATTATACACAGTTAATATAAAATAGAGAATAAAAATTATTTGACTGGTGTCTTTTTTTCCAATGCCAAGGGTGAATTTTATGAATACTGAATAGTAAGGGCATAGGTTACAAATCTCTTTCATGTTGCAAGAACACCCAGAAGTTCTTGCCCTCAGAATTCTGGATAATTATCTCAGGTCCACATTTCCTTAGTATGTGAACACCTAGCCAAACAGAGTGGCATAAATGGGAATCACAGTGGAACTATAAATAGCTAAAGAAAATGAGAGTGGAATAATTTTTCATGGGAAATTATAAGTACAAGAGACAGAGCCAAGATGATGGAGTAAAGGCAAGTACTCTCCTGAGCTTACCTCCAAACTCCTTCAAATATCTTTAATCATGACTCTAAACAAATTTGGAAATTTCAGAACTCACAAATACAGAGTAGAACAATTTTCCAGGTGAAGACAACTTAGAAAGTCAGCAAGAGACATCTGTTGCACTTGGGTGGGAGAGCAGCACAGTCTCTATACAGCTGTGCCAGGCCCCAGTAAACCATAAAACCACATGAACTCAAGCCTCTGAACAGAGTCTGACAGAATGAAACCTCTTTCCAGCTCAGTGAAAAATTTCAAGAAAGGTCAGTCTCACAAGGTGAAAAAGGTGTTCAGCTCAGGTCAGAGAGATTTTGGGAAAGATGATGAGAGGGTCTTAATCACAGCAAATTAGCAAGTAAGACCTTCAGGCCTGGCTCAGTAGAAGAACAAATGAGTGGGACAGCTTTCAGTCCCAGCTCAGAAGGGAAACTGAGAAACCAGGCTGTTTCCTGGAAAGAGGAAGCAAATCTACCCTCTGCAAACACAAGGGAACCTTGTGCTCATAGCCAAAGCTTCACAAAAAGTTTGGGAAAGTACCCTCTTCACCCCAGAAGCAGAGTTCAACCATAAAAATAAAAAAATGAGAGGAAATATTGAAAAGAAAAGAAAAGAAGCTAGAAACAGAAAAGAACCTCGATCATAGAAAGCTACTATGGTGACAAAGCAGACCAAAACACAAACTTAGATGAGGACAGAATATCCACAGAAGAAATCTCAGAATGAGAAAAATTGGTTTCAAGCCCAAGAGGCTTCTTAGAAATGCTCATAAGACTTCAAAAGGCAAATAAGAAAGGTAGAAGAAAAAAATGAGAAAGGAAATGAGAGGTGTGCATGTGAGAGTTAACAGCTTGGAAAAGGAAAGAAAAAAAAATTGTCTGAAGAAAACAGTTTAATAAACAGTAGAATTAACCAAATGGAAAAAAAGTTAACTAAAGAAAATCATATATTAAAAATTAGAATAGAGCAAATGGAAGCTAATGACTTTGTGAAACAGCAAGAATCAGTCAAACACACTAAAAAGAATGAAAAAATGAAAAAAATAAATGTGAAATACCTCATTCAAAAAAACAGCTGACCTGGAAAATAGATCCAAAAAAGACAATTTAAAAATTATTGGCCTACTTGAAGGCCATGACCAAAAAAAGAGCTTGGATAACATTCTACACGAGATCATTAAGGAGAACTGCCCCAATATTCTAGAAACAAAGGGGGAAATATTTATTGAAAGAATCCATCAATCACCTTTGAAAAGAGATCACACAAGGAAAACCCCAAGAAACATTGTTGTGAAACTCCAAAACTATAATCTCAAGGAAAAAGTACTATGAGTTTCCAGAAAAAAAAAAGAAAAAAAAAACAATTCAAATATTTAGGAGCAAGAGTAAGGATTACCTAGTGTGATGACCACGTATTTTAAAATCAGCCAGAGTCAGGAAGTCAGGATAAGGGAAAATCCTTGATCTTTATTCTTTGCAGAGGTGAAGGAGAATGGCTATACAAAGTGAGAGCAATTGCAATAAGAATCAGCCAGCAGTGCCTCTGGCTCTCACACTCGACCCACCAAATGCTCTTCCCAATCTCCTATACAACCCAGCAAACTTGCACAAAGAGTGGGTGGGGGCCATTCTTTCTCCAAACATATATTAATAGAGTATTGTCCAATTGCTAATTAGCCTCAAGTGCTTGGGACCTCAGACTTAAGAGCTTCAGCTCATTACAACCCAGCATCTTGCAGCTTCTATAATAAAGGATTGGAAGGCCTGTAATACTGTATTCTGGGAGACAAAGGACCTGGGGTTACAACCAAGAATTAACTACCCACCAAGATTCAGCATCATCTTTCAGGGGAGGATATGAAGCTTCTATGAAGTAAGAGACTTTCAATCATTTTTATTGAAAAAAAACAGAACTAAACAGAAATTTTAATCTACAATCTCAAGAGAAGCATACAAAGGTAAACAGGTTAAAAATAAATATTATTTAAAGATTAAACTATTTACAACCCTAGATGGAAAAAAAAAACTGTAACTGTTGAGAACTGTTGGGCTCTAAGAGGGAACAACTTAATCATTCAGTTGAGTATAGAAATTTATCTAACCTTATAACAAAGTAGAAAGAGAAAAAGGAGAGGTAAAAAAGGGACAAGACAGTAGACTATGGGAAAGGGTAAAAGAAGGTGATAGAAGATAAGATAGGTGGTGGGGAAGGTTAAAAAACATTACTAAGAAAAGGGGAGAGGGGTGATAAGAGAGAAGGTAGTGGGTGAGGTGGGTAAAAAAATAACATATAACTGAGGACAAGGTGGAAAGGGAGAACAAAAAGTATATACAGGGGAGAAAATAAGATGGAGAGAAAAATGAAACTTCTAATCATAACTGTGAATGTGAATGGGGTAAACTCCCCCATAAAATGGAAGCAAATAGTAGATTGGATTAAAAAATAGAATCCTGCAATATGTTGTTTACAAGAAACACATTTGACACAGAGAGACTGTGAACAGAATATATTATGATTCAGCTGAAGTAAAAAAAAAAAAAAAAAAAGTGGGGGTAACAATTGTGATCTTTATCTGAATCTTTATCTTTATCTGAATAAAGCAAAAGTAAAACTAGATCCTGTTAAAAGAGATCAGGAAGGAAAGAACATCTTGATAAAGGGCACCATAAACAATGAAGTAGTGAAGATACTAAATGTGTATACACCAAATGGTAGAGCAGGCAAATTCTTAGAGAAGATTTTCAGCCAATTAGAGGAAGAAATAGACAGCAAAACTATTCTAGTGGAGGAATTCAACCTCCCCCTCTCAGAAACAGATAAAACTAACCACAAAATAATCAAGAAAGAAACTAAGGAGTTTATTAGAATCCTAGAAAACCTAGATGTGATAGATGTCTAGAGAAAATTGAATAGGGACAGAAAAGAATACACCTTTTTTTCTTGGCAGGGCATTATACCAGCACAAAAATTGACCATATATTAGGGCATAAAAACCTCACAATCAAATGCAGAAAGACAGAAATAGTCAATGCTTCCTTTTAAGATCACAGTGCAATAAAAATTCTATTTACTGAAAGACCAGGGAAAGATAGATTAAACCATTGAGAATTAAGCAATCTAAAGAATAAGTGGGTCAAACAAGAAATCACAAAAAATTTCATTCAAGAAAATGACAATAATCAGATAATATACCAAAACCTATGGGATGCAGCCAAAGCAGTTCTTAGGGAAAATTTTATGAATCTAAATAGCTACATGAATAAAATGGAGAAAAAGGAGATCAATAAATTAGGCATGCAACTAAAAAGCTAGAAAAAGAACAAATTAAAAAACCCCAATTAAAAAACCAAATTAGAAATTCTGAAAACTCAAAGGAAAGATTAATTAAATGAAAATAAGAAAACTATTGAACTATAAATAAAACTGAGTTAGTTTTATGAAAAAAAGAAAATAGATAAGCCTTTGGTTCATTTGATTAAAAAAAGGAAAAAAAGACAAACAAATCACCAGCATCAAAAATGAAAAGAGTGAACTTAACACCCATGAAAAAGAAATTAAAGCAAAAATTAAGAGCTATTTTTTCCAACTTCATGGCAGAAAGTCTGAAAATCTAACTGAAATGGATAAATATTTACAAAAATATAAATTGTTGAGGTTAAAAGTACAGGATATAAATTACTTTAGTAGTCCCACTTAAGAAAAAAAAAAATGAACAAGTCATTCATGAACTCTTTAAGAAAAAATCTCCTGGGTCAGATGTATTGACAAATGAATTCTACCAAACATTTAAAGAACAATTAATTCCAGTATCATGTATACTATTTGGAAAAACGGGTAAAGAAGGAGTACTATCAAATTCCTTCTATGACACAGATATGACACTAATAACTAAACCAGGAAGAGTCAAAACAGAGAAAGAAAATTACAGACTAATCTCTCCAATGAATATTGATGCAAAAATTTTAAATAAAATATTAGCAAAGAGATTACAGCAATTTGTCAGCAGGTTAATACACTATGACCAAGTGAGATTTATACAGGAATGCAGTATCAGGAAAACTGTTATCATAATCAACCATATGAATAACAAAACCAACAGAAATCATGTGATACTCTCAATAAATGCAGAAAAGGTTTTTGACAAAATACAGCAACCATTTTTACTAAAAACACTAGAGAGTATAGGGATAAAGGGAGCTTTCCTTAAAATAATATGTAGTACCTATCTAAAACCTATAACAAGCATTATTTGTAATGGAAGTATTCCCACTAAAATCAAGAGTGAAACAAGGATGCCCATTATTATGCTATTATTCAATATTATACTGGAAAACTTGTAGACAAAATAAAATAATTGTGGGAGTGGTCTACCTGCCAAGACAAATCCAGAAGTATGTGAACACATTTACATATGTAAATCACTATTGATTAGAGAAATGCAAATTAAAACAACTCTTGAGGCACTATGTCATACCTCTCAGATAGTCTAAGGTAACAAGAAAAAATCATAAATGTTGGAGGGGATGTGGGAAAACTGGGACATTAATGCATTGCTGGTGGAGCTGTGAAATGATACAACCATTCTGGAGAGCAATTTGGAACTAAGCCCAAAGGACTATAAAACTCTGCATACCCTTTGACCCAGCAGTGTCATTACTAGGTCCAAATCCCAAGGAAATCATGAAAAAGGGGAAAGGATGCATATGTGTAAAAATATTTGTAGCATCTTGTTTTGTTGTAGCAAAGAATAGGAAAATATATAGATGCCCATCAATTGGGGAATGGCCGAATAAGTTGTGCTATATGAAGGTAAGGGAATATTATTTTTTTATAAAAAATCATGAACAAGATGATTTTAGAAAGCCCTGGAAAGATTTACATGAACGGATGCTGAGTGAAACAAGAAGAATCATAATGTATTGTACACAATAACAGAAAGAATGTGCAATGATCACCTGTGAAAGACTTGGTTCTTCTCAGTGGTTCAGTGATCCAAAGCAATCCCAATAACTTTTCTGCATCCAGAAAAAGATCTTAAAGAGATTGAATGTAAATCAACACATGCTACGTTCACTTCTTTTTTCTGTTTTTTTATCTTTCCCATGCTTTTGTTCTGATTCATAAAGCAATGTGCATTAAAAACAAACAAATAAGTAAATGAATGAATATGAGAGATAGCAGAAAAATGGCAAGAAAAATGAGTTATGCAAAGGGAAGTGCAAAAACTTGATGATGAGAAGAATGCCTTAAAAAGAAAAATGGACAAAATGGAAAAGCAATTACAAAATCTCATAGAGGAAAATAATTTATTCAAAATTATATTTGAGCTAATAGAAACTAATGAGTTCATGAAAAATCAAGATACAATAAAACAAAATCAAGAGAATGAAAAAATAGGAAATAATATTAAATATAACAACTGACCTGCAAAATAGATGCATGGTAAAAATAAAAAATTATTGGGCTACCTGAAAAACATGATCAAAAAAAAGAGCTTAGACTTCTCAAGAAGTTATAACTGCCCTGATATTCTAGAATCAAAGGGTAAAATAGGAATTGAAAGAATCCACTCCTAAAAGAGAATTCAAAATGAAAAATTTCAGGAATATTGTAGCCAAATTCCGTAACTCCCAGGTCAAGGAAAAATATTTAAGCATCCATAAATAATTCAAATATAGTAAAGCTACAGTCAGAATATCACAAGATTTAGCAGCTTCTATATTAAAGGATTGGAGGAGTTAGAATATGATATTCTGGAGAGCAAATGAGTTAGGTTTATAAGCAAGAATTATCTACCCAGTAAAACTGAATATAAACAATCCTTTTACAGTCGAGGTTAAGAGAGGAGAAGATGAGGAGTGAGATCACCTTTCTTCTCATCAGAATTGACTCAACAAGGAAGTAACATACATACTCAAAATGGGTATAGAAATCTATTTTACCCTGCAGGAGAGTAGGAGGGAAAGGGAAATAAGAAGAAGGGAGGGTTATAGAAGAGAGGACCCAATGGGGAGGAAGTGGTCAGAAGCAAAATAATTTTAATGAAGGACAGGATCAAAGTAGAGAACAAATATAATAAATGGAAAGAGTAATACAGTTAACAATAGTAATTGTGGAAAGAATTTTGTAGCAAATTTCTCTGATGAAGGCCTCATTTTTCAAACATAAAGGGAATTGAGTCAAATTTATTTTTAAAAATAAGAACCATTCCCCAATTTATAAATAATCAAAAGAGTTCATATGAACACTTTTCAGATGATTTGATCAAGCTCTTTTTAGTCATAAGAAAAAAATAGTCTAACTCAACTACTGATTGGAGAAATGAAAATTGAAGCAATTCTGAGGTACTACCTCATGCCTATTAGAATGAATAATGGGCCAGAAAAGGAAAATAACAAATGTTGAGGGAATATGGGAAAAATGAGACATTAGTGCATTGTTGGTGGAATTGTTTACTGATTCAACCGTTCTGCATTGCAATTTGAAATTATGCCCAAAGAGCAACAAAATCATGCATTATCTTTGACCTAATAATGTCACTACTGGGCATGTATGTATCCCAAAAGACATTAAAAAAGAAAACAAAAGGAAAAGAATTCATAGGTACAAAAATGTTTATAGCAATTATTTTCTCAGGGTAAAGATTTGGAAATTGAGGGAATGTCCATTAAGGAGGAAATTTCTAAATAAACTGTGATATGAAGGAATACTATTATTCTTTTAGAAATCATGAGCAGGATGCTTTCAGAAAAACTTGGAAAGTCCTCCATGAACTCAAGCAGAATGAAATGTAAATATGTACAAAGTAATAAAAATGTTCTAGGATGATCAGCTGTGAATGACTTTACTGTTTTCAGCAATCCAGTGATCCAAGATTATTCTGGAGAACTTATAATAAAAATGCTATATATATCCAGAGGAAGAACTGATTTTGTCTGAATACATATTGAAGCTTTAGACTTTATTTTTATTAAGGATTTTTTTTAAAGTGGGGGAGATTTTGTTTTTTTTGCAACATGTCTTTTATAGAAATGTTTTGCATAACTTCACATGTGCCTTCTCAATGAGGAGTGTATCATACTGGAATTCAAAGTTCTAAAAACAAATGTAAAAATTGTTTTACACATTACTAGGGAAAAAATTGAATAATAATAAAAAGTAAAGTATAGGCACAAAAGTTTGATAAACTAATTAAGTGGATATCTTTATACTAAGTAGATGGTTTCATATATTTTCAGTTATGGTCTAGTTGCATCTGACAAGATCAGGTGTGAGCCTGACTTATTGTCAGAGAATCATGTGGCTTTTGCAAAGAAACTAAGGAAATCATTTTTAGTATTTTAATCTCTTTTAAACTACTTGTTTGCTGAGAATTCAATTATGTAATATAGTGAAATGAGAATTATCAATAGATTAAAAGAGCATTGGTTTAACCCTGGTAACTTTTGATCTGTAGAACCCTGGGCTAATCATAGAAGATTTCTTCATTTTTGAAATGAGGGTCAATGAGGACCTTTTTATCTTTAAGTCAATTATCTTATAATAAAAAAAGGTTTCCCAGCACTTAGTTCTATGAAACTTGGAGATTTAGCTTCAGTATGGACATTGTAAAGCTAACCATATATCCAACAACTTTATCATCCACTTTACTAAGAAAAAGTATAACACTGCCCCCCACCATGATAATGATTGTATTAACTGAAAGCTATCAATCCTATAATTCACAAATTATGGGCCTTCAAAAATATTTATGACAAATAGAATATATAGAAGAAAGAATGTCCCTTATTCTACTTTTAGATGATTATAAATGATTTCAAAATCACAACTATCATTATACACATAGGGATACTGAGTCATACAAAGGTTAAGCAGTTTGCCTAATATCACATAATCGTTTAAACTTAGTTTCTCTGACTTGAGAGCCAGCACTTTTAAAATTTTGGCCATATCTAGTATCTAGTATCATTTCTCTTAGATGACAAAATATTTGTGATGTATAGGTGTGAGGTCTCTAAGTAGCCTAGAAACCGTTTGACCTTTTCCTCTCTTAATCCTTTGATATAACTTTAAACAAAATGGTTTGCCATCCCCCCCATACCCACATTTTTATTGAAGTAATTGAATATCAAGAATTTTTGTTCATTCATTTTGGTGTAATATTGTCAAATTTTTCACAGATTTTCTCTACTTTTTCAATATGTGCAGCAGGTATTATCATTATCTGCATGGAATTTTGTTTACTTATATGCATTGTAAACAGTGAAAGGTAAATGATCAAGTAGATCAAGGAATGATGCTTTTGTTGTCTGATTGTCCTGAAACTAGATCTCTAGTATAGTATGAAGATAGATGTGGTGAGCTTTTTCTTCTCAAAACTCAGCCTCTGCTTTCTTCGGCCTCCAGCCAGCTCCAGTCTTCATGTCATTCCGGTGAAATCTCGACTTGTAACGTCTTCCTCTCCAGAACTCTCCAACTGGCCCATTGGCCTATTTATGCTCCTTCCAGAGAGAGGGATTATGGGTAGTTCTACTTAGTACCTTGTTTCAGGTTCTGCCCAAAACATCTTCTTGTAAGATTAGATCAACTCTAATTAGTTAGCAGTTAGTAAGGATTCCAACATCTCCCCTTTCTTTTGTTTTAAAACATAGGGGGTTTCTGAAGGGGTACACATAAATCCATCAATGTGGGCCAGAACTTTGTAACAGATATACATGGTATACATAAATCCATCAATATGGGAGGCATTATACATAATTTACATAAGTACATAGCAATATAACACAGGCTAGTAGTAATGTAACAACATGAATCAACCTAAAAATTTACACATGTCCATAAGTCCTAGAAACAGTCCAATAGGATTCCATTGTCCATTAGTTCATGTGCCAGGAATCCAATAGTTCCTGTAAGCCCTGAAGTACTGCAAAAAGTCTCATCAACAATTTTTCATCTCAGGGAACCCAATGATTTCTGAAGATTTTAAGAATCCTTTTGACAGTCTCATTGTCAGCTATCTGATTCTTTCTTCATCTGTGGAAATATAAGCAGATCTTCTTCCCCAAGTAGTTAATCTAATTCCCTTCTATTTACCAAGTTTGGGATTTCTCCTCATCATCTGGTAATTACATTGGAGTTGTTTGCATTGGATATTGTCTTGTTGTCTTAAAAGGCCTGTATTCTTCCCAACTGTAATCCTGATTGCTTTTCTGTTGGTTGATGACATCAGAGTTCTGAATTTCTAAAGTCTCTCTGGGTGTAACCTCAGCTGCTATCATGCCCCACCTGTCCTTTGATTGATACTTTGGAGCTGGGCCTTGCCTCTCATTCTTCTGGGTCAATATACATTTAGAAGCCCAGTGAAAGCCTTGGTTACATTTTGGACATGGGGTTTTGGGTTTTCTCTCACCCTGTCTTCTCACTTTATCTCCATTTCTACATTGGGCTCTTAGATGTCCAATTTTTCCGCACTGAAAACATCGACGAGTTTCTCTATAATTCCTTTGCCAAGAAGGACCTTGTCTTTCCATGTTCATCATAGTCTGGGCATAATAAGCATTTGTGCCCACTGTGGCACAGCGTCTAATGATCTCCTCTAAAGAAGCATTTTTGTCTAGCCCCCATATAATTCTCTTGCAAACCTCATTGGCATTTTCCTTAGCCAAATGTCTAGTCATTATTTCTGTGGCAGCATTATCTCCAATGGTTCTTATTACAGCTGTTTGTAAACGTCCCACAAAATCTGCAAAAGTTTCATTGGGACCTTGCTCTATTTTTGTGAAAGCATTATTTCCATCTTTCTGTCCAGGGAGAGAATTCCAAGCTTTTATTGCAGCCTTAGAAATTTGCTCATACACTGTTATGGGATAATAAATCTGTTCTGAACTCTCTGCATACTGACCTTCACCAGCTAGTTGGTCAAAAGCGATTTGTACAACAGCTCCTGTTTGCCTATTGCGTTGGGCTTGAACCCTACATAATTCATGAAACTCCGAAAGCCACAATAAATTTTGTCCTGGTTCAAGACATGTTTTAGCGATGTGACCTTAGGCAAGTAAATAACTGACTATTATATCCATAACAAACACTCCTTGTTCATTAAACCATAGTCAAAAAGATAAAATACAATGGCATTTTGTTTTTGGACTAAGGAAGATCTGAGTGGTTTCAAATCCACTTTTCATGTATACTAGCCATAAATACATGGAGAAGCATTAAGTAAATCTCTCTAAGACTGCATATTGACAGAAGCTATAGATAATTTCACTTTTTATAATGTTCACAAGATTATTGATCTAGAAATGGAAAGACTCTTAAGGGTCATTTAATCAAACTCTCTCATTTTACACATAGGGATACTGAGTCATACAAAGGTTAAGCAGTTTGCCTAATATCACATAATCATTTAAACTTAGTTTCTCTGACTTGAGAGCCAGCACTTTTAAAATTTTGGCCATATCTAGTATCTAGTATCATTTCTCTTAGATGACAAAATATTTGTGATGTATAGGTGTGAGGTCTCTAAGTAGCCTAGAAACCGTTTGACCTTTTCCTCTCTTAATCCTTTGATATAACTTTAAACAAAATGGTTTGCCATCCCCCCGATACCCACATTTTCATTGAAGTAATTGAATATCAAGAATTTTTGTTCATTCATTTTGGTGTAATATTGTCAAATTTTTCACAGATTTTCTCTACTTTTTCATTATGTGCAGCAGGTATTATCATTATCTGCATGGAATTTTGTTTACTTATATGCATTGTAAACAGTGAAAGGTAAATGATCAAGTAGATCAAGGAATGATGCTTTTGTTGTCTGATTGTCCTGAAACTAGATCTCTAGTATAGTATGAAGATAGACACAAAACCTAGACTACAGAGAACTGAGCTTATGTCTTAGCTAGAATTATTAATGGCCTATATGACTTTGGGCAAACCCCTAAATTTGTCTATATATTTCCTTCCTTGTGTAGAGAAAGTGATGGAGACATGGATCTCCAGTGTGGAGATTTGTTCTTCCATTTAGCTGCAACTTATTTTTGTCTTCTGATTTCATTGATACTAAGAATGCCAATATAGTTCTTTTTTTCTAGTGTTATATGAACTCCTTGGTGTTTGAGCAAAGATTACATATTACTAAACAATTAAATTACTTTTTTGTAAATAATATATTAACTGTATAAATCTTAGTTCTTTTTCCCTTTTTGCTTCACTCTACATTATCAATCATGTGAAAGCACAAGGGAATCACAAGACTCAGTAAAATTTTGCATGATTATCTCTTTTATTGATAATCAAGACCAGAAAATACATCTCTTATAAGCACATACTTCTTTGCACTTGGGAGCACAACTTTTGGCCACACCAATCCTGAAAACTTAATAATTTTAAGCTATTATTTAATTTTAGTCAGCTATTGCTGTTTCTTTCAGGAGGGTGAAACTTTTCTCTTCATCTCCCAAATCATGGCTCAGACCACTAGGTACTCTAGAGTAGGCATCAAGAGAAAAAGTCCATGAGTCTTATTCTACTCACATTCCTTCATCAACAGAACATCACTGATTCTCTGCCTTGATTTATTCTGCAATGGTTAGCATATGCCTGCCTTTTTTTTTTTTAACATTATGACCTTGGAAATCATGAATATGTCATTATTCAAAGATTATTATAGATGAAGACATGAAGTTCTATTATATACTATTTTGTTAATGTATATTAAATTGATATAGAAGAAACAAAATCACTCTCTGCCCCCTTCTGATACTGTTTGCTTTCTTCTGTGTATTTTTTAAAAATGCTTTAATTTTTTTTTCATCAAAATCCACTTACTTAGTTCTATGCTACACCAGCTCTTCCTTAGAACAAATAGGCACAGACAAGCAAAACAAAGCCAATTCTTTGACCACATCTGAAAATGTATGTTTCATTCTGGACCCCTCAACAATTTCCTCTCTGTTAAGAGGCAGGACTCTTGCTTTATCATCAACCCTTTGAAGTCATGACTGGTTACTATGTTGATTATAGTTCTATAGTCTTTCATATGTTTTCCTTAAGCAGAATTTCCTCAGTTTTGCTTTATGTCTTTCAGGATTGAATAGAATCACACAAATGGCCCTGTTGCCATATGTTATTGCTCAGAGAAGCATCAGAAATGTGCTAAATTCCCAACTTTAGGAAGCAAAAAATTAAAACTTTACTACCACCATCACTGTAATACTTCCCTTCCTAGTCCTAATGAATTGTTTTTACTTATTCTTACTCTTCTTATCCCAGTGATAAATTGATGATAAACTTCCTATCTTAAAAACAAAACAGCCTACCCTCCTCAGTGCCTATAGGCCACTGCTTCTTTCTCCTCCACCTAGACCATATCTCTCTCCATAGCTTGCACTATTAACAGCCTTTGTTTCATTTCAGACCCACTTCTCTTTCTTCTTACATCTTTTGAAACTTTCTTAGATTTGATTTAAACCATATAACATCGTATACTTTCCTGTATTGCTCTCACTTTCTCTTATCCCTCCTTTCTTCTTCATTTTAACTCATTGGTCTGGTGGGGAAAACCGAATATTCCCTTCATTGCCACTTTCAGACTCTAGTATTATCAACCTGGTTGGGGGTTGCCCTAATCATATTTATTACATAATCTAACAATCCTCCTGGTTGTTGTTTACTAACTCTCAGGACATTCCCCCAACTCTTTTTCACTGCTTGGCTTTCAATCATTCTCCACATATTAATGAAATTAAACTTGAATGTTGACATTCCTTCAAATCCTCAATATGCTTACTTCCCATGATTTATTCCTCCATTCCTCCTCAGTTACATAGAGGAATTTTACCTTTACCCACAAGTGCTCCATTCTATGATCAAGAATTCTAAAATTCCTCTATCCAATCAAAATTTCCTGTCATTCAATCTCTATGCTTTAGTCCTCTAAAACCTAGTCATCTTCTCTATGACATGCAATCCCCAGCCCTCATTACTTTAATAGAGTGGTTGGTCATCAGTCAGCAATCATTTACTAAACATTTTAATATACACCAGACACTCAGATAAGTATTGAGCATAGAATCAAATACAAATATGTGTCCCTCCCTGCAATGGGCTCATCATATTCATCACTCTTTTTTATGTGTATAGTGTCTATGCATTCCAGTTCCAAAAGTTGGTGATTCAGTTCAACTCTACACAATCTACTACTTTAAAATCTTTCAAATTTCTTGCTCTTCTCTTACTTATAATACTCACCTACTAAAAGGACTTGAAGAAAGTTACAAAATAGTGTTAACTGCTTACATGAGAAATTTGTTATCTAATCTCAAATCGACTCTCCTTGCAGCAAGGAAATAATTTGATTCCCCCCTCCAATTCATTCTCTATTCTACTACATAATAGTTGTTTCAAACTTTCTCTTTTCTCTTCAAGCCTCCCATAGTACTCTCCTCTCTCCACTCTCTCATCTGAGATTTTCAACTCAAATGTTATTAAAAGCTTAAGATTAATCCAGATCTTCCTCTTTTCCCCCTTCCTCATTTAAGAATGCTTTGATTATCATCCCACTCCTGAAACACACAAACACACACACACACACACACACACACACACATACACATACACACTTCATAGCAAGTCTGAACTACTCTATAGGTAATTTTGAACCTATCCCTCTTGTCTTCCCCAGGAGATTATTCTATTATCTCCTCCACCTTTAATTTTTCAATATCTCTCATCTAATATGTCCTTCCCTTCTGACTACAAATATGACCAAATACCCCCTGTTCCAAAACAAACAAAAAACTTTCTCTAGATATTATCATTCCTACTAACTATTGCCTGATATCTTTCCTCCCTCACTCAGTCAAACTCCTTGGGAAAAAAATGCTTTAATTAGTTCCTTTACTTTCTCTCTCCATCTCTCCTCTTTTCTTTTTTTCTCTTTCTCTCAATCCCTTCCCCTCCCTTTTTTCTCAACTGTTTCCCTACTCCTTCCCCTCCCACCATTGTTTCTCCTACCTCTGCATTTTCCTTTCCTAATAAATGAAAACATGAGGAGCTGATTTTTACTTAAAACTAACTACAGTTTTATGTGAAACATAAAAAATATTATTCATATGACTATTGCCTATAAACCTATAAAGTCAAGGATAAAGCAAATAATGAGAATTAAATGTAGGTTTCTTGAAGAGTAGAGGAAGAACTGAGATAAAGTACACATATTTTACTTTGTTTTGATGAACAGAACATTTGAACTCATAAAAATGAATCTTCTTGACTTCAGGTTCAGAACTCTATCCACTGTACTCCCTAGCTGCCCCCATGCATAGGATTATATATATATATATGCATATTTATTCCAGTAGATCTGTTCTAAGGATTATCTAAATAACCGCTGATTATAGTCTGATCATAGAATTCTTGAATCACTTAATTTGTTTTTCTAGTGTGGATAGTAATGCTGAAACCGTTCAAATAATTATGAATCTCATTTGGGAGGATTTGTGATTATTTCCACTCCTGAAGCAATACACATAATATAACCAGCAAACAAGCATCTGAAACACTTAACAATCAATAGAGAATTTTTTCCCATTTTTTTTTAAACTTCTGGGTTGTATTGTCAAGAGCCCCTGAAATCCTGAACCTTGACTATTTGAGCCCTTTCCCTTAAAACTGTCCTCATTGTGTAACAATCTGGTCACACATTGGTAGCTGAGATTTTAATGGCCTACAAGGTTTGCCTGTGATTTTGCTTTCTCAGTTCTCAGGCTTTGTGTCAACTCAGTGACTATATGCTGCTGACCCTAACACAGTTACTGCGCATTTAGTAGAATTCAACAGTAAGGGACGGAGGAATTTATGGTAGCAGTGAATTACCCATAAAGCTGATTGGATGTGGAGGAATACCTAGATCTGGAGTCTAAGAGTAAAGTATCTAGACTCTGTAGTCACAAAGGACTCCTTTACTGAAACAGCAGGAAAACTCCACCTATCTGATCACAGAAAAAAATGCCTGTTGATTATTGACCTTGCTCTTTATCCTTGCCTTGATCTCCTATGAGAGGTCATATGAATTAGTGAAAAGAATCCTGAGCTTGTCAGGAACTCTTACTTTGATTTTTGGCTTCAGCTTCTACAAGCTACGTTACCAAGGATATTAATCTCTTTAAGATGCTGTTTCCTCAACTTTAAATGCAAATACAAATATTGCCCTGATGCTTCCTCTTGAGACAATTGTGCAGAAAAGCACTTTTTAAACCTGATAGCACTATGCAACAATGAACTATTATTATTTTTATAACAGTGACTAACATGATTTTTTTGACCTTGACTGTCACAGGAATGATATAAGTGGTCAGAAGAAAAGATCATTTCCAGTTGATAATGATAATTGCTAGCATGTATATTGGTACTTAAAGATTTGCATAGTGCTTTGTTATAGTGGATGGAATGCTGGACTTGGAGTCAGGTATATGACAACCATGTATGACAACAACATGATAATTATTAACTATACGTTAATTCACTTAATCTATTTCCTCATCTGCAAGGAAGTCTTCATAGAATTAATGGCATTTCATATGACAATTAAACGATAGATAGGCTTTTAACAAGTGGAAATAGAGCAGTATCTGGAGAATGGGTATTTGAATGAAGATAATGGAATAAGGAAAGGTATGGAAATGTGAAAAATATGAGAGATACGGTAGAGTCACTTGGTCAAATAGAAAGCATTTATTAAAAGCTTACTGTGGCAGCAGGTACTATGCTTAATATGGGAAAGAAAGAAAAAGTAATAACAGTCCTTGCTTCCAAGCAGCTTATATTCCAAGAGAGGACAACACATATAAATCAGAATGAATAAAATAATTACAATTAATTTATCCTGACTCTAAGGCTGGTTCTCTGTCTACCACTTCAGTCTGCCACTCTCCTAATGTATGCAAAGTACATACAAAATGCATGAAATGCAGTTTGGGGAATAGAATCATGGCTGGTTGCCACAGGATGTTAGCAAATGTTTTATGAAAAAGTTATCATGAACTGAGTTTTCAAGGAAACAATGGATTCCAGGAAGTGGAGAGAACAGAGAGTCTTCCAAACATGTGGGGCAACTAGTAGATGCCCCACCAGGAGATGGACAGACATGTGTGAACAATAGCAAGTAGATCATTGTAATTGGACCATATGAGTTAGAAAGTGTAATAATGTGCAAGAAGACTGGAAAAGTTAGAAGGGATCAGGTTGTAAAGAGCTTTGAATGCCAGTCAGGATTTATATGTGACCCTAGATATAAAATATGAATCCAGGGAAAGATTGAAAGCACAGGGAAAAGGAAGTAGAAATAGCCAACATGAATATATGGTACCATGGAAACAACGAATTTCAAGTTGGACAGTCTTGAAAGACAGTAGAGGATATAATGGTCTGGTGTTCTATGGTCCATGGCTTCATGAAGAGTTGGACATGACAGAACAATAGTGTAGGGAACATTATTAAGTGGTAGATGGGACAGCGTTAAGCTAGTAGTCAGGAAGATCTGACTTCAAATCCAGCCTCAGAAACTTACTACTGTGACTTTGGGCAAATAACATAATTCCTATTTGCCACTAGAGAAGAAAATACAAAATATTTCAACATATATAGATATCTTTAAAGATGAGTTTTCAGTAAGGCCTGTAAGTTTCCAAACACCTGTGGCTTAATCCAGAGAACTGGGAACCAATCCAAACTCAAATTAAATTTTACATTGAAAACAGAAGAGGTTATATGCTGTGGGATCTGTGACTATTAAATAACCTTTATGCATTTTCTTCAAGCCAACTGGTCATTAGTTCTGGTTCACTCAATTACTATGACAGGTATCCATCCATAAGTCTGTATTCACATTTATAAATCAACTTCAAGAAACATGTGAAATATAAACTTTTATAAGATATAAGGATCTGTGAAGAAGAAATTCATTTAAACTTCATAGGATCATATATTTAGCATTGAAATGGATCTTGGAGGTGTAGTTCATACTTCTCATTTTACAGATGAAAAAAACTAAAGTCATAAAATCTTACCTGACTTTCCCAAATTCATAGAGTCATGAGTCATAAGCAGAGTCAGAATTTCAATGAGATGGTGTACATTCATAACCTAACTCTGCTTATTGTCTGATATGACTTTGGTCATATCAGATAAGGTTTGGGGGCTTCAATTTCCTCATTGGTAAAAGAAGAAATAAGGATTAGATGGCTTCTAAGGTCAACTTAAATGGTAAATTCAGACATGGGATGAAAAGTAATTCTTTGAGATTAGCCCCTATATAAGGGTATAAATGGTGATCTAGTCAGAAAATGGTAAATGTCTGCTCCCTAAAGAGGAATGAAATACGCCAGGATTATATATCATCAGCATAGTGATATCCCAAAACTAGGCAGAAATTTGATTCAGGAAGCCACATACATTTAAGGCTCAATGGTAAAACAGCTCAAAAGGGTGCAGCCAAGATGGTGAAAAATAAACCAGACTTTGCCTGAGTTCTTCCTAGCTGTCCTCATAATCAGCACTAGATCAAGCTTCTGAATGGATTTTGGAGTGATAAAGCCCACAAATATTTAGAGTGTAACAAACTTCCAGCAGAAGATATCTTAGAAGGACTTCAGGAAAGGTCTATCTCATTTGAATAGGAAGAAGGGGGTAACATGGCTTAATAAAGCTGTAGCAAAGAGAGGTTCAATGTAAAGGCCTGGCACAGGGAATCTACTGGGAGGTACTTAGCCAAAATACAGCAGCATTGGTTATTCTGTTCTGGTTCAGAAGCCCAGTGCGTCAATGGACTAGCTGTAAGACCTCCAACCCAACTACAAAAGATAAATAGTGAGTCCATAGATCCCAGCATAATAAACTAGGACTTGGCCATGCCCATCCAGGGCAGTGGGGAAGCTTGCAGCACTGGTCCTAGAGAAGCTTGAAGCCCTGTCACCCTGTAGAGGAAGCTCAACAATCTCTCCTGTGCCATATGAACAGACCTTAATCTTTAAAAATGAGAATAAAAGCAAAAAAGACCATAGATAGTGATTATGGAGAAAGGGAAAAATAGACCTAACCCTGGGGACACTAAAGGCAAAATGCCTCCAAATGAAGCCTCAAAAGGTATGTGTACTGGTCTCCAACTCAAAAAGCTCTCTTGAAAGAGTTTTTAAAAAGATCTTAAAAGAGAATTAAAAGAAAAATGGGCAAAAGAAATGAGAACTGTGCAAGAGACTTTGGAAAAGGAAACACAGAAATTGAATGAAGAAAACAACTCCTTAAAAATATATTTTATGAAATGGAAAAAAATATACTGAAGACCTATACAACTTCTTAAAAATAGATTTGGCAAAGTGGAAAAAGAAAACAACTCCTTGAAATATAGAATTGGTGAAATGGAAAAAGAAAATAACTCCTTGAAAAATAGAATTGGTGAAATGGAAAAAAATACAACCAAAACCCAACTCTTTTAAAAAATACAATTGGCTAAATGCAAAAAAAGGTTTTAAAAAAAACCTAACTGAAGAAAACTATTCATTAAAAATGAGAATTGGAAAAATGGAAGTGAATGACTCCATGAGATATCAAGAATCAGTCAAATGAAACAAAAACAATGAAAAAAAAAAGAAGAAGAAAATGTAAAATATTTTACATTTTCCAGCCTGGAAAAACAGCCGATCAGGAAAATAGATCCAGGAGAGATAATCTACCTGACTACCTGAAACTACATGAAAACCACAATAAAAAAAAAGATCATGGCCAACATCTTTCAAGAAAAACTGCCCTGATATTCTAGAACCAGAGAATAAAATAGCCATTGAGATGAGAGAATACACTGATTACTCCCTGAAAAGAGATCCCAAAATGAAAACTCGAAGGAATATTATAGATAAATTTTAGAATTATCATCAAGGAGAAAATACTGCAAAGTACCAAAAAAAATTCAAATATTGAGGATCCACAATAGGATTATTCAGGACTGAGCAGTTCCACTTTAAAGAATCTGGGATAGGAGATTCCATAAGGCAAAGGATCTTAGATTGTAGTCAACAGTCAATTACCAAGCAAAACCAAGCATTATCTTTCAGGGGGAAAGATGGATATTCAATGAAGTAGGGGATTTTCAATTTTTTTTTAATCAAAAGACCAGAGCTAAACAGAAAATTTGATCTTCAATTATAGAACTCAAGGGAAGCATAAGAAAGTAAAAAAGAGAAGAAAAAAATGATGATTTTTAAATGTTAAAATGCTTTCATCTCTACATGGGAAGATGACATCTGTAATTCTTGAGAACTGTGTCTTTGTTAGGTTGTAGGTATCAGTTTATGTGATGATATACAAAAGAAACTAGAGATGCAAAAAAGAATTGTGCTGACTTAAAGAGGGAATATCATACATATTTAATTTGTTATAGAAACCTGTTTTACTTTAAAGAGAATTAGGAAGAGAAAGAGGAAAGGAAAGAAGGGTAATAGAAGGGAGACAGAAATAGAAGGGGAAAGGAATAAGAAATAGGGAGGGGCTGAAAAGGAGGATAGATTAAAGATGATAATGGACAGAAGCAAAACATTGATGAGGAGGGAAAGGGGGAAAGGAGAGAGAAAAATATAACTTTGGGAAATAGGATGGAGGGAAATACAGAGTTAGTAATTTTAATTATGAAAGGAGATGAACTCTTCCATAAAATTGAAGCAGGTAGCAGACTGGATTACGGAGTCCTACACTATGTTATTTACAAGAAACACATTTGAAGCAGAGAGATGCATACAGAGTAAAGGTAAAAGGCTGGAGCAAAAATCTATTATGCTTCAGCTGAAGTAAAAAAAAAAAAAAAACAGCAGGGGTAGTGATCCTAATCTCAGATCAAGCAAAAGCAAAAATAGATCTAATTAAAAGAGATAAGGACAGAAGCTACATCTTGCTAAAGAGTACCATAGATACTGAAGCAATATCAATACTAAACATATATGCACCAAGTAGTATAGCATGTAAATTTCTAGAGGAGAAGTTAAGAAAGTTGCAAGAAGAAATACACAGCGTAACTATACTAGTGGGACAGCTCAACCTTGTTCTATCAAAACTAGATAATTAGAACCACAAAATAAAAAAGAAAGAAGTTAAAGAGGTAAACAGAATTTTAGAAAAGTTAGGTCTGATAGACCTTTGAAGAAAATCAAATAGGGAGAGAAAAGAATATACTTTTTTTCTAAGCAGTACATGGAACCTACAAAAATTAACCATATATTATGTCATAAAAACCTACTAATCAAATGCAGAAAGGCAGAAATAGTAAATACATCTTTTTCAGATCATAATGCACTCAAACTTACATGTAATAAAGGGCCCAGGAAAAATTAAGCCAAAAATTTAATTGGAAACTAAATAATCTAATCCTAAAGAATGAGTGAATGAAAAAACAAACATAGAAATAAATGTCAATGTCATCCAAGAGAGTGACAATAATGAGAAAACATTTGTGATGCAGCCAAAGCAAATCTTAGGGGAAATTTTAATATCTCTAGATGCTTACATGAATAAAATAGAAAAAAAAACATCGATGAATTAGACATGCAACTAAAAAAGCTAGAAAAAGAACAAATTAAATATCTCCAATTAAATACCAAGTTTGAAATTCTGAAAATAAAAGGAAAGAATCAATAAAATTGAGAGTAAAAAAACTATTGAAATTATAAACAAAACTAAGATTTGGTTTTGTAAACAACAACAACAACAAAATAGATAAACCTTAATTTTATTAGAAAAAAGGAAAAAAGAAAACTAAATTACCAGAATCAAAAATGAAAAGGGTGAATTTACGACCAATGAAGAGGAAATTGAAGCAATAATTAGGAGCTGTTTTACCCAACTATATATTAATAAAATTGATAATCTACATGAAATGGATGAACACATAAAAATAAAGATTGTCAAGATTAACAGAGGAGGAAAATACATTACTTAAATAGCCCCATTTTAGTAGAAAGAACTCAGATTTTACTGTGTTTTCAAAGCTCTTTCCTGACAACAAGCTATTTGTGAAGTAGATAGTGCCAGGATTATTATGTCCTTTTCATTAAAAAAATAATTAAGATACAAATAGCTTAAGTAATTTTCTTATAGTTATATAGCTATTAAGTTCCTTAGCTGAAACTCAAATGTAAGTATTTTAATTCCAAATCCAAAGAAAACATTAAGAAGCTGGTTTACTTCCTTAGCAGAGTAACGGGGGTGGTCATTTTTTCTGTTTGAAAGAAAATGAAATGTTTAATCTTGAAAAGACATAGAAGAGTGTGATAGCTTTCTTCAAGTGTTTCAAAGACTGTTAAAAGGAAAGGGGCTTCTTATTTTTATCTGTTTAACTATCCAGGATAAACTTCAGAAAAATGCACCGATGATATAAAGAGACAGATTTTGGTTTGGATTAAGAAAAAAAGAGTTTTATTAATTATAATTACCTCAAAGTAGAACAGGCTACCTCATTAGTGTTTTTCCTCAGTGGAAGTTTTCATACAGATCTCAGTTAAACACTTTGGGGAAGAGGTAGGAATTCTCACTGATGTACATACTAGACCATATAATACTTATGGTCCCTTCCAGTTCTGAAATTCTGTGATTCTTTCTACAATACCATGAAGCCTAAGTCAGATATTTTCTATCTATTTAAAAAGGAGAACTGAATGTAAAGTAAAACATGACAGATTATTCATATTCAGGAAATATGTTCTAGAAAGAGCTAGTAGTAATTATATGGCAACTTGAAGATACAGTGAGTTAAAGAGATTCATATCATAGAAATAGCATTAGCAGAGCATAGATATTAGATTCATTTAATCTTGTATCAGATAATTTATCTGAGTTTGAATATGTATATATGCATAATCAATTAGTAGAAAAGCAAATATTTATACAGGTATTTTAATGAATTTTTATGTAAAATATTCAAAGAAAAGTATGTATTTTTCTCTCATCTCCTTTATGCCTACAGAAGAATCTAATCAGTTTGTCTACATATGTTAAATATGAAAACTCATTTCATCTTAGAGCAGGTATTGGAATTAAAACTATAATATCTTTTGCAAGAATTATTGGAACTCCAAGGGTCATACCTCAAAATTCAACTATTTCAGTTGCTGCAAACATCTGAGTTTAAACTGCCAAATCATTGTTACATGTCATTATTTTATGCGATTAATGTGATCTTTTAAATGATATTTCTCAGTCTTTTTTAATGACATTCTCTGAACTTCTATTTTTACTAAAAAAAAAAAATCAAAGATATCTTTATGTGATGACCGTGTATTTAAAATCAGCCTGAGTTAGGAATTCAGGTTAAGGGAAAAATCTTCAATCTTTATTCTCATTAGAGGTGAAGAGGGATTGCGATAGAAATATGGGCAGCTGCGACAGGAAGCCAGCCAGCAGAGGTGAAGGGGGATTGCAGGTGAAAGGGGGATTGGAGGTGAAGGGGGATTGTGATAGCAATGTGAGCAGCTGTGTCAAGACGCCAGCCAGCAGTCTCTCTTTCCCCTTCCCTTTCCACTCCCCTGCCTCCACCCATCAAAATCGTCATTTCCTATAAAACACATCAGGACTTGCACAAAGAGTGGCCGGGGGCCATTCTTTCTCCAAGTATATATATTAATAGAATATGGTCCAATTACTATTTAGCCTCATATGCTTGGGACTTCAGTGCATCAACTCAAGCTTCAGCATCTTTAAATGTAGGCCAGCATCATAAGTCATGTAATTTGAAAGGTATCCTTGCCCAAAATTATCTCAAATCATGGGTTTGCTATGGTACTTGAAATTTATCAAAAGCTAATCCTTTATTTTAAAAACTATTTTTCATACAGTAGCCACCTGATAAAAAGTTATTCATATCTTGAGGAGTCACTTTTTGGAATACAGGGCTGATGATCTGCTCCTCTCTGTCTTGTATCCTAATGTAGTCCTAGAGTAATTCATTGCTAGGGGAAGCCTTGATGTTACCTAGAAAAAATAAGCTCATCATTCAGAGAGAGGGAGAGAGAGGGAGAGACACGGACAGACAGAGACAGAAAGACAGAAATTGAGTCAGAGAGACAGAGATAGAGAAACACAGAAAGATGAATAAAATAACTATTAATAACAAGTAACATATTAAAAAGCAGTGTTTAATTTGCTATATACAAATAATCTAATTTCTCACATATCTAGAGCCAATTTCATAATCTGAACACTAACAAAATAATCAGCTGGCAAATCAGTCATGAGAGCTTGAATTACAGGATTTTAATGATTCTGCTATGGTTTTATTTATAGGAAAGCAAGATTATTTAGGCACTTTCTCCCTGGAGTCTATCAAGGTTTGATGTATGAATGAAGCATTTATTAAAAGGTTAATATGTGCAAAATAATCTGTTAAATGTTGGAAGTATAAATAGAGAAGAAAGTAATCCCTGCTCTCCAGGAACTCACATTCTAATTAGGGAGAGAGACAACATTATATGGAAGGTTTCAGGTACTGCTAGTCAGATGAAAAAGTCACACAGTTCATAGGATACAGCAGCAAAGCAGACATTAATGTCTCTTTTTTTAGTGTCATTTTCTTTGATCCAATAATATGAGTATCTAATAAAGAAGTCTGACAGTACCAAGGACTTTGTTGACAAGAGCTTTCAGTTCTGGGTCTTAAGAAACTGTGGCTACAGCAATTGGTAGGAGCAATTGTCAGGGTGCATTTCCACAGGGATTATTTCCCAAAATGGTAGATATGAGCCCTGGACTAGAAGCATCGCTCTTCCCAGGGACCCTGGGCTCAAGGTCCTGGGATGTCTCCATCAGGATATGAGTGGAAATGGTGATCAAAATGGTGGTGGTGGTGGTTTGAATTACTTGCTTCCTGTCTTTCCGTCAGGTGCCTTACAATTTTATTAATATTACAGAGACAAGAGTTATGGAGCAATTTCCAGGGGTCATAGAATCTTAAAGATTTAGGACTTAGGTATAAAACTTTGAGTAAAGGCAAAGAGCACTTATTAGGTGACCACTATGTGACAGAGACAAGCAGTAAACCTAGATCTTTATGATTTTTTAAGTTAGCTCTTTAAGCCACACCTCTCATGTATCTAAATATATAAATAATAAATAAAACAAAAATATAAGGCTGTTAAATACGTGATAGTTTAGGGAAGCAGAGCTCTTAAGAGGGGGATCAAGAAATAAATCTTTTAGAAGATGGTGGCTGAGCTACATTTGAAAAGAGTAAGCTAGTTTTTTAAAGTAGAAATGAGTATGAATTGCATTTTCAACATAGAAGATGGCCCATGCAAAAGCAGAGAAACTTGTTTGTGTAAAAACACAAATAATTCCACTTTAGTTAAACCATAGAATTTTTGAAAGGAGAATAATTTATAAAGAGGACAGAAAAAAGGATGAGTCAAGAGAAAAAGCTTTTTAAAAAGGGGGGAAGATTTATATTCCATTCTAGAGGTAATAGGAAGCTGTTAGAGGAATATGTAGCTTGATTTCATTTTAGGAAGTCTATGAATTTTGAATGGGGAAAAAGTACCTTAATTTTCATCAACTCTGACTGGAATTTAGTTTCCCAATAGTTTCCTAATCAGTCTCTCTGCTAAGTCTCTTTCCACTCCAACCTACCCTACATACAACTTCCAAATTAATTTTCCTAAAGTTTGAGCAAATTCAGTAATTCTCCATTACCTCTAGGATAAAGTTTACATCTCCTAATTGGCATTGTATGCACTCACAGTCTAGCTCCCAATTTCCTCTCAAGGCATCTTACAAATTACTCTTCTTCACAAACTTTACAGGGGACTTTCTAGATATCTAAAAGGGACCACACATCTAATCCAGTCAGCTGGCTTGTTGATTGAAGTTGAGAGCCATTCAAAGCAGGGATCAGCTGAGCTAGAAAATGAGGAAGAATAAAGCTTAACTCTATATAAATGTACATGAAAGACCAGGAATGATGGATAACATATACAAAAATTTTCAAAACTTCCCAATTTATTGCAATCTCATATATATTTCCTGTATTTAGTATTTAGAAAAGTTTATAGAAGTGGAACAATACTGAGAAATAAGCACATCTTGGAGTTGGACAGCCTGGTTCCACATTATGTCCTTGTCATTACCTATGTGACTTTGAACAACTTGGGTCACTCTTTGGATCTTAGTTTCTTCATATGCAAAAAGAGAGGGGTTGGACTAGAATGTATCTAAAATCTTTGCCTGGGCAGCTGGGTAGTATCATAATGCATAAAGTACAGGGCATGAGTCAGGAAAACATCTTCTTAAGTTCAAATGTACATATTATTTCTAGTAGATATTTTATAGGATAGAATATAAGTTCCTTGAGGACAGGGATTGTTTTCTTTTATCTTTTAATTTGCAGCACTTAGTACAGCATTTGGCTCATAAGAGGTACTTGAGAAATTCTTGTTGATTGTATTCCTTGATTGCTCCTTCTGTGGTGTGATCTTTGTTTTCTTCTTAAATAATTATATTTTACTGATTGTCTATCTGCTGTATCTTCTTAAACATCCAAACATACATTCTCACAATGTAGAAATATAGTATCTATATAGAGATAACTTATATAGATATAATATCTACCAATAAAGTGTGCATACAAAATCATGTTGACATGTACATAAGTAGATGAGATGTCTCTATAAAGTATATAACATCTATATGTATATGCATGTCTGTTTATGTGTACACATTGATGTATTACTTCCATAGGCTACTCATCCAAAGAGACAAAATTCAAAATAAGCATAATTATGGACATGCTTTGAAGCTTCAAATTTTGACATTCTTCAGGCCAATTCTGAAATGAAATTGTATCCAAGTGGTCTTGACAAAAGATCTGAACACAAGACCATCTTTTGTGATTCCCTTTTTATCATAGGTCAGATTCATTTTTTCTTTTTAAATGTTCTCTTACTATTAATTATCAACTCTGGGAAGAGATACAGGGCAAAAAAAATTTTTCTTCTGCTAAAGACTATTTAATGTACCTTCTATGATTGAATATTCTACATATTTGCAATGCAAAATAAAGTGAAAATTGTGTGCAGATAGCAATCATCTCTCAAAATTGAATACCTCCTGAGGTACTCTGTGGATTGACAAGAACAATAAGGAAACACATACATCTTTTAAGTGTTTTGAAATTCTGGAATGAAGCTTCTATGAATATATGTTATATTGCCTCTTTTATCAAATTCAAGTTGAACTAGAGATATCTCTTCAGAGTTATTGAGGGTCTTATTCAATCCTCATGAATCCTTTTAGCTTCTAGCACAGACTTCTGGTTCTTGAAAATCATTCTAGTGGGATCCAGACTCTGGCAGGGCCCACCACATAGTACATGTTGTATTTTCAGTCTGGGGAGCAACTTGTTTGCTGCCTGAGAGCAGTCTAGCAGTACTTATAGAGAGTATTCAGCAGAAGGTTGGCCAGTGGGTTGTGATTTTCTCTCCCTTTAACCAGTCATTATTTTGATTTAGGAAGTGAATGTGAAATATTGTCAAAGTGATCCAACCAATAACATTGGTCTAGTTATTATTGACTATATACATGTTCTCGAAAATGCTAGTTGGGATGATATGACTATAAAAGTGTCTTAGTAAGCATTTATGAAATCTCTTTAGTTTAGAGACACATCCTTGTGATTATTCCCCTTGATGGGAAAAGGACACTTTCTCATCTCACAATAAGTTACCTTCTAAGGCACAAGAAACACTTTGTGTGAAACGCATATTTGCTCTCCATTTGGAGAATGTTATAACGTTTTTTTTTTTTCCTAATAAGCTGTTTGCAAAACATCATAAAAGTACTATACTTATAAGGCATTTACCAGACTTTACCTCATACTAGAAAAAGTGTGTTTATTCAACCATGTGAAGAAGTGATAGAAAAACATCTAATTGCCATGCTGAAGAATTCTAGGGAAAATGGATCCCCTCTTTGTTTCAAACCAATCCAAAACAAAATCTCTTTCTGGAACTAAGAAGAAACATCTGGTTGATTAAGTAAGGGGTGAGAGGGAAATCTGGCTGGCTTGATTATGCAGTCTTTGGCTCTTACCTTCAGAAAATGGAGTAGCCCCACCCTTTCTATTATGCACCTCCAAGAGGAAGCAGCTGGCATGAATGTGGCTGTGATAAAGGTACATGTTATCAGGAGGGTTCTGGAATATTTCCCAGTATCCTACGGGGCCCTGGAGACATACGTCACAATAAGAGAATGAAAGAAGTTTTATTGAAGAGTAAAAATGTAAATATCTTTTATGTTTAAGGTACAATATTGCCTTTATATATGTTTGCAAAGTCTTTTTGAAAAACTTTTGTTAATGCAAGGCAAATAATTATTGAAAGTATTTAAATAGCAAGATCCTGCTACTTTACTTTATAAAGTTATAATGAATGCAAACATGTGTAAGGAAATGGGTTGTCATTTGTGAACAATGGAATCCTATGTCAGAATGAATTATTTTTATTTTTTTAAGTGATGTGTACATTGTGCCTGTTTTAAATTGCCCTCATCTTTCCTTTGGTGGAAGATGGGGTGGAAAGAGGATTATTCAGGTGATTACAAAATAATGTGAAAGAAGAACCAAAACACTACTGATTGTCTTAGAGTAAGCTTAGATTTGTAGACTAGACCATTCATTCTGATCTTGAATCCCCTAGTGAACCAACCAATGACAAGTTAGTGGGAAATGTTTTGAGATGAGATATAAAACTTTTCTCTCATGATTATGAAGGAGCAAACCTTCTGGACTAAAATCATGCATGATAGACTAAGCAAAATCTTGAGAACTGTATCTAAAGAGAATCTTTTAGAAATTTTATGGATGGCTTAGTCATTTATTCATTCATACATGTATATATGGGGGATAAAAATAAAAACAAAAATAAATAAAAAAGAAAAAGAAAAAGAAAGGTTATATGTCATCAAGTAGCTTACATTCTTATGGAAGAGGATAATATCACATAAAAGGGAGCAGAAGAGTGAGGAAGAGAAGGTTCCCATCTAGGGGCATGAAAGTGAAATTCAGAGAATTAGAAGCCTAGCCTCTTGAAGAATTAAGCAGTTTTCCTGGATCCATCCTCTATATAGAGACCCTTGGTAAGAACTCACCAGTGGGAGAAGAAGGTCAGGCTTATAGAGGAATGTTCCAAGGAAAATCTTAGGCAATGAGGGACTTTCAGAGTGAGAAAGCTTCTGTGTCAAGATGGGCAAGTACAGAGAATAGATGAACAAGTTACATCAAGTTAATGGAATATTACTGTTCTATTAAAAATGATGAAAAAGCTGATTATAGAAAGTCCTAGAAAGATTTATATGAGTTGACCATGAGTAAAACAAGGAGAACCAGGAATACATTGCACACAATGTGTGATGATCAACTATGAAAGACTTGGTTCTTCTCAGTGGTTAGTGATCCAAGGCAATCCAATAACCTTGGACAGAAAATGCCATCTGCATCCAGAAAAAGAACTAAGAAGACTGAATATAAATCAACACATGCTATGTTCACTTCTTTTATCTTTTTTTAAATCTCTCTCATTGTTTTTCTCTTTTGCTCTAATTTTTCTCTCCTAATATAATTCATAAAACAATGTATTAAAAATAAATAAACTTGCTACAATAAAAAAAGATGGGCAAGTCCCAGAGAATAAGAATCATAGCTAAGAAGGGAAATTAATGTTGGCATGTAGTTAACTTTGTGATGAAAACTTACTATCAATTTGACTAGAATAGTCTTCAGAAAACACATATGTGGTCTACCACTCAAATCATGATCAAGTTTTCTACATTTTGGCAGGTCTTCTAGAACTTGAACTCTATTAATGATGTCTTTGAGGACCTAGGATAATCTCCTAAGACAGAAATGATTTTCTGTCAAGAGCCCTTTGGATATTTATAACATCCTTTGTGGATCATACAAAATTATAAACTTATGGAACTCAAACAGTGGCAGGCTGCTATACCTAGCTTTCAACTCATCATCACCTATGGTTTCCTTGGCAAATACTTTCATGATCCTTATATGGCCCTATGGATCAGATGTTCCCCACCCTGTGCTAAGACAATAGCATAAGATTTTGGTATTCTCTTGAAAAGAAATTGTGAAAATGTGGAAATAAGAGAAAAAATTGTGATGGGGTGGGGGAGGGAAGAGATTTCAGAATCAAGATACAGGTTGGGTGAGAAGATAGTTCATAAAGGATTTCTTCATCATTCACCTGAGGCAGGGTCAATTTGTGCTGATACTGAGGAAAATCTCTAGGTAAAAAGAAAGGCAATTTCCTCATAGGAGAAGAGAAAGTAGGTTCCAAGTAAGAGTGAGTATAATAATGAATCCCAAAGTCAGAGCAATTAGAACCAATATGTCAGGAGAAATAACCCAAAAAGATAATCGTCCATGTAAGGATTCAGCCAGAAGTCAGTCCTAGCTCAGGAAGACAAAAGATTGGGAATTGACCATCATTATGACATCTTAATTTTCTAAATTTTCTAAAGCTTTTAATCTTTCTGCATTTCCTTGCCTAGTACTGATATGCTGGCAATATCAACAGTAGGGTCTTTTACATCTCCTCCTGTCTCAGGAGGGTCTCCTTGAGGAGAAGGGCTATCTCACTTTTCTAATTATATCCCAAGTGCCCAGCGTAATATCTGGTACACAATTGGCAATTAACAAATACTTATTGATCGCTTAGTAGATTAGCATATATACCCATTACTTCCCCACCTCCCCAGATCTTAAAGTAATGTCTTAATAAGGTGGTGTATTGAGCCTCATCTACTAGATATTATTAATGTTTTTATCTCAAGCAGTCAGGAATATTCTAAACTATGTTTTTTTTTTTTCATTCATCCACAGTGAATAGTAGTAACTATAGCTAGATTTATATAATATTTTAAGATTAGCAAGAGTTTTACCTACATTATCTCATTTTATCCTCACAACTTTGACAATTAAGTATGATTATTATTCCCACTTTACAGATGAGGAAACTGAGGCTAAAAAGTCAAATTTTTTGCTCAGGGTTTAAAACAAGATTTGTCTCAGGTCTTCATGACTCCACATTGAGTACTTCTGCCCAGTGGGTAAAGATGTAAAAGATGGAGTTTGCATTCAGGTAAATATATCATAGCAAAGACCAGTGGAACATAGAATAGAAACACAGTGAGAAGAGTAGCCCCCAGCATAGGTCACAATGGATTTAAATCCATCTAGTGATGAAAGGGCTTATTACCCTTCCCACAAGATTATAAGGTTTGCTGATATGGATATAATGAGAGACAATCAGACCTGGTCCTTTACACTCAAGGGCTGAAATAATTAAATGAAATAATATCTGTAACCTTAGCCACAGAGTTTGGATCACAGTAGAGAAAAGGCAAGGGAATAAGCATTTTTATAGTGACTATTATCTGCCACACACTGTACTAAGGGCTTTACAAATATTATTTCATTTTATCTTTACAACCATCCTGCAAGGTAGGGGCCATGATTGTCCCATAGTAAGTAACTGAGGAAATTCAGTTAAAGGGAGGTTATGTAACTTGATTTTTCATCATATAATTAGTCATTGTCTAAGGACAGGACTCATGACTTTAGATTCCCGATCTAGTGCTCTATCAAATGTGCCACCAAAATTAGTGATTGCTTATTCCCTTCCTTTCTTCTCCTCCCTCTATCCCCAAAGTCTCATTAACGTTTCAGTGGTGGTTGGCTCCCTTTTTATATCCCACTTTGACTCTTTATGGGATGAGTTAGACATCAGACCAAACAGCTTCTACTTTTCCCAACTAGTATGAATACAGAGAAGAGGAAAAAACAGGCAGAAATCTTAATTTAGAAAAGATTCTACAAAGAAAAGTGGACCAGGCTGCTATAAATATTCTTCTCTGTAGAATAAATAATACTAGTTAGTATTAGTCATCTAGGTAGGAAAAAAATACTATTAGTACTAGGTACTAGTCTAGGCATCTTGAGGATAAAACTTAATATGCCTTTGCCAAAATCTGCACTGCACTTTGTCAAAGATCATCTCTCTAGTAGAAGAGGCTAGAGTCTTTATAGACGGACATCCTTGAAGTGAGAGCTATCTTCTCATTCTGCCCCTTCAGACAAGCTCATCCCACCACCTCACCCCATCCCCCTCCACACACACTTCTGGAATACTGAAGCACTTATAGGTCTGATTGAGGTTTCATAAGTTTCAAAGCTTTTGGTCTATAGAAGATGCCATTGAAATGATTCATATATTAAGTACCCATAGTTAGGTTTTTGTGACATCTGCCTATAACGTCCCCACAAAAGAATAATCCTGTTGCCAAATACAAGTAGTTCTAAATACAAAGAGACACATTCCTAATAGGCTACTTGGTGATGAATTCTTTGCCCACAACAACCCATGAAATGAATGAAAAGTGAGGCAGCTAGGTGGTGTAGTGGATAGAGCACCAGCCCTGAAATCAGGAGGACCTGAGATCAAATCTGACCTCAGACACTTAACATGTCCTAGCTATATGACCCTGGGCAAGTCACTTAACCCTAATTGCCTCAGGAAAAAAAAAGAAAGAAATTAATGAAAAGTGAAAGGTAGCTCTTCTTCCTGTGTGAATTCCTTATGCTTCTCCAGAGAGTAGCAGAGAGGTGAAAAGTCAGGCAGAAGGCATGATGACAACTTTAGGATAATCTATAAACTTTAACATAGCTATTGGTACTCCAAATGACTACCCTTGTCCAGTGACCTCAAAGTTAAGAGAACACCGTACAGTTCAATTCTGGTATTAATTTAGGTCTTACTACTTCTGAAAGGAGAGATTGCATTTGTTGGGAATTTGTTTCTAAGCTATATTGCGTTTGGAATTATGAATGGTAACTTGCCAACTGGCTTCTGAAGTCAGGGATCAAAGACTGAGAGTGCTGCTCCTAGCTGCTGTGAGTGATTGGAACCTTATAGCTATAATATAGCTTTCAGTTTCCATTTTCTTAACAAATAGCACCATGTTCTAATGGGGAGGTGGGGAACCAAATGAAAACATTTTTCTTATTAATTTCTAAGAAATTTCATGGAACCACCACGTTTAAACTGATAAACATAAGGATTTGACTGAATAGGATTGTGACTCCCACAGTCAGATTGCTTATACAAAATAGCCTATGTAGATTCTGGTTTCAAACATAGTAAAAACAACATCATAATCCTCATACTGGGGAAAGAGTTCTAATATGATTTGGCTGGAAACTATAGCTGGGAGAGACCTAGGGCTGTGTTAATTAATCTGCACAGTAGTATTGGAAAGAAAGGTGTCTTTCAAAGTATACCACATGTTGTCAGGCTTACTCTACACTTGCCAACTGATTTCCAGTACTACTGAGAATAGAGAAATATTTAGATGAATTTGTAAAATTTCCCTACCAAGGCCTATAGGGATTTGGAATCTTGAACAATTGTTCTGGGTAAAATATACTTCAGAAGCACAGCACCTGTAGGCCTTATTTAGGCTTGCTATTGCCCATCTTCTTCCCAGGCATCCATAGATCATGCATTGACATAAAACTGCCAAACCCTGCTAAATCCTGCTAGGAAATTCATTTTTCAGATGCTCCATCAAATTGGGGTGCTACTTTTCACTAGGCCCAGCTTCCATATGTGGCCCCAGAACATAGTAATAGTGCTTTCTATTTGGTTTGGGTTTTAGACCATTGAGACCCCATAATACTAACTCTGAAAACAAGGGCCACAATGAAAAGGAAACTTTGATCTTGCTAATTACCTACCTTCATCCGCAGAACTCCTGCCATCCATCATTCCTACTCTTCTTAGACTCATTCTATAGTGGATAGCAAGCTCTGATTCTTTCTTACTTTTTCTATTCTAGTAATACTGAATTTCCTACTCTAGAAAAAAATCCCACTGTTCTTCCCAACTCTCATTGCCTGCTCCCTAATTCTCATCCAGCTCAACTGTATCTCATTAATTTCCAACTCCATAGCTTCCAGCCTTGCCTTGTCTTGTGAACGCCCACCCTCTAATTAATAATTTTTTTTTAAATTTTAGAACGCTTCCTCTCACTGTATCTTCTGATGGTCACTGAGATCTCAATCTTCCCAGATGACAATGTATCTTATTTCTTTATTGCACTTTCTGTCAATCCCCACAGTCATTAGTCCCAATGGGGGAATGAAATATTCGTTGCTTTTAATTGCTATTTCTAGACTCTTTCTCTCTAGAGCTACAGCTAAGTAAACTCTCTTTCTTTGAAAGTTTCTCTATCCAAATTCAACTCTAATTCTAATTTTCTCTTAGCATTGTGACTAAATAAATAATAGCTTTTGGATTGATTGATGATTTCACTCACTAAAAGTACAGCTCAGCATCTCTGGGAAACTTGCTCTTTCCGATCATAGGATTATTAAATCAGAACTAAAAGGATTTTCAGTTATTTTTGAATCTGACTCCTTCATTTATGGTAGAGAAAACAAAGGCCCATAGTCTGGAGATTTCATAGAGATCTCTATTATTTAAGGGTCTTTGCATTTAATCTTTTTCATCTTTTTTTGTTTGTTTTTAATTTCCTGACTTATTAAGAGCTTAATCAACAAGTAAAAACATTATATTAAATAAAAAACAGAAAAGAGAATCACAAGTGTATGTGCTTCATTTGCATTAACATTTTTAAAACATGTAAATTAAATTCAATACAGTATTAACATAATTTTCCTTTATTGTGTTCCCTCCTGAGTTCTGGGATTATTTTAAGTCTGTTTTTTAAACAACTTTCTTTTCTTTTCTTTCTTTCTTTCTTTCTTTCTTTCTTTCTTTCTTTCTTTCTTTCTTTCTTTCTTTCTTTCTTTCCTTTTTTCCTTCCTTTTTTCTTTGGAAGCTGGGCAGCCAATGAATGAATGAAAAGTCTGGGAGAAGAAGAAGTTGAATAAGGAGAAGGAAGAGGGAAAAGATTTCTATATATATAAAGATAGAAAAGCAGATTATTATTATGTGAGAATGCAACTTTTTTCATATATAATTTGTTTTAAAAATAAAATCAACATTCTAATTTCAAAGTTGAATTGTTTGTTTTTCTTTCTGAAATTTAACTCTTTTCTTCTTTTTTTCGTGGCAACTCTGAACCCCTTTTCATTAGTCAAATTTCTGTTCCCCTATCCCCTTCCCTTCCTTATAACAAATAAGCAAAATCAAATAAAACAAACCTACACATTCAAATTCTATACATTCATGCCTAATTCTGCACCTTAAGTTCATTACCTTTTCTTTTCAGGTTTATTTCTTAGATTATCTATGACCAGGGGTCTTTGGATGATGGCAGCAGAAGGAATAAGAAAGAGGGCTTAAGTCTTTACACAATATTTGTGTCTTTATGAAATGACATTGACAACATGGAGATCTAAACAGAGACCAGTAAGATACCCTTAAACTCCTAAACTGGTCAGGCAGGGATAGCATTAATCAAATAGGCATGAAATAAGTTAATCTATCACAGATACTCTTGGCTTCTACAAAAGTTTCCACAGAACTTTACCATTTAATTCTAGTCTCTGACTCACTTCATTATCCTGGTTGAAGCTGTAACCTGACAGGATGCATATGTCAAGAGTGGATGCAGGTATCCATCCATCTAGGAATGGAAAGAAAGACCAACATAAAAATTCTAAAGATAGATTGAGCTAGACAAATGATTGTGAATGCATACCAAAGGTAAGAGAGCTTGGTCCAGATTATTTTATTCTTAGAACCCAAATACTATACAGACATGTAGGAAATGCAGAGATGTGGAAATTAAACTTAATAATATAAAGAAATGTTTACATTCTAAAATTTAAATTCTAAAAAGCAATCTCTCTTATAATTATAAGATTACCCACCTTGAACTGGGAAGGATTTTTAGAAATTGCTGGTCAACCTTTTCATTTTAGAGATGAGAAACCAAAGGCCCTAGACTGCCTCAATGATTGCCCAAGAGCTAAGTGGCAGAGGCAAGATCCTAACTCATTTTCTTTATATTAAAATGGAGTACACTTTCTACTAGCAAGCTAAGCAGGAATCTTGGGAGCTGGGATCTCAATTCTAGTTTTGTCTCTGAATCAGCCCTTCTCCAATTTCAAAGCTATATTATAAGTAGTTACTTAGACTTAGTCATGAGCTGGGATCCTGAGAAATAGTATAAATGACTAATAACTAAGTAGGCCATATGCCAAGTGCAGAGATTTTAGTGCCTTGAAAATAAATGAAGGCAATTTGCAATTTAGCTTAAATGTTCTATTGGATAATGGTTAACTGTCTGGAAAGTCCTTTTCTATCTGACCTGGGGACTAAGTAGTTTTTAGAAAGACATGATTTATAAATATAAAGAAAAAATGAAAGAGAATCACACATTGGCTAGAAAATAAAACCAAAATGATATTGTGAAATTTCTCACTTTTATTACTCACATTTATTACTTTGAGAATCAAAAACCTAATCTTTCAAGCAATTTAGGAGCTGTCCTTTCTTCTTAGACCAATACATAGATATAGTCATAGAATAATTTAAATTTTCATAAACGATCTGTACAGTGGTCTGAATAGGCTGATGAAGCAATAATTCTTAACATTACCCAACCATTACAGCCCCAAAGCTTCACAGCAGTTGAGATTTGTGATCCCAAGATGGGCCTCTAATCCTTTACCTTACCATTTTCTTCTGCCCTCTTTATATGTCATCTAAATATTTGAACTATCTACATGACTTTATAATGATCCTGTAACAATAGAATTGACTCTGAGCTTTATAGAACATTTTGAGATATTAAGCCAAACCTAGGCAAAAGTTGACCAAGTTTTCTTCACATCCTTAGCCGTCTTTATTTGTGTTCTCATTATACCTCTAGTAGTCTTCCCTTTATATTTTAATACTGTTCCTTTGATACTAAGAAACAGCATAGTATCATGGAAGGAAGACTAGATGTGGAATGCAACTAAATTTCAAAGCTGACTTTGTTACTTACACCCTTAGGTGACTAATTCTTCTGGGTCTCAATTTTCTGACTATGATATATGGGGTGAGAATAAATTAATTGTAAGGTACCTGCCAGTCTAAATCTAAGATCCTTTCTCTGGCCAAAAATGCTTCAGGGTCTATACCTATCAGAGATTGAGACTTCATGCCTTCCCTGATGACATAAGAATTTTGAGAAGCAACTTGGTCCCATTGAAAAAGAATTTGGGGTTGGAAACACTTGGATTCAAGTTCTACATTTTTGTTGTTGTTCAGTGATTTTAATCATGTCTTAGTGACCTCATTTTTTTTTTTTTGTTTATTTGGCTTTTGGAGGGCCAAGAAACTGGAGTGGTTTGCCATTTTCTTTTCTTGCTCACTTTGTAGATGAAGAAACACAGACATATAGGGACAAGTGACTTATTCAGTGTCACACAGCTATTAAGCTATTATGTGAGGCTAGATTTGAACTCAGGAAAATGAGTGTTCATGACTTCAAACCCGCATTCTATACATTGCACCACCTACTTAACCAGTTCTACCTTAAATTCTTATTAGTTTTGTGATCATTGGCAAGTCAGTTAACTCTACTGAGTCTCAATTTCATCATTTATAAAATTTGTAAAAATAATACTTAAAATATCTTTTTTAATGAGTTTGTTTTTAGTGGAATGCTTGGGATTAGACGCAAATTGCAAGACATATAGTACATAGATTTAACAATTTTTAATTATAATACATAATTATAAACTACTAATAACCAAATGACAGTGTCCCAAATCACTGGTAATAAGAGAAATGACAACCAAAAACCTTAAGGTTTCATGTCACACCCAGTAAATTGGCAAATATGACAAAAGGTGGGAACATTCAAGATTGTTGGGCCTGTGAGAAGATAGGTACATTCTTGGATTGTTGATGAAGCTTTGAATTAATATAACCCAAATGAAAAGTAACATGGAACTATACAAATAAAGTAACTAAACTATTCTTTGACCCAGAATTTTTACTACTGGCCTTTACCCCCAAGAAAACCATTGGGGGAAAAAAGCAAATCCCTATGTATAACTAAATACTTATAGAAGTATTTTTTTTAACAAAGCAAAAAATAGGAACAAAAATCAATACTCATCAACTGGGAAATGACTAAAATAGGTGCAATATATGAACACAATCACATAATCCTGTGCTATAATAAATGACAAATATAAAGGGGAAAAATATACATGTAGAAAAATATCTGTAATAGCTCTTTGTGGTGGCAAGGAATTGGAAATTGAGGGGATGCCTATCAACTGGAGAATGACTGAACAAGTTGTGATATATTAATGTAATGTAATACTATTGTTCTATAAGAAATAATGAGCAGAAGGATTTCAGAAAAGCCTAGAAGGACTTAACATGAATTTATATTGATAGAAGTAAGCAAAACCAAGAGAAAATTGTACACAGTAGCAGCACCATTGTGTGATAACCAACTATTATGCATTCAGTTCTCCTTAGCAATACAATGATTGAAAACATTTCCAATAGACTTAGCATGGAAAATGCCATCCACATTCTGAGAAAGAACTATGGAGAGTGAATGTGGATTAAAGCATACTATTTTCACTTCTTTGTTGTAGTGTGAGGAATAAGGTATCAAGAGATGCCAGCAGATGCAATTATTTGAGTTTGGAGGTTGCACATTTTAAATCCCCCATTTGTAGGAGTATTTCAGTGTTCAAGAAAAACTAGGACTTCTGGTCTGATGGCCTGCCTAACTCTTTTCAGCACTGCTATCTGCCTTTGGTAATTCTCACTTGGGGTGCCAAAATTCTAGTATGCTTAATGGCCACACTGAGTAAACCATCTCAACAAATGGGCTAAATCACATTGAGGATAACCAAGAGGTCCAAATAGTGAGTTGGGAGGATATTTTCCTGAAGCATGTAAACATTCCCAAGGGAATAAAAGCACCTGAAATATATAGTGGTCAGCACTCAGACACCACCAGAAACAACAACAAATTTGTGGTGAGATCCAGTTCTCAGTCCTACCCAGTTATTGAATGTTCACCACTATCACAAAGGGATTCAAATTTCAGATGAAATTTCAGGAAAAGCAGGCCTATTAATATATATTTCCCTCCTCTTCCTTTTCTTACCAAAACCTTCTTTTCAGAATGAATCTGATTTTTGTAATCTAAATTTTAGTGTAAATGTGTTATTATATGCATTCTTCTAAAGTCATTCTTTCCTTTATTAAGTATCTTCTTGTTTGCTTAATTTAGGTTGATATATTTGGCAGTTAAGTTATCAAAAAGCTAAAAAAAAATAAAACCTTTCACTCAGAACAATTTCTAAAAGCAATAAGAATAAGAGAATGTTTAGGAACAAAAATTTATATTTAAGGAAAAAAATCCCAGAAAAGTGCTGAATTATTTGTGTGTGTGTGTGGGGGGGGGAGTTATGGTATCATTCTCCTGATGTTGCTGACATGTACCTAGTATCTTAAGGTTTAAAAAGTGTTTTACTAACTTTAAGGATTTGATCCTCACAATCAGTGTTTTATAAACACTGTTTGATTTAATCCTCAAGATCCTGTGAAGTGCATGTAATTATTGACTTCATTTTACAGATGAAAAAGAGAATAAGAAAGTGTGAGTTTCTCAGTTAATAAATAACAGGCATATTCTCCAATTGATAAATGGTCAAAGGATATAAACAGACAATTCTCAGACGAATAAATTGAAACTATTTCTAGCCATATGAAAAGATGCTCCAAGTCATTATTAATCAGAAAAATGCAAATTAAGACAACTTGGAGATACCACTACACAACTCTCAGATTGGGTAGGATGACAGGAAAGGATAATGCGGAATGCTGGAAGGACTGTGGGAAAACTGGGACACTGATACATTGTTAGTGGAATTGTGAATACATCCAGCCATTCTGAAGAGCAATTTGGAACTATGCTCAAAAAGTTATCAAACTGTACATACCCTTTGATCCAGCAGTGTTACTTCTAGGCTTATATCCCAAAGAGATACTAAAGAAGGGAAAGGAATTTGTATGTGCAAGAATGTTTGTGGCAGCCCTCTTTATAGTGGCCAGAAACTGGAAACAGTGGATGCCCATCAATTGGAGAATGGCTGAATAAATTGTGGTATATGAATATTATGGAATATTATTGTTCTGTAAGAAATGACCAGCAGGATGATTTCAGAAAGGCCTGGAAAGACTTACACTAACTGATGCTAAGTGAAATGAGCAGGACCAGGATATCATTATATCAAATATAATCAACAACAATACTATATGATGATCAATTCTGATGGACGTGGACCTCTTCAACAATGAGATGAAACAATGAGATGAGATTCCAAATCAGTTCCAATAGAGCAATAATGAATTGAACCAGCTACACCCAGCTAAAGAACTCTGGGAAATGAGTGTGAACTACCACATAGAATTCCCAATCCCTCTATTTTTGTCCATCTGCATTTTTGATTTCTTTCACAGGCTAATTGTACACTATTTCAAAGTCTGATTATTTTTGTACAGCAAAATAACTGCATGGACATGTATACATATATTGTATTTAACTTATACTTTAACATATTTAATATGTATTGATCAACCTGCCATCTGGGGGAAGAGATGGGGGAAAGGAGGGGAAAAGTTGGAACAAAATGTTTTGTAATTGTCAATGCTGAAAAATTACCCATGCATATATCTTGTAATGAAAAAGCTATAATAAAAAATAAATAAATATATAATAGGCATAACTCAAAACCAGATCCTCCTGACCCAAAGTAGAAAATCAGTAGCTATGTGAAATGCATAAAATAAGGCAAAGAAAATACAGTACTTTGCACAGAAAAGACATCTATAATTTTTTAAACAAATGAATGATTGTTTCACTTCCCGGCCTACATCAAGATAGTTTGCTCTTTTAAAAAATTTAGTTTTTCGTTATCAAGCTGTGCATACCCTTTGATCCAGCAGTGTTTCTACTGGGCTTATACCCCAAAGAGATACTTAAGAAAGGAAAGGGACCTGTATGTGCCAAAATGTTTGTGGCAGCCCTGTTTGTAGTGGCTAGAAGCTGGAAAATGAAAGGATGTCCATCAATTGGAGAATGGTTGAGTAAATTGTGGTATATGAACGTTATGGAATATTATTGTTCTGTAAGGAACGACCAGCAGGATGAATACAGAGAGGACTGGTGAGACTTACATGAACTGATGCTGAGTGAAATGAACAGAACCAGGAGATCATTATATACCTCAACAACAATACTGTTTGAGGATATATTCTGATGGAAGTGGATCTCTTTGATAAAGAGAGCCTTAATTGATCAAAGATGGACAGAAGCAGCTACACCCAGAGAAAGAACACTGGAAATGAATATAAACTGCTTGCATTTATGTTTTTCTTCCCAGGTTATTTATACCTTCTGAATTCAATTCTCCCTGTGCAACAAGAAAACTGTTTGGTTCTGCACACATATATTGTATCTAGGATATACTGCAACCCATTCAACATGTAAAGGACTCTTGCCATCTGGGGGAAGGGGTGGAGGGAGGGAGGGGAAAAATCGGAACAGAAGTGAATGCAAGGGATAATGTTGTAAAAAATTACCCTGGCATGCGTTCTATCAATAAAAAATTATTTAAAAATTAAAAAAAAATTAGTTTTTCTAAAAAAGAGAAAGCATAGAGGGGTGTGTATAGATCTTAAAGTGTTTGCTTACTAGCTTATGTATTAAAAATAATAAAATTTATTTTCTGTATTAAATTAAAATTGCTTTATGAATTTGATGGACTGTTCTTAAATAGATACTTTAAGTTACATGGATCTTTGCTTTCAAAATTTTAATATTTTGGGGGACAAGAAATAAATGGGTTGAAGGCAGGAAGGATTTTGTGATAGCCTAGGATAAGAGATTAGCTTTAAAAATATCCCCACAAAATAATTGTTTCAGTTGTTTCCTCCCCTCCCCCCAAAGGGTGCTTAAGCTAAATTTATCTGACATTTGAAAGACAATGTTCAAATTTTGAGATGTTTTTTTCTGGCCAACTCAAGCATGCAATCTACAAATCTCTCCTCCACTGAAAAGAAGCTCACAACTCAAATTCCAATTGCTTAAATTGACTAGTGGGTTTTCCCAAGATACGATTTCAAAAGTTAAGGGGAGAAATTAGGGAAAGGTCAAATTTAGGAAGACCTCACTGTGCCAGGTTCTTTTATTTTTCATTTTAATATTTGCTATAGACTTTCAAAGATGGAATGATTAGTCAAAGTTGACTCTCAAGGCAAGATCTTTATGACCTTTTTTGTGACACAGGAAGTTGGACCATCAATTTTTATTTACATCATCTTTCAAGCTAAAGAGGATTACTGCCTTCTAGGTATATTGCAAAGGAATTAACTTTTTTAATTGAGGTGAACCGGAAATAGGAGGTAGTTTTGCAAGTACCCCTACCATGATAAACTGTTTTTTAAACACCAAATTCTCTTTTTAACAAAAGTATTTAGAGGATATAAGCTTACCCCTGCTCTCAGATGCAGACAAAGAAAAAAAGAATAAAATTTAATTAGATATGCTTCAATTACAATTGAAGTTACCAGAAAGTGAATGAGCACCTAAGTTTCTGATTAGAGAACAGCAGATTTTTGATATTCCAAAAGACCTTAAAGGTATCTTAGCCAACTCATAGCCCTTCCCTCCCCAACCCCAAACAATGCCCAATATAGTATAATTGACAAGGTTGTTTGAAGTTCTCCAATGAGGTGGAAAACACCAATCCTATAGCAGTCCATTTCAATTTGGTATACCTCTAATTGTTAGTTTTTCCTTATATCAAAATTAAATTTGATTGTTGGACACTTTAATCCCTTCTTTCCAGCTCCCAACAGTTCCATAGCCTTCAAAATTCACTTAAAGACTGCCATGTGTTAAAGGAATTTTCACCTTGGAATTCTGCTTTACCAATTGGATCTTTCCAGGTTTTACTCCCCAAAACCTTTGGGAATTATGAACCACATTCAACTCAAGTCTGACATGGTTCCTGAAGGAGAATATTTGAATTTATTGATACCCATACCTTGATACTCTACCCTTAATACTCTATAACATCCCTGTAAATTTTTGGACTAACATGCCCTTCTTTGGTCATTACTCTTGTAATGCCAGAGAAACTGAGGCAAGATAGAGATTAGAGAGTTTTAATATTTTATTTGAAAGGGAGAGATTTGCTGGGACCAAATGGATCCATGGTTTGGTTCCAGGGCTGAATGATACTATAGTCTCCAAGAATCCAGCAATCAGCCAGCATCCAGCCAGCATCCAGCAGCATCCAGCCTGCATCCAGCAACCAATGGGAGTTCTCCATGACATATGTATACACAGTAACTAAACAAAGGCAGGGGGGATGGAGTCCAAACTCTGATGAGCTGGAATCTCCAGGCAGGAACCATCAACTTGGCTCTGACAGGATGGGGGAGAGGGGTAGGACCATAAATTCTAACAAACTGGGAGTTAAGAAAATGTCTGAATACAGACACAAAGTTTGGAGTCTCCCTTTCTGAGTTCACACATTGACAATTTATAACTTTAAAGCAAATAGCCCTGAATTATATCAGTCTTCATGAATCGGGGGGGAAGGGATTGCAACTAAGGGGATTGAGGCAGAACAATTAGGGAAACCGAGGCAGGACAATTTAGGGAAACTGAGTCAGGATAATAAAAGAGAACTGTGGCACAGCACTCCCAGTTATATGTTTGATTTTATTTATTCTAAGTCCCTTTAGGACAGATTTTACCTTTGCTTTAATATTTGTGTTCCCAGTATTAAGAATAGTGCTTGTCATACATTGAGTGTTTAAAAATGTTTTTCATTCATTCAAATTTTTGGTCCTAATTCTTTCCTGATGTGCTCATATAAATTAAGTTTAAGCCCTCTTCCACATAATTTCCTACCTTACTGTCCTCTTATAAAACCTCAGCAGACCCATGTCCTTTAACCAATGTTCTCATGGATTAAATTCAAAGCTTTCATCACCTTGGACCCCTATGTAGCTGGAAATTTTTTGACTTTGAAGTTTCCTTAACTGTGTAGTAAATACTGGCTCAAAAGGGTATGCCATTTTTTTCAAGGTAGCTAATCAGGAGAGCTGATAGCAGACTGGTTGCATTATTGCTTTCTGGTCTATTCCACACATCCTCCATACCAGCCCCACCTTATACCCTCAAAAATCTGTTCTCAAATCATCCCATTTCTATTTTTTTTAACACTGCTGAAACTGAGGGTTCATTTGAATCAATGTCTCAAAACAAAAAAGTTAACTTTTTTCTTCTCAATTCCAATGTTTCCAAATACATGTAAAGATAGTTTTCAATATTCATTTTTGTAAAACTTTGTGTTCCAAATTTTTTCCCTCCCTCCTTCCAAGCAATCTTATACAGGTTAAATATGTTCAATTTTTAAAAACATATTTTTATATTTGTCATATTGTGCAAAAAAAAATCAGACCAAAAGGAAGAAAACCAATGGAAAGAAAAAGAAAACACACAAGCCACAAAAAAGGTGAAAATACTTTGCTTTGATCCATATTCAGTCTCCATAGTTCTCTCTCTGGATACAGATAGCATTTTCATCCCAAGTCTATTGGAATTGTCTTGAATCACTGCATTGTTGAAAAAAACCAAGTCCATCATAGTTGATTATCACATAATCTTGCTGTTATTGTGTACAATGTTCTTCTTATTCTGCTCATTTCACTCAGCATCAGTTCATACAAGTCTTTCCAGGCTTTTTTGAAATCAGCCTGCTTATCATTTCTTGTAGATCAATAGTATTCCATTACCTTAGTATACTGTAACTTATTCAGCCATTCCTCAACTGATGGCATCCATTCAACTTCCAGTTCCTCTCCACTACAAAGAGAACTACTGCAAATATTTTTTGCACAGATGGATTCTTTTCCCTCTTGTTTCATCTCTTTGAGATATAGATCTATTAATGACACTGTTGTATAAAAGGGTATGTACAGTTTTATAACTCTTTTGACATAGATATAAATTGCTCTCCAGGATGGTTGGATCTTTTCATAACTCCACCAACAATGCATTATTGTACCAGTTTTCCCACATCCCCTCCAACATTTATTAGTTTTTATAAATTTGTATGTATATATAAATATATGCATATTTACATTTTATCTTTTACTGTCATATTAGCCAATCAGAGAAATATGAAGTAGTACCTCAGAGTTGTCTTAATTTGTAGTTCTCTAATCAATAGTTATTTAGAGCATTTTTATAAGACTACAAATTTTAATTTCTTTACTTTTTTTATATAAACATTGACCATTTATCAATTGGGGAATGACTTGTATTCTTATAACTTTGAGTCAGTTCTCTATATATTTTAGAAATGAGGCCTTTATCAGAAACACTGTCTATAAAAAATGTTTCTCAGCTTTCTGGTTCTCTTCTAATCTTGGCTGTATTGGTTTTGTTTATGCAAAAAAAAAATCTTACTTAATTTGATCAAAATTATTTTTTTGCAAGAGAATATTATTGTTTTCTTATTCTTTGGTCATAAATTCATTTCTTTTCCACAGATTTAACAGGTATATTATCCCTTGCTCTACTAATTTGCTTATAATATGACCCTTTATGTCTGAATCATGAACCCATTTTATCTTGGCATAGGGCATTAATATGTTGGTCAATTCTGAGTTTCTGCCGTATTATAGAAAAAGTTAACTTTTAATACGACAGTTTTATATTTAATAGCAGTAGATATTCTGTTGAATTTTGTTGATCTATGGTATTAGTAGAAATCCATTAGATTCCTTTTCTTATCTTACTAAAAAACTTTTGCTTTCCTTTTTAATAGTCATACTATAGATTACAACAGTTGGGGCTTGGTCATGATACTTCAGTAGAGGAAGAAGTCTTCTTTTAGGGGAAAGAACAATAAACAGAGTACACTTGTTGAATTTTCTCATCTCTCTAAATCAGAGAGTGTAAACTCATATTTCTTCTCCATTTCCTTTCCTTAAATTGGGAACAATGACATCTGACTCCTGGAGCTTGTGAAACAAATACAATGACATTTAAATTAGATTTCCTCCCATAGTTCACTTTTCCAAAGGGGATATAGGATTCCATATCTTGATTTAAAGAACTTCTGGCTCTAAACCTAATATTTAATTGTAGATTATTTTCATTTTCTTACATAGGAGTATTGAGGGGAGGAGCATTGAGGGGAGGAGCTTAATGTTTACTTGCTGTATTTCAAAGTGCTGTGGAAATAGAAAACATTACTCAAGTACCCTACATTAGATAAAAATGAGGGAAGAATTATTCTATTAGACAAAGTTATTTCCGGAAGAATATTTAGAAAAAATGAATGCTGTCTAGAAGGAAAAAAACAGTTCTCATTTTAGCCTTCTATAGTAATATAATCAAAGAGGCCTAATAATTTCTTTCTTTGAAAAGAAAGGAAAGCATAGATGGTGAATTGCCAGGATCTTGGGTGTCCAATCTAGTTACAAAGTATATTAACCACACCTGGTTAATCTTGTAAATCTTGTAAAATTGTTTCATATCACGAAGAACAAGCCCTGATCATTGGCTAGCTAAGAGAGCACGGCTACAGTTGAACACAAACAGTTCATGTCAGAATGGAAAAACAAACATCTTTTTCCTCACTAAAATCAGTCAGACACTATCCCCCTTTAAGAAAGGAAATTAGGGATCTTTAGTAAGTGAATGTTCTGTTCCTGATTATAACTCCAGCTGTTTTGTCTTTTAAACTCCAAAGTATTAGAAGAGCATACATTTAATTCAAGACAGCAAACACCAAAATATGGCTTAATGAATGTGGACATTGCATTTAAGGTCCATTTATGCAGAGAAATGTGTGGTTCCTCCCTTGTCTAGAAATGGAATTTGTCATTGTTAATACCAATGTTGAAGTAGTGGGAAGTTGATCAGATCTGGACACCCAAAAGAAAAGTTTAGAATAGATGTAAATGTTGTGACAATTATAGCTTATCATTAGAAAATGTTGTGAGAAAAAAACAAAAACAAAAACATGGGGCTTGAATTTAGAAGACATACATTTGAATCCTGCCTCTGCCACATAAAAAATAGTATAGCCTTGAACAAGTTAGTTACCCACTTTTGAGCATCACTTTCATTATCTGACAAATGGTGATACTACAGATTTCATAACCTATTTAGGATCAGAAATTTAGAGCTGGAAAGAAACTTATAGTTATTAGTATGTTAATATTATTATATATAATATAATATAATATTGATTATATTAATATCGACATCACCACAATCATAGCCTTCACATGCCAGCCTCAAGATAGAGCTCCTTCTACAAAGAGTTTCCATTTTGGGGAGCTGAGCCAAGATAATGGAGAGTATACCCATCTCTATCTGAGATCCTCCTTGTATTCCTCAGGTCAATACCAGAAAAAGCCTCTGAATTGGTCTTGGAGTGACAGAAACCAAAAACATTTGGAATGTAACAAATTTCCAGAAGAAGATACTTTGGAAGAACTTCAGAAAAAAACATAACTGTCTGTTTTAATCAGGCAGGGAGAGAGGCTACTGAATGCAGGGAACTGGGACAGGGAGCAGGGGCAGGGAGCCAGGCTGTTGCATTGTCTAGGAATCAAGGAATCTACTGTGAGGTTCTTAGGCTTTTCTGTCCTGATTACAAGCCAGTTGTTTAGCAGATTAATTATGAGATACCCAAAATAAATACAAAAGGCAAATAGTGAGCCTCTCAACCTCAGAAAAATGTGGGACCTGCCCATATCGACCTGTAAAGTCCGGGCTAGTTCTCTGGAGGACCTCGGGATCAGGCAGAGTCCTTGGGCTTAGTGAAAGAGTGAAAAAGGCAGGAGAGCTACTACGTGGCTGGTCAAAGATAGAATCTAGAGTCTGGCATCTTCTCTTGTGTGTGGCTGAGAGCTGTGGCTGAGAGAGTGTTCCCAGTTGTCCCAGCCCTTAAATATTCTAGTACAATTATATCGCTACAACACACTGAGTGTGGACAACCATTACATCACCATATAAAGTACATACTTAACTATAAGTACCTTGCTGACCTAGATTTAAGTACACCTTTTCAGAGTTCCAGCCCTCTACACCTACCCAGTATCAGACGTCAGTCAGTAGTCAGGACCCCAGGACAAACTAAAGTAGCTGTCACTCACTTGAATAAGAGCATACTGCAACCTTTAAAAATAATAAGCAAAAATAACTCTAACCATAGACAGCTTTTATGGAGAAAGAGCAGAGCAAAACCCTGAGGATTCTAAAGGCAAATCATCACCAGATGAGCCACAAGGCTCTCTTGGAAGAATTCAAAAAGGGTCTTAAAAGAGAGTTAGAAGAAAAATGGGGAAAAGAAATGAGAACTTACCAAGAGAGTTTGGAAAAGGAAAAACAAAAATTTTCTGAAGAAAACTCCTTAAAAATAGTTTGATGAAATGGAAAAAGCATATAATTCATTATAAAATAGATATGAAAAAGAAACCAATTTGCTGAAAAACAGAATCTGTGAAATGGGAAAAAATTCAGTGAACAAAACAGCTCATTTAAAACTTCAATTGGTCAAATGCAAAAGGAAATAAAAAAGCTAACAGAAGAAAATAACTCACTAAAAATTAAGAATTGAACAAATGGAAGAGAATGACTCAATGAGACTTCAAGAATCAGTCAAAGAAAACAAAAAAAAAATGAAAACAAACAGAAGAAAATATAAAATACCTTATTGGAAAAACAACTGACCAGGAAAGTAGATCTAGGAGAGATAATCTAAGAATTATTGGACTTCCTGAAAAACATGATGAAAAAAAAAAAAAAAGAGCCTAGACATCATCTTCCAGGAAATCATCAAGGAAAACTGTTCTAGAATTAGGGGGTAAAAAGCCATTGAAAGAATTCACTGATCATCTCTTGAAAGATACTCAAAATGAAAACTCCAAGGCACATAGTAGCTAAATTTCAGAATTATCAAATCAAGGAGAAAATATTGCAAGCAGCCAGAAGGAAACAATTCAAATATTGAGGAGCCACAATCAGGATTGCTCAAGACCTAATAACTTCTACTTTAAAGCATTGAAAGGCATGGAATCTGACATTATCAAAGGCAAAGGAACTTGGATTGCAGCTAAGAATCAACTATCCAGCAAAGTTGAGCATTATCTTTCAGGGGAAAAGATAGAGATTCAATGAAACAGGTGTATTTCATCTATTTCTATTAAGACCAGAGTTGAATAGAAAATTTGATCTTCAAATACAGAACTCATTAGAAGAATAAAAAGATAAAAAGGAAAGAAAAAAGCTCATATTACTATGTGGAGAAATGATATGTTTAACTCTTGAGATCTATATCTCTGTTATAGGTATACATAGAGGGAACAGGTATAATTTGACCTTATTGTGATGATCTAAAAAAGAAATTAAAGGAGGAAAGGTGATTCTACTGGAAGAAGAGGAAAATGGAGTTAAAATGGGATAAATTATGAAGAGGCAAAAAAAAAACTTATTAGAATTGATGGAAATAAGGGAGAGGGAGGGGGATGAACATTTTGTGAATCTTAACTCTCCTTAGATTTGGCTCAAAGAGAGAATATCAGACATATTTATCTTTACAGAGGAATTTGTCTCACTCTATAGAGAAGTAGGAGAGAAAAGGGAAGTGGATAGCAGAATGGATTAAAAGCCAGAATCCTACAATTTGTTGTTTACAAGAAACACATTTAAAGCAGATTGATACATCCAGAGTAAAGGTAAAAGGCTTCAGCAGAATCTATTATGCTTCAGCTGAAGTAAAAAAAGTAGGGATAGCAATCCTGATATCAGATCAAGCAAAAGCAAAAATTGATCTAATTAAAAGAGATAAGGAAGGAAACTATATCTTGCTAAAGGGCACCACAGATAATGAAGCAGTATCAATACTAAATACATACGTACTAAGTGGTATAGCATCCAAATTCCTAGAGGAGAAGTTAAAGAAGCTGTAGGAAGAATTAGACAGCAAGACTATACTAGTGGGGGATTTCAACCCTGCTCTTTCAGAATTAGATAAATCAAACCACAAAATAAATAAGAAAGAAGTTAAGGAGGTAAATAGAATTCTAGAAAAGTTAGATATGATAGACCTTTAGAGAAAATTGAATGGACACAGAAAGGAATATACTTCTTTCTTGGCATTACTAGAACCTATATGAAATTGACCATATATTAGTGCATAAAAACCTTAAAATCAAATGCAGAAAGGCAGTAATAGTAAATCCATTTTTTTTTTCATATCATGATGCAATAAAAATTACATGCAATAAAAAGACAAGGAAAAAGAGATCAAAAATTAATTGAAAATTAAATAATCTAATCTTAAAGAATGAGTGGGTGAAACAAAAAAATCATAGACACAATTAATGATTTCATCCATGAGAATGACAATAATAAGATAACTTACCAAAATTTGTGAGATGTGGCCAAAGCGGTGATTATGGGAAATTTTATATTTCTAGATGCTTATTTGCCTAAAATGAAGAAAGAGAAGATCTATGATCTTTCCTTGCAACTAAAAAAGTTAGAAAAAGAACAAATTAAAGACCCCAATTAAATACCAAATTTGTAATCCTGAAAATAAAAGGGAGAGTGATAAAATTGAAATAAGAAAACTATTGAATTAATAAATAAAATTAAGAGTTGGTTTTATGGAAAAACCAAAAAATTAGATAAACTTTTAGTTAATTTGATTAGAAAAAGGAAAGAAGAAAATCAAATTCTTATTATCAAAAATGAAAAGAGAGAACTTACTACCAATGAAAACAAAATTAGAACAATAATTAGGATTTATTTTCCCAACTATATGTCAATAAATCTGATCATCTAAGTGAAAATGAGGAATACCTACAAAAATATAGATTAATGGAAGAGGAAATAAATTACTTAAATAGTCCCATTTTAGAAAAAAGAAATAGAATAAGCTATTAATCAACTTACTAAGAAAAATCTCTAGGGCCAGACAGATTTACATGTGAATTCTACCAAACATTTAAAGAACAATTAATTCCAATAGTATGCAAGCCATTTTTAAAAAGAGGGAAAGGAGTTCCACCAAATTCCTTTTATGACACAGAACTATTGCTTATACCAAAACCAGGTAGGGTTAAAAGAGAAAAAGAATATTATAGACCAATTTCCCTAATGAATATTGATGCAAAAATCTTAAATAAGATATTAGCAAACAGGTTACTGTAAGTCATCTGCAGGATAATACATGACCAAGTAGGATTTATACCAGGAATGGACTACTGGTTCAATATTGGGAAGACTATTAGCATAATTGACTATATCAATAACCAAACTAACAAAAATCATATAATTATTTCAATAGATGCAGAAAAAGCTTTTGATACAATCCAACAACCTATTCCTATTAAAAACATTAAAGAGTATTGGAATAAATGGAGTTCTCCTTAAAATGATCAGTAGCATCTATTTAAAACCATCAGAAAGCATCATATGTAATGGGGAGAAACTAGAATCATTCCCAATAAGATCAGGAGTGAAACACAGTTGCTCACTATCACCATTTCTATTTAATATTGTATTAGAAATGTTAGTTTTGGCAATAAAAGAAAAAAGAGATTAAAAGAATTAGAGCAGGTAATGAGGAAACCAAATTATCACTCTTTGTAGATGATATGATGGTATAATTAGAGAATTCTAGAGAATCAACTAAAAAACTACTAGAAAAAATTCATAACTTTAGCAAAGTTGTAGTATACAAAATAAACCTATATAAATTCATCAGCATTTTGATATGTTACCAACAAAGTCCAGCAGCAAGAAATACAAAGAGAAATACCATTTAAAATAATTGTTGATAACATAAAATATTAGGGAGTCTATCTGCCAAGGCAAAGTCTACAAAATACTTTCCACACAAAATAAGCCAGATCTAATGAATTGGAAAAATATCAAGTGCTCATAGATAGGTTGAGTGAATATAATTAAAATGAAAATATTATCTAAATTAATCTACTTATTCAGTGCCAGATCAATCAAACTCCTTAGAAATTATTTTACAAATCTAGAAAAAAATAATCACAAAGTTCATCTGAAAGAACAAAAAGTCAAGAATTTCAAGGGAATTAATGAAAAAAATTGCAAATCAAGGTGGCCTACCTAAAACTGTATTATAAAGCAGTGGACATCAAAATCATTTGATAATACCAAAGAAATAGAGTAGTTGATCAGTGGAATAAGTTAGGTTTACAGGACAAAAATAATCAAAATAGAAAACCCAAAACCACAGCTTGTGGGATAAGAACTCACTATTTGACAAAAACTCCTGGGAAAATTAGAACTCAATATGACAGAAACTAGGCATTTACCCACATCTAACACCATATACCAAGATAAAGTTGAAATGAGTTCATGATATGGACATAAAGATTGATATTATAAACAAATTAGAAGATCAAAGGATAGTTTATATTATGTGCCAGAACTTGAAACAAGGTACTAAGTGGAATTGAGGAGATAGTGGTTAAATCTAATTTAGCATTAATTTAATCCTACAACAAATAATGGTTTCCTAGTGATATAATGATTGGTTTATATTCAGAGTAGAGCATATAAGCAGGGACTGAGAGCCACAGAGGAGAAGCTGGCAGAGGCAGAGAAGACAAAGGACTGGCAGCAGGACCTCAAGCTCTTGGAACCAAGGAGAGAGATAGGCCTCTAAGAAAGCTAACCACACCCCAGGAAAGGAGACAAGACTTTGAAAGATATAATAAAGGATTTGGCTTTAATCTCTGGCTACTCTTGTGGCAATTACTGAATCGAAAAAAGACTGCTCCCAAGACTCCCAGAGACCCTCCAAGAAAACCAAAACAGAGAACATTACGAGTTTACCTCTCAGATCCATGGAGAAGGAAGGAATTTGTGACCAAAGAAGACCTGGAGTACATTATTGAACACAAAATAGATACCTTTGATTATATTAAATTAAAATGTTTTTGCACAAACAAAACCAATGCAGATAAGATTAGAAGGGACACAATAAAGTAGGGAAAAATTCTACATTCAGAGGTTCTGATAAAGTTCTCATTTCTAAAATCTGTAGAGAATTGACTCAAATTTGTAAGAATTCAAGCCATTCCCTAATTGATAAATGGTCAAAGGATATATACAGATAAATTTCAGATGAAGAAATCAAAACTATTTCTAGATACATGAAAAGGTGCTCTAAATCATTATTGATCAGAGAAATGCAAATTAAGGCAACTCTGAGATATCACTGCATACATCTCAGATTTGTTAAGATGACAGAACAAGATAATGACCAATGTTGGAGGGAATGTGGGAAAACTGGAACACTAATACATTGTTGGTGGATTAAGGATTATTATATATTTTCCTAGTAAATCCTACTTCTGATCCTTGTAGTAGTGTTTATGTATATCTTTTCTTTCTTATGCCTGCTAACTCTTCTGCTTTAATTCTGCTCCTTAATTTGCCTTGCTATTACTTAACCTGCCCACCCACCCATAGATTTCTCCCTTGTCTTCTGTCCCCATCTTTTCCTTTCCTCGCTATGCATCCCTCCCCCCTTATTTCTTTTTAGATTTTTGAGGATGCTATACCCTTTTTGTGGAACAGTAGCAACCACAAAAACAATCAGAGATTCTCAAAGTAAGAAAAAGCACAAAGAGTTTTATTAAGATCTTGAGAGAAAGGGCATCTCCCAAGCAAACAAGGCGTTAGTTAAAGGAATGCAAAGCATAAACTACAAAACATAAGATTAAATAGAACAGAAGATGCCCTCCCTCCTTGGAACTTTTCTCCCATTGCCTGGCAGAGTCTAGGCTTACACTCTAAACACAGAAATCTGTCCAAGAAACAAAAGAATAAATTGCCTTTAAAAGAAGTACTTAAATGTTAATTAAGAGTTGGGGGAAATGGAAGGGAAATATTCATTCAAGACAGTTGAACACCTGCAGTTTTTTAGCTATAACTCAACTTGTTATTGGAATGTTTCATGTCATATTTAGGGAATAGGTCGAAACCACATCCTTATGAGAGGGTCTCCACTCAGTTTATCCCATATACCTTCATAGAATAGATGTAGTTTTACCTATTTAACACATTCCTAATGTGAGTGGGTTTTCAGAAAGATAAGCTCTCTTCCTCCCTCTAATGCTTCTGGTCTATTGTTCCTTTGCATCTCATTTGTAGAACATAATTATTATTGTTATCTTTTTCTAGGCAGTTTTGTTTTGTAGAATCAGCTCACACTCAACTCTATCCCAATTTTTTTGAGCAATTCAATTGCTTATGTTAGTCTTAAACATATAATATGCATTTCCATGTAAAAATATAAACAATTTGTCCATGTTGAAACTGATCTTTGATATTGGCTTTTATAAACAATCAGCAGGATGATTTCAGAGATGCCAAGAGAGACTTTCAGGATTTGAGGCTAAATGAAATGAGCGGAACCAGGAGATATTTATATACAGTAACAGCAAGATTATATCATGATCAATTCTGAATGGACATGACTCTTTTCAACAATGAGATGATTCAGGCCAATTCCAATGACCTTGTGATGATGAGAACCGTCTACACCCAGAGAGAGGACTGTGGGAACTAAGTGTGGATCACAACATAGCATTTTCACTTCTTTTGTTGTTGTTTGCTTGAATTTTATTTTCTTTCTCATTTTTTCTTCCTTTTTCATCACATTTTTCTTGTGCAGCAAGGTAATTGTATAAATATATGTGTCTATATTCAATTTACACATTTTTTTTTTACCATGTTTAACATATATTGGATTACTTGCCAGCTAGGGGAAAGGATGGAGGGAAGGGGGAGAAAAATGGAACTCAAGGGTTTGCAAGGATCAATATTGAAAAATTATCCTTGCATATGTTTTGAAAATAAAAAAACTTCAATAAGAAAAATGTGGGGAAAAAGATATTGGCCTTTATATGTTAAATTTTCTATTGAGATGAAATTTGGTTGAAAGTCCTGAAAATCTGCAAGTTCGTTAAATGTCCATTTTTTTCATTCAATATTATGGATAATTCTACTAGATATGATATTTTTGACCACAGACCTTTTTTTTTTTTATTATGGGCATATATGATTCCAGGACCTATGGTGTTTTATTGCAGCTGCTTCGAAAGCCTGTACAATTCTAATTGTAGATTCAGTATATTTGGATTATTTTTTTGCTGTTTCTTAGAAATTTTCTATTTGATCTTGGGGTTTTGAAATTTGACAATACTATTCCTATGTGTTTTCCACAAAGATTCATTTGTGGTGGTGATTGGTGGATTTTTTTCTATTTCCACTTTTCCCTCATGTTCTATCATTCCAGAACAATTTTCTTGGATTATTTTTTACATTGTTGTGTCATGGTTCTCTTTTGGTCACAGCTTCCCTAGTCCAATCATTCTTATATTTTCTCTTCTTGATATGTTTTCCAATATGTTGCTTTGTTTTTATAAAATATTTCAAATTCTATTCTATTTTTTCATTCTTTATCTTCTGTTTAGTTATTTCTTAGCTTTCCCTTGCCCAATTCTAATTTTCAGAGTGTTATTTTCATCTTAAAGACTTTATCTTCTTTTCTAGTTGGTTAATTTTTTTTTTCAAAATCTTGGGGGTTTTTTGGAGTTTTTTTTTTCATTCATTCATCTATTTATTTAGTTTTTCTTCAATGTCATTCATTTGAATTTTAAATAATTTTTTGAGTTCTTTTATAAATTTTCCCTGTACAGGGAACCATTCAATGTTACTCTTTGGGGTAGAATAAGCATTTTTTACTTCAGCATCATCCTCTGAAGATGAACCCCAACTTTTCTATTCCCATAGTAAGTAGTTTCTATGGGTTCTTTCTTCTTTGCTGATTCATTTTTTAAAGTGAGAACTATTGGTCTAAGCCCCTCTAACCCTGAATGGGGGAGATGATGTGTCTAGCTTCACTTCAGCTCTTGCCTCTGACCTGGAACTCCAAACCAAAAGTTCCGTCCTCCTGCAAGTGCCCACAGCTTGCACTGTCCCTGCCCCACTGCTACTACAATTCATTTTTCTGGTTCCTACTTGCCCAGGGGTGTGTTTGTGCAGCACAGCTAGACTTATTCTAATCAGTCAAAGTTCACCCAATCTTCCTGGACTCGGATACCCACTGGATGTGTTTGCACTTCACACAGGTTAATCCTCAACCTGAGTTCTTTCTTTGGATCTTCTTAGCTTGAATCTGTTGGACCCCTGTTGTGTTCTAAGTCTTCTTGATCTTTTGCCATTCTAAGTCTGCCCTGAGTCACAAATTTGTTCTATTTGTAAAGGAAATCTGGAGAGGTTGAAATATACTGACCTATTCTGCCATTTTCCCATAATCTTCTCCTAATCTTAAAAGAATTAAGATTCTCTAGGCAAATCTCTGAGAACATGGTTGAAGAGCAAGTAGGAATCTGCCCCATTGGTAAGAAGAGTTTCCTTATCATTATTTCTCTATGCCATGGGATCTAATTAAAATGAAACCCTCAAGGTATACATTTTATCATAGTTCTATGATAATAATAGAAAAAGTATTACATTAGTAATACAAATACCAAAACTGCTGGGCATATTAGACAAAGCTTTGACCTTGGACTCAGGAAGTCTTAGGTTCAAATTTCATGATTTCAAGATACAACAGATCATTAATTATACACTGTTAGGCTTATTACTAGGACATTTAAAACTTCAGTAAAAGGAAATTTGTATTTTCTAATCACTACATTCATTCATAGGACATTTATCATGCTTTGTAAAAAGGGTAAACTACATAATTTTTCTATTCCTTTCCTTTTCTATTTTTTATTTTGTTTTCATTACATCACCTATATATTTTAGGATTTCAAATTTTTTTTGCATTTAATCCCATAGTCATAAACTTTAGAAACATTTCAAGCAGGTTTAATTTTCATAATTCTTACATGTTTAGTCCTTAATCCCGTGAATTATGTGAACAGAGAAATACAACAACCAGAGGATGTAGTTTTGAATTTTGAATTTTTAAGCCAAGTTGACTATATATGAAGAGAATAAAAATCATCAATTTGTTAATATGTCTCTTATTTTTAAATATCTCTTATTTGTAAACTAAAAGCCAAACAATAAGTAAGCAAGGAAGGCCATAGATTAAGCTAGGGAAGAAATCACAGGAAATTCTGGCCATTTCTAGTGAGTCTGTCCAATATGTACAGAAAATTATTCCCTTATCCTAAACTCTAGATTTCTTTTATTATCCTCTAAAGTAGCATTTTCATTTTTATAAAGTAAAATGATTCATTCTGACATTGCTGTTCTATTTGTGACCTGGCAAAGAAAATGTCTACAGTCTTTGGAAATGTCTGTCCTATTCTATTTTTTAAAAAGCCATTTAACTTACCTATCCTAAAGAAAGCAACAAATCTCTTTTAAGCACTAAACTGGGGGTTTGATTTATTGCATTTGCATGGAGTATGTCTCAATCTGAAAGCTTTACATATTTTTTTTTTGTCTAAAAAGAAAAAATAGATTTCTGCCCATTAATCCTTATAAGGAAAAAGCAAGATGGGCTGTTCTTTTTTTTAGGTCCATTGAGATATTAGAATAAAGTTTGAAGGTCTTAGCACTAATCAAATGTAGCTGAAAAGGAATTCACATAAATGTGCCTCTGGGGGAAAAAAAACAATAAACTTAGTGCATTGATTTACATGAAAGTTATATTTATCAGTTCAACTCAATTGATACACTTAATATAGTAAAGGATATTATGTCAGTGATGGGGAACAAATGTGACATCAGTGCTTCAAGGTCCTTTTCTAACAGTAGTATTTAGAATATCCATATAAGAACAACATGAGACTTAAAAGATCACCTTATTATCAGGAGGTTCGAGGTGGGGAAATGGAAAGCATCATGAAGATGGTGATACTTCATAATTGCATAATCATTCAAGGTATGTGCACTTTGCTTTTAAGAACCCTGATAGAAAGGGCAATTTCATCATGATCTTTGTATCCCCAAAGTGTAGCAATGTGCCAGATGTAAGTACAGTAGTGTGTAAATTACTTAGTAAAGACTTTTTTTTTAAATTTTTCAATTCTAAATTCTATTTCTTCCCTTGTCCCCTCCTCCATTCAATAAGAATGCAGGAAAAACAAAACCTATTACAAATATATATATAGCTATGCAAAACAATTTTCTATACTAGTCTTGTTTTTGTTTTTTTAAGCAAGAAAAAGGAGGAAAAAAATATGTGTCATTCTGCATTTTGAGTCCATCAGTTCTCTATCTAGAGGTGCAATTGTGGTGGGCATTTGAGTTACCAATGCTTTTAAAATTAATTGTGCTATTGTTATTACTATGTAGAGTGTTCTCCTGATTCTGTACTTCACTTTGCATCAATTCATACAGTTGTGCACGGGTTTTGTTTTTGTTTTTCTGATACCATCTCCTTCATCATTTCTTACATTACAGCACAACAGTTTGATGGAATGTGATGGAATATTCATATACTACAACTTTTTCTAGTCATTCCTCAAATGACAGATATTCTCTTGATTTTCAATTATTTATCACTAGAAAAAGAGCTGCTATAAATATTTTTGTAGATATAGATTATTTTTCTTTAATCTCTTTTGGGTATATCTCTCATAGCTATATGCTCAATATGTGCAGATTAATTGCATTTTGGACATAGTTTCAATGGTTAACATTTTCACAGAAAGGACTTTTTGTAACTTTTTCTATATTGCCTCTAGTATTTGTAATTTTCCTTTTCTGTCATCTTAGCCAACCTACTGGTTTTGAGGTAGTACTTCAGAGTTATAATGTGAATTTACTGATTATTAGGATTGGAACATGTTTTCACATGGCTATTGTTAGCTTTGATTTTTTTTCCTCTGAAAAATGCCTATACCCTTTGATCACTTACCAATTAAAAATGGTGCTATCTTTACAAATTTGACTTGGTTCACTATATATTTTAAAAATGACATTTATTTGCACAAAAGATCTTATATTGTCATGTCTTCTCTAGTAGATTTTGCCCCTTTATTATCCTCACTCTCATTTATCTTTACACTCTCCCTGATTACTGGATGCTTCTTCAGGGCTACAGACATGTCTCTTCTATCCTCAAAAGAATGCCTTACTTGATTTCTCTACCCACCCCTACTACCTATTATGTCATACTTCTTTGTTTTGTGGTTAAACTCTTTAAGAAGGTGATCTACAAAAATTGTCTCCCCTTGCTTCCTTGTCATTGTCTTTTAAACTGTCTTCTCTTTTTCCTCACTGTTATTTTACTTGGTGATCACATCACTTCTTTTGGATTCAATCATCATCTCTATATTCTAGGCAGCTGGGTGAATCAGTGGATAGAACACTGGGCCTAGTATCAGGAATACTTGAGTTCAAATCTCTCCTCACTAACTAGTTGTGTAAGATTGGGCAAATCACTTAACTTGTATTTTCCTTAATCTACTAGATAAGGAAAAAGCAAACCATTCTAGTATTTCTGTCAAGAAAATATATTCAATATCAGATTGTTATGGTCCATGGAGTCATGCAAAATTGGACACAATTAAAAAACAATGCTCATAATTCTCAAATCCATATACATATATATAATTATAATATATATATATAATTCTATTTTTTTCTCCTAACCTCGAAATTTGAATCTCCAATTGTGGTTTAACTAGATGTTTCATAGATCTCTTAAACTCAACATATGCAAAATTCATCTTATTATCTCCTCCTTCCCCAAACTTTCCCTTCTTTTTAATTTCCACATTATTTTTAAATGCATTATCATCTTTTTAGTCTGCCATATTCAAAATCTAGGTGTTAATCTTGGCCCCTTACTCTCACTCACCCTCTGTATCCTGCCCATTGTCAGACTTATAATTTCTAACTTCTCTCCTATATCAAACACTCCTTTGACACTGACATTACCTTGGTTCAGGATCTTCTTTTCTTATACCCATGCCATTATTATAGCCTTCTGGTTCTTCACCCTGCTTCAAGTCTCTCCTTGCTTCAGTCCATCGTCCATTAACTCAACTCAAACAGTTTTGGAAGACTGTTTTATTCCTAGAGGTCTTGGAGATATTTTCTTCATTAAAGCAATTATGAACTTAAACAAAGATGCTGAGATACTGAGAAGCAGAATGTTCCCTGAATCACAGAGATTCACAAATAGACATGAGATATGTACCATGCCATGCATCACAAAACATTAATTAAGACATATCTTCAGAAAGTATTTAGAACTCATTCCAAATGGGTAATAGTCAAAACTGAGCAAATGGTCTATTCTTCAAAGGTATATGCAATGTGATAAAAAAGATATCATGATGAAGTATTAAGAATAAATATTAGACTCTTGTGAATTCAGTGATGAATCATATAGAGCAAATAACCATAGTAAAGGTTATGTTAAAAAGAGATCATGTTATATATTTTAAAGTTTTTAAAGATGTAAAATATAATATATTTAGATGTTGATATACAATTATTTTACTTTTCGCTCAGTTAATTTGGACTCTGATTACTTAATAAACTATACATATGGACATATGAGTATTGACAAGAAGCACATATCACAAACACTTAATAATTGTCCATGTCCAACAATAATTTCCAAAAAAATGTCCAAAAAAGACCATTGATCAGTTCAAGAAAGCTAAATCAGAGAAGATATATTTGCCAGTTTAATTAATTGACTCATTGTGATAAGGGAGAAATATATTTCTTCTACTTACTTTGCTGCTCAACAAAACCCAACTGAAAAATCAACAGATGATTGTTACAAAATGTAAGTTTCTTGAAGGCAAGAATGATTTTTGCTTTTTCTTTTTATCCCCCAAATTTCAAACAATACCTGCTGCATAGCAAACACTTAATGAATAGTTGATTTATTGACTTTTTGATTAATTGCCTTGCATAGATAGGTATTTAACAACTGTTTGATAAATTAAATGAAACTTTGGCCTTGAGTTTTATCACCCAATCTTTTTCTTTCCATTTGAAAAAGTGTACCAGTGTGATAAGTTTTGTTGATTGAACTATTTGACTTGAAATATTAGCCATGGTTTGCTGTTTCATGCAAACTTCAAGGAAAATGAAGACAAATTTCTTGATGGTATCATCTGAAAACTCTTATTAACACCAGGGTCTATGTACTAAATTTGTCTCATCATGGCATCCTGTTTTAGGGCTTTATGATTCTAGGTCTCTAACTCTTCATGCCTTTCTTTTTGTAAATGCATTCATGGCTCTTATATTCTCATAAGTATGTTATAAAAACATTTTTGCTAAATCTATAGTCAGGAAGAATTATTCAAACAGTCTCAGATACTTGCTAGTTGTATAACTCTGGGCAAGTCATTTAACTTAGCTGCTTTAGTGTCTTCATTTGTAAAATGAGGATAATATTGGAATCTATTTTACTATGTTGTAAGGATCAGATGAGATAACTTATGTAAAGTGGTTTGCAAATTTTAAAGTACTATATAAATAGTAGGAATTGTAATAGTTGTTATTATTGATATTGTAACTCTAAAACAAGAAGAGCACTTGAGTGGAGAAAGAGGAGAAAGTTTTTCTTTTTTCCCCCTCTTAGGTAATTAATGAAGGCTAGCATTTTTATAGTCCTTCTTTATTTTCAATTTTTTTCCTTCCTATTACATTGTTTGTGTCTCAAAACAACCTTGTGAAATAGATAATACATGTCATATAGTCTCCATTTTATATATGAAGAAACTGAGGCTTAAACTGAGGTTAAATGCCTTACGAATTTGATCCCTCCTGATCCAAAATTTGGTTTTAGTTCCTCTGCCCCACAGCTTTAATTCCATTGTATTTCTGAATACACAATATTTGAGGGCTCTCTCTTTATCTTCATTTTCCATGTCTCTTTTTCTCTTTCTTTTCTATCTCAAGTCTAAACTATTGGTATGATAAGGGGCTATGGACCACTTTGGGATAGGGGTAATACAGACTGATTGGCATTTATGAGAAGGAGATATTTTATTTGAATCCAATGTTGTGCTCAGACTTCAAGTACTGTTTCCAAAGATTATCACATAATTTGAATGTATTATGGATCTTTGATCATCTGTTGAAATCTAAGGACTATTTTTTATAATGTTTTTAATTAATAATTGAAGAAAATGTTAAATTGTATATAAAAAACTGTATTTTCCTCCCAATCAAGTTCATGAACCCTATGCTAGGAGGGAAAAATTAATGGAATAAGGATTTGTGTAAATCTTTTCCTTCCCCATCTTGTGAACATTAAGGTCTTTTCAGATAAATGCAGATGCGTCTCATTGCTTCTTTTGTGGCTGAATAGTACTCAAAATAGGCTTGTGCTAGGAGGAGTTCATGGTGCCTACATGATTCAAAAGCAATGTTTCCCTTACAGCTGTTATCCTTTATCTATATAGATAATGTATAGGAGATTCTCATGAACCATGGAAATGTCAAGAAGAGGTTACCTCCATCATAATAAAGAAAATGAATTGAACTGTTTGTAATATTATTTAGTGTATTACTTTATGCTCCTTGGGATTTTCAATATGGTTAGAACAAATGAAAACACTATTGCAACATTTGGGGTCTGGAAATGTTAGAGATCATTAGGAATTTCCTCTACTATAAAAACCATTTTATCACTTTAAAGTAACTTATTATAGTTAACCAAGTATTTTCTTTATTTGAGCTATTTTTTCACGAAGCTTGCTCCAGATTTCATTATTTCTTTGTGAAATAGAAAGATCACATTCTGTATTTTTATGAAAGGGATGAGTAATCCAGACATGGAATTTCATTGAGTGTAGAAAATACTAAATGTGAAAACTCCCTCCACTGATACAGATTGGTAAATGATAGATTAGTTGCAGGGGGGGAGGAAGGATACAGATAAATTAAATCAGTTGGTCCAGGGCTGCACAGCCAATAAATTATCCAGGACTATATATACTTGAACCCAAGTATCCTTAACTCTAAATTGTACCAAACTGCTATTATGTTGGGTAATAAGACAACATTGTATTTTTCTTAATTTTTTATGCCAAAATTATCTTTTCCAGAAAAATGAGGGCACATATCATTAATTATATTTATTTTTAAATGTTAATCACAAAATAAATTTTGTTACAGCATAACAATTTATCCTTATTCTAAAGAATTCTACAATTAGGGTTTTTTTGGGAAATTTCCTGAATTTCCCAATTAATTATTTCACATTAATTTTTGTTAGCAAACAACTTACAAGATTAATTTCAATAGTGCAACAACTTGGTTGCTATATGAAATTGTTTGATTATTTTCCTTACCCTGTTAATAAGAGCATTATAGATAAATACAGGCGTATTGAGAAAGGTATTTTCATAAAGATCCATAAAAATAATTTATGAATGGATGGAGAGTCTTCCTTATTTTTGTCCTACATTTCTTCAACCCTCTACTGCACCTACCCTCTTGCTACCAAAGTCAGGTTGACCTTATAGTAACAGTGCATTCTTTGCTTTGCTGAACCATGCTTAACTTTTTTGCGTGTCATGGACCTATTTGGAAGTCTAGTGAAGCCCATAAACTATAAGGTTTTTAAATGCATACATAAAATATATAAATTTACAAAGAAAAAGAAAGATTAGTGAAAAAAAAAAGATGTTTTTTTTTTCCCCATCCAAATTCACAGATACCCTGAAATCTGTTAAGGAACCCATTTGGGTCTGTGAACACAAGAGTAATTTATACTAGGCAATAGTGAAGGTTCAATAGTTCTGACATTCATCTATTCTTCATGTTTCATTAAACAAAAGTTGATTTTTTTGTCTGTTTCTTTTTTCTTAAGTTTTCATCATTGCCAGACATTGTGTCAAAAACTGGGCATACAAAGTCAAATACAAAACATTCCTTGATTTCAAGGAGCTTACATCTAATGGGTTAGGCTACATGTACATTTAGAAAAAGGGAAGGCACTTTCTTTTTATTAATTATATCCCCACTGTATAGTACAGAGCCTTGCAAGTTTATTGGATTGGATTGAACAGTTCAGTCAAGGAGGGCATTAATATCTAAGGGGATCAGGAAAGTTTTCATGTAGAAGATTGTAGTTGAACTAAGTCCAAAGTCAGGGTTTCTCAGACTTTGCCAGATAATTGTCACCTCTAATCTGGTTAAAAACTACTGGTCTTATAGGGGGACTCCTGATTAGGAGACAGGAGATTTCTGTTTTAGTCTTGTCTCACTTTCTTACCTTAATGGAATTATCTCGGATCTCTATGTCTCCGTCTTCTCATATACAAAATAATTCCAATAGCTGTCCTACTTTACTCCTTAGAGCTGACAGAGGCTCTTGACTGTGTAAGTCCTATTGAAAAGCCTACAATGTAGGTGATTGCCCTCCTGAGTTCTAAGATAGAAAATCAAATCCCCTGGGCAGTTAGGGACCTAATAAAGTGGTGGTAGGTGTGAAACTTTACTAGAAGATCACGGAAGCTGTATCATTGGGTTACAATCCTCAAATGTACAAGCTGTTTGCAGGGAAAAAATGGTAGGAAATGTGCTAACCTTTTTTCTTACATCAAAAAGCAGAGAATCTAATTACAGATCTCTTTTCCAGATTGAACCACCACTAATGTAACTAAAAACATGTGTCCGTAACAAAAGAACCCATAAAAGGAACATTTGAGATTTCACATGGGTTTCTGCGAAAGACAAACACAGTAAAACCCCAGAACTGGCTGGTGGATGATCTGCTGTACTAAAGCCATAAATGTTTTATTGAATCCTGGGGATTTATAACACCCATTCATCCTTTCAGAGAAAGAAAGGGGTTTAAGGTATAGAAGATCTTTCTACAACTACCAGAAGAGTGGATCCTATATACCTCATGTCTCACACTCTCTGCTTCTGGGCCCCTGTATCGTCTGCACATCTGATCCCCATTGGGCCCCTAAGCAGATAAACTACTAAGAAGGGCTTGTTTTGTGATCAACTATGTGGCTTAAAACATATAAACACTTATGACTAAAGTTACAGTTGTATGTTTCTGGTTAGAAAACTGTCCATTCTAAAATGTTCAACCCCTAAAGATCTAACATATAATGACAACAATCTGGGGGAAATTTTATATTGAGAAGCAATTTTTAATAAGATAACTGACCTGTCTGTCCATGGTCAAAGAAAGGAAGCCAAGTAGATTCCCAATTTTGAATGAAGGATAATAGTTTACTAATAAATAGGTGGGAAACTCAGTATTGAGAGGTGATGTACTAAAAAGTTATTGAATAAATTGGATCCAACAAATTTTTATTTCTCCCAGTGAAGTCAGGCAACATGTGTTTCTTTCCAATGCCTCTTCTGATAATCTGTTAGGAGAAACCTTTGAGAAATGAAGTGGAAGAATTTAATATGGTATGATTCTGAAGCACCTTGACTAACTGAAGTATGCCTTGTCTTTAGTAATTATTAACTCTCATAGCTGGGGAGATGAAGGGAGCCTCCTGATAAATGGTAGAGTAGTTTCTTGTTCTATCTATGGATGGCTGAGCAAAGGAATAACAGTTAGATGTGGCATATTAAAATCCATTGGGTAAATAATTTTCCTAATTTTTGTATGCAACTTCTGGGGCCAGATAATTCCAGTAACTAATCTCTTTGTTAATAGTAACTCACAATTTCATATGACTTTATCCTAGCAAAGATTTTTTGTTTTGTTTTGTTTTAATAGAGAGTATCTTATTTGAGTCTCATGAGAATCCCCAGAAAGCACCATGCTTACCACTGGTCATTAGATTCCATACTGTATCAATGAATAGTTGTAATTAAATAATTAACTTGAAAATTGTGTAACCTACCTACCTATACTTATAACATGTAAGGTCCTTAAAGATGGAGACAATATCAGTTTTCATGAATGAATCAACACTCATATCAGTTTTTTTATCATTTGTAAAATGTTGATGACAATAACATCTCCCTTTTAAGGTTGTTGTGAGGATCAAATGAAATATGATTTTCTGTTCTACATTATGACTTTTCCCCATTGCGGTTTTAATAAATTGCAGGTAGGCATAAAAAATTAAATAATAATTTTTTGAAAGTTGAAGCTGCAGATAACACATGAAGACCAGAAAAAGGGACATAAAAAGTATAAAAACTCAAATATGCATAAAATATATGTTCTTGAATAATATTAACATATTTTATCTTTTATCCTATAAACACCCCATAGAAGAAAAAGGGGGAAAAAAATCAAATTTCTCTGGTACAAAGGGAGGTCAAAAATTCCAACCCCTGCCATGTATAATGGATAATGGTAATGCACTGAGTGCTTTGAAAGTGGCTAAAATGTTATATGTATCAGCATTTGTCCTTGCTATTGTTGTATACCTACTATGTGTCAGTGGATTCAGATAAACTGATGAAAGAAACACTCCATGCCCTCAGGGAGCTCACAATCTATGGCAATTCCTTTTTTTTTTTTTTTTTTTAATCACTATATTTGCCTCAAGGCCTGGTCCATAGTAGGTATTTTAAAATGTTTGTTAAATTTAAATTTAAACAATTAGATAACAAAACTAATAAATATCACAGTTTTATTGTACAGAAAGGCTGTTTTCCATTGTGGTAAAGTAGAAACAACGTGGGGAAATAGGGAGCTTGTATTCTATCCTTTGGAAAATGGGGAAGTAATGAAAGTTTCTGAAAAGAGGAGCGAACCATCTTATTAAGCCAAGTGTATGAAGGATGAATTGAAGAGAGGGGAGAAACAAGAGATGTGAAAACCAGTTGGTAGACTTTAATAATAGGCTTAAGAAAAGCAAAAGACATGAACTATAGAAATACATTGATAACGGAATAGAGAAGATACTAAGTTCTGATAACAGATCTTTTAACTGATTGAATGAGAAAAAGAATAAGAGAAAAAAAGAATCAAATACAAGTCAGAAATGAGTAATAATTACTCATATTTATAAAGCTTTTTAATTTTACAAAGGGTTTTCTTCATAGTAAGAAGTCTATGTAGTAAGTAGTTCAGTTATTATACTTATTGTATAAAAATTGAGACACTGTAATGATGTGATTTTTCCTGGGTAATACAACTAATAAGCATAAGAAATAATCAATATAACAAAACAAAAATAATCAATATAATTAAATAAAGAATCAATATAACAAAAAAATCATTAAAAATTTATTCTCTGCTAGGGATAGTTCCAGGGATATAAAGTGAAAAATTTGAAATAAAATAAAAGTAACATATTCCATAGGAGGCAGAAAGGAGAGGAGAGCTCAGAACTAATATTAATAGATTAGAAAATGCAAAATAAATAAAAATTATTTTTGTAATCTAGTGGCACTATAAAGAAGTGAAATCAGTAAAGTCTTCCTGTGTAAAGTAGCATGTCAGCTGAGCTTGAAGGGATCTAGGGATCTTTAGGGGTCACAGAGAAGTAGGAGAGCATTCAATGCACCAAAATTACCTTATGGAAGTCACAGAATGGAGATGGAATGTTTGGCATGGAAATTATCAAGTAGGCTAGGTGGGTAGAATATAGAATGTATAAGAAACAATGTGTGATCAGCCCAGAAAGAAAGGTTGGTGCCAGAGTATGAAGGGCTTAAAATGTCAAACAGAGATTTTATTTTATCAAAGAGGTGATAGTGAGCCATTGAAGCTTTCCTGGGTATAAGAGTGAAATGGAAAGACTTATGTGGAGGAAGGATTGAAGAGGCTGCATACAATAAAACCAATTAGAAATTATTGTAAGAGGGCAGGCTGGGGAAATAGGGTGAAAACTATGTGAGAGAAGAGTAAAGGAATGATGCAAGAAATGCTATGGAGGCAGAGTTGGCCAGCTTTAATAAGTAATTGGATTTGAGAGAGGAAGGTGAGAGAAAGAGAAGAAAAGAGCACATTATGAGGTTATAAATCTGAGTTGCCTTTGATAGGAATAGAGAGGACAGAAAGAGTTGGGTTTGTAGGGAAAAGTGAATTCTATTTTGGACTTACTAAATTTGATAGGTTATCACTTGAAAATATCTATATAATGGTGTGAAATCAGAGTGACAGAGAAATGAGTTTATATATGTATATGTCATATAATATGAATATATATGGATATGCACATATATGAATTATTATTTATAGAGATTATAATTGGATCCATGGGAGCTGATAAATTAATGGAGAGAAACTACATAGAGATAAGAGTGTCCAATACAGTGTCCTGAGGCTTCAGGCACATAGGTGACAACATACAGATAATGCTGCTTCAAGGGAGACTAAGAATTCTTTCATAGTCAGACAGATAGGAAGAAATTCAGAAGAAAAAATGTTATAAAAACTCAGGAAGGGGAAGAATGTTTAGGAAAATTATGTAATCAACAACATCAAATGTTGCAGAAATGTCAAGAAGTTATAGGACTAAAAAAAGCTATAGAATTTAGAATTATGTCACTGGGAACCTTGGAGAGAAATTTTTGACTAATGGATAAGGAAGCCATGATGATGGATATTGAGAAATGAGTGAAAGGCAAAGAAGTGTGGGAAACAAATACATACACATTTTTTTCCTTCCAGGAGCTTAACTGTGAAAGGAACATATAGCATAGTAGCTCAAGAAAAGATCATAATAGGTGAAGCCACTTTTTTTCAATAAAGTATGAACTGAAGAGTAATAGAATGGTATACATGGCATAGATGGCTTAAGAAGATGATAAGGTTTGAACCATTGACTATCATCATCTTTGGAAATTTCTAGGTATGAAGGGAAATCTGCATTTCTCTCATTATTGATGATTTATAGCATTTTTTTCCATCTGACCCATCTGATTTGGAAGTATACTATAAGGAATATGATCGTCAATCAGGAAAGAATACAAAGTTGGACTTATTTGGAGTTAGAAAAAAAATTTCAGTGAATCCTGTCAGCAATTGTATTTTCTTTATTAAAGCTTTATATTTTTCAAAACATATGCATGGACAACATTTCAATATTGGCTCTTGCAAAACTTTGTGTTCAAATTTCCCCTCCCTTTCCCCACAACCTCCTCTAGATGGTAAGTAGTACAATATATATGTTAAACATGGTAGAAACATATGTTAAATCCAATATATGCATACATATTCACATAATTATCTTGCCACATAAGAAAAGTCAAATCAAACCAGAAAAAAAGAGAAACAAAATAAAATGCAAGCAAACAACAAAAAGAATGAAAATGCTATGTTGTGATCTACACTTAGTTCCCACAGTACTCTCTCTGGGTGTAGATGGCTCTCTTCATCACTAAACTATTGGAACTGGTCTGAATCCTCTCATTCTTAAAAAGAGCCACATCCATCAGAATTGATCATTGTATAATCTTGTTGTTGCTGTGTATAATGATCTCCTGGTTCTGCTTGTTTCACTTAGCATCAATTCATGTAAGTCTCGCCAAACCTCTCTAAAATCATCCTGCTGATCATTTCTTACAGAACAGTAACATATGCCATAATTTATTCAGCCATTCTCCAATTGATGGTTATCCATTCAGTTCTAGTTTCTTTCCCCCCAAAAAGAGCTGCCACAAACATTTTTGTACATGTGGGTCCCTTTCCCTCCTTTAAGATCTCTTTGGGATATAAGCCCAGGAGAAAAACTGCTCAAAGTGTATGCACTTCCAAATTGCTCTCCAGAATGGTTGGATCCATTCACTGTTCCACCAACAATGTATCAGTATCCCAATTTTCCCACATCTTCTCCACCATTAGTCATTATCTTTTCCTGTCATCTTAACTGATCTGAGAGGTATATAATGGTATTTCAGAATTGTCTTAATTTGCATTGCTCTGATCAATAGTGATTTAGAGCACTTTTTCATGTGTCTAGAAATAGTTTCAATTTCTTCATCTGAAAATTATCTGTATATATCCTTTGACCATTCATCAATTAGGGAATGGCTTGAATTCTTATAAATTTGAGTCATTTCTCTATATATTTTAGAAATAAAGCCTTTATCAGAACCCCTGAAAGTAAAAATGTTTTCCCACTTTATTGCTTCCCTTCTAATCTTATCTGCATTGGTTTTGTTTATACAAAAATCTTTTAACTTAATATAATCAAAAGTTTTTGTGTTCAATAATGTACTCCAGTTCTTCTTTGGTCACAAATTCCTTCCTTCTCCTGAGAAATAAACTATCCTATGTTCTTCTAATTTGTTTATAATATCATTCTTTATATTATGAACCCATTCTGACCTTATCTTGGTGCTGGGTGGATGTGGCCAACCCCCGTGAAGTTCTGGCGTTTTGGATTTACTATTTATCTTTTGTCTTTGTGCTGGATGTTTTATAACTGCTCTGCTGATTTACTGGCTTGAAAACAGAGCAAAATTTCCAACACTGCTATAGATTCCTCCCTGTAGAATGCCCAGCACATAGAGCCCATACCACACCGGGACTCTGTGTTGCCTGCACTCAATATCTTTGCTTGGCCTGCTTGAGCTTAGCCTGCCTCTATTCTTACCTGATTTAAACAGATCTTTTCTGGAGATCTACAAAATTATCTTCTGCTGGTAATTTGTTACACATACAATATTTATGGATTGTGTTACTCCAAAATTAATTCAGAGGTTGGATTTGGTGTTAGTGTGAACGTTGTAGGAAAAGATCAGAAAAAAAAATGTGTCCTCTCTGCCATCTTGGCTCCATCTCCTCTCAGCAATTTTCACTGAATGATTCTTCTTTTGATATTCAACAACATTTAAGTTTTATGACATATGATGAGAGAGTAGAAGATAGAGAAAGTAACTCAAAATTGAACCTAAGTTTGATATTTCCTTAAATTAATTATTTGACTCAACTTTACTCTGCATCAGTTTATATAAATATATCTTTCTACTCTTCTTTTTATTCATCATGTTTATAATTTCTTCCAACAAAATAATATTCCATTCTATTCAGGTATTATAAGTTGTTTATCCCTTTCCCAGTTGGTAGACTTTTATGCTGCTTCTAATTCTTAGCTATCACAAAAAATGCTGCAATAAATGTGAAGTATATGTGAATTTTCTTCTTATCTAAGGATTACTTGAAGTGTACGTCAGTCCAGTTAGGAATCATTTATTCAAAAGATCTAGGAATATTAGTAATTTTATTTACATCTGAATTTATTTACACCCAAATCACTTCTAAAATAATTCTACCATTTTATAATTCCACTAAAAAATGTATTTGTCTGCCTATCATCTCACAGTATTGTGATCACATCTCCTTCAATATTGACTATCATTATCTTTGTAAAATCCCAGCCATGAGGTGAAACCTCAGTATTATTTTGATTTATGTTCCTCTTATTATTCATGACATACCATTTTTTAATATAGTCACGTATACTTTATAGTTCTTTTGAGAACTATTCATATCATTTGACCATTTATCTATTTAGAAATAGATATTAGTCATACACACAACAATTGTTTATATATGTTGGATAGAAAACCTTTATTAGAGAGATTTGATACAAAGTTTCCCCCACCCTTGTTCATTTGACCATTTCCCTTTTGCTAGATGTATTAAATTTGCCTTGCAGAAACTTTTTCATTTTCATGTAATCAAAGTTATCTGTTTTTTTGCGTATGTTTTTTTTTTGACCTCTATCCCTTATTTGAATAAGAATATATCTACGCATACCTGTGAGAAATAAATAATCTTTTTTCTTCTATTTTTTTCATAATATGATGTTCAATCCATGTAAAATGTTCTGTGGAAAATGGTGGCAGGTGTTCACTGTGATTATTTTAGCTCAAGATTTTCTAGCAATTGAGTTGATTCCATATTTTCTCTTTGTTTAGATGTCAGATTTAGTCTAAACTGAGGGACAGAAGTCTCATTACTACTGAGGCACCTTTTATTTATTCTTGTAGCTCAGCAAATATTTCCTGTATGAATTTAAATGCTGAGATATTGGACCCTGCACATTTATTACTGATATTGGTCTATAATCAAAAGTTCCTTTTAGAATAATGCAGTAATAAAATATTTGGGAATCTACCTACCAAAGGAAAGTCAGGAATTATATGAGCAAAATTACAAAAAAGTTTCCACACAAATAAAGTCACACTTAAATAATTGGAAAAATATTAAGTGCTCTTGGATAGGCCGAGCGAATATAATAAAGATGACAATACTCCCTAAACTAATCTATTTATTTAGTGCTATACTAATCAGACTTCCAAGAAAATATTTTAATGATCTAGAAAAAATAACAACAAAACTCATATGGAACAATAAAAAGTCAAGAATCTCAAGGGAATTAATGAAAAAAAATCAAATGAAGGTAGTCTAGCTGTACCTGATCTAAAATTATATTATAAAGCAGCAGTCACCAAAACCATTTGATATTGGCTAAGAAACAGATTAGTTGATCAGTGGAAAAGGTTGGGTTCACAAGACAGAATAGTCAACTATAGCAATCTAGTGTTTGACGAACCCAAAGACCCTAACTTTTGGGATAAGAATTCATTATTTGATAAAAACTGCTGGGATAACTGGAAATTAGTATGGCAGAAATCAGGCATGGACCCACACTTAATACCATATACCAAGATAAGATCAAAATGGGTCCATGACCTAGGCATAAAGAACGAGATTATAAACAAATTAGAGGAACATAGGATAGTTTATCTCTCAGACTTGTGGAGGAGAAAGAAATTTGTGACCAAAGATGAACTAGAGACCATTACAGATCACAAAATAGAAAATTTTGATTATATCAAATTAAAAAGCCTCTGTACAAACAGACCTAATGCAAACAAGATTAGAAGGGAAGCAACACAATGGGAAAACATCTTTACAGTTAAAGGTTCTGATAAAAACCTCATTTCCTTTTTTTTTTTTTTTTTTTTTTTTTTATAAATTTTATTTTATTTAATAATAACTTCGCATTGACAGAATCCATGCCAGGATAATTTCTACACGACATTATCCCTTGCAATCACTTATGTTTCATTTTTTCCCCTCCCTCCCTCCCCCCCCCCCCAGGATGGCAAGCAGTCCTATATATGCTAAACATGTTGCAGTATATCCTAGATACAATACATATTTGCAGAACCGAACAGTTCTCTTGTTGCACAGGGAGAATTGGATTCAGAAGGTAAAAATAACTCGGGAAGAAAATCAAAAATGCAAATAGTTCACATTCATTTCCCAGTATTCCTTCTTTGGGTGTAGCTGTTTCTGTCCATCATTTCTCCAATGAAACTCAGTTAAGTCTCTTTGTCAGAGAAATCCACTTCCATCAGAATACATCCTCATACAATATCGTTGTCGAAGTGTATAATGATCTCCTGGTTCTGCTCATCTCACTTAGCATCAGTCCATGTAGGTCTCTCCAAGCCTCTCTGTATTCATCCTGCTGGTCATTCCTTACAGAGCAATAATATTCCATAACATTCATATACCACAATTTACCCAGCCATTCTCCAATTGATGGGCATCCATTCATTTTCCAGTTTCTGGCCACTACAAACAGGGCTGCTACAAACATTTTGGCACATACAGGTCCCCTTCCCTTTTTTAGTATCTCTTTGGGGTATAAGCCCAATAGAAACACTGCTGGATCAAAGGGTATGCACAGTTTGATAACTTTTTGGGCATAATTCCAGATCGCTCTCCAGAATGGCTGGATTCGTTCACAACTCCACCAACAATGCATCAATGTCCCCGTTTTCCCGCATCCCCTCCAACATTCATCATTGTTTTTTCCTGTCATCTTAGCCAATCTGACAGGTGTGTAGTGATATCTCAGAGTTGTCTTAATTTGCATTTCTCTGATCAATAGTGATTTGGAACACTCTTTCATGTGAGTGGTAATAGTTTCAATTTCTTCATCTGAAAATTGTCTGTTCATATCCTTTGACCATTTATCAATTGGAGAATGGCTTGATTTTTTATAAATTTGAGTCAGTTCTCTATATATTTTGGAAATGAGGCCTTTATCAGAACCTTTAATTGTAAAGATGTTTTCCCAGTTTGTTGCTTCCCTACTAATCTTGTTTGCATTCGTTCTGTTTGTACAAAGGCTTTTTAATTTGATATAATCAAAATTTTCTATTTTGTGATTGGTAATGGTCTCTAGTTCATCTTTGGTCACAAATTTCTTTCTCCTCCACAAGTCTGAGAGATAAACTATCCTATGTTCCTCTAATTTATTTATAATCTCGTTCTTTATGCCTAGGTCATGGATAAAGGCCTCATTTCCAAAATATATAGAGAACTGACTCTAATTTATAAGAAACCAAGTCATTCTCCAATTGATAAATGGCCAAAGGATATGAACAGACAATTTTCAGATGATGAAATTGAAACTATTACCACTCATATGAAAGAGTGTTCCAAATCACTATTGATCAGAGAAATGCAAATTAAGACAACTTTGAGATACCACTACGCACCTGTCAGATTGGCTAAGATGACAGGAAAAAATAATGATGAATGTTGGAGGGGATGTGGGAAAACTGGGACACTGATGCATTGTTGGTGGAGTTGTGAACGAATCCAACCATTCTGGAGAGCAATCTGGAATTATGCCCAAAAAGTTATCAAAGTGTGCATACCCTTTGATCCAGCAGTGCTACTACTGGGCTTATACCCCAAAGAGATACTAAAGAAGGGAAAGGGACCTGTATGTGCCAAAATGTTTGTGGCAGCCCTGTTTGTAGTGGCTAGAAACTGGAAAATTGATGGATGCCCATCAATTGGAGAATGGCTGGGTAAACTGTGGTATATGAATGTTATGGAATATTATTGTTCTGTAAGGAATGATCAGCAGGATGAATACAGAGAGGACTGACGAGACTTACATGAACTGATGCTGAGTGAAATGAGCAGAACCAGGAGATCATTATACACTTCGACAACGATATTGTATGAGGATGTATTCTGATGGAAGTGGATTTCTTTGACAAAGAGACCTAATTGAGTTTCAATGGGTAAATGATGGACAGAAGCAGCTACACCCAAAGAAAGAACACTGGGAAACGAATATGAACTATTTGCATTTTTGATTTTCTTCCCGAGTTATTTTTACCTTCTGAATCCAATTCTCCCTGTGCAACAAGAGAACTGTTCGGTTCTGCAAACATATATTGTATCTAGGATATACTGCAACATATTTAACATATATAGGACTGCTTGCCATCTAGGGGAGGGGGTGGGGGGAAGGAGGGGAAAAATCAGAACAGAAGTGAATGCAAGGGATAATGTTGTAAAAAAAAAAAATTACCCTGGCATGGATTCTGTCAATATAAAGTTATTATTAAATAAAATAAAATTTAAAAAAAGAATAATGCAGGACTTCCGGTTAAGATGGCGGAGAGGAGGCTCACAGCTGAATAAGCTCCACGCTTTCTCTCACTATCCACTTCATTACAAGCCTCTGAATCAATGCTTGACTGAAAAAAACCCACATATAGTTACCAAGAGAAGCCATCCTTGAGATTCGCCAAGAAAGGTCTGTCTTTACTGGAGGGCTGGGGCGGTTTTAGATCGGGCGCAGGCGGCGGGCAGCGGCAGTGAGAGCACGGGACCAGACTGGAGAGGGGGTGGGGAGTGATCGCAGCCGTCTCTGCGGGGAGAGCTTCGCTACAGGTTTGGATACTTTGCTCCAGCAGCAAGTCAGCAGCCCAGCAGAGAAGCTAAAAACACTGGGGTTGAAGAATACAACCCCAAACAGCTGGAGTCTCTCGGGACCTGGCCGCCCCTCCCTTCCCCCCCCACAGTGACTCAGCACGCTTTGGGATCTCAGAGTGCAGGCACAACAGAGTCCTGCTAGTGCCTCACTGCTGCCTCCTGCAGTCTGTAGAGGAAGCTCGATAACATACCCAACCCCTCCCCCAAAGAAAGACTCCAGTTTTTTCTGTTTTTCTTTGGTAGTTTGTCTCTGATTAATAGACAGAATGAGCAAGAAGCTGAAGAGGACTTTAACCCTTGACAGCTTCTATACAGCTAGAGAGCAGACTCTAAATCCTGAGGAGACTAAAAACAGGCAGTCCCCAGGTGAATCCCCAAAGGAGGAGATCATCTGTTCCTCAGCACAGATGAACCTCATAGAAGTGATTAAAAAGGCTCTCACAAGGGAGCTAGAAGAAAAATGGGAAAAGCAGAGTGAGGCTTGGCAAAAGGAGAGAGAAGCTTGGGAAAAGGAGAAGGAGGCTTGGCAAAAGGAGAGGGAAGCTTGGGAAAAGGAGAGGGAGGCTTGGCAAAAGGAGAGGGAAGCTTGGGAAAAGGAGAGGGAGGCTTGGCAAAAGAGCCTGGAGAAAGTTAAAGAGAGAGTGGATAAAGAAGTAAAATCCTTGAAAAATAGGATTAGTGAACTGGAAACAGAAAACAGCTCTCTAAAAAACAAAATTGGCGAAATGGAAAAAAATTCCACAGAACAAAAGAACTCAATTGGACAATTAGAAAAAGATTTTAAAAAAGTGAGTGAAGAGAATACTTCACTGAAAATCAGACTTGAACAAGTGGAATTGAATGACTCGAGGAGACAAGAAGAATCAGTCAAGCAAATCCAAAAAAATCAAACAATGGAGAAAAATGTGAAATACCTTCTGGGGAAGACAACAGACCTGGAAAACAGATCCAGGAGAGACAATCTGAGAATCATTGGACTTCCAGAAAAACATGATGAAAAAAAGAGCCTGGACTCTATTTTCCAGGAAATTATCAAAGAGAACTGCCCAGAAGTCATAAGAACAGAGGAAAAAATAAACATTGAAAGGATTCATCGATCACCCACTGAAAGGGATCCTAAAATCAAAACACCAAGGAATATAGTGGCCAAATGCCAGAACCCTCAGATGAAGGAAAAAATATTGCAAGCGGCTAGAAAAACCCAATTCAAGTATCAAGGAGCCACAATAAGGATCACCCAGGATCTGGCAGCATCCACATTAAAAGATCGAAGGGCTTGGAATATGATATTCTGAAAGGCTAAGGAACTTTGTATGCAACCAAAAATAACTTACCCAGCAAGAATGAGCATCTTTTTCCAGGAAAGAAGATGGACATTCAACGAAGTAAGCAAATTCCGCCTATTTTTGATGAAAAAGCCAGAACTTAACAAAAAGTTTGATCTACAAATATAGAACTCAAAAGAAATCTAAAAAGGTAAAGATTAATCTTGGGAACTATATTTTGACTATATAGATGTATAAAGAATACATGCATACCTTGTTCTAGAAATTGATGTGGAAAGGACATTGTATCAGAAAAAGGGTAAAGTGGGGGTAGTACATCTCATGAAGAGGCATAGGAAACCTATTATATCTGAGAGAAAGAATGGAGGGGGATGAATATAGTGGGTATCTTACTGCCTTCAGAATTGGCTTTAAGTGAAAAATCTTAAGACATATTCAATCTATGGTGAAACTTCTCCCATCTCATTGAAAAGTGAGAAGGGAAAAGTGAGAAGGGAATAAGCTAAGAGGAAGGGAATACGGGAACTGGGAGGGAAAGGGGTAAGATAGGGGGAGGAACTCTAAGGCGGGGGGAGGGATACTAAAAAGGAAGGGCTGTGAGAAGCAAGTGGTGCTCACAAGCTTAATACTGGGAAGGGGGGGAAAGGGGAAAGAAGGGAGAAAAGCATAAACCGGGGTTAACAAGATGGCAAGTAATACAGAATTGGTCATTCTAACCATAAACGTGAACGGGATAAACTCCCCCATAAAGAGGAAGCGGTTAGCAGAATGGATTAAAAGCCAAAATCCTACAATATGTTGTTTACAGGAAACACACCTGAAGCGGGGAGATACATGCAGGTTAAAGGTAAAAGGTTGGAGCAAAATCTACTATGCTTCAGGTGAAGTCAAAAAAGCAGGGGTAGCCATCCTGATCTCAGATCAAGCTAAAGCAAAAATTGATCTAATTAAAAGAGATAAGGAAGGACACTATATCTTGCTAAAGGGTAGCATGGATAATGAAGCACTATCTATATTAAACATATATGCACCAAGTGGGGTAGCATCTAAATTCTTAAAAGAGAAACTAAGAGAGCTGCAAGAAGAAATAGACAGTAAAACTATAATAGTGGGAGATCTTAACCTTGCACTCTCAGAATTAGATAAATCAAACCACAAAATAAATAAGAAAGAAGTCAAAGAGGTAAATAGAATACTAGAAAAGTTAGATATGATAGATCTCTGGAGAAAATGTAATGGAGACAGAAAGGAATACACTTTCTTTTCAGCAGTTCATGGAACCTATACAAAAATTGACCATATATTAGGACATAAAAACCTCAAACTCAAATGCAGTAAGGCAGAAATAGTAAATGCATCCTTTTCAGACCACGATGCAATGAAAATTACATTCAACAAAAAACCAGGGGGAAGTAGACCAAAAAATAATTGGAAACTAAATAATCTCATACTGAAGAATGATTGGGTGAAACAGCAAATCATAGACATAATTAATAACTTCACCCAAGAAAACGATAATAATGAGACATCATACCAAAATGTATGGGATGCAGCCAAAGCGGTAATAAGGGGAAATTTCATATCTCTAGAGGCCTATTTGTATAAAATAGAGAAAGAGAAGGTCAATGAATTGGGTTTGCAATTAAAAATGCTAGAAAAGGAACAAATTAAAAACCCCCAGTCAAACACTAAACTTGAAATTCTAAAAATAAAAGGTGAGATCAATAAAATTGAAAGTAAAAAAACTATTGAATTGATTAATAAAACTAAGAGTTGGTTCTATGAAAAAACCAACAAAGTAGACAAACCCTTAGTAAATCTGATTAAAAAAAAGGAAAGAGGAAAATCAAATTGTTAGTCTTAAAAATGAAAAGGGAGAACTCGCCACTAACGAAGAGGAAATTAGAGCAATAATTAGGAGTTACTTTGCCCAACTTTATGCCAATAAATTCGACAACTTAAATGAAATAGAAAAATACCTCCAAAAATATAGCTTGCCCAAACTAACAGAGGAAGAAGTAAATATCCTAAACAGTCTCATCTCAGAAAAAGAAATAGAACAAACTATCAATCAACTCCCTAAGAAAAAATCCCCAGGACCAGATGGATTTACATGTGAATTCTACCAAACATTTAAAGAACAATTAACTCCAATGTTATATAAACTATTTGAAAAAATAGGGTTTGAAGGAGTCCTACCAAACTCCTTTTATGACACAGACATGGTACTGATACCTAAACCAGGTAGGCTGAAAACAGAGAAAGAAAATTATAGACCAATCTCCCTAATGAATATTGATGCTAAAATCTTAAATAAAATATTAGCAAAAAGATTACAGAAAATCGTCACCAGGATAATACACTATGACCAAGTAGGATTTATACCAGGAATGCAGGGCTGGTTCAATATTAGGAAAACTATTAGCATAATTGACTATATCAATAACCAACCAAACAAAAATCATATGATCATCTCAATAGATGCAGAAAAAGCATTTGATAAAATCCAACATCCATTCCTAATAAAAACACTTGAGAGCATAGGAATAAATGGACTTTTCCTTAAAATAGTCAGGAGCATATATTTAAAACCATCAGTAAGCATCATATGCAATGGGGAAAAACTGGAACCTTTCCCAGTAAGATCTGGAGTGAAGCAAGGTTGCCCACTATCACCATTATTATTTAATATCATATTAGAAACACTAGCCTCGGCAATAAGAGTCGAGAAAGATATTAAAGGAATTAGAGTAGGCAATGAGGAAACCAAACTATCACTCTTTGCAGATGATATGATGGTATACCTAGAGAACCCCAGAGATTCTACTAAAAAGCTATTGGAAATAATTCATAATTTTAGCAAAGTAGCTGGCTACAAAATAAATCCCCATAAATCCTCAGCATTTTTATACATCACCAACAAAACCCAACAGCAAGAGATACAAAGAGAAATTCCATTCAGAATAACTGTTGATACCATAAAATATTTGGGAATCTATCTACCAAAGGAAAGTCAGGAATTATATGAGCAAAATTATAAAAAAGTCTCCACACAAATAAAGTCAGACTTAAATAATTGGAAAAATATTAAGTGCTCTTGGATCGGCCAAGCGAACATAATAAAGATGACAATACTCCCTAAACTAATCTATTTATTTAGTGCTATACCAATCAGACTTCCAAGAAAATATTTTAATGATCTAGAAAAAATAACAAAAAAATTCATATGGAACAATAAAAAGTCGAGAATCTCAAGGGAATTAATGAAAAAAAAATCAAATGAAGGTGGCCTAGCTGTACCTGATCTAAAATTATATTATAAAGCAGCAGTCACCAAAACCATTTGGTATTGGCTAAGAAATAGATTAGTGGATCAGTGGAAAAGGCTAGGTTCACAAGACAGAATAGTCAATTATAGCAATCTAGTGTTTGACAAACCCAAAGCCCCTAACTTCTGGGAAAAGAAGTCATTATTTGATAAAAACTGCTGGGATAATTGGAAATTAGTATGGCAGAAATCAGGCATGGACCCACACTTAACACCATATACCAAAATAAGATCAAAATGGGTCCATGACCTAGGCATAAAGAACGAGATTATAAACAAATTAGAGGAACATAGGATAGTTTATCTCTCAGACTTGTGGAGGAGAAAGAAATTTGTGACCAAAGATGAACTAGAGACCATTACAGATCACAAAATAGAAAATTTTGATTATATCAAATTAAAAAGCCTCTGTACAAACAGACCTAATGCAAACAAGATTAGAAGGGAAGCAACAAACTGGGAAAACATTTTCACAGTTAAAGGTTCTGATAAAGGCCTCATTTCCAAAATATATAGAGAACTGACTCAAATTTATAAGAAATCAAGCCATTCTCCAATTGATAAATGGTCAAAGGATATGAACAGACAATTTTCAGAGGATGAAATTGAAACTATTACCACTCATATGAAAGAGTGTTCCAAATCATTATTGATCAGAGAAATGCAAATTAAGACAACTCTGAGATACCACTACACACCTGTCAGATTGGCTAAGATGACAGGAAAAAATAATGATGAATGTTGGAGGGGATGCGGGAAAACTGGGACACTATTGCATTGTTGGTGGAGTTGTGAACGAATCCAACCATTCTGGAGAGCAATCTGGAATTATGCCCCAAAAATTATCAAATTGTGCATACCCTTTGATCCAGCAGTGTTTCTATTGGGCTTATATCCCAAAGAAATACTAAAGAAGGGAAAGGGACCTGTATGTGCCAAAATGTTTGTAGCAGCCCTGTTTGTAGTGGCTAGAAATTGGAAAATGAATGGATGCCCATCAATTGGAGAATGGCTGGGTAAATTGTGGTATATGAATGTTATGGAATATTATTGTTCTGTAAGAAATGACCAGCAGGATGAATACAGAGAGGACTGGCGAGACTTACATGAACTGATGCTAAGTGAAATGAGCAGAACCAGGAGAACATTATACACTTTGACAACGATATTGTATGAGGACATATTTTGATGGAAGTGGATTTCTTTGACAAAGAGACCTGAGTTTCAATTGATAAATGACGGACAAAAGCAGCTACACCCAAAGAAAGAACACTGGGAAACGAATGTGAACTATCTGCATTTTTGTTTTTCTTCCCGGGTTATTTATACCTTCTGAATCCAATTCTCCCTATGCAACAAGAGAACTGTTCGGTTCTGCAAACATATATTGTATCTAGGATATAGTGCAACATATCCAACATATAAAGGACTGCTTGCCATCTAGGGGAGGGGGTGGAGGGAGGGAGGGAAAAAAAATCGGAACAGAAACGAGTGTCAATATAAAGTAATTATTAAATAAAAATAAAACAAAACAAAAAAAAACAAAAAAAAAAGAATAATGCAGTATTTTTTTTTCCTATTTGACCTATTTGTCAGATAGCAAAATTGCTAATCATTATTTGGAATCACTTGATACAAAATAATTATTTTCTATTCCTTCAGTTTTATTTTGTATATGTCTTTGTTTTGTTTTGTTTTCTATTCTTTTTGTATGTAAAAGATTGTCTTTTACCTTTCTGTCACTTTTGTTTGTTTGTTTTCTTCCTGGATCCTTTTTTCTTCCCTACTTTATCTAGAATTTTAATTCTTCTCCTCTTTTTGTTAATCAAGTAGATATCCCTTCTTCTTCTCTTCAACTAATCCTATTCAAAATGTGTGGGACAGTTATGACTCCTTACCCAAATTAAATTGAAGACTCTTAAGGTAAAAAAGTGAAAACAATTTATTACAATTTCTAGAAAGAGCAATTCCCAACAGACAGGGTGTAGTCAGTAAAGGAGTGCAAAGCTCAAACTGCAAAACACAGGGTTATTTGAACCCTAATGCAGAAGCCCCCTACCTCTCTTCCTATGAAAATCTACCCTAGAGACATACTAGCCAATGACACACTCTTTACCTTATTAGGAACTTAAATGCTAATGAAAAATGAGGGGGGGACAGTAGGAGAATATAAGTTTATCTAAGATAATGGAATACCTATGGCTTTTAGCTATTGCAAAGTCTCAAGCATAGGACAAGGCCACATTCTTATGAGAGGTATTCACTCAATTTAACCCATTCAATCCCTCATCTTAATCTACCTTTGAAGGCCTCTCACATCATTCTTGATACATTTCCTCAACCATCTTATTCTGAATATCCAATTTCTCTGGATCTAGTTTGTCCTTTTTCCTCTACTGTGGTCCATTCTTGTCCTTCTAATACGCCAAGTCTATTTAGACCTTCTCCAAGTTGTTCAATCTTTACTATCCTGGCCAGTGATATCTGTACTACTTTTGTAATAAGTTATATAAGATAGGGGAGGCAGCCAGGGAGTAGTATGGCTCCATTAAAAGCTATCAATAGGACCCAAAGAACTGTTTCTATCAGTTGCCTCCAGACCAAGATCAACAAGAGGTATTAAATGGTGAGGACCCGACCTGGAATGGGAAATGTGCCAATTTTCTGATGTCTTTGGTAATTTTCTTCACTACCTGTCCATTATCATCAATTTTCACACAGTAAATAGATAGATTTAATTTTCCACAAAATACCTTCTTCAGCCAACAAGTAATTTAATACCAATATGTGCTGGATACTGCTTCTCTAGTCTGAATGGTTTGGTTTACTAACAAATCTGGTACCTTTGTCATCCAGTTAGTAATTATTTTGACCATAGCCTGGAATCTAATGAGCTATTCAGCATACCAATTACGATTCTCTACCCCCAACTCCCATCTAGAGGCCATCAATCATCTCAACTATTTGCATCCCTGGTAATTGGTGCATTTCATGAAGTGTTTGTCCCATCATTGCACAGGAAAAATTAGATATATGCCTAATGCCCTAGTGTGGCTTTCTCTGTACAAATAATGTTACAAATAACAATGGATTTATTTGGTGCTTTAAGTTATTCAAGGTGTTGTCCACATATTATCTCATTTCTTCAAATGGCTCTTAGATGTAGCTGAAATTATATTACTATATACTTAAGTTCTAGTATCTACTTAAGTATCTACTATGCTTAAGGCGCATTACTAGTTAAAAAGGATTTTGTGGGATGGTCTGGAAACCATCATTTATTACAATGTATCTATGGGAAAATGAATTCCCAGTTCCAAACAACCAATTTACAAATAAATCTGGAACAAAACTTATTCTAAACTAGGATTTTTTAGTACCCAAATATGAGAGCAAAAAGCAGACATGATACTTTGAAAGATTAAGTATAATTAAAGGACTACCTTATAGTTTTTATTCACTGTGCTTTTTAAGTATGTTTATTGATTATCCTCAACTTTTAAAATGTCCTGCAAAGCTAACTTATCATTCCCAGATTATTCTGTTTTGAAAAATAGATCTGACTAGTTATTCATCATAATACATTTGTGAAAATAAATGAACACCTGGGCCAAAGGAATTATGTATTGAAAGAAAATAGCCAACAATAACTAAACAATCCAGCCAAAGATTAGTGAAAGGAGAAGAGGATTATGTGCAAAAATATGTTCATATACTGAGTCTACATTTTGCATGATCTACATTTTCTCTTAACCAGATGTTTACTTCAGATAGAGCACAAATTGCCTTCATTCCTCTCCCTTCCACTATTCTCTACATATTTATGACTTTATGAAAGAAGCAAAGGAGGCAGTAGGGTAGAGAGAGAGTTAGGAGGGTTGCTTGGTATGTTCTCCAACTCCATTGCCATTGACTTGGTCATGGGTCATATTTCTTTTTAATTATGTACTGGAGAAAGTTTCTGGTTTATTATATTAATTCTGTGGAATGCTTTTTGCATGGGTGAGCAGGAAAGACAAGAAATTAATTCCTTACTGGTATTATCATTGTGTCATAAAATTTCTTAACTCAGTTTAATATTATTACTCAGTTTAATTATATATTTAATAATATATTTAATATTAATAATAATAATATTATTATTATTAATTAATATTAATATTATGAACTAACCTGACTAGATTAGGCAGAAAGTAATACAAATAATGATACATTGTGTATTGGCTGGGTAGGTGTGTCTGTTGGGTGCCCATTTAGGGTTTCACTGGGGAGTGACATATATAAGAAATGAATTATTTTGATGTGGATATAAATATTTAAGGATGTCCTTTTCTTCACATTGACTGAAAAAGGTTGGATGTATTACTAGTATCATAATTAAAAATGAGAACAAATTTTGCCATAAGAATAATGTTATAACTGATTGGTATAATTTAAATACTATTATTATTTTACTAAGGGCCATTTTTCTTACCCTATAAAATATAAGTACCTATGAGATAGAAATGAGAATGTTGGATTTGGCATTCAATGTGGATAGACCACTGGATTTGGAATGCAAAAGATCTGAGTTCAAATTCTATTTCTGAGTACAGCAGGCAAAATATCCTACCACAATTCCATGTAAATTGGGCAGGGGTTTTTTCCCCCATACTTAGTTGATTTGATTGATTCAGGAGGCTAAAAGTTCAAACCATTGCCATTATTTCCTGTTTGCCTAAATACAAAGCAGCCATGAGGAGCTTCAGGCAATCTCTGATGCTCTGCTGGCAGAAAATGATGGGCAATATAATAAACAAATGAGTTTTGCTCAAGTGAATTCATTTAAGGTTTCTTCAATAATTATGTTTGTTTAACAGCTTTATCCCCCTATGACTAAGGAAACGAACTTTTACTAACTGTTGAATGACTTATGATATCCTAATTTTGTTCTGATGTCATACAGAAACTACCCAGAGACTGCCCTGATTGTCAGAGTCCAGTCAGAACATTGACACTTATTAGGCATAAAATTTTGAGCAATTTGCTTTGACCTTTTTTAGATTTTTCCCCAGACTAGAAATAAGATAAGAGTAATTATTTCACAGAGCTAATGAGAAGATCAAATTAAATGATATATATATAAAATGTTTTGAGAACTTCATGTTTTATGTTATGTACATAAGATATTTCAAATTAATTCAACTGAGCAAAGCTCTCTTTTGTACATTATCATAACACATACTTTGAATCTCATTTAACCTGTTACAATTTTTGTGTTCCTTGACAAGTCTTTAAACCTCTCTCAGACTGTTTCCTCAACTACAAAATGTAGATGATTTTCCATGTTCTTCCTATCTCACAGAGTTGGGAGGAAAGTACAACCATGACCATAGTTTATAGTTACAACATTAAGCCCCAAGAGAATTCATTTTCAGAGTTGTTCCAAAGATCTTTTAAGCATTATGTAGTCATAGTTTCCTCCAAGAATTTCTGTTAATACTTGACTTGGTAAAATGATAAAATAATAATGGAAAAATATATATAAGGAAGTGACTGAATCTCTGAGATGAATGGGACCTCAAAGATCATCTAGGCTTACCTTTACTTGAACAATAATCCCCTCCACAACATTAAAACAGTAGTGGCTCAGTCTTTGATTAGTAATTTATAAAGAAGAGGAATCTACCCTATCAACAGAGATTGATACATTGTGAGTTGGTGCAATTCATCTTTGGAAATAATCTATCCCTGAAGCTTCTCCTTATTGCTTCTGATTTTGCTCTATGGGGGCAAAGAAAAACCTAATTCAAGTTCCATTCCACATGATAGTCTTGTAAATAATTGAAATTTGATATTTTGCAATTCCTGGGTTTTCTGTTAGGGACAAAGAATGTTCCTAACAGTTTTCCTTGTCTCCAAACTAATTATCCTGATACCTTCAGTCAATTTCATATGATATGATATTGCACACCTTTATCTTCCTGATTTTCATTCTCAGGACACTGTCCCAGATCATCAGAATCAATAAAAGAGTATTATTAGAGTCCTCTGCCATGTGATTCCTATTATTGGGGTAGTTTGGTAGCATAGTGGATAGTGTGCTGTTAGATTAAAGGCAGAAAGATATTAGTTCACAACCTACTTCATATATTTGATTCCTATGTGACTTTGAATAAATCACATAAACTTTGGCTGCCTCAGTTTTCTCATTTGTAAAAAGGAATGCATAATTATAGCATCTACCAAACAATGGTAGTAAGCATCAAAAAAGAGAATATGTATATTACATATGTTTGCATATGTATATATATATACCACTTTGTTAATATTTTTATTCAGCATTTTATTTTCCCTTAGTTATATATAAAAACAATTTTTAACATTTGTTTTTAAAACTGAGTTACAGATTCCCTTTCTTCCTCCCTTCCCAACTCACCTCATTGAACATACAAAAAATTCAGTATAGATTATATTTTTGTAGTTTCAAAACATTTTCATAAATTCCTTTTGTGAAAGAAAACATAAATTAAAAAAATCTTCAAGAAAAATAAAGTAAAAAAAAAAGTATGTTTCACACTATATTCAGACAGTATCAATTCTTTCTCTGGGTATGGATAACATTTTTCCTCATAACTGCTTCAAAATTGTCTGGATTATTATTATGTTGAGTATAGTTATGTCATTTGTAAGTGAACATTAATATTGCTATTACTTTGTACATAGTACATTTCATTTTGCGTCAAATTATGGAAGTCTTTCAAATTTTTCTGAGAGCATCCTGCTTTATTATTTCTTATAACACAATAATATTCCATCATAATCCAATCACATACCACATTTTTCTGCCATTCCCCAACTGATGGTATCCTTTCAATTTCCAATGCTTTGCCTCCAGAATAGAGCTGCTATAAATATCTTAATGCATATAGATCCTTTCTTTTTCATTTTTTAAAATCTCTTTTGAGATACAGACCTCATAGCGATATTGCTAGGTCAAAGAATTTTATGGTTTTATGACCTTCTGGGAAGACATCTAAATTACTTTACAGAACGGTTGACGCAGTTTATAACTCTACCAACAATTCATTAACATCTCATTTTCCCCACATTCCCACTAACACTTATCATTTTCCTTTTCCATCCTATTGGCCAATCTAATTGGTATGTGGTAGTACTTCAGAATTGTTTTAATTTGCATTTGTTCAATCAACAGTGAGTTAGAGCATTTTTTATATGGCTATGATTACTTTATCTGAAAACTGTTCATGTTAATCATTTATCATTTGGGGAATGGCTCTTATTTTTATAAATTTGATTCAGTTGTCTATGTTTGAGAAATAAAACCTTTAGCAGGGAAAGTTAGTTCAATTTTTTTTTTCACAATTACTCTTGCTGATTGGATCTGCACTTTATTCTACTCTCTCTCCTTTCACCTTGTCTCTTCTCAAAAGTGTTTTGTTTCTGACTGTCCCCTTTGCCAACCTGCCCTCCTTTCTATCCTTCCTTCCCACTTATTCTTTTCTCCTTCCCCTCCTATTATCCTGTAGGGTAAGATAGATTTCTATGTCCAATTAGGTATGTATGTTATTCTCTCTTTGCTTCTGATGAGAGTAAGATTCACTCACTCCCCCTTACCATCCCATTGCAAATCTTAAAATGCTATATAAATTCTGGCTATTGTTGTTAAAATTGTTATTGCTAGATGTTATATTAGGTACTAGAATGCAAAAATAATAAAAAATTACATGGTCACACTATTCAAGACTTTGATATTTAGTGTATATGTATATGTACAGACCTACAGAATAAATAAATGTGGGAAAGCTATTAAAAATATAACATTATTACATACAAGAAAACAAGAGAATATATGGGCAATTTGAGGGATCAGGAAAAGCATCAGTCAGTCATTTTATTATTTGTTGTTTAGTTGTTTTTCAGCTGTGTCTGACTCTTAGTGATTCTATTTGGAGTTTTCTTGGCAGAGATGCCATTTTTAATCTTTGATAAAGATGCACTGGCTCCAGTAGACAGGTTTTATAACCCACCAGAAGAGCAGTGTCCAGTGCGAGCAGCTCCACTATCTTTAGATAATCGCCAGGTGATGTGGAGAGACCCAGAAAGTGGTGAATGGAAGGGACCAGATAGGCTAACTGCTTGGGGGAGAGGATTTGCTTGCATCTCTATAGGTGGAGAAGGAATCAGATGGGTGCCTACGAGCCGCATTCACCTTGTCCATCGCAGAAAGATGGAGCAGACCCTTGAAACAAAGGAGAAGACCCAAGAAATATCGGGTGGTTCTGTTGCTGCATTGTCTCCAATGGTTCTTATTACAGCTGTTTGTAAACGTCCCACAAAATCTGCAAAAGGTTCATTGGGACCTTGCTCTATTTTTGTGAAAGCATTATTTCCATCTTTCTGTCCAGGGAGAGAATTCCAAGCTTTTATTGCAGTCTTAGAAATTTGCTCATACACTGTTATGGGATAATAAATCTGTTCTGAACTCTCTGCATACTGACCTTCACCAGCTAGTTGGTCAAAAGTGATTTGTACAACAGCTCCTGTTTGCCTATTGCGTTGGGCTTGAACCCTACATAATTCATGAAACTCCGAAAGCCACAATAAATTTTGTCCCGGTTCTAGACAAGTTTTCACTATGGATTTCCAGTCATTCAGGGTTAGGATTTCATAAGACAAATTATCTAGTAACATCTTCACATAAGATGATGTAGCCCCATAAAGAGTGCAACCCTTTTTCAAATCTTTAATTTTTCCCAAATTAAAAGGAGTGTATTTTCTCTCTTTTTGACCTGAGGAGTTGAGCTCTTCAATCACAGGATATGCATTTATAAAATCAAATATATCTTCTCCTTCATTTTTTGCTTTAATTAATGCTTTTTCTAATCTTGTCAAATTCTGCTTTACAGGAGAAGCTGACTGTGTTTCTGTCTCTCTCCCTCCCCCTTGTTCCACCCATGAAGGGTTAATTGCGGGGGGAGGGTCATGAGATGTGGAATCACCTAATTCCTCCTGCTGTGAAGTATCATACTCAGAACTGTAATTAACTCCATTCTCATCTGATTCGTCCTCCTTTTCACCTAGTAAAGTTGGCACTTCTTCCTCCTGTACTTTCCTTTTCATCATTCTATCACTTAAATAACTTCTTATAGCCAATTGTATTACATTATATGTATTAATTATGTCTTTGGAAATTGAGTCAGGTCCATTTCTATTATAAAAAAGATCCTCTCTTTCTAATGTCCACTGCATTGAGTTTGAATTAGATCTGTAGCATTCACCCAGTTTTTCTCCGATTAATTTCCATTCATCTAAATCTAATTCCTTTTCTGTAGAAAACCAAGGACATATGTATTTAACAATTTCTAAAAGTTCAGTGATCTGCTCCAAAATTATAATTAAACCTTGGCTTTCCATAATTTTGACAATGCTCTCTAAACATTTTCCTTGAACAGAAACAGGCTGTTTTCTAAATATCTGTCCCATTTTAGATGAAATTCTACTTTAACTCTTCTAACAAAATTTCTTTGTTGCACTCACCCTAATTTCTGGGTTGATGAGTCTTTTCCACTGGATCAGGATCAGAGGCTTTTCCACTTGAATCAGGATCGGAGCTTTTCCACTGAAATCCACTGAGGGGGTCTGTTAGCCCCACGTTGGGCGCCAAAATGTGGTGAGCTTTTTCTTCTCAAAAAGCAGCCAGGTGATAAAAGTTCAGATCTTTTATTATCTCCAATATAGCCCGGTTAGCTTAGAGGCCTATCTCTCTGCTTGGTTCCAAGAGCTCTCTCCAAATGTCTTTAAATCCAAAGGTCTGGTCCTTCAGCCTCTGCCTCTGCTTTCTTCAGCCTCCAGCCAGCTCCATTCTTCATGTCATTCCTAGAGAAATCTCGACTTGTAGCGTCTTCACTCTGAAGAACTTCTTCGACTGGCCCATTGGCCTATTTATGCTCCTTCCAGAGAGAGGGATTATGGGTTTTCTCCCATAGTGCTCTCTGGCCCAAAGCTTCAAGGGAGGTGTGAACTCATTGAACTCCAATGAGTAAAGGTGTGACCACAAGCCTTGTATTAATTAGTTCTACTTAGTACCTTGTTTCAGGTTCTGCCCAAAACATCTTCTTGTAAGATTAGATCAACTCTAATTAGTTAGCAGTTAGTAAGGATTCCAACAGAAACTGAGGCAAATGGGGGTCTTCTAGAAAGTTTCTGAAGCCAGATTTCTACTCAGGAAGATGAGTTTTCATGATTACAGGCCCAGCACTCTAACTACCCCTCAAAATTTTATTACATATCATCTATATGTCAGTTACTGTGCTTAGCACTAGGAGAAAAAATACCAAAATATAGATATTTAGAAAGTTGTTCCTGAGTTTCTACTATCAGAAAACTAGATATTTTGTGAAGTGAATATGAAAAGAGGGCATATTTCAGTTGCAGGGTTAGCAATATAAAGGCACAGTATGGAGATCAGAGATGGATCATCATATGCAAGGAACAAAGAGATGGACATTATATATAATAAGCCTGGATCAATGGATCAGGACCACACTATGAAGAGAATTAAAAGACAGGCAGAGAAGTTTACATTTTGTCCTAGAGATTATAAGGAGCCTGATGTTTATGCATGCCTCATTCTGCACTCTGAGGACTTCACTTTTCTATCTTCATTGTTAATTCTCTAGAATCACAGCTGGTAATTCTGCTCACCAAAATTCCTAATTTTTTTCAAAGCTATTTGTCTTTACCATATTGTTGTCATTGTTAAAATTGTTCATCTGGTTCTGTTCACTTTGATTTGGAATCAATTCATATAAGTTCCTATTTTTGATATAATCTGTTTCATCATTTCATACAGTAAAATAGTATTCCATCACATTTGTATGTCATAATTTGTTCAGTCATTTTCCAATCTAAGGGCAGTTCCCCCCAATTCTTATTCTGTGCCACTTCACAAAGAACCGTAAATATTTTTGTGCATCCTTAGTTAGAGTTTATTTTTTTGGTTATTATTAATCCTTCCCTCAATCTACCCTCCCTCTAAATTTCCATTCTCTCTTTCCCTCCTGCTGAATGAAATATATTTCATATCCAACTTTGTGCACATATGTATTTTTCCTTCATTTGACAAATTCAGAGAGGAGTGAGGTTCAAGTGTTAGCTACTCTTCACACCTCATTTATACAGATGTATACTTATGTGCCCTAAGTAAAATAATTTCCTCCAAACTTCCTTACCCTCCCCCATTAACCCTAAAGCCTATTTCTCTTCCCCTTATGTAAGACTGAGACCTACTTTTACTTTGTTGTGTAATCTCTTCCAGTGTTTTAAAGTGATCTACTGGGGCCAGACTTCATTCCTAGAGTCTATACAACTCTCTGTCTCTATGCTGATGTGGCCTGGGCAAATGACTAACTCACTGTGACCCTTTTTCTGGATTTCTCCATTAAGACTAAATCTGATTCATTTTCCAGATGTGTTTGGGAGAGGTTTTTTTTTTTTTTTTTTGGTGGGGATTTATTTTATTTTATTTTTTTGGCAGAAGAGAGCTCTTAGTATTGCTTCCTGCTGCTGTGCCATCTTGTCTCTGCTTCTGAAGTGAGGACTTGAAGAAAATGCTGAAGTTATAAAGGGACTTTTTAAAATAAATAAGGGTTGTGACAGACTGAAGTGTCTGAGGAGAAAAGATAACCAATTATATTATTTATGCTTTAGATATGCTTGAAATATGATCAGAACAATCTGTTTGGAATGTCCAATAGACTTTTGGCTTTTGGGGGGGGGGAGAGACAGACAGATAGATAGACAGACAGAGAGAGACAGATGCAGATAGAGAGATAGAGAGGGGGAGAAGGGAGGGAAGGTAAGAGAAGGAGGAAGAGGACCACTTCATCCCATCTAAGTGAAATGTTCCTTCTTTCACCATTTTTCTCCTTACACAAAGAAAGCATAATAGGAGAAATGTTCTTCACAAAACATTTAACATGAGGATATATATTTGTCTGGAAAAATGTAAGTTTCTGACCACAGCCAATAAACAGTTCTATTAAGATACTGGGCACTAATATTGTTAACTTTCCTAAACATAATAATAGCCTAGCAACTTCTTGGAAAGGAAATATCCAAAGGAAATCTGCAAAACATAGTTTTGGAGATCTAATAGGAACTAGAGATAAAGGTGTAATTTGTGCTGCCTATTATAGACAATTAAGCTAGAAAGTGCTTTAAGTTTTGAATGGGATGGTTAACATGGAGAGAGGAGGGGGGGGGAAAGACAAAGAGACAAAGAGAGACAGACATAGACGTAGACACAGAGAGAAGGACAGAGAAAGAGAAAGAGAGACAGACAGAAAGACACAGAAATACATATCTGGTAATAAAAATCTCATCTGTAATTTTTGTAGTTACAAGGAATGGAATTATATTTTATTTCTTTGATGAGAGAAATTCACCAAATGTGCATCATTTTAAAAATGTGCATCTATTTTATAAAATTTTTCAGTTTTACTTCTTACTTAATAGAAATAGAAGCATAAATGGTTCTTGAAAGGACCTCTGTTTTAGAGGAGAGGGAAGGGGAAAGGGAAAAGGATAGTGGAGACATAAAGGCAATTTCTTCTTTGATGGAGATCTGTTTTATTTTTCAATGATCCAAGACTAAGGCTTCTCTTTCTAAAATTTTAGCTTAGAAACCAAGATTAGGCCACTGATTAGATGTTATTTTCTTTGTAATACATACTACTGCTATTTGACATGTCTTTACTAGACTCTAGAGACTGGCTAATTCTGCTCAGGGCTCTTGGATTGATAGCTTTGTCTGAATAAAATAGTGAATTCATTAAAACAAAATAACTAGTTTGATTCTTTCCACTTTCCTCCCTAGTAATTGACTGAATTGCCTAAATTAACCAGAATTTGCAGTGATGCAGAGTTCCCATCCAAATGATCATTCTGGTCATTTCTATTTACCTCTTTTTTTTTTTTTTTCTGAATAACCTATACTTGATGTGCTTTCTATTATACTCTATATATCCTAGAAGTATGAAAAGACATGAACCAAAAGCAAAATTGGACATAATTTTATTTTTGCTGCTCATGAGATTCTTTGTTATTCTTTTAGAATGGCAATCCACTATACACACACACACACACACACACACACACACACACACACACACAAAGAGGAGTAGGAAGACCTAATAGGACTCTTTCATCTCTAACTAATATTATTATGACTCAAAAAGGACTTTGTCCTCCTTGAAAATTTGAAGGAAAAAAAAGAGAAACTGACAACTTTATGAGCATCTTAGCTTTGTCTATGAAGATTTCCAATGACATAGTCAATCAACTCTTCTTAGAATACAAGTTCCACTTTGAACATGAAAAGTATACCACTTTCATGTTGGCAGAAGATCACTTCTTGACATTCTTATATGCTGCAGAATATGAAATATTTTGAGGTGGGGAAAATATGATATTGTCTGTGTCAATATGATCTGGACTCTTATTTTATAGGAGAAATTGAAACCTCATTTCAATTAGATTCAAATTAGTATGTTTCATCCATTTGAGAGAAGCACACTGTTAATAAAATATATGAACAGGGAGGTTGAGAACTATCCAACTTGATTTCTTTCTTTCTCTTTTTATTTGAAATATAGAATATCTGAGCACTTAGTTGAAGAAAGTTGTAGCCCTAGAGTCAGGAAGACTTGAGTTCAAATCCAGTCTCATAAATTTAGTGGCTGAGTGACCCTGGAAAAGTCATTTAATCCTGTGTGCCTCAGTTTCTCATCTAAGTAAGGGTGAAAGAAATGGTTTACCTCAGTATCTTTGCCAAACAAATCCCAAATGATGTTATGGAGAGTTGAATATGACTCAGCAACAATAAAATCTTCATACCCAAAGTTTCTGGTGATTCACAATTTTTAAAATACAGAAACTAAATGAATTATGTGAGATTAAGATAATATATAATTATTATTTTCCCCCTTCTCTTTGTATCACTCCTCCTCATCTTTCTAGGGAAAAGATCATCCATGTTTTCTTGTTTCTTCTGGGATCTTTTCTCTTCAATCATCCTTTCTTGTTCTAACATCAAATTTTCTTTCCTTGATGTTGATGGGTAGCAATTCTCCATTAAAAAACAACAATAAAAACATCATCATCAACAACCACCTTTGTTTTTGATCTTTGTTTTATACTACAGTCATTTCCCATTAAGTCTTTGCCTCATATATAATATAGAAAAAGCACTTAAGCAAAGCCAACTGACAGTAATAACACCTAATAGCATATATTGCATTCCCCACCTGTGCCACACAGTTTTCTACTGAGAGGAGAAACTATGAGTATGAACATATCTATACATACATGTTTCTGTTTGTATACACACATATTGCAGTTGTTTTCATTTGTGTCCAACTCTGTCACCCCATTTAGGATTTAATGGGCAAAGAGACTAGAATGGTTTGCCATTTCTTCATTTTATAGGTGAAGAAACAAAGGCAAATTATATATGATGTATGTATTAAGTGGCTTGCCCAGAAATGCACAGTAAGTATGAGTGTCTAAGTAACTATCTAAAGCCAGATTTGAACTCAGGAAGCTGATTTTTCCTTGTTCCAGGACTGAAGTTCTGTTTGTCTTTCTGTCTGTCTGTCTGTCTGTCTCTGTCTCTGTATGTATATATACACATTCATATGTACATACATATATTTATATATAAATGATATGACCCTTTATATTTAGGTCACATACATTTTTTATTGTTTTATGTGACATAAAAATTCATTTATTTTTAATGCACTTTGCTTTATGAATCATGTTGGGAATCATGTTTATGAATCATGGCAAAAGGGAAAAATCATGGGAGAAATTTTAAAAAATAGAAATAAGAAGGGATCACAGCATGTATTGATTTAAGTCAATCTTCATAACTTTTTCTGGATGCAGATGGCATTTTCTGTCCAAAGTCTAATGGAATGCCTTTGGATTATTGAACCACTGAGAAGAAGCAAGTCTTTCATAGTTGATCATTCTTCTTCTTGCTGTTATTCTGTATAATGTATTCCTGGTTCTGCTTGTTTTGCTCAGCATCAGTTCATGTAAATCTTTCCAAGCTATTCTAAAATGAACTTGTTCTTCATTTTTTATAGAACAACAATATTCCATTATCTTAATGTACCGCACCTTATTCAGTCATTTCACAATTGATGGACATCTAATCATTTTCCATTCTTTGCTACCACAAAAAGAACTGCTACAAATATTTTTGCACATGTGAGTCCTTTTTTCCTTTTTTATGATTTCCCTGTAATACAAACCCAGTAGTGACACTGCTGGATCAAAAGACATGCACTGTTTTACAGCTTTTTCAGCATAGTTCCACATTGTTCCAGAGAATGATTGGATCATTTCACAGCTCCACCAATCAATGTATTAGTATCCCAGTTTTCCCACATCCCCTCCAACATTTATGATTCTCTTTTCTCTATCATCTTAGCCAATCTGAGAGGTATGAGGTGGTATCTCAGAGTTGTTTTAATTTGCATTTCTCTAATCAATAGTGATTTAGAGCATTTTTTCATGTGACTATAGTTTTAATTTCATCATCTGAAATCTGTCTGATCATATTTTAGACCATTTATCAATTGGGGAATGACTTGTATTCTTATAAATTTGACACAGTTCTTTATATATTTTAGAGGCCTTTATCAGAAACACTGACTATAGAGATTTTTCCCCGGTTTTGTATTTCCCTTTTAATCTTCTTGTGTTCATTTTGTTTGTGCAAGATCTTTTTAATTCAATGTAATCAAAGTTGTCCGTTTTGCATTTTATAATGTTCTCTAATTCTTTTTTTGGTCATAAATTCTTCCCTTCTCTAAAGATCTAATATGTGAATTATCCCTTGCTCTTTTAATTTGTTTATGGTATCATTCTTTATGCCTAAATCATGTACTCATTTTGACCTCATTTTGGTATGGGGTGTGAGGTATAGGTCTATACTGAGTTTCCGACATATTATTTTCCAGTTTTCCAAGCATTTTTTGTCAAATAGTGAATTCTTATTCCTGAAGCTTGTGTGTGTGTGTGGGTGGAGGGGTATCAAATATTAGATTACTATAGACCTTGATTATTGTGTCATGCGTACCTGATCTGTTGATGATCCCCCCCTCTATTTCTTAGCCAGTACTAAATGGTTTTGATGACTGTTGCTTTGTAATATAGTTTTAGGTTTGGTAATGCTAAGTCACCATCCTTTGTGGTTTTTTCTCATTAATTCCCTTGATATTCTTGACCTTTTGTTTTTCTAGATGAATTTTGTTAATCATGTTTTTCTATTTATAAAAATAAGATGTTAATCTAAACAAATTTCTGCTAAATTATCTACTGGTTTCATCTGTACTTTTCATGAAATAAAAATGCTATCCTCCTAGAATTTTGCATTTTTGTTCTTGTGTTCATAATATATTTATTTGTTATATTTGCTTACTTCTAAAACTTTCTAATTTTCTATGATTTAATCAGTACCAAGGTGCTCTGAAAATGAATTCCCTATCAATAACATACTTTCAAATATCATAATATTCTTTCATTATCATTTTTCATTATCATCCTTATATTCCTGGATCTTTTCTCCCTTTAAGTGAAATTTGTTATTATTATGTCTAGTTCTATAAAGTAACTCCAAGGTAGTTTGAGTGGTTTAATACTACATTTATTAATTATTTGATACATTATGATCATTTTTATAACAATAGTGCAAGCTAATCAAAAGTAATGTTCTCTCCAACCATTGGTTTTTTTCTTATTTCTATAAGAAGGATTCTAAAGTTTTGATTATACAAATCTTAAATATGTCTTTGTAGATTAAATATGAAATGTAGTAATGCATTATTTTTGGTAAATGGAATATTTTTTCTATAATTTCTTCCTGGTTTTCATTAGTACCATATAAAAATACCGATGATTTTTGTGGATAATTTGCTAATGATATTAATTGTCTCCATTAGTGTCTTCACTGTTTCTTTGGGTTTCCTGAGTAAGCTATCAAATCTCTTGCCAAAAGGGATAATTTTGTGCACTCTTTGCTAACGTTTATCCATTTAATTTCTCTTTCTATCCTTATTGCTAAAGCAATTTCTACATATCTGTATCATTTTCTAAATATCAACATATCATGTCTAGAACTATGTCAAATAGTTGGTTTTAGTTTTGTAACAACTTTTATTCTCTATTTCAATCATTCTTATACACATCTTCATTGTCTCATGCTTGGATTAGCACATAGCCTGCTGGTAGTTCTGTCTGTCTCAAATCTCAATTAATTTTCTATTTATTCATCAAAGTGATATTCCAAAAGAGCAAGTTCTTCCATGTCCCCCCTCTTACTCACTAAACTCCAGTGGCTTCCCATCACATCCAGGATCAAATGCAAACATGCTCCTTGGCATTAAAAGTCCTTCATAACATAATCCTCTCCTAAATTTCTAATCTTCTTTTACCTTACTTGCTTTTTAAAATTTGATTTCAAAATAGAAAAAAAAATAGAAAAAAATAAAAGAAAAGGAATAAAATAGCCATGTACAGAAGCAAAAAATAAGAAAGGATTCAAAGTATGAGAAAATAAATTTCCATTTCAAGAAAGGCTATATAATAAATACTACCTAGTGTGTGCTTTCCAGAGCCCCCATGCTAGGGTGCCAAAACATACTTTCCAGACTAGCTCTCTGAAAGATCTTGGGACCAGCCCAAATCTTTCATCTTAATGGAGGAGTGATGAAGTCAGGAGACTCAAGAGGATGGTCAAAGATGGAGTCTGCTTATTTCAAGTCCTCTCAGTCCTTAAATACCTTATTATGATTACATCACTATAGCATACTAAGCATGTGCCAAGTGTAGAACATTACATTACCATATCATACTGTGCAAGTACTAACTATAAGCACTCTGTTATTGACATGTAAATGCATTGCTTTACTGTAAGTATCACTTCCTTCAAGTAAAACACAGGTGGTCATGCTCTCCCTCACTTCTCAGGTTTTATGAAAAAAAAAAAAAACAATAAAATAGGTAAACCTTTGGTAAATCTGATTGGAAAAAGGAAAGAGGAAAATCAAATTGATAGTCTTAAAAATGAAAAGGGAGAACGTTCCACCAATGAAGAGGAAATTAGAGCAATAATTAGGAGTTACTTTGCCCAGCTTTATGCCAATAAATTTGATAGTCTAAGTGAAATGGATGACTACCTTCAAAAATATAGGCTTCCCAGATTAACAGAAGATGAAGTAAATTGCTTAAATAGTCCCATTTCAGAAAAAGAAATAGAACAATAGAACAAACTATTAACCAACTCCCTAAGAAAAAATCCCCAGGACCAGATGGATTGACACGTGAATTCTACCAAACATTTAAAGAACAATTAACCCCAATGCTATATAAACTATTTGAAAAAATAGACAATGAAGGCATCCTACCAAATTCCTTTTATGACACAGACATGGTACTGATATTTAAATCAGGTAGGTTGAAAACAGAGAAAGAAAATTATAGACCAACCTCCCTAAGTTTGATGCTAAAATCTTAAATACAATATTAGCAAAAAGATTACAGAAAATTATCCCCAGGATAATACACCATGACCAAGTAGGATTTATATCAGGAATACAGGGCTGGTTCAATATTAGGAAAACTATTAGCATAATTGACTATATCAATAACCAAATTAACAAAAAACATATGATCATCTCAATACATTCAGAAAAAGTATTTGATAAAATCCAACATCCATTCCTATTAAAAACACTTGAGAGTATAGAAATAAATGGACTTTTCCTTAAAATAATCAGTAGCATCTATTTAAAACCATCAGTAAGCATCATATGTAATAGGGATAAACTGGAACCATTCCCAATAAGATTAGGAGTAAAACAAGGTTGCCCACTATCACCACTATTCAATATTGTATTAGAAATACTAGCTTCGACAATAAGAGTTGAGAAAGAGATTAAAGAAATTAGAGTAGGTAATGAGGAAGCCAAATTATCACTCTTTGCTGATGATGTGATGGTATATGTAGAGAACACCAAATATTCCATGAAAAAGCTATTAGAAATAATCCACACATTTAGCAAAGTTGCAGGATACAAAATAAACCCACATAAATCATCAGCATTTTTACATATCACTAACACAATCCAACAGTTAAAGCTATAAAAAGAAATTCCATTTAAAGTAACTGCCAAAAGTATAAAATATTTGGGAATCTATCTGCCAAGGGAAAGTCAGGAACTATATGAACAAAACTATAAAACACTTTCCACACAAATAAAATCAGATCTAACCAATTGGAAAAATATTAAGTGCTCCTGGATAGGGCGAGCAAATATAATAAAGATGACAATACTACCTAAACTTATCTATTTATTTAGTGCTATACCAATCAGACTCCCAAAAAACTATTTTAATGACCTAAAAAAAAAACAACAAAGTTCATATGGAAAAACAAAAGGTCAAGAATTTCAAGGGAACTAATAGAAAAAAATGTAAATGAAGGTGGCCTAGCTGTACTTTTAGGATAAGAATTCACTGTTTGACAAATTGGAAATTAGTATGGCAGAAACTAGGCACTGACCCACACAACACCAAGATAAAGTCAAAATGGGTTCATGATCTAGGCATAAAGAATGAGATTATAAATAAATTAGAAGAACATAGGATAGTTTACCTCTCAGACCTGTGGAGGAGGAAGGAATTTGTGACCAAAGAAGAACGAGAGATCATTACTGATCACAAAATAGAAAAAATAGAAAAATTTTAATTATATCAAATTGAAAAGCTTTTGTACAAACAAAACTAATGCAGATAAGATTAGAAGGGAAACAATAAACTGGGAAAACATTTTTACAGTCAAAGATTCTGATAAAGGCCTCATTTCCAAAATATATAAAGAATTGACTCTAATTTATAAGAAATCAAGCCATTCTCCAATTGATAAATGGTCAAAGGATATGAACTGACAATTTTCAGATGAAGAACTTGAAACGATTTCTAACCATATGTAAAGATGCTCCAAGTCATTATTAATCAGAGAAATGCAAATTAAGACAACTCTGAGATACCACTACACACCTGTCAGATTGGCTAGGATGACAGGAAAAGATAATGCTGAATGTTGGAGGAGATGTGGGAAAACTTGGACACTGATACATTGTTGGTAGAATTGTGAATACATACAGCCATTCTGGAGAGCAATTTGGAAATTTGCTCAAAAAGTTATCAAACTTGTGTATACCCTTTGATCCAGCAGTGTTACTACTGCGCTTATATCCCAAAGAGATCTTAAAGAAGGGAAAGGGACCTTTTTGTGCAAAAATATTTGTGGAGCCCTCTTTGTAGTGGCCAGAAACTGGAAACTGAGTGGATGCCCATAAATTGGAGAACGGCTGAATAAATTGTGGTATATGAATGTAATGGAATATTATTGTTCTGTAAGAAATGACCAGCAGGATGATTTCAGAAAGGCCTGGAGAAACTTACATGAACTGATGCTGAGTGAAATGAGCAGAACCAGGAGATCATTATATACTTCAACAACAATATTATATGATTATCATTTCTGATGGACATGGCTCTCTTCAACAATGAGATGAACCAAATCTGTTCCATTTGTTCAATAATGAATAGAACCAGCTACACCCAGTGAAAGAATGCTGGGAAATGAGTGTGAATCACTATATAACCTTCCAATCCCTCTATTTTTGTCTGCCTGCATTTTTTATTTCCTTCACATTATTTCAAAATCTGATTCTTCTTGTAAAGCAAAATAACTGTATGGATGTATATATATTGTATTTAACATATACTTTAACATATTTAACACGTATTGGTCTATCTGCCATCTGGGGGAGAGAATAGAGGGAAGGAAGGGAAAAATTGGAACAAAATTTTGCAATTGTCAATGCTGAAAAATTACTCATGCATATATCTTGTAAATAAAAAGTCATAATAAAAAAGAAATTAAGTATTCTTCACTTCAAAACTAGCTCTTTTTCCAGCATGTCATGTCTCTCAAGAATATTCCCAGTTCATTATTGGTACTTCACCAAAAATGTGGAAATCATGGAGATAAGCACAATACATGGCTATGAAAGGAATTGGTAGAATCTTTTTTATCAGCAGACATTTCAATACTTCAAAATAATTTCATCATTTTCATAAATTGCTATAGCCAGCATAATTCATTGAATTTCTGAGGATGCATTTAGCAAGGCTGATGCTTAGATAACTATCCATACCAGAACTTATATTCAAAATAAAAAGTGGCATATCAAAGTAGAAATTTTAAAAGTAGTGTCAGAAGATAAGTATTTATATATCAAAACTTGTGTTTTGTATTTAGTCCTTATGTTAGACAAAATGTTAAGCACTTAATAAATGCTTGTTGAATGAACCAATGAATAAATGACTGTCATATTACCCTGTTGTCTCAATTTGTACTTCTTCCTCCACCCCACCCTTGCCCTGGAAAACCTACAATTTTATAATGTTTGCCATCCACCGAAGTATTTATTTTTGTGTATCTTAGAAGTATCATGATATGGTGGACAGAGATATAAATCTGAAGTCAAAAAGTTCTGGGTTCAGATCTGCTTTTGGTTCTTAATAGTTGTGTGACCTTGAAAACAAGTAAACAAATTTAACCTCTCTGAGTCTGTTTCCTAATTTGAAAAATTGTTGGATTACACCTTAAATTTCTTCCCAATTTCAAATCCTTAAACCTTGTGCTCTCTTGGGGTTGTTTTATGTGCATATCCTTCATCTATTTTCTTAAATTAAACTGTAAACTCCAATGAGAAATGGAGCTTATTTTCAGCATCTCTGTTTTTCTGTAAAGTACTTAGCACAATGTTAAATCCATGGAAGATAAGCTTGTCTTCCCTAGGTGATTTTTGCATTGCTGTAAATATATAAAAATTGTTATATTTTATTTAATTATATAAATGTTAGTCATCCTACCTGCCAGGTAGGGGAGGGAGTGTGGGGAAGGAGGGGGAAATTTGGGGGAAAAAAAAGGTTATGCAAGAATCAATGTTGGAAAATTACCCATGCATATTCTTTGTAAATAAAAAGCTTTAATAATAAATAAAAGAAATAAATGTTGATCATCATCTTCAATACCATAATCATCACTATCAGCAACAGCAGCAGCAGAAGCAGTCAATAATTACCCAGAGTGAGTAAAATACTTTAGAAACCAACTGTTCACTGAGCCACTTTTTGGAAACATGATAATTTTTCACTTCGAGATCACCACTTATTTTAATAAGCAAGTTTTTAATCAACAAGTTTTGGCAAAAATTTGGTCCCATTCCAAAGAAATGGTACCTGCCCAGGAGATTATTATATTATTCAACAACAATATTATATGATGATCAATTCTGATGGACGTGGCCATCTACAGCAATGAGATGAACCAAATCAGTTCCAATGGAGCAGTAATGAACTGAACCAGCTATACCCAGGGAAAGAACTCTAGGAGATAATTATGAACTACTACATAGAATTCCCAATCCCTCTATTTTTGTCCGCCTGCATTTTTGATTTCCTTCACAGGCTAACAGTACACTATTTCAAAGTCTGATTCTTTTTGTACAGTAAAATAACTGTTAGGACATGTATACTTATATTGTATTTAATTTATATTTTAACATATTTAACATGTATTGGTCAACCTGCCATCTGGGGGAGGGGAAGCAGGGAAGGATGGGAAAAATTGGAACAAAAGGTTTGGTAATTGTCAATGCTGTAAAATTACCCATGCATATAACTTGTAAATAAAAAGCTATAATAAAAAGAAAAAAGAAAGAAAGAAATGCTACCTGATAAAATAAAGATGGTATATTGAGTCAAATCCTCAGACAAAAAAGAAGTGCATGCTGGATTTTTGTGTGTGAACAAATAGAAAAATGAAGGAAGGGAGAGTGAGAGAGAGAGATAAAGAGAGAAAAGAGAAAGACACAGAGAGAAATAGACAGATACAGAGAGAGACAGATAGAAACAAAGACAGAGACAGACAGATTCAGAGAGACTGAGAGACAGAGACTGAGAGAGAGAAGAAGAAAAGATGGAAGGGAAAATAAGGAAAGAAAGAAGGAAGAAAGAAAGGAAAGAAGAAGGGAGGAAGGAAGGAAGGAAGGAAGGAGAGAAAGAGGGAGGGAAGGAGAGAAGGAGGAATTGAAGGAGGGAAGAAAGGAAGGAAGGATTAATTTTTTGTTTATTTAAGGACCATCAAGATAAGAACAATACATAAATGAGTCTGACATATCTGGGCACTCCTAGGATATATGACTATTATTCTTTTGGTACAAAAGAAGATCTCTATTTTGTGGTGAAACAATTTTGCAGTGTTTCCAAAATTTTAAGATCATAGGGACATTGGGCTTTGAAATTTGTCTTTATTGGGAAGAAAGAAAAACTGAAGTGACAAAAAAGTCTCTGCAGAATAGGGTGTGTGTGTGTGTATGTATGTATGTATGTAGGCAGTGGTAGCCCTCACATGGAAGTGTGGAGGAGAGAGTTACTTTTCCAAAAGCTCAGGAAAGAGAGAAGGGAAGGGTTAGAAAGTACCACCTTGAAACCCACTAGTTTAAACTCTCCTTTAGTATGCTTATAAGTGAGGACTTCCTGACCATGGTGGAGAGATTGATGTCCCTAAATGTTTACCAAAAGACCTTTTGGTTGAGGAAATAAATTGGGAAATGAATTTGATGGAGCTAGAAGTTGAGGGAGGAAAATCTACCAGGCCACAGAGGGAGGATAGCAGTTACAGACAGAAATCATGTGATGCAGACCATAAAAATCCTCCTGTACTGGATCTAATTAGAAATTGCTGGAACTATTTGGCATGCAAACAGCTGCTGTCAGAATTGTACAACCTTTCCCAGCCTTCCACACAGCTGCATGCAGTTTTTCTTTTTCTTCCTGTTCTACCCCCACTAGACCTATGAGGAAAACCTGCTATTTTTTGGCAAGTGCTTATAATCATTTTCACAACCTAATCAGATCAGCTGAAAAAGATGAAAAAGATCTGAGTATTTTATATCTAAATAGCATTTTATCCTCATTTTCCTAAAGCTTTCTCAGAGGAATGTTTATTGTGTGATCTTTTGAAATTTATTGATGGGTAGAACAGAATTAAAAACTAATAACCACAAAATTGCATGTTATACCACAACCCATTCTAACACTCATAAGCTGATATGCTATCTTAAAATAGATTAATTAAGATGTTAGATAATGGTTCTAATTTTAGAAAGGTTGGCTTGAGTCATCTTTGAAACAGTTAACTTTATAACGAGAAATGTGATACTGTAAATACAGAAGATACATCTCTAGGTAGCCATCTTGAAATACTGTGATGTTCGGCAAAAAGAAGACTATATATCTTCTGTGATCAATTCTGATGGACGTGGCTCTCTTAAACATTGATATGATTCAAATCAGTTCTCCTAGTGCTGTGAGAAAGAAAGCCATCTACACCCAGAGAGAGAACCAGGGAACAGAGTTTGGAACACAACATAGCATTCTCACTCTGTTGTTATTTGCTTTCATTTTGTTTTCTTTCTCAGTTTTTTTTTTCTTCCTTCTTGATCTGATTTTTATTATGTAAAAGATTGCTGTATAAATATATACAAATATATTGGATCTAACATGTATTTCAACATATTTTACATGTATTGGACTACTTACCAGCAAGGGGAGGGAGTGGGGGAAAGGAGAGGAAAAATTGGACAAAAGGTTATGCAAGGGTCAATGTTGGAAAAATTACCCATGCATATGCTTTGTAAATAAAAAGCTTTAATAAAAAAAAAAGAAAAAAATACTGTGATCTTGAGAGATGTAATTTCTGGCTAATTAATCATATTAATAAAACTAGGCGGCGGCAGTGATGGCATCAGGGAGGGCACTGCTTTGAACAGCTAAGTCCACTTGGAACATCTGCAAAGCTCACAAGACCTGATGAATATGCAGTGCTATAAACTGCTCTGCCTTCTAGTAATTATCAGATGAAAAACTGTTTCAACCATAGTATATCATGGTCTCAGCTCTCTTATATCGAGAAGATGATAGAAAGATCCCGAGCTATGTCCTGGCTAAGATGGAGGAAGATATCCCCCATGGGTATATTACATCCTTGGTTGTCTGTCAGCTAGATATAGCCAAAAATTCATGAACCAAGTCCTGAGAGGCATGATTGAAAACTTGAATGTAAAACATGTCTCCCTGCATATCAGAAAAAGTATCCGGGCAGCTCTGCATCTGTATTCCAGCACACAATTTTCAGATTAGTGAGGTGGAGCCCAAATATATGCTGACAGGGAGGACACCTATGCAATGAAGCAAGAGCTGAGGAAGCCACTGGAGGTGAAAGAGAAAAGCAAACATCTGGTTCTAGATTCCCTGGAGAACAAGATGGATCCCAAAGTCAACTATGTGGGGGACAGCTGTCATGAGAAGAAGGGCCTTGACAACAAAGACCTTAGTGATGTCAGTGAGACCACAGAGAGCACTGACATCAAGGACAGCTCTGAGCCTTCAACTCAGCATCCTAAAGTCCCCAGACTCTGGGGTTCATCTGTCACTTCCATCTCTGTTTCTCTTCCCCTTGTCCACCATAAGTTCTTTCAATCAAACCATTTGGAGCTCTGGGGGCTGTGTATTTCAAATAAATAAATAAAACTAGCATGTTTATTAATAAAAGAATGGACATTTGGACATCCCCTCAGATCAAACACCCCTTTTGGTGATAAGCTCACAGTTTATATACCCTTGGAAGAGTTTTTCTGAGGGTGATAATCAACTCTGATTAGTTAAAAATTAATGAGACAATGAATATTACAATGAGAGCTCGGGTTGTATTACAATGAGGGTCTTGGAAGTACATGACAGCCAAATCTTGATCAAAGAGAATTATTTCTATATCATCTGTCTGACAAAGGGGAGAATCAGCATTTTCTCAGGCCTGTCTAAGTAAATACAATGAGCACATTTCTGAATGAAGAAATGGAAGGGTAAAACCTTGATTCTCATTCAATAACTAGTTATTAGTACAAGAAAGAAATAATAATTTCTCTCAATACCATCTATTATTCATTACCTGAGCTAAGCTTTAAAAGTCTCAGAGAAGCCAATCATTACTATTGAATAAATATGTAAATGAATATGTGAATGACAGTTTATTAAGAATTATTGACTTCAAGAAGATTACATTCTAAAAGGGGAAAATAACATTTGTAGGGGAATAGTGGTTAGGGAAGAATATTTTGAATGAAAACTCCCAAGAATAGTGAGTGAATTCAAAGAGCAATTGACTGACTGATACATCCTTTCTAAGAATTGTTCTGTTGATTAGAATATTCTTTTCAGATATAGAGTAGGAAAGGATAATAGAGTAGTAAAGAGAGAGCAAGAAGAAGAAAAGTATTAGCATGTTGATGATCAGGAAATATTGTAGTAGGTCTGGGATCAGGCAAAATATGGTGACTGTTTACTAGTCAGAAATCCATGAAACCAGGGTAGAAGCTTGCAAGCCACTGTAGTTTGAAGATGATTGGGAAGAGTTCCTGGAAACTCCACCATACACACACACACACACACACACACACACACACACACACACATACACACACACACATACACACACATATGTGTATATGTATATATATATATACACACATATACACATACAGACCAAAGCAGCTGCCTTACTGGTAATTAAAGGCATCATTTTATCTATTATATTCTATCAATTATATTCTAAGCATTATAATAAACGCCTTAAAAATATTATCTCATTTGTTCCTCACAACAACTCTGTGAGGTAGATACTGTTGGCTTATATTACACAACCTAGTAAATATCTGAGGCTGGGTTTGATCTCAGATCCTCCTGATTCCAGAACAGTTTCTCTACCTATTGCACTACCTAACTTCTCTACAAGTATAGGGAGGAATGTGAAAATGAGTGCAAGAAGGAAACAATCTATACTAAAACGTTCACTGGATGTGAAGATCTGAAATCCATTTGTAGCAGCTGAGATCTTTGCCAAGTTTCATTTAAGAATAGCTGCTTCTAATATTTGGAAACAGATCAGTATGCTAATAAATATATGGGTTTATATACTTGTAGATGATTTAACTATAGTGATATTAGTTAACATGAAATGGAACCACATTGAACTCTTATCCACAGAATGATTTTAGACAAAGGAGCAAAATATTTACCACTGGGCTCAAATAATATTGATACAAAAATCCTGTACTAAGGACATGATGTTCGTGAAGAGAGGGCTAGGCCTATAGATAAGAATTTAAACCCCATTTTTGACCTTAATTAGTAGTATAATCAGAGTTAAGTCATTTAATTTCTCTAATTTCCACATGCACAAAAATGAGAATAATTCCATTCATTGGTAATGAATGTGGTCAGTAAAAGACCACAGAATATAAAAGAATTGCTTCTGGATTGAATAAGTCAAAATAATGTAGTTTTACTTTCTTTTTATATAAATAAATTTTCAATGTTTAAAATGTTTAAATATTAAACATTAAACCATTTTAAACATTAACAATTTTAATATTCATCTTTTAAATTTTTGAATATTAAATTTTTCCAACTCCTTCCCTATTCCTTGAGAAGTCAAGCAACATGTTATTGATTATATGTATGAAGTCATGCCAAACCTTTCCATATTATCGATATTGCTAAAAAAAAAAAAAAAAAAAGCACACACAGAAAAACCAAGAAAAATAAAGAAAGTGAAAAAAAGTATGCTGTGATTTGCACTTAGAATTCATCATTTCTTTCTTTGGAGGTGGAGAGAATTCTGTTTTCTAAGAAGAGGGAAAACATAATTTACAAAATATAAACCAGAAAACTGGGCTGGAATTCTAGGTAAAATTGTAGAGTTTATTATTAAAGAAGTAGTCAGTGAGTATCTAGAAGAGGAAGCAGTGATCACAAAAAATTAGCATAATATCATCAAGACATATCATACTAGAATTACTCTCTTTCCCTTTTTAAAATAAAAAGCTTTATTAAATTGTTAAATCAGGAGAAGACTATAGATATAATTAGTCTACATTTTAACAAGACATTTGAGAAAAATTTTGATTCTATTTTTGTAGATAATCTTAAGTAATACTAAATTTAAAACTGAGATTTTTATCTGAAAACAATTCAAGTGATATAGAGTATGGGATGGAATGGAAATATCATGGAAGTGGAGGGAAAAATAAGTAAAGAGACTTTTGAGTGAGATGATGATAGAGTTAAGTGGACTTGGAATTAGTTGAATGATAAAATCCAAAGCATAGTCATTAATAGGATGGTTTTTAACCGTGAGGAAAGTCTCTAGTAGAATTCCTTGGAGATATATCCTTGCTAACTTCTATTTAGTTTTTTTTTTTTTTTAATTCAAGTGTTGGATTTTGGCCCAAACACTATAATTCTTAACATTATAAATGTCATAAAACTAAGAGAGATAACAAATGTATCATATAGGATTGATAGTGAAATTCCAAAAAGATCAACAAACTAAAAAAATTGAAGTAAATACTAGGAGATGGAATTTAACAGTGATTTTAATAGGGATAATTGTCAAGTTCCACAGTATGTATCAAACATCAAACAGGTATAGAATAGGTGAGGCATGGAAAGACTTGTTCGTGTTTTTTAAAAAATCTAATTTTAGTGGACCTTAACTTCAATATAATGCAAGATGATGACTAAGAAAAAATAATCATAATCTCTACTATATTAGTACATGCACAATATAAAAAACAAGATAAATGATAGTTCCATTATATTATTACTTGGTCATATTGTGTTCAGTTCCAAGCAACAGATTTTTGGAAGAAAGATTGATAAGCAGAATACAGGGAAGAGAAAATAGAATAGCAGTAGATCTCAAGGTTATTATACTGTAGGAAAGTTAGTTGAGTAAACTGGAAGTGTTTAGTCTGGAGAAGACAAAATGTGAAAGGTTAATGAGGATGGGACTTGAAAAAAGAGTGTTGAATCTAGCAGTTATGTCTAACAGGTGACTCTAGAGAGATCTATTTTAGTAAAGTTGTGATGGAAGTCAGATGGCTTAGGGCTGGGGAATTGGTGAATATGAAGGATTAGAGAACAGATATTCTCTGTTTCTGTCTCTGTCTGTCTCTGTCTCTGTTTCTCTGTCTCTCTGTCTCTCTGTCTCTATCTTTGTGTGTATGTGTGTGTGTGTGTGTGTGTGTGTGTGTGTGTGTGTGTGTGTGTCTGTGTCTGTGTCTGTCTCTTGTCTCTCTTCATTTCAGAGCCATTTTCCTAGTGACCTATATTTGTAACCTCAAAATCTTACCTGGTTCTTCACACTGTGGTCCCTCCATATCATTTCCATGGCTTTTAGAGGCAGCAAGTCTAAATGATTCATTTTAGAAATTTGTGGCAAAATAGAGAAGTGGGGAACATTTCCTTGAGAGAATAGAAAAATTAAGAGAATAATTTGGTGGGTTTTTTTTTTTTTTGGTTTTATCATTTTTTTTAGGATGAACATGTTTATATATGAAAAGCAAAGTATCAGGGTAGAAAAACTTAAGGTGGATTGTTGAGAAGATCCTAGAGAACAAAGCAAGAAATTACATTAAGACATAATAAAAATAGTTAATTTTGGCATGAAGAAAGGATATCATTGATATGTAGAGTAAAGGAGGCAAGGATAAGTGGTGAATCTACATTTTAATCTCTGGTTAATGGGCATTGATGCAGCTCATAATAGAAAACTCAATAAAGTTGGAAATGTTGTCTGCAGGGGATAATAGGAAAGTGAAATCAGAAGAAAGATAACCATCAGGTATGTATATAAGGATTGCTTTGCACTTGTGAAGGATCATTCAAGATTAGACACATGAATTTATAGTAGTACTAGTAAGCAAAATGTTATTACTTTCTCTAGTAACACTGGATTGGGAGTAAAAGTTTTTTTTTTTTTTTTTAATGGAAAATCATGGTAGTGACTCAAAATTAGATGTTAGAAAGGTGACAGCTTAAAAAGAAGAGATTCAAGATTAAAACATGATACCCATTGAAATTATTAGGCAAAGAGTAAGAACTATAAAAGATAAGCCATATCAAGGATGAAGTGATCAGGTTATATAGTGGAAAGGACATCATGCCATATCAAGAAAACATGGGTTCAAATCTTACTTCTGATAATTTTCTAATTACATGACCTTGAGTAAGTCACTTAACTTTTCAACATTAGTTTTCTTATCTGGAAAATGAGAATTATAATATTGCAGTACCTAACATCTTAAGTTGTTATAAGAATCTAATGATGTAACAACTCTCCATCCTTGTAAACCTTAAAGTATTTTAACTGTACAAAGTATTGGGTTTGATTGAATGAGAAAATGGGGAGAGACTGAGAGACTTGCTACTAGTTATACAGAGAATAAAGAACAGGTGTAAATAAAGTGTGGCAGTGGAAGAACAGGAAAGACTGGAAATTATGATTAGTAAGAAAGATTGTAGCTTCCTAAAAGAAAGTATTTAGAGGGGTTTGTGAATTCTAAAGTGTTACCTCAATTGTGACAGTATAGTGATGGATTTTGTGGGAATTTAGGAAGTTAATAATGCCTGTAGTGAGAATATGAAGACATTTACTAGTTGTGTTATCTTGAGCAAATCATAATCTCGATTGTCTCAGGAAGGAAGCAAGGGAAGGAAGGAAGGAAGGAAGGAAGGAAGGAAGGAAGGAAGGAAGGAAGGAAGGAAGGAAGGAAGGAAGGAAGGAAGGAAAAAAGGAAGAAAGAAAGAAAGAAAGAAAGAAAGAAAGAAAGAAAGAAAGAAAGAAAGAAAGGAAGGAAGGAAGGAAGGAAGGAAGGAAGGAAGAAGGAAGGAAGGAAGGAAGGAGGGAAGGAAGGGAGGAGGGAAGGGAGGAAGGAGGGAAGGAAGGAAGGAGGGAAGGAAAGAAGGAAGGAAGAAGAAAGAAGAAGGAAGGAAGGGAGGGAGGGAGGGAGGGAGGGAGGAAGAGAGGGAGGAAGGAAGGAAGAAGGGAGGAAGGAAGGAAGGAAGGAAGGGAGGGATGAAGGGAAAGAAGAAGGAAAGGAGGGAAGATGGGAAGAAGGGAGGGGGAGGAAGGGATGAAGGGAAGAAGTAAAAGAGGAAAGAAGGGAGTAAGGAAGAGAGGAAGGAGGGAAGGAAGGAGTTAAAAAAAAGTGGTGATGAACATAATTTGTATGAATCATTGATGCATTTCAACCTTCTAGCCTCCAGCACTTGGCACAACTTCACATTTAGTAGGCATGTAATAAATGCTGATAATTCTACTGAATAGACAGCAGAGACAGATAATCATACCAAGTGATATAAGCAGACATAAGAAACTTTAGAAGAAAGTTTGTTACCATCTGAATAATGTTAGTAAAAGTATAGTCTGGAAGTAGGAAGTGGGAAATAATGAGAAACATGTATGTCCTAAAGGAACAGTAGAGAAGTCCCGCCTTGAATAAATTGAAAAAGTGATATCAAATCATCTGATGAAAATAAGATTTCTGATAGTTCCAGGAGTTTAAAAAAAAATCTATCATAGGTTGTTTGTTTGTGTGTGTGTGTGTGTGTGTGTGTGTGTGTGTGTGTGATTTTTACTGTAGTTTGTATCCAATGAGGAACTTTCGCTTCATATGTGGATCAACACCTTATCTGCAATTAGTTTTAAGAAGTTTGAGGGCACTAAAGGGGTAAGCAGTCTACCAAGAAACAATATGTCAGAAATTTTAGTTCTGTTTTTTACAACTCTAAAACCAGCATTCTACCCAAATGCCACACTCCCATTCAGAATGAAGGTGAGTTTGTTAATAATATATTGATGATAGAGAGAGTTGGAGTGGGGAGGGATAGTCTCCTCTCCTTTTTCCTCTTTCCTTTTTCCTTTTCCTCCTCTCCTTTTGCTCCTCATTTCCAGATTAAATTCTCATTTTTATTTCTCTGGGACAAAAAAAAAAGTCATTAAGAGAATATCCTGATGTTTCCTTTGATCTCACATTCTATTTCTTATTCTCCTGAAGCAATTTCATTCAGTAGGCTTTTATGTCTCTGAGACCTCCAATTTCTCATGCCCATTAATATTTTCTATTATCTTATTAAAATATGATAATCTTTCCCTTATTATGAAGTTTATGGATTTTATTTTGACATTTAAAGATGACTTGCCTCTAATAGTATGTATGGAGGTTATTTACATAAATTACAGTGCTTTGAGATTAAGTATAATGAATGGGACAGTATTGAACTCTTAGAAGTCAAAGGATCATTTAACTCTTGTCTAGTCCTACCAAGCACTAATCACTCTCCTCACCCTGCTGCAACAGAAGAAGGCACAGAGGATGAAAAAGCTTTGGGAAGCTGTCATAGTTGTGACTCTCCAATAAACTGAACTATTTTTGCATAACACCTATGTTATTCTTGTTCATGAAGATTTAAGTGTCCAAATGCCCTCAAAAGAAATAATAATCTCTTCTTGGCCAAACAAATAATTATTCAAAACTGAAATGAGCTTTCAAATATTTTGTTATGAATTGTAAAGTTGGATATTAGCTAGAATATGAGGATGGGAATGAGAGGGCAAATTACCTTGGATTAAACTAACAATTTTGCTACTTATTTCTAATAAAATAACCATCAAAGTCCGGTCCATTAGTTATGGATTTGATTCATTTATTACATGAAGTATTTCTACAAGAAAATTTAATCCCATATTGGACATGCTAGATTTGACATAATGATCCTATTATTTGGTCTTAGCATTAAATGTCCAGTTTTTTGCAGCCCCATTGGACTTCTTAGTCCCATCTAGCTCTTACTGATGATAAACCAAAGCTTTTCCCTTCTTTCTGTTTTATTTCTCTTTCCTTTTTGACTTCAGCAGAACTAGATTATGTTAGAATAAAAGAACCACATGCAGGTTTCAAAGTCAAGGGGCCTAGACTTATTATTCTCTATTCTGTTGACTCCTTGACCTTAGAAATAGCCCACATTTTTTCTGTTCTTCAATCTCCTCATCTATAAAATGAGGATGAATGTTTGGCTGTGCATAGCTTTGTAAGCTTTAGTGACTAGAATAGTTACTTACCAAAGGATCAAAAAATCTGAAGTCTAATTGAATTTTTCCTAAAGAACTCATCTAATGGAAGTTAGTTAATTTTAATTCATTTCATTTTTTTAGGGCTACAGATCCTCTTTAAACTAAAAGTAATGCAATCTGTCTATGTTATCCTTTACAAGAGGTAGTATGATGATAAAGGAGATAAGAAATGTGTCATATGTTGTGCTTTGGACTCCAAGTACCTACAGCGAAATATTATGTGTTTATGTACATCATACACCTTGTTTTTTTATTTAATACTTAAATTAATGCTTAATAAACGGTTTTTGAAAATTGGCTTTTGGCAAGAAATCTTATAATCTCAGTTTTTATTTTTTACCTTCTTTATGATGATGACAAAGCTATTTATGATTGATTCTTCACAAGTGATAGATGCTAAAAGTTTTATTCCTGTTTTGTAAATGAGGAAAGTAGGACTCAGGGAGATTAAGTGATTTGTTCAGGATGTGTACCTAGTAAATAGGAGAACAACCTTCTTGTGGTTCCTCACTCATAATATTTCATTTCATCTCCTTGTGGCTTTGAAAAAGCTATCTTCCATACATGGAACATACTACTTCCTCATTCTGAACTCTTAGAATCACTATTTTTTTTTCAAATACCGTCACTTTTTACATTAAGTTTTTTCTAATCTTTCTCATTTCTTAGTCCTCCCTTCTCATTCCCTCCAAATACATTCTTAAAAAAATTTCATATATATATATGAATATATATGATATGTATTATAGTGATATTTTCATTGTATGATATTTATTTATATACAATTTATAGTGATAATTACATTTAATTATTATTAACAAATTATTTTAAATTTAATTTAAACTTAAATATTTTATTAATAAATTAATGCATTATTAACAAAAATACAATTAATACTTAAGTGATATTGTAATGATTAATAATAATAGGTTAATATATACAATTTATTATTCCATAATATATTTCTAAATTATTATTGATGTTATACATTGATATTATTGATATATAATGATATATATAATATGCAACAGATTATATGTATCATTATAAAATATATGTATAAATTACATATTATAATGTATAAGGAATAGACAGACAGACAGATGGATAGATAGGCACATACATGTCATGTACCCTGATCTGAGTGAATGAAAACTTGTTAAGGATAAGGACTGTATCATATTTGTGTCAGAAAGACTTCTTGGAAGTGCTCATAAATGACTTTAAAAAGAAAATAAGAGAGAAGAAAAATGAGGAAAAGACATGCAAAAGAGAATCAACAGCTTAGAAAAGGAATTTTTAATTCCTCAAAAATAAAATAGGCCAAATGCAAAAAAAAAAAAAATCCACTGAACAAAACAGCACTTTCAAAAGAAGAATTAACCAACTGGAAAAAAAAGATCCAAAAACTAACTGAAGAAAATCACCCATTAAAAAAAAAAATAGAAGCTAGTGACCTAGAAGATGTGAAAATTCAAAAAAACCAAAAGGAATGAAAAAAATGGAAGAAAATGTGAAATACTTCATTAGAAAAACAGGATCCAGAAGAGACAATTTAAAAATTATTGGTCTATCTGGAGGCCATGACCAAAAGAAGAGCCTGGATAGCATTCTTCAAGAGATCATCATAGAAAACTGTCCTGATATTCTAGCAACAGAGGGAGAAATATTAATTGAAAGAATCCATTGATCACCTTTCCAAGAGATCCCACAAGGAAAATCCCAAGGAATATTCTCAATCCAAGGGAAAAAATACTGCAAGTTGCCAGACAAAAACAACCCAGGATCTGGCAGCTTCTATAATAAAGGATCAGATGACTTGGAATACCATATTGCTAAAGGAAAAGGACCTGGGATTAAAACCAAGAATTAGCTACCCAGCAGACATAGCTGAAACAAGGATGCCTATTATCATCTCTGTTATTCAACATTGTACTAAAAACGTTGGCTTTAGTAAAAAGAATATATATATATATATATATATATATATATATATATATATATATATATATATATATATATTAGAATAGGCAATGAAGAAACAAAACTATTATTCTTTGCAGATGATATGATGATCATCAGCATTTCTATATGTTACCCAAAAATCCCAGCAGCAACAGATATAAAGAGGAATTTCATTTAAAATAATTGTAGACAAAATAAAAAATTTGGATGTCTACCTGCTAAGACAAACCCAAGAACTATATGAACAGAATTATAAAACACTTTTCACACAAATAAAGTCAGATCTAAGAAATTAGAGAAATATCAATTGCTTATGAGTAGGCTGAGTTATATAATAAAAATGACAGTTCTACCTAAGTTGATATATTTGTTCATTATACCAATCAAACTTCAAAAAATTTTATAGAGCTAGGAAAAAAATCAAAATTTATCTGGAAGAACAAAAGTCAAGAATATCAAGGAAATTAATTTTAAAAAAATCCTAAGGATGGTGGCCTAGCAGTATCAGATTTAAAACTCTATCATAAAGCAGCAATCATCTGGCTAAGAAATAGAGTAGTGGATTGTTGGAATATTAAATACATATGGCATAATAATCGGTGACTACAATAATCTAGTATTTGATAAACCCCCCAAGCCTCAAAGCTTCAGCTTCTGAGATAAGAATTATTTCACAAAAATTGCTTGGAAAACTGGAAAATAATATGCCAGAGACTCAGCATAGACTTACATTTCACACTTGATACCAAAATAAGGTAAAAATGGGTTCATGATTTAGATATAAGGGGTAATACCATAAGCAAAATAGTAGAGCAAGAGATAGTATATGTGAAGAGCTGTGGAGAAGAAATGAATTTATGACCAAAGAAGAACAAGAGAACATTATGAAATGCAAAATGGACAATTTTAATTGTATTGAATTAAAAAGGGTTTGCACAAACAAAACCAATACAAAGATTAAAAGAGAAGCACAAAGCCAATATTTCTGATAAAGTACTCAATTCTCAAATAAATAGAGTAGTATCAAATTTACAAGAATATAGTCATTTCTCAATTGATAAATGGTCAAAGGATATGAACAGACATTTTCAGATGATGAAATTAAAGCCATCTATAATGATATGAATCACTAGGATTAGAGAAATGAAAATTAAAATAACTCTGAGGTATCACTTCACACCTCTCAGGTTGGCTAAGATGACAGGAAAAGATAATGATAAAGGTTGGAGGGGATGTGGGAAAACTGGGACATTAATGCATTGTTAGTGAAGTTTTGAACTGATCAAACTATACTGGAAAACAATTTGGAACTATGTCTAAAAGGCTACAAAAGTGTTCATACTCTTCCATGCAGCAGTGGCATTACTGGGTCTATATCCCAAAGAGATCATAAAGGAGGAAAAAGGACCTGATTTTTAAAAAAAGTTTTGTAGCAGTTATTTTTTGTGATAGCAAAGAATTAGAAAATAAGTAGATGCCCATAAGTTGGGGAATGGCTGAACAACTTGTGGCCTATGAAAGTAATAGAATATTATTGATCTATAAAAAATGATGGACAAAAAAAGATTTACAGGAACTGATGCTGAGTGAAACAAGCAGAACCAGGAATACATTGTAAAGAGTAACAAAAAGAATATATGCCATGAAACTATGAAAGACTTGATTCTTCATAATGGTTCAGTGATCCAAAGCAATCCCAATAAATTTTGGATAGAAAATACCATCTGCATACAGAAAAAGAACTATGGAGTTTGAATGAAAATTAACACCTTCTATATTCCCTTCTATTTTTCTGGTTATTTTTTCCTCTTCCATGGTTTTTCCCGTTTGCTTTCATTTTTCTCTTCCAACCTGATTCATAAAACAATGTGTATCAAAATAAATTAATGAATTAAATAAAGGACAAAAATTTTTTTGTCCATATAGGTCATTTTTCTATTAGTTGTTTATCTCTTTTGGAATATAGACCTAACTGGGTCAAAAGGTTTGCATGATTATATAGTCCTTGGATTACTGTAGGTAGTTTTGAATACTTCACCTAAAAACTGTTTATATATTTTGATTATTTATCAATTGGAAAGTGGTAATGCTATTGATTGGTTGATTGGGCTGAAATTCATATATTGATACCCTTTTTTATAGAATTTAGAACTATAAATTCAGTCTTACTTAAATACTTTTCATTTAACAGATCTGGAAACTGAGATCCATAGAAAAATATAGTTTACAAGCTTTCAAGTCATCTGTTTTCAAATTGTGTTTGATTTATTGCTTTAAATTCTAACATACCAAATTTGACATCTCTTCCTCTTTTTGTGACTTGACATTCCCAAAGTATTTAAAAAACATTAGAGATATTAAGGGTTTCTTTTATCTTTGGGTAAAAAGCATTATATTAGTATCAGTCAATATTTATCAAACAACTTGTACTAAATAGATAAAAAAAATCCACTCAAAGTGCTACCATATTTTTTGTTTTTTCTCAATTATGAAATCTTTTAAAACCACTTTTGGTAATTGTTACCATATCCAGCCCATCCTGCAACATGATCTCTAGAAAGTCAGATTGCTATATAAATTGTGGCTCTCAGGTCATGGCCATCTTTTCAAGTACTCTTTTAGGTTTCTACTGATTACACTGATTATTCAGTGGCAATTGCATACATAGGATAGAATATGCTAGATTTGGAATTAGGAAAATCCAAATTCAAATTCTACCTCTGATCCTTAATGCTTGTGACCTTTATCAGGTCATTCTCTGAACTGAAAATAACTCCCCAAATTTTATAGTCTCCATTCTAAAAAAAAAAAAAAAAAAACCTTATAACTTTTAATAGATGGAAGATTTTCATACCACTGAAATCATAGTTCATTTTTGTACTGATAGGTCTAATACTATATGCCTCTCAGAACTCTGAAGCTTAATTGGTTTTTTCCTGTGTCCCCTCCTTCTTGGAAAACACACACACACACACACACACACACACACACACACAATTTTGTATGTTACAGTGCTTCAATCTTGACCTGGTTGAAATGAGGGGATATTATAGTTGATAGCTAATCATTAGTGTAGAACAATTATCTTATGCCTTTTGGACCTAAAGAAAGAATGGACAATTTGCAGCACGAATGATGAAAGAATGATTACTCATAGCTACTTCTCTTTTTAAAGGACAGCATACTGTTCCCATCCCCATCCTCTTTTCTGATGTTATTTAATTAGACATGAGGGAATAATCAAGATAACCAAACTGATTTGCTATCACAGATGTGGCAAGATGATAATAATTACAATACGGCCAAGGGATCCCAAACTCCAGAGGGATCAATAAAAAACTCATTTAGGTAAAGAATTGGTTCATTTGTGAACTGTAGGGAATTAGTTTCCTTCTGGAAAATCTGCCAAATGGTTTCTAGAAAAAATAAATAATTAAAATGCTTTATCTTGGTGCCATAAATGGAGGATGTCTCCTTTGGAACGGAAGAAATAGTATGAGTGCCATGGAGACATATTAAAAAAAAAAAATAGCCTAAACAAAGTAATAAATGATCGTTTGACTTTCCAAACATTGTTGGAGATTTGGTCCATGTCCTAAGAAAGTGTTTTTATGTCTATAATCTTTGTCATTGTGTGAATATTGAAGCCTCCTAATAAACAGCTTAATGAGCACAGTGACTTACTTGTGAAATTCTTTAGAAGTAGAAAACCAAGACCCTTGAGAAAATGTCACATAAATATTTGTGCTTTTTAAATCATTATTTCTTTAGACTCATAAAATAGAAATAAGTTAATTATTAGTGCAAACACAAAACTGCAAAGTGAAAATAATAAATAACATTTATAGAGCACATAAATTTTTAAATTTTTATTTTCATTTCCAAATCCTCTCCTTCTTTCTGTTATTTCCCATCCACTGAGAAGGTAAGAACTATGATACCCATTCTGCATATGAAATATTTCAAAGGTGAAAAAAAGCAAGGAAAATAAATAAAGAAATTGCTTCTAATTTCATTTGAGGTCCTTCAGTTTACTCTCTGGAGGTAAGTAGCACTTTTATTCATGATTCCTTTGGAATTGTCACCGTTTATTGTACCATTCAGACTATCTAAGTCTTTCACAGTTCCTGTTCCAATATTCCTGTTACTGTGTAAAACTTTCTCCTAGTATTGATCATTTTATTTTGCATCAGTTCATATAAGCCTTCCTATTTTTTAATGAAACTATCTTTTTCATTTTTTTTGTATAGACTACAATATGATTCCATTATAATCATGCCCCACAACTTGTTCCACTCTTCCTCAATTGATGGACATTCCCTTAGTTTCCAATTCTTTGCTGCCACAATAAGAACTAATAGAAATATTTTTATACATATGCATTCTTCAATTTTATCTCTGACTCCTATAGACTTATTATAATATTTCTGGGTCTAAGGGTATGCAAAGGATAGCTTTTTGGTCATTGCTTCAAATTGTTCTCTAAAATGTTTCAATCCGTTCACAAGCCTAGCAACAATGTATTAGTGTCTCTATTCCTTCACCTCCTTCAATATTTTTCATTTTTCTTCTCGGTCATGTTAGACAATCTGATAGGTATGAAATGGTACTCAGATTTTTTTTTTATTTTGTCTGTACTTCTATTGTTTTATTTCTGGTTAGACTGTACATTCATTTTTAATATACATTTCTTTATGAATCATGTTGAGAGAGAAAAATCAGAACAAAAGGGAAAAACTACAAGAGAAAAAGAAAACAAAAGAGAAAAAAGTGAACCTAGAATTTGCTGATTTATATTCAGTCTCCATAGTTCTCCATCGGAATGAAGATGGCATTTCTATCCAAAGTTTATTGGAATTGGCTTGTATCACTGAACCATTGAGAAGAACCAAGTCTTTCACAGTTGATCATAACACAATCTTGCTGGTACTGTATTTAACATATTCCTGATTCTGCTTGTTTTGTTCAGCATCAGGCTTTTTTGAAATCAGCTTGTTCATAAATTTTATAGAACAATAATATTTCATTACTTTCATATATCATAACTCATTCAGCCATTCCCCAATTGATGGACATCTTCTCATTTTTCCAGTTCTTTGCCATCACAAAAAGAGCTGCTACAAACATTTTTGCACATGTGGATCCTTTTTCTTTTTCATGATTTCTTTAGGTTACAGACCCAGTAATGGTACTGCTAGACTAAAGGGTATGCACATTTTTACAGTCCTTTGGGCATTGTTCCAAATTGTTCTCCAGAATGTTTAAATCAGTTCACAACCCCACCAATAATGCATTAGTATCTCTATTTTCCAGCATCACCTCCAATATTTGTCATTTTCATTCTGTCATGTTAACCAGTCTGATAGGTAGGAAATGGTATTCAAATTTGTTTTAATCTGCATATCTCTATTATTGATTCAGAGCATTTTTCAAATGACATGATTGCTTTGATTTCTTCTTCTGAAATCTGCCTCTTCATATCCTTTGACCATTTATCAATTAAGGAATGCCTACTTTTAAAAATAAATTTGACTCTGCTTCCCCTACATTTGAGAAATAAGACCTTTATTAGAAAAATCTGCAGCAAAACTTTTCCCAGTTTTCTTCTTTTCTTCTAATTCTGAATACATTAGTTTTGTCTGTGCAAAACCTTTTTAATTTCACATAATAAAAATTGTTTGTTATATCTCCCATTACCCCCTCTATCTAACCCACTTTGACTTTATTTTGGTATAGGATGTGAAACGTTGATCTATGCCTAGTTTCTGTTACACTGTTACCCAGTTTTCCTAGCAATTTTTTTTTCAAATAGTGAGTTTTTATCTCAGAATCTAAAGTCTTTGCATTTATCAAACAGTAGATTAGTAATGACTATGTGTCTTGTGCACCTAACCTATTCCACTTATCCACCACTCACTTTCTTAGCCAGTACCAAATGGTTTTTAGTCAACATATTTTAATATGGTTTTAAGTCTGGTATAGCTAGGCAGTCTTCCTTTGAATTTTTTTTTCATTAATTCTCTTGATATCATTGAACTTTTGTTCTTCCAAATGGATTTTGTTATTATTTCTTTCTAGCTCTATAAAATATTTTTGGCAGTTTGATTGGTATGGCACTGAATAAGCAGAATAATTTAGGTTGAATTTTTATTTATATTATCTTAGCTCAGCCTTCCCATGAACAATTGACATTTTTCCCTTTGTTTAGATATGAATTCATTTGCACGAAATGTTTATAGTTGTGGATACTGTTCCTCAGTTTGTCTTGGCAGGTAGACTCCCCAATACTTTACATTGTCTACATTTAATTTACATGAAATTTCTCTTTCCATTTCCATTTCTGGACTATGTTGTTAATATATAGAAATATTGATTTATATGGGTTTATACTATATTCTACAACTTTGCTAAAGTTGTTAATTGTCTCAAGTAATTTTAATTGATTCTCTAGGATTTTCTAAAAATACCATGATATAATCTGTAAAAAGTGATCATTTAGTTTTCTGGTGGCCAACTTTAGTTGCTTCAATTTTTTTCTTCTCTCATTAATAAAGCTAATTTTATATACAATATTGAAAGATATTGTGGCAATGGACACCTTTGATTAATGATATTACTGGGAATACTTCTTCTAGCTTATCTTCATTATATATAATAATTGCTGATGGTTTAAAAAGATGCTACTTATCATTTAAGAAAATCTCAATTTATTCATATGTTCTCTAGCTACTTTTATTAGGGATGAGTATTGTATTTTTCAAATGATTTTTCTGCATCTATTGAGATAATCATATGATTTCTGTCCATTTTATTATTGATATGGTCAATCGACACCATTTCTGGATCATAAAAGGAAGCTGATAAGATATTTTCTTTCCCTGTTTTTCCAAACAGTTTATATAGTATTGGAATTAATTGTTCTTTAAATGTTTGGTAGAATTCATTGGCTCTGGAGATTTTTTCTTAGAAAGTTCATCAAAGAATGGCTTATTCAATTTATTTTTCTGAGAGGGGATTATTTAAATATTTAGTTTCCTCTTCTGTTAACGTGGGCAAAAATTTTAGGTTTGATTCTGGAGGTAAATAGGGAGCCACAAAAAAAAAAATAGGGAGCCACTAGAATTTATTGAGGGAGAGGGAGAAACATGGTCAGACTTTAGCCAGATCACCTTGGCACCTGAGTGTAACATGAGACTGGCTGGTATGATGAGGCATTACACTAGAAGTGTACAGCCAGGGAGAGGATTGTGGGAACTGAATGTGGATCACAACACAACACTCTTTTTGTTGTTGTTAATTTGCATTTTGTTTTCTTACTCATTTATTTTCTCTCTTTTTTTAATCTGATTTTTTGTGTGTGTGTGCAGCAAGAGAATTGTATAAATATGTTAATTTCCTCAGTGGATTTATTTATTTTTTTATTATTGGATTTGACCAATTGTATTTTTTAGAAACTGTTTTCCTACTTGGGAGACAAGATGATGGAGAAGGCACACACGACTTTCTGAGCTTCTCTCATACCCTCACTACTAATTTATTAAATTCAGCCTCAAAAATAGCATTTGACTGGTAAAATTAACAAAGATTGGAAGTGCAACAACTTATCAGCCAAAGATAATCTGGAAGATTACCAGAAAAGGTTTGTCCTAAGTGGCGGAGCAGACCAAGCAGGGCTAGAACCAGAGGTTAGCATCCGGAGCAGAATGGGGGCAGGAGTGGTCTCCGTGGTTGGAAAATTTACAGAAAGAATGCTACCATAGATTGGGTTGTTCTGCTTTGGTTGCAAAGTAGTAGACCAGCAGAGAAATTAAAGTCAAAGGTAATGGGTACTCTAAAAAACACCAGAACCTAACAGGATCTGGCTATACCCACCTAAAACCAGAAGTGAATGAACTAGCACAGGCCACAACACAGCTGTGCAGCGGCAATCTGCAGCACAGGACTTTCACCTGGGGCAGTCACAAATCTGCCCAGCAGCAGGGCACAGCCCAGGGCAGCCTCTAATCTGCACAATGTGGGGCTCAACCTGGGGCAATAGAACTTCTGCAGCACAACTGTGCTCCCCAGGCAGAGACACTTCTGGTGCTGTGAAGAGTAAGGCAACTGCTAATACCCCAAGTGGGCTTTTGGGGAGGGGGCAGTGACACTTTCACTGTTCAGCCTCTAGTCCCAAGGCAGTTGCTAATCCTTGCAGCAGGGCTGCTCACAGGGCACTTCCGCAGCTCAGTTAGTGGGAGCCAGACCTGAGTAATTTCTGGTGTGGAGCTTTCCCCAGAGCACCCCCACAGCTTGGCGCTCTTTGCAGCCCATTGGCAGGATAGCTACTATCCATATACTTATCCCTGATCTGCAGAGGGAGCTGGTAACCTCCTTGCCCTGAAGACAGACCCTACAGGCTTTAAAAAAAAAAAAAAAAAAAACATTGATAGCTTCTATACAGAAACAGAGCAGGTTTTCAATCCCAAGGAGACTAATAGCAGCCAGTCTCCAGACAAAACTGCAAAGGGGGAATGTAACCTACTCCCCATCACACAAGGCTCTCCTAGGAGAAACTTTTAAAAATCTTAAAAGAGAGCTAGAAGAAAAATGGGGAAAGGAAAGAGAAGCTATGCAAGAGAGTAATAACTTCCTAAAATGTGAATTAGAAAAGATAAAGAATTCCCAGGAAGTGTAGGGAAACAGAATTTGTGGATTGGAAAAGGTAAAGAACTCCCAGAAAAGTAGGATTTGTGAATTGGAAAAAGGAAATAACCCAGTAAAAAAAAACAGTGAAATGGAAAAAAATTCCATAGAGCAAAACAACTCATTTAAAAACTCAATTGGACATATACAAAAAAGAAGTAAAAAAAAAAAAAAAAAAAGCTAATGAAGAAAATAACTCATTAAAAATCAGAACTGAACAAATAGAAATAAATGATTCACTGAGATATCAAGAATCCGTCAAGCAAAACCAAAAAAGAGAGAGAGAGAGAGAGAGAGAGAGAGAGAGAAATTAGGAAAAAATGTTAAATATCTACTTGGAAAAACAACAGACCTGGAAAATAGAGCTAGGAGAGATAATCTGAGGATTACTGAACTTCCCAAAAATTATGATGAAAAAAAGAGCCTAGATACTATTTTACAGGAAACCATCAAAGAGAACTGCCTAGATGTAAGAGAATCTGACGGTAAAATAGGCATTGAAAGAATTCATCAAACACCTTCTGAAAAAGACTCTAAAATTAAAAACTCCAAGGATTAGTGTGGCTAAATTTCAGAATGATCAGACTAGGGAAAAACTATTACAAGCAGCCAGAAAAAAAAAAATTCAAATACGAGGTGTCACAATAAGGATCACTCAAGATCTAGCTGCTTCCACATTAAAAGATTGAAGGGCCTGGAATTTGATATTCTAAAAAGCAAAAGAACTTGGAATGCAGACAAGAATAAACAATTCAGCTAAGCTGAGCATTTTCTTCCATGGAAGAAAATGGACATTTAATGAAACAGATGGATTTCATTTGTTTCTAAGGAAAAAAAAACAAAACTAAACAAAAAATTTGATCTCCAACCATAGGACTGAAGAGAAGCAGAAAAATGTAAAAAGAATTCTTGAGAACTGTATTTCTGTTGTGGATATATATAAAGAGTAAATATTATTTGACTTTATTGATATAACATAAAAAAGGGAAGTAGACATGGAAAGGGGATAGTGTCAGAAAAAGGGAAAAGGGGAGATAAAAAGAGGGAAACTACATCCCATGAAGAGGCAAAAGAAACCTATCATATCTGAGGGAACTTAGATAGGGGGAGAAACATTGTATGAATCTTAATCTCATCAGAGTTGGCTCAAAGAGAAAATAATTGACATATTTGGTTTACAGAGAAACTTCTCTCACCTCATTAAAAAGTGGGAGAGTAAAAGGGAAAAGGAAAAGAGTAATAAGGGAAGGGTACAAGAAAGGCGAAAAGATTCAAAGCTGGTGGGAGAGATACTAAAGAGGGAGAGCTGTGTGATGCAAGTAGTGCCCATAAATTTAATACTGGGAAAGGAGGTAAGAAAGGGCAAGAAAAAGAAAACCATAATCTTGGGATAATAAGATGGCAGGAAATACAGAATTAGTCATTTTAACCATAAATGTGAATGGGATGAACTCTCCCATAAAGCAAAGGCAGATAGCAGATTGGATCAAAAGTCAGAACCCTACAATGTTATTTACAAGAAACACATTTAAAGCAGGGAGATACATACAGAGAAAATGTACAAGGCTGGAGAAAAATCTATTATGGCTCAGGTAAAGTCAAAAAAGCAGGGGTAGCCATCCTTATCTGAGATGAAGCAAAAATTGATTTAATCAAAAGAGATAAGGAAGGAAACTACATTTTGCTAAAGGGTAGCATAGACAATGAAGCAATATCAATACTAAGCATATATGCACCAAGTAATATAGCATCTAACTTCCTAAAGAAGAAGTTAAGAGAGTTGCAAGAAGACATAGACAGCAAAACTATAATAGTGGTAGATCTCAACCATGCACTCTCAGAATTAGATAAATCAAACCACAAAACAAATAGGAAAGAAATTAAAGAGGTAAATAGAATATTAGAAAAATTATGTATGATAGAGCTTTGGAGAAAACTGAATGGTGACAGAAAGGAATATACTTTCTTCTCAGCAGTTCATGGGACCTATACAAAAAATTGACCATATATTAGAACATAAAGACTGCAAAATTAAACGCAGAAATGCAGAAATAGCAAATGCATTCATTGCAGATCACGATGCAATAAAACCTACATTCAACAAAAATCTAGGGGTAAATAGACCAAAAAGTAATTGGAAACTAAATAATCTTATCCTAAAGAACGAATGGGTGAAACAGCAAATCATAGACACAATTAATAATTTCACTCAAAATAATGACAATGATAAGACATCATACCAAAATTTGTGGGGTGTAGTCAAAGTGTAATAATGGGAAATTTTATATCTTTAGAGGCTTACTTGAATAAAATAGAGAAAGAGAAGATGAATGAATTGGGATTACAACTTAAAAAGCTAGAAAAAGACCAAATTAAAAGCCCCCAATCAAATACTAAACTTGAAATTCTAAAATTAAAAGGAAAAATTAATAGTATTTTAAGTAAAAAACTATTGAATTAATAAATAAAACTAAGAATCAGTTTTATGAAAAAAACAATAAAATAGACAAATCTTTGGTAAATCTGATTAGAAAAAGGAAAGAGGAAAATCAAATTATTAGTCTTAAAAATTAAAAGGGAGAACTTTTCACCAATGAAGAGGAAATGAGAGCAATAAGAAGGAGTTACTTTGCCCAACTTTATGCCAATAAATTTGATAACCTAAGTGAAATGGATGACTACCTCCAAAAATATAGGCTTCCCAGATTAACAGAGGAGGAAGTAAATTGCTTAAATAGTCCCATTTCAGAAAAAGAAGTAGAAGAAGCTATTAATCAACTCCCTAAGAAAAAATCCCCAGGACCAGATGGATTTACATGTGAATTCTACCAAACATTTAAAGAACAATTAGCCCCAATTCTATATAAACTATTTGAAAAAATAGGGAATGAAGGAGTCCTACCAAATTCCTTTTATGACATAGACATGAAAACAGAGAAAGAAAATTATAGACCAATCCCCTAATGAATATTGATGCTAAAATCTTAAATAAGATATTAGCAAAAAGACTACAGAAAATCATCGTCAGTATAATACACCATGATCAAGGAGGATTTATACCAGGAATGCAGGGCTGGTTCAATATTAGGAAAACTATTAAGATAATTGACCATATTAATAACCAAATTAACAAAAACCATATGATCATCTTAATAGATGCAAAAAAAGCATTTGATAAAATCCAACATCCATTCCTAATAAAAACACTTGAAAATATAGTAATAAATGGACTTTTCCTTAAAATAATCAGTAGCATCTATTTAAAACCATCAGTAAGCATCTTATGTAATGGGGATAAATTGGAACCATTCCCAATAAAATCAGGAGTGAAACAAGGATGCCCACTATCACCATTACTAATATTGTACTAGAAATGCCAGTTTGGGCAATAAGAGTTGAGAAAGATTAAAGAAATTAGAGTAGGTAATGAGGAAACCAAATTATCACTCTTTGCTGATGATATGATGGTATAGAGATTCTACTAAAAAGCTATTAGAAATAATCCACACCTTTAGCAAAGTTGCAGGATACAAAATAAACCCACATAAATCATTAGCATTCTTATACATCACTAACACAATCCAACAGAGTTACAAAGAGAAATTCCATTTAAAGTAACTATCAATAGTATAAAATATTTAGGAATCTTTCTGCCAAGGGAGAATCAGGAACTATATGAGCAAAACTACAAAACACTTTCCACACAAATAAAGTCAGATTTAACCAATTGGATAACTATTAAATGCTCTTAGAAAGGGTGATCATATATAATAAAGATGAAAATATTACCTAAACTAATCTATTTATTTAGCACCATACCAATTAGACTTCCAAAAAACTATTTTAATGACCTAGAAAAAAATAACAACAACATTCATATGGGAAAAACAAAAGATCAAGAATATTAAGGGAACTAATTAAAAAAAAAAATCAGATGAAAGTGGCCTAGTTGTACCAGATCTAAAATTATATTATAAAGCAGCAGTTACCAAAACCATTTGGTATTGGCTAAGAAATAGACTAGTTGATCAGTGGAATAGGTTAGGTTCAAAGGACAAAACAGTCAATAACTTTAATCTAGTGTTTGACAAACCCAAAGACCCTAGCTTTGGGGATAACAACTAACTATTTGACAAAAACTGCTGGGAAAATTGGAAACTTGTATGGCAGAAACTAGACATTGACCCACACTTAACACCATACACCAAAATAAGGTTAAAATGGCTCCATGACCTAGGCATAAAGAATGAGATTATAAATAAATTAGAACATAGGATAGTTTTCCTCTCAGACCTGTGGAAGAGGAAGGAATTTATGACCAAAGAAGAACTAAAGATCATTATTGATCACAAAATAGAAAATTTTGACTATATCAAATTGAAAAGGTTTTGTACAAACAAAACTAATGCAGACAAGATTAGGAGGGAAGCAATAAATTGGGAAAATGTTTTTACAGTCAAAGGTTCTGATAAAGGCCTCATTTCCAAAATATATAGAGAATTGACTCTAATTTATAAGAAATCAAGCCATTCTCCAGTTGATAAATGGTCAAAAGATATTGAACAGACAATTCTCAGATGAAGAAATTGAAACTATTTCTAGCCATATGAAAAGATGCTCCAAGTCATTATTAATCAGAGAAATGAAAATTAAGACAACTCTGAGATACCACTACACACCTGTTAGACTGGCTAGAATGACAGGGAAAGATAATACAGAATGTTGGAGGGGATGTGGGAAAACAGGGACACTGATACATTGTTGGTGGAATTGTGAATACATCCAGCCCTTCTGGACAGCAATTTGGAACTATGCTCAAAAAGTTATCAAACTGTGCACACCCTTTGATCCAGCAGTGTTACTACTGGGCTTATACCCCAAAGAGATACTAAAGAAGGGAAAGTGACCTGTATGTGCCAAAATGTTTGTGGCAGCCCTGTTTGTAGTGGCCAGAAACTGGAAACTGAATAGATGCCCATCAATTGGAGAATGGCTGGGTAAATTGTGGTATATGAATGTTATGGAATATTATTGTTTGGTAAGAAATGACCAGCAGGATGATTTCAGAAAAGCCTAGAGAGACTTACATGAACTGATGCTGAGTGAAATGAGCAGGATCAGTCATTATATACTACAAGAACAATACTATATGATGATTCATTCTGATGGATGTGGCCCTTTTCGGCAATGAGATGAACCAAATCAGTTCCAATAGAGCAGTAATGAATTGAACTAGCTACACCCACAAAAAAAAAAAAAAAAACACCTGTGGAAGATGACTATGAACCACTACATAGAATTCCCAAAACCTCTATTTTTGTCCACCTGCATTTTTGATTTCCTTCACAGGTTAATTGTATACTATTTCAAAGTCCAATTCTTTTTGTACAGAAAAAAAATGCATGACCAGGTATACATATATTGTATTTAACTTATGCTTTAAAATGTTTAACATATATTGGTCAACCTGCCATCTGGGGAAGGGGGTGGAAGGAAGGGAGAGAAAAATTGGAATAAAGAGTTCTGTAATTGTCAATGCTGAAAAATTACCCATGCATTTATCTTGTAAATAAAAAGCAATATAAAAAATTGTTTTCCTATTCCCAGCTGTTTTCTATCTCACTTACTTATTGTTTCTTTTCCCAGTTTTTCTTATCCCTCTCCTATTTGATTTTTTAAATCTCTTATGAGCTCTTCCAAGAAGGCTCTTTGGGCTTGAGACTAATTCATATCCCTCTTTGAAGTTTTGCATATAGTCATTTTGTTCTTTTCTAAATTGGTGTTTTGGTCTTCCTTGTTACCACAGTAGCTTTCTATGGTCAAGGTTGTTTTTTTCTTTCTTGCTCATTTTCTTTTCCCCCTTTTTTTCCTATTTTATGATTTTTAAAGTAGAGTTGTGCTTCTGGTTGTGATACTATCTCAAGCTTTTTGTGCAGCTTTGAGACTTGACTCTGAGAACAGGGGTTCCTTGAATTTTGTCTTGATCTCAGTGCTGGAGGTACCCTGACTTAGTCCTGCTTGTTGTTGCCTGGTTACCCAAGTTGGCAGTTTTCTTCTGCATTAGGACTGGAGGTTGCCCCACTAATCTGCTCCACTTCTGTTTTATTGAGCTAGGACCAAGATAGGGTCCCTGTTACTAATCTGCTGTGATTAAGACCCTCCCACTAGCTTTTCTGGTCACTGAGTTGGGCTGCACATACTTTCACCCCAGAGAGACTGACCTTTTCTGAAATTCTTCCAAGATATCTTAAGCTGAAAAATTGTTTCATTCTAAATTTTGTGAGTTCTTTCACTCCAGGATCTATTTAGTGTCTGGAATTAGTGTTGTTTTCAAGGAAATTGGGAAGTGCTCGGGCAACTTCCTGACTTCTTTCAAGTCATCTTGACTCCACTTCCAATGATATTCCATCATATTTTCATGTGAATTTATGTCACTTTTTACATCACCCAAATACAATTTAAGTCTTTTATTTTTACAATGGGTAAACATTTTCCTTTCTTGAAGAAATTTCAGATGGCAGCTAAAGCAATTTCAGATACTACCCAAGGGAGGAGTGAATAGAAAACCTTTTTTTATCTTGACCTTCAAATCACACTACATTTATGAATCTATATTCTAGTCACATAAAGTAGGCTAATTTAAACACATTTGATCTGATTCCAATTTGCCCATCCCAAGTACTTTGGTGAATCAAGTTAGCTCTTGGATTGGATTACAGCTTGGAAGACATATGAAAACCCAAGAATTTTGAGTTTTTCCATAGTCAAAGCTACTCTGGGAACTCATGAGATCCTTAATGGTCAATTTGTTCCTAGCCTACATTTGATTCTTTGTTTTTTGAGTTGTCTAGGTTCTGGCAATAGTGGGCATGGCCTTAAATTCCAAATTGGATACTTCTGCACTTCCAGATGAATTGAAACCAAGCCCTATGTGTTCTGGCTCATGAAGATTGCAATGCCTAAATTAAATTTTCTGATTCATTGTGGCTATCTCAATCTTCTTCCCTTCTGTATTTTATGATTGTTCTGACATTGTTTTAATTTTAAATTTAGAAAGTCCAAATCTAAACCAAATATAAGTATAATAAAACTTTGATTCTTATGGGTTAAATATCAAAATAATCATATTGTGCAAACTTTAAACAATATGACTGGTCCTGCTAAGTTTTAGCTTTCTTTATCTAGATTTCTGCACTAATATGATGATTTAAATCTTCACATTATAATGAAAACAAAGCAATACATTTTTTGAAGAATAACTGATAGATTTTACATGTCCCCCCCACCAAGAAATAGCGGAATCTCACACACTGACAACATAAAAAGATGTATGCATTTGGAGTCCAAGGCCCAGGCTATCTAGTCAAGTCCTGAATGTTAAATCTATTACATTTTCCCCAAGTTTTACACATCGCCATAGAATATTAGATCTGGCAAAGCTCTTAAAACTTAATTAATCCAATCTACTTTATTTTTTAGATGAAGAAACTAGAGTTATATAGTTAACTAACTTGCTTTAAATCACAGAGCCAATGATTAGCTGAGCCAAGTCTAGAGTCCATGTTTCCTACTGGATGACAAGCCAAGTATCTTTCAATTCTTTCGTTTTCATGTTCTTTAGTTAATCCTTGATAAGACAATATAGATAAGTTCATTTAAAATGAAGCTTATTTTAAGATGCTTTAAATTTGGCCAATTTTCTTTTCTTTCTTTCTTATTTTTTCTTTTTATTGCTGAGGCAATTGGGGTCAAGTGACTTGCCTAGGGTCATACAGCTAGGAAGTATTAAGTGTCTGAGGCAGATTTGAATTCAGGTTCTTCTGACTTCAAGACTGGTGTTCTATCCACTGTGCTACCTAGCTGCCCCAAACTGGGCCAATTTTCAAAGACTACCACAAAGTTCCAAATGTCTGCCTCCTTGCTCTAGGATCCTACATGAGTTGAACAGTGTTGCCTGTTTCGATGACTCAAATTAAAGTGGTTTCTTTTGAGTTATGATTTTCTATTATGTGGCCAGCCATAGTACTATAATGATAACAGCTGTATAATTAATGGGATAGAAAATAAAAGACCCATCTGTCTTTTTGTGTAAAGGAAGTAAGATAGACTAATTTTACCTGCACACATATTGAGGCAATTGTAAAGATGTGCATATATATATATATGAGAGAGAGAGAGAGAGAGACTAATTTCACCTGCACACATATTGAGGCAATTGTAAAAATGTATATTATATATAACTCAGGGCAGTTCCTGTAGCTTATAGTCTCCTGGTTCCCAAAACGCTAATACTGGAAGGGCATGGAGTTGCCACCATGCTCCATAGCAGAAGTAGCAGAAGGGGTAGCAGAAGCAGTAGGAGCCCAGGTAGAGGAAGTGGCAGTGGCATTGGTAGTGAGGGAGCTAGGACTCCTGGCAGCCTTTCACCCTGGGCAGTGGGGAACACAGAACCTTCATATCTAGCACCCCACACACATACTGATAGCTTGGAAAGCATGGTGTGTGAGAAGAGTATAAAGGTCATGGTTCCTCTCAGAAAGTGAGTTGGGTCAAGAAGGGAGGAACCCACCTAGGCTAGGCTTGGCTGGAAGCCCAGTTTGCCTCTTTGGAGAATTGGGTAGAACAGATTGTTAGACTGTGGACTACCTTATGGGAAAAATTCATTTAGGATTTATCATTTTCACCATCTGCCATGGCTTCTGGAACTAATTAACAATGAGTACGAAGATACCACTGTATATATACAGACACACACATACATACTTACACATATATAAATATATATGTATATACTCCTTTTATTAAAAATCATTGGAAACTCCAAAGAGTTTTATTTATGTGGGTTATATCTTTAATATTTAACATATTAGAAATTAAAATAAATTTAAATGTTAATTCATTTAAAATAAAAATAAAACTACAATAATAAACCTATTTTATATTAAAACAACATTTTTTAATGAAAAATCTCTATTTTACAAAACAAAAAAGAATGAAAAGAATGGCATCATTTTATATATTTTGGGACAAAAATAATCTGTGGTTAAAATTGAAGACAAGATTTTCATATCTGATTCTACATTCATAACATTGCAATGTTGTTTTGGTTAAATTATATTAAGAAACCTCAACTTCACACACATATGAAAAAGGAAAAGCATTTCAATAGGCAAAAATATAGCATTATTATAAATAATTTGACCTGAAGGACTCTCTGAAAGGATCTCAAGAACTCTTAGAGATTCAAAGATCATGCTTTAAGAATCACAGATGTATAAAGTAACACTTCAGTTGAACCTTGAAGGAAACTAGGAATTATTAAGAAATCTAAATGATATGCAAGGTTCTTCTCAACTCTTAAGTTGGGAATTCTAATTCCAATAATTCTAAGCCTTAAGCACAGGGGTTGGCCCAGACATTGTATAATCAGCTTAAGACATCTAGACCTCTGTTTTATCATATGCCAAATAGATGGGAGTAGGGGGATCTGTAAACATTTATTAAGCACCTACTAAGTATTAGTTATTGGGGATACAGAAACTAAACAGTCTTTGTCCTTAAGGATATGACATTCCACTAGAAAAAGATCTTTGATGGAAAAAAAAAATTCAATAAAACTTATGGAAAATAAGATACAGTAAGAAACTATGACAATAGTCGCACAATGTGTGATTAGAAGGCTCCTTACACATCATCTAACTTAGCTTTTTTAAAAAAGAGAAAAATGAGGAAATTAAGGCCCAGAGTTGAGAAAGGCAGCATGGTGTAGTGAATAGGACATTTGACTTTGAATCAGGAAGTCTTGGGTTCATAATATCCCTTACATAAACTAGCCTCATGAACTTGGGCAAATTATTTAAAATGTTCCTCAGCTTCTTCATCTGTATAATGAAGTAGTTGAGTTCAATAACTTCAGATGTTATATCCAGCTCTAATTATGGCCCCATGAGGAAGCTGGATGGTTTGAAAGACAGGCACTGAGCCAGGAGTCAGGAAAACCTGAGTTCAAATCCTGTTCTAGATAGTGGGTATTGGATAAGTCACTTAACTTCTGTCTGCCTCAGTTTCCACAATTGTAAAATAGGTATAATAATAATACCACCACCACCATTCCAGGCAGAGGTAAAAACCAAATGAGATTATATTTGTAAAGTATTTTATACACTGTCCATATAGGTGCTATATGAATTCTAACTTGTTATTGTTAATTAGCTCCAAATTATATAGTTATTCTGAGAATTAACTGAAAACCCAGGTTCTCTGTTTAGAGATTCAATATTCTTTCTGTAGTATTATATTGTCTGCATTAATGTAATAATGCTTCCCTCACACTAAATTTGGGATTTAAATGTAATATACATAGAAGAAGGGGAAAGATTATATTTCATTTCAGTTACACAGTCTGTCTTACACAAGATCATCAAACAATTATTTTGTATATCAAGAAAAAATAATGGCAAAATTCAACTGGAAGGGGACAGCTAGGTGGTGCAAGTGGATAGAGCACCAGCCTTGAAATCAGGAGGACCTGAGTTCAAATGTGGTCTCAGACACTTTCACACTTCCTAGATGTGTGACCAATGGCAAGTCACTTAACCCTACTTGCCTCAGGGGGAAAAAAAAAAATCAACTGGAAGAACAAAAGGTGAAGAATATCAAGGCAATTTATCAGGGGAAAAAAATCAAGTAAGATGGCCTGGTGCTACTAGATTTCAAACTATATTACAAAGAGGTAATATTGAGAACAATCTGGTACTAAGAAATAGAATGGTAGATCTGCGGAATATACACAATAGGAAATAGCCTTAGTAATCTAGAGTTTAACAAATCCAAAGATCCAAGTTTTGGAGGCAAGATTCACTATTTGATAAAAATTTTTGGAAAAACTAAAAAGCAATTTGGGAGAAAACAAGCATAGAACCACATCCCATACCATATATCAAGATAAGGTAAAAATGTGTACATTATTTAAATATAAATAAATTTAAATATAAAGGGAGATTTTATTGACAAATTAGAGGAATATGGGAGAATTTCCTTGTCAGATCTATGGATAAGAAAAGAATTTGTGACCAAACAAAAGATAGAAAGGATCACAGGAAGTATAAAGGATGATTTTGAATACATGAAATGAAAACTGTCTTGCACAAACCAAACAGATCTAGCCAAAATTAAAGGGAAAATAGAGAATTGACAAAGGAATATTTATACTTTCATTGTTTAAGTTCTCATTTTTCAAATATGTGAAGGAAACTGCACCAAATTTGTAAAAAATAATTTGAGCTATTATACAATTGATAAATGATCAAATAATATAAACAGGTAGTGTTCAGAAGAAGTCAGAGTTAAGAAAAAGTGTTTTAAATCAATATTGATTAAAGAAATCCAAGTTAAAACTTTTCAGGTACCATCTCATACTTACTACATTGACTCACATTACCAAAAAAGTGAAAAAAGGCTAGAGGGGATATGGCAAAGCATGGACTTTAATGCACTGTTGGTAGCATTCTGACTTAGTCCAAATTATTTCAACAGTCAATCTGGAACTATAGATAAATGTTATAAAACTGTGCATATGTTCTGACGCAGTAATGCTATTTATTAGGTCTATGTCCCAGAGGAATCATTTGAAGAGGGAAAAGGACCTTCATGTACAAAAATATTCATAGCAGCTTTTTTTTTTGTTGGCAAAGAATTGGAAATCAAGGTGATACACATCAATTTATGAGTAGTTGAACAAGTTATGGTATATTATTTTGATGGAATATTATTGTGCTAAAAGAAATGATGAAAAGAATTGTTTCAGAAAAACCTGAGAAGACCCATATTCATTGATGTTGAATCAAGTGAACAGAATCAAAAGATTATGATACCCAATATTGTTTTTTTATTTTCAAAGAAATTATCATTTCTTGTAAATAGTTTTTTTCCTAATTGCATATAAAGATAACTATCAACACATATTTTTGTAAGAATATGGATTCTAAATTGTCCTTATTTCCTTCTTTTACTAATCCCACAACAGCAAGCAATCTGATATAGATTCTAAATTAAACATATTTCCAAGAAGAACCAGAATGAAATGGAAAAAGCATGAGTAAAAAACAAAACAAAACAAAAACAATCACAAAATAAAATTGTATGCTTTGATAAGCATTCAGACTCCATAATTCTTTCTCTGGTTTGTATAGCATTTTCCATAAGTCTTTTGGTAATATCTTGGCTCATTCTATTTCTGAAAGCTAGCTACCTTTACATAGTTGATCATTGCACAATGTTGCTCTTAATGTATACTTCCCTCAGCATCAGTTCATGTAAATCTTTCCAGGTTTTTCTGAAATCTCCCTGTCCATAATTTTCTTATAGAATAATAGTGCTCCATTACATTCATATACCACAACTTGCTCAGTCATTCCTCAATTGATAGACATTTTTTCAATTTTCAATTCTTTGCCACCACAAAAAGAATTAATCCAAATATTGTTGTATATGTGGATCTTTTCCCATTGTTTACATTTTTTTTTGGAATAGAGACCTAATGTTTATATTTCTGGATCAAAGAATATGCATATTTTGATTGTTCTTTGGGCATAGTTTCAAAGTGCGCTACAGAATCATTCCATAAGTTCATAAATTCACCAACAATGCCTGTTTTCCAATTTTCCTACATCTCTTCCAACATTTATTATTTTTCTTTTCTATCATATTAGTCAATCTGAGAGTTGTGAGGTAGCACCTCAGAACTGTTTTAATATTTTATTTATTTAATATAGAGGGTTTGATGATAGATATAAATATGTTGCAATATTGCCAATGATAATTTGCCTTTAGGCTAGGAGATAAAAGGTATAATCATTGAATATTAAAACATGTGTTCATAACATTTAGTCCTTTTAAAATATTATTTTGTTTTTTAACATTAAAAAAAATTGAGTTTCAAATTCTCTCTCCCCCCCATTCAGAGAAGGCAAGCGATATTATATCAACTATGTAAGTGAAATCATGCAAAATATATTTCCATATTAACCATATGCAAAAGAAAAGAGCAAGAAAAATAAAGTGCAGAAGTATAATTAAATATGCATTCAGTTCATCAGTCCCATCTGCTATTTGGACTCTGAAGAGAATATCTGTAACAGCAATGAATAACTGTGGCAAACATGCATTTCACTATTTCATATTAGATATAATAGAAGATATTTTAGTTGTATATGTCAATGACATATATACAATTAGAAAACATGTATGTATGAAAACTTGTTGGAGAAGACACTTTTAGGATATATTTATATTGCACCAAAATTTTTGGGGGAAGTTTTTAATTGACTAGCAAAATAGAAAAGGTTATATTTCTCCACATCTTTCAAACAATGATATAATTATGAAATTGTGATCTAATACAGAAAATTATCTCCAAAATCTTTCCTGTTCTCTCAACTTTTGCAGATGAGGACATTGAGCCTGGGGATTTGTGAAAAAGTGAATTGCCTAAGATCTCCCAATTAGTAAGAACCACAAGCAGTATTTGACTCAAGTTGTTCTGATAATGGTTGTTGTTATTGTGATAGTGGTAATGATCCTTCCCTCTCAAAGAGGACCAATGATATCAAAAAGGTGACTCACTTGAGTTGGATCTAAGTGAGGCAAAACTAAAAGTCTTACTCTCTGCTCCAGAATCATCAAAGTCCAGGAGCAAGATAAAGGTCAAGACAACTGGAGATGACCTAGGAAGCAGTAAGTGACCTTGACCTTAATAAATTAAAATGAAATTCAATGACTAAGGGACAGGTAAGCATTGGGAAAAAAGATGGCCCAATTCATTATCACAGAGATATCAATCAGGGAGGGCAAGATCCTCAGTTTCATCTATTGTATCTTTTAGCAAAATGTAGAGTTCCTGATTTTCTCTTATAAATTAGGTCTAATTTTGATTTTACTTTTTCTGAGATCATGCTAGCTACTCCTTTTTAAATTAACTTCAGCTAAAGTATAATAGATTCTGCTCTAGCCCTTTATTTGAATTATGTGGGCAGTCTATATTTCTTGTTTGTTTTGTTTTGTTTTTTTTTCTTTTTCTTTTTTTAATAACCTTTTATTTACAAGTTATATGTATGGGTAATTTTACAGCATTGGCAATTGCCAAACTTTTTGTTCCATTTTTTCCCCTCCTTCATCCCACTCCCTCCCCTAGATGGCAGGATGACCAGTAGATGTTAAATATATTAAAGTATAAATTAGATACACAATAAATATACATGATCAAACTGTTATTTTGCTGTACAAAAAGAATCAAACTCTGAAATATTGTACAATTAGCCTGTGAAGGAAATCCAAAATGCAGGCAGGCAAAAATATAGGGATTGGGAATTCAATGTAGTGGTTCTTAGTCATCTCCAGAGTTCTTTTGCTGGGTGTAGCTGGTTCAGTTCATTACTGCTCCATTGGAACTGCTTTGGTTCATCTCATTGCTGAGGATGGCCAGGTCCATCAGAATTGATCATCATATAGTATCGCTGTTGAAGTATATAATGATCTCCTGGCCCTGCTCATTTCACAAGCATCAGTAAGTCTCTCCAGGCCTTTCTGAAATCATCCTGTTGGTCATTTCTTACCAAACAATAATATTCCATAACATTCATATACCACAATTTACCCAGCCATTCTCCAATTGATGGTTATCTATTCAGTTTCCAGTTTCTGGCCACTACAAACAGGGCTGCCACAAACATTTTGGCACATACAGGTCCCTTTCCCTTCTTTAGTATCTCTTTGGGATATAAGCCCAATAGAAACACTGCTGGATCAAAGGGTATGCACAGTTTGATAACTTTTTGAGCATAGTTCCAAATTGCTCTCCAGAAGGGCTGGATGTGTTCCCAATTCCACCAACAATGTATCAGTGTCCCTGTTTTCCCACATCCCCTCCAACATTCTGTATTATCTTTCCCTGTCATTCTAGGCAGTCTGACAGGTGTGTAGTGGTATCTCAGAGTTGTCTTAATTTGCATTTCTCTGATTAATAATGACTTGGAGCATCTTCTCATATGGCTAGAAATAGTTTCAATTTCTTCATCTGAGAATTGTCTGTTCATATCTTTTGACCATTTATCAATTGGAGAATGGGTCTATGTTTCTTGTAAACAAAATATTCTGCTTTCTAATCCATTTTGCTATCTACTTGTTTTATGGGTGAGATCATTCTATCCATATTCACATCTATTATTACTAACTATATATTTTTCCTCTATCCTATTTTTCTTTTATTTGTTCTTTTTTTTATCCTGTCCTCACCTTAAAAATATGATCATTATCTCCTTTAATTTACACTTTTTGACTCTTACCATTCACTCATGTTCCTCTTAGCCCCTTTCCTTCCTACTTTCTTATTATATAAAATATATTTCTATACTCAACTAACTCAGCTAAGAGGAACATAGCCCCTTTCCTTCCTACTTTCTTATTATATAAAATATACTTCTATACTCAACTGAGTGTGTGTTTGTGTGTGTTTCCCTCTGACATTAAATCTATTCAAAACAGAGTGTTGTTCAAGTTTTATCTGCTTCCCTCCATTATAACAACTCTTTCTTACACATCTCTTTTATGTGAGAAAATATTATCCATTATTCTTCTCAATTTCCCTTTCTCCCAATATATGCCTCTTTCATAGCCTCTTTTTTTTTTTGTTTTGAGATCATCACAAAATAATAGACTCACACTCATGTCTTCAGTCTAAGTAGACTTCTTCTAACTGCCCTAATCAAGATACAGCTCTTGGGGGTTACATTATCCTCATATCTTTTGTATACAGTTTACATTTGTTAAATTATTCAGCGGCAATTTTTTTTTTCATCAGAAAGTCTGGAAGGCCTTTCTTTTGTTAAATATTTATTGTCATTCACTTCACTCCAACCCTCTCACAGGAAATTTCCCCCAGGAAATTCTTTCTTGTATTCCTATTTCTTCATATTAGGTGATGGAGTTACCAAATGTGTCAGATCCTGTGTCAAGTGCTCACACTCCTTATCAAGCCTACGCATTTGAAATTTGTAGAACTCCTCCTGCTGTTATTGCTGCTGCTACTTCCATGGCTCATTTCTGGCTCTGTGCTCTGGACCACTTTTTACCACAGTGTCCATAGACTTTTTAATTCTTCCTAAACTGCTCTGCCCTGGATGAAATTACTCATGGTGAATTGTTTTTGCTTATCTTGCTTAGAATTTGGTTTGATGTATTATTTAAAGTTGTTTAGAAGGGTGGGGTTGGGAGAGTTCAGAAAAAAATTGCTGACTTTGTTCTATCTTGGCTATGCCATTCTTATATTTGTTTTTAATTTCAACTTTTCATTTAAGTTAGTCAATTAACTACACAGAAACAACTGATTCTGAAATGAGTTGTGGGTCAGGAAATAGCCATTTCCTGTCCATTACATTTTAATGACATTGTTCAATGCTTGCTGTATCTAAGGCTTCTAATTCTCTTTTAAAATAAAATGCACGCAGTTATTTTGCTTCATTTACTCTTAGGGGATCTAGATGATTCCCTTGCTCAGTTTCTATTGACAGATCATATAATAAGGGAAGAGACCTTAAGACTCCAAGAAAATAGGTCTCGCTCCTTGGCCTTTTCATTTATTATTTTCTATTTAGGTAAAAGAAGTAAAGTTTCTAATCTTGGGAATTTCAAAAGTTTGGGAAAGAAAGATATGGAGATCCAGAAATCTGAGGACAGACTGGGTTTTATAGTTAACCCAGCATAAAAGTCCTGGAGGATCAAGGTAACTCTACAACCAAGCAATAGTCAAAATAAAAACTCACCCAACAGAGAAGCTGCTTTTAGATGTGAACTTGGTAGAACCATTGATTGCTATGTAGCAACTGAGCTAAATTTTGAAGTTATTTTCCCAAAGACCTAGAGGACATAGGAGAAAGAATGCCCCAAGATATTAGGGAACATGTTTTTATATTTATTCTTTCTATATCTTTGAAATAAATATCCATTTATAAAATCTACATATAGTTTAAATATATGAATATGTACATGTATATATATATATTGCATATATAACATGCCTACATACATGTATGTGTATAGTGATTTACATATAAGGAAAGGAATGAGATAAAGAAGTGAGAAACAAAGGAGAGGAAAAAAAAAAAAAAAAGGGAAGAAAGGAAGAACCAGACAAAAATATTTATCAAGTGCTCTCTATGTGCTGAGCATTGTGCTGAGAAGTCCAAATGCAAATACAAGCAAAAAGAAATTCTCTCCTCAAATATCATATAAAATAGAATTTATATGCAGAAGTAGAGAAGGGAGGTGAGTTGTTCTAGAAATTGAGAAATGGAGGGGGAAGTTTTAGAAATTAAGAAATAGAAGGAAATGGTCCCAAGAGCTAAGAAAAATTATAGAATTAATTTCTAGTCTAGAAGAAGAAGGGGCTGTTTTTCAAATCCAGAAAGTGAAGAATGGGGAGGAAAATGAAGGTAGCCAGCCTCAGTCTTTCCCCAAAGTGAAATCTTCATGAGGAACACATAAGTGAGAAAGGGGAACTAATGTTACAGAGGAATATTTGAGAGCAAGAAATTTTCCAAGGCAAGATGTTTCTAGACACTGAAGGAAATTAATAATTTATAAACCTTTTAAATCCTTCATATTTTTACATATTTTCCATTAGACTTTCTGCTTAGAAGCAACCTAGCTAAATACAGAGAGATTTTTCCCCAGTGTATTAGCTATTGAATGAATCCCCTCCCCTTCCCTCCCTCCCTACCTCTCTCTTTTGTTTCTCTCATTTTTTTCCTTCCTTCCTTCCTTCCTTCCATCCTTCCTTCTTTCCTTCCTTCCTTCTTTCCTTCCTTCCTTCTTTCCTTCCTTCCTTCTTTCTAAATAGTAACAATCTTTAAAAGTAAATCACTAGAAGTATTGTGTTTCATATTATATGCAACATTTAGGAAGGGTATTGATAAACTGGCCTTCACAAAGCCATGAATCTATACTTATATATAAGAGGTTCTAAAAAATGTTTAGCTTGATAACAAAACTCAAAGGAACAAGAAAGTTGTGTTTAAGTATATGAATAAATATTATATAAAAGAGAAATTATATATGTTTTGTTTATCTGAAAAGGACAGGATCATAGATGTGGATGCAAATTGCAAAGTGGTAAATTTATGTTTGATGTCTGGAGAAAGAAACAAACAACAATAAACCAAATTTCCTCACAGTTCTAACTGTACAATAATGGAATGAACTTTTTCTCAGAGTGCAGAATTCCCTCTTCTTGGAGCTCTTAAAACAGAGGTTAGATGATCATTTGTGAGGTATGTTAGAGTAGAGATTCCTTTTGGCTGTAAGTAGGACTAGATAGCCATTGAAGTCACTTTCAAGTCTCAAGTTCTGTGATTAAATAAACTAAAAATACTTTCAGATACTTCAAAATAGTGGACAAAACACAGTACAGATATAGTCACTTATGAAGTGGCTAGACCTATATTGCATAATTGTTGAGTTCTGAGGCAGAAGGATTTCTTTGAAGCCTTCTGTGCAATAACCATGTTTATTTGATTTTCCTTCATTATTGAGGTTCTCCTCAATTTTTCTTTTAGGATCTGTTTTTCTTTAATTGAAAAAATTATTAATGAAGTATGACTTATATAATCATGATTGATCTAAAAATGCCTGTTCAAAAAGTTTTTCTCTATATTTATTTGTATATCTATATTTAATGATATTTAATGTTTCTATAACTTGATTGATAGGATTTTACATTTTCTATAAGGAATTGTATCCAAAAATGGAAGCAACATGGAGCCATAGATCAATATTCAGAGAATTGTGGTTTTATTTCTGATATTTTTAATATGTGAACATATTTCAATATATCTGTCAAGGAAAAAAAAGTGAAAATTTCAACCAATAGTATGGGGTTTTGATTATATAATGGCAAACATCTGGCATCTAGAAAAAAACCTGATAGTTGACTAATGACTAAAAACTTTTCATCTGAGGCTTGGTGGTATACAGACACAGTCCCAAAGCCACAAACACAAATTTTTGAGTGCTTCATCCTGAACTCCATTCAAGATTTCTTTTTTATTGTAACTTTAAAGCTTTGAAGTTACCAAAAGACAATCCCATAATTAGTGGTATATTCATGATTTACACAAAAGAAATTTACTTTTTGTGTACAATGAAATAAATGAAACAATAAATGTTGTGTACTATAAACAAAATGAAATTTTCACATGGCTACATTAAACAGTGATTTGTGGTTTTCTTATCATTAGACAACAAAAATGAAAAAAGTTAGTTTCCTGAAAGTTTTGTCCAAATTTTATCACACAATCAGATATTTTGAAATATCTAATAAAAATGAAGTTCATCTTAATGTTGAGAGTAGAGCAAATAGAGCCTTTGACCCAATTGTGCAACCTCAAGAAACCATTTTGAAACTTAACTGTAGTGTTCTGTTGGTTTTCTGGAGGTCTTGGAGCAGCATTTGTTTCAACAGATTATCACCACAAGAATAGCCAGGTATTGAAGTCCAAATTCTTTATTATCTCCTTCACAGCCTAGTTTCCTTGCCTGGGGTCTGGGCTAACTTTCTTGTAGGCCTTCCAGAGTCTTGGTTTCAGCGGAGAAATGAAGTAGGACAGGCCTACCACCATGATGGTGTGAGATGGAATGAATGAATCTGCCTGAGTTTGTCCCAACTTATATGCTTACTTATAATTACATTGTCATATATATGAATCTTGTAGAACTATAGTAAGTACTAAGTACATGTAGTGAACTAGAGAACTATTAATCACTATGCTAAACTAGATAACCATTGTCTCAATAATTCCACTGAGTTAGCACCTTGTAAGAATCCTTGTTTCAAGCACAGAGTTCTGGCCCATTACACTTAACTTTAAAAAAAATGGAGCAACGTGGAGCTAAATAAAAATTGAACTTGAAAACAAGAGAGCAGAACTTGGAATCTCAGATTTGTCAGTCTTGCCCCAGGATGACTTAGGGTATATAATTTATTTTCTTTTGGTCTCAATGGCTCCATTTGAAAAAGGAGGGATTAGATATTTGAGGTGACTTCAGGTTCTCTAGATCTATGATCCTATGACTTTATGCAAGCCACTTAAAGTCATTTTCCCCAGTTATAAAATCATATTGGACTAGATGTATTTTTAACTCTGTGTATGTATATGGGTGTGATGGACACCTTTGGCAGTCTGGTAAAAATTAGGGACATACAAAGAGTCTTTCTCAGATAATGATTTTTAATGCATAAATATATAATTAGGATTGCAATTAAAATACAATTTTTAAAATATTTTATTTTTAAAAGAAGTTTTGGAAGCCAGATTAACAATTCTGAATTCATAGTTTTTTAACATTCCTTTCAGGAGTAAAAATTCAGATTCTGTGATTCAACTTTTCTTTTTTAATGTAAGTCCATCTTTGCATTTTGCATATCTTATTCAAAGTTTTCTTAAAATGCTATCTTCTAGCTTGCTTTATTGAAAGAAAAGTCATTTTCTATATTTGAAGACAGTGTTAAGAAGAAATATTTTGAAGAAACTGGCCCCACATGTAAAAGTAACAAATGTCCTTATGAGCTAAAATTTTTTGAAATTGTTCAGAAATCTGCCAAAGATCCAATAACTCTATAATTTATCTTTGCCTACCTCAATGTTCAGCTCCACCTTCTGATGAAGACCTTTTGCCAATAACCACAATAAAACAGAGGCTGCTAACCAAACACAGCTGAAGGTTTTGCACCTGCATGTGGAATTAAATTAAAAACTAGGATAAAAGACAAAATACTTTAATTCCTTTTGTAGCCTTAAGCTCCCAATTAGGATATTTTTTGCTTAATGACACTTGACCCAAAGGTGTGAATATTTTGTAAAGGAATAGTATTTAGGGTTTTGTTGTTGTTGTTATTTGTTTGTTTGTTTTTTCCTTTTTCTGGGGAGATTGAAGGGGTGTTTAGAAACTGTTTTCATATTTTACATGTGCTAGGCACTTAGAAATCAAGATGGCTTCACAGCATTACGTGGAACTAAGAATATTTATGGTACTCAAAAGTACATTACAACTTCAATTTAATAATTCTTTACATTAACATAGCATTTTATACACTATATACTTAAATGTACTTTCTCATGCATTGACTCATGCAGTCTTCTACAATAATCCAGTGAGGTGGGCAGAGCAGGTGTTAACTATATTTTTTTCAATTTATGAAATAAAACAATCTCTTCAGATAGGAAAATAGAGGCTTAGAGAAAAATGACTATGACTTGTCTAAGATTATAAGATTCATGGTGAAGTGTGAGTACAACTTCCCTTTATCTTATCCTGTCTTTTTGCTAAATGAAAAATATAATTGTGGGAGGGGAGAAGTTGTAAGGATGTTTAACACTGACCTAACAAAGTTTGTGTTAAAAGAAAAGACACTATTCTCTAATATATTCTAATATATTATCTCAATTGTCAATTTATAAAACTATTTATATTTTTAATTTAAAAATATAAGAGTGGACACAGAAACCTATCTTTATAGTGACAGCCAAAAAAGTTTTTAGAGGCAAACTAATACTTTTATGAGTGAATGAATTCGACATTATAAAAAGTTTTTTTTTTTTTTTAAGCATAAGATCATATGAGTTCGAATTGAGAGATAGCTTTATAGAGTTCATTTAGTCAATCCTCATCCTGACATCCAGAATACTGAAGAATCTTGCACAAGATATGTTGAGCAATAAATAGTAGGGTTTGGGATTGTAAACATCGGTGTTAGGAGGCTCAAATGAAATCATGTTTATAAAACATTTCATAAACCTTAAGTATCATAAAAGTATAATTATTTATTATTGTCATTCTTATTACTAACCTCCAGTTACCAAGCCTCATATCTGGTAATGGCTTTAGTCCTTGAGGCTTTTCCTGTAATCCTGCTGAGCTCAAGCAGAGCTCAGCAATACAGGTAAATGCAATATAGTAATATAACTGAGTAACCTAGGGAAAAAAGCATATATATGTGTATGATACATATATGTAAATATAGATTTGTAAACACTATACATACTTCTAAATTTAATCTAAATTAAAAGGGAAGAAGGAATAAGCACTTATATCATATTTCCTATATGACAAGCATCATGGTAAGCACTTTGCAAATATTTCATTTGACCTTCATAACATCCCTGTGAGGTAAGCTGTTATTCTCATTTTACTTTGAGGAAAATGGGGCAAATAAAGATTAAAGTGACGTACCTAGAGTTATATAGCTAGCAAATATCTGAAGATGAATGTGAACTCAGATTTTCCTTACTCCAGGCCCACCTCTCTAACTACTAGATGTCTGTTTATTAATACTTTGTTAAGTCTAACCAATCACCAAAAATAAATCCAACCCTGATTTATATATAACATTGTTAATTTTTGAAGTATACATATTCTCAATAAAAATTTAATAATTGGTTCTCCCTAACCAGTTAGAAATGGCCCCAGCATATTTCTGGTTTACAGTCAAATCTTCTATTCTAGTCAAATAAATAGGGAAAGCATATGTACGTGAAACACATAAAATGTAAAACCATTCTATACATGTTTTAACTTATCAGTTCTTTCTCTGGATGCAGATATCTCTTTTCATATGTCTTTTGTAGTTAATTTGGGTATTTATAAGAGATAAAATTACTTAGTCTCTCAAAGTTGTTCTTAAAACAACATGGCTTTTACTATGTGCAACCATCTCTTGGTTCTGCTCTTTTCACTCTTCGTTATTTCATGCATGTCTATTTCATCCATCTTTTTCTAAGATCATCAAGTTCATAGTTTTTTTTTAAACAAGAGTATTCCATTACTATTGCATCCTCTCAATTTCCAGTTCTTTGCCACAACAAACAGAGCTACTATAAATATTTTAAAATATTTAGAATATATAGGTTCTTTTCCTCTTTTCCTATTCGTCTTGGAGAAAAGCTTAATAGCAATATTGTGAATCAAAGGGTATAGGCAGTTTAATAACTCTTTAGGCACAGTATGATATGCTTCCTATATCTTGTTTTTGCCAGATTTTTGTGCCGCCAAATGAATTTTATTGCCTTTCTACTTTATGAAGCAATACATTGGCAGTTTGATTGCTATGGTATTGCAAAAGTAAATTCATTTATGTAGTTTTGTTATTTCTATATTATCAACTCTGCTTATTAATTAAAATTAATATATCTTCAACTATTTATATTTATAAAAATGTTCTGTTATTGCATTTATATAATTCCTTTGTGTGTGTCTTAGCAGGTAGTCTTAAATATTTTTATATATTTTGTTGATATTTTGAATTGCATTTTTCTATTTTTTCCTGATGGTTTTATTGGTAAAATACCAAAATGCTAGTAACTTAAATGACTTTATATAATTAATTCTTTCACTGAATTTTAGTTGACTCTCAAAAGTTTTCTAAGTGTATCATCATCATATAATCTGCAAAAAGCAATAATTTTGTTTCTTTCACAATTTTTATTCCTTCAACTTCTTTTTATTGTATTATGCCAATAGCTAGCATTTTAAGCACTATATCATATACTAGTAATGACAATAGACATCCTTCTTTATCCTTATTCTTAGAGTAAAGACCTTTAGCTTAGCTCCATTGAAATCAGGTTTTGGATACTACTTATTCTATGTTTCCCATTTTATATTGAAATAGAAATGGGTATTTTGTTTTATCAAAAATATTTTCTGCATTTATGATATTATCATATGATTTTGTTGTTTTATGCTAAATAAAGTATGTTCAAATTTTTCCAAATATTGAACCAAATATTTACCATTAATCCAACCTCATTATATTACATACTTGTGATTTGTTGCTAAAGCTCCTTTTGCTAATATTGTATTTAAAATCTTCACATAAATGTTCATTAGGGAATTTGATCTATTATATTCATTCTTTGTTTCAATTTTCCTCATCTGGATTATAGTTATATGATTGAAGAATTTTATAAAATCCCTTTGTTTCCTATTTTTTGTTTGAAAATTAATTGTTCTTTGAATGTTTGATAGAATTAGCTTAATCATCTGGGATTGGGATTTGTTTTTCTCCTTTGGGAGTTCATTTATGTCTTGTTCAATTTTTTTCTTTATCTGTGATATTGGGTTGTTCAATTTCTTCTTTTATTAATCTAAGTATTTTATGTTTTTGTAAATATTAATTGCTTTTCGCTTTTGTTGCCCTAAAGTTATGCAAAGTAGTTTTATTAATATCATATGTTTTTCTTTAATAGATGGCCAGAAGACAAATCTCCTTCAAAGCAAAAGCACTTTAATATAATAAGAAAAGTATCTATAAAACATTTTTCCTCTAATCCTGAGTCATAATATCCCACAAATTTTCACATCATGAATGAAAAGAGTAGACACATATAAGAAAAACATACGGAAAAATGATACCTAAGAAAGAAAAGAAACACATAAGGAACACATATGGCTAAGGTATATGTATAGAAGAGAAACTTTTGACCACCTATGCTTCAGGGCCAGTTATGTCTTCATGTTGCCTCTTCACATTGACCTTTTCCAGGCATGTTATCTCTATTGGCTCCCTTAGCCATGGACCAGGAAAAAAATCTTTTGGGGTATTAAGGGATCAGAGGAAATAAAAGAACAACAGAGATATAGATGTAGTAAGAATTCTTCCTGGCCTTGTATTTTTCCCCTTTAAAGAAAGATCTCTCTTGTCCATTTCACTATTGATTAAATGATCTTTGAGTTATTCAGACATCCCCATGGCCAACATCTATTAGCCTAAGTGATGAACTTCTGTGAAGTTATAAATACAGAACAGTTTGAATAGTCTCAAACTCTCCTTGTTCCTGTACTTGAAGCATTTCTAAATTAGTAGAGCCTGCTAGAAATATGTAATTTGCTGTCATAATCTCTGAGTTTCAATCTCCATAATACAGTTAGCCACTTGATGTAAATGCATCATAATACCATTGCGAGGAAGTAATAGTAAGAAGAACCTTCATAACTGAAATAAGCTCCCTGCCATAGGCCTAGAACTTTTGTATAGAACCTCATTAAACAAAATCTGAAGCCAACTAATTTGCTATTTGTATCAATTTGGGCAGGAGGTAGGATTAACACATTTTATACACATTTTATGAAGAAAAGATTTGCTAAGCACATATGTTAAACATAATTTCAAGGAATTCTTCAAAGTATTTATAAAATATTTTTCAAAAGCTCAAGCATTTTAAAATGTTTGAACAATTTTTTATTAATTATGAATCATTCTTATCTATACAATAAAACAAGTTATCAAGGACTTTTTAACCAGACTAATGATTAACCCAATTTTAATATACAATTGAAAATAGTAAAATAGCATTCTTCATGAATATATAACATATAATTAAAGTTTGCAATATTAAGATAAGTTTTGTTTCCTATTATTAACACCTTCTCTATAATTAATTCCCTTAATGGAAATGAATGGAATACCATTTTGCACCAAGGAAGACAAAGGATCAGTACTATGATTTTCAATGTCTTCATTTTCCTATTTAAAGGACTTGAAGTACACCAGTTGGATAGAATTAAAAATATACCAATTATGAAACAAAAATTTTAATATTACTTAGGGAAAAGTACGAGATATTTTTGGATATTATGATTTTCAACCAATAAGAGATCAATAAGTATTCATTAAGTACCCACTGTGTGTGAGGCACTGGCATCTAACTCTAGGCTTGGTTTTCTTATCATTAGTTATTTTGATAAGTAAGGGGTCTAAAGAGTTTCTATTACAACATTCTCCAGCTTTCAATCACTTGAAAGCACTTGCCTGTGGCAATTCTAATTTGACATTTCAGATAAGTAAAGGTGATTATCAGCTCTGGAGAAATGTAGTAGATGGATTCTAAAGTATCATAATGATGTATCACAAGAGATCATGAAGTAGAAGAAAAATATTCTACATCAGGATAGCTAAGACAAGGCTTGAAGCAGATAAGATGACTCATAAGCCAATTTTCAACATGTAGTCCTGGACTGGGAGCCAGGTTTGTGTTTCCAGAAGAATAGGTTTAAGTTAAAAGTCACATCAAGGGAGCAAGAAAAGAATTACATCAAACATTAAAAAAAAAAAAAAAGAAAAGGATCAATCAAAGATGAAGTAGCCAAAAAGGACTTAAGAAGACAACAACAACAAAAGAAAGCTAGAAGAACCATGGGAAGTCCAAGAAATTAATAAGGAAGAAGTAAATTAGAAGAACTATAAGGAATATAAGGTTGCTGTAAGACAGCAAAAGCAAGAAGCAGCTATATAACTGGAATAATCTCTCTGTTTCAGTCCAGTAACTTTTATAAGATATAAAATAAAAGGGAAAATAAAAGCCAACATCCCAATGAAATTAACTGTGACTCTACTGTAATTAGAAGTGTTTGAATGAAGTAAGGCTTTTATGAATGAGGACAAAACAATACAGTCAATTATGAAAAGTCTGATAATGTCCTATTATTGTCATTGAGGAGAGATCCATTAAGAAATAGCAGAAAAGGTGTCATCTTTGGACCACTAAATTTTCCAGCAAGCTATTTACAGGAGATAAATAAAATGGTCCCACCATGTAGACCAGGCTGGGGTTATAAATACTACCCTTAAATGGAATAGTTATATTACAATTACTGCAGATATCATGAAATGTAGTTTATGCTTATCTCTACTGTAGTTACTATACCTGCTTTTGGATCACGGGCTATCTCCAGACTGTATTTTAAAATAATTGATTTTCTTTTTTGCATTTAAAGAGGTCCATGATACAACAAATAAAGATAATAAAAAGTTAAGAACTTGCTTGATCTAAATCTTGAAGGAAGCCAGCTAATAGTCAGAAGTTGGAAGAAAAGGTATTCTAGGTATGAGGAATGGCAAAATTAGAACAAATAATAAAGATGACAATTTGAGTGTAGAGAAGGAAACATATAAAAGATGTAGTCAAAGAGATTACATTTAACAATTTTTTTATTTTTATGGGGTAAGTGAAAGGAGATGATTATACCTGAATAATTAGTAGGATGGTAGTACTTTTGACAGCAATGGTAAAGTTCATAAGACCAAAGGGTTTGGCTCAGAAATTTGGGGAAGTTTAAGATGTCCAATGAATATTCAGCACAAAATGTCTAAATAGCAGTTGGTGATCCAGGATGGGCATTTGGGAGACGAACCTAGTGATCATTTTTTGTTTTTAGAGATACAAACTGAGCTTGTGGAAGCCAATGAGATAGCTAAGTAAGAGAGTATATAGAGGCTTGAGGAACATCAATAGTTAGTGATCAGATATGAAATGAATAAGGATCCTACTACTACAATAACAACAAAAACAAAACTGAGCATTATTGATCAGATAGATAGTAAAGCAAGAGATTGATGAGCCATAAAACCAAAAAAATGAGAATATCAGGGAGAAAGTCAGTAAAGTTGACTCCTGCAGAGAATAAATACAGAAAAACTCTAAAGTTAAGTAAGCAAGAGTGAAGCAAACAATATACATAATGATTATTCAATATTAAAGTGGGGAGGGAGGATCACAAAAAATGAGTGCTTTGAAATTACAAAGAAGTTCTATCCTAAATAAAATCTGTGAAAAGATACCTCCCATTACCCCTTTGCAGAGGTATGTATGGGATTAGTGCATTGATTTGTAAATACACATTTCTTTTTTAATGGCAGATCACATTTGCTTATTTTTCTTTTCTTTTTCTTTATACTTTGATGTATAAGGTAGTTTTATGGTAAAAGGAAGGAGAAATGATACTGAGATAAATTTAGGTGCATATGAGAGTCTGATAATATGAATTAGAACCAGAAATATTTATAGGAACTCTCTCTTTCCTTTTCTGATCTCAAATTATCAGTAAATATTTATGCAACATGTATTATATATACTAAAGGCAAAAATACATTTTGTTGGTCTTTCCTCAGTCAAATTAAGATCATTCTCTTCCCATATTTTCCAAATTGCTATTGCAAAATAATGTGAAAATGAGGTGGTTTCTCCAAATTTCTGAAGTTGAACACATGAAAACTAAACATTGAAACTTATGTTAAGAAAATAGGATTTTCTTTGTAGCCTGTGATTGTCTTATCCATCTATTGAAAAAGGCCAAAATAACAAAACAAAGCAAAACAACTTCGTAATCTTATTTTGTCATAGAAAACTCAACAAATATGCACTAAAAAAGCTATTAAAGTCCTTTTTTTTGCAAATCAAAAAGGTATATATATATATATATATATATAATTGAGTGTGTGTGTGTGTGTGTGTGTGTGTGTGTGTGTCTTTAGAACAAAGAAGGCTTCTTTTTGAATATGGAAGTTTAGTTCAGTTTTGAGACTATAGTTTTGGAGTTTTGCAACAGTATTTCTTGGAGTTTTTCTTGTGGGATCAATCTCAGGAGGTGTTTGAAGGATTCTTTCAATGACTATTTTGCCCTCTGGTTCTAATATATCAGGGCAGTTTTCCTTAATAATCTCCTGAAGGATGCTATTTAGGCTCCTTTTTTGAACTTGGATCTATTTTTGTCTCTCCTGAATATGTTTTTCAGGTCTTCTGTTTTTCCCATGAGACATTGTACATTTTTTCCAGTTTTTCATTCCTTTTGGTTTGTTTAGATAATTCTTGATGTCTCATAGAGTTATTAGTTACCATTTGTTCAGTTCTAGTTTTTAATGTATAATTTTCTTCAGTTAGCTTTAGTATCTTCTTTTCCATTTGGTTATCTATTTTTAAAGGTGGTGTTTTCTTAGTTGATTTTTTTTTTTTTTTGGCATTTGGCTAATTGCATTTTTAAGGGTTTTCTTCAGTCAATTCTTGTCCTTTCTTTTCCATATTATTGACTCTCTCCCATTTTTTTCTTCTACCTCTCTTATCTTTATTCTACCTCTCTTAAATTCTTTATACATTTTTTCAAGAAGCCTCTTTAGGCTTGAGACCAGTTTATATATTCTTCTGACATTTTGCTTGTAGGCATTTTGTCCTTGTCTGAGTTGATGTTTCAGTCTTCCTTGCACCATAGTACTTTTTTGGTCAAGGTTCTTTTCTGTTTTTTGCTCATTTTTTTCTTTTCCCTATTTCATGACTTTTAAAATGAGCTTTGCTCCTGGAGGCAGAGATATCCCAAGCTCCTTGTGTAGCTTTGAGTCTTGGCTTTGAGTGCAAGGGGTCTTATGTTTTATGTCTTGCTCACAGAAGAGGGTAGTCAGACCTAGTCCCTCCTGTTGTTGCCTGTTCCCTGGACTGGCAACTTGCCTTCTACTCTTAAGACTGGAGGCTTCTCTACTGGTCTGCTCTGCTACTGTTTTACTGAGCCAGTACCAGGGATTTCAGTTTCTGAGTCACTGTGATGAAGACCCTCTCATGACCCTCTCACTGCCTTTCCCCATCACTTTCTGAACTGGGCTGTGCACATCTATGAGTAACAATGTAAAATTGTTTGGTTCCATCTTTTTTTCGGCTCTGTCATTCCAGACTCTATTCATAGGCTTGGTTTCATATAGTTTTTGAAGAAAACTGGGAAAGCTCAAGCAGTTTCTTGGTTTTACTCTGTGATCTTGGCTCTACACTGCAATTCTCTCTATCTTTTTAGAGAAACCAGTTTAATCCTATTGCTTTTCTCAAGATTTACTTACAACTTAATTCTAAAACTTTGCTATTATATCTTTGTTTTATTATTTTATCTAGTCAATTCCCTCTTGGAAAGATATGAGTCCTGTATTATAATTTGACAACAAATATAGGTTAAAATTGCAAGATATTCATACTTATTCTTGTATTCTTGTATGTAATAGTATTCATACTATTATTGTAACTTAGAGATGTTCTTTTATTAATCTATTATTTAATGGATTTAGGATTATAGTTAGGAAAACTTTTTGATTATAGATATTTGCTATAAAAGGAAAGGGATAGTTATAATATATACATAATTATAACTAAGTCATATATCATAACAGTGAAGGGAAAATTCCTCAGCTGTATTTGATTCCAAGCATGGTATGTGACAGCCAATAATGTAGTTACAGAGTAAGACTAAGTATTAATTAATACTTTTTCAGAAAGGAATGGGGAATGGGGAAATAGATTCAGGAGGATCTTACCAGAGCTGTGTCCAAGGTCATTCCCAAAACTTTTCCCAGACACAGACATCTGCCTTTAGCGGTTCCCAGACTACAGCACATGCCACTTTCTACTACTGACTTCATGGCAATTCAGAGAAGTATCCCTATAATCAAAGCTTAAAACAATAGTAAATTATAATCCCAGGAATTTTTACCTTAAATGACAAAATTTCACTAACTACAATTTAGGATTTGAATATCTTTCCTGATATTTACCTGACAATTATCATTTCACTAATATATGATAAGTAAAATGTAAATTAAAACTGGGGTCATTGCCAAGGAGGGGATCCTGCTACTATTCTCTCTTGCACTAGATGGGCCTTGGGACTTTAAACAACTGCATGGCTTGGTGGGAAGACAGAGAGGTAGAATATAATTCAAGTTTTCCCACATTTTTTTCCAGATCTGGAATGAGAGAAGTTAACAGAAAGAGACTAGATCTTTGACTTGTGGGAGTTATAAAAGATCTCTGGTTTAAGCCATTGTTCAAAGAAGGGTTAAGAAAAAAAGACCTAAATGAATGTGGACATTTTCAGAGAGGCAGAATAACAAGCAAGGGGTTCCCTTTAGTTCAAATGAAATAGTTGTTTGTAATTTATGGAGCATATCATTTCCTAATAAATGACCAGGGATCTCAGGAACCAGGTGAAGGAATGAAAGGCACTAATCTCCTCTCCCCCCCCCCAAAAAAAAAAAAAGGAAATAGGATGGTCAGTCCCCACAACTGAAATATATTCATGATTCCAAGAGAAGGGAGTGGGGTAGTTTAAATCTCCCTCTTTGTGCAACCTCTTCTGCCAACCATCCCCATGTCAGGGTGGTGGGGAGGGCCCTGGATACTTTCTAGGGTGCTTTCTTTTTTTTTAGCATCTAAATTAGCTGTCATTCTTTATATTGTCTTCTAATGACCACATTTTTGGTGGTTGTTATTGTCGTTTTGTTTTTTACAGTAAAAATAACATCCTAGATATGATTCTTGTTTGTTAAAGAGACCATACTTTCATTTCCTAATGGTGCCGAAGGGACATAGGGAGAGTCAAGTTGGTTCATTTGCAAAGAAGTTGCCAGGGAAATTTTCTTTTTGTTGTTTTTAAGCTCTTACTGATTATATCTGCACTAGAATAACTGTCAGCCATATTGATAACGGAAGCTTAAAGTGGGGTTAGTCCTACTTACTGGGACTTTTTCTATAGAAAATCTTTCCTAGTGTTATAAATACTCTGGCTACAGCCCTTAGAAATTTTTCTAGTTGGCTGCATTTTAAATCTCTCAGGGTAACAGAATCTATCTCACAGCAAAAATATGACACAAGCACTTTACATTCTACAAAGCCACAGATACAAACAAAATGACTAGATTAGAACAGAATCTATCTCACAACACAATTCGAACAAAGAACTGCAATCACAGTTCTAAACCAGTTAACCTGATGCATACCGTGCTACCACGTGCAGAGGGGAAGGGGGAAATAAAAGAAACAGAGACATGAATTACATGTGGAAGAACCAATTAATAAATCTGTGTCTATTTAGGCACACAGAACCAATAGAGGCACACAATCAAAATTTTACAGATGTGCCTAGCAGGGAAAATCAACAGATGTTTGCAAATGATATCCTTATAGAGTGATCTGGGCTGAACTGAGTATATAGGAAGTGCCCTGGAGTTTTCCGCTCATAGAAAGGCAAGTTTAACCAAAACATGAGTCAAAAAGATTGGAGCTGGAACAAGAGCAGAGGATTCACTAGACAAGAGGGAGTGGATTCTGTAGAAATCTTGGGTGGCAAGTAATCAACTTCCACTAGACCCAAATAATCCCTTTGGGCAAGTTCTGTGTCCAATCCCACTTCTGACACCAATTAATATCAACTGATTAGAACCAGCATCTAATCTGTGGGTGGCTGGAATCAAACAAAGCAAGTCAAAGATAGAAGAATCAGGACCCAAACAGAAGTTTCATTTCAAAGTGAGGAAAACAACTTGCAAGCAAGAACACATACATCAGACCCCTGTTTCTGATAGCAGAACCCAAAGGCAGTGCAGAAAGATCTCAGTACTTATATCTGTGAGGGTACAGTGAGCTGTGGCCCTGACAATGAGATATAACGTCCAGGCTAGCTCCCTGAAGGGTCTCAGGATCAGTCAGAGTCAGGATCAATCAAAGTCCTTGGTCTTCAGGGGGAGAAGTGAAAGAGGCAGGCAAGCTGCCATGCAATTTGCCAAAGATATATCCTGGAGGCCAGTATCTCTAGCCTCTCTCTCCTCCTCATCCTGCAGCCAAGTGACCCTGACATCTCTCCCTGGGCCCTCCAACCTTGCCTACTATTACCTCACCACCAAATATTCAGCAAGTGCCAATCATGAGGAGAACCATCACATTATCATATCATCTAAATATATGTATATAGAGCCATTTTCTCACATCAAATAGGTAATTAGCCTTAAGGGCTCTGTGGTCTGATTCAAGCACACCTTTTCAGAGTTTCAGCCCTCTACAATGAGAGATAATAACAACAATGAAATACTTTTGATTTATGCCTGGGCGTCATGACCAGAACATGCATACTATACATTTTGTCAAAGCTTAGAGACTACCTGATGCTGAAGTGAAACAATTCTCGGATACTGCTGTGGCTGAGATCATCTAGAGCAAAGGATTGTTATTATGCAAAACTCAGAGCACAACCTGCAGAACTCTTAGTTCTGGAAAACAAAGTGGCTGAAGCCAAACAAAGCAGGCCAGAGATGGCTCAGAAGTCAGTTCTGATCTAGTTTGAAATTTCTATTAGGACTTAAGAGATGTGAGTCTGGAGCTTAGGGCTGCATACTTAGATCTGTGAATGCTTTGCATAGAGATGAAAACTGCATCCATAGACAGTGTTAACTTCTCCAAACTAGAAAATATAGAATAGTGGTTGACAAATTATTTGGGGGTAAAGGGAAAATCCAACTTCCTGCCCATTTCTGTATGCCCCCATCAGCTAAGAATGTTTTGTTTTTACATTTTAAAATAAAATTTTATTGTAATGAAAATATAAAAGCCATGCAGGAAGTAGTAGGACATCCAAAAAACATGAACTGAGCTAGATTTGGCATTTGGCTCTAGTTTTTCCCTTTGCTAGAATAGAAGGAAAAGAGAAAGAGGTCTGCAACAAATCATTAGGGGACAACTATAGTTAGCAGGGTTGGATAAGGTTTGGCAAAGGAGATTGAAAAGAGAAGTGGTTAGAAGAGTGGGAGGAGAAGAAGAATAGAACAATATCATGAAAAGCCGGAGAGAAGAAAGTTATCAGGAAGAGGTTGGTCAATAATAGAAAAGTCTGTAGAGAAGTCAAGAAGGATTGGAATTGAAAGAGACCATTAGGTTTGATGATTAATTGATCATTTGTAACTTTGAGGAAGATAATTTCAGTTGAATGAAAACCAGGTCAAAGAATTTAAAAAAAAAAAAAAAAAAAAAAAAAAAAGAATGACAGGATATCTCAAGAAGTCTTCTTGATCACAAACCAATCTCTTATAATAGGTTTAATTAGTAGTCAATGTAGAATTGCTTTTGAAGCTAAAAAATGAGATGAGACACATTTGAAATGATACTTTTTATACTTTATATTGTTTGTAAGTTGCAAGTCAAAAAAAGACATTTATTGATCTTAGTGCCAAGCACTGTGCTAATTAGTACAGATATAAAGTCCAAAATAATTCTCAGCCCACATTCTAAAGGGGGAGGCAAACATGAAATAACTAAGTATACATAAAGCTTGTAAAGAGTAGAGTAAGGAAATATAAGAGGGGAAAACATATGCAGCTAGGGGATCAGAAAAGACCTCTTGCAGAATGTAGAAGGTGATGTCAAATTTTTCTTTCAAGTCTAAACCTATGACACTATAACCACAAAGTAAATAATGAAATTAGAATATTAATTTCTTTGCTCTCTCTCCATATCTATCTATCTATCTATCTATCTATCTATCTATCTATCTATCTATCTTCTCTATAAATTGATTCTTTATCCCTTTCTAAGTGTTCTTACACTTGTCTCTATTCTATGATCCAGTTTCTCTAGCCTACTTCACATTCCTTGCTAGGAATTTTCTCTCTAATATATACATTTGTACTGCTTGTTTCCCATTCCCAGAATGCTCTTTCTTAGATGTGCTTCTTTTTTTCTTTCCTTTCTTCAGGGATTCACTTATGTTGGCATACAGGAGCTACGAGCTACCTGACAGTGACTGCTGGAGATCCAATCCAGACTTGCAGAATGGATCTCCTCATGTGAGAGGATGATACAAGGAGACCAAGAGGCAGTTGCATTCTCTGACCTCTCTCCTGAGAAGCCATTGTGTTGTCTGACCTCTCTCCTCTTCCCTCTGCCTCCAATTTATCTTATTCCCATTCCACAACACCTGTGTCAGAAAAGGCTGCCTTGCAATTCCTTCAGATGCTGATTCACAGCTGTGGAGGCTCTCATAGAATCAATCTGTCCCTTAACACACTCACCTTCTACATTCTGCAGAAGCTCTTTCAGCAAGCAATCCAATATAGATTAAATATGTGCAATTCTTCTAAACATATTTCCACATTTATCATGATGCACAAGAAAAATCAGATCAAAAGGGGGGGGATGATATTAAAAAAAAAAAAAAAAACTAAGCAAACAAACAAGAAAAAAAAAGTGAAAATACTATGGCATGATCCATATTCGGTCCCCATATTCCTGTCTCTGGACATAGATGGCTTCTTCCATCACAAGTCTATTGGAATTACCCTGAATCATCTCACTATTGAAAAGAGCCAAGTCCATTGGAGTTGATCATCACATAATCTTGTTGCTGCTCTGTATAATGTTCTCTTGGTTCTGCTCAGTTCAGTTAGCATCAATTCATGTAAATCTCTCCAGACCTCTCTGAAATCATCCTGCTGATCATTTCTTATAGAGCAATAATATTCCATAACATTCATATACCACAACTTATTCAGCCATTCCTCAACTAATTAATAACTCCATAGTTTCTAGTTCTTTACCACTACAAAAAGAGTTGCTACAAATATTTTTGTCCATGTGAATCCTTTTCCCTTTTTAATGATCTCTTTAGGATACAGACCTAATAGACACATTCCTAGATCAAAGGATATGCAGAGTTTTATGACTCTTTAGACATAATTCCAAATTGTTTTCCAGAATGGTTGGATCAGCTTACAACTCCACCACAATGTATTAGTGTCCTGATTTTCCAACATGCCCTTCAACATTTATCATGATCTTTTTCTGTTGTCTTAGCCAATCTAAGAGGTGTGTAGGGTACCTCAGAGTTGTCTTTATTTGCATTTCTCTGATCAATAGTTATTTAGAGCATTTTTTCATATGACTAGAAATGACTTTAATTTCTTTATCTGAAAACTTTCTTCATCTGAGTCTGTATATCCTTTGACTATTTATCATTGGGAGAATAGCTTATATTCTTATAAGTTTGAAAGAGGTTTTTATCCGGACTCTTAGATGGAAAGTTTTCCCCCATTTTTATGCTTCACTTCTAATCTTAGCTGCATTGTTTTTGTTTGTACAACTACTTTTTAATTTAACATAATTAAAGTTATCCATTTTGCATTTCATCATGTAATTTAATTCTTCTTTTGTCATAAATTCCTTCCTTCTCCACAGATCTGAAAGGAAGATTATCCCTATTGCTCATAGCATCACCCTTATGTGTAAATCATGGCGCCATTTTGATCTTAGTGTGGGGAATTAGATTCAATTAAGAGTTTTAAATTAGTCTCAGTAATGAGGTTATCTAAATTCTATTGCTAGTACTCTTTTTCTAGAGGCAGTGGACATTTTTATATTAGTATCTTTCATAAGAACATGAAAAATCAACATGAAATCAACATGAGAAATGTATTTCTTGGGATATAGCTGCCTCTATCGCCTCCCTTTTCTGATATCAAACTATAAGCAAATATTTATGGAGTACCTACTACTCAAGGCAATAACACACTCTGTTTTCTTTTCAGCCAAAGCATGATCATGCTCTTCCCATCTTCCCAAACTACTGTTGATAATAACATGAATATGAGGTAGTTTATCCAAATTTCCATAGCTTGTACACATAAAAAGTAGATATTTAAAATCATGTTAAGGTAAATAGAATTTTCTCCTTAAATTATGACCTTATCCAACAACTAAAGAAAGCAAAAATTTTTAAAAATCTTTATAATATATCATTTTTTCATAGAAAATTCAACAATTGTGTATTACAAAAGCAAACTTATTACAGTTTAAAAGTGAGCTGTGATGTGCTGACTAGGACTTCTGTTCATTGAAACAAACAAACAAAAAAAAAAACCCAACAACAATGAGAGCTAATTTGTCTTCTTGAAAACAAAAACAAATTAAATTTCACTTGAGATCTAATCTTTTGCTATCATAATGTGAAACACTAGATGTCATAAACCCATCTTTAAATGAGAGAAAAGGGCTGAAATAGATTTCCCAATTGACAATTTTCTTTTTTGTGATAATTAAATAATGCATTTACCTCTGCCCAAATCTTCTTCAAATGGAAAGGGAAAAATAGTGTTGCTTTCTAGCACATATGGTCTAGTGAACTTGAATTTCAAAGATCATGTCATTTTAAGTTGTTAATTCTTCCACTCAACTTGATATGTGGCCTCAAGTACATGGATGAATCCTTATGGATAAATACTAGTTTCCCCACATGTAAAAGCTATACAATCACATGACATTGGCAATTAGTTTCTCTTGGATGAAAGATTTGGACTTAGCATTAAGTATGATAACATTTAATTATGTTAAATGAACTATGAAAACCTGACAAATTGTTTATTCTCTTGTGGTTGTAGTTGTTGTTCAGTTTCTGTCATATCCAGGGCCTTTGTGATCCTGTTTGGGGTTTTCTTGGCAAAAATACTGGAGAGTTTACTATTTTCTTCTTTGGTTCATTTTACAGATGAAGGGCCTAAGATAAAAAATATTAAGTGACTTGCCTAGGATCATACAGGATTTAAAACCAGATCTGAACTCAGATCTTCTTGATTCCAGGCCCAATACTCTATCCTACCACCTGGCTGTCTATTTAATTTCTCCGACCCTCAATATCTTCATTTGTGAAATGAGGATAATAAATATTTTATAACTTTGTTAGGAAACTACTTTATACAAATATAATCTACTAAGTGCTTTTTAAAAATAAAGATTATTACTTTTAAAAACTTAATTACTGTTTTTATGGACAATGGGCTAGGTCAATAAATATCTCCAAGTGCAGAATATTGGTGAGTTTATGAAATAAATCACTAACATAGTCATTTTGTAAATGATCTATGTTTTAACCTTGCATGACTTTGCCTACACACTGCATAGGTTGTCCTGAAGAAGAGGATAATCCAATCTCCCAGTGCTATTTGATCTGTTGTTGTTTAATTGTTTCCTACTCTTTGCGACCACCTTTGGGTTATGTTTTTGTTTTTGTTTTTGTTTTTGTTTTTGGCAAAGACAGTAGAGTGGATTGTCATGTCCTTCTCCAGCTGATTTTACAAATAGAAAATGGGGCAAACAAGGTTAAATGACTTGGCTAGGCTCACAGTGCTAGTAAGTTGCTGAGAGTATTGTGATGTTCTGAGTATGCATATATTAATTTACTGGATTTGAACTCTAAAAGATGATTTTTCCTAATTCCAGACTCAGTCCTCTATCTACCTCATCACCTAGCTGCCCTAGTAAAAATCCTTTTGCCCTTATATGGAAAACATTTTCTTCTGTCTATAAAAAGTAGTACATGTTTTGAATTCTTAGGTTAGCCCAACAGCTCATCCACCAAAGTGTGATACATCAGTGTACTAATAAATACTTTTTAAATTTTCTTTTAGACAGTCGATAAAACCCCACACCTGAAGTCAGGAAGACTCATTTTCCTAAATTCAAATCCAACCTCAGACACTTAATGTATGTGTGACCCTGGGCAAGTCACTTAATTCTGTTTGCATCAGTTCCTCATCAGTAAAGTGAGCTGGAGAAGGAACCACTTCAATATCTTTGAAATGGGTCCACAAAGAATAGTATCTGACTAAACAAAAACAGAAAAATATTTATCTTCCTGAATTTTACCTCTTTAATGAGGACAAAGGTCTGAGCACAGATGTTTCCTTTAAAGACCAGTCATTAAGTTTATAGACTCATTATTTTCCTGATGTTTCTTTTCATCTCCTTTAAGAAACAAAAAACAGGCAAGTGGAAAACACTTGCTAAGTATGAAGAACAGCGAGAAGCAGAAAGAAGTATAATATATTGCAACTATATTTATTGTTTTTAAGTGAAAGGGAAACTGATGGTCACCTGCCTGGTTGTAGTTTGGTAATAGCAACCAGGTGCTGCCAGTCCTACCCATAAGCCCCACCTTCCTTACATTGTCTTCCCAATCAATGCCAGAAGTCTCCTTGAGTTAGTTCCAAGCTTTCCATAACTGTCAAGAAATTGACTCATCCCTTTTTGTGCATTGTGATAGTCTGAGTATGTGTATATCAATTTACTAGATGAGAATCTTAGCTCAACCCCCCACTTGCCATCTTCCCTTCACTGCTTTTTTCTATTTAAATTCAAATCTGAATTCAATTTTCAATTTCAATTCGATCTCAGAAATATAGGTTAACTATATATAATTGTTTATTCATACTGAAGATGCAAAAAGGATAAATCCCAAGTAGGATCAAGCAAGCGCTACACTAGTCAGGTGCTGCCACATGCATCAATTCAGACTGTTTTGGGTTTAAATGTAAATTTTCCCAGGAATGGTTTTGAGATTCAATTCAGATCTGAGATTCATATTCATCTGCCAACAGGCTTTCTTCTATTTTCCTCTTAAGCTTGCATTCCTAGCATGGTCCTACCTCATTTCTCTAATCTCTTACTCAGAAGCTTGCTCATCAACATGTGTGTGTGTGTGTGTGTGTGTGTGTGTGTGTGTGTGTGTGTATGTATTAGATGGGGCAAAGAAGGATAAAGCAGATTGAGGAAAGCTTTTATGTGTATGAAAATGTAACTTTTTAGTAAATTACTATTATTACTAATAATGTTTGTTTTATATTTATATTTTAAGTATTATATATTATATTATTAATGATATATTTATAATATTATTATTAACTTTGAATAGTAGCTAAAAGACAAATAATTTACCTATTTGAACTCAGAAACAACATAGAGAAAAATTAAAAAAAATCAAACAAGTGCTTCTCCCAATAAACTCAAATATTATCATTTAAGTATGCACTTCCCTTCTAGTTTCAGAAAAAACACCTGACACATATATTACACCTGAGACCTTTCTGTCATATAAGTCTTTCTATGGCTACTTGGCAAGCTTCCATGTCTAAGGAATAAAAATAATTTAAAATTCTTTTATGTAATGTGCTTTCTAGAGCCCCCATCCTGGGCTGTCTTAGTGGAGGAGTGATGAAGCAGGGACCCAGAGGATGGTCAAAGATGGAGTTCATTTATTCCAAATTCTTCCAAACTTACCTAAAGCAACACTGTGCATACTGTACAGCAGGACCATATAAACAACTTGCTATTGTGTGTAGATAATTCTTTGCCACTTGGTATCACTCTGCTTTGATTACAATATAGGTTGTCACCCCTGACTTCTCAGAAGGCCAAGAGCCTGTGGCCCTCTACATTTTTACCTCCATGTTTCTTCAATTGACTCAACTATAACATATCTACATTCAGCTCTTACTAATTAGTCTCTTTTTCTCCCCTACAATCTCTATTGTAGCATCTCTCCTTTTCCTAAAGAAAAAAAAGAAAAAGAAAGAAAATCTGCCTTGTCTTGAAAGTGTCTTCTTCCCACCCCACGAAAATTCCTTCACATCATTAAAAAATGTTCACCAACCTTAACAGTGAAGTTATTTACTCTTTATTGGCTCTGTCTTGGCTTTCTATAACTTCTCTGTTAAACTATGCAGTATCATAAACTGTTCAGAACATTCTATTTATAATAAAGGTGCCAAGAGTTATTTCATTTTTCATTTGTTTTTTGCAAATTTTAAAATACAGTGCACAGAAAAAAAAATTGTTTTAAAGCAATTTACTTGTTAATATTGACCAGTAGGGTGATAATAAAAGAAAATAAGACACACTTTAGAGAACTGTATAAATGTGAGGAACCTATTCATAGCTAACAATTGAGCAAGTCAAAGGAAATTAATCTTATATCCAGGTGTTCTAGTTAAAAGCCTTTAAATGCAGCCTTTCTGCATGACTTCTTATAACAAATATTTTACAATCTAAATGGGAATTTCTTTTTTTTAATGTAATTGGGAAATATTTAATAAAATAAATAAAAATACCAGGGAACATAGATAATATTTTCTTAACATGATATTATGTCAAACATTTCCAAATTATACATGTTACAGAAAAAGAAAAGCAAGAAAAAATTTTAAAGTGAAAAAAAGTTTCAGTTTGCATTCTGAGTTCATTGATTTTTCTTTGGAGGTAGATAACATTTTTTTTTCCCCCAAATCATGACTACTTTGAAATTGTGGATCATTTTATTGATCAAAGTAGTTTCATAGTTGATTGTCCTTACAATGTTACTGCTACATTGTTCTCCTGGTTCTTACTTACTTTATTTTTCAATTTTTCCTTCTCTCAATTTCTTTTTTTCTCTCATCTGTGCTATTGATCTCTGCAAACTTGAAGGCTGTTAAAGTAAAAGCTCAGGAGGAAAAAAAAATTGACCCCTTAATAACCAACCAATGAAGATCTTATTTTTCCTGTCAAAATTGTCCTGTGGCCAAAAAAAAGAAAAGGTTTTTAAATAAACAGGAAACAAAGGCAATATGTATATAATACAATTAAATTCTAATATATACCAAGAATTTTTCTAGACTATATGCAGTCAAATAATGTGTTTCAAGACATTTGGTGCTGTGGCTTTCTCCCCACTTTTAGTGAGGTCTTCCTTTTCTTAGGGAGATTGTTTTCAGGTAGAGGAATAAAAAGTTCTTGTTATTCCAACAGAGGGTACTAACTTGCCTATTTTTTTTTTTTTTCTAACTTACCCCACTTATACCAAGGTTTGTTTGTTTGGGTTTTTCTTTTTCATTACATGTTGCTTTAGCAAGAAACCATTATTCTTCTCACAGGAGCTAATCTAATCAAGGAAACTAGATTAGGGAAAATTTTCCAATCTAAGCAGCTGGGAGGTGGAAGGAGGAAGGGGGGAGAGGAGAAGAGCTGCAAATAATAGGAAAGTAACAGAAAAGTTATTTACCAAGATCAAGATCCATTTAATACAATGTAAATTCCTAGAGACCAAGGATTGGCTTTTCTCGTCTGTAAATAATTAGTTAATTTAGCTTTTGAACTGAAATATGATTTCATTGGGATAAAGTATTACCAACGAAAACTTCCTCTGACAGTGCACATTGCTTATTTCTCTGCAATTTAAAGCCTCAAAGATTTTTCTGGGGTCTGAAAGGTAGTGACTTGCCCCAAATCACAAAACCCTTATGATTCTGAGGCAGGACTTAAACTTTGGTCTTCCTGATTCTGAGACTAGCCTTCTCTTCACTCTGCCATACTACCACTCAGGTAATTAATAAGTATTTAATTGATAAAAGTCAGATTTCAACTAGCACTTTAATGTTTTCAAATCATTGTATATATGTAAACACACATGTGCATATACATATAGATTTGTGCCAAATCATTTGAACTTCACTATAGCCCATGAGGCAGATGTTTTTATTAATAACACATTTATTATTGTTGTTGTTATTACTAATAACAATTAATAAAATAATAAATGTGTTATTAATAAAATAAATTTATTAAAAAAATAAATGATGAGATCATAAAATATATACTTATCAGTCCTTTTCCATAACTCTATATCTTCTTCCAGAATGATTAAGTAGTGAGTGCAATGGATAGTTATCTGCCAAGAAAACCCTAAATGGAATCACAAAGAGTAGAAAACAACTAAAAAACAACAAAAACAAAAATCTTTTCTTCTGAGAAGTAATTAACTACAAGGTAGTGATTTCTGTCTGCTCAATTTGGAACACAGTCTATCAAAATGTACCAATATATGCCATGTAATATCATGCTATTCAACTAACCATCATTAATCGTTGTTAATGACTTCCCATGGCTTCCAGAGAACAAAAGTCTAAGACTTGCAAATAAAACCAATGATGCCATTTTTCATATTCATTCCTGGATTACTATTTTACCAGATTTGAAATTTCAGAAAAAAAAAAAAGATATTTATTGAGTACTTCTTATGTTCAAGGTAGTTGCAGGCACATTGATAAGCAGAATACAGAAATTGAGTAAAAGAATGTCTGGTTATATTACTTATAGTAATATGCAAGACATATCAAGAAAGAAATTATTTTCACTATTCATTTTTGTAAGACGTTGTGTTCCAAATTCTTTTCTCTTCTTCCCTTACCCCTCCCTCCTCATGACAGCAAGCAAGCTGATATAAGTTAAACAAATACAATCCTTTTAAATGTATTTCCATATTTGTCATTTCTATATTTGTTGTTCAAAAAAAAAATCAAACTAAACAAGGAAAAATACAAAAAAAAGCATACAAACAATAAACAAAAATGTGAAAATGTTATGCTTTGATCCACATTCAGTCTCTATTGTTCTCTCTTTGGATGAGGATGGTATTTTCCATCCCAAACCTATTTGAATTGTCTTGAATCATTGCATTATGGAGAAGAGTCAAGTCCATCACAATTGATCATCATAAAATCTTGCTGTTACTATATATAATGTTCTTGTTCTGCTCATTTCATTCAGCATTGGTTTGTGTAAGTAAATTTTTTCTTTTTTTTTTTTTTTTAATAATTTCTTCTTTTTTATAATTTCATTTGAAAAAACAGTAAGAAAAAAGAAAAGGAAAACAAAATAAATCAAAACAAATGAGAACACTCTCATATGCTCAGCAGAACATCAGGAAGGATTGAAAATATATAACAACCAGATCAAGATTACCAGATCAAGAAAGAACTTATATATATATGTGTGTGTGTGTGTGTGTGTGTGTGTGTTGTGTGTGTGTGTGTCTGTGTGTGTCTGTGTGTGTGCGTGTACATACATATATATGTTACTAGAAGAAATTACATTCACAAATGTCCATATTTTCTTTATTTCCTTGTAAATTGTTTTTTGGTTCTCTGCTGCAGACCTTATTTATGTTATTCTTTTTCCCCCTTTCATTCTGAATAAGAAATGCCTTCTTATTAGTAAGTTCATTTCAAACTATTTCAAGAACATGACTTTCTCCATGGGAACCTAGCCTTTCTTTAACCCTATGAGACCGGGAACATACCACATGTGTTTGGCTTCACTTCCACAATCCCAGGAGCTAGCCACTCCCTGGGACACAATGGATGTCAGTGAGGATTGTCCCCAACCTGACATCTACATTAATCAAGTCATATCTTGGAAGCCCTTTTGGCATTTCCTTCTCCTATACCTAACTTTCTATATGTAAGTAAGTTGGCTCTGTGCCAACTTTGTTTTCAAGCACTATAAATTCAGTCCAGTTTTAATCATAGTTGGAACCTCACCCACCTGGGATTTCTCCCCGTTCAGAACTCAAAGGTTGTTCATTCGAGGTTTCCCACCCTGCTGCAACTTAAAAGTTGCAACTTAGAGACGGTGCTCCTTTGGACGGGTGATGCTTTCTTGGATTTCTATTTTAATCATATTTCTCCTTTTTCTTTATCTTTTATATATTATTTACAATATTGATTGTTATTATAGGCAATCTATTCCGTGCATTGTATAATTAAATTTTACTTTCGCTTAAACTGAGTCAGAAAGTGTCATTTATAGGAGTGAATCCGAACCTTTCCTAAATTCACATAACACATCCTCAACACCACTTCCAAGTAAGCTACAGTTTAAAAAAGATATGTTTATGTATGCATATGTAGATATATTCATATATGCACACATACCCCTACATACACGTCTTTCCTATCCCTTTTGACTCTTTAATTAAATTTTGCTCCATAACTTCTCTTGCTATTACTTACCCTTCCCCTATCCAAGGATCTCTCCCTTGTCTTCTTTCCTCACTCTTTGTTTCCCATCTGTCCATATTTTTCACTTTATTTCTTTATGAGATTTTGGAGAGTGCTGTACCATTTATGCTATATACGTATAGTATTGCCTAGTGAACTCATTCCTAATTCAGAATTATGAACCTGTGTCCATTCTTTTTTCTGTATCTCATTTGTATAACATCATTACTATTTTTACTTTAATTCGGTCAATTTTTTCTTTTGAGTTACTCTATTGCTGATGTGAATTTTAAACATATACATTTAGGTACCATATATTCTTTTCTGCCCTTATTCAATTTTCTCCAGATGTCTATCATATCTAGATTTTCTGGAATCCTATTATTCTCCTTAGTTTCTTTTTTGTTTACCTTTTTATGTTTCTCTTGTTACCTGTGTTTGTAGATTAAATTTTCTGTTTAATTCTGTTTTTTTCAAAAGAAATGATTGAAAGTCACTTACTTCATTGAAGCTCCATCTCTTTCCCTGAAAGATGATGCTGAATCTCACTGGAAGTTAATTCTTGGTTGTAACCCGAGGTGCTTTGTCTGCTGTTATAGATATCGCATGCCCTCTGATTCTTTATTGTAGAAGCTGCAAGATCCTGGCTAATCCTGACTGTTGATACTTGATATTTGAATTGTTTTTGTCTGGCACTTTGCAGTATTTTTTCCTTGAGATTATAATTTTGAGCTTTTGCAAAAATGTTCCTTAGGGTTTTCTTTGTGGGACCTCTTTTCAGAGGTGATTAATGGATTCTTTCAATGAGTATTTCCCCTCTGTTTCTGGAATAGTGGGTCAGTTTTCCTTAATGACCTCTTGTAGAAATTTTTTAGATCATAGAATTTTTTAGGTAAGCCAATAATTTTTAAATTATCTCTTCTGGATCTATTTTTTCAGGTCAACTGTTTTTCCAATGAGGTATTTCACATTTTCTTCCATTTTTTTCATTCCTTTTAGTTTATTTGACTGATTCTTGCCATCTCACAAAATCATTCACTTCCTTGCCCTGATCTAGTTTTTAATGTGCAACTTTCTTCGGTTATCTTTTGTATCTGTTTTTCCATTTGGATTATTCTACTTTTGAAGGTGGTGTTTTCTTCAGATAATTTTTTCCTTCCATTTCCAGACTGTTGACTCATTTTCTCTCCTTTTTTTCTTCTACCTCTCTTCTTTGCCTTTTGAAGTCTTTTATGAGCACTTCCAAGAAGCCTCTTTGGGCTTCAATTCTTATCCCTCTTTGAGATTTCTTCTATGGACACTGAGTTTGTGTTTTGGTCTGCCTAGTCACCATAGTAGCTTTCCATGGTCAAGGTTCTTTTCTGTTTTTGCTCTTTTCTTTTCTTTTCTTTTCTTTTCTTTTCTTTTCTTTTCTTTTCTTTTCTTTTCTTTTCTTTTCTTTTCTTTTCTTTTCTTTTCTTTTCTTTTCTTTCTTTTTTTTTGTCTTTTCTTTGGTATTTCCTTTTTTTCTTTTCTTTTCTTTTCTTTTCTTTTCTTTCTTTTTTTTTTTTTTTTAATTTTAAAGTAGAGGCTCTGCTCCTGAGGTAAAGGGGGCGCTGTCCCAAGCTTCCTATGTAACTCTGAGCCTTGGCTTTGAGCACAGCGCCCCCTTGTGTTTGCAAAGAGTAGCTTTGCTTGCTCTGCACAGGAAACAGCCTGGATTCCGGGAGTTTGCCTTCTGAGCTGAGACCGGAAGTTGCTCCCCTGCTGTGCTCCTTTGCTGAGCCAGAACTGAAGCTCTTACTTGCTGATTTGCTGTAGGTTAAGACCCTCTCACTGGCTTTCCCAGAGTCTATGGGCTGGGCTGAACACCCTTTCCACCTCAGTGAGACTGACTTTCTTGAAGTTTTTCCGATCTACCTGGAGCTGGTGAGAGGTTTCATTCCATCAGACTGAGGTCGGAGGCTTGGATTCATGTAGTTTTTTTTAAGGAAACTGGGAGGGCTCAAGCAGCTTCCTGCCTTTGCTCTGCCATCTTGGCTCCACCCCGGAACTCCGGCTGAGCCAGTTTCCAGCTGCCTTCTGGTGTCCGACTGATCTGCCTAACTCATCTGTGGCTCCAAGAACCTATCGCCTGCACAGTGGCTGCACCTGGTAAACCATTTCGGCTGACAGGCTAAACCGGCTTGAGGGGTCTCAAACTCGATGGTGAGTTGGGGGGTTGTTTAGCCCAAGCATGTGAAGACTTCCCCTGGTACAGTGGGTGGATAAGAAGCTTTAAAACTTTAGACTTAAAAAAAATTCAAGACAATCTTAGATTTTTGTGTTTTTTCTTAATTACTTGCCTCTGTTTCCATTCTCATGTCTTTTAAAAGTCTTAATTTGGTAATGAATTTACTATTTGCATAAAATAATTAATTTTCATCCATAGTAGAAGATTTTTGTCACTAGAAATAATCTTGAAACATTTCCATTCATCTATAGTTGACTATTTCTTATATTTCTATAATTTTTGACAATAGCAATCAGGTGTTCTGTCTTATTCTTCTGGGACTTCAGCACTTGATTAAAAATAATGCTCTCCACAACAACCCTTGCTCTCATCCTTGCTATTGTCTTTCATTCATGCTCTGTTCTTGTTTTGTTCCCTTCACATGCTTGACCTAATAGTCCATTTGTAAAACTCTTAAATCCCTTTTCCCTCCTTGTCTATCTTCAATAAAATACCTCCTAATTCTCAAATCTTAGTCATCTTCATCATTTGTTTTCTTCTTTTTTAAAAAAGTTCCAAACTGAGCGTCCCCAGAAAAATTTCTAAAACTCTGGGTTTTATGTTGTATCCACTAGAAATTTATATGTGAGAATACTTCAACTGGATCTCACTGCTAAACTGCAAATTTTCTATTCTTTCAAAATATCTCCCTATCACCCTTTTCTTAGCTGTGATACAAAAACTTGTTCTCTGTCCATATTTAACTCTTCCTACAATTGCTCTTTCTCAGCAGATGACCTGCTCACTTATTTGTTCTCTTCTACTTGGAAAATTCTGTGTCTTCACCCATATATTACAAATGGGCCTTTAATTTGTTGACAAAGACTGAGAAATACCAATGATTTAATCCCAAAGGGCTTCTTTTCTTCATTACTCTGTATTCTGATCATGACTATTTTATCTTTCTTGGTTAAAATAAAATAAATGCTTGGTAAAAAACAGCCAAGGTCTATGACTAAAGGCTACAACCTTAATTCTAATTCAAGCTATTTTTACCAATATATGCCACAACAAAGACTGTTCTAAAAAGCAAAACTAGTAATTCAATCTGATACAGATATATTCATACAACATTAGAGCCAGAACTTTTTTTAACCCAACTTTCTCTTCTTACAAGGAAGGTAACAAAAAAAGCCCAGAAACCTGAAGTGATTTGTCATGTAGCAAGTGAGGGATAAAGCTATAAGTAAAAAACAGACTTCCTTGCTTTAGTTAAAAACTATAACAAATGTGGAGCAGATTTGAATGCTGTTTCAATATTCATTGTGTTGGCCTGTACTTATCACCTTGGTGACCTCTGGGTCTTCTAGAACAATTTTACTCAATTGTTTTCCTGCTGAAAATTTGCCTAGAAAGAATAGGACAGTTTGGGTTACATGAAACTCACAATAGAGTTAGTTATGAGTTTATATCTTCTCAATCTATTATTTCTTAATTTACTTCTCTTCTTTAAAACTAAAATTCCATATGTTGTTTTCCTTTATAAGAGTAAATATAGTGATGTCCAATTTGGCAAGGAAGACTTTATTTTAATAGAACATCTTTTTGTCTTCATTAGAATTATTATTTTAAAAAATCATTCCTTAGATACAATAAACAAACCAATCAAGCTCCCAGAAAGCCATGTATTTCTAAGTGCTGGTAGAGTTTGAATAACAATGTAGTTTGAAGTTGTCTTAAAATCTAACTTCAATGTGATAATAGCTGTTTTACCCAGTATCCCAATTTGTAAAACATTTTTATTACAATAACAACATGACTATTATTCCCCTTTTACAGATGAGGAATTGAAGACAGATAAATCAGCTTGCTTAATATATCAATTTAGTAATGTAGTAAAGGGAGGTCAGGCTTTTTCATCAAGCTAGATTTTATTACACCTAAATGCCATTACACCTACATCTAAGTGCTTAGATTCATTACATGAATTCCACCATGAAAACAAAACAGCACAGAGCTCATTAGACTTACTAAAGAGATAAATCTGTCTTTAATGTTTTAAACATAATACAGGAGCAATAGAAAGGACCTCAGAAATAACCTAATCCAATCCTTTTATTTTATAGATGAAGAAATGGTAGCCCAGAGCAATTCATTGAACTCTTGATGGTCACAAAGGTAGTATTTGGCATGCTGCTGAAAATACTCTTTTCTCTTGACTCCCGAATCTGTGCTTTTTCCACTTCCTTATCTAATTATTTTCAATTAACAAATGTGACTTATTTCCAAATATTTAATTCTTATAGAACTCTCAGAATAGCATTCCTACATTAGCGTTATTTAAAGAAAATTGAGCTTAAAGCCAAACAACTTGTTCTGGGACTAGATCTAGGACTACTCAATTCCCAGTCTACTCTTTATTTACCTTAGAAACAAGTAGTCCCTCCTAGTCTGTTAGCTTTTTCCTATCTGGAGAATACAGTTGTGCTCATTATTTACATTGTATGTGCACATACAAATATGTGCAGAATATTTATAAGAGCATATGTTTAATACCAGTATCCACTTTCATAAGGACTTTCTTTCAAAATACATAGAATACTGAGAAGTACTCATTTTAATTTAAATTTTAAAGTTTACTTCGAAATTGCTCCACTATATTGCTTCTGGAATAATAACTATAACATGTTTGAAGGTTTTTTAAGTCATCTGCTAACAACAATTCTCTGAAATGGATATTGAAAGTGTTTTGTCATAGAACTATTAAGTCTGATGCTTTTTTATACCATAAGTAATTTTAAATTAACTTTACTAAACTGTCACTTTCTCCCTAATACTATCTCATGACTTACCAGTTTATCTGGATTATTTTATTATAAACATCAAGAAAGAATAACATATATGAAGGTTTATCACCTTGGGAGGTGACATAAATTGGGTAGAGTGTCCAGGAAGTGTTTCCAAGACACCAAATTCAAAGAGTGCCCATAGCACCAATTCATGGTTCAATTTCTCTCCTCCCCTTTTCTGCTTGGGCTATTCCATTGACCCTTGGCCTACTCCTAGTAATTTCCATCTGTTTATTTTTTCTTCCCCCTGGGAAAAATACCTTATTACATCTTGAACTTAAACTTGTCTGAATATGAAGAGAGCTTTTTTTTTTTTTTTTTTTTTTTTTTGTCAGTTTACACAGTGAAGTGATTCGTCATTATATCTAGCATTCTTAGCCAAGGAAGGGGATCCTTCCCATGCTATTATTGTATTATTTCTAATTTTTTTTAAGAATTTGTCTTCAGAGGGTCAAAAAGTTGGAGAGAAAAGAGGAAATATGTGAGTGGCCAAGAGGTCTTATCATCCAAGTTAAGCCATTTAAGAGAGAGAAAAGAAAGCTATGAGAGAATAAACCTCAGGTAATATAAACAAACAATGATTTCAGTGTTTAGTTAGCATACTATTGGGGCAAAGGAACAAGCTTTATTTATTATTGTAGTTGGCAAAATATGGTGGAATTGATACTCCAGACATTTTGAATGTTAAAAAAAATATTATTAGTGATATGGCTTATGTGAATTTACTAAAAATGTTTTTCATTTGTATATATTCTAAACATTTTGCTGCTGTGAAAATGTCAAATCGATATTATCACACTTGCATTTAAAACAAAACATTTCAACATTCAAGTAAGCAGGTTCCTTCTAACAGATGCTTAATGGAACAAGAGAAGACATTATCATAATAAAAGCAAATAACCTCTTTAAATGAGGAATTCCTTTTTATGTGTACCATGGCAAATTTTATTTTCCTTTTATTTTTCTTTTTTTGAGAGAGAGTATTTGTCTAATCCTTTGATTTTATCTGTCTGGGGAATTCCTTGCATGGAAATTCTACCCATGTGCAACTTTTCTATAATTTATATTCTTTGAGATTTGCTTGCACATTAAGAGATTAAATGACTTACTCTAGAATAAAAAAATCAATATATGTCAAGTTCAGGACTTGAACCCATGTCTTCCTGACTTAAAGCTTAGTTTCAATCTACTGCATTAATGCTAGAGTAATTATAATGCCATCTTGTGAGTAGAATTGTAAATACTCAAACATTATACCTTAGTACAATACTCAGAAAGATAATGATTTCATGTAATATCTTCTTGTTGGTGTTCTTAACCAGAATGCTCATAAAATCACAGGATTTAAAAGTAAAAAGTGGTCTCAAAGATCTTCTAGTCCAAAATACTTTGTCAGAAAACCCCTTTCAAACATAGCCTTATAAATAAAGCTTTTCTTCTGCGTAATGACAAACTAAAGGAAGCACACTATCTCTGGACAGAATTCATTCTGCCTAGATATAGCTTTAATAATTCAGATAGTATTCATTCTATTAAGCTTACATCTTCCTTTCATTATCTCCCCTTTCTACTAATTCTGTTTTCTAGGGCAAATTTAATTAATATTACATTAATATATCATATTAATTGATATTAAATTCAGCACATATTTATTAAACCTTCACTTAATTCAAGGAATTATGCTATATATTTTGAATAAAAAGAGAGAAATTAACTAACCCTGACCTCATGTGGTTTAAATTATATTGGGGGAAGCAACCTATCTGTACACAGAGAAGTAAATAGAATACACACACACACACACACACACACACACACATATTCAAAGAAACTTTTGGAATTGATAAGATGATTTAAAAAAGAAAACCAAGTTGCAAGTATAAAAATTTTAAATGTAAATTCATCGTCAATGAAGAAAAAATACATAATATTTAGGAACTATTTTATCCAATTATGTAGCAGTAATTTAACATCTAAATGAAGTGGATGAACATTTACTAGAGTATAAAATGTTGAAATTAACCAAACAAAAAACAGAGAACTTAGAAAATTCAACTATATGTTAAAATCATAAAATGTTCTAGAAATGTGAATAAAACCTCTCTGAGTTTCACTTTAATTTGCAGTGTTCCTTGAAACAAGGAAAACAACAAATTCCAAACATCTGTAGATGAGAAGACACATCCACATCTTGTTGGAGGAGCAATGGATTGATTCAGTAATTTTGAAAAGCAATTTGAAATTACCCCCAAAAATGTAGTAAATTGTACCTATCCTTTTTATCCAAAGATACCACTCCTAGGTCTTTACTATCAAAGCAATAAAAAAAGACCCATATAAACCAAAATATTTATAGACCCTGATTGAAATGGTAAAGACTGGAACCTGAGATATTACCCATGAATTTGAGAATGGATGAACAATTTGTGATATATTAATATGATGGAATACTATTGTGATAAATGAAATAATGAATGGAATGGTGGTTTCAAGAGAGACCTGATAAGACTTCTATGAACTAACTGATATGGAGTGAACTGAGAACAACCAGAAGAGCAACACTGTATAGACAATCATGTTTTAAGGACTTAGAAACACTTACCAATGTAATAACCAACAATAATTCCAAAGGACTAATGTTTAAAGTTTTTTTTTTTGGACAAGATCAAAGTGAGAATTTCCTCTTCTGGTAACAGAAGTTTGAGAGTTTTATTTCTTTGTTTTCTTGAGGGTGAGGGGAGGTAAAAAGAGCAGGTGGATCTTCATTTGAAAAACAAATTAAGGGAACTTTCTCATGAACCATCATTACATATAAAACAGCTTATGTCCATGGCAGAAGACATCTGGGAAGTTTCTTACCACTAACTTAAATTATTAAATGGCAATAACTATATCATTTAATAGAATTCTCCTATAATTCCTCTAACAAAACAATATAATTGAGTATTTATTCAATTCTTTGTTACTTATCTGTACCATAGAAATGTATACACTAAATTAAATGAATAGCCCCATAGATACTAGAAGATTGTTTGTAGACAGGCTAAAAACACTAATCACTTTTTTTTGGATGAGAAAATAGAAAACTGGTTTGATTTGATTAAAATTTTAAGAAAGCCCAAATGTCATTTTGAAAATTAAACGATAGAGGCACAAATACATATTATTTAATTCACCTCTAAACTGATGGCATTCACATCCTTTTATCAAAGATTTACCTCCACAAAAATACAAAGGAGAACTAAGTTACATAATATCTGCCCTAGAGGCTTAACTGCCAAGGACCATACAGAATTCATTTTAGGTCAAAATGCTGTCAGACATGGCTGAGGCCTGATTCTTTGATTTCTTAACCTGTACAGTTATCAGAAGAGGTTGTTAAGTTTTCTTTAGCAAATAAATCAACAAGGGTCTTCCTTGGAACTGAGGATATGGTTTCATTCATTGACAGGGGCCAATTAGATTTATTGGCTAGTTGAAAGAGGGAGAAGGTCAGCATCAATTATTCCAAAGCTGAAGTGATTGTATCTGGCAAGTATTCTCCAACACTGAGATGAACAAATCTAAATAGCCCAAACCAAAACATGTTTTAATGTAGATTCTTGGAGGAGAAAGCAGGGGAGGAAAACATTTTGCTGCTAACTAATCCTGGCAGGCCCCATCAGGGCACAGTGCTACTTATAACCCATTTTCCACAGGAACAATAATTACTGGGGTCACTTTGTGGATGTTGCTACTGGTTACTAGTCCTTGCCCTACAAATTTTTTAAACCACCCAAAGTTGTCTCTTCTCTGCTATATGATACTAAATTCTGGGATCTCAACCACATACTTAAACAGGTATTGGAGAAACTCCAAACCTTTTTTTCTGCAAATGTCTTGATGGACAAGAACTCCAGTATCTCATGCTTGCAATAAAAAGAATTAACCTGAACTCTTGGTCAGAAGGCACATTAAGCTGTTAAACTTCCATAATAAACTTCTAATAATAAAACCACAGCATTCCTCACATTAGGTTTAAAAGAAAGCATATGGATCTTTGTTTAACAAACAATGAACCCTATTTGTGTTACAGGCACTTGTCAGAAAATTTGATCATGACCATAGAAGGTTGCCAAAAGTTAACAAGATACTTGATTCACTTACAATGCAACACCTTGCATTTTTAGGTCACTTTATAATTTATAACATTTATGTACAGGTTTTTCATTGAAAAGACCAACAATTTCAGAGTAAAAAGGTACCAGAGAGGCTTTCCAGCCCAAACTATATATGAATTCTATCTCCCTTTCTCTGCCTCTGCCTCTGCTTTTTTCTCTCACTTAAAGCAATACTATACCATAATCTTCCTTGTGACATCCTTGATATGGTGAACCAACTTTTCTTGGAAGACTTCCAATGAGGGGGACCAGAATATTCAATTTTGGGGTAGCTTAATTTGTTAGGAAGTTTTTCCTTATGTAGAGCTGAATTCTATAATTCTAAAATGTCTACTTATACCCTCTGGGACCAAGCAGAAAGTTTAATATTTCTTTTATGCCAGTTCCACCCCTGACTTTCTATACTTCCCCATTATGTCTCAGCAACTTTCTCACTCTAGAAGATTCATTCATTCTTATGGTTTTTCCACTCTGAAAGATTTTTCTGCTCCTGCTACACCTTCCTCTGTTAGTAATTGACATTTTGAGGAAGTACCCCAGCTACCCATTTTATATTCCTCTCATGGCTCTGTTTCTGACTCTCTATTTCTCCACCTTAACCCTATTTCGTTTCCTGTGGGCTCCTCACTCCCATTTTTAGCTACCATTTTATGTGTTGCCTTCCTTCATTAGAATGGGAACTTCTTGAAAACACTTTCTTTTTACTTATATTTGTATTGCTCTTGAATGCCTTGTACATAAATGCTTAAAAATACTTGTTGACATGAGTTGATTCTTCTCCTTGAAAGTAATTAAAATATTTGTAAGTAGTTATGATGTCTTATTCCCTTCATTTTTCCTTTATAGTTTATTATCAACAATTCTTTTCAGACTCTATATATCAGGACTTCCAGTTCCCTTCAATCCTAGTCAAAATTATCTAAATGTCCCTATTTGTCAATATTCTCCATAAATGTGGTATCCAAAATTTAACATAATACTCAATAAATTCTGATAAACCGACAATGTTTCAGCAATTATGCTAGGTGATTGCTATACAAATAGCAAACCAAAAATGAAACAACCCTGCTCTTAAGGAGTTTATAGCGCTCTCTCTCTCTCTCTCTCTCTCTCTCTCTCTCTCACACACACACACACACACACACACACACACACACACACACACCATAATTAGTATAGACACCAAGTAACTTTTTGGAGGATGTGGGAGAAGGGCCCCTGGGATCAGAAAAAATTTTCATAGACAAAGTGTGCTTGAACCAAATTTGGGCAACTAGGTAGTACAGTGGATAGAGTGCCAGACTTGGTGTCATAAAGATCTGAATTCAAATCTGGCTTCAGTAATTTATTAGCTATGTAGCTCTGTGAGTTTCACAACTCACCATTTGCTTTAGTTTCTTCATCTGTAAAATGAGCTAAAGAAGGGAATGGTGAACCACTCCAGTATCTTTGTTAAGAAAACCCCTAGTGGGCTCACTAATATGACTGAAATGATTGAAGAACAAAATCATCCTGTTTGGCTGGATCTTAAAATATGTAAAAGGGGAGAAGAGAGAATGGAAGGGGAAAGAGGAATGAGGGGGACAGAAGGCGAGAGAGAAAAAGAGAGAGAGCAGAGACACAGGGAACTATAAGATAGTTTGGGAAGGGAGAATTCCAACATCTAAAGGAATTATAAAAAAGATTCACTTAGAAGGTGGCATTTGAACTGAAACTCGAACAATATCAAGAATTCTGAGAGACAAGTTGAGGAGGACATGTTTTTAGGAATAGTATACTTTCAGTGCAAAGACATGGAAACCAAGGATAGATATTGTGTGTTCAAGATCACAAATAGGTCAGTGTGATTGACTTGAAGAATGAGTAGAAATAAGTTATTTATAATAAGATTAGAAAAGAATGAAGATATTTAAATACCAAGTGAAAATAGCTGAAGGTCATTGGGAGTCTCTAAATTTTGAATGGCTAAGGGGGTGGTAACATGGTCAGATGTGTATTTTAAGTAAATAATTTTGATAGCTGTGTGAAAGATCAATTGAAATGAGGAGAAGCTTAAAATAGGAAGATTACATAGCAAATTATCACAATAACCCCCTCAGGAAGTGATATAGGCCTAACCTGGAATTTCAGGTATGTGAATAGTGACTATTCTTTGGATATTTAACAGTTCTGAATTCATTACATTATGCCTTTATCTCCTGATCCCTTTCTCCCCAACAAAAATAGAAACTGCCAAACGCTTTGATGAAATCTAAGCATACTCTGGAATATCTCTTACCTATCAAATTAATAATACCTTTTAAAAACGTGATTAGTTGGTCATGATCCATTCTCTATAACATCATGCTTTTATCTTGTGATCACAAATTTCTTTTCTAGATATGCATTAACATTTCTTTAATAATATTTTCTAGTTCCTTCCCTCAGAAAACAGTCATGCTCACCTATAATTTGAAAACTAAATTCTCTTGCTTTCCTCTCCTGAATAATGGGATTTTTATCCAATTATTATCCTGTAAGACTTCTCTTTTTCTCCAAAATCTCTTAAAGAAAGTTGACAGAAGGTCAGTAATATTTAAGTTTCATTATTTAAGAGACAGTCTAATGGATATAAATATTCATCACTCAAGATTCTCCAAATTTGATCTTCCTATTGTTTGAATATTAGAAGGCAAGATATTGGAACTATACTGTGTCAGATTACCTTTACTGTCAAACAGAATATCTTTAAACACCTATGAAGTATCTGCTTGAGTGGATTTTCTGTGTTTTTTATAAAATTCTAGTTGTATTTGTTCACCAGTTTCTCTTGTACGAGACTTTTCACAACAAATGCCCTCTTGAGGTTAGTTTCAGTATAAAATACATCTCTTCAAATGGATTTGAATGGTCTCCATTTAAAGCATTTCTTTTGGTAGTTACCCCAAATCCTAAATAAGTGTTGTAATTATATTAAGTGTTTATCACTCATACAGACTGTTACAATGGTGTCCAGTAGAAAATTACATATTTGCAAATAACAAGCTAAATAGCCAATGGTAGTAATACACAAAATAGGCAGTAAAATGTGAAGAATAATGGCAAGATTTGCAATAAATAGGGTGCAAAGCTTTTTTCTGACCAATGCTATTTTTATGACTTGGCATTTCCATGTTTCCAGGCAAATCTTTGTCTTTATTTATAAAAGACATGCTAACCTGCATTAGCCATGTTTGGATTTTCCAAAATGAATGGAATCATATATCCTAATAGGAAGGAAGAAAGAAAGCAACAAATGAAGGAAGGAAAGAAGGAAGGAAGGAAGGAAGGAAGAAGAGAAGAAAAGAGAAGAGAGGGCAAAAAAAAGGTAAGGTAAGAATATAAGTTTTGCAAACTAAATCTAAATGATGCCTTTTCAGCCTTACTACCAGCCTCTCAATTACTCTATAAAAGGCAAATAATAATTGAAAGGTGATAGTGGTGAGAGTACTAGGCCTGGAGTAAGGAAGACCTGAGTTTAAATCTTGTCTCAGAAACTTACTAACTGTCCAACTCTGGACAAGTCACTAAACCCTGTTTGCCACAGATTCCTTATCTGTAAAAACAAAACCACTATATTATTGTTGCCAAGAAAACCCCAAATAGCTCATGAAGCATCAGTCACAACTGAAATGACTTAACAACAACAACAACAATGACTAAAACTAATAAATGCCATATAAAAAGCACTACAGTAGGATTTAGGGGGCTTTAGTGTTAGTCCTTTCTCTATCCCTAAATAACTTTGAGCACTCTAGTCAAGTCACATATCCTCCATAAAATGGGTTTTTCTTATTTAAAAAATAAGAATCTGGAGGAGATGATTTATAAAATCTCTTTCAAATGTAAAAATTCTACCTTTTTGTGCTGAGAGAGTTAAAAAGGATGTTTTAATTTGTTCATATTTTCCACATTCCTTCTGGACGAAGGCTGGTATGAAACTATGTTGAACTAGAAGGTATTTTACACATATGGGCAAAACATATTCTAGAATATTTGATCATCATTTCTCTGTTGTAATCCCCAGAGATTTACAGTAAGTGAATTTATTTCTGTTTATGCTATGATTACTTCCATTGGATTGATATGTTTGCTCTGTCAGAATAGTATTCTAATGTCTTAACTGGCATATAAGGGATCTTGGCTTCTTGAGAGCTGTTTTCAATAGAGCATACTAAGATGGAAAAGATTTACAAGAATGCCTGATGACGAGCCAGACATCAATAATAGCCCAAGGACCAGACTAGCTGAATCTGGAAAGGCTTGTCACCAGTGACAAGTCCACAAAGTGATAAGCTGTTTTGATTATACTAGCTCATGCAGTCTATCCACTAAGCTATAAAGGAAAGACTCCTGTACCTAAGAAATCATAGACCTTTTAATGTATACACACATCATATATTAATTTCATTATTAACACATATTCATCTAAATATTGTAACTTTATAGATCAATGGAGTCTTTATTTACAAAAATAAATAGGTAAATCCACTAATTCATCTATCAGTGATCTTCACAACATTTTTATTTCTTAATTAGTACATTGCAACTGACAGTTTTTCATCCTGTGATTTTCTGGCAAATGTTCTTCCAGGCATCTTCTCTTAAAGATATTTTTACATTTCATAGGTGCCAGGGCTTCACTTATATGCTGTCCATCTGCTATTCATTGCTTTAATACATGACTGACCCCTTCATTTTCTGACTGTAAATTTCTTCAATAATAACTTAAACACAGCAACATGTTACACTATGTTACAGGTCCTTCATAAGGCAATGGAGAAGCATATCTCTCTATTGGTCTATTTACCAATAAAGATACCATCTGCTCCTTTGGTATCTACACAGTGTCAAAAGATTTTAATGGCAAATCCTCTTTGAAATATTTATGGGAGGACAGAGACAAAATGAGGTGGCAAGGCAAAGGAAATATTTATCGTAACGAGATCAGAGACCCATTCTAGTATCGAAATATACCACAAAATTTTACAATTCTTTTTTGTCACTTTTTGAGAAATTCCTCATTAGTAACATATTATGTTTTAATCATGTATACAATATACTTTTCCATTAATTACCCTTTAAAGAATATACTTTAACTCTTTTGAGAGGGTAGTATTTCATGACTCACAGACACATAGCATCTCTAAAAGAATATGCACATTAAAAAGACAAATCTTTGTTTCAGGAAGAAGCCCAGAATCATTAAAACATATTCACTTTTCCAAAGGCAATCCAGTCTGTCTCATTTTTTCCCATCCAGTCATTGTCCTTCAATTTTATATGTTCTAGATATATAAATGAATTAGCCATTTCTCTAATGCATTCATCAAAAGGATGTTTATAATCTAAATCATAGCCATTCTTTTTTAACTTGGACTTTCTAGTATATTTCATGGCCTTAACTCCTTTGAGCAATTTTGCATTTCATTAAGATAGTTATCTAATATTCCAGATTTTGATGCAAACATCATAATATCGATAAATTGAAGCAACTGAAAAATTTTGTCACCTATGGGGCAATTCATTTCAATTTGGAATTTAAGCTGTAAATCTTCTAAGATTATGACAAATGCCTTGATGAATGTGATAATAACTAATTATTCTTGTTCTTTCCTGTCCTTATATTTTAAAAATAAGTGTTTGTGAAGATGTAATAGTCAACTCTTTTCATGAATTATAATTAGATATTGCATTTGAACATGTGGGAATTTGAATAGAAATAAGAAAAAAATTACATTGCTTGAGCTCTGAAATTCTGAGCTTCAGTGGGACTAAAGCAAATCAATGTCTGCACCATGTTCACCAGTAGTGTAGTAAACCTGGAGGAGTGTATATATTTAGGGGGAGGAGAGCCTCTAGGAGTATATGTGTTCCTGAGAACAGGACTAATCAAGATCCAAAATAGATGAGTCAAAGCTTCTGTATCAATGAGTAGTAGGATTAGGTCTTCAAGGGGTCATTGAACTATTAGCCTGAGTAAGATGAGAAAACGAAAAGGAGAGAAGAAAACTTCTCTGTAATTTCTCTGCTGATCTACTGCTTTGCAACTAAAGCAAAGCAGCCAACATGTGGTAGAGTCTTCCCTACAAATTCTTCAACTGTGGAGACTGCCCTTGCCCTGGTCTGCTCAGTGTGCTAGCATCTGGTTCTGCCTCCTTGCGGCACTTGGCCTGTTCCTGCTGCTCAGGACAAATCTTTTCTGGTCATCTTCCAGTTATCTTTGCCTGGTAATCTATTGTACTCCCAGTATTCGTGGATTTCATCAGTCAAGCATTATTTCTGAGGCTGAATTTGGTAATTAGTAATGAGGGTAGAAAGGAAGCTTAGAATGAGGCATGTGTCTTCTCCGCCATCTTGGTTCCACCCCCTTCCTTAATATTTTAAAGTGTAATTAGGACCAGGAGCTATTTCTAGGACTAGGGCTATTTCTGCAGATGAACAGTTCTAAATTATCAGTGTGATCTTAATGGGAGTACCTAAAACATAGAACCAGAAAATCTTTTGCAATATCAAAGCATCTACAAAAATTACAGGATTTTGCCCTTTAGAAGTTATAACTTTTTTCAAAAGATGCTTAAATTCTGAAACTTTCAGATACAGGATTAACATGTTTTCTGCTGTGCAGTATAATAATATTTCTAGTATGATATTGGCTATGTTTAGGAGAACAGAATTTACCCTTTCTATTTGTATTTGTCCTCCTTTACTTAACCATTTGCAGTTACCTAGATTGTATATGTGAACTAAAAGGCCATAATCTCAGAGTAAACATGCATCTTATCCTTAGTTCAGGGGCCTCTTCTTAAAAATCTTTTTGAAGATTTTGAAAGAAGGCTGACTTGCATCCTAGAAAAGGAAAGTAGACAAATTTCTACAAGCCACTAAAATCCTGGGAAAAAAACAATTGTTACAATAATAACTATGTGCTCCTTATTACTAATAACAGTTCTTGGCAGTAGCATCAAGAAACTCTTGGCACAACTGCCATATGTACACCACATAATTAGTCTTCATATTATTTTTGCCATCTTTGGAAGCAATCTCTGACTTAGTTTATAATCCAAAGTATAAAGTTTTTATATTTAGGATAGTTGAGACAAAGGGGTGCATGGGATGTTTAGGGAGGACTAGCATCTCTGGTGTGAGAGCTTACAGAATTCTTTTCAGGGCTGCTCATCCAACTTTTGTATTTATCTTTTAATCAGTTCTCATCTGTATATGCAAGAAGGTATAGCATGTGCATCAGCCATATCCTATTATACAAGCTACACCAGATTGAGGGTAATACTCAAACCTATCAGTAAGTTGGGGGCTATTTAATCCATACATATGAATAATTACCCACATCAAAATAGATAGATGAGAACAGTGTGTTCTAGTAGTAATAAAGATGGCTGAAGCAGGTGCTGAGGAGTATGGTCAGATATCAAAGATATCTACTGTATCCAAGATTATTGCAATTGTATTGACTTTTGTGAAGCTACTGGGATTCAATGATTGACAGCTTTATTCAAGTCTGCTTCATTTAAATTCAATCCATTCACAAGCCAAGACCTTTTACTGTGATGTCATAGTATGCTTTGAAAACAAAGGATGAACAACCAGCTTGGACAAAGTATTGAAAATGGGTCAAAGATAAGTAAGAGAATATGAAGTTATACAAAATCTTTTGAGAAAAATGTTTGTAAAAACATTGCTATAGAGGATTTAAAAACCTAAATCAAGGGTATCAAATGTAATTTCAAATGAAATTTAAGAAATATTTCTGTAGTTCTTATAAATAAGATGAGAAGAGATAATTAAGGAAAGTAAAATTTTGGACAGATAATTATAAATTTCTAGTAGTATTATGAATTAATGTTTTCATTGACTTATGGATAGTATAAATATAAATTAAAATAAAAATTTACTATATAATATAAAGATTTCAGAATCTCCTTGATCTCTTTTCAGATTTCTAGGAATAAGAGTAGTGAGAATGAATTTTGCGATCTGGAAACTGAATCCCTAGGGTATTTATATCAGTTGTGATTTAGTTCATCTGTCCAGAGATGGATGGTACCCTTGCTAGAAATTTCTGATAGCACAAGCCTAGGCTTTAAGTTTAGACTTAAAAAGTCTAGAAGCACTTTTTAAATTCAAGAAAATTGAAGTCATTAGCTTAGAGAGGATGAGCAATTAGACTTTGACTCATAGGCAGCAAAAATATTGTGATGAAAAATTTTTGTTTTGTTTTAACCACAGCCTCATATTCACTATGCAACTGTGTCTTCTTTGCTCTAAATAAGTAACAAAAAAGGAAAGAAAAGAGAAGAGGAGAGAAGAAGAGGAAAAAAGAAAAGAGAAGAAAGGAGAAAAGAAAAAGAAGAAAAAAAAGAAGAAAAAAGGAGAAAAGAGAAACAAATGATTTGGAATTGTGATGATAAAGTTCAAATCTTGACTCTGCTATTACTTCTATGACTTTAGTCAAATCATGTCCCTTTCTAAGCTATAATTTGCTCATCAATTAAAAAAAAAAGTTCTGAACTTTTGGAATCCTTTCCTCTTATGAACCTATGTACCCTCAGGAAAAAATTTAAAACAAAACAAAACAAGGTCACATTTCAATGATACCTAGATTCAAGATGATCTCGTTTTTTCTTTTATTCATAGGATTTAGCTTCTTGTGACACACACAGATGATCTTTAGACTACATGACTCTTAGCTCTAGTGTCAAAGGCTGCTTAGTCCATCCATAAAAGTGAACAATATTTCTATTTTAGTTCTATGTAGACACAATCTGAGATCCATCATTTTAATTTTCTATGAGTTGTAGCAATGCAGAATTCTTAATTTAATGCCTAACATTCTGAATTTTTCTAAGCAAAGTTACTTAATTATTGACTTTTTTTTCTAACCATCTGAGATAAATATAATAGTATCCTTCAGGCATGCCTTCCCACTTCATAGAAATGTTGTTTTTTTTTTTTTAATTTGAAGATACTTTTAGAAGTCATTTAATTCTCTCCCAGAAACAGAAGGATACTTTGAACTGGATGTTTTTGAATCATAAAACACAAGGTTAAAGCCATGTAGTATTAATATTGTAGCCATTTTGATTATTAATCTCATTCTCATATTTTTAGGAAGTTCATATAGAAGTAGTGCCAAGATAATTTATCTCTCTCTTTTTTTTAACATTTAATTATCTGTAGACTATTGCATTAGTAAATAAAATAATGTCTTTTATTAAAATAAAATAAAAAATGTCGGGATCTGTCTCAGCTCACTGAAAACCTATTTGGCACAATTTAGATAGCATTCAAAATAGCCCAGATGATATATATTTCCATCATTTTATCACATGATTTAGGATTTCTTCAGCTTGACCTCTATCTGATGATTTTTTAAAAATTCAATATACTTGGAGATTATGAATAGTTTACATGGTGACATTTCTTGAAAATACTGTTCTTAAATTTGTATATATTATGGATCAACGTTATATCAGAGCATGTATGGGTAACAGTTCTGTCCATATTATCATCAATCCCATCATTATTGTTGCAACCACCTTTATTGTTTGCTTATTATTCAATGTAGTTCAAATAGAAATATTTGAATCAAACCTTTAGTCTGCAGTTATTTTATATGCAATGTCCTATGGACTATTTTACTGGAAGACAAAATAAATACTACTTGTAATTCAATAGAAGAATTAAGATTTTATTTTCTAGACTCACTGAAAACTTGCTTCAGTTGAATACCATGCAAGAGAATATGGATGATATGACCTGTTCCTCTTTTCAAATAATTTTGATTTCTTATCATGGCTCTATTTTGAAAGATTCTTTCCATTTACTTATATCTTAAGAATATTTGGCATTTTATAAAAAGATGCCCTTAAAAACTCTCAAGCTTTAATTAGTAAATATTCTTTTCCAGAGAGTTAATTTAGTCTGAGATAAAGTTTTGGTTCCAAAAGAGTTTTAGTTAAGTTCTCAAGGAATATGGGAAATTGTTGTTAGTCAATCTGGGAAATTTCTGATTTACATAGTGTCTTAAAAGTCCTTTTGCAGTATTTATGTTAAAAATTTTAGAGGGTCACTTCTGCAAACTTATAAAAGCAGATTTTGAAAACGTATTTAAATTTGACACATTTAATTTTATGTATTTTGAATAATAATTTTTAATTTTATGAAGTATGTCTCAAATACTGCACAAAGTGCTAGAGATCTAAATAGGAAAGGACACTCTCTGCCCTTGAGGAGGTTACATTCTAATAGAGGAAGACAGCACATTTGATTGATTACTTTTTCAAAATATTGATTTGATTATTTTTCCTAGAGCTAGAGATAGAAAGCAGGAATGGGGCTAAGCATTCATTATATATGACTTCACATGGTGGAAGAGTGCCAGGAAATAGCAAGATGGGTGTCTGAATCGAAGTAGAAATGACTCACCAATCAGAAGCCCAGTGCCCCAGGGCAATAGAATCTGGAGCACAGTAATATGGCGTACATTTCTGTGCATTTTTATTTTCCAACTATTTAAACCTACATTTGTGAGTCATAGCCATTACTTTGTTATGATTTCAAATATGTGCAATGACCTACAAATAGTGATTTCTCAACCCATATCTTCTATTACTGACATAAGTCAGTAAACCTGATATATTTTATCCCATAATGGAATAAAATAAATTCATATCAATGAGCATTCAGGGTAACAACAATAGATGAAAGATAGTTACAAACTCTTTAGTATATAAAAATAGTTTAATTTTTTAAAAAATCATTCATAATGTTTGTTTTCAACCCATTGAGAAAGCAAGCAGTATGAAACCCATTACATGTGTGAAATTACACAAAACATTTCCATTTAGCCATGTTGCCAAAACAAAAAGGAAGAAAAATAAAGTAAAAAAGTATGCTTCATCATTAGTTTTGTCTCTGGATATGGATAGTTTTTTTCATCATGAGTTTTTAGAAATTGTTGCAATATTGCTGTTAATGTGTTCAATGTTTTCCTGGTTCTGTTCATTTACTTAGCTTGAGTTCATGAAAGTTTTCCCAGATCATTTTGAAACAATCCTTTGTCATTTCTTACAGTATGATGATATCGCTTCACAATCATATAACACAGCATGTGCAAGCATTCCTTAATTGATGTGCATACCCTCAAATTCCGGCTTTCTGCCAATAGAAAAATTTGCTATAAATACATATATATATATATATATATATATATATATATATATATATATATATATGCATAATTTTCCTTTTTCTTTAAACTCTGGGTTACTGGCCTAGTAGCTGCTTTGCTGAGTCAAATACCCAGTATTACTGCCCACTGGGCTAGTTCCAAATTGTTCTCCAGAAGAGTCAAACCAGTTCAGAACTCTCCATATCAATAGTACAATAGTTCCTATTTTCTCACAGCCCCTTAAATATTTGTCATTTTCCTTCTCTGTCTTATGTGTGAAGTGGTATCTCAGAATTGTTCCTCTTATCATTAACGATTTAATTTTTTTCAATTTCTAATATTTTATTTTCTCTAGTTACATGTAAAACAATTTTTACATTTATTCTTAAAATTCCTCGTTTCTTACCACACTCCACAGAAAAGGCACATGTGAAATTATGCAAAACATTTCCATAAAAGTCATGTTGCAAAAAAAAACATAGCAAGTTTACTGAATTATGTCAATGGTCACCTCAAAGGAATTATTGCATCCCCTCTTCTCACCCTCCCCCAAAAAACCCTCAAAAATAAAGTAAAAAAAATTAGTATTCTTCAATATCTTTTCAAACACAATCAGTTCTTTTTCTGGGTATGGATAGAATTTTCCACCAAAAGTCCTCCAGACTAGATTTGGATCATTGTATTGCTGAGAATAACATAGTCATTTACATCCTGATTATTTCAAAACATTGCTGTCACTGTGAACATAGTGCATTTCATTTTGTATGAGCTCATGAAAGACTTTTCAGGTTTTTCTGAGAGTATCATCATTTCTTAGAGAACAATAGTTACTCCATCATGATCATATACTACAATTTATCCAGCCATCCCCCAATTGATGGTCATCCCCTCAATTTCCAACTCTTTGCATTGAGAAAAGAACTGATATAAATATTTTTGTTTTATTTTTTTAAAAAAAATATCTTTTGGGATATATATCTAGTAGTGGTACTGTTAGATTAAAGAATATGAATGATTTTATAGACCTCTAGGAATAGTTTCTATCTTTTCATCTTTTATCAATTGGTGAATGGGTTTTATTTTTTATAAATTTGCCTTAGTTCCCTATACCTTTGAGAAATGAGGCCTTCATCAGAAAAATGTTCTTCAAAATACTTTTCACAATCACTACTGCTAACTGTATATTCTTGTATATTCTGGTCACTTTTTCCTTTCACCTTGTCCCTCCTCAAAAGTGTTTTGCTTCTTACCACTCTATACTTCATATACCTTTTCTTTATCAATTCTTTATCCCCTTCCCTCTTACTATTTGATAAGGTAAGATAGATTTCTATACCCAACTGAGTGTGCATGTTGTTTCCTCTTTGAGCCAGTTCTGATGAAAATAAGTTTCATTTACTCTCCTTCCTTCCTGCCTCTTTCCCTCCACTATAAAAGCTTTTTCTTGTCTCTTTTATCAGAGATAATTTATGCCATTCTATCTCTTTCCCTTTCTCCAAGTCTCTTCTTTTCTCACCCCTTAATTTTTTTTAGATACTATTCCTTTATATTCAACTTAAATCTGTGCCCTCTTTCTATATTTACTCCTCCTAACTACTGTAAGAATAAGAAAGTTTGTATGAGTTTCAAGTATCATCTTCCCATGTAGGAATAAAAACAGATTAATCTTATTAAGTTCCTTATGATTTCCCTTTCTTGATTGCCTTTCTTATAATTCTCTTGAGTCTTATACTTGACAGAGTTGTATTCAGCTGGAAAATTTTCTTTTCATTTTCTTATGAGTTCTGATGTTCTAAAATTTGTTTAAAGTCATTATTTAAAGGTATTTGGGTTAGGGGATATTAGAGGAGAGCTTGGATGAGTCCCTGTTTCTTTACTTTGCTATCTTCACCTTCCCTAAAGAAGTTTCTCATGTGATTATTAATAGTTTTGAGTTCTTCTTCTGAAAACTGTTCATATCCTTTGATCATTTATCAGTTGGGAAATGGATCTTATTTTTGTAAAATTTGTAAATTCTCCATATATTTGAGAAATGACACTTCTATTAGAGAAAAATGCTTATAGATACATACTCTCTCTCTCTCTCTCTATATATATATATATGTACATATATTTAATTTCTTGTTTTCCTTTTAATTTTGTTTACATTGATTTTATTTGGGTCAAATGTTAATTGCATATAATCCAATTACCTATGTAATCTCCCAATCCCAATATCCTCTCTTTTCTTAGATTATAAAATATTACCTTATCCATGGATTTGACAGGTAATTTTTTTTCATGCTCCATTACTTTACTTATAATATCACTTTGTAAGTCTAAATCATGTGCCCATTTTGATCTTAATTTGGTATACACTATGAAATATAGTTTCATGCCTAGTTTTTGCCAGCCTGCTTTTCAATTTTGCCAGTAGCTTTTGTAAAATAACGAGTTCTTACCCCAACATTTGGAATCTTTGAGCATATCAAACCACTAGGTTATTGTGGTCACTTAATTCTTTATATTTTGCACCTAAACTGTTTTTACTAGTCAACCACTCTCTTACCCACTGCCAAAATGTTTTGATGATTATTTATTTATTTATTTAACCATAATTTGGGAGTTAGTACTGTTAGAATAACTTCCTTTACTTTCCCCATTACTCATTTATTCTTTATATTCTTGACTGTTCTTCCAGATGAATTTTGTTGTTATTCTTTCCTTCTTTGTAAAACAAATATTTTGCAATTTTTCCAGCATGACACTACTAAGTAAATTAATTTAATGTGGCACTGTTATTTTTATTATATATTATTATATTGGTTTGGCTTAAGCCATAAGCAATTGATATTTTTCCAATTCTTTAGATCTGTCTTTGTATGAAATTGTGTTGAGATGATTTTTGTGTGTTTGTCTGTATGTTTGTGTTTGTGTATGTTGGCAAGTAGATAGCCAATTATTTTATACTATTTGCAGTTATTTTTACTAGAATTTCTCTTTTCAGCTCTACCTGTTGGATTTTGTTGGTAGCACATAAAAATACTAATAATTGATATGGACTTATTTTTTATCCTACAACTTTGCGTTAATTATTTTGATTAGTTTTTTTTTTTAGTTAATTCTCTTGCATTCTCAAAATATACTATCATATCCAAAGAGTGATAGTTTTGTTTCTTCATTGTTTATTCTTATTCTTTCAATTTCTTTTCCTTGTCTTATTGTTATTAGTAGCATTTCTGGTACAATATTAAATAAAAATTGTGGTTATTGACATCCATAGTCTTATTGGGAAAGCTTCTAGTTTTTCCTGTGACAGATAATGCTTGCTTTTTATTTTAGGTTGATATAGTCTATCATTTTAAGAAAAATCACCCTATGCTTTCAATTAAAAAAAAAAAAGGAATTGGTGCTGTATTTTGTCAAAAGCTTTTTCTGCATCTATTAATATGATTGTATGGTTTCTATTTCTTTGGTTAATTATGCATAATTTTTTAAATATTGAACCCACCTTGCATTCCTGGTATAAATTCTACCTGATTGTATTGTAGGATCTGTGGTACATTGTTGTACTCATCTTGCTAACTTATTACTTAAAATTTTGTATGAAGATTTATTTATTAGGGAAATTGGTCTCTAGTTTGCTTTTTTTGTTTTTGATCTTTCTAGTTTAGGAATCAAAACCATGTTTGGTCAAAGAAGAGATTTGTTAGAACTCCTTTATGTATTTAAAAAATAAAACAGTTTACAAAATATTGGAATTAATTATTCTTTAAATTTAATAGAATTTATTTGTAAATCAATCTGGTCCCTTTTTTTTTCCCCTTTGAGAGCTCATTTATGACTTGTTTCATTTCTTATTCTAAGATAGGGTTATTTATTCTATTTCTTGTGTCTAGCTGAGCAATTTATATTTTTATAAATACTGATTAATTTTTGTTTAGATTTTGGTTTTATTGATATATAATTGAGTAAAATAGTTTTTAATAATTGCTTTAATGTCTTTTTATTGATGGTGCAAGTAACTTTTTCATTTTTGGTACTGATAATTTAGTTTTCTTATTTCTTTTTTGAGTCAAATTAACAAATGGTTTCTTTTATTTTTATTTATTTATTCATTCATTTGTTTATTTGTTTATTTATTTATTTATTTATTTTTGCTGAGACAATTGGAGTTAAGTGACTTACTCAAGTTAGAAAGAGATAGAAGTGTTAAGTATTTGAGGTCAGATTTGAACTCAGGTCCTCCTGACTTCAGAGCTGGTGCTCTATCCACTTTGCCACCTAGTTGCCTTGGTTTCTTTTGTTTTTTCCCATAAAATCAATTCCTAATTTTATTGTTAGTTCATTGGTCTTGTGTGTGTGTGTGTGTGGGGGGGTGTCTGTGTGAGTGTTTATGTGTGTGTCTGTGTGTATATGTTTTACATCTTTGGGGAGAAGGGTTGTTTATTTTATTTTCAGTGTTATTAATCTCTCTTTTGATTTTCAGGATTTAGTGTCTAATTGGACATTTTAAATTTATTTCTTTTCTATTTTTTATGTTGTAGGCCCAATCAATTCATTGATCTGCTTTTTCTGTCTGTTATTTGTGTAAATATTTGCAATTATAAAATTTCCCCAAATTCCTGCTGGGACTGATTCCTGCAAATTTTGATATGATATCTCATTGTTGTCTTTATCTTTATTGAAAAATATTGATTTTTCCTATGATTTATTCTTTGACCCATTCAGAGAGAGAATCTTTAAAAATTCAATCTCCATAGTTCTCTCTCTGAATGTGGATGGCGTTTTCTATCACAACTCTATTGGAATTTTTCAACCCAGCTTTCAATAATTCATCTTCACTTAAGTGTGCTTATAATATCCTCCTCTGGTCCTTCTTTCTCATGAATAGATTACAAAATGAATACAGGTTGTTCCTCTCAAATATGGCTAAGGAAAAAAAAAATGAATGGCTACCCACATCCTTTACCTCAAGGGGTCACTAAGTGGACTCATCCCCAGCACTGAAAAAGAATGGAAGGTTGGTTCAGGATAGAACTGGGTGTTTTCAAAAAAATCTCTTTATCTTATGTAATCTCTTTATGCTCCCAGCAGGTGGTTCTTTTTGGGGGCTGAACCTTGACAAGCTGTTGGACAGAAAAGGTGATTTCAATCATATATTCAAAGGAAGATTTAATTTAGGCCACATGTCAGCAAAGGATCAGCAGGCAGGCAGAAATCAGTGTAAATGGAGAAAAAACCCCTGAGTCAGCAGCAGGGATGATGGAAATTTATACAAAACAGATTGCTTAAAATTTAGGCAATGCCTATAGAATTACTAATGAAGGAGGACTGTAATTCCTTTGATTGACATCTGTCTCTTAAGTAAGGGAGTGACAAGGATTTCCAAAACGTAAAGAACTTTCTTTTCTTGATAAGATTCCTCATCTTCAAGTTTGCATGCAAATAAACCTTAAATGCAAAAGAAAGAAAATGAGCAATAACTTAAATATCAAATGAGGCTACTTTTATATGCCCATTAATTCCACATACAAAAAAGACCAGATCAATTTTTCTATTTTAAATTCCCCAGCAACTTTACTTAAAAGCCAGAATAGTTAAACTAGATTATTTAGTCAAATCTCAAATCCCCAAAACAAATGCCTTAACATGAAAATCAGAAATGTCAAATATGTAGCCCATGGACCCACATTCTGAAGACAGCTAAAACCAGATTCAAGCATAATTTGAACTGGTTGGCTAAATAAATAAAAATACAATAGAATGTAGATAATATGTGGTTTTCCAAGTCAATGTTCTCCTTGTCAGAATCCTTACGTAGGTCTTAATGACCCATTTTATTTGAATTTGACATCATTGTCAGATTACATAAAAGAGTTCTTCTCCAGCATATATTGGAAAAAGAACTTGAATGAAAGTTTGGAGACCCATGTAACAGTCCCACTTCTGCTACTTAGAAGCTTTTATCACCTTGGACAAGTCTGTTTACTTATATAGATCTCAGTCTCCTCAACTTTAAGATGAATGATTCAAATTAGATAGTGCAAACTCCATTTATTAACCATGATTTAAAAAAAATTACTATGTGCTGTTTGAGACCTTATAGAGCTTATTCTAATTATAATAGCTGAACATGCTATAGTGGTTTAGTTCAATTGATCTTTACAACAACTCTATGAGGCAGATAATAATATTTGTCACCATTTTCTAATCTTTCTTCCCCAACAATCTTTGAAGTAGGTAAATCAAGCATTATTATTCCCATTTTACATATGGAAAAGAAATTTCAACAATTTTATCATACAAAAAGGAAATGTGCAAAAATATTTATTGCAGCTTGTTTCATGGCAGCAAAGAATTGGAAATTGAAGGGATGCTCATCAATTAGGAAATAGCAGAGTAAGTTGAGGTATCTGAATGTAATGGAATGCTACTGCCCTATAAAAAATGATAAGCAAGTGAAATTCACAGAAATCTGGAAAGGTTTATATGAACTGATACAAAGTGAAGTGAGCAGAAGCAGGAGATCATTGTATACAGTAACAACCACATTGTACAAAGGTCAACTATAACAGCTTTTTTCAGCAATAGGGGGGAGGGAGTTAAGATGTGAAAGAGGGAGAAAATTTGGAATTCATTTTTTTAATTTATGTTAAAATTTTTCTTTGCATAATTGGAAAAGGCGAAGATACTATTAAAATTGTAATCACTGTATAGCAGAGTCAGTCACACAGGTAAGTGAAAGAACCAGGACATTAAATAAAAAAGCCTTGGACAAGAAGCTCATGCTACTATAGTTAGACAGATTTCTGATTTTTAAAATTTTAAGTTGCCAAATATACATCTTTATGAAAGCTCTATTTAGCTTCTCTTCCCTTAAGAAGATTACAATCTAACAAAGGAAGATAAAACACAAAAGAAATGGAGCAGATGTGGGAGACACCAACATGACAAGAGAAACCAAAGTAGTCCAAAATGAGTGTCTCCCTCGAGACGTTGAAGAACATGTCCAACTGGATCATAAATGAAATCCGAACTGCAGAAAGATGATAATATAAAGGAGGTAGATACTGGGAAGGAAGAATACATAAGTGGGGGTGGGGGAAGAAACAAAAGGAAATAGAAGGCAATTGGGGATGCTTATAGACTGAGAATGTCAGTGCGTTTCATGCTTAGGGGCTTCTACAAACCAGTAGAGGAGAGATATCACTTCTGCCTACATATATCCAGCTTAGAAGGCTCCTTCTAGCCTCTGGAGAATAGAGATATGAAACCTTTGCAGAAGCTTGGAGAGTCCGAGAAGCAAGTGAAGCATCCTTAAACTGTGTCACAGACAGGAAAATTGCAGCCAGCCAGTTCAGGAGGCTCTCAGCCAGCATACCATTATCTAGTAGATCATTAAAAGCATTTATTAAAGGCCCATCTGTATATGTTGGGGGAGGGAGTGTTGGGTGATGTTTGGCTGTGTCTCAATAAGGGAGATTGGACAGGAAAATTGGCATGTGGAAAAAAGTCAAAGAGGAGAAAATAGCATATGAATGCTCAGGCTATGGAATACCAAGGAAACCTACTGCATTTTGTGAGCAATAAAACTTCTCTGGGTAACCAAATAATGTCCATGGTTACTTTCATACTTTAGTGATATAATAGAAATTTACTCAGGACAAATAAGGATTTTGCTCAGGAAATCAGATAACATTACTTCTACATCTTAGAGAAGGGGCAGGTTGATCAATATTTTTGAGAGAACGGTCATTTTCAGGGTCCTTTGGATACAGGCATTTCATTGGCATCATTTGGTGATTCTCTGGAGCTTTCAAATCTAAACATAGATTCTTGGATTAGAAAAGACCATGAAGGAAGAGAGGAAACACAGTTTAGGAAATATCTGAAAAATTCATCTGAGTTTCACAAACTGGAAATTGTTGATGAAAGAAACAGGGTCTAGAATACAGATATCTTGAACCTTATTATGTTGAATGACAAATGCTAATTGCATTAGGATGAAATGTTTCAAGCCTGGCCAAGAGTATTTTGGAAAATCCTTTGTTCTTATGTAATCTTTATAAGTTATTGATATTATAACTAATAATGCTGTCTTGTATTTGTTTTTCCCTTGATACTTTTCAAAATATTTTCATATCTTTTATATAACTTGCTCTTATATCCTGTACAGTTGGTTGAGCAGGTCATATTCCCATTTATAGATGAAGAAGTTAAAACTAAATGAGGAAGGATGAGTGATATACTTATAGCCATACACCCAGGCCATGCTGTAGCTGGGATTCATATTTTTGAGTCTTCTACCTCTGACTTGTGAGTTTTGGGGAATACTTAGGATTCTCCCACTATGAATTTCTTTTCTTTTTTTTTTTTTTCTTAAGAAAAATGAATTTGTTGGATCATTATTTGAAAAAAAATCAATCCTGGAATTTTAAAATATTATATATTTGAGATATATAAATATAACATAAAATATAAATAATATATACATATATAATAAGATCTGATGAGAAAAAAGATTATTTAATGTATCATAAAGGTTAAGTACATAAATCTGTTTTTCAAAACCCAAAACAAAATATATAATATAAAATGTGTAGTCACGTCATTCATTAAACTTGGGTAGCTAGATGGCTCAGTGGAAGGAGTTCTGGCCTCAGGTCAGGAAGACCTAAATTTAAATCCTACCTCAGACACTATGACCTGGACAAGTAATTTAATCTTGTTTGCCCTAATCCATTGGAGGAGGAAATTTTTGGCAAATAACTCTAGTAACTTTGCCAAGATAATTCCATGGACATTATGGTCAATGGTGTCATGAAGGATTTGACAAAACTGAATGAATGAACAACACTACCATCACTAAACTCCCATGTAATTCTGATTTGCTTGAGGGAATTAATGGAAGGGCAGGGCAGAAGTGAGCATTTTTGTGATAACATCAGGGGAAGGAAGTGTATGTTTATTCTTGAGATGTACACTTCTCATGCTGTTCTCATAGTTGAAACCTTTACTGTAGTGTATGAAATGCTTCTTGTTTTTTACAAGTTGCCAGTCCAATCAGAGGAACAAGCAATGGACTTTATTATAATACCTGGTGTAGTTGTTTGTGAAATTATTCTATAGATAAATATTGGCCATCTTTTTTGCATTTTGTGTTACACTTGTCACTATCCTATATGTAGCTAATTTGGGATAGAAATTGGTTTTGAATTTTTTTTGGACACAAAACAGAGATGGCACTTTGGAACTTTAAACCAACAAGAATTGACTTATTGGGTGTGTTAAGTTTATTTATTCTTGGCAAACTATTCTTGATATTAGATTTTATCTTTCTTTTGGCTTTTTCTTTTCTTTTTTCTTTGGGTTTTTTTTTTTTTAAAGGAGAAAGGACTTTAAAAGCTCATAAAAGCCTTTTTGGATATCAGATAACTATGAAAAAAGCATTTTTTAATGATTGAAGTGTAAATGAATCAAAAACATATGGATCAAATTTCCTTTAAAATACTCATGGGTTTAAAAATGAAATAAAATTGCTCAAGGCCAAACACATCTGGGATTTTATTGAACCCAAAACATTTGAAAAGTAGTTTGTGACCTTCAATGGACCACAGCTGGGCTCTCAATTCTTTTTTCCCATCTCTTGGAGTCCAAAGAGTCAATATTGGCCTCCTATGTAGTGTGAGTGAAGGGCCATAGAAATAACCAAAAATATCTCTTTCACTGACTTACTATGCTGTTTAAAATTCTACCTCTAGAATTCTTCCTGTGGATAAAACTATGCATTTTTTACAAGTAGTAAAATATAAATACAGTATTTGGGAAGTAGTCACATTAAGTCATACATTAGGAATTCTGACTTTTACTAGATTACTTAGCTCTCATTTTTGACAACAATCAGTCAACAAACATTTCTTAAATTCCTGCAATGTAACAGACTTTGAAGCAGGGGACTTAAGGAATATTACATAAAAGACATATCATGTTGAGAAATAAGAAAAGGAGGACAACAAAGGAAAGAGACAGAGCATGAGGCAAATTGGAGCTGAGAGAACAGAGGATTAGGAATCAGACTGTTTGAATACTAAATCCTAAAGCTGTGTGACCCTGAGCAAGTTAGCCAACCATTGTAGGCCACCATTTCATCTTCTGTAAAATTGTGGGACTAGATCCCTGAGATTTTTTTAATCTCTTAACTATGATCTTTTGATCCTATAATCATGTGAATATTAGCTGGGACAAAATAAAATAATTAAAGGTACTGATATATAATAAACTTTAAAAAATGTTTTCACATTAAAAAACTTTAACATGCAATATAGCTGCTGCCATTATTTGCTTTTACATGACTTAGCACTGAGTTCACAAGATTTTGACACATATTTCTAATTCTTCATCATGAAATCATAGCACATTAAATATTAAATATGCCATGTATAAAGAGTCCATTTTTCCAAGTTAAGATTTCATTATTATTATTATTATTATTATTTGCTGAGGCAATTGGGGTTAAGTGACTTGCCCAGGGTCACACAGCTAGGCAATGTTAAGTGTCTGAGACCAGATTTGAACTTAAGTCCTCCTAACTTCAGAGCTGATGCTTTATTCACTGCACCATTTAGCTGTCCCCAAAATTTAGATTTCATTATTTAAAAAATACATTTTTCAGTGAAGCTTAAATCAGATCAATTTCCAAGTCACTGCGGCATATTTATCTCCATCTTTTGGATACATTTACTAAGCCTTTGTGAAGTGGGGGATGATCCCAGGTCATAGTACAGTTTTCCTTTTTGAAATTTCTGTAATTCTAAAACAATTTATATATTAATATATTTAGAAGAGTTCAATATTCCCTCAATGGGGACAAAACTTCCAAGTTCATGGGAAGATACACGTGTATATATGTATATATATGGATACATATATATATATATATATATATACACATACATATATTATGTATGTGTGCAATATAGATATAGGTATATATCTAGCTATATAGATATATAAAACTATGATATATAACATTACATATGACTATAGTTACATATAATTGAATATATAATTGTAGCAATTATATATGCAGTTACATATAGCTATATATAATATATAATTTTTAATATAGTTATATATCATCAGATCGATTTAACTATGTAGTTATACATATATAGTTATATGTAATTATACACACATATAATAAGAGACAAACATATATACATATACATTTCTAGTAGATATTTGCTGTCCATCATTTCAGTCATTTCTGACTCTTTGCAACCCCATTTGGGGTTTTCTTGGCAAAGATATTAGAAATTGTTTACGATTTTCTTCTCCAGCTCATTTTACTGATGAGGAACTAAGGTAAACAGGGTTTACTTGTCCAGAGTCACTCCAGGTAAACTTAGGAAGATGAGTCTTCTGACTTTAGGCTTGGTATTCTATTCAACCTGCCTAGTGGATGTTTAAAAGTCTGAAACAGATGCCCAGAGCCTTATAGGCTCAGTCAGACATCTTAGAGTATCTTTGGCATTACCTATAATGAAAAACTTATTGATTCAGCAAAAATTAACTCTTGCCAAACTTAATTCTTCCAGTGTTTATATTATTTTGGCTATAACAATATTTCGCTATGTGGTTGTTTGTTTTTTACTTGTCTTTTTCTTGGTGTCCTTCAAATTTGAGATCAAACCACACTTTGAAGAAGGTCTTTTTCAGTCACTCTAGCCCCTTTCTGGGACTACTACATTTATTCTGGATATATGTTGTATATAACCAGGTGTTGGAATCCTTACAAAGTGTTAACTCGTTTCAGTTGATAAAGACAATAATTATCTAATTTAGTATAGTTCAGTATGATTGATCTGATTTTACAAGGAGATGTTATGGGCCAGAACTTGAAACAAGGTATTAAGTGGAACTGATAGAAACAATGCTTGTGTTTCATACCTTTAGAGAGCGCATATAAGCAAGAAGCTCTTAGGGCCAGACACAGAGCACTCTGAGAGGAAGCCCACAAGCCCACTCTTGGAGGTGGAGTCAGATTCATTCCATCTTCCACCTTTGTGCTGGCTGGAGGCTGAAGAAAGCAGAGGCAAAGGACAATTGCAAGAGCTCTTGGCACCAAGCAGAAAGATAGACCTCTAAGAAAAACTAACCGGGCTATTTTGGAGGAAGCAATAAAAGATCTGAACTTTTAGTACCTGGCTGTATTTGGGGTGATTATTGATCTGAACTGATACTAAGGCTGCTTCCAGAAAACCTTCCCATGAAACCTGCTCCCACAGAGAACCATTATATTATAGAAAAAGAAGAAGAACCCCACAACCAGGTATTTACATATTGTCACCTTCATTAGAATATACATTTATTCCATGAGCATGGTGGCTATTTTAGATTCTCTTTATATATCCTGCCTTTAGTGCAGTCAAAGGCATATATTAAACACCTAATAAATACTTGCTGACTGGTTCATTCACTGATTTTAAAACTGCCTGAAAGAACATTGAAGTACAACTAATTGTTCATATATATATATATATATATATATTTTTTTTTTTTGCATGTTAAGTTTTACAAGTAAGAAACAAACCCAAATTTGTAACAGATACTTAGAAGTGACAGACTCTAGATTAGGAGTTCTCTTCTTTTTTCAGTCTTTGTAACTCTTAGTTTCCCATTAAAGTCTACTTGATATAAAAAACAAATTTTATTACTAACTACATATGTACACATAATCAAAAAGCATCGATTAAAACCAATTCTTATCTTCAATGGATATTTAACAAACATCCCCCATATCCCTTTACTAAGCTTTTCCTACTTGATAAGTTACATACAACTACCGTGTTTCCTCGATAATAAGACCTATCCCGAAAATAAGCCCTCCCCTTACTGTGTAAGATTCCTCTAAAATAAGCCCTCCCCCAAAAATAAGCTCTATTGAGATTGCTACTGTAGTGAAGGTGATCCCCTGCGCTACACGCTATGTTACGGTACCCTCTGTATGCACTGTCCCCCCTCCCCCCACCCTGTGAAACGCACGCCGCGCTCTGAGCTGCATCCAATCAGAGCTGCAGCAGTGAGCACGTCATCCTGTTCTTTCTTTCTTTTTTTTTTTTTTTAATAACTTTTTATTGATAGAACCCATACCAGGGTAATTTTTTACAGTATTATCCCTTGAATGCACTTCTGTTCTGATTTTTCCCCTCCCCCCCTCCATCCCCTTCCCCAGATGGCAAGCAGTCCTTTACATGTTCAATGGGTTGCAGTATATCCTAGATACAATATATGTGTGCAGAACTGAACAGTTTTCTTGTTGCACAGGGAGAATTGAATTCAGAAGGTATAAATAACCCGGGAAGAAAAACAAAATGCAAGCAGTTTATATTCATTTCCCAGGGTTCTTTCTTTGGGTGTAGCTGCTTCTGTCCATCTTTGATCTATTGAAACTGAATTAGCTCTCTTTATCGAAGAGATCCACTTCCATCAGAATACATCCTCAAACAGTATCGTTGTTGAGGTATATAATGATCTCCTGGTTCTGCTCATTTCACTTAGCATCAGTTCATGTAAGTCTCACCAGTCCTCTTTGCATTCATCCCGCTGGTCATTCCTTACAGAACAATAATATTCCATAACACTCATATACCACAATTTACTCAACCATTCTCCAATTGATGGGCATCCATTCAATTTCCAGTTTCTAGCCACTACAACCAGGGCTGCCGCAAACATTTTGGCACATACAGGTCCCTTTCCCTTCTTTAGTATCTCTTTGGGGTATAAGCCCAGTAGAAACACTGCTGGATCAAAGCATCCTGCTCTTCCCCAGTGATTTGCTTGCTGGTGCCACTGAGAGCAGTGCAGCGGAGGAGAGCTGAGGCAGGACAACATAAAAACCCGGTATGTAAGCGGGAGTGAGGGGGCATGATGGAGGATAAAAGGGGCATGATGGAGGACAAAAGAACTCAGCCAGCACTCACCGCACTAAAGAAATGAAGAACTTCCTTGCAGAGAGAAGAATAGATCAAGTAATGATTCCTGCAGGAATGACTGCCTATTTCCAGACCCTTGATATTGCAATAAACAAGCCATTCAAGGACCATTTGCTCATGGAAGTCAATGACTATATTGAAAATAGAATCAAAAGAAATCAGCGTAGAAACTTTGTGAAGCCCTGTCTGCAAGAAGTCATGACTTGGGTGAAGAAGTCATGGGATAAAATTACTGACAGCTGTGTCGCCAAGGCACTACGAGCAGGTTACCTGAACAAGACATGTTCATTTAAAGAGAGCTATATTGCTGGATATGACAGATTGGGTCCACTTCTTCTGAAGGAAATAGAGGTGCAAGACATCCAGGACAGAATTCAAGGTATGGACACTTATGACAATGTTGTTGAAGAAGATGACATGATCATTATTGAATAAAGGTACTTTTTTTTGTTCATATTTTGTTTATTAAAATTGCTGTCAATGTTCATTAAATAAGCCCTCCCCTGAAAATAAGCCCTCTGGTGTTTTTCTGTCCAAAAAAATATAATAAGACAGTGTCTTATTATAGGGGAAACACGGTAAGGTCAGGAACCTCTGCTTCAGACTCCTGATAAGCACAGGATATACATGGAGGATTTTTACTGGAACTGTCTCTAACTAAAAGTGCCACTTGTTTTCATATGAGCATTTATACTTTGTGAATCAGTAAATGTTGTAATTAGGTCTTGCTCTGTTGTTTAGTTGGTTGTCTGAAACTAAGAATTTTATGGAAAACATAATAAAATCAGAGATTAAACTTAAAAGTATGTTATTTTATGATTTTTCCTCAAAGCCCTGTTGTGTTTTTTATACTAATAGCTTTTTTATTTTTCAAAATACATGCAAAAATAGTTTTCAACATTCACTTTTGCAAAACCTTGTGTTCCAAATTTTTTTTCCTTCTTCTTCATTTCCCCCCTCCCCTAGGCAGCAAATGATCCAATATAGGAAAACATGTGCAATTTTTCTAAGTATATTTCTATATTTATCATGCTGTGCAAGAAAAATTAGATCAAAATGGAAAAAATGAGAAAAAAAAACAAGCTAGCAAACAACAACAAAAGTGAAAATATTATGCTATGATCCAGTTCATCTGTTTGTAGATGGCTCTCTCCATTACAAATCTATTAAAATTGGCCTGAATCACCTCATTGATGAAAAGAGTCAAGTTCTTCACAGTTGATCATCACATAATCTTGTTATTGCTGTATACAATGTCCTCTTGGTTCTACCCACTTCACGGCATCAGTTCATGTAAGTCTCTCCAGGCATTTCTAAAATCATCCTTCTGATTGTTTCTTACAGAACAACAATAACATTCTTATAACATAACTTATTCAGCCATTCTCCAACTAATGGGCATCCACTTATTTTCCAGTTCCTTGCCACTACAAAAAGGGCTGCTGCCACAAATATTTTTACATGTGTGAGCTCAGCCCATTTGTTAAACATTTACCAGCACACTTTTGTATCTGAAGCACATTTCTAATACACAACAGACTCAGTACTCAGAACTATTGAGAATGCTAGCTAATTGGGATTAAAACTAATTTTATAATGAAATTTTAGAATTTGGTCATATGCATTTATAGCAATATTTAGATAAATATGTTATCTGGGATAGGCACTGCAAGTAGAAGCATACCCCAAAGTCTTGTGTGCTCACCTATAATATTTTCATGGATTAAGACAAAACAAAGGTCTCTTTTCTAAAATATATAAAGAACTATGTCAAATTTATAAGAATGTAAGTCATTCCTCAATTAAGAAATGGTCAAAGCATATGAACAGACAATTTTCAGATGATAATATAAAAACCATCTACAGTCATATAAAAAAATGCTCTAAATTTAGAATACTGATCAGAGAAATGCAAAACATTTCTGAGGTACTGCCTCAGACCTCTCAGATTGGCTAAGATGAGGAAAAGATAGTGATAAAGGTTGGAAAGGATATGGGAAACTGGGACACTAATGCATTGTTGGTGGAGTTGGTGGAGTTACAACCATTCTGGAAAACAATTTGGAACCAAAGGCTATAAAGCTGTGCATACCCTTTAGCCCGGTATTGTCAATACTACATCTGCATCCTAAGAAATCATAAAGGAAGGGAGAAGGATCCACATATGCGAAAATGTTTGTAACTGTTCTTTTAGTGGTAGTAAAGAAATGGAAAATGAGTAGATGTCCATCATTTGGGGAATGGCTAAACAAGATGTGGTATATGAAAATAATAGAATATTATTGTTCTAAGAACATAATGAACAAGATAATTTTAGAAAGATCTGGAAAGGTTTACATGAACTGCTGCTGAGTGAACAAGCAGAACCAGAAATATATTGTAGATAAAACCAGCAAGAATGTGGGATGATCAACTATGAAAGACTTGATTCTCAGTGGGTGAGTGGTTCAGTGATCCAAAGCATTCCCAATAGACTTTGGATAGAAAATGCCATCCAGAAAATGAATTATGGAGACTGAATGTAAATCATTACAAACTATGTTTATTTTTTTTTCTCTCCTGTTGTTTTTCTCTTTTCTTCTGACTTTTTTTTCCCAACATGATTCATAAAGCAATGTGTGTTAAAAATAAATTAATTAATTAAAAATCAAGCTTTTGAAGTAGCAAAGAAATATTTTCTGTTATTAAAAAATAATTTACTAATAACATAAAAATGTTACAGTAAAGGACTAAAAATGACCCAGATTCCATGTGTCCTGATTGATTAGAGCTCTTTTTATCAAGATGCTAATGCCCTAGTGAGGGCACAAATTGAAATGCAGTGTTTAAACCACACTTACAATCCAACTGAAGTTTTAAAAGAGAATTATAGAGGAAGTTAGTTGGTGCAGTGGATAGAGCACCAGTCCTTGAACCAGGAGGATCTGAATTGAAATCTGGCCTCAGACACTTAATACTTCTTAGCTGTGTGACCCTGGCAAATCATTTAATCCAGTTGCCTTAGGAAAAAAAAATATTTAAAAAAAAGAGAATTATAATTTGAAAGATGCTGTTTAGAAGAAGGAAACTCATTTAAGAGTCAAAAATACCAGATTTTGGGCCTTATTTCTAATGTTTATTGGCTGTGTGACCCTGGAAAGACACTTTAGCTTTCAGTGTCCCAGTCAATTCTCTGAGACTATCTTGTATGAAATATACATGGTTACATGTGTAGAACAGTTCCTCACCAGGAGTATCCAAGAACTCCATACCAATTAAATCAAAGGTTTCCCCCCCCCAAAAAAAAAGATTGCTTAGCATTGTCCTCAGTATATAATTTTTGTGCATTGATTTGTATAAATATTTCTATACATATGTATTCATTATTTTTATCAATATGAGTAATCTGCACTCTGTGTATTTCTTCACAATGTCTAATTTTTAGTCATGACATTTCTCAAACATCTAAGGTTACAAGACAAAAAAAGCTACTGTGGGTGGTATCACTAGGCTGAACTGAATTTCACCAGTCCATAAATCTTTTTGAAACAAAACAAAAACATCAGCATGATTTATCTTTCTGTGCCTTTTAATTTACTATGGGGAGTGGTGGTGGTGAATGAATGTTAGATTCTATTTTTCACTAAATTATAATAGTTACAAGGAAAAGCAATACATTCCTACCTTCAGTGTGTACATACTAAAGCATCATTTTACAAGGATTGACATTGTTTTGTTTCTAAACATTAAGAAAAAGAGTGTGAGCACATGAGCTTTTGGAGCATGAATAGAGAGATCATTTTATAGGGTTTGATTAATTTGTTCTACTTCCATGCTATTTGTTAACAGTAATCTTTCAATTTCTATTGAAAGGACAATATTAGGAAAATTTACTAGGTAAAAAAAAATAATAATAACCTAGTTCTACCTCCATCCACTCCTTTCCATCAATTTCCTGAATCTATGAAATACCATCTCTTAGTATCAGACAGTTAGAAGGAATCTATTTGTTTCATTGATTTTTCTTAGTGCTATTGTTATTATGTATAACAGCTAATGTTATTATGTATGATAGCCTGATAAATATTTTGGTCATAGAATTCAAGTTTTTCTTCCTAAAAGACTGAAAAACATCTGACTGGTAAGATTGTGTCTTTCTAGTAAATAAAACTCAGCTAGAAGATAGACGTATAAGTCATCAATACACAGCAAAAGTAGAGTCATGGGAAAGTTGTTGGCCCAAGACAATTATGATTTCCAGCATGTATGTGAAAGCCTAAGAAAACCATGTAAAACAATTGCTTCAGGCAGAGAGGTAGCATGGACTAATGGATAAAGGGATGGCCTTAGAATTTAGAAGAGTTGGGTTCAAGTCCTGTTCTCATGTATATCAGTTACATATCCCTGGATATACCATTTAACATGGAGAGCAGTCTATAAATTGTAAGACAAGTAAATAATCTGTATCATGGAAGAGGACATCTCACACTGATGAAATCACCTGCCTCTCCCCTACCAAAAAATTCACAGTACCATATTTTTTTTTAAATCTCTTTTGAACAAAAGATATTTTAATGTGATAAGAAGCATGTATCTGAAAATAGTAAACATCATATTGGTTTTAATTGTTTGCTTCTGCATAAGGAGACCTGGTAATTGTATCTTGAATAGTACAAAATCATAATATTGGGCTAAATGATAAAAGTTAAATGATACAGATTAGTGTGGCATAATGGATAAAGTACTAGGTGTAGTTCAGAAGGCTATGGTTCAAATTTTGTCTCAGATATTTAATAGATATGATACTCTAAGCAGCCTTTCTGGACTTCTGATTTCTCATCTGTAAAAGGAAGGGTTCCCTTCCAGCCTAAATTCAATGATCCTTAGATCCTATAATCCTTTATTCAAATGAAGGACACATTTCCTAAGTCTTTGTCTGTGCCTATTAAAACCATGTTCATGTTGAAATGCTTAGATTCCACTCCAGCTGTAGCCACAGTGGATGAGTTCCTCAGATTTCACAAAGCCTACTCTTTTTTCTCCTTCTGGCATGCAGTGATTCTTAACGTCCTTTTTCTTGATCTAGGAATGACTGATGTCATTCTAAACCAATGGGCCAACCCACTCTGAATACATTATGGAAAACATTCCATGTTTGTATTTAAATATGGTTTGTCGGTGTGCCAGGGGAAATGCATTGCCTCTAATAAGCCCCATGTGCTGGGAAAATTTGGAATTTGCCAGTCTCTTTAAGAGAATGTTATAGAAACATATAGAGTTGTATATGGCTCTGTATCAGTCTTCATTGTTGAGAAATTTTAAAAAATATATATTTATTGTTATTAATAATTCAGATGTTGTTCTGCTGATTGAGAAACTCTGTATTTGTTTAATATTAAACAGTGAAATATCCTTCAGCTCTTATATAATGGTTTGTACTGGCAAAAAAATAATATAGGGCTGGGAAAGCATCAGCAAACTTAAATTTTCATCTTTGTTCTTCTACTAAGTAGCTATGTGACATTGATCACATCATTTCTCCCCAAGGCTCCAGTTTCTTCATCTGCCAAATGAGAGACCTGGGCCAGGTTGAAATTGTCAAAACATTGCCTACAACACTCCTAAGTCCATCCTGAACCAGATAAAATGGAACTGGGAAATATTTAATAAAATAAAAATAGAAGAAAACATATATAACATTTCATTTTAAAACCAAGTCAAAATGTTAATCAAAGGGAACTTTATTATGTATTCATGGTCTTATTCCTATTTGTGCTTGATATTACTGTGTGAGATTATTTTTAGTTATCACCTTCAAGATAGAGAAATAAAAACTTTGTAATTATTTTGTAATGTTCTACCTCAAAGGTGATAATATCCACTCTGCATCAATCACAGAAAGAGCCATCAAAGCTTCAAAACTATTCAATATACTATGTATCCCATCCACAATTTCATTTTCATTCTATAGTCACTTGGGTGTCCTCTTACCGAATACAAGGAAACACAGGGAAGGAGGAATAGTCTGTTTTGCTCTATTCTCTTTCTTCAAAGTCCCATGGGGGTTAGTATTGTTGTTTTAGTATTGTTATGTGATCATTGATGTACAACAAAGTCCATGTTGGGGTTTCTGCCTCTTTTGGAGTCTTTCCTAGTAGTTCAATTTGAAAACAAGAAAATTGTTGGCCCTTATATGGAATTCATCATCAAATCTATTGCCTTTACACTGTATTATTTTTATTATATCTTATTTTCTCTATTCCAATAGTCAGAGAAAAGTTACCTTACACTTAGAGTAACATGAGTCTTATTATTTCTCTTCTTTCTAGATTCTTCCTTCTATCCACTATGACTAGTCCATTAAAAAAAAGAATGATTTCCCTCAAGCAAAAATACTACATATTAGTAGATATATCCAAGGCTTAGACACTTAAAGTGGCTCCACAATTTTATACTATCCACCAGATTGTCTTTGCCATCCAATTATACTCATCTTTTGCTATACTTCAAGCAGAGTAACCTAATTATTTTCCCAAATGCATGTTCTTCTACATGCATTTTCCCAAATGCATGTAGTTTCACTTATATAGTATAATAGCTCTAAAATTGAAACAGATCTTTGTCCAAATACTGCATTTTACAAATGAGATAATTGGAGAAAAATGCATTCCTTTTATCTTTCCCCTGTTCTTATCTCCCCATATCTCTCCATTTTAAAAAGCCAGCTTTTCTTAAATTTCATCTTTTTCTTTAACCCCTTTTTTGGGGTTAAAGATATAATAATATCTTTATATTTTAATACATACAATATAATATATGACATATTCTATTATAATAGTATATTATGTAATAATTAATATAATTATATATTATATATATTAAGTAATATATATAATATATAATATATATACATATATAATATTATATGTATAATATGTAGGAATGTAGGTATATATAGTATATGTAACATATCATACACATAATAAAATATGCATATAATAATATATTGTAATATACATGTATTATCATTGCATGTAACATAATTATATGTTACATTATAAGTATATGTATATTGTATATCACTTTTAAATGAGATTTTCAGAACTATATTTTAGGAATATACTAATTTAATAGCTATAAGGGGAATAGATGGAGAAGAGAGAAAAATAGCAGCAGGGAATTACATTTAAAAATTATTTGTATTAATGAATGTGAGAGAAGGTAAGGTCCTCAACTAGAATGGTGGCCAGGTTGAGATAGAGGAGATACATACAAGACATTGTGGAGGCAGGATATAAAAGATTTGGCAACTGGTTTGACCTGGGTTAGAGTAGAGGAAAGGAAGGCAGTGATATTGTGGAAAAGGACATCAGATTTGAAGTCCAAGCTTCTGGATTCAAATTATGCCTCTATCACTTTTCTCTAAACTTGAACAAGTCCTTTAAGCTTTGGGGGCTTCAATTTTCTAAACTGTAAAAGGAAATGATAAACTAATTGGTCTCTAAAGTCCCTTTCATTTCTAGATATATGATTCTGTAAAGAGATAAAGATGATGGCTATGTAACAACTAAATAACTGGAAAAATACTGTTGTCTTCAACAAAAATAGGAAACTTTTAGGAGAAAAATGAGTTCTAGGAAATATATAATCATGTATGTTTTATACATATTAGGGTTTAGATTTCTATAGGGCATCCAGAAGGAAATGGGTAATGTAAGCAGTGGGTAATGCAGGATTGTACAGATCATATAAGGGCTGTATTATAAATTTGTAAATCATCTGCATAGCAATGACACTTGAACTCATAGAAATGTGTAATATGACCAAAAGATGGAAGTTTAAGAGAAATAGAATCATGACAAAGCCTTGAAGAACATTCACAGTTAATGTGCAGAAGGAAGGTGGATGATCTTGGAAAGGAGACTGAGCATGAATATTAAGACAAGCAGGAGAGTTGTTATCCTCCCTCTAAGGAAATATGAAAGTTTGTAAATGTGATAGACTTTTAAAAAGATGATGTAAATGTAAGCCATCCATGCCTGCTCAGGCTGATCTATTATTTCCAATTTAATAATGAGAATCATATGTGTTTTATATGTATGTACGTATGTGTATACACACACACACACATATATACATATCTCTATATATCTATATAGATAGATATAGATATAGATACACACACACACACACACACACACACGCACACATACATAAATATAGGTGAGGTGAAAGAAACTTGTCAGATACTCCCAAAGGGCTCAGAGCTTGATGCTGTGGTGATATGGAAATCAGAGTATGGGGAAGCTTAGAAGAGGGAAAAAGTAGGGTGTATAATAAACCTGTGAAGCTATTATGGGTGCCTGAGTCAGGTTGAATTATGACCCCACCACACTAAAATCACTGAATAGATGGGAAAGTATTGAAGGAATTGGTGTGGTTGTGTTGGAAATAAGCCCACAACTGGTCCCACATTTCCCATCCCTCTGGGGTTATTGCAGATTAAGTTATTTCCTGCCCCACCATCCATTTTGGATACCACTTGTCTAGAATACTGAGATGTTAAAGGACTTGCTAATGGCCACAAAGCTAGTAGATGTCAGAGGTGGAATTTCAATGCAGATTTTTCTTGCTGAAGTCAGCTCTCTATTTCCTCATCTTCTCTCTAACATAGCTCATTCTTTTTTGTAGTCATTTTTTTTTCTTGCCATTTCAGCTTTTTCTGACTTTGAACATTCTTGACAATCTTACCAGAATTTGCCATATTTTTGTGTTCACATTCATCATCTGCCCTTCATTCTACCTACTGAACATGTATTTTTTAAATCCAAATTTAGTTGACAATTTCTCAGAACATTCACATTACTTTCTTCCTTATCAGAATTATTTTTCTTTTTGTTTTCAGATTTTTATTCTTAAATCTTTGCCATCCCATTCTGGGTTGATGTTTCCTATAGAATCTTAGTCCATATTGTACTTATATTTCTTTGTGAATGTATTAAAACTTGTTGTTTCAAAACAGAATGCATGGCATATTCTGGTATTTTTCACATCTTTCATAAAGTCTAAGATGGAGTGGTCACTTTTCCCCACATGGTTCTCATGATTTTCACCCCAGCAGCTAGTTCCTTCTTGTTACTGAGAATTAAATCCAGATTCAGAAAGGAATTTCCCTCCATTACTTTCCTTGATTTTTGAAGGATGAAATTATCATTAAGGCAAGTTAAAAAAAGTATAACCACTCTTCTTAGGCAGAGAAAGGACTTTAGCAAATATCTGTAAAATTATCATCCTCCATCGCTATCATATTGTGCCCCTCTTCTAGGTTTGTGATCAGTGTCCTGAACTTCTCATCTGCAGCTACTCCTTCCTATCCAGATGGTCTATGGCATGATCCATTGACTCTAAGTTTAATATTATTTTTAAACAGTAGAAATCCATGTAAGTTGGATATGTCAGAGACATTTTTAACAGGGTCTTAATTACAGGAGTACTTTTTTCTAAAAAAGAAAGAAAGAAAGAACACTTCTTTATTTATAAAGCAAATTCTCCTATATTGCTGTCCCATAAAAAGGACACTGAGGACAATGCATTTATGGGATTATATCAAGGCTTCATTCTATATTGTTGCAAAGATTTCTATTATCTTACCATTATAAAGATATGAAGAAATTGTCTGCTACTTTAAAAGAATATATTTATTATTTGAAGCATTCAGAATTCTTTTAAAAATTTAAGATTTAAAAAAAAATTTGAAAGAATTTTTAAAAAATTAAATTCAACAGTATTAAGTGGCTGTTATGTACAATACATTTACCAGGATCTAAAGATATAGAATTAAAACTACAGACCCTCCTTCTAGGAGATTGTTTTTCTAAGGAAGCTATTTTTTTTAATCTGTGGGAATAAACAAATACAAAGTAACTATAGAAAAAACCAAGTTTAAAGGTCAATCACAAGACAGAGCCAAGATGGTGGAGAGTAGTTAGGTTTGTTTCTGAGTTCTTCCTGTCTTCGTTCAGAATCAACACCAGATCAAGCCTCTGAATGGGTTTTGGAGTGATAGAACCCACAAATATTTGGAGTGTAACAAATTTACAGCAGAAGATATTTTGGAAGAACTTCAAGAAAGATCTGTCTCAATCTGGCAGGTGGGGATATGGCTCAGTGCAGACACATCACAGGGAAGTATACTCGCATCCTGGAGGAATCTAGTGGGAGTCTTTTAGTCAAAATACAACACTGGTTACTCTTTCCTGGTTCAGAAGCCAATTGATTAGCAGATTAACTATGAGATATCAAACTCAACTACAGAAGGCAAATAGGGAGCACTTGAATCCCAGAACAACATGAAACTTGGTCACACCCACCCAGCACAGAATGGAAGCCAGCAGCACTGGCTTCTAGCACAGGGCAGCATAAAATCCCTGCTGCTTGAAGGAAGCTTGGAAGAATCTCTCCTTTACCTTAGGAACAGACTTCAAACTTTAAAAATGAACAAAAATGCAAAAAGAGATCTGATCATAGATCACTATTATGGAGACAGGGAAGACCTCAAATGCTTAAGCAAAAAAAGGTAAAATGCTCCAGGTAAAGCTTCAAAGGGTGATATGAATTGATCTCCAACCCAAAAGGCTCTCTTGAAAGAATTCCAAAAAGGACCTTAAAAGAGAGTTAGAAGGAAAATTGGGAAAAGAAAAGAGTTTGGAAAAGAAAACAGAAATTATATGAAGAAAACAACTCCTTAAAAAATACATTTGACAAAATGGAAAAAGAAAACAAATCCTTGAAAAACAAAATTGGTGAAATGGAAAAAAGAGAACAACTCCCTAAAAATGGGGGAAAAAATCAAATGAACAAAATAATTCACTTAAAAGTTTAATTGACCAAATTAAAAAGGAGGCAAAAAATCTGAAGAAAACAATTCACTAAAAATTAGAATGTAGCTAATGGAAATGAATGACCCAATGAGATATCAAGGATCAGTCAGACAGACTCCCCCCCAAAATGAAACATTAGAAGAAAATGTAAAATACCTCATCAGAAAAAATTGACCTGGAAAACAGATCCGGGAGAGACAACCTAAAAATTACTGGACTACCTAAAAACACCAATGAAAAAAAAAGTTTAGACATTATTTTTCAATAAATCATCAAGTAAACTCCCTTGATGTCCTAGAACCAGAGGGCAAAATAATTATTGAAAGAGTCCATTAATCATTTCCTGAAAAAAGACTCCAAAATGAAATCTCCAAGAAATATTGTAGCTAAATTTCAGAATTATCAAATCAAGGAGAAAATATTACAAGCAACCAGAAAGAAACAATTCAAATATCAAGGTGCCACAATCAGGATTACCCAGGACCTAGCAGTTTCCACTTTAAAGAATCAAAGGGCTTGAAATATGAGATTCCAGAGGGCAAAGGAGCTTGGACTACAGCCAAGAATCAACTATCCAGAAAAACTAAGAATTATCTAGGGGAAAAGATGAATTTTCAGTGAAATAGGGGATTTTCAATTATTTTTGGTTAAAAGACCAGAGCTGAACAACAGATTTGATCTGAGATGCTTTCCAGGTGTGCTGAGCCTCTCCCTGCAGGAACTAAATAAATATTTTCTCTTCGTACCTAAAGATGTCTCTGATTAGTTAATTTGGGAAGGGGGTTTAGCACACATCCCACACAGAACCAATAAAATAGATAAACCCTTAGTTAATTTGATTAGAAAAAAAAAGAAAATCAAATTGCTAGTATCAAAAACAAAAAGGATCAACTTTCCACCAATGAAGAGGAAATGAGAGCAATAGTTAGGAGATATTTTGTCCAACTATATGCTAATACATCTGAAAATCTAAGTGAAATGGATGAATACTTACAATAATATAAATTATCTAGATTAAAAGAGGAAAAAATAAATTACTTAAATAGTCCCACTTAAAAAAAAAAAGAAATTAACAATCTTTTAATCAACTCCTTAAGAAAAAGTCTCCATGGCCAGATGGATTTACAAGTGAATTCTACCAAACATTTAAAGAGAATTAATTCCAATACTAGGCATACTATTTGGAAAAATAGGGAAAGGAGCCCTACCAAATTCCTTTTATGACACAGATATGGTGTTGATAACTAAACCAGGTAGGGGGCTCAAAACAAAGAAAAAATATTATAGACCAATTTCCCTAATGAATATTGATGCAAAATTTTTAAATAAAATATTATCAAAGAGATTACAGCAAGTTATCCCCAGGATAATACACCATGACCAAGTAGGATTTATACCAGGAATGCAGGGCTGATTCAATATAAGGAAAACTACTAGCATAAACTAATAGAAATCATGAAATTATCTCAATAGATGCAGAAAAAAAATTAACAAAATCCTATACCCATTCCTATTAACAACACCAGAGGTCATAGGAATAAATGGAGTTTTCTTCAAAATGGTTAGTAGTATCTATCTAAAATTATTAGAAGCATTCCCAATAAGATCGGGGTGAAACAAGTTTATCTACTATCACCGTTATTATTCAATGTTTTACTAGAAATGCTAGCTTTAGCAATGAGAAGAAAAAGAAATTAAAGGAATTAGAGTAGGCAATGAGGAAAGAAAATCATCACTCCTTGCAGATGCTATGATGGTATACTTAGAAAATCCCAGAATTTCAACTAAAAATCTCCTATAACAACTTTAGCAAAGTTTCAGGTACAAAATAAATCCACAAAGTTTGGCAGCAAGAGATACAAAGAGAAATTCCATTTAAAACTACTGTATATAATATAAAATATTTGGGAGTCTACCTGCCCAAACAAAGACTGGAACAAAATGAACACAATTGCAAAACACTTTTTGCACAAATAAAGTCAAATCTAAACAATTGCAAAAAATCAATTGGTCATGGCTAGGCTGAGCTAATTTAATAAAATGATAATTCTATCTAATTTGTCTACTTATTCAGTGCCATACTAATCAAAGCACCAAAAAATTAACTTATGGAGCTACAAAAAAAATAATAACAAAACTAATCTGGAAGAACAAAAGGTCAAGAATATCAAGGGAATTAATGAAAAAAATGCAAAGAAAGATGGCCTAGTTGTACCAGACTCAAAATTGTATTATAAAGTAGCAATCATTAAAAACATCTGGGAGTGCCCAAGAAATAAAATCAGTCAAATAGGTTGCATATGCAAAACATAATAGCCAACAAGTATAGTAACCTATTGTTTGATAAACCTCATAGTCTCCAGCTTCTAGGATAAGAACACACTATTTGACAAATTTTTTTGGAAAAACTGGAAAGTAGTATGGCAGAAACTAGGTATAGATCTACATCTCATACCCTATACCAAGATTACTTTGAAATGATTAAAATGTAATAGCTAATACTCTAAGCAAATTAGAAGAGCAGGGGATAGTTTACTTGTCAGATCTTTGGAGAAAAGACTAATTTATGATCAAACAAAAACTACAAAATGAAAAATTGATAATTTTGATTGCATTAAATGAAAAGGAACAGATATATAGCCAGGTGTGGCTATATATACAGAACAATATAGCCAAAATTAGGAGAAAAGCAGAAAGCTAGAAAACAATTTTTACAATCAATATTTCTGATAAAGGCCTCATTTCAAAAATATATAGAGAGCTGAATCATTCCCCAATTGACAAATGGTCAAAGGACTTTAAGATGAAAAAATTAAACCCATGTCTGATCATATGAAAAAAATACTCTAAATCACTATTGATTGGAGAAATACCTTTTGATACCTCTCAAATTGGCTAAGATAAACAGGAAAAGATAACCACAAATGTCAGAGGGGATGCAGGAAAATTGGAATACTAATACATTGTTGGTAGAGTTGTGAAATGATCTAACTATTCTGGAGAGCCATTTAGAATTATTCCCAAAGGTCTATAAAATTATGCATCCCCTTTGATCCAGCAGAGTCACTTCTGGATCTATATTCCAAAAAGATCATAAAAGAGAGCAAAGGATCCACATGTGCAAAAATGTTTGTAGAAACTCTTTTTGTGATAACAAGGAACTGAAATCTGAATGTATTGGCTGGAAATTGAGGAATGACTGAATAACTAATGGTATATGAATATAATGGAAAATTATTTGTTATATTTTTTAAAAATGATAAAGATTCTGATTTCAGAAAAGCCTACAAAGACTTAACATGAACTGATGCTGAATGAAGTAAGTAGAATCAGGAGAATATTATACAAGTAACAATAAGATTGTGTGATGATCAGCTTTGACAGACTTAGCTCTTCTCAGCAATACAGTGATCTAAGACAATTCACTAGGCTTGGAATGGAAAATGCCACCCACATCCAGAGAAAAAATTATTTAAACTGAATGAGAAACAAAGTATTTTCTTCTTTTTATTTTGTTTTTTTTTTCTTGTGGTTTTTCCCTTTATTTTTTTTACAATATTACTAATATGAAAATAATTATATCTATAATTTATATTATATTGCTTGGTGGGTTGGGTAGGGAAGAAGTAAAGGAGAAGAGAAAAAAAATATTTGGAACCCAAAATCTTACAATAGTGAATATTGAAAAGAAACTTTACATATAATTGTAAAAAATAAAATACTATTAAGTGAAAAAAAAAAGAAATGGAAAAACAATGTATTCAGTATAACAAAGAGAAAGAACTTTGAAAGCCAGAAGAAATCTGATTAATATAATAACTATCCATGATACCATAGATAAATGATGCATACTATCCTGACAAAGAGGTGATAAATTTAGGGTACAAAATGAGCCACAGAAACCACATTATACTTAGCATTTAAAGTACTTAAAGATTTGTAAAGTCCTTTACAAATATGATCTCATATATACACATTTATATTATATAATACATATATGTATACCCATATATATACATATATATGTGTATGTGTACATCATACTTATGTATGTCATACTGCCAATGACTACAAATTTCTTATGAATAATTCATGTTTTCTTTTCTATAGTTTGCAATTGGTTAGGAGATGGGAGAATTAAATCTAGTGGCTTTTTATTTTTAAAAAAATAATTTTAAATAGATGGCAAAGTGCTATAAATATTAAGTATACTTTCATGCATTTTCAGATGAGGTTACTGTATTATTACCTTTACTTGATTGCTTTACTTTGCTAGATGGGATCCCTCATGAGAACAATCTGCGAATATTTATAATGTAAAAATGGAACGTTTTTAAAAACTAGAACCAGAAGATATAACATACAGGAAACAATAGGTCAAGTTTTTTAAAAATAAAATTGTATTGCTATCTATAGCCAATATTTATCCAGTATTCTTTTCATTACCTCTTCCCAATAGTGGGCCAGGTTTACTGGAACAAAAAGTGGCATGAAGGAGAAAAAAAGAAAACAATTAGAAAGATAGGTAGGAGTCAATTTTCAGAAGGCCTCAAAGGCTTGGCATATGACTTTATTAGATGCTACTTAGATGCTAAGTAGAATCAGAGTTAATTGGAAAATGCATGTTTTAATAGAAATGAAATTGGAAGGGATCTCAGAAGCCATTTATGTTTTATCAATAAGAAGACTGGGGTCCAGAAAGTTTAAATATTCCTGGCCCTATAAATAATCACTAATTCTGTGAATTTTTTCTTGTGATAAATAATAATGAAATAATATCTGAAAGCTGAATTTTGGAATGATTTAAGGATGTATAATAAGGGAGAAAAACAAAGTTGATGCTCTCTCCTGGCAGCACAATTATATTAAAAATCTCATATTAAGGGGCAGGGAAAGTGGTATAATCATTGAACTATCACAAGCCATAGGAAACTAAGCCCTAGCAGCTTTCTGGTAGAAAATAAAAAGGTTTCTTATAATTCAGAAGAACCATAAGATATGACACTATACTTGGAGTCAATATCTTCTTGAGGGGCAGGTCCCACTTTTTATTTTTTATCTTCCTCCAATTCCTTGATACAAAATGAGTTTGCAATAAACTTTTCTGGATTGACTAATCCTTTCAAACTCTGGCAAAGACAAAAAATTGAAGCATAGAATTACTTATGAGTATTTACTTATAAGAAATTCATTTTCAAGATATTTCTGATGTATGGGGAAAAATCATTCCTTCACTATAAGCTTTGTTGCTTGATTTCAATTTGTTCTGTGTAGTGAAGCAAGTTTTACTATGAATTTTGGCTTAGTAAAAACAGCATAGTAAAACACAGTTTAAAAAATTAGCCCCATGTCCCTCCAATTTAAGGAGTCCTAGCATCCATAAGATATCCATAAAATAAAGGAGCAGAAATTGTGAGTATAATGTTATTGAGATTGTCTTCAGGATACATAAGTTTTGTTTTTTAGAAGCTCCTGAGAATGTGGCCAATCTTCAGCTAGCCATCACCAAGCATTCCCCTTCAGTTTAGACACGTAAATTTTTACATAACTTCAAAAAGATAACAAAGCAAGGGCTTGTTTTCACAAAATGGAACATTTTGTCATTTCATCACTTCTATTATTTGCTTCTTAGTTTCTTTAATTATACTACTGGAATATAGTAGAATAAGAACTAATTTCTCTTCTTGCCTCATCCTCCCAGAAGTTTAGGCAGGAAAAAAAAAAAAATCCTCAGGACAATTTTGAGTGAATTCATTAGCACTTTTAAATATTCTACTAGTGACAAAGAAACAAAACAATTTTCATCTCAGAATGCACTTGCACTTTGTTGAAGAAACTGCTCTACAGTGGTCTTAGTGTACTACATTCCCCTAGAATAATGTGCAGAAATTTTGTTCCCCCTTTTTTTTCCAGGGCCTTCTTGGATTCAATATGGAAGGGTGAGGAGGTTCAAAGCACAAGAACTGTCATGAATTCAAGAACTGATGAAATAAAATGAATAATGAAAAAAGTCAAGATGCTAGAATGAAAAAAATAAAGTAAATTATTGAGAGATTTAGAAGTATACAGAAGTTATAATACCAGAAAACAAGATAATTGAGAGAAAAAGGAACAAACTGGGCTATTCAAAGGGATCAAGGCATAGAGATATAACATCAGTTCTGATGTTTTTTAATGGCATTGCTATTCTTGATATAAATATGTATGTTATATAGATATATATATATAAAGAAATCATATAATATAATACATTTCACATTTTGTATACATTAACATGTTATATATGTATTATATAATGAATAATAAATAAACATATATTATGAATAATGATATAGAAGGGTTAATGGATAGATAAATGGATGAGGGGATTAAAATGGCTTTTTTTTCTGATATAAGGTAATACCTGTGCTTGATTTTCCTTACCCATTTCCCTAATCATAATATCATGGCAACAGCCTAATATGATTTTGATATTCTTAACCAGTTGGTCCTAAAAAGACTTATAAGAAATTAAGGATAATGAGGAAATATGAGAGTAAACATCAAGTTTCTAAATTGATGAAAAACATGTACATAAATAGGAAACATATACTCTAGGGGCTTGGAAAAAAAAGAAATTTAACTTTAATATTCTTATTACCAACCTATGTTAAACATAAAAATAAACTGACTAAAAGCTATGAACCTTCCTTGACTAGCCACTGCATTTGAACTGCAGCAGAGAGATGCTATATCTCTTGTCCCAACAAAAATTTCTAAAAACCATCCTTCCTATACTAATAAGGATGAGAACTTATAGAGAATTTGGACACTCCAGACAACCAAAGCCTAATGAAAGGAGGTCAGTGACTCCATCTCCAAGGAGCTGAGAAGAGCTAAAAGAAATGATGATCAGCATACATGACTGCAATCCAAGAGATCCAGAGAGCTGCAGTTGGTGCAATAAAATTGACAAACTATAATTCTTTATAGAAACTTTGACTGCTATGAGCCCATCCTAATACATGTTTATAAGTGACTCAAATTATATGAGTTTGAGGAACATTTTCTTATTGGCCAATATCAATATTTTAATGACTCCCAAATGAGTTCTATTTTTTTTTTTCTTTGAACTATAAAAACTATCTGTTTCTTGAATTTTGTGAAGGAACTTGCTGGGTGATGTTATTTAATGTAGTTTTCATGTTTTCTGAGTAGGATCCAAGAGGCATAGAGGCAAAAAATAATACAATATATTTGGTCTTTCACACTATGTGAGAACTCCTAAAACCAGATCTTTCAGACACTTAAGTCAGGTGCTCTATCACCTATTTCTCTCTCTCTCTCTCTCTCTCTCTCTCTCTCTCTCTCTTCTCTCTCTCTCTCTCTCTCTCTCTCTCTCTCTTCTCTTTCTCTCTCTCTCTCTCTTTCTCTCTTTCTCTCTCTCTGTCTTTCTCTCTGTCTCTGTCTCTGTTTCTGTCCCTCTTTCTTTCTTACTCTCCCACCTCTGTTTCTGTAGCCATGTAGTCAAACAAAATCTCCTCCAATTATACAATGCATTGGTCAACCTTGGGGTTACAACCTTTCCATTACAAAGGCTTTCTTCAGAAAGCAGATACATATTTATTCAAGTGTTGAATTTTGTAAAAACTGACTTTGTATGCACTATATATTATAATTTTCATTCCAATTAATCCCAAACAGTACATGAATAAGTGAAGGGAAAAAAAAACAACATTGAATCAGAAGGTTTGTGTCCATCTCCACCAATTCAGTAGTTACATCAACTAACACACCTTTTATTTTTGGTTTCCTTATCTATAAAATTGAGCCCCAAAATACCTAGGTTCCTACAAGATAATTATTTTGAAAACCAAATAAGACAATGTATATAAAATTGTTTATACTTGAATCTTGAAAAATGTTTACCATTTCATAAATTTAGAAGTTTCTACTGAGTGATACAGATAACATCTGATCCATATCAGCCCATCTTGTAAAACCCTTGGACACATCCACCAATAAGTATATTGTTGAGAATCAACCCAATTTTCTCTTCAATTTGAACTTTAGATGGGACCTCTTCCATCACAATGATAAATACCATAAATTTTTAGAACTCTGTCTCTTTATGTATATATGTATGTGTGTATGTGTATTTTCAGTCATAGTATCATCTTACAATATAGATATATCATCTTTATAGTCATATATATATATATTATATATATAAATGTTTCAGGTATTCTTTTTTTCTTTCTTCTTCCTCTTTTTAAAAATAATATTTGTCATAGATATGTCTGGAAGAGGAGAGAAAGGATATAAGAAAATGTAGGTGATATAAAAATTATTTTAAGCATTAATAATAATATCATAGAAAACTGATGTGAAAATGGAAAGAGTCATAGATCTGAAGTTCACAGAACTGTAGGAGCATAGATCTAATTTTGGAAGGGATTTCAGAAACTATACAGTCTAATCCCCTCATTTTACTGATAAGAAAACTGAGGCCTAGAGCTAAATGATTTGTCCAAGCCAATAAATGGCGGAACCAGGTCTTGAAACCATACCTCCTTATTCCAAATTTAATCTCAGAGAGCTTTGAATCAAATTCAAGCTCTTACTAGATTTTATCTTAGGCAAATCATTTTGAGTCTCTAAGTCTCAGTATTAGCATTAGTAAAATAGAAATTCAAATATTTACAATTCTTAATTCTGGGGTGTATATTATGGCCAGCAAGATAATGCCTCCCCTAGTGCTATTACATGATGCCTAATTTATAGTTACAATATCCTTTTCATATGTATATGAAAATGCATTTGTTAGGATTTGGATAAACTTCAAATGCTGCCCTATGTTTATTAAGGACAAAGTTTATTGCTAGGTTACCTGATAGGAAAAGTAGCATATTCTTTAAAGAATCTATTGCATAATTCTTTAATCTTTTTGGTACTCTAGATCTCTTTTGGCAGTCTGGTGAAGCCTAGGGACCTTTTCTCAGAATATTTTTAGGTAAAATAAAATACACAAGATTACAAAGTTAGAACACAATTATCTACCCCCACTTCAACACATTCACACACACACAAATGCAATTTCTCAGGCTCCCAGTTAAAAACCTCTGCTCTGTTTAGAGAGGAAGAAAATTCCATAATATGATCTTTTAGGAATTCAACTCCAACTAAAAGTTTGTTTTCCTGCCTACCTATATAACATATTATTTTACACTATTTTATTTTATATTCCTAAATTTCTACAATGACCTCCTTGTTTCCAAAATTACAATTTCATAGGTAATACTCTTCTCATCCAAATGCAGTGGGCTTTAAAAATTTAATTGTATTGGTTTTTGGTTTTGTTTTGTACTCTGATTCCCACAATTAAGAGATTTCTATATCCTAAAGAAATAAGAAGGATGATCAATTGATTTAATCAATCACTGTAATACCTCAGTTTCCCTGTCTCAGTTTCCCTGAATTGTTCTGCCTCAGTTTCCCTGATGACCACCCTACCCCCCTTCCTTGCCCCATTGGACTGAGAGAATTGGGACCTCAAAGCTCTGGTCACTCTCACATTCCAGTGAGTCATAAAACTCCAAATAGCTTACCTCAAATGCCTGATTATCTTCTACCTTGAACTCCTGTCTCCTACTCAACCATCTTCTTGACCCCCAACCTGTCAGAATTAAAACGTTATGGTCCTGAGATGAACCAAATAAGTTCCAATAGAGCAGTAATGAACTGAACCAGCTACACCCAGTGAAAGAACTCTGGGAGATTACTATGAACCACTACATAGAATTCCCAATCCCTCTTTTTATCCACTTGCACTTTTGATTTCTTTCACAGGCTAATTGTACACTATTTCAAAGTCTGATTCTTTTTGTACAACAAAATAATTTGCACATATATACATATATTGTATTTAACTTATACTTCAATATATTAATAATTATTGGTCAACCTGCCATCTGGAGGAAGGGGTAGGGGGAAGGAGGGGAAAAGTTGGAACAAAAGTTCTTGCAATTGTCAATGCTGAAAAATTACCCATGCATATATCTTGTAAATAAAAAGATATAATAAAAAAAAAGAAAAGTTATGGTCCTCCTTGGAATTGCCACTCACCCAGTGCTCTATCCCACCCTTGTCTTTGTTTCCCTGATAGCTAGAGCCCTATAAAAGTCTCTGGAATTACTTGCTGAGTGCTGGATGCTTTGAGACAAGAATCCAATTCAGCCAGCTGGGGGCTGGACATGGGTCCTGTTTGGCTGCTAGTCCAAATTTTCCACTGTTAAAATATTAAATACCTAATCTCTGTCTTGCTTCAGTTTTTCCGTCATTACATCACTACCTTATATTGTGCCTCAGTTTCCCTGATTGTCTAGCCTCAGTTTGCCTGATTGTCCTGCCCCAATTTCCCTAATTATCCTGCCTTGTTTCCCTGAATTGTTCTGCCTCACTTCCTTGAATTTTTCTGCCTCAATCTCCCTGTTTGCAACCCCCACTTTCATGACCATTTTGGATTGAAATAATTAGGGCTGTAGAGATCTGACATTCCAAAAGATAAGACTCCAGATGTCCTATCTCAGATAACTAATTGACATCCTCTACCTCTATTTCTCTAAACTTTCTGTCTCTAGCTGGACACCTCCTTTACTTCCAATTAATAAGAATTTATGGTCCTTACCCCAAACCTGTCAGAAATGGATTGATGTTCCCTTTCTTGGAAATAATTCCCACTCACCAAAGTTTGGACTCCATCCTTCTTCTCTCCCCTCCCACTTCTCCCCCTCCCTCCCCCCCTCTCCCCCCAGCCTTTGACTATTTACCCAAGCTTAGAGCCATATATATATTTCATCGGAACCTCACATTGGCTGCTGGATTCTTTGATTCTGTTTCAGTCTTGAGACCAAAAATGGATTCTTTTGGTCCCAGAAAATCTCTCCCTCTCAGAAATCCAAATAAAATATTAAAAACTCTCTTATCTCTTTCTTGCCTCAGTTTCTCCAGCATTACACTTAGAATCTGTAGAAACTAGAATACAGAAATATCACTGAAAAACATCAGAGATGATCCTTAAAAAAAAAAAAAAAATTTAAAGGAATCTGGTGACTTCTCTTAGTAGTAAAACACCTATGAGTCCTAAGGAAAATGCAACTTACCTCCCAATGAGCTAATAAAAGATCATAGGCTTCTGATAACTGATAGAGACTCAATTCAAAACCCAAATCTGAGAAACTACATTATTGTGACCCCTACTCTAGTTCTTCTGAGATCTTAGCAGACTACAAAGACTATTCTTCAAATCTTATTAGAACAAGTTCTGTGTGTGGCCTTTTTCTTTCTTTCCTGGAAACATAAAATTAATCACTGAAAGGACAATTGATGCTAACAGAGAAAATAATGAGATTGGAGAATCCAATCAATTCTTCCTTTTAAATTATTCCTATAGATCTTTCAAATAGATTTAGAATATAGATTTGCTATGAGAAAAGCATTTTGAAGTATTCTATACAAACAAGTTATTATTAGGAAAGAAAAGCTAAATGTAAATTTGTTTTTTTCTTCATGTATTTTAAATGTCAGGGCCAAAGGATGAGGGCATTGTATAATTTAAATACTTTAAATTTTCCATAGTGAATGTTTCTCACATTGATTACAAATTCAACAAATATTTACATGTCATTATGATGTCATTATAATGATTTGCTTAATTTTAAAGAATAGATGAACATCTCACACTCAAAGGGAATTTTGTATTAATCAATCAACAAACATTTATAAAGTGCCTACTTCATGCCATGCAATGTGCTAAGTAAATCTTGTAATGAGAATGTATATGACATAACTTTCCAAGTCTCATTGTTCTGATCCAGGACAGGCCATGCCACATATGTCATCTATCTAAGAGCTGGGCAGGCTTGCCAAGATTTCAAATCGATTTGAGTAGTACCCAAGAACTGGAGTTTACACTGTTGTATACTCAGGATGACAAAGGGAGCCTTCTCCCCTATAAATGCACCAGACCTCTGCCATTTCTGCATGCAGCAATCATGAGTTAAATAGAAAATTATACACAGGGGTCAGTAAAATTCTTCTGGTGCTCAGTATTTATACTTAGGCCTTCCTCAATCATTCCAGTCTTCCCATCCCATTCCTCCCCCTTCAAGAAAGAACTGAGATTGACCTACTGCCTGAAATGCCCATTTTGGGCAAAGATTTGTGCTAGGATCTGCAGTAGACAGCAATACATAGTCCCTATCCTCGACGAGCTTACATTTTAGTTAGGGTCTTAATACAAGTAAGCAATTAACAATAAACGAAGAAGAAAGCAATCATTTCACAGGAGTGCAAATAAGAACTCAGAAAAAAAGATTCTTGCTGTTGAATATGAGATGCCTACACTGTGGACTCTCAAAATCATATTAGATTGGAAATTATAAGGAAGTTTTGAAGAGATTTTAACATGGTTATGTTTTTCACATGGGTAATCCAGTTTCGTGTTTGTGTGCTGAGTACAAACTGGTATGCCTGACAGACGAAAATGTAAAAATATGGGAGGAATGCATTTCTACTCTCAAATATTTGTTGGGGGAGGAGTAACTATTTTTCTAAAGGATATAAGAAAATATCCAAGAGACAAATAAAAACTCTAGCGCAAAAGAAGGATCTTCTACAGAAGTAGAAGTATCAAGATGTTAAAAAGGAGAAGAAATGGGCACAAAGGAAGAGAACAACAATGTAATTGGTTTTATTTGTGAGCCCATTTATTTTATTCATTTAAAAAATTCTTCAAAAAAGAAGTCCATAGGCTAACTTAGACCACAAAAAGGGTCCATGACACACAAAAAGATTAAGAATCCCCAAACTAAGAACTGCCCCAGTTTTTTCTCTTTTGGAGCCTCAGAGGTTCCCTCATTCAGCCTTTACTTCATTGCCACTGCTTCCATCTGTTTCCTACTGCTCATTCAGCTGCCACTTCTTTCAGAAAGTATCATAGCTTTTTTTAAATAGACTACCAACATGCCTTGAGACTAGTCAATCAATCATAGCTTTCTAGCTCTATTGTCAAGCCAATAGTCTCACTATCATTCTTATCAAAACTCCAGACTTAAGCATTCTTGCCTGGTTCTTTATTACTGAATTAGGGTGATTAAATTCCATTCATATTGTCCTGAATCAGAATGAAGACCCATAATCAATAGTTCCTGCTGCACTATTTTGAGACTGATAGTAAACTCTTGTAACCTCTTTCCATTTGCCTTTAGAATTCCCCTTATCCTGTTGCCCGATTTATAAATAAACCTAATAAAAAGGTATGAATGTCAGCTTAAGGCTCAAATAAATGACTAAAAGGAACTAAAGTCATTAAGAGGAAAGGGAAAAACTAGTAGCCAAAGCTGGTGTTTCTGCCACCACATCAAAAGGCCTTTTCCCATTATATGTAAAATATGTAAAATTCTTCCTCCTTCACAGGATTACCATCCTGAAAGAGCTTTGAAAAATCATAAGGTGTTATTTAAATGTAAATTGTTGATAGTATAATTGTTGCAGTTATCTACAAGTATTAGAATCTTTCACAGAATTGTCTAAATCTTTCTCTGGAAGACAGATCTTCTCATGATTAGAGAATTAGCAAAAAGAATCCAGAGATACTACCAAAAGTGAGGAAATCAGTTATTGGCCCCAAAAAGGAGACATTCCCAAATGGTATGTTTCCCTACTGAGGAATGTGAAGTTGACCAAATGCCCACCTGAGAAGCCCAATCAACAGGGATGTTATATTCTTAGGATGTTTCAGTCTCCCCAGATTTGTGATACTTACGGCTGACAATCTTTTTCTGATGATCATTCTATTGTGCCACAGTTTCCTTTTATTGTCCTGATTCGGTTTCCCTAATTCTCCTGACCCAGTTTCCCTAAATTGTTCTGCCTCAGTTCCTAATTGGAATGCTAAATCCTGCAACACCACCCTTCCCTCTTAATCATCAGAATGCTTGATAGGATAAAGATCTTACATCTTAGACATAATTAGAATATCAGGTTCCTCCTCCCATTATGTCATTCCCCATCCCAGGTGCCTCCCCCCATTATGTCATCGTTCTTGATACCCTATAAAAGAATCTTTGTATTCAACATTTTCTGCTGAATTCTTGGAGACGATAGTCTCATTTAGCCCTGAGACCAAACCATGGATCCATTTGGTCCTAGTAAATTCCTCCTTTCAAATAAAATATTAAAAACTCTCTAAACTCTAACTTGCTTCAGTTTCTCCAGCATTACATCTTGGAGGCTCCCCAGCGAGATATTAGAAATTGAGAATGGGAGTAGAGATTAGACACCTTCAGGTCTCGACCTTGCATCTTAGGATGGTTAGGGTTAGGGTTACCCCTCTTAATGGCCCTTGAGCCTTTGAACACTACTGCTCTGTAAGCAGAGGCTGAGCTAAATGCACAAATGACTGCAGACCACCTAACTCATAGTGAACTGCCCATCTCAAACTGGATACTGTGGCGGAGATATCCCGGAACTGCAGAGGACCTGACATGATTGCAACAGGGAGCCTTTGTACTATTGATTAACTCTGGGGTTATCAGGGGGAGACTTGTCCTTGCATTTTTCTAGCTTTATTATGGTTTTTATTTGGTATTTATTTACTACAGGGTTGGTAAAAATTATAGTGCTAAGATCTTCCAGGTATCTAGAGGAAGGTAATTCAATGATTTGAATATTCAGAAGCAAGAAAGTGTGGAATGTTGTGCCACAGTTCCCTTTTATTGTTCTGATTCAGTTTCCCTAATTTTCTTGACTCAGTTTCCCTAAATTGTTTTGCCTCAGTTCCTAATTGTAATGCTAAATCCTACACTACCCTTCCTTCTTAATCATCAGAATGTTTGATAAGATAAAGATCTTATATCTTAGACATAATTAAAATATCAGGTGCCTCCATTATATCATTGTTCTTGATACCCTATAAAAGAATCTTTGTATCTGACATTTGTTGCTGGATTCTTGGAAACAATAGTCTCATTCAGGCCTGGGACCAAACCATGGATCTATTTGGTCCCAGTAAATTTCTCCCTTGCAAATAAAATATTAATATCTCTCTAATTTCTATTTTGCCTCAGTTTCTCTGGCATTACAATTCTAGCCAACAATTTTTGCAGAAGTAATACTAAAAATACATCAAGGGGAAAAACTTAGACATAAAACTCAAAGAGTTGGAGGTACCAAAAGATGGTGAGCTACTAAGAACAGCTACTAAGTGCTTAAGCAAGGTATTTGGCTCTGAGGCCCTACCCCAATTAACAGCTTCTATTTTCATTCAAATTAGATAACTGTGAATATAAATAAATGGTAGATAATTTATTGTAATTGTAAAATGCTCAGCACAGTGCTTAACACAGAGTAAGTGCTACATAAATGGTATTTTATCACTATTATTATTACCATTATTCCATCCTCAAGGACAAGTTCATTCTCAGTTCATTGCCTCTTTTCTAAAGACAAGTTTCAAATGCCAATTGTTTTTATGGACTCTTATTACTTTGTACTCAATAAAATACAAACCTGTGGTCCCAAAAAAGTGGGTTCCAGACCAGTGTTGTGAGGTGTCTCAAAAGAAGAAGTTGCAGACTTGCACCCATCTCCTAGTCAAGGTACAAACTTTTATTGCAATATATAATACCATTACAAAAAATTGGCTGTAATTCTAAGGAAATTTCACTAAAGAAAGAAAAACAAGAAGAGAGTTTAATCCAGCTTCTACCATAGATATGCTTATTCTCTGGCTCAAGGAAAAGGCTAGGGAATAGTGGTTCTCACTGACCAGATTATTACTGACAAGATTAGCAGTCAGCAATGGATTGAGGAGTGGTATTTATTCACTATTGTTCCAGGAGTTTGATTTGTGGGAGTTTCCTGAGGCCAGAAGCTATCTGACTAAAGAGTGGTCAGACATTGGAGGTGGGGGTTTCTTGAGGCAGATTCCAAAGCTAGAAGATTCTGGACTACTGACTTATTGTTAGAACAGATGCCCTTCAAAGTTAGGGGACCACAAAATCATACTACATCAACTAGATACCTAAGTGAATAGAATTCTGGGCTTGGAGCCCAAAAGAATCATCTTTCTATTAATGGTGTTACTCTCTATAAATCCTTTAACTTATTTGCCTCAGTTTTCTCATCTTTCAAATGATCTGAAGAAGGAAATAACAAACTACTCTAGAATCTTTGTCAAAAAAACTCTAAAGGGGATCATGAAGACTCAGATGTGACTGAAAAACAACAAAAAAATAGAAATCTTAAATCTAAATGTCCTGACTCCTCCTAGCACAATACTGTACTTGTAACTTCCAAAACATCAGGCTATAATACCAGATGTTTCTTCATTAAAAAAAAAAAAGAAAAGGAGAGCTGTATTGATGAAGTCCTGGGTAACTAGAGGGGCATTACTAGAGAAGGTCTGAAGCACTGATAAGATTATATTACTCCCTGAGACAATCAGGGAAGGGCACATATTAGATCAACTCAGCTTTAATTAAACGTTTTGTTCTTAAGTAAACTTTTTATTCAAGTGCTGTTTCCATTTATAATACTAATCCTCAATGGAAAGTTTTGGAAATCTCATCTTATTTTATTCAATCAGAAAACCAAATTATGATGTCAAACCCTGGAAGTTAAATTTCCCCTTAATATCTGCCTATGGTATACTATTTTTGCTAAAATACATTTTTAGCTCATGAAGGGGTTTTCCTACTCATAGTGTCTTTCTTTTTATCCCTTCTCCCATGCCTCATGGTATCTTCCTCCTTGTTATAGCTAACTCTTTTAGGATGCTAAATCCCTTTGAATTATTCCAACAGTCAATGGTGGTTCCTTTGCTAATCTCTTTTGTTGTTAGTCTACTAAATTCCTCTGGATTTAGATTGCCAGTCAATGACATATTCCCACCTCATGGCTATTCCCTTTCTCCAAATTAACTGTGAGTTTCACTTAGGAACTTGTCTTTTCCATTGTTAATTATAAAACCCCTTTCCTTAACTAACTATATTGTGCCACAGTTCCCTTTTAATATCCTGACCCAGTTTCCCTAATTGTCCTACTCAGTTTCTCTGCCTCAAGTTACAATCATTCCCTCCTAATGTTTGATGGAATAAAGGTCTTATATCTTAAGCATCATTAGAATATCAGGAGCCTCTCAGGTACCTTCCTCCATTATGTCATCCGAGGTGCCTGCCTCCATTATGTCATCCTCATCCTAGGTGCCTCCCCCCCATTAGGTCATTACTATCTCAGGTACCTCCCTCATTATGTCATCATTCTTGTTACCCTTTGTTAGTCAAAGTATTTGGAGTTTACTCTGGAGAAAGCAAGACCAGAGCAATATTGAGAGATATGATCACTCACTTTCAATATTTAAAGGACACTAATATGAAAGAAGGCTTAGACTTGGTCTGTTTGGCCCAAAATCTGGAACTCACAAAAATGCATATTTCAGTTCATTATAAGAAATACTTCTGAGCATTTAGAGTGCCTAAAGATAGGGGCCTCTTATGGCATTATACTTTCTGTCACTAAAAATCTTCAAGTAGAAAATGAATATTATATATTGCTGATATCAGAGGATTTCATTCTTGGGGTATAAAACACTAAATGTGTTTGTGAAGTCCTTTCTTCTCAAAAATTCTATGAAACATAATCATATTTTAAGAGAGTACCTAAATATCTTTGTTTCAGTCATCTTCAATGAAAATGATTCCAATCACAAGAGGGAAAACTATTTGGGGTAAATCTTTTTTAAAATGTGATAGAGACCAGTGTAAAACTTAGACATCTCTCCAAAGAAAGACCTTGCAACCAAGAAATCCTAGATTCAAATTCTTCATCTGATATATTTTTTTGTGTAATCCTGGGCAAGTCATTTACCCAGTGCTCCAGGCAATTCTCAAAGAAAGTAAGTTGAAGGTAGAAGGAATTTCCTCAAAATTGGGAGTTCCCTATCCTAGTGAAATCTGAGACCCAGTCCCTATCCTTGGAACTAAAAAAATAACCATAAACAAATATTATATGTCCCCAAAGACCTTATTGTACCCCACCCTTTTTTTGTTTATGAACTTAAAGTATTTAGTGAAAAGTATAATGTACTGATTCCCAGCAGAGGCAGAGTCCAATTTTTAAGGAATGATAAATCCAATTGCAAAACACACATTCATGCAAAAACTGAAAACAGAGCAAGAACACACAAGGACTAGAATCCCACAGATTGGGACAATTGAAATATACAAAATACAAAAGCCTGTATTTAAATAAATTATGGTTGTGGCCAAAAACAGAGAAAATTCAGGGCATTCAAATTTGTTCTTGGGAGGAGATCTCAGATCTGCCAAGCATCAGCCCTGAAAGAATAGTCTGATCTGGATTTTAAAACCACCGAGGAGAAAGGCCTATTATAAAAAAAAAATGCTGACAGGCCCTGAACTTATTCAAAAGAATAAATGAAACATGACACAGCCACAGATATTTGCTGCTTTGCTTGTCCCTAGAAGAATCTCCAGTTGCCTCCAGATGGCCATCCAAGGGCATCCTTCCCTCTCTCTGGAACTGGGATGCATTTGGCATCACAGCAGTGACATATTGCTTTAACAATTTGCTATCACTACTAGTTGCTTATCCTTCTGGTAACCAAGTTGAGGATCCCATCAAAAGATAAAACTACTTTGTTTAGAGCACTTTGGTGCAAGTCCTGAAAAGGTAAAAAGTTACTTGACTACCAGACTGAAAATCCAGACCTAAAGTCAAGGGTGAAAAAGAGGACCTCTGGAAAACAGCAGTGCTTATTACTTCATAAAAGCATAGTATCATACATGTTTGGAAAATTAAGGAACTCATTAAGGAATTTATTTTTTCCTATCTCCTAGAAGCATAGCATTGATGGGTTCTTTGACATCACTGATACATAACATAGTAAACCTAGTAACATTAGCCATGATTTAAATCAGCATTTTAATAGTTGAATTCATTATATGATGAATGACCATTAATATAGTACAAAAACAAAAAACAACACACAAACTTGATTTTGAACACCATGAAAATTGATAGAATAATTCATCCTTCCTCCTACCAACTCAGAAAAGGAAGACAGCACAGGGACTAAAAGATCTTCCATTTAAGAGGTTGCCTAAAGTATTTTAGAATGTCTTCTGGAATTCCTGGATTATAGTTGTCTCAATAGACTGGTTAAATTTGTGAGAAGTTATAGGCATGTAACCAGCATAGTAACATCTTAATTAGATGTATTATTCTCTTCATTTTGTGGATTCCATACTTATACATTATGTAACATGCATTCTTGAATGTATTTGAAGCTTATTTTGTCATATTCACATGATAAGAATGCATAAAAGTATTGTAGATCCAGGGAGAAAAGCCAGATTTTTGTAGTAGTATAATGTCAGAAAAACTGAGGAGAGTTTTTAATATTTTATTTGAAAAGAAGAGATTGTGCTGGGACCAAATGGTTCCATGATTTGGTCCTAGGGCTGAATGAGATTATCTTCTCCAAGAATTCAGCAGCCAATGTGAATTCTCCATGACACATATATGCACGTGGCTCCAAGCTACCAGGGGGTAGACCAAGGCAAGGGAGGAGTCAGAGCACTGAGAGCAGAAAGGGACTATCAAATAGGTTCTGGTAGCGTAAGTGGAGGCACTGGACATTCTGATAAGTTGGGATCAAGAACAATGAGAGAATGGAGGGAAGTACTGGACATTCTGATAAGTAGGGAAGGTCTGGGGTCATGATGTCTAAGATAAAAGTTCTTTCTTCTTATCTGGATTATGATGATTAGGAGGGAGGGGTGGTGTTGCAGGATTGAGCAGAATAATTAGGAATCCAGGCAGAGAAATTTAGGGACACCAAGGCAGGGCAATTTAAGGAAACTGAGTCAGGACAATTAGGGAAACTGAGTCAGGACAATAAAAGGGAACTGTGACACAACAGTAGAATGGTTCTTAAGAGTTATCCTGACTAGATAAATCTGAACTGACCATGCCACTTAGATTAGCAACATAAACATAGACATTCTGTTTAAAGGGAAGAACTGTAGGAAAGACATCTCCATATTTCTAGAAACCATAACTTAATTTCTAGAGAAACTAAGCTCCCTAGAATTGGGACTTTCCCAGAGCTCTTTCCTATGTTAAATATGGCAAAAGCTTAGTTCTCATGGTGAATCAGATAAGTTTAGGTGCAGAATTTCTACCTGGTGAGTAATACTGTCAAATACTTAACATATGGAGTATTTATTAGCAATACAAAATGCTTCAGATAGCTGGCTACATGTCTCCAAAACTCTTTTTTTTTTTTAATTCTTCTAATTAAGTAAGAATCTACAACTATACCTAAAAGATAAGCAAGTTCAAATCTATTATTTTGCATGTGGGGAAACTGAGGCTCAACCTAACTTAGTGCCTCAGCTAAGGTTTCATACTTAGTAATGAAAGAATCTAGGATGTGAAGTTAAACCCCATGACTACAAATTGAATTCTCTTTCTGTGAGGCATCATGCTGACTCAGGGAGAAGATCTGAATTAGAAGCTGATATATTTTAATAAGCCTATGCCCCAAACTCAAAAATACCTGTGGGCAGTGGTAACTGGAACAGCCTTTGAGAAATATAAGTGGAGTTGCAGCAGTTCCCAAGAGGGAACTATAAGCAGCCAAACTCAAGTCATGGTGCACAGAAACTATTTGAAACTAAATATTTCAAATAAAAATCTGGATGGTTTCTTATGTTCCTTTTTACACTGGGCATTAAACTTAAGAAACTTATTAGCCCCAAGAAGTGGCACAGAATAAAGACACAACAGGTTCCAATATAGGATTCGATTTGTGAATAGCTGATGCCTTATATGTTATTTAAGAAGGCATTGTCTCTCAGAACAGGTCCCTTGTTACAAGCAGAGACAGAATACTAGACTGTTTGGATCTTGAGTTGGAAACAGTGGGTACTTTTTGTACATTCCTGTAGAAGCAGGATGAGTGTAGAGTAGTCAGGAAACTCTCTTCATTTACATTACTTTAGTTGGATTTTTATAGGAAGCTATAAATTCAGAGGCTCAGTGGTATGGATGGGAAAAACATTAAAAGACAAGGGTTTCCACTGAAATGACTCTTACTGCATTGATGGCTATTTGTTTGACTGTTTTTAGGCTTGTCTATTTTTATAACATTTTCTTCTTGGTCTGTTGCCCAGATTACTTGCTCACTATGTGTCTATGTAACGAATAAATGTGAGGGCTTTATTTGGAAATCAGTGTGAGCTGGGATTTTTTCTCTCTTTGCATCTCATGCTTTCCTAGAGTTCCTACTTTTCTCCCATACAGCATTATTGCACTAACTCAAACTAAAATCTACTTCTGGTAAAGCAAAATGTATTTCTGGGAGCAGAAAAGGATCGGTGGGAAAGAGGACAAAGAAAAGACAGTTAACTAAAACAGATCTAAGATATCCCCAAAAGATACAGTTTGATATAAAATTATGAAGAGTGAAAGGAAAGGGAGAAGATGATATGAATCAGTCACTTCCATTCACTACTTGTGTGATATTGCACAAGACATCCACCTTTCTGGGTCTTAGTTTCCTCATTTGCAAAATGAGATAATTAAACTGAATGATTTCTAAGGTCCCATTCAACTGTGAGTCATTGATTCTTTTATGTTATAAGATCAAAATAACCTTCACACAAAATCCTCCTACCAGATCCTCCTTCCTCCAAACCAGTCTACTTCACTACCAGATTATTCTTCCTAAATCACAACCTAATCACATCACTCTCTTGCTCTAAAATCCTCAATAAATTTCCCTTGTCTCTGAATAAAGTCCATACACTTTGCCTTTGAGACCCTCCATTGTCTAACTAAATCTCATTTTCTTCATTTCATTTCCATTACCTCCCTTTTTACAAACTTGTTCCTGGCAAAAGCAACACTTCCTTTTACTCTTACCTTATTTAGAATGACTTTTCCACTCTATCTTCTCAAATTCAAATCTGGGTGTTGAAAACTTTGACATTCTTCAAATCCCTAATCAAATGTTACCTCTTCCATGAAGCTTTTTAGTCCTCTGGAAAGGTCTCTCTTTTCTAAACTTCTTTAACACTTTATTTTTACACCTATTCTAATACTTTCTCATTATATCATATATCATATTGAAATGTGTATATTCTACTTTAACAACTCATTATGGCATTGATATGACTGAATTGCCATTTTTATTTCTATAGTCACAGAATCTCTTCCACAAATTCTCTCATCTGCACTCCTATTGTCCCTCTTCCCCTGATCTGCCATTTTTTCCTTTCTCAAACTATCTGTGGTTCATTTTATATCTACTGAATATGTATGTTTGTAATTATATAACTTTCCTTAGAGAAAGCTTACTCAAGCTCCTTAAGAAAGCTTAGGTCAAAAGGACCTAAGTTACTGCCCTGTACTCACTTTATTGCTTCCTAACTTTGGAAAAGAAGTTAAGGAGCTATCAAAATGGAAGAATATAGTTTTGCATCCTCCCTCTCCTTACAGCTGAAGTTTTTGAGGATCTTTTGAAGGAAAGGATAAAAGACATGAGGAGAGGAAAAGAGGGATGCCATGGATCTTCCTCCTCTTATTTCATGTAATAGAGGCAGAATCAACATAACTGTTGGTGGCAGACATTCACATTTTTCTTCCTCAACCAGTTTCTAAACGAAACTCTAAGGGAAGAAAATTAAAGATACAGAGGGAAGGATGTTTTGGTTGTTTGTCCTCCCCCTCCCCCCTTCTTTCCTTCCCTCTATTCCTTCCTTCAACTCTTTTTTTTCTCTTTCTTTCTTCCTTTTCTTCATTCTTTCCTTCCTTCCTTCTTTCCTTCCTTCTTTTCTTCCTTCCTTCCTTCCTCCCTCTCTTTCTCATAAGGATTGCACTTATGTATGCAAAACTGTCTCCCTCACTAACATGTAAGCTCCTTGAGAACTGGGAATTATTGTTCATCTCTGCAATAACGCATATCCTTCAATATATTTTATTAGAATATATGTGAGTTGTGTTTTGTATTTTGCTACCACCATTTAATGATGTAAAGGACGATGTTTACCATGTAAGTGTTCATTTTTAAAATTTTATTTTCAGGGCTACATTTTCTCCCTTCTGCCTTTCCCCATATTAACTAACAAAACAAGAAAAACAAACCCTTTGTTATAAACATGTATAGTCAAACAAAACAAATTCCCATACTGACCACATTATGTCCATCTATCTGCGTCCATCGGGAGGTGACTAGTATGTTTAATCATTAATTCTCTAGAATAGTGATTATATATTGTGTTGATCAGAGTTTGTCTTTCAAAATATTTGTTTTATTTGTTCAATATGTTTTTTAAATCACATGTTCTCCTAATTCTCCTTACTTCACTCTGCATTATTTCATAGAAGTCTTCTAAGAATGCTCTGAAATTAATTTGAATTGCATAAATTGGATAAACTGAGTGAAGACCTCTAATTGTGACTCACAACTTTGCAGTAACTAGTTGAGCTATAGCTAAAAGCTGCAGGTGTTCAATTATCTTAGACAAATAAACATTTCCCTCCTGTTCTCCTACACACACTTTTTCATTAGCATTTAAGTACCTAATATTGTAAAAAGTGTATTACTGACGAGTGTTCTTTGTTTTGGGGCTCTGGGTAAATTAGAACTCCTCAGCCAATGGAAGAAAAGGTCAGAGGTGGGGAGATGGGAGCTTCCAGTTAGGGTCTATATAATCTTGTGTTTTGCAGTTTGTACTTTGCAATCTTCTATTAACTTTGTGTCTTGCAAGATTATACTAAATCCTTTTTTGCTTTTTACCTGGAGAGTCTCTAATTTCAATTTTGTTAAGGGTCAGTGTCCCACATACCTTCATCATTTTTTAATAACAATAATATTCCATCACAGACATATGCTCTAAATTATTTAACTATTCCCTAATTAATGGGCACTCCCTCATTTCTTTGCCACTACAAAAAGAGCTTCTAGAAATGGAGCTACACTGGGTCAAAGAGCATATACAATTGAATAGTTCTAGATGCATATTTCCTAGTTGCTTTCTAGAATGACTGGACCCATTCAAAACTCACCAAGAATATATTGATTTACCTCTTTCCCCATAACCACTACAGAATTTGTTATTTCTTTTGGTCAATTTTGCCAATGTGATGTGTGAGATAGAATGTAAGAGTTATTTTAACTTGCATTTTTCTATTTTTTGATGATTCAGAACATTTTTAATATATCAATTGATAATTTGGGTTAATTCCTCTGAAAACTAACTATTCATATTCCTTTACTTTATGAATTGAAGAATGGTTCTTATTTTTATAAATTTCAATCATTCTGCCATATATTTTATAAGTGAGATCTTTATCAAAGAAACTTGAAATATTCTCTTCCGTATTCCCATTTACTTGCTTCTGATTTTGGCAACATTGTAAATGGAAAATTTATATTTCTTCAAGGGAAATATAAATTAACTAAGCTATGGGATCAGATTGCTATTTTCCCTTGCTTTTCCTATTGGCAAATAGTTCCCAGAATATGAGGAGAGGGAGCAAGTTTGGGAGGATGTGGAGCACACTGACTCAACCCTTATCTCTCATACATTGAATGCACATGTCTCAATGTCAGTAAAAGAAATGTCTTTGTTTAAATTTGAATCTATAGTTTGCTTCTTTATTCACTATAGTTTTCACACTTAGAATGTAAGGTCACATTCTCAGTCAATGAGGATGAGCCATTGGGGTGTGTCAGTATTGCATCAGGAAAATCAAATATAGTGCCCCTTCTATCTGTGCATGGAGCCCTCATTTTCACCTCTCCGTATTGTGAGAGTGACTGACTGCTTCTCATAAGAATCAAATAAACTTTTTCCTTACACCTTGAGAGACCTCTGAGATTTATTGGGTGAGTTCCATGCCACACAGTTTGGGGGCTCGTCCAGGATCACATGGTCATTGGGGTTCACTAGGCTCTCAGAACTTGGCAAAAGGTATCCTGCCTAATTCTGATTTTTGGCAGTTTGTCATGATTTGAGAGTCCTTGTCCCTCTTTGAGCAAAAGCAACCTGGAAACAGAGGAATTCGGTGTAAGTTGGCTTACATATGCAGTTGAAAATCCCATCAGTGAAAGAAGCTGTTTTTCTGAATCTGAGGGCACTAGATTCATGAGAAGAGGTCAAGATTCCAATCAACAATTCTTTGAACAGAACCTTCGGTAAGTTCTATCTTGGAATCTGAGGGCATTAGATTCCTGAAAGGGTCAGAACAATTTGTTTGAGTGACTGAAGAGGGCAAGGTTAGAAGCAAACCCCCGAATTGAGACTTGGATATAAGCATACCTGATTTTGAGAGTCTCCATCCAATGTGATTTTCCTATTTCAAACACAAATTTTCTACTGAAGACAAGCAATTTGAGGTACCAATAGACTGTCCCTTGGGAAATAGATTAAGCAGTTGAGATAAACTACTCATATATACCCAAACATACCCAAATATCAGGGCAAAAGCAAAAAGAAAATGACTAAGTACAGTTGTTTTGTATGGGAAATAAGAATATAGGAAATGGAATTCTATGGCCTCTCTCTGATTCCAATAAAAATTTGGTATGTCAAAAATTGAAGCTATTTATTAATGCAAAGGAGTCTGTAAATCCAGAGATTATATACATTAGGTTGTTGGTTCCTGGAGAAAAGATATTTTTGGACCAGGGTAGCAAAAAAGAAGAAGAAACAGTGAAAAAGGAGAAGTGGGATTCCCTTCTCCCTCTCCCTCCTTCTTACCTCAAGTACCCTTCTGCTTCTGCTCCTGCTGCTATCACTGGCTCTACCCCAACTCTGACAGGGCTGCATAGTTCTCCCAGGAGAGAAATCAGACAGTTGCAACAGGATCTTGAAAACTTCCCTTTAGGATCATCAGATCCCAGGATGCCAGAAGCTAGACAGTACCCTCTGAGAGAGGTTCCCACTGGGCCAAGGACCATGGGATATGTGAATGCGCCACACAGCACGACTTTAAGAAGGAAATGATATCCTTAATGGAGGACCCCACAGGGTTGGCAGAACAATTCTATCAGTTTCTGGGCTCAAGCTTATATGCCTGGGGTGAATTAATGTCAATTTAAATACTTTATTTGCACAGGAAGAACAAGGAATGCTGAGGCAGGCTACTCTGAAAGAATAAGATGTCTATGATCACAGACATCCCCCAGGGGAGGGAATAACTCCTGTGGACCAAAAATTCCCCCTAACTGATCCCCAATGGGACCATCATAAATCAGCTCACAGGTGACACCTACAGAATTTATAGGAACTAATTGTTACAGGGTCAGAAATGCAGTACCCAGAACACAGAATCTTAAGAGAGACTTTTCAGTGACACAAAGAAAAGGAGGAATCTCCTGCACAATATTTTAATAAACTAAAAGAAAGTATGAGGAAATAGTCTGGTCTCGATCCAGATGATCCAGAAACTGAAGCAACTTTAAAATTACACTTTGTAACAAATGTCTGGCCAGACATTAGTAGAAACTTGCAGAAGTTAGAGGGGTGGAGTCAAAATCACTTGCTACTCTTCTAGAGGAAGTAATTAAAGTTTATATCTGAAGGGATGAGGAGAAACAGAAACAGAAGGCTAGGATTCTCATGTAAGTTGTAAGAGATATAAATGGTATAGGAGACAAAGAGGCCAGACAAAGGGAGAGATCCCGACCAGTGAGTTTTACTGAGGCTCCACTGATAAAAGCCCTTCAAGGGAAAAAATTTTCAGAGATGAGAGTGATGAAGGTAGAGCTCTGATAAAATGTTGGCAGTGCCAGGCAGAAGGGCACATCCTGAGAAATTGTCCACAGAGAAAGAAGGAACAACAAGTATACTCCCTCATAGAATTAGGTGAAGATCAGGGAAGTCAAGGGTTCTTCAACACCCACTAGAAATCCTTAGTAATTTTAAGGTTGGGGCCAAAAGAGGAGGAATAATATTTTCTCATAGACATGAGAGCTGCTCAAACTTCAATCATACAGCTCCCTCCGGGGTTGAATTATTAAAAAAAAAAATTGATTGTCTTGGAAGTAAAAAAAGAAAGTTTTATGTGAGATACTGATCTATACCTACTTTCTGCCACATTGTTTTTCAGTTTTCCCAATAGTTTTTGTTCAATAGTAAGTATTTGTCCCAATAACTAAAATCTTTAGATTTCTCAAACACTATGCTACTATTTTGTTTGCTTCTATATAGACAACTTTTCTATTAAAGAATACCAAATTGTTTTGATGATTACTGCTGTGCTGGTACTACAAGACCTCCTTCCCACTTTCCCCACATTAATTTCTTTGAAATTCTCAATTTTTTGTTCCTCTACATAAAATTTGTTATTATTGTTTTCTTAGTTCCTGCTTATATTGATTGATATAAAATTTAAGTGAATTGTTTCATATAGTACTTTCATTTTTATTTTATTAGCTAAGACCACTGAGAAGCAATTATTTCTCTAGTTATATAGATACATATTTATATAAAGAATATTTTGTGATTATTTCCATATTGTTTTTGTAATGACTTAATGAGTAGAATATCAAATATTGTATAGTTCCATAACTATTTTAGATGGAATTTCTCTTTATACTTCTTTCTACTGAGTTTATTGGTAACATACAGAAATGCTAATGATTTATAAATTTACTTTTATCTTACTACTTTGCTGAAGTTCTTGTTTCTATTAATTTTTTTTTACTTGATTCTTGGCTTCCTTAGGTAAACCATCATAGTACTTGCAAAAAGTAATCATTTTGCTTACACTTATACCCTCAATTTCTTCTTTTTCCTTACTATAGCTAGCATTTCTAGGACTATTTTGAATAGTAATGGTGATAATGGAATCCTTGAATTAGTTCTGATCTCAGAACTCTATCATCATCAGAAATCACAGAACGGGTTTAAAACATTAGAGAACCTAGGAGTGATTTTGATATGTTTTGCTTGTAATAAAAGAATAATGGGAAAGGAGGGTAAAGTAAATAATTGGGGACAAGGGGATGTAGAGAAAGGATGGAGAACATCATCTCATATAACTGGGATATAAAAAAGTAGAATTCTATATCACAGAAAGGAAGAACAGGCAATAAACTTTTCTCTCAGCTTAATTAATCAAAAGGAAGGAATAATGCATGCATAGGTACACACATGCAGCTGAATACAAATATATTTCATTTGAAAGATAATTAAGAGGGAAAAGAGAAATTTTAAAGGAGGAAAAATAATAGAAGAAAGACATTAACATTTTAAAGCAAACAAATTCTTGAAGAAGAGATAGGAAACAAAGAGAAGAAAAAAATATAAGAGAATGGAATGGAGGGAAGCACACAGTTAATAATCCTAACCATAAATATGAATGAGATGAATTCACTCAAAAATAGAAGAGAATATCAGAATAGACTAAAAGTCATTTATTATTTTCAAGAAAGATACTTTAAACAGAAAGGTACATACAATGTTAAAATAAGAGATAGGAGCAGAATCTCTAATGCTTCAGCTGAAATAAAAAAAGACAGGGATAACAATCAGCATCTCAGACAATGCAATTCCAAAAATAGACCTCACTAAAAATGAACAAAAAGCAATATTAGAATGCAAAGTCATATTAGAATATAAAAAGTTTATCCTTGCTCATGATTGCTTATACATATTAACTTTTTTGTGCTTCTCTTGATGCTTTTGTTTTCTACTCAAAATTTTCATGCGTCTCTAGTCTTTTTACCAGGAATGCTTGGAAATTTGCTATACAATTAAAGGTCAATTTTTCCCAGTAGGATTATTTTCAAGTTTGCTAGGTACACTACTACTATAAGTTAATACTTATGTAGTTAATTTTGCTTATAAAGCTATATCTTTTGCTTTCTGGAATATTATATTCTAGCTTCTCCACTCCTTTAGAATGATGGCTGATAAATTTTGTATGATCCTGACTATGACTCCTTGGTACTTGAATTCTTTCTTTCTGACTCCTTAAAGCAATTTTTAAAAATCCATAAGCTCTTGATTTTATATACATAATATTCCTACAAATTTTAATTTAGAAGTTTCTTTCAGGAGGTGACTGGTGATTTCCTTTTATCTTTGCCCACTGGTTCAAAGAATTGTAGGCAATTTCTTTTTTATCATTTCTTTAGATATACTGTATGGGCTTCTTTTTCCTTCTTCTTCCTTCCTCCTCCTCCTGCTCTTCTTCCTCCTGTTTCTCTATTTTCTCCTCCTCTTCCTCATTCTTCTTTTTCTTCTTCTTCATCATGGCTTTTGGTAGTTCCAACAGTTGTTTTCTAAATTTTCTTGTGTTTTTCATTCTTTCAAATATTTTATCTTGTCTTTTCTCTTTTTTAAAATATTTCATGTAGTAATTAAGCTTCTGTTTGATCAAATCTAATTTTTACAGTTTCTTTTCTCAGTAAGATTTTGTTCTTCTAGTTCCAAAATTTAATTCTTTTTTCATGTATTTCTTCCATAGCTCTCATTTCTTTTTCCATTTTTTCTATTAGCACTCTTAATTTATATTTACGCTAATTTTTAAAACTCTTGCTTAATTGATTTCAGAAGTCTGATTGAAATTTATTTTTAAGTTGTGTTTTTCTCTGAGACTTTGCGTGTAAAATATTTGGGAGTCATTTTCTTCTTCTGGCCATGTATGTATCCAGGGCATCTTATTCTCCACAATAGCTCTTTATGATAGGAAGAATTCCATCTTTTTGTTTCTTTCTTCCTGACATTATACTTTTGTTTTGGTCTAGCTCTGTTCATTTATGGGGGAAATGCCTGAGTAGGTTTTTTTGATTTTGTTTTGTTTTGCTTTGTTTGTTTTTGTTTTTCCCTCTTCTCTCTGCTCCTTTCTTAGCATTATTGAGCATTGTATTTTTCTAAGATCTCAAAAATAGCTCAAGCTATAACTAAACTATGTTTTAAGTACTCCAAAGGTGACTGTCTGAAATATGGCAAAATATGATCACTGCCCTCCTGATCTGACCTTTACAAATTCCTGACCTGAATTTAGATCTGAGCTAAACTCAGATTTGAGTTTAAACACCAACTTGTTTGTGAACTTGTCCATGATTAGATGTTTAATTGACTGTTGCAGAATTTAGCAACTTTCAGCTAGTTGGAAAGCTCTGTAGATTCAGAATATACTCTTTGGTTCAGAATTTCTGTCCTGGTTATTCTACTCAAATAGGGATTACATCTGGAATTGAGAACCTCTTCTGTTTCAAGCAGAGCCACATAATTCCTGCTTGCATTTGAACTTAGTTCTTGCTCAGTAAATAGGCCAATAGCCGACTGACTACCACTGCTCCTTTTCCTGCAATTCCAGCCTTAGAGAGGTCCTTTCTTCTGTCTGTACTGAATCTGTGAATTTAGAACTAGGTAGTGAATAACAGAGCTGCCCATCAACATATGCTTTAGATTATACAGAAGTTTAAGTTCTCTTCCTTTCCTGATGCATAGTCTTGCTCTTTCATTTATTTGATATTTGAATATTTTGCATGGTACATCCTCAGACAGACCTTGTTCCCACCTTTCAAATACCTCTCCACTTCCTATGTCTATCTGGAGTGGGAAAAATGACTCATGATTTTTTTCTCTCCAGTTTTCACAATCAGGATCCAATCTCATGCCTTTTCTAGATCTTTGTGGAGAAGTCGTATCGAAGAATCCGGGCTATACTCCTTGGTTCTGGATTATTTTAGCTACTTTGAGCAGTAATTATTCATTTAGAGACTATTAATTGCTAATGTTTTCAAGAGAGTTTGATCACATTTCTGATTCTTGGAATTATCTCTATAACCTACTTTCTTTCCTTCTTATTTTTACAAAATGATTTCAAACTGTTTTCCTTCTTTTTTCTTCACTCATCCATTCCTTACTCATTTCCTCATACCCTCCATTTCTCCCTACTCCTTCATTTCTTCCTTCCCTCTTTGTTTTGTTTCTTCATTCTGTTTGGTATTTGAATCATTATTAAAATAACAAAGTGTAAAACTCATCTGGCATTAGTCTACATTACATATAAATATTTGATGTACAATTTAGAACAAGAATTTTTAATATAATATTTATTCACAAAAATTTAGATATTATGAATCATTGTTTAATTTAATGGGTACAACAGCCTATTTATCTTGTTTGAAGTTAGTCAAAATCTCCCAGGTTTTTGCATAGTTCCAATATAAATTTGTGGGGAATAGAACAATGTTTTAAAGATAAACAAAGCAAACCCTATAGCTTTTTATTTTTCCAAATACATGCAAAAACAGTTTTCAACATTCACCTTTGCAAAATATTGTGTTCCAAATTTTTCTCTTCCCTTTCTCCTTCTCTCTCTTCTAAATAGCAAGCAATTCAAATAGACTAAACGTGTGCAATTCTTCTAAACGTATTTTTATATTCAATATGTTGCATAAGAAAAATCAGATCAAATGGGGAAAAACACTATAAGAAAGAATTTTTTAAAAGTTAATAGCCACCACCACCAGCAAAAAAGATGAAAATATGCTTTAATCCACCTTCAGTCTCCATAGTTCTCTCTGTGTATGCAGATAATTCTTTCCATCACAAGTCTATTAGAATTGCCTTGAAATATCATATTGTTGAAAAGAACCAAGTCAATCACAATTGATCATCACATAATTTTGTTGTTGCTGTGTACAATGCTTTCTTGGTTCTACTCACTTCACTTAGCATGAGTTCATATAAGTCTTTCCACGTTTTTCTGAAATCAATCTGCTTGTCATTTCTTATAGAATAATAATATCCATTACATTCATATACCATAACTTATTCAGCCTTTCCCTAACTGATGGGAATCCACTCAATTACCAGTTCCTTGCTACTATAAATATTTGTGCAGGTGTGAGTCCTTTTTCCTTTTTATAATCTCTGTGGGATACAGACCCAATAGAGACATTGCTATATCAAAGGGTATGCACAGTTTGATCGCACTTTGGGCATTTTCAAATTGTTCTTCACAATTCCACCAATAATGTATTAGTGTTCCAGTTTTCCCACATCCCCTCCAACAGTTATCATCTTTTCTTGTCATCTTAGCCAATCTGAAAGATATGATGTGGTATCTCAGAGTTGTCTTAATTTACATTTCTTTGATCAATAGGGATTTAGAACATTTTTATTCATATGACTAGAAATGGCTTTAATTTCCTTGTTTGAAAATTATCTTTTCATATCTTTTGACCATTTATTTTTGATATTTTTAACATACAACTTTTCATCTTCCTTTTTTCCCTTCCTTCTCTACATAGGTTCTCTCATCCATGCCTGGATTAACCGCCCTACTTATCTCTGACTTTTAAAATCCCATAATTTCATCTAGGTAATTCAAATATTATCTTTCATATGAAGCTTTTTGGATTCTCCTGGTATCTTTTCACCTCAATCTCTTAGCCTCCACCCCCCAAAATACTAGCTTGTATTTATATTTAGAACTTATATCGATAACTATTGGTTCCTCTTATTGAATACAAACTATCTGAGGTCAGGGAATTTTTCATCTTGTTATACTCATCACTCTGCATAAAAAGTACTTAATATATGCTTGTTGGTTAGTATTATCTATGGAATATGGAGTAAAAAATAATATGGAGTGTTCTAGATGTCTTTGAAGAGTTAAAAAGTACAAAGTATTCAGGGAATTAGAAGAGATTTCAAGAAAAAAGTGATAAAAAAAATATGGAAACTGATGTCTTGCAATAAGGAGAAAAGTACCTTATAAGCAAAGGAAATAGTTTATATCAATATAAAAAGATAGAAGATAACATGTGAAGTTCAGGGTATATCAAGTTTTCTTGAAATATAGAGTAATAATTATGTAATAAGCTGAAAAGGTAGATTAGGAAGAAATTGTGCATAGCCTTTAAATTACAATCTAAGGAATTAGATTTTTTTTTTCCTAGAGAAAATAGGGAAACACTGAATATATCTGAGCAAGAGACTGACTTCATCAGACTTACAGAATAAATTCTTTTCACAGCTTTGTAAAGGATGAGGTGATAATATGGAGTCTTGAAAACCAATGAGAAGGTATGGGCTTGAACTAAAGTAGTGGTATTGTGAGTAAAGTGAAGGAGATAATATAAAATATGCTATTGAGGTAAGATTGATAAGACTTGAAATTGATTGATTATGATTGGCTATTGATGGAGAGGAAAAGTTAAAGATGATTTCAAAGGTATGAACTTAAGTCACAGGGAAAATGGCCATATAAGATATAGGAAAATTTGGAGGAGAGAAAAATGAGGAGGGAAGACCACCTGTGTTCAGTCTTAAACTTGTTGAGTTTGAGCTGCTCACAGAATATCAAGGTAGAGTTATCTGTCCCAGTAGACAATTAACAATGTAGAGTTGGAGATCAGGAAGGAGGAGGATGTGGCTATATTCAGCTGTCATCTCAGCAGAGACGGCAGTTTAACTGATTATTGTGAGATCAATAAGACAGAGAAAATAGAAAGCAGAAAGAAGAGGGTTTGGAGAAAATATGCACAGTAAAGAACATAAGATCATCCAAAAAATAAAACTGAAAAAGAACAGATAGAAGGAAAACCAAATGGAATCAATGGCACCAGTAATAGGGAGTATCTAGGGAATATCAAGAAGTATCAAGAGCTATTGTGATTGTTCCAAAATGGAGAATTCAAAATAAAAGTAAAATCTCCTCAAGCTCATCAACAAATTAATGCTATTATGCTGAACAGCTGACCTTCAAGCATAAAACCAAGTAAATGGTGATGTGCCTTAAATCTGTAGCAGACTCTTTTTTTTTATTATTATTATAACTTTTTATTGACAGAGCCCATGCCTGGGTAATATTTTTACAACATTATCCCTTGCACTCACTTCTGTTCCGACTTTTCCCCTCCCTCCCTTCACCCCTTCCCCCAGATGACAAGCAGTCCTATACAAGTTAAATATGTCACAGTGTATCCTAGATATATTTTATGTGTGCAGAACCGAACAGTTCTCTTGTTGCACAGGAAGAATTGGATTCAGAAGGTAAAAATAACCTGGAAAGAAAAACAAAAATGCAAGCAGTTTATATTCATTTCCCAATGTTCTTTCTTTGGGTGTAGCTGCTTCTGTCCATCATTGATCAATTGAAACTGAGCTAGATCTCTTTGTCAAAGAAATTCACTTCCATCAGAATAAATCCTCATACAATATCATTGTTGAGTTATATAATGATCTCCTGGTTCTGCTCATTTCACTTAGCATGATGTTCATGTAAGTCTAGCCAATCCTCTATGTATTCATCCTGCTGGTCATTTCTTATAGAACAATAATATTCCATAACATTCATATACCACAATTTACCCAGCTATTCTCCAATTGATGGACATCCATTCAATTTCCAGTTTCTAGCCACTACAAACAGGGCTGCCACAAACATTTTGGCACATACAGGTCCCTTTCCCTTCGTTAGTATCTCTTTGGGGTATAAACCCAATAGAAACACTGATGGATCAAAGGGTATGCACAGTTTGACAACTTTTTGAGCATAGTTCCAAATTAGCAGACTCTTTTTAAAAGTTGCTAAATGTATAATTAATTGTAAACAGGCATTTTTGGTTGTTGTTAACATTAATGAGGAGTTTAAGAAAATTTGGACAAATTCTGAAAAGTTTAGGATATTAGAACTCCATTATAGATATAGTTTAATCTATGTAAGATATTTCAGATCTACTCAAACTGCTGTTATTTTCCAATATGATATGGGGAAGCATAGAATTCTGAAGTCTTTCAAAGAAGAATACTTGCTGTAAAAATTATTATGTATAAAACAATGTCAACAGCTATGGGGTGTGCATCAGTAATCTCAATAATAAATAGGAATCTTATTAATATTTTAAACAACATACCAAATAGAACATACCAGATGAAAACTGTATTTTCCTGAACAATAATTTCATCTGGGAGCATCTGGAATGCTATGTCCATTTTGGGGAAGTTCATTTCAAAGGAGATAGAGCTGAGATTGAGAAAATCCAGAGAGCAGTGCTGACAGTGCTTTCAAGCAGGATGGGATCATTATACAGAACTATGAATTCAGCAGGTACTTTGCTACAAATCCATGATGCTCTTCTTTTATACACAATTGCCCTAAATGTTAATTATGTCCTGAATTACATCAAAAACTGCAGACTGAAATAGAGTGCACCATCCTTTTTTCTACATGAGCTAGACAGTCTTTCAATTTGTGGTTCTACTGTGGAAAATATAATTAGAATTATGCTTTTCAATCATATAGAGTTAATTTTAGAAGAATCAGACATGCTATCTATGTTTGGGTGACTACCATGTTATTTTCAAGAAGTTAGGCTTATTGAGATTAAATTTGCCTAATTAATTGTCATGTTATGTGGGGAAACTATCAGGCTCTCTCCCTTGTATCCCATATTTAATCAATTGTCAAAAGCTGATGATTTTATATTTCTTAAATCTTTTTGTTTTTTTCTATTTATGTTGTTCCTTTCCTAGTTCAAGTCTTCATTACATTTTATCTAGATTATGGCAATAGCTTTCTAACAAATTTCCTGGTCTCCTATCTCTAGGAAAATTATGTTCAAGGCCCATGGAAGATATAAAGATGAATACAACATAATCCCTTCCTTCAAAGAATTTAAAAACTTAAGAGATAATTTTTAAAAATCTTATTGCTTGTTGAATATTCCTACCATTCATGGCCTAAGTGAATTCTCTAAAACAAAGTTCTAATAATGTTGCTATATTGCTCAAAATCTATCAATGGCTCTTATGTTCTGCAGAATGATGCTTAATCTCTTGAGCACATGATTCAAAAGCCTTCAATTTTTTACCACTCTACATTTCCAGCCTAATCTCTTATAATTCTTTTACATGTAAGCCATATTGGGAGTCAAGAGTATGTGGAGACAAGGAAAGGTATACACATATAGCAATTATGCTGTGCCCAGTCACTGTACTAAATGATAAGCAAATATCTCATTTGATTCTCACAACAACTCTGTAAGATGGAGATTTTTTTTTTATTTTATAATTGAAGAAACTAGTTTTCCTTAGTTTTATAGGTGAGGAAGGTAGAGAGAAGTGAGTTGCCCAGGGTCATACAGGTCATAAATATCTAAGGGGAGAAAATTGAACTTAGGTCCTACTTATTCCAGGCCCAGCACTAAATTTACTGTACTATCCATCTGCTTCCATAGCTATTCACCAGACCTCAAACTTGTCCTGAATTCTCCTTCCTAGGTAGCTAACTTTTGCTCACACGGTGCTCTCTACATGGAATGTCCTTCTATATATCTCAATCTGGTGAAATTTTATCTATTTTTTTCTAAAACTTGGCTCAAATACTATTTCTACCATTCAAACTTCCCTTTCTGTTTCTATATAGAGAAAACACAGCAAAATGATTTTTATTTTTCTATGCAATGAACTTGTAAGCTTTTTGAGGCAGGGGATATCTTTTCCTCCTATATCACCAAGCATTTGGCACAGTGCCTGGGAAGTAGTGTTTAGTATTTATTGATAAATTTATTGATTGATTTCCAAGGATTTGAGAAGCCTGGATATGATGACCATGTATTTAAAATCAGAAAAAATCTTCAATCTTTATTCTTTTTGAGGTAAAGGGGGATTTCAATAACTATATGGGCAGCTATGACAGGAAGCCAGCCAGCAGAGATGTAGGGGGATTGCAGGTGAAAGGGGGATCGGAAGTGAAAGGGGGTTGCGATAGCAATGTGAGCAGCTGTGTCAAGAAACCAACCAACAGTCTCTCTTTCCTCATCCCTTTCCACTCCCCTGCCTCCATCCACCAAAATCGTCATTTTCTGCACAACACATCAGGACTTGCACAAAGAGTGGGTGGAGACCATTCTTTCTCCAAGCATATATATTAATAGAGTATGATCCAATTACTATTTAGCCTCACGTGCTTGGGACCTCAATGCATCAACTCAAGCCTCAGCCCATTACATCTCCCGCTTTCTTTTGTTTTAGAACACAGATGGTCATGCCATCCCTGATTCCTCAGGGAGGTCAGAACCCCCAAGGGGAGGTGATCAAGCCTCCCTGACTTCTCAGGAAAGGAGGTGAAAGCACCGAAAAGGAAGTGATCATGCCCTCCCTGACTTCTCAGGAAGGGAGGTGAAAGCACTAAAAAGGAGATGATCATGCCCTCCCTGACATCTCAGGAAGGGAGATGAAAAGCACCAAAGGGAAGTCGGGGTTTCTAGTAGGTTTCTGGGCTGAAGGGTCTTATTATGCACAAACCTATCAGCATGGGAGGTATTACACAAGCACATAGCAATAATGCAGAGGCTATTAGTGATGACTCTCCCCACAGTCAGTGCAGGCTTGATGTGGTGTAAAAAACATGAATTGTACATGCAAGTAACGGTATAACAAACAATATTGATGTCCTGTAACAGTTTTATGATTTCTCAGAAAATCCAATGATTCCTGAGGGCTTTCAAGTCTTATGTCTCAATGAATCCAGTGATTCCTGAGGGTTTTCAAGTCCTACAACAATCTTATGTCTTAGAGAATCCAATGATTCCTGAGGGTTTTCAAGTCCTACAACAATCTTATCATGTCTCAGAGAATCCAATGATTCCTGAGGGTTTTGAAGTCCAACAATTTTCTATGTCCATGAGTCAAATGCCATAACTGCCACGCTCTTTCAATGGTGAGCACAATCAGCAACAGAACCACTCAATATTTCTTGGGTCTTTTCCTTTGTTTCAAGGGTCTGCTCCATTTCTCTGCGATGGACAAGGTGAATACGGCTTGTTGGCACCCATCTGATTCCTTCTCTACCTGTAGAGATACAAGCAAACCCTCTCCCCCAAGCAGTTAGTCTATCTGGTCCCTTCCATTCACCACTTTCTGGGTCTCTCCACATCACCTGGCGATTATCTAAAGATAGTGGAGCTGCTCACACTGGACACTGCCCTTCTTGTGGGTTATAAAACCTGTCTCCCAGAGTCAGTGCATCTTTGTCAAAAATCAAGAAGTTAATAGTATAAAGGGTTAAATTTAAAAGTTCTCTAGGGTTACCTGTGGCTCCCCCTTTCTTTTGTTTTTGGAGCAGGTCTTAATGTGTCTGTTTCTCCTCTCTACTATTGCCTGTCCTTGAGGACAGGTATGCCAGTGGTGTGTAAAATCTTATACTGTGCACAAAAGTGTACAAAATGTTTGGAGGTATATGCAGGACCATTGTCTGTTTTTATTGCTTGTGGCACACCCATAATGGCAAATGCTTGTGTGAGGAATTCAGTGATGACTCGGGCTGTCTCTTTTGCTGCTGGTATTGCAAAAGTGAATCCTGAAAAGGAATCTACCACAACATGGATAAAAGACAGATGACCAAAAGATTTATAATGGGTCACATCCATTTGCCAGATTTCATTGGGTCTCAAACCACGAGGGTTCTTCCCTGGAGGCAGTGTAGGAGTGTGGAAAGAAAGGCAAGCCGTACAGGCTTTTATTATACTCCTAGCTCCTCTCTTGTTATTCCAAACTGTAAACATAAAGCTCGAGCAGGCTGATATTTATAATGAGATGCCTGGGCTTTTTGTAATAAAGGAATATTGAGCATCATAGTTAGAAGGCTATCTGCCTTTGAATTACCATCAAAAATGGGACCTGGAAGTCCACTATGAGAGTGGACATGCAAGATATAAATTTTTCCTGGATGCTTTCTCACTTGCTCTTGAAGTTCCTTAAAGAGCTGATATATATTAGAAGCTGTAAATTTTATTTGGGCTGTGGCAATTCTTTGTACCACACCTACTGAATAGGCTGAATCAGATATTATATTTATGTCTCCTGGGTAATAAGTGAGAGCTAGCATGATCGCATATAATTTGTTCTGCTGAGTGGACTGAAAAGGAATTCTGACTACTCTTTTTATGGTTAAATCATGAGAGTATACAGCACAAATATTATGTTTGGATGCATCTGTAAAGATAGTTGGTCCTTTAAGAGGAACTTTAGAAACTTTTTCTTCAAGAATCCATCGCCAATTATGTAAAAGTCTGGTTATTTTTAATGGAGACCTATGTGTAAAATCTGGAGCCATGACTAATAAAATTGGCCACTTTGGGATGGTCTCACAGCACACATTAATTTGTATATTGGTGTAAAAGGTGTATATCTTATCAGGTCTTGTCCCAGATAATTGTACTGGTCGCTTAATGGCCTTTAATAAAATTCTAGCCACAAGCACTGGGTAAGGAGTAAGGCTTTGTTCTGGTTGTGCTGGGAGGTTCACCCACTCTATCATACTGTCTCCTTGATGAAGGACTGCTGTGGGTGCCTCTTGTGTGGCAAAAACTGATATTTCCAAGGGTTTTTGAGTGACTCTTTCAACCACATTGGATAAAACCAATTCAACTTTTCTCAAAGCCTCTTGAGCTTCTTTTGTAAGCTGTCATGGTGAATTTAAAGCACTGTCTCCCCTTAAAATGTCATGTAATGGTTGTAACTGATAGGTAGTCAAGCCTAACACTGGTCGCATTCATTGGATATCTCCTATCGATTTCTGAAAATCATTTCAGATGTTTAGCTTCTCTGTTCTTAAGGACAGTTTTTGTACTGTAAGCACCTTAAGGTATACTTCGTATCCAAAATATTGAAAAGGAGCATGTCTTTGAATTTTTTCTTCAGCTATGTACAATTGTAATTCCTTAGTGTTTCTATGGTCTTTTGTAGACATGCTTCTAACATTTGTTCCTCAGGTGCTCATCCCAATATATCATCCATATAATGTAATAGCATAACTTTTGGAAATGCTTTTCTTAACTGGAGCAAGAGCAGCAGCAACATACATTTGACACACAGTGGGGCTGTTTTTCATTCCCTGTGTCAAAACTGTTCATTCTTATCTTTTATAAGGCTCAGCTAAGTTAACGCTGGGCACTGAAAAGACAAATCTTTTCATATCCTCCTTATCCAGAAGGATAAAATAGAAACAATCCTTAATATCTATGGCCCAAAGAAGCCATTCTTTAGGCAACTGAGTAGGAGATGGAAGTCCAGGCTGAAGAGTTTCCATAGTTTCCATCTGTTCATTCACTTTTCTTAAATCAGTGAGCACCTTCCATTTTCCAGATTTTTTTTTTACAATGAACATTGGGGAATTCCAAGGACTTAGAGAAGGTTGTAAGTGCCCTTGTTCAAACTCCTCCTGTACTATATCTAATAAGGCCTGAATTTTATTGCTGCCTAAAGGCCACTGTTCTATCCACACTGGTGTATCAGTTTTCCATTGGATAGGAACAGGTGAAAGTGTTGGCAGGCCTTCAACAGCAGCCCTGCTTAAAAAACCGAAGTACTCATTTTTAACCCTAATTGCTGTAAAATGTCTCTTCCCCACAGATTGATGGGGATTTTTTCAACTATAAAAGGAGTAAAAACTCCTGTTTTGCCTTCAAAAGTCCATCTCATAGGGGCAGCACTAACTTCAGCTACTATTGATCCTCTTACGCCAGACATGTAGGTGTCTGCTTTAATCTTTGGCCAGTGACTAGGCCAATTGGCACCTCTAATGACTGTACGATCTGCACCTGTCTACCAATCCTTCTAATGGTAGGTCATTTATATAGATTGTGAGCATAGGTTAGTCAGCTGTTACATCTGCTGTCAAGTATATTCTTGGATTTTGTGGTCTGGAGTCAGAATCTTGGTGACTATCACCAGGTTGCTTATTAGGATTCTGTATGAGTAAATCTGATGCTATTACTTCTCCTGGGTGATAAGTCACACATTGTCTACCTGTATTAGTGACTGGGATATTATCTACACGTTCCCCAGTTTCCCACATCAGTATGTGAATGGACACTGTTTTGTACATACAAAAAGGAGGTGAAATGGTCAAGCCTACTGTGCCTGGAGGCAAGGGATCCATAGGCTGGAGAGGAACAGATTTCACCTCTCCAGGGGATAGCTCAGTTCTCCCAGCTGCATACAACTCTATTCTCCCCAATTGTAATCCCTTTCTCCCATCAGGTTGCTTCCTGGCTGGTTGATTCTGTAATCCCCTTCTCCTATCATATGATGGCTGATTGGTCATTTCTGGATACTGGACTTGTAGGTACTCTCTGGTTGCACTATTGGCTCCAAGTGTTTTTTGCCTTGAGCCTTGGGACTGGGCCCCTCATCCCGTTTCCCTGAATCTGTCTACATTCTGAGGCCCAATGGAAGCCTCTATTGCGTTTTGGACATGGAGTATTGGGTCTTGTTCTCCCACCCTGTTTTCCCATTCTATCTCTATACCAACATTGAGCTTTCAGATGCCCTACTTTACCACACTGAAAGCATCTACGAGTCTCTCTGGAAGTCCCTTGCCAGGAGGGACTCTGTCTTCCCATGTGTGGATTTTGGGAAGTCTGCATCATAGCCTGGCTATAAAAGGCATTGTGCCCACTGTGGCACAGCGTCTTATGAGCTCTGCTAAAGGAGCATCCTTGTGCAGTCCTAGTATGATTCTTCTGCAAACCTCATTAGCATTTTCCTTAGCAAGTTTCCTTATCAAAATGTCTGTTACTGCATTTTCCCCATTTGTTCTTGTGATAGCTGTCTGCAAACATCCCACAAAGTCAGCAAAGGGTTTGTTTGGCCCTTGTGTTATTTTTGTGAAGGCCCCACCCTTGTCATCTTTATTGTGGAGAGAAGCCCACACTTTGATAGCATCAGCAGCAATTTGCTCATATGCTGCTATGGAATAATTAATCTATACTGCGACATCTGCATTGGAACCTACACCTGTTAGTAGGTCACAGGTCATTGCAGTATGAACTCCACTTTGACTTTTTGTTGGGCTGTATCCTACAGAGCTCACTATATTCAGAAAGGGAAAAGTAGTTTTGTCCAGGTTCTAGGCATATCCTTGCTATAGATTTCTAGTCATTAGGGGTCAAGATTTCAAAAGGCAAATTCTGTAATAACATCTTAACATAAGCTGATGTAGCCCCATAAAGAGTGCAAGCCTTTTTCAGGTATTTGAGGATTTCTATATCAAAAGGAGAGTATCTTCTAGTTTCTTGACCTGAAGAATTAAACTGTTGAATTACAGGGAAAATGTGGTGTTGAAATTCCGATACATCTCTCCCTTCCGCTTTGGCCTTAATTAGTCCCTTTTGCAATCTAGTCATAGGAGTGGCTGGATGCTGGGGGGGAGGTGCTGGTGCTGTCACTGCCCCTCCCCCCCACTACCCCTTCTCTCTCCATCTCAGAGGGTGGAGTTGATGGAGGAGAGTCAATTACCTGCTCCTTAGGTGGGGCTGAAGCTGCCTCAGATTCACCCCACCCTTGAGCCTCACTTAAGTCTCCATGCCCCGTGGGGATATGGTCATTAATCTGTTCTTTGTCTTCCTCCTTTATCTCAGGCTTCCCCATTTGGCTATTCCTAGAGTTTTTTTTTTTTTTCCTTTTCTTCTAGAACTTATACAGTTTCTTAAGGCCAACTGTATTATATTATATAAATAGAACGCCTCGATGGAAATTCAATGAGGACTGTTTTCCTTGTAATATGCGGAGAGCTGTTGCCCAATTAATGTCCAGTTATCTGGAGAGATTTGCTCTTCCTCTAAGAACCAAGGGGAGGTGCGTTTTAATGTACCCAGAAGTCTAGCTGTCTGTTCCCAAGTTATAAGTAGCCCTTGATCTTCTATCAGCTTAAGCAGGCTTTCTATAATGCCACTCCTGGGTGGGTGGGGGGGTGGAAGTTTGGGGGAAGGGGAATTTTGGGGGAGGGGGGATGGAGAATTTTTAGCTAATATCTGCCCCATTTCAGCCAAAAAACGTTACTAGTTTAGTCTTTAAGAAAATAAGTTCCCTGTTTGTCTTATACTCACCTAAGTTCCTGGTCACTGGAGACTTCTTCAGTGAAAGTAGGGTCCTTGGTTCCCATGCTTGAACACCAAATGTGATGATCGCATATTTAAAATCAGCCGGAGTCAGGAATTCAGGTTAAGGGGAAAATCTTCAACGTTTATTCTATTTGAGGTGAAGAAGGATTGCGATAGCAATATGGGCAGCTGCGGCAGGAAGCCAGCTAGCAGAGGTGAAGGGGGGTTGTAGATGAAAGGGGGATTGGAGGTGAAGGGGGGTTGCAATTGCAATGTGAGCAGCTGTGTCAAGAAACCAGCCAGCAGTCTCTCTTTCCCCTTCACTTTCCACTCCCCTGCCCCCACCCACTACAGTCGTCATTTCCTGTACAACACATCAGGACTTGCACAAAGAGTGGGTGGGGCCATTCTTTCTTCAAGCATATATATTAATAGAGTATGGTCCAATTACTATTTAGCCTCACGTGCTTGGGACCTCAGTGCATCAACTCAAGCCTCAGCCCATTACACCTGGACATCTTTTTTAAAAATGTTCTGCTAACTGAACCTCTAGCTGATGTTGATTTATCAACTTTTCCCCAAAATCTGAAGAAAAATTCTGAATAGTGAAGAAAAATGGAGAAAAGTCCATAGATTACAGGATAATATGTTCTAGACTTGGGAAAGAACTTGAAGATAATTTAGGTAAGTGGTTCCCATTTAGTGGTTTCCAATAATGGCCTAAAGGAATCATGCTAAATAAAATTTTAAGCAGTAAATAATTGCCTAATAATATTAAAAACAACTTCCCTCACAACAATAAAGCATGTATATGTTTGAAGAATTATTTTTTTCTGGAGTTATTTAAAACCTTAATGGATTTATGCAGAATGATTTGATTTTGATATTTGTGAAGAATTATCCACAGTGAATGATTTCATTAAACGTTGACCACTTATGACTAAGCACAAAATATTCTTGCAGTTTCTTAATCTGTCATCATATTGTCTTCAAACCAATTTCACAAGGTTCAACATTTCAGTGAGCACAAACTAATTCTCAATGCATTTCCAACACATACACAATATTCTCTTTAGTGTTCTCTGCAGCACAGCAGAGTATCTTCCTCATGGCCTTCTGTTACTCCTTAATTTTCCCTAATCAAGAGTGTAATCATATGATCAAGCTGTTATCAATGTTAATATTTTTGTTGTGGAAATGTAAGGCTGGTTGAAAATCATGCTTCTAGAATATGGACAAACCATTTTCAAATGATCATATACCATTACAAGGGTTCTGTAGAAACAAACTTTATATCATCTCTTATTGCAGCATTAAGGTTGTTTTCTGATTCAAACTTATTCTCAGTTTCTGTTACTATTCTTCCATCAGGTATATTTTCAAATGAACTGTATGGCAACATCAGTGACAATTACAAGAATGTAGAAATAAAAGAAGAGAGGAAAGCCGCATTTGAAGAGATTTTTTTCTTTCTTACTAAGGTTAGCTTATGTATATATATATATGCACAGATATACAACTATAACAATATATACAAGTGAACTTTAAGCATACATCACTAACACATTACTTATGATTAGGCAGCAGAAAACCAGATATATCATAATGACCTATTCATTTTCATCAATTGCTTAGGTGACTAATTTTTTTTAAAAATAATTTTCATTTTGCAGAAAGAGAAATGGCTGAATTCTGCCATTTTCTATAATATATTTGAGAAGGTGAGTATTTTCACTTTATATTCATTTTAAATCAAAGTAATAAATAAACTAGATATAGAACTAGATTTAAGACAATCTGGTATTGAGCCAAATATTTCAAACTTTTCCAAATTAAAAGACTTTAATATTGAAATTATTTATTACTCTATTAAACATCTCCCTAGTTAAAACAATTAACATTATTCATACTAAACAAAATTTACAATACAAAATTAATATGATATCTTGTGGATAGTAGTAATCTATTGAAATTTTGCTGGATTACTCTTTTTATGCTTACAGAATGTCACACATAATGTATTGATAGTTATTTTATAATTTGAGTACAATAAATTTATATTTATATTTTTATAGCTCTACATAGAATAACATATTTTATAATTATATAATATAAAATTTAATTTGGATTTCTTGAGCAAAAGTTATACTTGTAAGCACTTAATGAATAAATTCTAAAAGAATATCATGAGTAATATATTGTTTCCTTAGGTATTTACAGAATATTTTGTTGTCATTGTTGAGCAAGAAAAACAAAATAATTGGGAACCACTGATCAAGGCCAACCCTTTTGTTTTAGAAATAAGAGGACTGAGACTCAAAGATATAGCTGCTAAACCAGATATTTTTGAGAGCACCAGATTTGATATAGAAAGAAGAGTGGAAGTACTTTGTAATTCACAGGAGACAACAATGCAAGTAGAACAGAAACATTATTCGGAGCTTCAGATATGTATACATCAGTGCATAGAGTGTAGATAATAAACAAAGTTTAAGTTAAGGTGTTGACTTCAACCTCAATGACACCATTGAGATTTGCTGGAATGCAACTCATGACTGAAGTATTTCAGTGGGAAAGTATACCTTTTTTCTACTTCAGAAAGGAAGGGAAAGCATTATTATAAATCAATAAGATATTAAGTCCTATGGAAATCCATGAATGTGAGGAGGAAAGCATGGTGGAGAACATTTGGATAAGGATCAAAGGAAGGAACAAGAGAAGCAAGATCATGGTAGATGTGTGCTGAACACTATCAGACCATACTTTGGGATGATAATTTTCCAATTTAAGTCACAAATCTGGGATACAGGCAGAATATAATTTTGTTATAAAGATTTCTTTCCTTTCTGGAAAAAAAAGTTGCTCTAAAAAGGAAAGGAGAGCCTAGAGAATAAAGCTCAGGAAATACCATTTAAATTCATTTCAATGAGGACAAAAAGAAGGAAATTTCTAATGACACAACTATGTAAATTCACTGAGCAACATATTTTATCTTAAAAGAAAATATAAAAGAGTTGGAATAAAGTACAAGTAACTGAAAATGAGTGTGAGAGTAGAAATGTCTCTTAAGAATCAAATAAATCTTAAGTATTAAAGGCAATAAAATGGCTTCTCCTTTTAGTCATTGCTACTACTCCTTCCCATTGCATAAAAGGGAAACAATAAGATCAGAGAAGATATAGTGCTCTTGCTTGGATGAAGGAGAAAATAATCTTGAAATATAGAGAAAGATCTGAATTGCTTACTTTTATTTCCCTTTTTCTTTATTGAAGAGAACGATTTTAAGACTAAAAATGATTGGCCGAAAATTTTAAGTAGAAAATCAAAGTCTAAGATAAGTAAATAGATAACAAAGAATGATGAACTATCCTCATTTAGTTCTAGAAACATTGCCTACATGAACTATTCACATTTTGAATATTAAGCTCCCATGATACCTACTTGATCAAGATCATTTGACCTTTGAAATGCAGATTCAAAAAAATAGAGAATGTATTAAAAAATGACATCAAGGAATCATGGGATTTTTTAGCACAGTATATATACAAGTTTTCTGTGACATCATAACGAAGAATATAGATTGAAAAAGACAAAGAAAACTTCTAGAAAAGATAGCTCTCTTCCTTCACAGTTTTGAGATCAAATGAAATTATAGATGTAAAGTGATCTGCTAAACTTAATGTGCTACAAAAATTTATTATCGCTGCTGCTGTTTTTCAGATTACCTGATTTATAAAGCTACTTTACTGAACAAATTTTTAAAAATAAAAAAAATTTTAAAAACCAAGCCAAATAAACAACCTTAACAAACAAACAAAAAAACATATCATCTGGATCTTTCCTCCTCCAGGAAAGCACAGTTTTTAAACAAGCAACAAAACAAGGGACCAACACTTAAGGCCAGCCAAGAACTCCTATTTTTTTGTGCTTTAATCTGCTAAAGGCAATCAGCATGATGGTGAGAGAGAAGGGAGGGCCCTCAAAAAGAATTATTGGCAGGAGCTGCTGCTTTTCTTGTCCCAACAGTTCAACTTCCTGTCTTTAATGAAAGACCTTAACAAATGTGATTGCTAAACTAGTTTCTATGATCTTGAAAGATTCTTAGTGAATGGGAAAAGTGTCGCATTGGGGAAACTTTTCCTGATTTTTTAAAGGGCAACTTAGGTCTTTTCATATTGTCCTCAAGTACAGAATGAGAGACATTTAGTACTTTTTTGAAATTTAGAAAAATATACATCAAATTCCTGATCTTGTAACTATAAAAGAGAAAAGAAACTAATCTTGTAACGATAAAAAATGGGGAAGTGGGAAGGGTTCATGTGGCTAGTCAGACATCACCTGTTTTTGATGAAGTCTTGTTGGCTTCTTGTGATTCTTTTCTGGATATTCACTAATCATCCCTTTAATAGTGTGACCTAGCATTTTACCAGGAATAGAAATCAAGTTCACTGGCTTATAGCTTGCTAACTTTTATTCTTTTAATTTTTTTGAACAATTGCCCTTCTCTATCTTGCCACATCTCTTTCCAAGAGCACTGAGTGCAGCCTACCTGAATGGCTCACTGTGCCCTAAATCTGTTCTAAAGACTCTCTAAAATGTTTTTTGTATGTTTGTTTGTTTGTTTTCCCCCTCCTAGTACCATGGGATATAGTGCCAGGCAACTTGAACTTATAAAAGGCAGTTTTTAGTTCCTTATTTGCTTTTCAATTCTCTCCAAAGTCCTTATTTTATCCTTTCCATACCAAAGATTCTTCTCCTTGTCAAAGGAAAAATATACATCAAGAAGTTCTGTCATCCTCTTGTCAACCATTACTATTGCCCCAACTTCCCTGAAGAGTATTCATTCCTTTACCCTCCTCTTATCCCCAACATGGCTAACAAGTAAACACTATTCTATAATTTTATAACCTTAATGTATGAGTTATATACTTAGAGTTAATTAATATATAAGCTTGTAACAATTCATTAAAGCATGTTTTGGGGGGATGAAAGGAAGGGAAAATAGGAGGCACTTCATAGGACAGAAAGAAGTAATGAAAGGAGAAATAATAGGTAAATTTCACTTTCTTCATAATTTTTCCTAGAACAAGTCACCATTTCTGAACTCTAAAAGAGAAAATGTACAAATATGGGAAGATGCTCTGATTTTGTCAGCTTCAATCGAGGAAATCTTGCTGAGAGAAGTCCCTTAATTCATTATGATTTAATAGATAAATCCTAGGAAATTGCCTGAGGCATTTGTTTCTATTCTTCAAAATCCTGTTCCTCTCTCTGTTAGATATGTCCATTCCCAACCCACCCTTAGATATGCACCTTAGCACATAGTAAACAATGTAATACCTCCCCTCCTTTCTTTCCTTCTTCTCCCATCTTTTCCTCTCTCTCTTCCTTCTTTCCTTTTTCTTCTCCTTCCTTCCTTCCTTCCTTTTCCCAGCAATAGTTTAAAAATAGGGAAAATTTTATATACATACACACATACATATACACACATATATTATATATATGCATATATATGTATGTATATATACATATGTAAAATTTAAAAGTAAACTTTAAGAAAATAATTTTCCATTCTTATTTTGAATTTTTTATCACCAATAAAAATGTTTAAAGTTTTGCAAAATACTTTATATAGGTCATTTTGCTTTATCTTTGTCAAATAATGGAAACCTAGACCAGAGATTAAGTGATTTGACAAGGTTCACACAGATAGTAGATATTTGAAACAGGATTCAAAACTTGGATCTTTTTGATCCAAATCTAATACTTTTTTCACCACATCATTTCACCATCTAATGATCTCGATTCAGTTATTTGTAAATCATGAGCATATTCTTAAGTGAAAAGGCATTTATTGAACAATGTTTTTTTTTTTTTCTTCTCTTTTTGTGACACCAGCATGGCCAGTCTACCTTTGTTCAACGTTTCCTTCCCCTGTGACCCAATATACTCAGGAAGAAAATCACTTTCTTTGTGCCTAATACATTCATGGAAACCTGAATTCTAATAACTATAATAATTTTTAAAATGTGAGGAACAGGAAATTTTCATGGAATAGTTTCTCATTTTTTAAATTATGTGGCTGATTTATATTTATTTTCTGATCTCAGATATTTATTTTTTACCCTTGCTGAATCAACTCAAATTTACACTATTCTTTTCTGTCAAGTTTCATGCTCCATTATGTTATCATCAATCTTGTCCTAGACCTATACATCCACCATTTTACAAATTAGGAGCATTTACCAAAAGAGTTTCATAAACTCTTCGTCCTTAGGTTCTCTTCCAAAGTTATCCCTGTCCAATGGCAAGACAAAGTCAAGACTCCTGGTTATGACTTGAGAGGCAGTGGGTGACTTTAACGACTTCAATATCTAATCAAGCTCCCCAGAACTTGCTTACTTTGTCTTCTTGCCGATTGGGACAAATTGTTCTCATCTGCCATTCCATCAGAGGAAATCTTCATATGGTTGAGGTACCTTCTTAATTTATCATACCCCTTATTTCTTACTATTTCTAACTATCTCAAAGTCCTTTTATGATGGGCGAGTGGTGATGTAGCAGTTGCATTTTAAAGTTGGATTTAGAAAGGCTCTCGCTTACCTAAAAATTGTCTGCTTATCTAACCCTGGTTTGATTATCACAGCAGGTAGGAATCCCATCTTATAGTTGAAACACTAAAAAATGTACAAGAACATCTGCAAAGTTGATTTCATTTACCATCTGTACATTGAATGTGCGCACACTTATAGACAAGAAAAACTACATTAGACTTGATGATGGACTTCCAGCCAAGATGGCGGAGAGGAGGCACACAACTGTGTAACCTCCATGTTTTTCTCTCAGAATCCATTTCATTTCATGCCTCTGAATTAATGCTCAATTGAAAAAAAACATACAATTAGTTACGAAGAGAAACCATCCTTGAGATTCGCCAAGAAAGGTCTGTTTTTACATGAGGGCGGGGACAGTTATTAGATCGGAAGCAGGCTGCGGGCAGCAGCGGCAGCGAGAGCACGGAAGGCGGCTCAGAGCCGAGCAGAGAGGAGAGGGGGTGGGGCGTGATCGCAGTCGTCTCTGCGAGGAGAGCTTTGCTACAGGATTAGATACTTTGCTCCGGGAGCAAGTCAGCAGCCCAGCAGAGAAGCTAAAAACACTGGAGGTGAAGAATACAACCCCAAACAGCTGGAGTCTCTCGGGTCCTGGCCACCCCTCCCCCACAGAGTCTCAGCACTCTCTGGGATCTCAGAGCGCAGGCGCAGCACAGCCATCGCTGTCCTGTTAGGGCCTCACTACTGCCCCACAGTCTGTAGAGGAAGCTCGGTAACACCACCCAGCCCCTCGCCCAAAGAAAGCAGCCTCCATTCAAGGGTTTTTTCTTCTGTTTCTTTGATAGTTTGTCTTTGATTATTAGACAGAAGGAGCAAGAAACTGAAAAAGACTTTAACCCTTGACAGCTTCTATACAGATAGAGAGCAGACTCCAAATCCTGAGGAGACTAAAAACAAACAGTCTCCAGGTGAATCCCCAAAGGAGGAGATCATCTGTTCCTCAGCACAGATGAATCTTATGAAGGAAATTAAAAAGACTCTCACAAGAGAGCTAGAAGAAAAATGGGAAAAGGAGAGGGAGGCTTGGCAAAAGAGCCTGGAGAAGTCAGTTAAAGAGAGAGTGGATAAAGCAATCAAATCCTTGAAAAATAGGATTAGTGAACTGGAAACAGAAAATAGCTCTCTAAAAAACAAAATTGGTGAAATGGAAAAAAATTCCATAGAACAAAAGAACTCAATTGGACAATTAGAAAAAGATTTTTTAAAAGTGAGTGAAGAAAATACTTCATTGAAAATCAGAATTAAACAAATAGAATTGAATGACTTGAGGAGACAAGAAGAATCAAGCAAATCTAAAGAAATCAAACAATGGAAAAGAATGTGAAATACCTTCTTGGGAAAACAACAGACCTGGAAAACAGATCCAGGAGAGACAATCTTAGAATCATTGGATTCCCAGAAAAGCATGATGAAAAAAAGAGCCTGGACACTATTTTCCAGGAAATTATCAAAGAGAACTGCCCAGAAGTCATAGAAACAGAGGGTAAAATAGACATTGAAAGAATTCATTGATCACCTACTGAAAGGGATCCTAAAATCAAAACACCAAGAAATATAATGGCCAAATGCCAGAACCCTTAGACGAAGGAAAAAATACTGCAAGTGGCTAGAAAAACCCAATTCAAGTATTGAGGAGCCACAATAAGGATCACCCAGGATCTAGCAGCATCCATATTAAAGGATCGAAGGGCCTGGAATATGATATTCTGAAAGGCTAAGGAACTTTGTATGCAACCAAAAATAACTTACCCAGCTAGAATGAGCATCTTTTTCCAGGGAAGAAGATGGACATTCAACGAAGTAAGCGAATTTCATCTATTTCTGATGAAAAAACCAGAACTTAACAAAAAGTTTGATCTACAAATATAGAACTCAAGAGAAATCTAAAAAGGTAAAGATTAATCTTGGGAACTATATTTTGGCTATAAAGATGTATAAAGAATACATGTATACCTTGTTCTAGAAACTAGATGTGGAAAGGACATTGTACCAGAAAAAGGGTAAGGTGGGGGTACTATATCTCATGAAGAGGCAAAGGAAACTATTATATCTGAGAGAAAGAATGGAGGGGGATGAATATAGTGGGTATCGTACTGCCTTCAGAATTTGCTTTAAGAGAAAAATGTTAGACATATTCATTCTATGGTGAAACTTCTCCCACCTCATTGAAAAGTGAGAAGGGAAAAGTGAAAAGGGAAGGAATAAGCTAAGCGGAAGGGAATACGGAAACTGGGAGGGAAAGGGGTAAGATAAGGGGAGGAACTCCTAGGCAGGGGGAGAGATACTAAAAAGGGAGAACTGTGAGAAGCAAGTGGTGCTCACAAGATTAATACTGGGAAGGGGGGTAAGAGGGAAAGAAGGGAGAAAAGCATAAACAGGGGTTAACAAGATGGCAAGTAATACAGAATTGGTCATTTTAACCATAAATGTGAACAGGGTAAACTCCCCCATAAAGAGGAAGCGGTTAACAGAATGGATTAAAAGCCAGAATCTTACAATATGTTGTTTACAGGAAACACACCTGAAGCGGGGAGATACATGCAGGTTAAAGGTAAAAGGTTGGAGCAAAATCTACTATGCTTCAGGTGAAGTCAAAAAAGCAGGGGTAGCCATCCTGATCTCAGATCAAGCTAAAGCAAAAATTGATCTAATTAAAAGAGATAAGGAAGGGCACTATATCTTGCTAAAGGGTAGCATGGATAATGAAGCAATATCAATATTAAACATATATGCACCAAGTGGTGTAGCATCTAAATTCCTAAAAGAGAAATTAAGAGAGCTGCAAGAAGAAATAGACAGCAAAACTATAGTAGTGGGAGATCTCAACCTTGCACTCTCAGAATTAGATAAATCAAACCACAAAATAAATAAGAAAGAAGTCAAAGAGGTAAATGGAATTCTAGAAAAATTAGATATGATAGATCTCTGGATAAAATGTAATGGAGACAGAAAGAAGTACACTTTCTTTTCAGCAGTTCATGGAACCTATACAAAAATTGACCATATCTTAGGACATAAAAACCTCAAACTCAAATGCAGTAAGGCAGAAATAGTAAATGCATGCTTTTCAGACCATGATGCAATGAAAATTACACTCAACAAAAAGCCAGGGGAGAGTAGACCAAAAAATAATTGGAAACTAAGTAATCTCATATTAAAAAATGATTGGGTGAAACAGCAAATCATAGACATAATTAATAACTTCACCCAAGAAAACGACAATAATGAGACATCATAACAAAATGTATGGGATGCAGCCAAAGCGGTAATAAGGGGAAATTTCATATCTCTAGAGGCCTATTTGTATAAAATAGAGAAAGAGAAGGTCAATGAATTGGGCTTGCAACTAAAAATGCTAGAAAAGGAACAAATTAAAAACCCCCAGTCAAACACTAAACTTGAAATTCTAAAAATAAAAGGAGAGATCAATAAAATTGAAATTAAAAAACTAATGAATTAATTAATAAAACTAAGAATTGGTTCTATGAAAAAACCAACAAAATAGACAAACCCTTAGTAAATCTGATTAAAAAAAGGAAAGAGGAAAATCAAATTGTTAGTCTTAAAAATGAAAAGGGAGAACTCACCACTAATGAAGAGGAAATTAGAGCAATAATTAGGATATACTTTGCCCAGCTTTATGCCAATAAATTCGACAACTTAAATGAAATAGAATACCTCCAAAAATATAGCTTGCCCAAACTAACAGAGGAAGAAGTAAATATCCTAAACAGTCCCATCTCAGAAAAAGAAATAGAACAAACTATCAATCAACTCCCTAAGAAAAAATCCCCAGGACCAGATGGATTTACATGTGAATTCTATCAAACATTTAAAAAACAATTAACTCCAATGCTAAATAAACTATTTGGAAAAAAAAGGGATTGAAGGAGTCCTACCAAACTCCTTTTATGACACAGACTTGGTACTGATACCTAAACCAGGTAGGCTGAAAACAGAGAAAGAAAATTATAGACCAATCTCCTAATGAATATTGATGCTAAAATCTTAAATAAAATATTAGCAAAAAGATTATAGAAAATCATCCCCAGGTTAATACACTATAACCAAGCAGGATTTATACCAGGAATGCAGGGCTGGTTCAATATTAGGAAAACTATTAGCATAATTGACTATATCAATAACCAACCAAACAAAAACCATATGATCATCTCAATAGATGCAGAAAAAGCATTTGATAAAATTCAACATTCATTCCTAATAAAAATACTTGAGAGCATAGGAATAAATGGACTTTTCCTTAAAATAGTCAGGAGCATATATTTAAAAACTTCAGTAAGCATCATATGCAATGGGGAAAAACTGGAACCTTTCCCAGTAAGATCTGGAGTGAAGCAAGGTTGCCCACTATCACCATTATTATTCAATATTGTATTAGAAACACTAGCCTCTGCAATAAGAGTCGAGAAAGGGATTAAAGGAATTAGAGTAGGCAATGAGGAAACCAAACTATCACTCTTTGCAGATGATATGATGGTGATGGTATACTTAGAGAACCCCAGAGATTCTACTAAAAAGCTATTAGAAATAATTCATAATTTTATCAAAGTAGCAGGATACAAAATAAATCCCCATAAATCCTCAGCATTTTTATACATCACCAACAAAATTCAACAGCAAGAGGTACAAAGAGAAATTCCATTCAAAATAATTGTTGATAGCATAAAATATTTGGGAATCTATCTACCAAAGGAAAGTCAGGAATTATATGACCAAATTACAAAAAAGTTTCCACACAAATAAAGTCAGACTTAAATAATTGGAAAAATATTAAGTGCTCTTGGATAGGCCAAGCAAATATAATAAAGATGACAATACTCCTTTTTTTTTTCCTTTTCTTAATTTAATAATTACTTTATATTGACACTCGTTTCTGTTCCGATTTTTTTTTCCCTCCCTCCCTCCACCCCCTCCCCTAGATGGCAAGCAGTCCTTTATATGTTGGATATGTTGCAGTGATACAATATATGTTTGCAGAACCGAACAGTTCTCTTGTTGCATAGGGAGAATTGGATTCAGAAGGTATAAATAACCCGGGAAGAAAAACAAAAATGCAGATAGTTCACATTCATTTCCCAGTGTTCTTTCTTTGGGTGTAGCTGCTTTTGTCCGGATGACAATACTCCTTAAACTAATCTATTTATTTAGTGCTATACCAATCAGACTTCCAAGAAAATATTTTAATGATCTAGAAAAAAAATAACAACAAAATTCATATGGAACAATAAAAAGTCGAGAGTCTCAAGGGAATTAATGAAAAAAAAAATCAAATGAAGGTGACCTAGCTGTACCTGATCTAAAATTATATAATAAAGCAGCAGTCACCAAAACCATTTGGTATTGGCTAAGAAATAGATTAGTTGATCAGTGGAAAAGGATAGGTTCACAAGACAGAATAGTCAACTATAGCAATCTAGTGTTTGACAAACCCAAAAATCCTAACTTTTGGGATAAGAATTCATTATTTGATAAAAACTGCTGGGATAACTGGAAATTAGTATGGCAGAAATTAGGCATGGACCCACACTTAACACCATATACCAAGATAAGATCAACATGGGTCCATGACCTAGGCATAAAGAACGAGATTATAAATAAGTTAGAGGAACATAGGATAGTTTATCTCTCAGACTTGTGGAGGAGAAAGAAATTTGTGACCAAAGATGAACTAGAGACCATTATTGATCACACAATAGAAAATTTTGATTATATCAAATTAAAAAGCCTTTGTACAAACAAAACTAATGCAAACAAGATTAGAAAGGAAGCAACAAACTGGGAAAACATCTTTACAGTTAAAGGTTCTGATAAAGACCTCATTTCCAAAATATATAGAGAACTGACTCTAACTTATAAGAAATCAAGCCATTCTCCAATTGATAAATGGTCAAAGGATATGAACAGACAATTTTCAGATGATGAAATTTAAACTATTACCACTCATATGAAAGTGTTCCAAATCATTATTGATCAGAGAAATGCAAATTAAGACAACTCTGAGATACCACTACATACCTGTCAGATTGGCTAAGATGACAGGAAAAAATAATGATGAATGTTGGAGGGGATGCGGGAAAACTGGGACACTGATACATTGTTGGTGGAGTTGTGAATGAATCCAACCATTCTGGAGAGCAATCAGGAATTATGCCCAAAAAATTATCAAACTGTGCATACCCTTTGATCCAGCAGTGTTTCTACTGGGCTTATACCCCAAAGAGATACTAAAGAAGGGAAAGGGACCTATCTGTGCCAAAATGTTTGTGGCAGCCCTGTTTGTAGTGGCTAGAAACTGGAAATTGAATGGATGCTCATCAATTGGAGAATGGCTGGGTAAATTGTGGTATATGAATGTTATGGTATATTATTGTTCTGTAAGGAATGGCCAGCAGGATGAATACAGAGAGGCTTGGAGAGACTTACATGAACTGATGCTAAGTGAAATGAGCAGAATCAGGAGATCATTATACACTTCGACAACGATATTGTATGAGGATGTATTTTGATGGAAGTGGATTTCTTTGACAAAGAGATTTAACTGAGTTTCAATTGATAAATGATGGACAGAAGCAGCTACACCCAAAGAAAGAATACTGGGAAACGAATGTGAACTATTTGCATTTTTGTTTTTCTTCCCGGGTTATTTTTACCTTCTGAATCCAATTCTCCCTGTGCAATAAGAGAACTGTTCAGTTCTGCACATCTATATCGTATCTAGGATATACTGCAACATATCTAACACATATAGGACTGCTTGCCATCTAGGGGAGGGGGTGGAGGGAGGGAAGGGAAAAATCAGAACAGAAATGTGTGCAAGGGATAATGTTGTAAAAAAAATCACTCTGGCATGGATTCTGTCAATATAAAGTTTTTATTAAATAAAATTAAAAAAAAGATAAATTGTTTTCTAACCATAGTAGTATCATTTTATCTTTATGAATTCAATGTTCTGATTTCCATATAATATTCATCTACTATTTGTTTTTATCTTATTTTTTATTAATTCTTTATCTTATTAGATTCAGCCCTAATATCTAATGGGTCATGATCTTTGTATCATGACTCTCATTCAAGGGATTAGGTTTTTGCTCTCCATCACCTTTGAAAAATAGGTTCATTGCATTTAGGAGAGTTTGTAAGAAAAATATCTGGGAAAAGCTAGTTGAGGTAGTGGTTAGAGTACCAGCCCTGAAGTCAGGAGGACCTGAGTTCAAATGTGATCTCAGACACTTAACACCTCCTAGCTGTGTGATCCTGAGCAAGTCATTTGACCCCAATTGTCTCATCAAAAAAAAAAAAAAAAAAAAGAAAGAAAGAAAAATATCTGACAATGTCTACAGTGTCAAATTATAGAGGGTTTTGAAGATCATATTAAGGAATCTGAATTTTATTCCATGAAAAGTAGGGAGTAAAAATTTTGATTATATCAAATTAAAAAGCCTTTGTACAAACAGAACTAATGCAAACAAGAGTAGAAGGGAAGCAACAAACTGGGAAAACATCTTCACAGTTAAAGGTTCTAATAAAGGTCTCATTTCCAAAATATATAGAGAACTGACTCTAACTTATAAGAAATCAAGCCATTCTCCAATTCATAAATGGTCAAAGGATATGAACAGACAATTTTCAGATGATGAAATTTAAACTATTACCACTCATATGAAAGAGTGTTCCAAATCACTATTGATCAGAGAAATGCAAATTAAGACAACTCTGAGATACCACTACACATCTGTCAGATTGGCTAAGATGACAGGAAAAGATAATGATGAATGTGAGAGGAGATGCGAGAAAACTGGGACACTGATGCATTGTTGGTGGAATTGTGAATGAATCCAACCATTCTGGAGAGCAATCTGGAATTATGCCCAAAAAGTTATCAAACTGTGCATACCCTTTGATCCAGCAGTGCTACTACTGGGCTTATATCCCAAAGAGATACTAAAGAAGGGAAAGGGACCTGTATGTGCCAAAATGTTTGTGGCAGCCCTGTTTGTAGTGGCTAGAAGCTGGAAAATGAATGGATGCCCATCAATTGGAGAATGGTTGAGTAAATTGTGGTATATGAACGTTATGGAATATTATTGTTCTGTAAGGAATGACCAGCAGGATGAATACAGAGAGGACTGGAGAGACTTACATGAACTGATGCTAAGTGAAATGAGCAGAACCAGGAGATCATTATACACTTCGACAACGATATTATATGAGGATGTATTCTGATGGAAGTGGATTTCTTTGACAAAGAGACCTAACTGAGTTTCAATGGATAAATGATGGACAGAAGCAGCTACACCTAAAGAAAGAACACTAGGAAATGAATATGAACTATTTGCATTTTTGATTTTCTTCCCGGGTTATTTTTACCTTCTGAATCCAATTCTCCCTATGCAACAAGAAAACTGTTCGGTTCTGCAAACATATATTGTATCTAGGATATACTGCAACATATCTAATATATATATGACTGCTTGCCATCTAGGGGAGGGGGTGAAGGGAGGGAGGGGAAAAATCGAAACAGAAGCGAGTGCAAGGGATAATGTTGTAAAAAATTACCCTGGCATGGATTCTGTCAATATAAAGTTATTATTAAATAAAATTAAATTAAAAAAAAAGAAAAGTAGGGAGTAAATGAAAATTTTTGGTCTTAGGGTTTTAGGATAAAAGCAATATTTTAGGAAAATTAATATATTAAAGGTTTATAAAACAAATTAGAACTAGATTGCTAATGATAAGGATTGTAATAATAGGTAATATATAGTAATTTATGGTTTGCAAAGTATTTCATAAATATTATCTCCTTTTATCCTTAACTAATCCTGGGAAGCATGACATTGAAGCAAACAGAAGGAAAGGGACTTGCACAGAATCACACAGCTAGGAATTGTCTGAGGTCATGTTTTGAATTTAGATCCTCCCAACTCCAGTTACAGTATTCTATTATACCATCTTGCTGCCTCTTTCAAGTCATGAATGGGATGAAATATCCAAAACAAACTGGGCAGACAAAGAAGAGATACTAATAATGGGATATCTTCAACCTTATCAAGAAGCAACTATCTAATTTGATAATTTCCTTTTTGAGGTTTTAATGATGTTGAGGCTGGCAAGTATAATATAAAAAAGTTCAGACATTTCTGAGTAAGGCCAAGGGACTGCAATACACACATATGGCAAGCAGCTGGTGTGCAAACAGGATAAAATTTATCATGTTTGTTCTGTATATGAGATCTGGGTGTAACCAGAGAAGTTCATGTTCACTTCAGGTTCAGTCAAATATTCATATTTGGGGTACAGTGAAAATCAGCTCTTAAAAATAAGATTCAGAAATGGTTTTTCCCCTATCTGAGACTCTAACCTCAGTGCCAAGCTGTGTCATCCCAGCTGAGAACTATCTCAGAACTGAATCCTTTTATAATTATGGAAGAAAAATAGGTCAGACTTTGAACACAATGCAATTTAGAGTAAAGGTAAAATGGTGATTCTCAGCTTTGGTTTTGTAACATTCCAGAGCATCTCCCTTATTTTTATACAAGATAATCAAATATGAAGGAGAAAAAAAAATAAAAGAAAGATTTGGTTGAAACCATTTTGTCTTTAGAAAGAAATCCATTCTGTAGAATGGTTTCACTGAGGTTTCAGGTTTTCTGTATTCATTTTCATAAAACAGTTCTATCAGTATTCCTCAAGAAGCTACAGTGGCTCCTCATTGTCTCTAAATTAGCATACTCTTAGGCTGAGCATTTAAAGTTTTCCAAAGTCTGGCTCTAGGCCAGGATATCAGACTCAGGTAGAGTGTACATCAAGTGTACATAAAGATCCCTGCAGGCACATAAGGACTTTAAAAAACTACCTATTGATATTATGTTGGGTTTTTTTTTATTGATTTTATTAAATGTGTCCCAATCACATTTTCATCTGGTTGGGGCAGCACTTTGGAGTGTTATGGGCTGCATACTATTTACTAGGTCTGTGTTTGACTCTCAGCTCTTATCATTTCAAATATTTTTAGGTACTATGTATACTCCAGTCAACTTGTCCTCCTTGCTTGACACTCTTTGTCTAGGCTCTGGGCTTTGTACGGATTGTCTTCCTTTAATGCCAAGAATGTTACTCCCTCCTCAACTTGTCCAGTTAGAATTTTGGCTTCCATCAAGTCTCACCTCAGGTGCTACCTCTTAGAAGAACCTTTTCTTACCCTTTGACATTGCTGTTCAATCATTGTCAATCTTGTCTGATTCTTCAGGGCCTCATTTGGGATTTCCTTGACAAAAATACTGAAGTGGTTTGCCATTTCCTTCTCCTGATCATTTTACGAATGAGAAAACTGAGAGAAGTAAGGTGGAATGACTTGTCCAGAATCATAGAGTTTGTATATGTCTGAGGCTGGGTTTGAACTTATGAAGATGAGTTTTCCTGATTCCAAGTCTAGTGTTCTATCCACTGTTCCACCTCACCCTTAATTGTGAATATAAATGGTATATTCTTACAATCAAATATAATTTCCCTCAAGGCAGAGATTATTTTGTTTTGTTTTATTTGATCTTCTCATACTCAATGCCCAGCACAGTGCTTAGTCCATAATATATTCTCGCTGAACACTTATTGGGTTAAATTGAATAAATTTCAATTTGAATATTCAATATTCAATTGAATAAACATGTCAGTGTGCTAGAGATTCAAAGATGACAGTCACTGGAGGTTTGAGAGGTCAGTGCTTTGCTAGTCTCCTCAGTCATCTAGTATGTCCCAGATATAAAGAAAAAAGGACTTCCAGTTGACTTGCCTTTCTTTTAGCTCTACACCGTTTTTCCCAGAAGAAGATCTTTTTTGTTTTTATTGCAAATTGCTTTTTGCTTTTCTTTCAAACATAGGGTAGGAATGACTAAATAAAGGACTCGAATTTTCTCACATTCCATCTGGGACACAAAGTATCTCTGCCCAGACTCAAAAGAAAATTGGGGTTAGATTCCTTCACTTCAAGAAAGGTGAGACATAAGACTAAATACTCCAGAGCCTAACCCTATAAGACATATATGTTATAGGACTGCCCCTTTGGGGCACTATTTGGAAAGGAGAGAGAGCCTAAAGAACAGAAAGGAAACTAATGATTTATCTCCTCCCTAGCTAGGGTACAATGGAAGGAGGGTTTATTTGGCAATGACATAATCTGATTTTGAATTTATACTTACCACTTACAACTGTCTAAACTTGAGAAAAAATTTCTTATCCCTTCTAGACTTTCATCTGTAAAGGGCACTACTAGACTATTTCTAAGGTCCCTTCTAATTCTAAATCCATGGTGGAAAACAGCAAATATATAAGCGCACATTGTTTTTTTTCTTCTTCCCAAGCATGCCCATTAGCCCAAAGGTCTGAATGATACAAAAAGGCCATGTATCTTCTCCAGTTGGTCACTATTTACCCATATGTGTTTTGTCTGTGTATTTTGTAACAAGGTAAATTACTTATGTTTTCTTTAACCAGATTTCATTTAATAGATTTTTAAACTTTAAGGAAAGACAGTAGACATTCCTACTATTCAGATAGACCCATAGGTTTGTTAAAAGAATTGCACAAAAGGTTTCAGAGAGATTGGGCAATACTATGGCTAGACCTCTAGCCATTCTATTTTCCCTTTGATATTACTTGAGTTGACTTTGAAGTAAAATTTCGATTCATTTTTTCTGAAAATTAGAATATTTTTGTAGTATTTTTTTTTTTTGGTGTAGGAAAATTGGCTTCTTCAATAAAACTAAGGCATGTTCCTATGTATATGGTTTGCTACTAAGTCCAAACTAAAGGCTCAGTAAGATAACAATGAGTTTGGAGGTGTCTTCAATAATATTAATAATAAGTAGACAATATATGAGCTTTAGTTATTGAACAATTTGTTCAATAACATTCATAATTTGGGGTGTAATATCAGAAAAACTCAAGCAATAGGGTTTTGAAAGAATGGATTTTGCAATCTTACTATTTCTTTTATTTGAACTTCACAAGAAATGATAATCCTAATGTCCATTGGCCTCTTATCATTGACTCAAATTCTGGGCATATTCTTTTATAGATGAATTTACAATTAAAAATTATCTGGCTTCTTTGCTACATAGAGAAAGAACTGCTTTTATGAGGAAATCTATTGTATGTAAGGGGAAGAAGAGGAGAGTGTGAATATTCCTTTGAAGCTCTTTTTAACTGAGACCTTTAGACTTTGGAGATAGGAGTGAGAAATGAATGAATGATTTTTCCACAATCCTGGAATACAAAAATCAGTGGGTGTTACCATTAATCTTAAATTCTGTATCATAAATAAAAACAAGCTTTCATTGTAAGTTTCCTATGATTTGCTGCCATTTTACCAAAGAAGAACTTATTTTGATTTTCTGAGCCCTTCTACTAATTTTGATAGGGTAATCAAGATTTTTCTCTAACAAATTTCATATGGTCAGACAAGATAGCATGAAATTTTTTCTTTGCATTGAAGATGGAAAACACCACCCTTGAGTTGATTGTAAATCAACTGCCCTTATAACATTTGTAAGAAAGTCTATCAGGACTTCCCTTGGTCAATGTCTTTTATAGTTTAAAAGAGGAATATTCTGTTAAAAATTGTAAATCTGGTATATCGAGGCCGAATGAAAAACATCCAACCTTTCACTTGGGTGGAATTCTCTAAGTTTGGGAGAAAGGAGAGGAAAAGGGGAGGTTATTTTATATTGTTTATATTATATCAGTTTGTAAATCAAATGCTAGGGCATAGAAAGGATAAAAGAAAATAATATATTTTAGACCGATTTCTAAATACATACCTTGCCCTCTATTCTGTACAGCTTTATTGTAAAATAAAAATTGAAGTCTATGATAACAATGTTGAAATAGGGACTGAAATATCTTATAATATTTCGTAACTCCAAAAAAATTTTTAATGGATTTTTTCTTTGTCCCTGATTAATTAGTCCCTACTTTTCATCTAAAGCAGACCCACTTAACACTGATGACAAACACCATTTGAATATGAGAGATTCTAGCAAATCATATGAAGAGATCCTTGGTGGTTGTTGTTTTTTTTTTTTTTCTTATAAGTTTGCTTTTCCCCTTCCTTAAAGATAGCTTTGTTAAGTCACAAATGACTTCTCACAATTGTGTTTCTATTGGCAGCCAGTGGTTCAACAAAACTTAACCACCATGGGTGCTGAGCAATACCATATGCTTTAGCATTCCTTGACAGATCCCCCGGTGTTGGGAATTCTTTAGACAATGATATTACAATTCTGACTTTTGAACTATGCATCTGGCAAAAGGACTTAGAATCCTTTTCTTGATGCCACAAATTGATTCAAATAACAGTTTGTTATGGAAAGAAAAAAAGCATAATTGTGATATTAATTTAAATTTTAGGAAACAATCAAATGTCACAATGAGTTTTCAATCTTACTTTCTTTAAAATATATGAAAAAATCCAGTTTACTTTAATATATCAACGTTTTTTTTACTCTACTAGTAACCAACTTCTAATTATACAATTCCAATTGAATATAAGCTTCTTAAGGACTAGGACCATTTGTTCTTTCTTTATATGTGTACCCATGCCTGGAATATCATTAGTATTTACTAAATACTCTTTAAATGGAATAGATCTTTATCCTTTGGGATCCAAATCATTCTGTTTCTCAGCTGCCCTATTTAAGATTTTTCCCTTTTCTATAGAATAATTTCCTTTCTAGAAGTTCAAACTGTTTAGGAGAAATTTTTATATTGAACTTTCATATTTTACTGAACTAGTTCTGAAATCTTATTAGTTGCAGTTATAAAATAATAACTTTAATTCCATAAGCCACACTATATTTCACCTGAATCAATCACAGATTAAATTTTAATCTAAAAATACATGAAATCTGGTAGAGTTTCTCAGATTCATTCAGCTAGTACTATTGCCTTTTCTTTATTCATGTTCAAAATGTAATTTTAATGGATTTGTTTCACTCACTGGTTGTGTCTCTTTAAATCAACTAAAAGCTCTGGCTCTCTCCTTTCAAATTTCAGTCTCCATAGATCTAGCTTCTCATCAGATGATGACTTCTCAGTGTGAAGGCCCCTTTATGTAATTATTCTGTATTCCTCAATTCTTGGTTTCCTTCTCTTTTTAATCTCTTTTCCTTCTTGGTAAAGCTGTCTTTATCCTTTGAGGTCAAATACTCTCACTAACTCTAGTTGTATCATTTATATTTTTCTTCTGTTCTCTTTTCACTGGTTACACTATGTGGCTTTCTTTTTGTATCCTGCTTTCAGATGCTTAAGAAATATAAAGGCTTGAACTAGAGAAACTTTTCCCAGAAAAAATACCTCTCAGATGAGGTATTTTTCTTTACTTCTATTCATTCTTCACCCAAATCTTTCTTTTATCTATGGTTCCTGCCTCTACAAACAGTTGATCTTTCATTGCTTTATGGATCAATCCAGTATTGTTTCTTTGCAGGATTTCTTGTTCTTGGATTACAGGCTGGAATTTTTATACATACAGTTGTTTTCTCCAGACTCTTCTAATATTTACTTCTTTGTCTCCGACTATCTCTCTCTATATTTCTGTCACTATATATTTGTATATTTTTTAAATTTTATTTTTATTTTCTTCAGTTGTACATAAAAAGGATATTTTTTCTTATATGTACATTCTTTTTTCCTTTACACATTTCCTTATAAATTATGTTGGAATAGAAAAATCTGAACAAAAGGAAAAAAAACCACAAGAGAAAAAGAAAACAAAAAGGGTGGGGGGAGGGTAGTGAATATAGCACGTGTCAATTCACATTCAGTCTCCACAGTTCTCGTGCTCTCTCTCTCTCTCTCTCTCTCTCTCTCTCTCTCTCTCTCTCTCTCTCTCTCTCTCTCTCTCTCTCTCTCTCTTTCTCCCTCTCTCTCTCTCTCTCTCTCTGGATGAGGATGGTGTTTTCAATATAAAGTTTATTAGAATTGCTTTGGATTACCAAACCACAGAGAAGAACCAAATCTGTAATAGTTGATAATCAAACACTTTTGCTGTTACTGTGTAGAATATATTCCTGGTTCTGCTTATCTCACTCAGCATCAGTTCATGTAAATCTTTCCAGGCCTTTCTAAATTCAGCTTGTTCATCATTTTTATAGAACAATAATATTGTATTATCTTCATGGACCACAACTTGTTCAGCCATTCCCCAATTGATAAGCATCTACTAATTTTCCAGTTCTTTGGCACCACAAAAAGAACTGCTACAAACATTTTTGCATTAATATGTCCTTTTCCCTCCATTATGATCTCTCTGGAATACAGACCCAGTAGTGGCACTGCTGACTTAAAGGGTATGTACAGTTTGAAAGCCCTTTGGACATAGTTTTAAATTGCTCTCCAGAATGTTTGAATCCACATTTGTATATGTTTATATGTAAATGTGTGTATGTATTTCCAAGTCTTGATGATTCTCATCATGATGATAACTCACATTCATATAGTACATTTTTGGAATGAGATTCACAAGATACTTATCTAAAATTAGCAGGAGTTCACATTTGCATGATGGTTTTGATTACAAAATATTGTCCTAAAAGTAATCCTATGAGGAAAAGACTATGAATATTATTATTCCAATTTTACAGATGAGGAAACTGAGCTCAGAGATATTAAGTGTTTCACATTGTAAATTCATAGGAACCTCAGGAATCTTTTAGTGTTGAATTTTGATTCTATTTATGAGTGAGCTGAAGGAGGAATAAGGGCTGAATTTGGAGTCAAAAGATAGGATTCCCATTCTAGTTCTGTTATAGTCATGTGACCTCAGAATTTCCTTTCTCATCTGTAAAATCTAGTTTACTCCCTAGATAAATTTGACCATACAAACTGTCCAAGTCACAATTGTGAACTGTCAGAAGCAGGATATAAACTACTGTATTTTTATGGGCAGGAAAGTATTCAACATGTTGCCCCAGTGTTACATCAACCTAACATTTTCAAAAGAATACAAATCCCTTGAGGGCAATAATTGTTTATATTTGTCTTTAGATCCTCAACACATAGCACACAGACTGGCATATAGTAAGCATTTTTAAAATGTCTACTAAGTTAAATTGAATTAATGACTGAGAAAACTCAAGTTCAAATAGTCCCACCTCATATACTCAATTGGTGTGACTTTTGGATTTTGACTTCCTTATATGAAGCAGGTTGGACTTGAATAGCTCTAAAATACTTTTAAGTTCTAAATTTATGATCTTGTGATCCTGTGACTTCTTGAGAGTCTAAAGTAAAAAATAATTGTTGGCAATAGGAATATTAGATTTTTCTCCAGCCCATCATATATTGTAACTGTTAATACAATACAATACAATACAATGCAATGGATATTTATTGAGTATCTATTACATGTTAGATATTATACTAACCTCCCTGAACTTGAGTATCCCTGTAACACAAAGAGACCAAAGGAAGAAGAAAAGAACCCATATGTATATGAAAATATTTAAGTAAAAGTTTAAATTATATGTGTGTATGTATATATATATATATATATCTGATAATGGCAAACAACTGAAATGAAGGGCAGTATTTAGCAATTAGGGAATGGCTTAGCAATTTGTAATATATGAATGCAATTGATTTCTAATAAAAGAGACCTCTTAGCAAGATCTTGGAAGACATTTAAAACTGTTGCAGAATGAAATAAGCAGAATCAGGAAAACAATTTATACATAACAACATTATAATAACAAATAACTTTGAAAAACTTAAAAATTCTAATTAGTGTAATGACTCAAACACATCACTTTATGATGATCCATGCTACCTCATTTCTGATAGAAAAGTGATGGACTTTGGAATTAAGAACCAAAATGTATATATTTCTGGACAAAGACAATATGTGGATTTGCACTGCTTGATTTATGTTTAGTTATTTAAATGGTTTTTTTTTTCTTTTTTTTGGTAATGGGTAAGAGAGAAATATATATGAAATATATTATATATATGTACATATATACATATTTATACATACACACACATATATATATACAATATGCACATATATATGTTTTTAAAGGGAAATATATATATGTATATATATAACATAAATATGAATAAAAATAAAACCTGTTTAAGGAGAAAATAAAATACAAAGAAGAAAAAAAATTTTAATTAAGTGTTTAGCTTCAAAAGTCTCTGATATCTCTAGATCTATAATCCTATGATCCTATTAGCATTCACATAGGCCAAAGAGCCCTTCTTATATCTCCATTTAAAGAGGGCTCAGAAGTACAGCCAACTCTTCATTTTTCACCAGCTTCACTCTTTGACTTCTATTCTACCATCATCAAGTTCTTATACCAGGCACCTTTCCCACCCTCTCTCATCTTGTTTTTCTGTGTTGTCTTAGGATGTCTTTTTTTCTAATTTGTAGCCTCAGTATTTAGCAGAGTGCCTAGTTCATAGTAATTGTTGCCTAATAAATGTTTATTGCAATGTATTTTTAAAAATATAGGGTAATCATCCTTCTACAATATTATCCAATAGATCCAACAAATTCCTTGAGGTACATTGCAAATATGACCTTTGATGAAATGAAAAATTACCAGCTGAAGTAAAATGTATTTGTATTCACAGCAAAATGAATACCTGCTTCTGTTTTGCTTTATAAATACATTTAAACGAATGGATCCTGTGTTTGTATATTTTGGTATGTCTATCAATATAATTGTAAACTTTAAAAGTACCTGTTTCAGTTGTAGGGGAAGAAAAACAAATCTATCCATTCTTTCAAGTTTTATTGAAGAAGTCTTCGAATCCAGCTGTCATTTTCATTTAGAAAATATGCGAAAATCTATCCCCATTGTACCAAAATGTTTTATGACCAAACTGCAGATCTCTGAATCAAAGAAATCTTGCCCAATGAGTTTATCACTAAACTCACACTAAAAAAAACACTATAAAAAGCACACTATATAAAAAGAGTTTTGTCCTTGAATTTTTGTTTTTAATCAAAGCACATTTGTCAGTCCACAATTATTTATTAATGGCTTACTATGTAACAGTCACTGTAGTACTAACAGAATGTTTTAAAAAAAGATATAAACACTGTCCCTGATCTATAGGAGCTCACATTTTCATGGGGCAGACAAAAATGCAAACAACGATGCACATATAAGATATACTATGTAATGGAAGTTAATCTCAATAGGGGGGTAAATGGAGTTGGCATAAAAGTGTTGGGACTGAGCAAAGTCTTGTGGGATTTGAGTTATTAAGAAATCCAGGGAAGCCAGGAAGTGGGAAAGCTAATGAAAAGGCATTGGAATCAAGAAATAGCACAGAGAATCACAAATAGGTCAGGGTAATAGGATCATAGAGTCATAGTCATAGGAGAAAAGCAAAGACTGGAAAGATAGGTGGGAGCCAGGTTGTGAAGGGCTTTAAATGCCAAATAGAGAGCTATATTTGATCCTGGAAGAAAAAGACAGCTGCTGTATTTTTTAATTGATGGAGGTCAAAGGTGCAGTGACATAACCTGACATGCTTTTTAGGAAAATCATTTTGGCAATAGTGGATGGATAGAATGAATAGAGATGTAATGTGGAAAGACCAAGCAGAAAGTTACTAAAATCTGTTCTAGCACCAGTGCACCAGGATAACAACTAGTGGAGTGAAAGAAGGGGGTTTATACAATGTTTTGAAGATAGAAATAGTAAAACTTGAAAATAAATTGAATGCATGGTATAAGCATGCATTAAAATTCAAGGATGGCCTTAACGTTAAGAGCCCTAGAGATTGAGATACTGGTACTCTTGAAAATAACAAGAAAATTGAGGGGGGGAAAGAACTGTTTTGAAGAAAAAAAATTGAGTTCTGTTTTGGACATATTGACTTTAAGATAGCTAGAGGATATGCAATTTGGTATGTCAAAAAAGAAATTAATGACTTGAGACTATAGATAAGTGCTTGATTTTTAGATTTGTGAGAACAATTTGTTCCAAAAATACATGAAGATGGCTGAAGCAGATATGTTGTATCATTTAAATCTTGGTCAAACATTGAAGATGCCAAGGTCATCCACTGAATCTGAGGACATCACCAGTTATCTTGACTTATGTTTTTTGCTCCTGAACTCTGAGATTAGAGGAGAGAGTGAGGCTGATGATTCTGTGCAGCTCTGCCTCAATAAAATCCAATTTGCACACATGTCAAGACATTACCCTGTAGTCATTAGAACAAACAACATAGATTTGGGGATTACTTTTGTACAGCTAATAATTGAACCCATGGGAGCTGATTAAATTACCATACAGCATATTAGAGAGGGAGAAAAGGAAAGCGCTAAACATTGAGCCCCATGGTTAATAGGAATTACCTACACTAATATTTAGCCAAGGAGACTGAGAAGAAGTAGTTGTGCAGGTAGGAAGAGTTCAAATAGATAGCAATGAAACTATGTTTGCTAATTAAATTTCTTTCTTAAATATTCCTCCATTCATTGAAGAAATGAAGAACTATGGATATAGATAATGTCAGCATAGATTAATTATTTAGCTTTGTTTAACAGCTTTTTTTTTTTTTTTCTTTTCCTTTTTAAATCTTTGTTACAAATGCTGGCTCACTGGGCAAGTTAAGGGACAGAAAATATTTTGAAATTTATATGATAAAAAGAAACATATATGTATGTATAACACATATGTATATATGTATAATATGAATGCATAAATGAAATTTTAATTGCTCTCTCTAAAATCCATTTTTTCTTTTTAGTTTGGCTAAATCACAATAAATCTAGACTTTTCAATTTATGGATATACTCTTGCAAACAACACATACACAACAATACTTAATAATATTTTCTTTTTCCCAATTACATGTAAAGGTTAGTTTTCAACATTCGTTTTTGTAATATTATGAATGCCAATTTTTTCTCCCTCCCACCTTTCCCTCTCCCTTCTACAATACAGCAAACAAACATATAATTATATACAATCATTACAATCATTTTAAATATATTTTATGAATATACTTTTTTTTTTTTTTTTTTTTTTTTTTTTTTGCTGAGGCAATTGGGGTTAAGTGACTTGCCCAGGGCCACACAGCTAGGAAGTGTTAGGTGTCTGAGACAAGATTTGAAGATCCTCCTGATTTCAGGGCCAGTGATCTATCCACTGCGCCACCTAGTTGCCCCCATGAATATACTCTTTTTTTTTTTTTTTTTAACTTTATACTTTTATTTTGTTTGCTTAACATGGCTATTATGAAAACATGCTTTTCTTGATTTTCTCTATATAACTGATGTTGTTTTAAAGTCCTTCATTCTTTCTCTCTCTCTCTCTCTCTCTCTCTCTCTCTTTTTTAATAATTCTAACTCTTTATTGATAGAGCCCATGCCTGGGTAATTTTTTCAACATTATCCCTTGCACTCACTTCTGTTCCAACTTTTCCCCTCCCCCAGATGGCAAGCAGTCCTATACATGTTAAATATGTTACAGTATATCCTAGATACAATATATGTGTGCAGAACCAAACAGTTCTCTTGTTGTACAGGAAGAATTGGATTCAAAAGGTAAAAATAACCCGGGAAGAAAAACAAAGATGCAAACAGTTTACATTCATTTCCCAGTGTTCTTTCTTTGGGTGTAGCTGCTTCTGTCCTTCATTGATCAATTGAAACTGAATTAGATCTTTGTCGAAGAAATGCACTTCCATTAGAATACATCCTTGGAAAGACTCTTCCAAGTCTCTCTATATTTATCCTGCTGGTCATTCATGAATATACTCTTAATAGATATATAAAATTCAAGAAAAAGTTTAAAAGAGACCAAAATTCTTTTTTTTTTTTGGAGTTGCTTTCACAATTTTGATTATTGCTATACTTTCTCCATCTATACAGTTTGATTTGTCAAAAACTGGAGAATTAATTTTCTACTTTCTTCTCTATGGCTCTTAATACATCTTTTATCAATCTGCTTTTCATGTTACTATCTATCTTCAAGTCATTCTTGGAAATAACCTTTAACCCCATCTTGCCTCTTTGAGAGTATCTTTTACTATTATTTTTTTAATTTAGTAACTTTTAAAAAAGATGTTATGACATTACATTCACAATGCAGAGTCCACAGGGTTTCTTCCTTAGATTCCTTCTAAACTTTTTCTCAGTGTAGTAAGGCTATAATTGATTCCTAAAATGAATAATAGCAAGCTAAAGCTGGCCCAAATTATTGTCTGTTGGGGGCCTTATAGGCAGTATGTTCAAATATTGCTTATGTTTCATATCCCCACTATTCCTTCAAAAATTTGTATTCTTTTCAATAAAATGCAAAAAAAGACTGCAGTAACCAATCAATGGTATGATGTATAAATCTGGGGAGAAATAATAATGACAACTATAAACTGTTCTGTTGAATTAAGTCAACTGCTGGTAGGATTTCTAAATGACCTTTGTATACTCCTAAGTGGTGTGTCAAACACTTAAGATATTGCCACCACTGTATAGTTCTTATTACAAATGCAATGAAATAGAGCAAATGTTTATATTGTGAAAATCAGTGACAAATATGGATTATCATTACATTTTATGTTCAACAGAGGCATTGAATTTTTAAAAAGTAAAACATACAGTCATATTCATGATATACATTTTCACGTCAGCTTCTGTATTTGCCACTGATAAAATTTTCAAGACTTGATCACAAACAAGTTTGTGATTGCTACTGTAATTTATTTTATAGATCTAGCTTCTCATTAAATTATTCTGTGTACTTTACAGCTTTGAGATTTTTTCATTGAGTTCTCCATATGTGAAATGAATATTACTATTTTTTTAAATATACTTTGTTATAGGTATCATTTTTCCTCAGGGGAGTATTAAAACTAAGTATTGTACAAAAATATAGTTTAAAATGTTGAAGCTTTTATTAGACCAATTGGTTTTCCTCCTGATGTATTTTGTATGTCATAAACTCCTTGATTAGCCTATAGGGCTTTCCAGTGTCTTAAATACAAAATATAAAATATGTAGCATTAAAAGCAAAAACAAATGTATTTAAATGTTGTTGTTCCATCATGAGTTTTCTTGGCAAAGAACACAAAGTGGTTTATTATTTCATTCTTCATCTAATTTTACAGATGAGGGAACTGAGGCAAACATGGTTAAGTGACTTTCCCAGGATCACAAAGTCAGTGTCTGAGGCTGGATTTGAATTCAGATCATCCTGATCCCAGACCCAGAACATTATCCACTGTGCCACCTAGTTGCCTTTTATATTGAAATTATTTTAAAAGTTAATGGATCCCAAGATAGAGTTACCTGAATTCACAGGAGATTTTAACAGGAAAACTTAAGAGAAAAACTGGATTGAAATATTAGGCCCACAGAAAATATACAGCGATTTCACTGGGGTAGAGGACTCCCATTAAGGAAACTCTCCACATCACTGCAGATGAGCAACTATTCTTGAAACTTAGCCTTAAAATTTTCCTGAGATACTAAGAAGCTACTATTGCCTTTTGTCACTCAAGCTAAATATGTTTAGGGTAGAATTAAATCATTCTTTTTAATCGTCCAGTAGTCACCAATGCCTCTGAATAAAATAGAGAGTTTTATAATGCATATTCTTTTGCAAAATTGTAATAGATACTCAAAAAGGGATTTGAGGAAAGGAAACTACTCAAGGCTTTTCAATATATGTCACACTTCCTCATTTTTGAAGTCCTCAGAGTTCTTCAGGAATAGATGCCAGATTTTTCTCTTTGGACTTTCCTAGCCAAGTGTTTGAGAAAATAAGATATTTTCAAGGTTGATATTCAGTCAAAATGTCATATTTTCTGAGTCAATATTGAAGAACGATTGGCTTAGTTAATTTTGCTTTCTTGGGCATTTTTGTAAATCTAAAATATTTATTCTAATACCTCTCAGACTTGGCCATGTCTTAAAAATCAACAACAAATAACTATCTGAACTTGCATTGGGAAGACTCAATTATATCCAGATGAAAACTTTATATTTATGAAACAAATAAAATTGTGTCAAAATTCACTTCTTTGGAGACTATTGAAGTCTAGATTTATTCCTTCTATTATTATTCCCATTTCTTTGATTCTTACCAAAGCCAACCTTTTTTTTTTCTTCATTGTCTTCTGTTTCCATTTATATAAGGTTCTTGATTTTTTTTTTCATTACATACAATGTAAAATGGACAACTGGAATAATCATTTTATTAAATCAAATTGAAAAAACACTTTTGTCTTAATTACATCTCATGTCTTGAATAGTACAACCCTCTATCTAACTTTCATGATTCCAGAGTTTTCTTGTTTCAATACAATGTTATCATCAAATTATAACTATTATCATCAAATTAGTAGGTAACTCCAAGGTCATTTAGTCCAACCTGAAGCACAACTTCTATTATGTTCCTGACAAATAACTATCTACCAGTGGTGATGTTTTATCTACTTACTGAAGGAAGTCATTTTACTCTTAGACAACTCTAATAATTAGAAATATTTTCCTCATATTGGTTTCTAATCTGTTTCTGCAGCATCTTTTTATTGGTCCTTTGGGGAAATAAAAAATTAATGTTAATCCTTCTTTTATGTAATAGTCTTCCAAATATTTGAAAAAGGAAATCATGTCGGCTCTTTAGATCTCTTCTTCTAATTAAATATGTCCCGTTGTTTTTAGCAATCTTCCTATAGTATGATTTCCAATCTCCCCCATCTTACTCTCTTTTTCTTTTTTATTTTTAGTTTAATATTTTATTTCCCCAGTTTATATGTAAATTTTTTTTTCCTGAGGCAATTGAGGTTAAGTTACTTACCCAGGGTCACACACCCAGAAAGTGTTAAGTATCTGAGGTCAGATTTGAACTTAGGTCCTTCTGATTTCAGGGCTGGTGTTCTATCCACTGCACTACCCGGATGCCCCATGTAAAACAATTTTAACATGTTTTTTTAAATTTTTAGTTCCAGATTCACTCCCATTCTACCTCCCCTTCCTCCCCATTGGGAAGACATATATAAAGTTATGCAAAATATTTCCATAAAATCATATTGAAAAAGAAAACATAGATTTTCCTACCCCCACCACAAAAAAGGCAACAACAAAAAGAACCTTCAAGAAAAATAAAGAAAAAAAAATTTGCTTCAATCTGTATTCCAACACAATCAGTTCTTTTTCTAGATATTTTATTATAAATATATTTCATTACAGCATATTTATATTTTATATAAGCATATTTCATTATAAGTCCTTCAGAACTGTCTTGGATCAATTTATTGTTGAGAATAACAAAGTCATTCATGGCTGAATTGCTATACTTTGTACACAGAACATTTCACTTTGCATGAACTCATGAAAGTCTTTCCAAGTTTTTTTCTGAGAGTATTCTGCTCAATATTTCTTATGGCACAATAGCATTACATCATAATCACATACCACTAGTTATTCAACTGTTCTCTAACTGATGTTAGAGTTTCAAATTGTTTGTCCCAAGAAAAGAGATGCTAAAAATATTTTTGTACATATAGATGTTTATTTTTTTAAAAAAACATCTCTCTTAGAATACATGTTGAATAGTAGAGTATTGCTATGTAAAAGGGTATACTTGATTTTATAGATCTTTGGGCAGAGTTCCAAATTGCTCTATAGATGGTTGAATCAGTTCACGATTCGCCTTGATGACTTTATATGATAGCTGTTCATATCTTTTGATAATTTATCAATTGGGGAATTCTGTTTTGACAAGTTCTAGCCAATGGTTAAATAGTAAACATCCCCAATTTGGGAGGAGATAGCTCTTGACTTATTCTATAAATACCTATCACAAACTACCTTCCCTGACCAACCTGATGCTTTTACAACAATAAAACCCCTTCCTTTAAGAAACAAGTCCCACCTCTAGGTAATTCTTACTGGCCAAATCTGAAATCTCATTGCTGACTCAGTTCCCTAGATATTTGAGAAATGTGTCCTTTATCATAGAAACTTGCTTCAAAATTATTTTCCCAATACTTTTACTAATTGTATTTTCCCTCACTGATAATATTCTCTCTCTCCTTTCACTCCTGTGCTTCCTCAAAAGTGTTTTGCTTCTGACTACCTCCTCGGCCAATATGCTTTTCCTTCTATCACCCTGCCCTGTCTCATGCTCCCTTTCCCTTCTACTTTCCTGATGAGTAAGATAAATTTCTATACCCAATTGAATGTGTATTTCCTTTTTGAGCTAATTTTGATAAGAGTGAGGCTCCTTGATTTTTCTCCCCTCTTTCTTCCCTTCCACTGTAAAAAGCATTTTCTTGCCTCTTTTATGGCAAACAATTTATACTATTCTATAATGGGCTGTGGCTTGAGTTGATGCACTGAGGTCCCAAGCACATGAAGCTAAATAGTAATTGGACCATACGCTATTAATATATATGCTTGGAGAAAGAATGGCCTCCGCCCATTCTTTGTGCAAGTCCTGATGTGTTGTATAGGAAATGACGATTTTGCTGGGTGGAGGCAGGGGAGTGGAAAGGGAAGCGGAAAGAGAGACTGTTGGCTGGCGTCTTGACACAGCTGCTTGCATTGCCATTGCGACGGCCCTTCAGCTCAGATCTCCCTCTGCTAGTTGGCTTCCTTCACAGCTGTCCATATTGCTATCGCAAGCCTTCCTCACCTCTACTGAGAATAAAGATCGAAGATTTTTCCCTTAATCTGAATTCCTGACTCTGGTTGATTTTAAATACATGACCATCACATTTGGTGCCCAAGCGTGGGAACCAAGGACCCTACTTTCACTGAAGAAGTCTCCAGTGACCAGGAATTTAGATGAGTATTGTAATAGACAAACAGGGAACTTATTTTCTTAAAGACTAAACTAGTAACCTTTTTTGGCTGAAATGAGACAGATGCTAGCTAAAGATTCTCCATCTCCCACCCCAACCCTTCCTTCCCCTCTCCCCCCCCAGTGGCGCTATAGAAAGCCTGCTTAAGCTGATAGAAGATCAAGAACTACTTATAACTTGGGAACGGACAGCTAGACTTCTGGGTACATTAAAACTCACCTCCCCTTGGTTCTTAGAGGACGAGCAAATCTCTCCAGATAACTGGACATTAATTGGGCAACAGCTCTCTATATATTATAATGAAAACGGTCCTCATTCAATTTCCATGAAGGCATTTTATTTATACAATATAATACAGTTGGCCTTAAGAAACTGTATAAGTTCTAGAAGAAAAAATAGGAATAACCAGATGGGGAAGCCTGAGATAAAGGAGGAAGACAATGATCATATCCCCACAGGGCATGGAGACTTAAGTGAGGCTCAAGGGTGTGGTGAAGCTGAGGCAGCTTCAGCTCCACCTAAGGAGCAGGTAATTGACTCTCCTCCATCAACTCCACCCTCCGGGTGTAACAGCTGACAAACCTATGCTCAGCTAGTAGTGGGGGAGTGGAGGGGAGCAGCAGTGACAGCACCAGCACCTCCCCCCCAGCATCCAGCCGTTTCTATGACTAGATTGCAAAAGGAACTAATTAAGGCCAAGGCAGAAGGGAGAGATATATCGGAATTTCAATATCATATTTTTCCTATAATTCAACAGTTTAATTCTTCAGGTCAAGAAAGTAGAAAATATGCTCCTTTTGATATAGAAACCCTCAAAGACCTGAAAAAGGCTTGCACTCTTTATGGGGCTACATCAGCTTATGTTAAGATGTTAATACAGAATTTGGCTTTTGAAATCTTGACCCTAATGACTGGAAATCTATAGCAAGGATATGCCTAGAACCTGGACAAAACTACTTGTCCCTTTCTGAATATAGTGAGCCCAACAAAAAGTCAAAGTGGAGTTCATACTGCAATGACCTGTGACCTACTAACAGGTGTAGGTTCCAATGCAGATGTCGCAGTATAGATTAATTATTCCATAGCAGCATATGAGCAAATTGCTGCTGATGCTATCAAAGCGTGGGCTTCTCTCCACAATAAAGATGACAAGGATGAGGCCTTCACAAAAATAACACAAGGGTCAAATGAACCCTTTGCTGACTTTGTGGGACGTTTGCAGACAGCTATCACAAGAACAAATGGGGAAAATGCAGTAACAGACATTTTGATAAGGCAGTTTGCTAAGGAAAATGCTAATGAGGTTTGCAGAAGAATCATACTAGGACTGCACAAGGATGTTTCTTTAGCAGAGCTCATAAGACGCTGTGCCACAGTGGGCACAAATGTCTTTTATAGCCAGGCTATGATGTAGACTTCCCAAAATCCAAACATGGGAAGACAGAGTCCCTCCTGGCAAGGGACTTCCAGACAGACTCATAGATGATTTCAGTGTGGAAAAGTAGGGCATCTGAAAGCTCAATGTTGGTATAGAGATAGAATGGGAAAACAGGGTGGGAGAACAAGACCCAATATTCCATGTCCAAAACGCAATAGAGGCTTCCATTGGGCCTCAGAATGTAGACAGATTCAGGGAAACGGAATGAGGGGCCCAGTCCCAAGGCTCAAGGCAAAAAACACTTGGAGCCAATGGTGCAACCAGAGAGTGCCTACAAGTCCAGTACCCAGAAATAACCAATCAGCCAGAAAGCCATATGATGGGAGAAGGGGATTACAGAATCAACCAGCCAGGAAGCAACCTGATGGGAGAAAGGGATTACAATTGGGGAGAATAGAGTTGTATGCAGCTGGGACAACTGAGCTACCCCCTGGAGAGGTGAAATCTGTTCCTCTCCAGCCTATGGATCCCTTGCCTCCAGGCACAGTAGGCTTGACCATTTCACCTCCTTTTTGTATGTACAAAACAGTGTCCATTCACATACTGATGTGGGAAACTGGGGAATGTGTAGATAATATCCCAGTCACTAATACAAGTAGATGATGTGTGATTTATCACTCAGGAGAAGTAGTAGCATCAGGTTTACTCATACAGAATCCTAATAAGCAATCTGGTGATAGTCACCCAGATTTTGACTCCAGACCACAAAATCCAGGAATATACTGGACAGCAGCTGTAACAGCTGTCCAATCTATGCTCACGATCTATATAAATGACCTACCATTAGAAGGATTGGTAGATCCAGGTGCAGATCATACAGTCATTAGTGGTGCCAATTGGCCCAGTCACTGGCCAAAGATTAAAGCAGACACCTACGTGTCTGGCGTAGAAGGATCAATAGCAGTTGAAGTTAGTGCTGCCCCTATGAGATGGACTTTTGAAGGCAAAACAGGAGTTTTTACTCCTTTTATAGTTGAAAAAATCCCCATCAATCTGTGGGGAAGAGACATTTTACAGCAATTAGGGTTAAAAATGAGTGCTTTGGTTTTTTTTAAGCAGGGCTACTGTTGAAGGCCTGCCAACACTTTCACCTGTTCCTATCCAATGGAAAACTGATACACCAGTGTGGATAGAACAGTGGCCCTTAGGTAGCGATAAAATTCAGGCCTTATGAGATATATTACAGGAGCAGCTTGAACAAGGGCACTTACAACCTTCTCTAAGTCCTTGGAATTCCCTAATGTTCATTGTAAAAAAGAAATCTGGAAAATGGAGGATGCTCACTGATTTAAAAAAAAGTGATGGAAACTATGGGAACTCTTCAGCCTGGACTTCCATCTCCTACTCAGTTGCCTAGAGAATGGCCTCTTTGGGTCATAGATATTAAGGATTGTTTCTATTCTATCCCTCTGGATAAGGAGGATATGAAAAGATTTGCCTTTTCAGTGCCCAGCATTAATTTAGCTGAGCCTTATAAAAGATATGAACTGACATTTTTGCCACAGGGAATGAAAAACAGCCCCACTATGTGTCAAATGTATGTTGCTGCTGCTCTTGCTCCAGTTAAGAAAAGCATTTTCAAAAGTTATGCTATTACATTATATGGATGATATATTGGGATGTGTACCTGAGGAATAAATGTTAGAAGCATGTCTACGAAAGACCATAGAAACACTAAGGAATTACAATTGTACATAGCTGAAGAAAAAATTCAAAGACATGCTCCTTTTCAATATTTTGGATACAAAGTATACCCTAAGGTGCTTACAATACAAAAACTGTCCTTAAGAACAGAGAAGCTAAACACCTGAAATGATTTTCAGAAATCGATAGGAGATATCCAATGAATGCGACCAGTGTTAGGCTTGACTACCTATCAGTTACAACCATTATATGACATTTTAAGGGGAGACAGTGTTTTAAATTCACCATGCCAGCTTACAAAAGAAGTTCAAGAGGCTTTGAGAAAAGTTGAACTAGCTTTATCTAATGTGGTTGAAAGAGTCACTCAAAAACCCTTGGAAATATCAGTTTTTGCCACACAAGAGGCACCCACAGCAGTCCTTCATAAAGGAGATAGTGTGACAGAGTGGATGAACCTCCTGGCACAACCAGAACAAAGCCTTACTCCTTACCCAGTGCTTGTGGCTAGAATTTTATTAAAGGCCATTAAGCGACCAGTACAATTATCTGGGACAAGACCTGAAAAGATATACACTTTTTACACCAATATACAAATTAATGTGTGCTGTGAGTGGCAAATTTTATTAGCCATGGCTCCAGATTTTACACATGGGTCTCCATTAAAGATAACCAGACTTTTACATAATTGGCGATGGATCCTTGAAGAAAAAGTTTCTAAAGTTCCTCTTAAAGGACCAACTATCTTTATAGACGCATCCAAGAATAATATTTGTGTTGTATACTCTCATGATTTAACCATAAAAAGAATAGTCAGAATTCCTTTTCAGTCCACTCAGCAGAACGAATTATATGCGATCATGCTAGCTCTCACTTATTACCCAGGAGACATAAATATAATATCTGATTCAGCCTATTCAGTAGGTGTGGTACAAAGAATTGCCACAGCCCAAATAAAATTTACAGCTTCTAATATATATCAGCTCTTTAAGGAACTTCAAGAGCAAGTGAGAAAGCATCCAGGAAAGATTTATATCTTGCATGTCCACTCTCATAGTGGACTTCCAGGTCCCATTTTTGATGGTAATTCAAAGGCAGATAGCCTTCTAACTATGATGCTCAATATTCCTTTATTACAAGAAGCCCAGGCATCTCATTATAAATATCAGCCTGCTCGAGCTTTATGTTTACAGTTTGGAATAACAAGAGAGGAGCTAGGAGTATAATAAAAGCCTGTACGGCTTGCCTTTCTTTCCACACTCCTACACTGCCTCCAGGGAAGAACCCTCGTGGTTTGACACCCAATGAAATCTGGCAAATGGATGTGACCCATTATAAATCTTTTGGTCATCTGTCTTTTATCCATGTTGTGGTAGATTCCTTTTCAGGATTCACTTTTGCCATACCAGCAGCAAAAGAGACAGCCTGAGTCGTCACTGAATTCCTCACGCAAACATCTGCCTTTATGGGTGTGCCACAAGCAATAAAAATAGACAATGGTCCTGCATATACCTCCAAACATTTTGCACACTTTTGTGCACAGTATAAGATTTTACACACCACTGGCATACCCTTTAATCCTCAAGTCTAATATTGACAGGCAACAGTAGAGAGGAGAAACAGACACATTAAGACCTGCTCCAAAAACAAAAGAAAGGGGAAGCCATAGGTAACCCTAGAGAACTTCTAAATCTAGCCTTTTATATTATTAACTTCTTGATTTTTGACAAAGATGCACTGACTCTGGGAGACAGGTTTTATAACCCACCAGAAGGGCAGTGTCCAGTGTGAGCAGCTCCACTATCTTTAGATAATCGCCAGGTGATGTGGAGAGACCCAGGAAGTGGTGAATGGAAGGGACCAGATAGACTAACTTCTTGGGGGAGAGGGTTTGCTTGTATCTCTACAGGTGGAGAAGGAATCTGATGGGTGCCAACGAGCCGTATTTGCCTTGTCCATTGCAGAGAGACGGAGCAGACCCTTGAAACGAAGGAGAAGACCCAAGAAATATTGAGTGGTTCTGTTGCTGATTGTACTCACCATTGAAAGAGCGTGGCAGTTATGGCGTTTGACTCATGGATATAGAAAATTGTTGGACTTCAAAACCCTCAGGAATCATTGGATTCTCTGAGACATGATAAGATTGTTGTAGGACTTGAAAACCCTCAGGAATCATTGGATTCTCTGAGACGTAAGATTGTTGTAGGACTTGAAAACCCTCAGGAATCATTGGATTCTCTGAGACATAAGATTGTTGCAGGACTTTAAAGCCCTCAGGAATTATTAGATTTTCTGAGAAATGATAAGACTGTTACAGGACTTCCAAATCTGCTGGGATCATTGGATTCCCTAACACATAAAAAGACTTTTGCAGGACTTCAAAAACTTGGGGGGGTCATTGGATTCCCTGATATGTGAAGCAATAGACAATAGATTGGTTTTGGATTATCTCTTGGCTGCTGAAGAAGGTGTATGTGTGACTGCTGTTTACATATTCTCCTTCTAGGACTTCTGGCAATCTTTTACATCACTATGTTGATTTATATTGTTTGTTATACCATTACTTGTGTGTACAATTCATGTTTGTTATATCACATTAAGCCTGCACTGACTGTGGGGAGAGTCATCACTAATAGCCTCTGCGTTATTGCTATATGTTTGTGTAATACCTCCCATGCTGATGGGTTTGTGAATACCTGTTTCTAATGAGACCCTTCAGCCCAGAAACCTGCTAGCAACCCCCACTTCCCCTTGGTGCTTTTCATCTCTCTTCCCGAGATGTCAGGGAAGGCGTGATTATCTCCTTTTTATTGCTTTCACCTCCCTTCCTGAGAAGTCAGGGGGGTCATGATCACCTCCTTTTCGGTGCTTTTACCTCCTTTCCTGAGAAGTCAGAGAAGGTGTGATCACCTCCCCTTGGGCACTCTGATCTCCCTGAGGAGTCAGGGATGGCATGACCACCTGTGTTCTAAAACAAAAGAAAGTGGGAGATGTAATGGGCTGAGGCTTGAGTTGATGTACTTACATCCCAAGCACATGACCATCACACCATTCTACTTCTCCCTTTCCTTTCTCCCAATACATTCCTCCCTCACCCCTTAATTCAACTCACACTTGTACCACTCTTGTTTATATAAACACTTCCTCTTACCTGCCCTAATAATTAGAAAGTTTGGAATCCCCGAATCTTATGGTTGAAAGGGATCTTAAAGGACATTTTATTTAATCTTACATAAAGAGGAATTCCCTTTTGTTGATGATCAGCAGAAGAATGCAGTATAAAGACCCCTAAGTCTTGGTCTGTGCTAAACATTTCTAAATGGATCATCCTTTGCACCACAAACCATAAAGTTGTGCTGGTGATAATCATTTGGGCACAAGGACATTGACTCACATGTGTAAGCATTTAGATAGAGAACTTCACATGGGAACTTAGCTTGGGAAACAGAAACTCCTGCAATATACATGGAGGTAAAGATTAAAAGTAGCAAAAATCACTCATAGGCTTGTGATTTCTAGCTATATATACTCTGTGTGAACCTTCAATAAATAGCTCATTTCTATATCAGACTTTGCCTGTCCTGGTCATTTAGCATCTTCACAAGTTTATTTTCAAGTCTACTTTGTGGGCTGTTGATCAACTAGCAACAAGTAGCACTGTAACAGGGACACAAGCACAGCCCTCAGTGACGTGCGTGAAGTGTGCCCCTGTATGAGCTCCTTACTCAACATGAAAAGGTAGGGGAAGGCTAGAAAAGGAGTTTCATCGGCATTAACAAAAATGAAAGTACTTTTCCAAGGGTAGATTCACCCACATTTACAGGCATTATTCAGAAGAGTGTTTCTCCTGGCATAATTACCAGTAAAAGAGCATAATCCTGACAGTTATGTCAAAGTATTAAGAAATCTCATGCAAGAAAGAGGATTATATGTAACAACAAAGCAGATTAAAGAATTCTTAGATTATATATACATATATATACATATATATATAGTCTCACAAATGGAGGGTAGTTGGAAAACAGCGGAATGAATATTATTAGACCACCAGACAAGATAACTTTCTTTTTCAGTGTATTCCATATATAATACTGTAAAATTATGTCTTCAGTCTGAGAATTATTATAGAGATAGTACGCAATTTGATCAAAGTGTACAAACAGAAGATATTGTGACCAGAGCTGTGAGACAGACACAAGTTGTTAGAATTCTTACAAGGTGCTAAGTCAAGGGAATTGAGGAGACAATGGTTAAATCTAATTTAGCATTGATTTAATCCTACAACAAATAATTATTTCCTAGAGATGTAATGATTGGCGTATACTCAGTGTGCAGCATATAAGCAAAAAGCTCTCAGGGCCAAAGGGTACTCTGGGAGACTGAAAAGCCGGGATTCAAGTGAAGGAAAGAGAAAATAAAGGATTTGGACTTTAACAGCTGGCTGCATTTGAGGTGATTATTGATCTGAACTGAAACTAAGGCTGCCTCCAGAAGCCCCCCAAGAAACCTGCTCCCAGAGAATGATTATATTACACAAATAATTATGAATTGTAAGAGAATTTTGTTGTTCATTATGCTTATATCCACAGGTTCTTAAATGAAAAAGGAACCCTAGGTTTAGGAAGATGGGCAATAATAGGAAAATAGATGGGGCTTGTCTGGAATTTTTCACACCTTTCTTAGGGTTCCCCAATCCAAACCTGAAAACAGGTGCCAGAATTTCTAGTGGCTTTCATGTTTGGCTATGGATTTGGGACTTTCCCTTGAAAGAGAGAAGAACTGTAAGAGAGCTCAGGGTAATAAAAAAGGATGCCCCCTTCTCTTTTTTCTCCTTCTGAAATTGGTAATGAAGCATCAAAATATAAAAGGAAGAAAATTGGGAGGATACTCCTAGGACTAATTGAATATATCAGATTTAAATCTGTATGTAAAACCTGAAAATAAATTTCTGTGTGAATCTGTATGTGTATGTCTGCTTTGCTTTCTGTGTTCTGTGTTAAAAGTTAGGTTCTATGTTGCTGGCTTGGAAAAATATCAGACTGAATTATTGAAATTGGAATTCATTCAGAGTAGTAATTCTTTCAAAGTGTATTAATCTTTGATGATGTTAAGGTAATTTGGGAGCTAATTCTGGGCTCCTCAAGATTAGGATAGTTCAAGGAAAGAGAATCTTTGTTAGCTTTCTCTCCCTCTCCCTCAGGCTGACTGCAGCAGCTTTGCAAGAGAATGGGAAGAGAAGAGGAAAAATTATACTTGATATAGTGAAATAATGAGAAATTTAAAGGAGAAAAAGGAAATATAGTGATGATGGTAAAAGCAAGTTGAAGAGAGTAAGAGAAGCATTAGATCAGAATGAGAAAGAAATAAGATATATATTGAAAAGTAAGTGAGAAAGTTTAAATATATAGGAATGAGAAAAGCATAGACTGAAAGGGATTAGAGAATTTGGGAAATTTTGAGAAAATGGAAGAGCAGTGTCCTATCACTTTAAAAACTCCTGAAAGCAAGGAGCCTATAATTTTATTATCAAAACTTATGAAATCATGCCAAGAAGAATTGCAAGGTAAAAACATATATGAAGCAAGAATTGTCATGTAACTCTTTCCTGTCTTACTGAGGAGAAGAGGCTTGACTCTAGGTAGATTTTAGGGAATCTCACAAACTAAAGTACTGGTTAATTTTTAGATAACTTTAAAATTGGTATGTGTGTTGAAATTGGAAACTTAATTGGTTGAGGTAGATTAGATTCTACCTGAATTAATTTGGTAATGGTTCCTTCTGAGATTATAAAACCCAGATTTGGCTTGTTGTCTAATTAGTTAATTAGCTCAAATTAGAAAATATTGAATATTCTATTGGCCCTTGGAATTCTCCAGTATTTGTAATTTAAAAATTAGGTAAATGGTGAATGTTATATGACTTTCACACAATAAATTTATCATGGTCACTATGGGTCCCTTTCAGCCTGGCCTTCCTTCCTCTCCCATGAGGTGTGCTGAATGACCTCTGATAGTATTTGATTTAAAAAACTGTTTCTTCATTATTCCTCTTCCAAAGGAGGATAAATCTAAATTTCTTTACTATTTCTAGGATAAATGTGGAGGCATTTGCACAAAGATTTCAATGGAAAGTGTTATCTCAAGGTATTTCAACAGTGAGACAGAAAGTGCAGATTCCAAAATAATTCACTATATGGATGCTATTTTATGTAGTAGTAAAGATGTAAACAATTTCAATTTCTTAATACTTGATTTAAAGCAAAGCAAACCCTATATTCATGGAATTTAGTAATTACCTCTGAAAAAATTTTAGAAACAGTCTCTTTTTTATATCTTGGCTATCTGATATACTCTTAAATAATCCAAACCCAGAAACTCAAGACAAAATAGATTCATTACAAAATCTTAATGATTTTCTTTTTCTTTTTTTTAAATTATAGCTTTTTATTGACAAAACATATGCATGGGTAATTTTTCAACATTGTCCCTTGCATTTACTTCTATTCCAACTTTTCCCTTCCCTCCCTTCACCCCCTCCCCTAGATGGCAGGCAGTCTCATACATGTTAAACATGTTAAAATATATCTTAAATACAATATATATGTACATATCTGTACAGTTCTCTTGTTGCACAAGAACAATTGGATTCAGAAGGTAAAAATAACCTGGGAAGAAAAACAAAAATGCAAGTAATCCACATTCATTTCCCAGTGTTCTTTCTCTGGGTGTAGCTGATTCTGTCCATCATTGATCAATTGGAACTGAATTGGATCTTCTCATTGTCGAAGATACCCACTTCCATCAATCTTAATGATTTTCAGAAATTGTTAGGTGATATTAATCAATCATTGACCCATGCTACAGATCCCCATACATCAACTTTACCATTTACTCTCTACTTTATAAGAAGACCCTTCATTAAAACTTTCCTAGAACTCTGCCTTCAGAGGCAAAATATGAACTATATCTTGTAGGAAAAAATTATCTGAGGCCCAATTAATAAGAATATTTCCTAATTAAAAGGTACAAGGAGCAATATTTGCTATGCCTCCTACTGCAGTTATATATCAATCACAGAGAATACTTGAATGGATTCTTCTCACTGATTTCACATATACCTCAAATAACTTCTTTAATTTTTCAGAATAAAGAGTGGGAAGGTCTTATTTCTACTTACAGTGTAAGATAAATAATCATACACCCTTAATCACTTTTTGTGAAAAATATCAGTAGATATTCCCACAGATAAAATACTGTCCTATTGATTCTGCACTTATTGCATTTACCAATGGCTCTAATTCAGGGAAATCAGGACAATCCATTATAATTCAGTACAAAAAGCTGAAATCTTAGTAATAATCCTCCTGCTCAAAGATGTGACAGAACCCCTCAACATTCTTTCAGGCTGAAAGTATACAATGTATGTATGTTCCCATTAATTCAAATAACTGAATATGTTTTTACTATAGGCAATATACAATTTGGATTTTTTTTTATTTCTAGAACTTGACTCTTTGATTATTGATCATTACATATTTTAAAGCAAAATTATTTGTGTAATGTTAAACTTAAAATCATCTCAGATTTTAAGATAAGCTTGAATTTTCAGGGATGAATCTATTACTGTTATCAATGCAAGATTATAGTCAATACTTATTTAAAATGTGTGATCCTTGAGAACAAAATCCACCTGAGTCTTTAATTGCTGAAACTTGCTATTTGTAATGAATTTTCTTGGAATTATATCTAATATTATTTGCAGTTTTAAATTTAAGTATAATTGTCTGATGGATCATCAAGTCAATGAATCCAGCATCTGAAAGGCCTTCATCCATTAGACATATGGCTGATGGATGTCACTCATTATCCATCTTTTGAGCATCTTCACTATATACATGTGACTGTCAATACCTTTTCCAAATTTACTATGGTTACCCCCCAAGCTAGAGAATCTGCCAACTGTATTTTTGATCACTTATTATTCTGTTTTAGTATTCTTGCCATTCCAAGATGCCTTAAAACTGACAACGATTCTGCCTATACTAGTAACAATTTTATTCAATTTTGTCTCACTTATATATAATATTAGTCACTCGACTTGCATCATATACAGGACAAACTATTGTTGAAAAAACACAATAAGGATATTAAGATCTTCCTTGACAGACAGAAAAAGGAAGAATTGGAAATAGGATAAAAAAAATTCATCAGGTTATATATACCATAATTTTTTTAACTTTAGATGAGCAAGGAGTACTCCTGCTCAAAAAAACTTTGGACAAAAGAACAGGTTGTCAGACAAAGAACCAGATATCATGGTCATGTGGAAAGATCCAAAATGAGGTAATTAGGCTGGTCCAGTAAATTATTAAAATTGGATCAAAGGTATGCTTGTGTTTTTCCAGAAAATGCAGAACCAGTTTGGGTCCCTGAGGCAAACATTTGCATATGTCAGTACATGAGCCAAGAGGATGAAGACCCTAAATATCTATGGAGGTCCTTCAAGCAAGACCACAGCAAAGGAGAACAGGTCCTAGGATGCTGATTTCTCTCCTCACAATGATGTCTATCACTTGTGTTTATGGGATGGAAGAATGATTACGTTGGACTTTTATGCCTTATTTCCCTTGGGTTAAACCTGTTACTTGGTATGATAATTTGGCCCAAATAACTGTAAATGTTACTTACAACCCACATGTTGTGAATATATAAATAAGACAATGCAGCTTTTTAGCAAGAAGAACTATGGCAACACTAAGTCCTATAATTACTTGGAAACAAGTTAGTTAATTTTAAAGTTCATTATGTACAAGCCTGTATTGAATACCTTCAAATATTTCTTCATGGTAATGTCAATTCAAAAATATCATAATCAAGTTTTTAATAATAATACATCTTGTGTGAACTGGTCTCTATCTACTAATATAGACTCCATTTTAAGACCTATAGTTTTGATTATAGAACAGCCCAATTATTCCTTGTTTTCAATGAAAGTGTTTCATAGGTGGTATCAATCTGCAGGAAAAGAAACTTTTAGCTTGGTAAAACTTAGAAGAAAAAGGTTTATAGCCACTTTAGTTGTAGGAATTATAGCTGCAATTTTTATGTCCACATTTCTATGTCCACAATTACCTTACAAACTTCTGTACAAACTACTAATAATTTAGCTCAGAATATGTCTGAGGCTCTTCAACATCAAATTAAAGTAAATGCTATGATGTAACAAGAATATGATGCCTTAGAACAATCAGCAATAGCAATAGGTAGGCATTTACAACAATTAGAAACTCGCTTCAATTGGAAAAGTGATTAGTGTTATTCTTTTATCTTTGTACCTCCTTATGTACATTCAAACTGTACCAATTTAACTATTGAACAAATTTTGAGCAAACTTCAGGGTGCATGGCATTCTGAAAATATTCCATGGGAAATTAGTCAGTTGTCGAAGATACAGCGTGAAATAGCTGATTCTCATATTGATGATATTGACCATATCTCAGCTGAAGACTTATATCCTGGAAAAATTGCTGATGATATATGGCATTATTTTAAAGAGTTTAATCAATTGAATTGGTTATGGTACCTCCTCAGTCCCATTGTATTATTGTTCCTCCTGTGTGGCTCTACTACTTAGTTCATGGTTAGTTCCTATCAATCCTGCTGCATATCTTAAGCTGTAGCAAAAGAAAGGGAGATGTTGGTTGTCAGCAGAACAGTTCAGTATAAAGACCCCTAAGTCTTGGTCTGTGTTGAACATACTGAGTACTGACCATCTTCTGTACCTAGGGATGTGCTTGAGATAATCATTTGGCTACAAGGACATGACTTGCGTAAGCATTTATAAAGAGAACCTCGCTTGTAATTTAGCCTGGAATATAGAAACTCCTGTAGTATACATAGAGGAAGAGGTAAAAAGTAGTGAAGAACCTACACATAGGCTTGTGATTTATATTTCTATATACTCTGTGTGAACTTTCAATAAATGGCTCATTCAGACACATGATCCTGCGTGTCCTGATCATCAGCATCTTCACAAGCTTATTTTCATGTCCACTTCGCAGTCTGCTAGTCAGCTAATCAGTTCATGACAGCTTTTTAACTGTCAACCCTAAGATCCTCAAAATGATTAAAAAGTTTTAGAAAATAAATCATAGAAAGATCAAAATGAAGAAATTTAAGATTTTCTAATCTAATAGTCCAATTTTACAAATGAAGATGAACTATAGTTTAGAAAGGGAAAGCAATTTTCCAGACTCATATAGTGAAGTACTGCTATGAAAACTAGAATCCACAGTTCTCAGCTTCAGGTTCTATTCTTTCTATCCATTAACAATAAGCTTGCTTTTCTATTGACAACTTGACCTGATAAGGCAATAAATGTTCATTGTGTATGCTTTACCAAATAATAAAAGTAAGTGGTTTATTGCCAATATTTTTCTTATTTACGCAAATGACTGTAATCTTAGACAATAATTAATATTCTAAATGATATCTTAGCTATTCCTTTCCATTTATTAGATCCTCCTCATTTTTATAAACTGATATAATTGTATCTACTATGACCCCCTTGCAACAAATTATTCCATATGTACACAATCCCAGATCTTTAGTGGACCACTGGAGAAAAAATGTCAACAGGATTGGATGCTGCATGAGTTTTGGATTTTTCCAAAAGTAAAACCCATCCTCAAAGGACCAACATTTGCCACCAATGAGGGTATTCAAAAGAACATGCCAGTCTCTAAGGCGGCTCTAAAAGATGTGTTCCAAAACATGGTTTAAGCAATAGAAAACATGTGTGGCCTCTCAAGGGGACTGCCTGGAAGGGGACAGTCAGTACTTATTTGGAAGTACAAACTTTTTTTATGCTTTCTTAAACATCCATCATATGGTTTTATAATCACACCTACCTCATTCATACTTTTATATTTAAGTATTACTTCATATGTGCTAGTTGTGTTTCTCCAATTGAATTAAAATCTGTTTGAGGGCAGGGATCAAAACTTACACTTCTACTGAAATCTCTGTGCACATGACATGATTCTAAGCACATAAAGAGATAAAATGAAGTAATAGAAATGGCATTAAACCATGAACTAGAAAATATGGGTCTGAATTACAGGGGTCACTCTGGGCAAATCACAAAGTCCTTAGTTTCTTTATTGTTGAAATGGAGGTAACAAATGTTTATAGTACCTATATCATAGAGTAATCATAAGAAAAATTTTTTAAATCATAAACACCAAGAAAAAAAAATGACTGCTTTATAAATGTTCAATAAGTACATATTGATTTATTTGTATAATTTGTTTTGAACCATTTTTTTTTCCCAGAAGTTTAGATAAAAAAAGTCATGGCTGAATTTGAATATATAGTCTCATATTTTGCACATATATATACACCTATCTGTAGAAGGAGATTTTTAAAAAGAAAAGAAAAGTACTTACTTTGCAGAGTTGTTGAGGAACAAATGAGGTATGGAAAGCACTTTGCAAACCTTAAAAATTTCAATTTTCCTTTTAAAAATTATTTGCTTCCAAATATTTAACATTGTATTTATAGGGCTTAAGACTGAGTGTAGAAGTCATCATATTCAAATAGCTTTACAACTGAGTAAACTGAAGAGCATGATTCAATGATTGCTCTAAAGTTACCCGCATAGTAAGAAATCAGAGCCAAGGTTCAAATCCAATCTTGTCCAAATGCAGAGATCTTCCTGCTACATTCTACTGCCTCTGTTTGATATCAAGTAGAACCAACCAAGTTACCCCTAAAAATGTGTACCCTAACATGATCTGTCAATGACATTATAAGAAAGATGCTTCTATTAGTTCGAATAATGGAATAAATATCTTCCAAGATTCTTTCCAACCCTAAGATTCTAGGATCAACAATGAACCTAAAATATAGCATTTAAACTGTACAATAAAACAAAAATATTTAGATCAGAATTGACTAGAATAGGTAAAAATGTTCTGTTTCCTATGAAAATTCAAAAGCCTTCTTCAAAAATGGTTCACAAGTAAATGAACTTTGGTTTTTCATGCATGTTTCTAATTAGAGGGTGGGTATGAAGAGACAAAGGAAGAAAGATGACTATTTTCCATGAACAAAGCTAGTATGCTTTAGTAGACAAAGGACCTTTGTAAGAGGATTTTCCTTAGCAGAGTATAATAGTCATGTATATAATAAATCATGAACTATAAATTTTTATAGTTTAAGAAATCTGGTTTCTAGTCTTGGGTCTTCAATGAACTAGCTGGGAGATCTTTGGCTGGTCACTTAAGTTCTCTAGACTTCTATTTCCACATATGTTAATATGAGAAAATTAAAATATGATCTCAAAAATTCCTTCTAGCTTTCATCTTTTCTGACATCATCTATTGGACAAAGGCTCAAATGGAGATAGCTAATCTTGAAAGAGCAATTGTAATGTCAGGTTGTAAGAAAGGTTGTAAGGAAAATCTTTAATCCTTTGTATGAGTGCTCTCAGTAAACTTGATGATAATAGTTAATGGACTTTGTCATAAGGGGCATTTTCCATGGAGACGGGCATTAGCCCTAGCTACTTCATGAAAGAACATAATGGAATTGCTCTGATTGCTCCTTATTAACTGATGCTGCCTCCAAGATAATCAGTCCCTGAGAATCAGTAGAGATAGATTGACCTCAGGAGTTGTCTCCTCTCTTTTCTGTAAGAGTATGCTGAGAAATATCTTACTCTTTTTTTATCTTTCCCTCTTCAAGAGTTTTCTCTTTCTTGAACTTTCAGATAAAAGTGCATTCAGAGCATTAAGGTTTTGGGAAAATTATTTTTCCCTCTACCTTCCCTCTTAGCAAGAATCAGAAAATGATGGGTGATATGTTGGGAAAAATGTTTCTAGACCTAAAATTAATAGATATCTGCTATTTCTATGAGTACTAGACCCAGGTAGCATTAAGATGGATATTTCCAGCCTTGGAAAAATTCTAATGGGTTAGTGTTAGCATTCAAATTCTTGATTTAGATAGTACCTAAATAGTGCCACTTAATGGGAAAAGAATGATTTAAAAGTATATTTTGCTGAAAAGAAGGGGCTCTTCTATGCCCTAAAACTGAAGAACTGAAGAACATATCTTGGCATATGGCGCTAAGACTCCTGAACCTTGTCAACCCTCCATGACATTTATGAGTGATCAGACAGTAAAGGGCCAAAATGATTGGGAAGTATTTGGTAAATAGACATAAAATGTCTTTATTTTGAGGGAGAGACTAATTAAGTTCATCAGCCTATGTTTTCCAGGATTTTATTGTAATTGATCAATCATTTAGTTGTGTCTGACTTTTTGTAATCTTGTACAGGATTTTCTTGGCAAAGATACTGAAATAGTTTGCCATTTTCTTTTCCAGGAAACCAAGACAAATAGACGTTGTGACTTGTTCAAAAATCACATAGCTGTTGAGTGTCTTAGGCCCAAATTTGAATCCAAGGCTTACTAACTCTAAGTCCTTTGTTCTATCTACTGAATCATCTAGCTGTCTTTGGAGTTTTATAGGCTCAACTCCCTCACCCCTCCTCTTTTTAAAATATGGTCTCTCTTGTTTTCCTTGGACTTTCAAAAACAATTAGCAATGGTTGAACTGCTATCACATTAACTGCCACCAACAGATCAAGTAACCCTAAGAACCACAGGGATAGTAGCTCTGCCTCACACCATTGCCCAAACTTTCAGCCTGGATCCTAAATCCATAGTGCAAGGAAGTAAACTGGTGACTTCCTTCCTGACTTAGCAGCAGTCACAGTGAGTATAGACCTAGAAAAGAAAGATATCACCCCCCAAATACTTTGCTACTACCAAAGAAAAATGTCATTCCCCAAGTTCTCTGGCATTACCAATATTGAATCAGCAGAATCCAAAAGCAGAAGCCAATATGGTTTTATTAAAGGTAATTAAATTTGATAAGATGCATAATCACTTGCTTTGCTACTTGAATTTAAGAACAATCTGACAATTCCCTCTTATTTGAGGGAATGTTGTTGTCTCCTCCGTTAAAATGTGAATTTCTTAAGAGTAGACTACTTTCCTTTTCTATTTGTATTCCCAGGATGTAATATTATTTTTTGCATACAGTACTTAATAAATGAATTTTCTTCTAGGTATGTTGGTGCATTTTTCTAATCCCTGATACTTACAATGTTGGATTTCTTGAGTGCCATAATTCTGAGCTGAGGCACTGATAAAGCTGATGAGGTTAGCTCACTATGTTTAACACTAATCTGGTGAACCCTTGGAAGTGATAGTGGTGGAAAACACCATGCTTACTAAGAATTTCTTAATGTACTCTGGTCAGAGCTCAATGGGCCAAAAATTCAATCTAAACAAGAAATAAGGGGCCAGGCAGTAAGTGCCCATTCCCATTTTACCCTGGCTGAGATAAGAAGATAGTCTAGATAGATTTTATTTTGAGATAGAAATAGATTTGTTTATTTCATTCATTCATGATAAGTTTAGTAGATTATTTCAGTGTTTTATATTTATGTATTGTTCATGGTCCCTTGTGTTGCCCGAATCACAGGCAACACAAATTTTTAAATTTTTTTAACTTTTTTTGTTCAATTCTTTTTTTTTTCAGTTTGAAATTTTCTCCTTCCTTCACTCCCTTGCATGTACTGTCATATGCATTTTCTGTAGTGGGTGAAACAAAGTCTAGTCCATATCTGATAGCCATAATGTACATTATCTGACTATGTAGGATCCATTACTTACATTACAGGATAATGAACTTAAACTCAAATCACACGTAAGCTTTACTCAAGATTTTACAAGCATTTTTGGTAGGGACATGAGTCAAGAAAAGAAAAGGCCCATATTCTGCTCTGGGTCACAGTTCCAGGGTACAGAGGAACTCTAGTGATTGATCACTCTCCAGACCTGCTCACTGGAGGATTTCTTGTCATGGGTGAAGAGTGAAGGGGTGGAACTCCCAAAGTTGGTAAAACAGGAGTCCATTTATTCAAAATTTTCTCAGCCTTTTATATCCTAATACACTTACATAACTATAGCACACAATTAACTATAGGATACTGAGCATGCAGGACCACATAAATAAATTGCTATTGTGTGCAGATGTTTCCTTGCCACTTTAGTATAACTCTGCTTCAAGTATAGGTTGTCATGCCCCCTGACTTCTTAGAAAGGCTGAGATACCCCTAGGGAGGATGGGGAACCAAACCAGATATGTCAGCAGGGTTCCTTTCATTGAACTAAAGGGTCTTATACCTTGCTCAGGATTCCTCACCTATCTGTGGTCCTCTACTGGTCACAGGGCAGCAAGACCCTGTGAATAGTTCCAAAGCAAAAAGGAGACCATGTAACCCTTAAAAACTATCATTATTAGGCTGTAAACAGGAGTTTATCTAGACAAAAGGCATGGTCATGAGTCAATTACGTTGGAATGATCTCAAAAAACTAAGAAAAAAGAAAGTATGGGGGAAAATGGGGGAAAAGTATAAATATGGTAAAAATTTTGGGAAAAGAAGAGCTTTCACAATGGAAGTGGATATAGGGGGTGGCAGATAAAATTTGAACGTCACTGAGTCAAGAGGGAAGACTACACACACACACACACACATAGACACACACATACACACACACACAGGTGTATATATATATATACACATACATATATATGACATATATATATATATATATATATATATATATATATACACACACACATACGTACATATGTATATATTTCCCTTTTGGGCAAATGACATATATACATGAATACACATACACATAGGTCATTTGCCCAAAAGGGAAATAAAAGAGGAAGGGGACGGTGGTGATAGTAGGGGAAGAGAAAGTAGAGCAGATTAAGAAAGGCAGTAGTTAGAAGCAAAATAGACATTTGAAAAGAGAAATAGGAATAGAGACAGACAGAAGGAAATAGCTTGGAGGGAAAGACATAGTTTGTAATCATAACTGTGAATATGAATAAAATGAGTTCAGCCATAAAACAAAAGCAAATAGAAGAATAGATTAAGAATTAAAATCCAACAATATGTTGTTTACAAGACACACTTAAACAGAAACACACACATGGAATTAAACCAAAAATTAACTTAATTTTAAAAGATAATCATGGAAACTACACATTATATTAAAAGGTACCAATGACTATATCAAGCATTTTTATAGCAAGTTTCTCTGACAAAGGATTCATTTCTCAAATATACACTGAGAATAGAGTTGAGTCAAATTTATGAAAATAAGAATCATTTTATAACAGATAAATAGTCAAAGAATGTAAACAGGCAATTTTCAGAAGAAGAAATCAATACTGTCTATAGTAATATGGGGGGGAAATACTCTAACTCACTATTGATTAGAGAAATTCAAATTAAAACAACTCTGAGATGGCATCTCACTCACATCTATCAGATATAGTAAATGCAAAAGGAAATGAGGGTAAAAATAGGTTCTATTGGTGGAATAGTGAATCGGTCTGACAATTCTGGAGAACAATTTGGAACTATGCCCAAAGGTTATAAAAATAGTCTATACTCTTTGACCCAGCAATACCACTAGAAGCTCAGTATTTTAGAGATCAAAGAAAAAGATTTATACAAATAAGAATAGGTATAGAAGTTCTTTTTGGGGTGGCAAAGAACTGAAAACTGAGGAGATATTCATTGACTGGGGAATCTCTAAACAATTTGTAACATATAGTTGTGATGAAGTACTATTGTGCTATAAAAAAATGACAAAGGGTGTAAGATGATTACAGAAAAACATGGTATGACCTATATGAACTAATGCAAGATGAAATGAGAAGAAACAAGCAATCATTGTGCATGCTAATAGCAATGTTGTAATGATAATCAACTGTGAAAGTCTTTACTGCTTAAATCTAAGACAATTCCAAAAAACTCATGATGAATAAAAATGATATTCACTACTAAAGGGAGAACTGATGAATTCTGAGTGCAAATTTAAGTATAATTTTCTCACAGCTTTCTTTCTTTTTTTGAAATATGGCTAATATGGAAATATGTTCTGCATGATTTCACATGCATAATTGATATATTGCTTGCTTTCCTAGTGGGGGGGGAGAGGAAAAACTGGGAGGATGGTAGAAAATTTGGAACTGACAATTTAAAAAGTAATGACTGATAAAATAAATAATAAATTAAAATGTTTTAAAAAATAATTTGGCCTAAAAGGGGCAGGGATAGGAATAATACTAGTAGAATAGAAGTTCTGGGAAAGGAAAGGTTATTTTTATCTCCAATTCCATGTACATATTACCAACTTTTAACTTGTTTATTAAAATAATTTAATTACATTAAAATTATATGATTCTAGAGTGTTAGAGATCTGTCTTTGACACTCTTTGGTACTAGATTGTTATATTATAGTCAATCATTCCCTGTTTAGCTCTATTAATTTGATGATCTTTTCGTTGAGGTGGTTGCAAGTTGTGTTTTATTGGGGGGTTTTAATTTGGTCTTTTTCTAGCTTTTTAAGTTGCAAGCCCAATTCATTGATCTTCTCTTTCTCTATTTTATTCAAGTAAGCCTCTAAGGATATAAAATTTCCTCTTATTACCACTTTGGCTGCATCCCACAAATTTTGGTATGATGTCTCACCGTTGTCATTATCTTGAGTGAAATTATTAATTGTGCTTATAATTTGCTGTTTTACCAATCATTCTTTAAGATGAAATTATTTAGTTTCCAATTACTTTTTGGTCTATTTACACCTAACTTTTTGTTGAATGTAGCTTTTATTGCATCGTGATCTGAAAAGAAAGCATTTACTATTTCTGCCTTCCTGCATTTAATTTTGAGGTCTTTATGTCCTTTATGTCCTTTATGTTCTAATATATGGTCAAGAAGTATACTCCTTTCTGTCACCATTCAGTTTTCTCATTGGTCTATTTACACCTAACTTTTTGTTGAATGTAGCTTTTATTGCATCGTGATCTGAAAAGAAAGCATTTACTATTTCTGCCTTCCTGCATTTAAGGATCTACCTTATCTAATTTTTCTAACATTCTATTTACTTCTTTAATTTCTTTCTTATTTGTTTTGTGATTTGATTTATCTAATTCTGAGAGTGCAAGATTGAGATCTCCCACTATTATAGTTCTGCTGTCTATTTCTTCTCAAAACTCTCTTAACTTCTCCTTTAGGAAGTTAGATGCTATACCACTTGGTGCATACATGTTTAATACTGATATTGCTCCATTTTCTATAGTACCCTTTAGCAAGATATAGTTTCCTTCCTCATCTCTTTTAATTAGATCAATTTTTGCTTTTGCTTGATCTTGAGATAAGGATGGCTACCCCTGCTTTTTTGACTTCACCTGAAGCATAATAGATTCTGCTCTCACCTTTTACCTTTATTCTGTATGTATCTCCCTGTTTTAAATATATTTCCTGTAAACAACATATTGTAGGGTTCTGAATTTTGATCCAGTCTGCTATCCACCTCCACTTTATGGGAGAGTTCATCCCATTCATATTTACGATTAAAATTACTAATTCTGTATTTCCTGCCATCCTAATATCCCCAGCTTATGCTTTTCTTTTTCTTGTCCTCCTTCCCCCCTTCCCTAGTATTAAACTTATTGGTCCCCCTTGTATCACGCAGCTCTCCCTCTTTAGGATCCCTCCCTCCTCCCTGTGAATCCCTTCCCCTTTCGTGTACCCTTCCCTTATTACTCTTTTTCCTTTTCCCTTTTCCTCTCCCACTTTTTAATGAGGTGAGAGAAGATTCTCTGTAAAACAAATATGTCAATTATTTCCTCTTTGAGCCAACTCTGATGAGAGTAGGATTCACACAATGTTTCTCCCCCTCTCTAATTTCCCTCAAATATGATAGGTTTCCTTTGCCTCATTGTCATATGTAGTTTCCCTCTTTTTATCTCCCCTTTCCCCTTTTTCTAACACTATTCCCTTTCCATTTCTACTTCCCTTTTTTATGTTATATCAGTAAAATCAAATTATACATGTGGCTTTTATGTATATCCACAACAGAAATACAGTTCTCAAGAGTTCCTTTTCCCTTTTTCTACTTCTCTTGAGTCCTGTGATTGGAGATGAAATTTTTTATTTAAGTCTGGTTTTTTCCTTAGAAACAAATGGAATTCCTCTGTTTCATTAAATGTCAATCTTCTTCCATGGGAAAAAATGCTCAGCTTAGGTGGGTAGTTTATTCTTGGCTGCATTCCAGGCCCTTCGATCCTTTAATGTTGAGGCAGTCAGATCTTGAGTGACCCTTATTGTGGCACCTCAATATTTGAATTGTTTTTTCCTGGCTGCTTGTAATATTTTTTCTTTAGTCTGAAAATTCTGAAATTAGGCCACAATATTCCTCAGAGTTTTTATTTTGGGGTCTTTTTCAGAAGGTGTTCAATGAATTCTTTCAATGCCTATTTTACCTTCCAGTTATATTACTTCTAGGCAGTTCTCTTTGATGATTTCCTGTAAAATAGTATCTAGGCTCTTTTTTTCATCATAATTTTCAGGTAGTCCAGTGATCCTCAGGTTATCTCTCCTAGATGTATTTTCCAGGTCTGTTGTTTTTCCAAGTAAGTATTTGACATTTTTTCCCGATCTTTCATTTTTTTTGGTTTTGCTTGACTGATTCTTGATGTCTCAATGAATCAGTCTTTTCTGTTTGTTCAGTTTTAATTTTTAGTGAGTTATTTTCTTCATTAGCTTTTGTACTTCTTTTTGTATATGTCCAATTGAGTTTTTAAATGACTTGTTTTGTTCTATGGAATTTTTTTTCATTTCATTAATTTTTTTTTTTTAGTGAGTTATTTTCTTTTTTGAATTCACAAATCCTATTTTCTTGGGAATTCTTAACCTTTTCCAATTCAGAAATTCTGTTTCCCTGCACTTCTTGGGAGTTTTTTATCTTTTCCAATTCACATTTCAGGAAGTTGTTGCTCTCTTGCATAGCTTCTCTTTCCTTTCCCCATTTTTCTTCTAGTTCTCTTTTAAGGTTTTTAATAGTTTCTTCTAGGAGAGCCTTTTGCATTGGGGACCAACAATTGTCTGGAGACTGTCTGCTATTAGTCTCTTCAGGGTTGAAAAGCTACTTTCTTTCTGTATAGAAACTATCAATATTCCTTTTGATTTTTTTACTCATTTTGTTAAAGCCTGTAGGATCTGCCTTCAGAGCCAGGAGGTTACCAGCTTCCTCTGCAGAGCAGTGATAGGTTTATGGTATTTGTCCTGCCAGCCGGCTACAAAAAGCATCGAGGTACTGGAGTGCTCTAGGAAAAAGTTCCCCACTGGGAAGTAACTCAAGTCTGCAGGGCCGATCTGGGCAAGTGCCTTGCAAAGAACCCACACTGTGTGGGATAATGACTGCCCTGAGACTAGACGGTGAGCAGTGAAAGTTTCACTACCCCAAGCCAAATTCCACTCTGGGGATGTGGGTATTAGCAGCTGAGCAGTGAATGGCCCTGCAGGGACCATTAGTGTCTCTACTCTGGGAAGCACAGTCTGCCGGGGAAGTGCTATTGCCCCAGGCCGAGCCCCCCACTGTGCCAATTAGAGGCTACCTGGGCTGTGCCCCCCTGCTGTGCAGATCTGTTACTGTCCCCGCAAAACCCCCGAACTGCAGGATGTGGCCGCAGAGCTGCGGTAAAGTCTGCCTGAGTCACTTCTGAGTTTGCGGGGTTACAGCCAGATCTCTTTAGGTTCTGGTGTTTTTTAGAGGACCCTCTGTTTTAGGCTTTAATTTCTCTGCCAGTTTACTGCTTTGTAATCAAGGCAGAGCAGTTAGCCTATAGCAGAGTGGTCCCTATAACTTCTCTAGCCACAGAGATCACCCCTGCCCCTGGTCTGCTCAGGACACTAGTCTCTCGCTGCCCACACCAGTCTGTTCCTGGCCCCTCAGGACAAACCTTTTCTGGGCATCTTCCAGATTATCTTCTGCTGGTAAATTGTAGTGCTTCTAATCTTCATGAATTTAAGCAGTGAAGAGCTATTTGTGAGGCTGAATTAAATAGTTGGTTGAGGGGATGAGAGGAGCTTAGAAAGTTGTGTATGCCTGCTCCACCATCTTGGCTCCGCTGCAAGTTGTGTTTTAATATTAATTGAGTGCTGTTTGCCACCTCTGTCAACATTGGCTCAACTTACCAGAACTATCCTATACTGCATTTGTTTTCAGGCAGTTAATGGTAATCTTTTCTCTCCTGGCATGACTAGCTCTGGCCCATACTGTCTCTACTGGGAAAGACATCATTCAGGCAAACTGCCCTACTCTCCTATATTTCCCAAATCTTTGAAACTATTCAAATCCTTTTTATTATATGAAATTCACAGATGATGGAATTTAATTCATAGTCACACTATTGAGCTACTGGTTTTTCAGATTTTCTTGGAACCCCTTAGTGACTAAGATCATAATGGAAATTGTTGATAGAATATGTAGGTTTTACCCATTTTTTGTCTATAGCAAGATTTGACAAAAATTTGTACCCATGCTTTCTGAGTACAATTATATCTATACTCATACTTGCAAATTAAAACTGAAATATCAGGCAATTAGTGTCAGCAGTATGCTCAATGCTAAAAAAAAAAAAAAAAAAACCTGTCTGTCACCTCACTTATGTTGATGACTGATCAAAAAAAAAAAAAAAAGAATAGATTGAATTTGAGTTATTATTTCTGATTTAATTCTCATGACTGCTAACTTCTGTGAAGGTCTTCATTCAGAATGTCAAAAGAAAAATAAGAATATATACATATGTATCATTTAAATAACATTCTAAACTTCACAAAGCCCCTTATGTATATTATATCATATGATTCTTGTGACAGTCCTATGATATTATCATCATTCCAATTTTATGTTGAGAAAACAGGATGAAAGAACTTAAATGATTTTCCCAGTGTCATTCAGTTATTAGATGTCGGGGTCAGAATTTAAATTCAACACTTTTCTGACTCCAAATCCAGTATCCTCTTCAATATGTAACTTAGCTGCTTCTGATGTTAAAATATTACTAATTAGCACAGAGAACAAAAAAATGAAGACAAGAAAGTCCTATCACTTTTCCAGGCTTTTAACTACCTGCAGCTAATGAGGAAATAGTCATTAACAATCCAGAAAAAAAAATTCCTAAAAGAAAGGCAAAAACCTATCAACATAGCATTGTCTTTAAATTTATTTATTACAGGCTATTTAATACATCTATTCCAATAAACTTGAAAGCCAAGAATTCTTAAGTACTTTGGTTAGCTGGTGCTTAATTAAAATAATATGGTATTTTTCTCTGGAGAACAATTCTATATCTTTGGTCTGAAACATAACTTTTATAACAATGAAATGTTACAAGTGCTGTATTTGGCATTCATAAACATAGGACTCCTAAGTCTCCATGTGGTAGTTACCAGCTCAGTTCCTATATCATGCTGTACCAACTTAACTAAAAAGTAAAATTTGCTGCACAGATGCAGATTATGATTGTTATTTTTATATGATCCATAATATTGTTAACCTTAAGGTTCATACAAATATAACTCATTCTGGCAGTGAGATTCCAATTGCCCCAAAACACTTAATTCATTGTTTGGAGTGAAATCTAATAAAATAGTAAGGCTGGAAGTATCTTCTGAAATGAAATCAGAGAAGATTCTCCATTCTTTAAGATGTTCAATGAATGGATATAAAACCACTGTAATCTTAAAATAAGGGCTTTATTTTGATGAGACTCAATTTTCAAAGTGTCTTTTGATTCTTATGATGTTTCTACTAAATAGAACAACTGTAACAATGCATTGTGAGATTATATATTTGGATAGGTGGCTATTTCAGAGAGAGAGAGAGAGAGAGAGAGAGAAAGGAGAGGGAGAGAGAGAGGAGAAGGAGAGAGAGAGAGAGAGAGAGAGAGAGAGAGAGAGAGAGAGAGAGAGAGAGAGAGAGACTTTTATCAAGTCAAAGAACACCTGGTGTGCTATCCAGAATCTGTTTTCATTTGTTCTCTCTCTCTCTCTCTTTCTCTCTCTGTCTCTGTTTCTCTGCTACTTGGAGTTATTTTAATTTGCATTTCTCTAATCAAAAGTTAATTAGGACATATTTTCACATAGCTATATATAGTTTTTTATTTTATCTTCTGAAAATAGTTTATTCATATCCTTTTTATCATTTATCAGTAAATGTATAGGATTAGAGAAGACTAATACTTCTTGTGTGATGGCTTGCGAAATCCATTTTAGAGCTGCTCAGCCACGTTTGGTGTGTACCTTTTACCCAACTCTCGCCTGTAGCTCCAAAAAGCTGTAAAATTCACAGCACTCACACCCTAGCAAAATCTATATAGGCAGATGGGCTAAACTAGGTTGAGGGTGTCGATAAGCCTCAACCCCATGGATGGATTAGGGGAATGTCTACCCCAAGTATGTGAAGATTTCTCTCTGTGGAATGGGTGATGAGAACAATTTGTTCCAATGGCCATGAAAGCAGCTGAAGTAGGCGTTGTGGAGTGTTTAGAATTTGGTCAAACATGTAAGACACAAAAATCATCTACTGCTTCCTGAATCATCACCAATCATCTTGACTTTTGTAACTGAATTCAGATGACTCCAAAAGAAAGAGAGAGGACGATTTAAAGCAACTTAAATCCAATTTATGCATCATCTATGCTTTCTCAAATCATGCATTTCCTTTCTATATTTTATGAGTATGTGTGACCAGAAAAATCGAATACTACCATATAGTGGTCATGGTACTTATGACAAGTTTCTGCATATGTGTTTAAGTTCTTCCTGAACACCAAATATACATTCTTTAATTTATCTTATATGCTTTATTCTAGAAGGAAATTGCACCAATGGTATCTATGTCACTTCATGGTCATCTCCCCAGTCAATAAAGACAAGTGACTTCCTATCAACTTCAGTATAAAATATAATTTTTTTTCTTATTCTGTATAAAATTCAGAGTCTTTCATAACATGAAACCCTTGTTACCCTTCTGGTCTTCTTATACTTTACACCATCTTCTTCTTCCCATAATATATTCTGAAATTGAGTAACATTGACCTTCTTGTTGTTTCTTGAACAAGTCATTCCATCTCCTGACTCTGGGCATTTTCACCAGTTATTTCCATATTTAGAATGTTTGCCATCCTCATCTCTGCCTCCTGGCTCCTCTGACTTCCTTCAAGTCTCAGTTAAAATCACATCTTCTACATTTTTAAGGGGGTAGCACTTACTTTATATCTTTGGTGTTTAGCACATTGTCCACATAGTAGATGCTTCATTAATGTTTTTTGGTTAACTTTCCTGACTCTAAATGTCCTAGGACAACCAATCTGGTCAGAAGGTAGATCCTAAGTTTTGAAAGGAATAAAAAACTATAAATATTAAAACTCAATCATGTGAAGAATTTTTAGTTTAAATTACATTGGTAAACTGAAGAGTATCAATTATTGTTTTCTACTGCACCAACTTTGACATTATAATAGTGGCCTAATAAGTAAATAGGTAAAGAAAAAGTATTTTGTTTTTATTTTAAATACATTAAAACTGCCTACATACAGGAAGCACTTTTGGTTTACAGAATGTCACTTTTGATGATAACTGTGAACATAAAATATATATCCTCTTGATTGCTAAACAGTTTCTCTCATTTACTTATTACATGGTTCTAGAATTATAAATGCTAATCTTTAAATGCAATATTCAATCCTCAGGGGAAAAGTATAAACATTTAACAAAATAGAAGACTTTCAAACATTCCTAATGCCAGAACTTTACTCTTATCAGGATTGGCTCAAAGACGGATATATACACTCAGATAAAAATCTATCTTACCCTATAGGGAAGTAAGACAATTTTTAATATTCATTTTTATAAGATTTTGAATTCCAAATTTCTTTTTCTCCCTCTTTTTTGTTCTCTCTTTCAAAAGTGTTAGACAATTTGAAATAAATCACACACACACACACACACACACACACACACACCAAAAAAAACATAATTCCTTATTAGTCACAGAAAGTGGAAACAGGTCAAAAGAAAAACAAAACAAAAAAGAATAAAATAAAATATATGTTTCAATCTGCACATTCAGAGTCTATCAGTTCTTTATCTGAGTGTGAATAGTCCTTTGGACTAATCTTAGATCACTGTGTTGCTGGAGTTGTTTTGGAAGGATCTTTTCCCTGAAGTAATCAGTAGATTATTTAAATGCCTCTTCTGCCCTCTAATTCTGAGATATTAGGGCATTTTTCCTTGATAATTTCTTGAAAGATGTTGTCCAACTTGGCTCTTTTTAACAATGAGGTGATTAAGACCAGTTCCAATAGACTTATGATGGAGAAAGTCCAGAGAGAGGGCTATGGGGACTGAATATGGATCACAACAATATTTTCACCTTTGTTGTTGTCATTGTTTTCTTGCTTAGTTTTTTGTTGTTGTTCTCATTTTCTTCTCCTTTTTGATCTGATTTTTCTTGTGAAACATGATAAATGTGAAAATATGTTTAGAAGAGTTGTACAAATTTAATCTATATTGGATTACTTGTTGTCTAGGAAAAGGGGCCAATAGGGAGAGAAGGTGAAAAAAACGGCAATACAAGATTTTGCAAGGGTGAGTGTTGAAAACTATCTTTGCATGTATTTTGAAAAATAAAAATCTATTACTTAAAAAAAGAAAGATACTGTCCAAGTTCTCTTTTTCATTGTGCTTTTCAGGTAGACTAATGGTTCTGACATTGTGTATCCTGAATCTATCTTCCAGGTCAGTTGATTTTCCAATGAGGCATTTCACATTTTCCTCTTTTTTTCATTATTTTGAATTTATTTGATTGATTCTTGATGTCTAGAAACATTAGTTTCCATTTGTCCAATTCTATTGTTAAGGAGTTATTTTCCTCAGTAACTTTCTGTGCTTCCTTTTTTTCATTTGTCCAATTCTACTTTATGTGAGTAGTTGTTTTCTTTTTCCAAGTTGTTGACTCTTTTTCATAATTCTCTTGTATGACTCATTTTTTTTCTTTCTTTTTTTTATTTGCTGAGGCAATTGGGGTTAAGTGACTTACCTAGGTTCACACAGCTAGAAAGTGTTGAGTGTTTGAGACCAGATTTGAATTCAGATACTCCTTACTTCAGGGCTGGTGCTCTATCCACTGCACCACCTACCTCTCCCACACTTATTTCTTATCCCAAATTTTCTTCTATCTTTCTTATATGATTTTTAATCTCCCTTTTTCCAACTCTTTCTTGAGTTATTTTTAAGCTTGAGACCATCTTTCATTTTTCTTTGGAGTTTTGTCCATAGATATTTTGACATTGTTGTTCTCTTTTGGATTTGTCTCTTGATCTTCCCTGTCACTCTTTGGTCAGATTTTGTTATTGTTGTTGGGTTTTGCACGGTTTTTTTTTTTTTGTTTGTTTGTTTGTTTGTTTTGTTTTGTTTTGTTTATTTTTGTTTGTTTTTTTGTCGTCTTTTTCCTTTCTTTTCAATTTGAGCTCCATTCCTGGTATGAAAGGGCACTGGCTCAGGAGTCTTGTGCCAGAGGCTGTAGACACTGAATGTCTAACTGGTGCACTGATGTTGCTCTGAAGTCCATGGGAGGATCCTCATATATTTAGGGTGGGGGGGGTTGGGGAGTTGGTACTGTTGGAGTCTTTAGAGATCTGACAGCTTATCTGAGGCTGAGCTGGGATCCTAGTGGTGGTGTCTAGCATGTGCTGAGGCTAGTGTAATGTGTTTCCATGTTCCCCCCAAAATACAATGAAACATTGGCAGTCTGGCCTCTGGAGGCTACCTGTTTGCCTTGGGTTACCCTCAAGCACTTAGTAATTATTAGAGCTGAAGTCTATTCCTTCCTCTGGCAAAGCTGAGGAATATTGAAGGAGAATTGATTGGTATTAGCTTTTGCTTGCTCCATTGCACTGGGGCTCAGGATCTCTTGCTGGTTTGCTGAGGTGGGGTTTGATGTTGGCTTGCTAGAGTGTTTCCTGTCCTGTGCTGCACTTCCTTTTTCCTGATTCTGCTGTCATAGGATTTGATTGAAGGAACTATTTTATGGTTTTAGGGAAGTAACTATGGATAAGTTATGGCAATTTATGCTTACTCCATGATCTTGGCTCCCAGAATCCTCTCTATGAATTCTTTCAACTAGAATTTCATTATCTATGTTCAGAAATTCTGGGCAGTTTCCTTCTATTATTTCCTGCATTCTTATCTTAATTTTTTTTATCCCATCATATTCTTCTGGGAGTTCTATGATCCTTAGGTTGTCTTTACAAATTCTGCTTCAAGGTCAGTATCTTTGCTAATTCCAGTCTTTTATTTTCCCCCACTTGATTTTTCCTTATTCACTTTTTGACTTTGGCCCCTCTGATAGTGTTTTCTTTAGGAACTGGTCTCAAAGAACCTCAGTCCTTTCTCATAGTGAGCAGTTATTGGTTCACCAGCCTAAATCTCCACCCCAAGTGGTCAGAATTTGTCCTAGCTAGATTTTGTGGTCTTTCCCTCAGATTGAGTGGGATATTGAACAACTTATACATCATAGTGTCCTCTCTGTAAGTCCTTTCCTGTTCCTTTACTCCAGTACTGGCTTTACTGAACTGGTGTCTTAGGGATTATTTTTCCCAGCAGGTTTTTGTCCCTTTAAGGCTACAGCCTCCCTAGCTGTCTATTTCTGCCAGGACAATATTCCTTAGCATGGAATAAGGATTTCTATAGCACTGGAAAGAGGGGAGGGAGTGATTCAGCCATGGGATTGAATTTTGTTGTACCATTATGTTTGATCCCTCCATCTTTTAATGCAAAGCCTCGCTACAGTTCTACTGTGTGAGGTATGGAAGAGTACTGAGTGAACTCAAGGTAAATGACTTATAGTTCAGGGACTTGGGTGTTTTTGTTTTTGTTTTTGTTTTTTATCTTCCTTTGGATTCTGAGTCTTCATTTGTTTATTGTGTGGCTTGAGACGTCCTAGAAAGCAGAGAAAGTATATAGTCCTTCATCTTGTTGCTCATATGACTAGGACACTTTTAAGTCCTTTGATTTCTATTGTTGTGTCAGTTTTTAAATGTATACAATTATTATTGTATTCATATAACTTATAATTTTAAAATGCACATATGAGAATGTGCACTCCTCAATTTTTTACTTATAGGCATTAAGATATTAAATAAATTACTTAGGATCACATAGCTATTATGTGTCAGAAGCATGATTTGAATCCAGGTTTTTCTTCTGACTATATAACCAACCCTTATTTATTTGTTTAAAGGATAGTGTACTAAGAGTAGAAGAATTATTGAAAAGTAAATTGCTGTGATATTAAATACAGAATCAGAGAGACAGAGACAGAGAGAGAGAAAGAGAGACAGAGAGACAGAGAGAGAGAGAAAGAGAGAGAGAGAGAGAGAGATTGTTTTAAAGATTCTGTATTTATCTCCATACGATGATGAGTCAAGATTCTATACCTAGTAAAAACTATGATCAGAACTTAGACCTATATATTTAGATTCCAAGTCCAATGCACTCTCCATAACACAGTGTTGTCATTAAATAACTATGACACCAAAATGTCTCCAATCTGAGATGAAGCACAAAAACAAAATAATTAAATTGAATTGAATTTCAAAATATGATCATTAGGTTATCCCCCTGCAATTTTAGGAAAAACTGTAGGTAAATAAACTCAATTTATTTGCATTGTAATTTGATCAAGATAGCCATGTGGATAACCATATGCTTTCAAAGCACTGTGCTAATTAAAATCTGTGACTTTCATTTTATTACTTGAAACATTTGACAAAGTTGGCCAAAAGCAACGGGAACATTTATGACATCTTGGGAACCACTTTCCAAGAAAGTGTCTATTTCTGAAGCTGGGTTGAAGAAAACTACAAAATCTTCTATGTTTTAGAAAAGTGATAAGAAAGTCAAAATATCAGATGTCTGTTTGAACTACGCCTTTTCCTAACCTGCTATTACCTAACAAAGGTCAAGACATATTTAACCAAAGACAGGTTAATTCACTTAATTAATGTCATATTTAGGGAAATGGTCATTGTTTTGATATCTTTTTTAAAAATTGGTTTCCTACAAATAACTAAAAAGTTTTGTCAGTGTTTCTGGCTCCTTTCCTCGGTATACTTCCATGGTTCTGTCACATTATATGATTTTAAAGAAAGAAGAAAATGTAATGAGAATATGCTGGTATAAATTACACAGATTTCCAAAGAATACAGAAAGCAGTGGTTAAGTAATCTTCCTTGATTGCTGTCTGAACATAGACTTTTATTGAATTTCAAGATAAATGATAGCTCAATATTTTGGGCTGCTTACCAGCTTAGGCCAGTATTCAACAATAATTACATATAAAACTCTGAAGTTTTTTAACTAACCCAGGAGATATTGTTCTGCAAGTCTTAAATTATAATGAGGCTGGAATCCAAGATTTTTATTTTTTGGGACCTTGGCTAAATCATTCAAATCACTTGAAGATTTCAATTGTCCCATTTGTAAAATGGGTATTTAATTAATTTCCATTTTCTAGTTTAAATTCTGGGGCAAATTAACTCTTTATATTCTCCAGTGGTAAAGTCCTGCTAATGGAACATATTGTACCCAATCTACTTCTTTAAATAATCCCAATCTAAACAAATTCCTTACATTATTAAACTTTTCTAATAATATCCCTTCATTTTTCTTATTTAAATGAAAATCTGGATCTTCCCTCAATATATTACATCACATGCAAATCTCTTGCTTTAAATCCATCAGACTCCTATGACCATGAGAAAGTATGGAACATTTTCAGATCATCTTTCTTCCACCTAACATCACTCTTCTTTTGAAATCCATTAAATCTACCTATATTAATATCCCTTTCCCCCTCATCCTTACAGAAACTATTTTCCTACTTTACCACTATTTTTCTAACTTTATTAATTACCTTAATACCAGGTTTTAAGTACCTAGCACTAGGATCAAAGTTTTCCTCTCCATTTTAACTCATGGTATCATCTGTGGATTCTTCAACTGCATGTTGATCACCTAATGACATGATTCTTTAACCTGTTCTATTCTTAGAACCTTCTTTTCCATCACAAACTTCTCACTGATATTATCAGTCTTAGAGCTCATTGTGTTTTTTCTCTACATCTTCCTTTTGGAAGTCTCATTAATTCCCAAGAACTTGATTATCAAATCTACAATCATGACCTAATCTTCTTAACTCTAGTCCAACATCCAACATTGCTTACTGAACATATGATTTCAAGGTTCACCAGCATCAAACTCAACATGTCAAAAAACAATTAACAAGAAACATTACAGTTAAATTAACACTGGTTTTAGAGTCAGAGCACCTTAGTTCAAATTCTACTTTCGGTCAATTTCATCACCTACCTAATCATAATTTTCTTCATCTGAAATGAAAAGGGTCTCTGAACTCCCTTTCAACTCCAGACCAATGATCCTAGAATTTATAATCTTTCCTTCTTAACCTGCCATTTCTTCCCACTCCATCATTTTAGTCTTTCAGATTAAAGACAGCTTTCCATCTTTATAGCCTTGGGATTATACATGCCCCTTCTCTCACCTTTTATGTCCAGTCCCAGAGATTCTCTTTCATCTTTAGAATATATCCCTTACTGCAATTGATGAATGAATATAAAAGTATACATATATAATGTGCTTACCATGTGTTAAGCATATTGCTATGTTATGGGTATAGAAATATGAGTAAGCAAGTAAATTGGTCCTTGTCTACAAGGGGCTTATATTGTAATAGAAGAATGTACATTTAATGGCATGATGGCAATGGAGGACTGTTTTGGTAGTGTTCATTTGATTATTATTTTAACAGAGTTAGCAGTGGAGTAAAAAAGGAAGAAGCTTTAGAATTCCACAGATTTAAAGACATGAAAGTGTCTTCAATGATAATATAATTTAAGCAATACATAAAAGAAATCCAAATTATAATATGTTGTTGTTTGTCCTTTGTTCTTGAAGGGGGCTATGACATCAGGAAGGTGAAGCCATGCTATGCAAGTAAGTTGGATTTAAATGAGCATAGGCTGTGCAAAGTCATCAGCTTCACAAAGCCATCTGGGTGTACTGGACAAGATATAGATCAGGATGATTGGAGATGGCCCCTGGATGCAGTGGGAGACCTTGGCCTTTTTAACCTAAAGTCTGAGTTTCACTGAGGCAATGTCCATTAAGGCTAGGTAAGAAATGAGGGAAAAAATGACCTCTTTTATCTAGACCAAAAAAAAAAAAATCCAATCTGAGAAAGAGAGGGTTTCTGGCCAAAACAGAAACAATTGCTTTTTACATTTACATTATGAATCCATCTGGTCCCAAACATAAGGCTTGGCCTTGGACCTCTTGTTGTGATGGCTGAAACTATGAGAATCAATTCCCCAAATCAATCAATCAACAAACATTTATTAAGTACTTACTGTGTTATAGGCACTATGCTAGATAATTGGGATGCAATACAAAGAATGATATAAGTTCTTTTAAAATAAAAAAATATATAGAAAGACAAGGCCTGATTCTTGGGGAATACCCAGAGATGGATATCAGAAAGATAAGGATTCATGACTATCAAAGCAGAATAATTTCTTAGGGAGCACTTTGTCCATTGCTCTCATTTTACAGATGAACAAACAGTAATCCAGAGAGAGGTTAAGTGAGCTTCCTCAAGTCACTGAGCTAATTAGTACTAAAACTAGCACTGCAATTCAAAACTCATCATTCCCGACCAAATGTCATTTACATTGCCCCATGGTATAAGTAAAGGATGTTTTGATACTTGGAAAGAGATTTGGGGAGGACTTCTATATTTTTAAAAAATACAGAAGCCAAGAAAGGAAAGATTTTCAGGCAGGAGGGAGTGGTCCATACATGTATTCTTTGCTAACATTCCAAATAGTTGTTTAATATTAGAATATTTAGAAGACTACACAAAAAAGGAAGAATATTATTTCAATGATTTCCTTATAAATAGTATGAAAGAAATCGACATAACCTAAAAGGTAATCATCAAATGTGTATAACATGTTCATTTTTTAATGTACAAAGAATGGAGAGTTTTGAAGGCAGTATTTGAAAGATTATCTCTCTCAAAACCACTACTTACTATCTTTACCACTTAGTTGGGCAATGACACCTAGAGTTTAATGAGTATTATTCAAACTTGTGTTGATGGATGCACTACTTTTATGTCTTCAATTATAAGGTGACCTATTTTGAGAAAGAAATTAAGTATATTAACCATATTCTGTTTACAAGGATAATATGTACAGCTGTGCATTTTCTGTCTTTAAATTGGCTAACTGGGCAGTTTAAAAATATGAGTACTGCCAACAATTACTGCCAACTACATCATTGCTTCGGATAACATTAAAAAAGTTGTATGGAAAAATAAAGTTTACAATCTACAAATGGTAACTCATGAGGTGGGAAGTTCACTATCAATACTTCCTCTTGTTTTCTCAGTAAAATGAGGTCAGAGTCTAATAGAGGGTTAGGGCTTTGGAATAAGAGTCTGTTATGGATCCAAGCCACTAGAGACTCATCTCAACAGACCCTTCTGAAGGTCACTCATCACTTTACAGGAAGGCCAATAATATGTGTAAAGGAATGATCTCAGTTGCATTTCTATTGTTATTTCAGGCCATGCATGAGCAACTCTAGATAAATCACAGGCTTGTATAAATTTTGGCACTGATTTCATAATAGATCTAGTGATGGTCATTTATATTTATGGAGCAGATATTGTGAGTCCTTCTGTAGGATGTGGTCTCCAATTTCTGCTTTCTTCTTTCAGACTCACATCTTTCAAGAGACCTGATCCAATCTAAACCTAAATTGATCTGTATAGAAAGTCAAATTAAAAATCTATGTAGACTTGGTAACTTGCCCAGGTTCAATGGTAGATGTCAGAAACAGGATTTGTTTTTAGATCTACTGTGTTTCCAGGCTGTTTTTCTATCCACTATGCTATACTGTCTCTATCCAAAATTAATTCAAGCTAACTGTCAGGGAATGCACCAGCAGCTTTACAGAGTAGAGAAAGGACTAATGGTGAAGGTTTTTTTTGTTTTTGTTTTTTGAGATGAGCTTTGAAGGAGGCTTAAGATTCTAAGAAATAGAAGTGAAGATGAGTCCAGGCATGGGGAAAAGATTTGTAAAAAGATTTAGAATGCCATGTATATAGAACATTAAATCCTGTTTTTCTGGATTGTAGATATAGATTTCAGTGATGAGCAAGAATTATGGCTAGATTGGTGATTGAAGGCAAGAAGGAGCATAGAATGGGACTAAAGATGTATTCATAAATGTCTAAGAATTGACTCTCAAAAAAGTACTTATGTTAACTAAGTATGCATTAAGTATGCATTATACACCTTTTTTCTATCCTTTTCTGAAGTTTAGAAAATCAATAAAACAGTAAGTCAAACAAGCTTCATGTATATCATTTTTCTATTACTAAAGCATAAATTTTTTTGTTGTTCGGTTGTCTTTGATTCTTTGTGATCCTATTTGGTGTTTTCTTGGCAGGGAACCTATAATAGTTGGCCATTTTCATTTCAGATCATTTTACACATGAGGAAAGTGAGATAAACAGGGTTAAAATGACTTGCCCAGGATCACACAGTTAGTAAGTAAATCTGAAGCCAGATTTGAACATCAAGAAAGATAAGTTTCCTTGACTTCAGACCCAACATGCTGTCCTCTGTACCATCCAGATTTTACAAGGCATGGCACCATTTTAAACATGCCCCAGCACATATGGGTTGGAATCAATTTCTTGACCCATCAATCTCAATAGATAGATATTTAATCTATCTACTTGTAAAGTCATTGCTGCATTAAATTTTGTTGCATTAGAGGGAAAAGCACTCTGCATTTGGTGCCACTCAATTTGGGTTTGAGTTTCGATTATGTCACCAACTAGTTAAATTACCTTAGTTAACTCATTTGTTTTTCCCTCTGGTTTTCCATTTCAATTCAAAATTAAAAGGTTGGACTAGAGAATCTCTAAAAACTTTCCAGTTCTAACCATCAATTGTTTTTCATACTGGAGTACTAAAAAACCTGATTTTAAAAATATTCTCATCTTAAATACCAAAAATAACATTTCTACATACATAAGGAACTTAAAAGAGAATTGTCATGAAACTATTAATCTTCATTTTATATCATTTGTTTTTGTTCCCTCCCTCCAAGATGCATTCAAGATTAAATAACTTGCCCAGTATCTGGGCTAGATTTGAACTCTATCTATTATGCCACCTGATTGTTCCCAACCACTTGGTTAAAAAAGTATAATACGTATACACATTGTTTTTAAAACTGTCTTTCTTAATTATGCTTCCTTCCCAACTTTCCTTGGTTTTCTTCTGTGCATTTTATTTTTTTAAATGCTCTTCCTTTGGGAGACATAATTATTGTTTATTCCCTACGCCCTTACCCCATTGATAGAGAGAAACAATTGCCATTTACAATCATTCTAAGCCATCAAAGTCTTCCCCTCCCAGCCATATTTTGTCTTAATTTTTTACCTTGTCTTTAGTCACTGAATGGATATTGCCTCAGACAAATTGAGACATGTAAAAGACCTTAATTTAGAAAGGCCAAGATCATCCATTGCATCATAGACCATGGGATTAATTTTTGTCTTGTTTCTGGACTTCTATGAGTCTGAAGGAATGAGATTGACCACTTTGTACAGTCCTGCCCTGATCCTCTTCCAGAACAACAACAATAACAACAAAGAACAATAGCAGCAACAACAACAGAGAGGAAAAAACAAACAGACAAATAAACCAAAAAAAAAAAAAAAAACAAAAAAAAACAAAAACCTCTTGTACCAAATAGCCAATGAAAATGAATTTACAGAGTGGCCATGTCTAAACATGTATGTCTCTTTATTCATCTTGAGTCTTGCTGTCAAGATAGTGAATTACAAGTTTATCATAGGTTCTCTGGAAACAAAGTTGGTAATCGAATTCATCAGAGTTCTTATATATTTCAGAGTTGATTTTTCTTTGCAATGTTGCTGTTCTCATATAAATCATTCTCCTGGTTCTTATCATTTCAGTTGGTGCTGATTCATGCTACCCAGGAGTCTTTTGAAAGAACTACTAAAGAGGAAAGAGGAAAAGCAGTGTGGTCTTTGAATTTCCCAGTTTAGACAACTGTTTTCAAAAATAAAGAGACAAACCTGTCCTGAGGGTAAAGAAATTCATAAATGTACTAATAATCATTATATTGTTATATTTAATATATGTTATGTTAGGCATAGGGAAGGTGTGCAAACAGGAGAGCCTAGGAAGAGCAAAAGGAAGAAAAGAAAAGGATAGGGGTAGACTAAAATATTTTAAATTGAATGTTGTAGCCAGGAAATATTTTTGGGTAATGCAGTCCAACAAGTTCATTTTATTTGTGAATATAACACCCAAAGAGGTTAGATGATTCCAAGTTCACACAGGTAATTAATAGCAGAACAAGGACAATATCAAAGGTCACTTGATTCCTAGACTACTGATTCCTAGATTTAATGTCCAAATTTATGACTCAGAGCTTATTGGTAAATATGAAAAATGTGTGATTGTTTTCATCCTATTCTGATGTTCCCATCATCTCATGAAGGTTGTATATCCTATGTGATAGAACAGAAAAATATGCTATTGTAGTTTAGAAGAGAGATAGATGGTTATGTACTAAGAAGATCTGAAAAGGTTTCATAGACAAGGTATACTTAAAATTGGCTTTAAAAATGCATCCGATCTAGAAAGGCAGTGAATCAGATTGGGTCTGGGGAACACTAGAAGCACATAACTAGTTATTTCAATTATTCAGGTATGAAGTGACAAGGGTCTGAATTATAAGGGTGATTATGATAGAAAATATATAGCTTTTAGTTAAATAACACTTTAAAGATTTCAAACTACTTTCCTCACAAACCAAACAACCTCACAAATCTCACAAACTCACAAAACAAAATGAAATAGTTACAACGTATAAATTTAAATTCTTTTTACAAGCGAGCAAACTAAGGCTCTGAAAAGTGAAATGGTTTGATAGGAAGCAAGAGATCCTGACCCAGGTCCCATTGATCCTGTCCTTCCCATTCCTACTCCAGGTTTATTGGTTGTGCTTTGTCTGTTAGGTCACCCTGATAGACTCATTTAAGTCAAATAAGACTTGGTAACTCACTGAATATATAATGGAGATAGAGACAGAAAAACAGTCATAGAGGTAGAGAAAGAAATAGAAACAGAATTAGAAACAGAGAAAGATCAACAGAGAAACATAGACTGACAGAAATAGGGTATATGTGTTTGTGTGTGTGTTTCTATGTGTGGTGTAGAGCCAGAGACACAGATACACAGAGACACAGACAGAAAGAAGAGCAATAATCAAGAATAATAGTCAATAACAATCAATACTTAATGGCAATTATAATTTCTAAAATTTGAAATAATATGATTATAAAGTAATTGTGAATGCTCTGGCCTCTCACCCTGCTGTGTGACAGAATTTGCAACATTGATACTGATTTTTATACATGTTCACACATCCTTAAATTGTTGAAAATAATAGAGATTTTGACATACTCCATAATTGTGAATGCTCTGGCCTCTCACCCTGCTGTGTGACAGAATTTGCAACATTGATACTGACTTTTATACATGTTCACACATCCTTAAATTGTTGAAAATAATAGAGATTTTGACAGACTCCAAACAGTAGAGATGACTTGGATCTTTATTGAATCTGGTTTCTTGGTCTAAATGGGGTGTTTGAAAGAAGATTTTTTGGAGACCAGGAATCTAGTCCTCATAGTTTCAGAGAAGGATATTTTTGTATGCAGCCATTAAAAATGTTTCTGATATCATTAATGCCGGAAGCTTCCTCCTGTGAAGATTATATCTCTTCAGAAGTTTATAGCTCTATGAAGTTTGCTGTGGGCACCAAAGGGTTAAGTGACATACCTGATGTCAACCAGTCAGTCTGTATTAGAACCCCAGAATCTTGATTCTGTGGTCAGCTTTCTACCTAATACCCTTCACTGCTTCTTCTGAGTTATTTAACCAAAAAAACAAAAAACAAAAAACTGCTCACCCTGAAAATAGTGTTTAATGTCAAGAAGAGAATAGTTCTGTATATAAATGTTGGTATGAGACTTCTATTCCCTAAACAGTGATCCAGAACCAATGGCTTTCTCCATTCTGTACTTTGGTACCTGAAATACCTGCCCTCTTCAGTACACATAAAGCTTTCCCCAGTGAAAGGAGTGTATATAATAAATGCATTATGGATAGAGAAACCAGCTGTTTGAGTTTATGAAATGTCTCAAATTATTTTTCAAATATTTTGGATTAGATAAAAACCCAACTAGGTTTTGCCAAGAACTTTTCCCCCTTAATTTTTGAAATCATGTGCAATTTTCAAGAAATTCACTCCATATGTTTCTGGTTCATTTACACTTAAATCATCAAAATATTGCTTTTTAAAGAGCTATTTGATGTCTCTCAAATCCTTTGAATTAATTCAGCATGCTTTTTGTGCACATTGTGTTAAAATGAGGATTTTGTTTAACAGTAAGAAAAAAAGGCTTGCACTACAGAATGGGGTTTGATTTGAACCCCTGAGTTTGTGAGTAGATGTTAGCTTTAAATCAAGCCAGAATAGTTGTGTGTATGAGTATTTATATGTAATAATGAGTTTTCTAAACCTAATACATCACACACTAATAAATCAGACCTTCTCTGTACTGCGGTCAGAAAGGCTGCTACTTGGCATTGAGAGTTGATCACAGAGAAAAGTTTCTACTTTGCAAGAGTGCATTTTTAAAGAATAGCCCAAACATCTATCTTCTCTCTTTCCCTCTCTGAGGCTGCTTCCTCATCTCACCAGTGATAATCTTTCGACAGATTTTTGAAATGGAAAAATGCTAGACCATTGGGAACTGTCTCATACAATCTTTGGCACAGGGTGACTCTCTTTTCTCTAACTTACCACTCCATCTAGCTAAATCCCTGCCAGAAAAGAGAATACATAGAGAAGCTTTGAATACAGACTGTTCTCTTGGCAGGTTTTTTTTTATTGAATTTGGAATTTTCTTCTTAGAAATGAATAAGAGTGGAAAATCATAAAACTTAATAAGTTAACTCACTGAGGCCAATTTAGGGTAATCAGGGATTATTTAAGGATATTATTAATTTCTTTGAAATAAGATAAAGACTAACCCATATGTTTTTGTCAGAACTTAATTAATCAAATAAGCAACTTGTAAGATAGAAAGATGATTCCTGGTGATAAAATATAAAATGAGGCAGCAAAAGAATTTCTAAGCAGTGGTTTTTCAATCCTTTTGGAATTTGATTTTGTTAGGTTCTTCTCTCTTTCTATTCTACTGCTAATATATAAGCAATTCACTACACCAAAAATTTTAAAATCAATCATCTAGATGTTTTATCTGGAGAACATTAAAACATACAACATATACTTTATAAATTGCACATTTGATTAATTATGACTTAATTTCTTAATTTTTATCAAGGTACTTCTTTTGTGTCATGTGGACAACTACCATTGCCAAATAAGTAATATAAAGGGAAAAAATGACTAAGAATGAACTTATCTAATTGGGCATTTGACTAAAAGACCTTTAAATTTCCTTATATAAACTTATATCCTTGAGACTCATGAACATGGTTAATAACTGAACATATTTTTGCTATAAACAATAAACAATTTGGAATGTTTTATATTTCTAAAACTTGAGTTTTTGGTTATTGAGTATTTTAAAGCAAAATTATTTGTGCAATGTTGAACTTAAAATCATCTACCAAGATACCAAGATAAGCTATGAACTTTCTGAGATGGATCTCTTACTGTTTTCAATGTAAGATTATATTCAATACTTATTTGGGATATGTGATCCTTGAAAAGTAATTTCATCTGGAGCTTTGATTAATGAAACTTGCATTTAAGATGAAACATCTTGGGACTGTAACTGATATTCTTTGGAATTTTGAATTCAGGTATGATTGTCTGATGAATCATCAAGTCAGTAATCCACCATCCAAACGAAATATGCTATGAGTTACTCTGAATAATGTGATCCTGAATTGTTGCAGGTAAAGAACTAGTAGTACAATCTTGACTTTCGCTTAAGGTGGGATCCTTTTGACTCAGTTTCCTCATTTTGTTCCTTTGAATAGGAACCCACCTGATTATTCCTGACTCTGGCTATAAGGTGGAATTATTATTGCATGATTGATTATCCACCATGACTATTACCTAAAGTAAAACTAAACTAAGAATGCTTTATCCTGTCATATATGCGCTTTCAGGCTAAATACTGAAGAAGCAGTTTTGATGCTATTGTAATCATGCCCTTGCTTTTTCTTCTTATGGAAAGTTTCTATAATCACAGTTAAGTGGTCAATAGAAGCCATGAATACAATTCAAGTATTGCAGATCTTGCAGTTTTCAATCTGAAAAATATGTGGTCACTATATCCTAAATAAACAGGTTAACAAATCTTACGCTGTCATCTAATTGTTGCTAGATTTTACATCTGTATTAAATAAGGTCCTTAAATATTTCAAAATAGTGCAAGAATAATTTATAAAACTATGTGTGAGACATTCTACTAAGGGGATTCTATGGATTTTTAAAATTAAATCTGAAATTCTTCAGTATGGTTTAAAGAAGAGAATTTTAAGTCAATCAGTTTTCTTAAGAGGGAATGTAACTTAATGGGATATTCAAGTCAATTTTATTCAAGTTTGCTACTAATGTGGGAATAACTGTTGTACCATGTGTTATGTGGCAAAAACATGTTTTCTCGTTAGGTTTGTTTTCTAGATTTTGGTCAATTACAGATGTATTTACCAGTTTCAGGGATCTTTACTCAGAATCCATTAGATCCTGCTCCTGATCCAACCTCAAGCTTAACTCTACAATCCCCTTCCACCTTGAAGTAGCCATAATTCCTGTGAAAGACTGAGAACTCTGGCCCTTGTCCCCAGAATTCCATCTCCCCAAAAAGGACAGAAATATGGGGGGGCGGGGGAGATCATTGGTTGAAACTTAATTTTCACTTAGAGCCATGTACATAGCTAAGGAATGTGGAACTTATTATTGTCTTTATTATCCTTCTATTTGGATCAAGTTTATTGTATTTCTTTGTTAGTCTTATTCCTTCCACGTTATAAATTTTTAGTTTAAAAGGAAATGTTAAATAAGAATAGTTATTTTTGAGGAAGATCAGAATACAGATGAGAAATGAGAACTAATGTTAAGGAGATTTGAGGAAGGCATTGAAGAAAAAGTATAGAAATATAATCCTTACTAGAGACAAAAGGAAAGATTATGAGAAACAAACCAGGATTAAATTTCCACAGAACAGTTAAAATTCAATTTCTCTTTTTTAAAAAATTTTTAAATAACTTTTTATTGACAGAACCCATGCCAGTATCATTGTTGAGGTACATAATGATCTCCTGGTTCTGCTCATTTCACTTAGCATCAGTTCATGTACGTTTTGCCAGTCCTCTCTGTATTCATTCTGCTGGTCCTTTCTTACAGAACAATAATATTCCATAATGTTCATATACCACAATTTACTCAATCATTCTCCAATTGATGGGCATCCATTCATTTTCCAGCTTCTAGCCACTACAAACAGGGCTGACATAAACATTTTGGCACATACGGGTCCCTTTCCCTTCTTTAGTATGTATCTCTTTGGGGTATAAGCCCAGTGGATCAAAGGGTATGCACAATTTGATAACTTTTTGAGCATAGTTCCAAATTGCTCTCCAGAATGGTTGGACTCGTTCACAACTCCACCAACAATGCATCAATGTCCCAGTTTTCCCGCATCCCCCCAGCATTCATCATATTTTTTCCTGTCATTTTAGCCAATCTGACAAGTGTGTAGTAGTATCTCAGAGTTGTCTTAATTTGCATTTCTCTGATCAATAGTGATTTGGAACACTCTTTCATATTAATGGAAATAGTTTCAATTTTATCACCTGAAAATTGTCTGTTCATATCCTTTGACCATTTATTATCTGGAGAATGGCTTGATTTCTTACAAATTAGAGTCAATTTTCTATATATTTTGGAAATGAGGCCTTTATCAGAACCGTTAACTGTGAAGATGTTTTCCCAGTTTATTGCTTCCCTTCTAATCTTGTTTGCATTAGTTTTGTTTGTACAAAGGTTTTTTAATTTGATATAATCAAAATTTTCTATTTTGTGATCAATAATGATCTCTAGTTCATCTTTGGTCACAAATTTTTTCCTCCTCCACAAGTCTGAGCAGTAAACTATCCTATGTTCCTCTAATTTATTTATAATCTCGTTCTTTATGCCTAAATCATGGATTCATTTTGATGTTATCCTGGTATACAGTGTTAAATGTGGGTCCATGCCTAATTTCTGCCATAATAATTTCCAGTTATCCCAGCAGTTTTTGTCAAATAATGAATTCTTATCCCCAAAGCTAGGATCTTTGGGTTTGTCAAACACTAGATTGTTATAGTTGACTATTTTGTCTTGTGAACCTAACCTATTCCACTGATCTATTTCTTAGCCAATACCAAATAGTTTTGGTGACTGCTGCTTTATAATATAGTTTTAGATCAGGTACAGTTAGGCCACCTTCATTTGATTTTTTTTTTCCATTAATTCCCTTGAGATTTTTGACCTTTTGTTCTTCTATATAAATTTTGTTGTTATTTTTTCTAGATCATTAAAATATTTTCTTGGAAGTCTGATTAGTATAGTAATAAATAAATAGATTAGTTTAGGGAGTATTGTCATCTTTATTATATTTGCTCGGCCTATCCAAGAGCACTTAATATTTTTCCAATTATTTAAATCTGACTTTATTTGTGTGAAAAGTTTTTTGTAATTTTGCTCATATAATTGCTGACTTTCCTTTGGTAGATAGAGTCCCAAATATTTTATTCCCAATAATTTATTTATGTCGATAGTTATTTTGAATGGAATTTCTCTTTGTATCTGTTGCTGTTGGATTTTGTTGGTGATGTATAAAAATGCTGAGGATTTATGGGTATTTATTTTGTATCCTGCTACTTTGCTAAAATTATGAATCATTTCTAATAGCTTTTTAGTAGAATCTCTGGGGTTCTCTAGGTATACCATCATATCATCTGCAAAGAGTGATAGTTTGGTTTCCTCATTGCCTACTCTAATTCCTTTAATCTCTTTCTCGACTCTTATTGCAGAGGCTAGCATTTCTAATACAATATTGAATAATAATGGTGATAGTGGGCAACCTTGCTTCACTCCAGATCTTACTGGGAAAGGTTCCAGTTTTTCCCCATTGCATATGATGCTTACTGAAGGTTTTAAATATATGCTCCTGACTATTTTAAGGAAAAGTCCATTTATTCCTATGCTCATTAGGAATGGATGTTGGATTTTATCAAATGCTTTTTCTGCATCTATTGAGATGATCATATGGTTTTTGTTTGTTTGGTTATTGATATAGTCAATTATGCTAATAGTTTTCCTAATATTGAACCAGCCCTGCATTCCTGGTATAAATCCTGCTTGGTCATAGTGTATTATCCTGGGGATGATTTTCTGTAATCTTTTTGCTAATATTTTATTTAAGATTTTAGCATCAATATTCATTAGGGAGATTGGTCTATAATTTTCTTTCTCTGTTTTCAGCCTACCTGGTTTAGGTATCAGTACCATGTCTGTGTCATAAAAGGAGTTTGGTAGGATGCCTTCAATCCCTATTTTTTCAAATAGCTTATATAGCATTGGGGCTAATTGTTCTTTAAATGTTTGGTAGAGTTCACATGTAAATCCATCTAGTCCTGGGGATTTTTTCTTAGGGAGTTGATTAATAGCTTCTATTATTTCTTTTTCTGAAATGGGACTATTTAAGCAATTTACTTCTTCCTCTATTAATCTGGGAAGCCTATATTTTTGGAGGTAGTCATCCATTTCACTTAGATTATCAAATTTATTGGCATAAAGTTGGGCAAAGTAACTCCTTATTATTGCTCCAATTTCTTCTTAATTGGTGGAAAGTTGCCACTTTTCATTTTGAAAATTAACAGTTTGATTTTCCTCTTCCCTTTTTCTAATCAGATTTACCAAAGATTTATCTATTTTATTGGTTTTTTCATAAAACCAACTCAGTTTTATTTATTAAATCAATAGTTTTTTTACTTTCAATATTATTAATTTCTCCTTTTAATTTTAGAATTTCAAGCTTAGTATTTGATTGGGGATTTTTAATTTGGTCTTTTTCTAGCTTTTTAAGTTGCAAGCACAGTTCATTGATCTTCTCTTTATTTTATTCAAGTAAGGCTTTAAAGATATAAAATTCCCCCTTATTATTGCTTTGGCTGCATCCCACAAATTTTGGTATGATGTCTCATCATTGTCATTATCTTGAGTGAAATTATTAATTGTGTCTATAATTTGCTGTTTCACCCAATCATTCTTTAAGATGAGATTATTTAGTTTCCAATTACGTTTTGGTCTATTTATCCCTAACTTTTGGTTGAATGTAGTTTTTATTGCATCTTGATCTGAAGAGAAAGCATTTACTATTTCTGCCTTCCTGAATTTAATTTTGCAGTCTTATGTCCTAATATATGGTCAATTTTTGTATAGGTTTCATGAACTGCTGAGAAGAAAGTATACTCCTTGCTGTCACTATTCAGTTGTGATGACAGCATATTTTAAAATCAGCTGGAGTCAAGAATTCAGGTTAAGGGAAAATCTTCAATCTTTATTCTTTTTTGAGGTGAAGGGGGATTAGCAATGTGAGCAGCTGCAACAGGACTCAGCCAGCATAGGTGAAGGGAGATCGTGATAGCAATGTGAGCAGCTGGGACAAGAAGCCAGCCAGCAGTCCCTCCCTACCTCTCTTCCTGACCCTCAGCCTCCATCCACCAAAATCGTCATTTCCTGTACACCACATCAGGACTTGCACAAAGAGTGAGCGGGGGCCATTCTTTCTCCAAGCATATATACTAATAGAGTATGGTCCAATTACTATTTAGCTTCATGTGCTTGGGACCTCAGTGCATCAACTTGAGCTTCAGCCCATTACATTCAATTTTCTCTAAAGATCTATCATACCTAATTTTTCTAATATTCTATTTATCTCTTTAACTTCTTTCTTATTTGTTTTGTGGTTTGATTTATCTAATTTTGAGAGTGCAAGATTGAGTTCTCCCACTATTATAGTTTTGTTGTATATAGTATTATATTTCTTCTTGCAGCTTTCTTAACTTCTCCTTTAGGAAGTTAGATGCTATACCACTTGGTGCATATGTTTTTAATATTGATATAGCTTCATTGTCTATAGTATCCTTTAGCAAGACATAGTTTCCTTCCTTATCTCTTTTGATTAGACCAATTTTTGTTTTTGCTTGATCTGAGATAAGGATGGCTACCCCTGCTTTTTTGACTTCACCTGAAGCATAATAGATTCTGTTCCAGCCTTTTTACCTTTACTCTGTATGTATCTCTCTGCTTTAAATGTATTTCCTGTAAACAACATATTGTAGGATTTTGACTTTTGATCCAGTCTGCTATCTGCCTCCTCTTTATGGGAGAGTTCATCCCATTCACATTTATAGTTAAAATGATTAATTCTATATTTCCTGCCATCCTAATATCCCCATCTTATGCTTTTCTTTTTTTTTTTTGTCTCCTTCCCCCTTCCCTAGTATTAAACTTATGGGTCCCACTTGCATCATGCAGCTCTCCCTCTTTAGGATCCCTCCCTTCTCCCTTTAAATCCCTTCCCCTTTCTTGTACCCTTCCCTTATTACTATTTTTCCTTTTCCCTTTTCCTCTCCTGCTTTTTAATGAGATGAGAGAAGATTCACATAATGTTCCTCCCCCTATCTAAGTTCCCTCAGATATGATAGGTTTCCTTTGTCTCATTGTGGGATGTACTTTCCCTTTTTTTAATCTCCCCTTTTTCCCTTTTTCTTTTTCCCTTTCCATTTCTACTTCCCTTTTTTATGTTATATCAGTAAAATCAAATTATATATGTGGTTTTTATGTATATCCACAACAGAAATACATTCTCAAGAGTTCCTTTTGCCTTTTTCTAATTCTCTTGAGTCCTATGGTTGGAGATCAAATTTTTTTGTTTAAATCTGGTTTTTTTCTTAGAAACAAATGGAATTCCTTTGTTTCATTAAATGTCCATCTTCTTCCATGGGAAAAAAAATACTCAGTTTAGTTGGGTAGTTTATTCTTGGCTGCAATCCAAGTTCTTTTGCTTTTTGGAATATCAGATTGCAGGCCCTTCAATCCTTTAATATTGAGGCAGTCAGATCTTGAGTGACCTTTATTGTGGAACCTCGGTATTTGAATTGTTTTTTCCTGGCTGCTTGTAATATTTTTTCTTTAGTCTGAAAATTCTGAAATTTGACCACAATATTCCTTGGAGTTTTTATTTTAGGGTCTTTTTCAGAAGGTGTTCAATAAATTCTTTCAATGCCTATTTTACCTTCCGGTTCTATTATTTCTGGGCAGTTCTCTTTGATGATTTCCTGTAAAATAGTATCTAGGCTCTTTTATTCATCAAAATTTTCAGGTAATCCAATGATCCTCAGGTTCTCTCTCCTAGATGTACTTTCCAGGTCTATTGTTTTTCCAAGTAAATATTTGACATTTTTTTTCAATCTTTCATTTTTTTTTTTTTTTTTTGGTTTTGCTTGACTGAGTCTCAATGAATCAGTCATTTCTGTTTGTTCAATTCTGATTTTTAGTGAGTTATTTTCATCAATAACTTTTTTTTTACTTCTTTTTGTATATGTCCAATTGAGTTTTTAAATGAGTTGTTTTGCTCTATGGAATTTTTTTCCCATTTCACTAATTGTTTTTTTAGTGAGTTATTTTCTTTTTCCAATTCACACATTCTGTTTCCCTGTACTTCTTGGGAATTTTTTACCTTTTTCAATTCACATTTCAGGAAGTTGTTGCTCTCTTGCATAGCTTCTCTTTCCTTTCCCCATTCTTCTTCTAGTTCTCTTTTAAGGTTTTTAATAGTCTCTTCTAGGAGAGCCTTTTGTTTTGGGGTTGAAAAGCTGCACTCTTTCTATATAGAAGCTGTCGATCGTCCTTTTGATTTTTTAACTCGTTTTTTAAAGCCTGTAGGGTCTGCCTTCAGGGCCAGGAGGTTAACAGCTTCCTCTGTAGAACAGTGATAGGTGTATGGACGGGTAGTTGTCCTGCCAACCAGCTACAAAGAGCAGTGAGGTACTGGAGTGCTCTGGAAAAGAGTTCCCCACTGGGAAGTAACTCAGACCTGTAGGGCTGAGCTGGGAAAGTATCCTGCAAAAATAGTCGGTAAAGCATGAGACTCTTAATCTCAGGGTCATGGATTCGTGCCCCACATTGGGTGCCAAAATGTGGTGATTTTCTATTTTTAAAATAATAATGTTTCTCTCTGGGAGCAGATTTCTTGGGGAGGTTTTCTGAGGCAGCCTTAGTTTCAGTCAAAGGTAATAATCACCCAAATGTAGCCAGCTGGTAAAAATGCAAACATTTATTTTCTCCTTCCAAAATAGCCTGATTAGTTGAGGCCTATCTCTCTCTGCTTGGTTCTAAGAGCTCTCGCAGCTTTGTCTTTTGCTTCTGCCTCTGCTTCCTTCTGCCTCCAGCCAGCACAAAGATGGAATGGATCTCTTTTCTCCTTCACTTGGGGTTCGGCTAGCTTTCTGGAGAGCCTTTCAGACCAGCTTTGGTCTCAGTGGGGGAAGTGCAGGAGGCCTGCTACCACAATGGTGTGAGATGAGGTGAATCTTGTTGCACCTCTGAGAGAGGGCTTCTCTCTGAACTGAACTGACACTCCCTTCTCAATGTAATTCAGCTGAACTCCCTGACTGGGCTCACTGAAGCTCTATTTATGCTCCTTCTTCAAGAGAGGGATTGTGGGATTTCTCCCAGAGTGCTCTCTGGCCCTAAGAGCTTCAGGGGAGGTGTGAATTCACAAAGTTACAAAGTTTATTTTGTGAAGTTCCCATAATTATGAACTCCAATGAGTACTTAAATACTTCTTGCTTATATGAGCTCTCTAAAGGTGTGAACACAAGCATTGTTTCTATTAATTCTACATAGTATCTTGTTTCAGGTTCTGGCCCAAAACATTTCTTCCTAAGATCAGATCAATGATACTGAACCATGCTAAATTAGATAATTATTGTCTCTATCAACTCTAATGACTTAACAGCTTGTGGGTTAATAACTGCCCTAAGGCTAGATGCTGAGAAGTGAAAGTTTCACTACTCCAAGCCAAAGCCCACCCTGGGGCTGTGAGTATTAGTGGTTGAGCAGTGAATAGCTCTGCAGGGACGAAGTGTCTCTGCCCGGGAAGCACAATCGTGCTGAGGAAGTTCTATTGTCCCAGGCCAAGCCCCGCACTGTGCAAATTAGAGGCTGCCCTGGGCTGTGCCCCTCTGCTGTGCAGATTTGTAACTGTCCAAGCAAAAGCCCCGTATTGCATAATGTGGCTGCAGGGTGCGGGTCTGCCTGAGTCACTTCTGGTTTTGAGTAGTTACAGCCAGATCTTGTTAAGTTCTAGTGTTTTTTAGAGAGTACATTCTGTTTTAGGCTTTAATTTCTCTCCTGGTTTACTGGTTTGTAATCAAGGCAGAGCAGTTAGCCTATAGCAGAGTTGTCTCTATAACTTCTCTAGACACAGAGATCACCCCTGCCCCTGATTTGCTCCCCACGCTAGTCTCTCCCTGCCTGTGCTGGTCTGTTCCTGTCCCCTCAGGAAAAACCTTTCCAGGCGATCTTCCAGATTATCTTTGGCTGGCGAGTTGTTGTGCTTCTAATCTTCATGGGTTTTACCAGTCAAGGGCTATTTTTGAGGCTGAATTTAATAGCAGGTTGTGAGGGGATGAGAGGAGCTTAGAAAGTCACATGTTCCTTCTCCACCATTATGGCTCCCCTAATCAAAGGAGTTTTTTTTGCAAAGCAGAAAATACTGTAGAAATATTAATTCATGTGATGATGTAAAATTCTAATCACTTAATTAATTGTTCCTGGTATTTAAATGATATTAATTTTTACTACTTAAAATATGTCATATAGTTAATAACATTTCTCTAAATAATCTGAATTAATAACTTTGAGCTTCTTAAAGTTACTATTTCTATAATTTCTATTGGAATGATTTTTTAAAGAATTACCTTCATATAAACAAATGTACATTTTTCAATCACTTCATGCTCCTTTGTCAACATATTATTATATTATTGACTGAATTCATGCAAATGTGACAGACATAAAGCCCTTTGATTTCATTCATAGATGTTAGCCACTTCACAGGCTATATCAATAGGTAATCAATCCACTTCTAATTACATTTGAGAAATCCAGGAATAGTTATTGCTTATCATTATCATTATTATCCTGTTCTATGTACTTTTTTCAATAGGGGGGATATAGAAGATATCTTAGGGAAAATCACTGTCTAGTTTCTGCATTACATGTTCTACACACTATTTGCACAAGTGGGTAAAATAATATTTTGTGGTAATTGAAAGAAATTATTGAAATGTAGGCTGACTTTCTGCATGATCAGTGGAAACATATTTAAGACAACTCCAGTAGAAAGTAAGATAATGGAGATGATATCAATTTCATCCTTTTCCTACATCATTTTGGTTTCTTTAGCTAAATCTCAATAATTTAAAAGGGTTTTCTTTCTTTCTACATCATTTGGAGATTAATTATAAGTATTTGGAATATAACACATATTAAAACATTGTTCTTAAGTTTTTAATAATCAACATTATGTCTAGGTGAGTATGGAGCAATAGTTCTAACGATGCAATATCAATATAAATTTGTTGAATTCTCTTTGATATTTCAAAAGTCTGTGTTTGAAGGTTAAAGATTGAAGGTGAAGATTGAAAGAAATTATTGAAATGTAGGCTGACTTTCTGCATGATCAGTGGAAACATATTTAAGACAACTCCAGTAGAAAGTAAGATAATGGAGATGATATCAATTTCATCCTTTTCCTACATCATTTTGGTTTCTTTAGCTAAATCTCAATAATTTAAAAGGGTTTTCTATAGATTATAAGATTATAAGCTTCTGAGATATAATTCTAGTCATTAGTCTTTGTCTTACTAAGTATTCTGCAGATGAATTTTTTTAATGATCTGAAGTGATATGTTGCTCAATTTCTACCATTTTTTTGAGTCATCTACATTGATCATCAAATCTTCTTTAAGGATAAATATTTTGTAATTTCTGGTAGTAAGGACCTGACCCTTATCTGTTTCTACCCACAATTTTTCATGACTAAGTTAATGGGTTTGATTTTTATTTTGTTTATATTTGGGGGGGGATAAGCTTGTGAAGCTTATTTATTTTTAAATAATTTTATGACTCTAGTTTTAGATTTTACCTATTTCATAGGCTCCATCTGCAGATAAATCATTTTTGACAAATCCGATGGCACTTTGTGATTTCTGCCTTTAATATTATCTAATAGTCACCTCTGTTTATACTAACAGCATTTCTGTAGCTTGAGATTTGGTTGTTGTTGCTTTTTTAAATTTATGATAAGATATATAGCTGCTTTTCTCTGAATAATGCTTCTATACCTATTTTGGATTTAATTAATGTGGAAGGGTTACAAACATCTCTATACCCTCTACTATATACAATTGTAAATGTTTCTGTGAAAATATTTCTAAAATATACCGTGATTCATTTTACTCTTTTGAACATGTACATCAAGAATAGGATTTTGTGATTGTTAATTACTTTAAACACATTCTTCAATTTGGCTTTTATTTTAGGTTGCCAATAAGTCTTTTATCATAAAATGGGTCATAGTCTTATGTTTGATATGTTTATCTTTTGCTTACATCATCCAGAAGAACAAGAAATATATGGGGCATCATTTTAATCCATTGGTTCAACGTGATCTCTGGACCTAACATAGTCTAAGAATTTTACTCTCATTGAGTTCAAATAGTTATTATATAATTGGAGAAAAATTCCATAAGAAAAAGGATTTTTTAATGTGGGTTTTTATTGGAGCAATATAACTTAATGCCATCTGTCTATCTATCTGTCCATCAATCCATAAACATCTACATGGTACATAAAATGTTTTTATTTGACTTTCTAGAAGCCATAATTAATACTATTTAGGAGAGAAGATAAAGGATGTAAGGCTCTAATTGCCCAGTATTTCTGGTGCCTATTTATCTCTTTGATGGGTTTCAAAGAGAAATATCCATGGGACATATAGCTATCTTTTTGTTTTTGTACGTAAAATATTTGATTAATTATGATACAATAGGTACTTAATAAAAGTTTTTTTTAATTTGAATTATATTGGAAATTCAAAGATAGATCAAAATTTAATTTTTAAAATGTAGAAAATTAGTTATATTGAAAAAACAAGCAAAACTCTATGATCATCTTAATAGATGAAGAAACATCCTTTGACAAAGTATAGCACTAATATATGATCTTTTTAAAAAATGCCTACAAAGTATGGATGCAGAATAAATGAACTTTTTACTGTTACAAAAAAACTGACGTTGTTATAACTAAAAGGAAATGTCTATTTCAATGGGGACAGATAACACTAAAAGTTTCCCCAATAAATATTGCAGTTTAGCAAAAATATCATCTCTGTCCATGATTATTTAATATAGTTCTAGAATTATAATTTGATATGGTCCTAAAAATGCTATCAATAGCCAAAAAAATGAAAAAAATTAGGAGTGTAATAATAGGTGAAAAGGTGATAAAACTTACCTCTAATGATGACATGGTGGTTTATTCACAGTCCTAGGGAATCATCAAAGTTAATAATTGAAGCAATAGGTTCAGGAAGGTTGCAGACTACAAAACAAACCCTTATAAAAGAATAGCATTTCTAAATATTACAATAAATTCCAAGAATCAATAATAAAAAGAAAAATCTCATCTTAAATAGCTAAAAATTAATAAAATGGAGATGAACCTAGCAAAACATGATATGTATATATTATATATACAGAAATTTATAATATGTAAGAAAAACATTGTGCATGTGTGTTTAGATAAAGTTCCATTAAGAAAAAGAACAAAATAACTAATTGGAAAAAATATTTCATGCTCATTGCTGAGCAATGCCAATATAATATAAATGACAATACTGCTAAAGTTAATTTGCAGTTTAAATGCTTTACCATGAAGTTATTGAAGGGAAACTTTATAGAATTGAAGAAGATATTAATAAAATTTATTTATAAAAATAAAAAATATGTAGAAAATTAAGGGAAACGATGAAAGGAGGTAGGGACTAAAAGTTAATAATACTTCCAAACCTCAAACTATATATTACAAAGTAGTAATTACTAAAACTATCTAGTATTAATTAAAAAATAGAATGGTAAATCAATAGAAGAATATAGACAAGCAATGAGTAGAGGCAATTATAAAAGTTAAAACATAAATTTAATTATATGAAACTGAGAAGTTTTTGCACAAACAAAATTAACACACTCAGAATAAGAAAGGAAGTGACAAATAGGAAACATCTGTAACACATTTCTCTGATAAGAGTTTGGTATTTAAAAGATTTAAATAGTATGTGTGACCAAAAGCCATTTTTCAAAGGATAAGTGGTAAATGGATATGGACCAACAGTTCACAATAGAGTAATTTGAAAATATTAATAGTCATATGAAAGAATGCTTCAAATTACTACAATAAAAGAAATGACATTGAAAGAAACCCTGAGATTTCGTATCATACTGTGAAATTGACAAAGATGAAAAAAAATAGTCACTTTTGGAGTTGAAAGAAGATAGGAATAGTAGTGCATTGTTGCTGGAATTATGAATCAACTACTTTGGAAAACGACTTGGAATTATGCAAAAAAAACGAATAAAATATCCTAACCTTTTGACTCAGAGATTCCACCAGCAACCCCCAAGGAGATCATGATTTGAAGTAGAACTGCAGTCCAAATATTTTTTATACAAGCACTTTTTGTGATAACAGGTTAGAAACAAAATAGATACCCATTAAACAGTGAATGGATAAACAAATTGTGTAATATCAATTTAATTATTACTATACTATAAGAAATCATAAATGTGATTAAAACAGAGAATTATGGAAAGATCTATATGACCTATTAGACTGAATGAAGCAAAGTTGAAAACAATATATGAAATAATAACAACAATGTAAATGTAAAGATCACTCACAAGAAAAAAATCAAAGTATGCAGCACAATATTTTTTAAAAGAACAAGCATGAATTGAAAGGATATGAAAAAACATGCTCATATGCTATTGATTTACAGAATTGGGAGATCTGGGAATTTAGTGCATTACATATATTTTCAAACCTTTCAATGTATTTATCAGTTATAACAATTTTTTCCTCTTCTTTTTTTCTTTTTTTTTTTTTTTTTGTTATATGGCATGTCTCTCTGGAAGGTAAAGGGACATTGAGAGAAAATGATAATGTAAAACAAATTAAAAGACATCAATAAAAATTTTTAAGAATAAATAATAATCATCAAGGAGATGATTGTTATTATTATTTAAGTGAAAACAAACTAAAAATAATGTGGTTAGCTTACTTAGGTTGATTGGTCATGCTTCATTAATAAATACATTGTATAAATATGTGGTTTGTGATAATAATTTTTAAAACTTTTATATCTTATTTTTCAGTGTTAAAATATACAGTAAGAATGTTATTGTGTATCATGTAGGTTTTTTTATGACTAAATATTTTTTCCCATTTCAGCTTTGAAAATAGGATACTAGTGAGTCTCTTGACATTTACAGCTATAGTTTCTATTTGATAGCTTTATGTTCAATGTGTATTGCCAGGAAAAGACTAATGTACTTGTAAGCATCACCTTCATCCATTGATTTATTCTGAACTCTGAAGTGAGTTCGGCCTCTTTTACCTTAGTATATGTTAAGAATTATTCACCTATCATGGGAAGAAACACATTTTGATCTCTTTAGAGAGAATGTGTATCTTCAGTGAAGCCAAACCATTTGTAATTATCAATATACAGAAAGTTATAAATATGATGTATATAAATAGGATTAAGTCCCTTCTTAATTTGGAAGCCATATTTAGTGCTAATTAAGAAAAATAATACTATTTTTAAGGCTAGGAAAAACCATAAAGGGATTAAATTTTCTTGCTGAAAAATGCTGCAGTTCACAATTGTATTTTTCATATCTTGGTGGCATATTTTAGAGAGTAGTTTTCTATGTAGAAATGAAACACTAAGGTGTTCATGCTAATCCTTGGTTTGGTATTACATGAATAAGTCATAAGTATACAAATGAATCAAAGGTATTATAATAATCAAGAGAGGTAGAATATCAAGGTATTTTGAGAACCATTGTTCAATAATTACTAAATTCTTAATTTCTTTTTTACACACTTGGAATTTTTTGGCACATTCTTTTTTCTTTCCAGTGTGTGTGTGGTGTGTGTGTGTCTGTGTGTGTCTATGTAGTTTTTTTGATATATTTATTTTTGTGTTTATTTCTTTTTTTATTATAGATTTTTATTTACAAGATATATGCATAGGTAATTTTTCAGTATTGACAGTTGCAAATCCTTCTGTTCCAATTTTTTTCCCTTCTTCCCCTCACCCCTTCCCCCCAGATGGCAGGTTGACCAATACATGTTAAATATGTTAAAGTATAAGTTAAATACAACATACATATACATGTCCAGTTAATTTGCTGTATAAAAAGAGTCGGACTTTGAAATAATGTACAATTAACCTGTGAAGGAAATCAAAAATGCAGGTGGACAAAACTAGAGGGATTGGGAATTCTATGTAGTGGTTCATAGTTATCTCCCAGAGTTCTTTCCCTGGGTATAGCTAGTTCAGTTCATTACTGCTTTATTAGAACTGATTTAGTTCATCTTCGTTGTTGAAGAGGGCCACATCCATCAGAATTGATCATCTGTGATGACCACATTAGCACCCTGGATACCTTATTCTTTTTGGATGTGAATAGAATGGCAATGTGAAGTGAGAGCAATCGCTACATGAATCCTCCAGGAGTGACTCTGGCTTTCTCACTCCACCCTCCAAATCCTCCACCCAATCTCCTATACAACAGATCAAGCCTGCAGAGTAGTGGGCAAAGCCATTCTTTCTCCAAGCATATACTAATAGAGTATTGGCCAATTGGTAATTAGCCTTAAATGTTTGGATCTCCGTGCATCTGCTCATTTCAGCCTATTACAATCATCATATAGTATTGTTGTTGAAGTATATAATGATCTCCTGATGATGCTCATTTCACTCAGCATCAGTTCATGTAAGTCTCTCCAGGTCTTTCTGAAATCATCCTGCTGGTCATTTCTTATAGACAATAATATTCCATAATATTCATGTACCACAATTTATTCAGCCATTCTCCAATTGATGGCCATCCACTCAGTTTCCAGCTTCTAGCCACTACAAACAGGGCTGCCACAAACATTTTGGCACATACAGGTCCCTTTCCTTTCTTTAGTATCTCTTTGGGGTATAAGCTCAGTAGTAACACTGCTGGGTCAAAGGGTATGCACAGTTTAATAGCTTTTTGAGCATAGTTCCAAATTGCTCTCCAGAATGGTTGGATGTATTCACAATTCCCCCAACAATGTATCAGTGTCCCTGTTTTCCCACATCCCCTCCAGCATTCCGCATTATCTTTCCCTGTCATCCTAGCCAATTTGACAGGTGTGTAGTGGTATCTCAGAGTTGTCTTAATTTGCATTTCTCTGATTAATAATGACTTGGAGCATCTTTTCATATGGCTAGAAATAGTTTCAGTTTCTTCATCTGAGAATTGCCTGTTCATATCCTCTGACCATTTATATAGATTTATTTTTTAATGATAAAAGTTATAAATCCTCTCTACAAAGTGCATAAAATACATAAACATTTAACTACCATATATTTGAAGAGATTATTGATGTTCTCATCTGATGGTAATTCATTTATGACACATTCTATTAAAAAAGGAAAGGCTCAGACTTATCTGAGAGGAATTTAGTAAAGTATTTTGCTAGTAATTCATGTGAAATATTTGGACCAATAATCTTAGTCCTGCTGTTTTCCAGTTTTGCTAAAAAGTTAGCACCTTACTAACTTCCTTCTAAGTATCTGTTCTGTTGTACATTATATGAACCATGTACAATGTTTCTTTTACTTTGACTTTGCAAAATGAACTTTTTGTGACCATTTAGACAACTAGAAACATTCCATATCCCATATCGTTCTTCTTCAGTTTAGTTTTGCTATTTTTACTTCTTAAGACTTTTAAGTATTTGAATACCATATTTTTTATTTCATTACTTTTAGTTTTTGGACAACTTGTACTTCCTAATACTTCAATTTTATTTTCATTGACTAACAAAGAGAATATAGAATTTTTAATTTTTTAAAAGTCTTTTCCTCATGGGTTTTTTTTGGGAGGTGTCTTTAGTTGATATAAGATGTACAAGTTGTCTATTCCATAAATCAACTAAGTATTTATGTAGCCTTACAGAGATTTTTATAGATCTTCAAGTCACCCTCCAGTTATCTTTCTCCTGACTGTGGTTGAGGACTATCCTTAGGAGTATAACTCTCTCTTTTCTCCTATGATTTTCAGAAGGTTATATTTATATTGTACCATACTAATTTATGCCAGGTACTGTATTAAGCACTTTACAAATATAAGCTCATTTCAATCAAAACTGAGGCAGTCAAAGATCAAGTGAAGTGCCCAGAATCACATAGCCAATAAATAGCTGAAGTTTGATGATTCCAATCCCAGCACTATTCATTGTGCCTTCTAGTTCTTTTATCATGGCAATTAATTATACATATCCTACAGTTTGCTGATCTTAAAATAAATAAATATACACATATATTTAATTAAGATGATTATGGTTTGAAATTACTCTTTTTTGATACAATAATCTGCTAGTTGTTTTCATGCTGTTAATTTCAAAAATGGCTTTCCAAATTCCAATTTAAGTAAGCCCATTCTCTTTTTTAAGATCATTTCAGAAAACTCTGTTGTTTTTGACATATATTTCATTATTGGCAATACTTAACTGTAGTTTCATTAAGAGGATTTTCAATGATCATCAGTTCTTCAGTTTTTCCCCATTCAGATTTTGCTAGCTTCTTTGTTTCCTTTCTTATTTCCTAAGTTTAGGAGCAAATTTATTTCTTTGTGTTTATGTTGTACTGATTGGTGATGTATTGTTGTGTCATCAGAGTTGAGGGTGCCACTGTCAAAAAGCAATATGAAAATCTATCTTATACATGATGAGATATATCTCTGATCTTGTTATGATAATGAACTGGCACATAATAAAAGCATTTATTTCTTCAGCTCATTTCATGCACACTCAAGGGTTTGTCTACTTTGTACCATCTGTATTGAATTATTTCCAGCAGGTGAGATATCTGGCTTTACTGATTTTCATTGCTATACCTTTCCTTCTTCTGGTACCAGAGGAGAAAAGAACATCATTTGCTCATCTATTTACACATGCAAAGCTGAATACCCTATGAAGTTCCTTTTTTAAAAGATTATAAGAAATTCACATTCTGGGGATGCTAACCCAATATGTTGTATCAGCAGGACTCAATAAGCAAGCATAATAAATGGATTTCTATCAGGCACAGAGTTCCTGCTGTATATCACATTTACCAAGTTATACTCCTCTTTGGTGCAAGGAATATCTACAATGGTAAAATCATAGACCTTTGTAATATTGAATTAGAGAAATGGAGTTGAATTCAGAAAAAATCTGGATTCAAGAGCTGGCAGTCAATATCATGACTCATTTCCATCATGAATTTCCTTTAATTCTCAAAGTGGTAGGTAAGAGAAAGGATGCTAAGTTTCATATGCCAAATCAGCAAATCTACATACTTTCTGATAGTAATATGAACAACAAGGGAAGCTCAACAAAATCCATTTTCACAGGGTTCCCTAGCAGACAAACATCGGAACTACATCTTTTTAGTTGATTCCATTGTCCTTGAAACTCATCTAAGCAAGGGGTACATGGAGAATGGTATCTAAAAACTTTTCATAAACTGAAAAACATAAGTATTACAGCACCCCACACATGGTTATATGATCATCACAGGATAGGAAAAAGGGGGAAAAAAGCTATAATGCAGAGTTATACATCAGGTCCACTTATAATGGAAGAACACCATGGTCCCTTGAAAAACAAGCATAATTCTGCATATGTGCTCATAGTGATCAATTATTTAGCTCTATTCTGTTTTTAACAAATCTGTTGCCAAAGTTCAATAATGGTCCATAACTCAAATGGGAGAGCAAACAGCAAACTAATAAACAAAGAGCCATCTTCCATTTTCAGTTTCTCTGTCTCTGTTTCTCTCTCTGTCTCTGTCTGTTTCTCTCTCTCTCTCTCTCTCTCTCTCTCTCTCTCTCTCTCTCTCTCTCTCTCTCTCTCTCTCTCTCTCTCTCACCCACACACTCATGCAACAAAATCTTTGAATTCCAGGGAGTTTTTATTTCAGTAAATTTAGTTTATGAGAGATTTTCAAAAAGGAAAAAAAAAAACCTGAACTGAGAGCTCTTTCTGGTCTGAATTCTTGTATGCAAGATAAAACCTTGGCATCTCTGCTAAAAGGTGGAACCTACTGTCTGATTCCTAATGTGAAGAATGCAGCTGTATGAAAGGAACACTAAACACTGTTGTATTATTCCTGTATTGTGTAAAATTTTATATAAACCTTGCAGAGGCCCACAAAGGGAAGACTGTTCATTTCCAAGGGGCTGGCCTTGATTTTCTTCTCCGGATAGTGAAGAACAGGAATCCATCTCTAATTAAAAGCAAACAAAAAAATGCCACGTTTTTTACATACATTCTTTACATAGTTGCATTTGAACGTAGTCTATATACAGTATTTTTTTGATTCTAATGCTGAATTAAAGGGTGTGCTGAGGAAAGACTCATCTGGAGGAGTGGGGATAACAATAACCCTTAACCCTTCTGTTGCTTTTGGAATCTAGCCTTTCACATGCCACCTCCTGTGCCCTTTTCTTGAAATGCAGTCCAGATGAGTATTGCAGGCTTCAGCCAAATCTATCATCTTTGGTTGTTTATGAAAAGAGCATAAATGTCTTTTATTGATGATGCATTTAATATGAGGAACTTAAACATTATTAACATTGTACATGTGAGTTCGTGTGTGAATATTTATGTATGTCTGTACTACTGCATATAATAATAACAATATTGACTATCATTTATATACTGCTTACTATACACCAGGCACTGTGCAAAGGATTTTTTTTTAATTATTACCTCATTCAATCCCTTCAACAACCCTGAGAGGAAGATGTTATTGTAATCTTTATTTGTCAAGTTAGGAAATTAAGACTAAGCTGATCTTATACCTAGATATATACTGTACTATCTGGCTGATATTTGTCCTTATATATGCAAAGGCAATTTTGTCCTTATAAATAAGCCATTAGATTAAATCTATAATTTCAACTAATTGTGCTTGTTTTGTGACAACAATTATTTCCAGTTATCTAAGAAATCTTAGGATTTAGTACTGAACGAAGCCATATCAGGGGTCCTCAAACTTTTTAAATAGGGGGCCAGTTCACTGTCTTTCAGACTGTTGGAGGGTGGGACTCTAGTAAAAACAAAAACTTTGTTTTGTGGGCTTTTAAAAAAAGAAACTTCATAGCCCTGGGTGAGGGGGATAAATGTCCTCAGCTGCTGCATCTGGCTCGCAGGCCATAGTTTGAGGACCCCTGAAAAGCACAAGTCTGACCATGTCAAATCTTGATCCTTTTCAATTATGTCTATTATCTCAAAACAAAATAATACCTCTACTTGAGCTTTTTAGTCTTTGTATTCTTTACTATTCTCCCCATTCCCATAGGTCTTATTCTCCAGTGATCTGGCCTCCTTGCTCTTCCAAATACACAACATTCGATCTTCCAACTCTGAATATTTTCCCTTGCTATATCCTCCATGCCTGGAACTCTCTCATCTCAATTTCCTGGCTTCCTTGTTTTTCTTCAATTCTCAGTAAAAGTTCCAGTTCAGGAAGAAGCCTTTCCCTATCCTCCTTAATATTAGTGCCTTCTCTCTGAACTGGTTTTCAATTTATCCTGCATAGGTTTGTTTGTACATAGTTGTTTGTGAATTGTTTCTCTGCACTGGATGCTGAATTCCTTTCAAAGAAAGGATTGTTTCTTTTTCATTTCTTTTTATCCTCAACTCTTGGCACTGTGCCCAACATAGAGCAGGTAGTTCATAAATACTTGTTGATTTGGTAACTTAACTCCATAGTGATGGTGGGAATACATAGCAGAGGTAATATAAGAATCCAACTCCTCCAATTCTGTCATTCATTCTATTGTTTTGAATTGCAGATGGTATAAATTTGGAAGGTACATATAGTGCACTGGATGAAAGACTCAGAATACAAAAATAGTTTTCCAGGCTAGAATAGCTGCATTAAATTCAATAGAAGATAAAATTTAAGAATAAATGTAAAGTGTTATGGTTGGATGTTTTTAAAAATAACCCTACTGTGTAGGTTTAGGGAAACATAACTAGGAAACAGTTAGGTAGGGGAAAAAAAAGAGCTTGAAGTATTAGCAGACTGGAAGTCCACTATGACAAGGGTAATGGGGCAGTTTAAAAAGTTAAATCAGCCTTAGGCCACATTAAGAGAGATTTTGTATCTAGAAGTAGAGGGGACAATCCTGTGGTACTTAGCCTAGTCAAGCTACAACTGGAGTATTGTGCTGATTTCGAGGTGGTACATTTTAGGGAGCACATTGAAAAGTTCATGCACATCCAAAGGAAAGTGATCTTTATGGTGAAGTATATAAGTCTATACTATATCTTGGAAGTTAGGGATAATAAACCTGGAGAATGGAAGACTTCAAAAGAAGGAGGCACAATAGATGTGTACAAATATGTTAAAGACTGTTCTGTGGGGAAAGGAATAAACTTAATCTAGTTGACCTCTAAGAATAGAAATGAAACTTTTAGGTAGAGATTGAAGAAAGATACATTTAAGCTCTATATAAACAAAGCTCCAAATAAACAGAGCTATCTAAAATGAAATGTGCTTCCTCAGTAGGTAATGGGTTTCTCTTCCCTGGAGGTCTTGAAATGGAGTTTAAGGGATTATTTTGTGAGAATGTTGTGAAATGTCAAAATACACACACACACACACACACACACACACACACACTCACACACACCTCATTTCTCAAATATAGAGTTCTGGAAGAGTAGAAACAAAATTATTGATTAAAAGGGAAAGATAGATGCTCATGTCAGGTCCCCAAATTCAGTCATAATGAAGCCCCTAGCCCAGGAGGAGGAGGGCTTATTTATGCTTGAAAACCACAAAGAAGAGGGAGTATGGTAGAAGATAGACAATTATTTTCAGGAACAGGTGGGGCACAGGAGCAATAGTTGACCACAGAGCTACTTAATCTGATTCTTGCAATAAATATGCATAGTCAAGCAAAACAAAAATCTAGCATCTACGTATACCAGTGGATATATCATAGGACTTGCATGAGGAAGACTGAGGTCAAATCTTGCCTTGGATATAGTAGTCTTATGACCACAACTGGACAAGTCACTTTATCTATGCCTCAGTTTATTTCATATGTAAAATGGGAATAATAATAATATAATAATAATAATAATATCTATTTCACACAGTTGTTGTGATGATTTAACACATATAAAGTGCTTTGTAAACCTTAAAGCCCTGTGGAAATGCTTGCTATTAGTATTTTACAGCTGTGTTAGCAATATTCTTAAATTGAAAGGTTCCTTAGACATCAAAATATATATAGCAGTGGTTTTGTATAGTAGCAAAGAAATGGAAACACAAAGTGAATGTCCATCTGTTGAGGAATAGATAAATTAGGTGTGGTACGTGAATGCAATACAGTGTGTTTGTGCTAACAGAAATAAAACAGAAGGCAGAGCCAAGATGGCAGAGAACAACCAGAGAGTTACCTGAGCTCTCCCCAATTTCCCACAGAAACAATGCTAACTCAGACCTCCAAATGGATTCTGCAGTGATAGAACCCTCAAAAAATTAGAATGAAACAATTTTCAGCTTAAAATATCTGGCATTCAGGGGCCAAGATGACAGGCACTTACTTGAACTCTTCCTCAAACTCCTCCAAATACTTAAATATTTAATCTAAACAATTTAAAAGCATTATTAATAATAAATAAATTCATTAAAAGATGGAGTGGAATGATTTTCCAGCCACAAATAACTTGGAGAATCAACAAAAAAGGTCTATGACTAGAACAAGCACAGCCACAGTCCCACCAAGCTAGAGGTGGATCTTGCGACTTTATAATCAATGGCAAAGGAATGGCAATCCCAATTTCTTGGTCAACTGATACCAAGGAACAATTAGAAGATTGTCAGAAAAAGTTTGTCACACTAAGGTATGAGGGGAACCTCAACAGACCAGCAGCAGGCCTTGAAAGCCACTGAATCAACAGTGATGGCAGCATCTTCCAGACTTCTTAACCCACAGATCTGGGTCACACTGCTGGCTCACAATACAGATCCCTAGAAAGATCTCTGAAAACAGCTGCACAAAACTCCTAAATGTTGAGAAATTGCACACTTTACCCTGGGAATAAAGCCCTACTTTAACAAAGAATTAAAAGTCAAGTAATAGACTGTAAAAATGAATAAACTTCAGAGAAAAAGATTCCAACCACAGAAAATTACTGTGATGAAAAGAAAAATCAAAACACACACTCAGAAAAAGATAACAAAGTCAAGCTTTCTACATCTAATGACTTTAAGAAAAATTAGAATTGATCTCAGGCCATGAAAGAGTTCAAAGGGAATTTTAAAATTCAAATAAAGGAGGCAGAGGAAAAATTGGGAAGATAAATGAGATTGATGTAAAAGGAAATACAAAAAAAAAAAAAAACTAATGAGGAAAAGAATGCTTAAAAAACAAAATTTCCCAAATGGAAAAGGAAATACAAAAGTTCACAGAGGGAAATTATTATTTAAAAATTAAATTTGAATAAATGGAAGAATGAGAAATCAAGAAACAATAAAACAAAACCAAAGGAATGGAAAAATAGAAAACAATGTGAACTACCTCAGGTGGAAAAAAAAAAAAACTGAACTGGAAAATAAATCCAGGAGAGAGAATATAAAATTATTAGACTACCTAAAACTCATGATCAAAAAAAGAACCTAGACATTAACTTTCAAGAAAATATCAAAGAAAACTCTCCTGATATTCTAGACTCAGAGGATAAAATGGAAATTGAAAAAAAATCCACCAATCACCTCCTGAAAGAGATCCCAACATGAAAACTCCCAGGAATATTATAGCCAAATTACAGGATTCCTAGATCAAGGAGGAGATAATGCAAGTAACCAGAAAGAAACAATTTAAGTATAGTTATGCCATAGTCAAGATAACACAAGATTTATCCCTTCTACATTAAAGAATAAGAGAGCTTGGAATATGACATTCAGAAAACAATGGAGCTAGGATTATAACTAAGAATCACATACCCAGCAAAACTGAATATAATCTTTCAGGGAAAAGGAGGATATTCAGTGAAATAGAAGGCTTTTAAAAATTCATGATGAAAAGACCAGAACTGAATAGAAAATTTGACTGTCGAATACAGGATTCAGGAGAAGCATAAGGAGCTAATCAATTAAGGGAAATCATAAGGGACTCAATATAGAATAATTTGTTTACATTCCTACATAGGAGGATACTTATAATTTTAAAGAACTTTCTTAAAATATTTATAGCAGATTTTTTTTCTCATGGCAAAAAATTAGAAATTGAGGGGATGCCCAACAGTTGGGGAATTGATGAATAAATTGTGATATGAAGGAATCCTACCAAATTCCTTTTATGACATAGATGCTGATACCTAAACAAGGAAGAGCCAAAAAAGAAAAAGAAAATTTTAGACCAATTTCTCTAATGAGTATTGATAATGAATATTAATAGAAAAAAATTGAATAGAATATTAACAAAGATATTATAGAAATTTATCAATAGGATTGTTATCCTATGACAAAATGGGATTTATACCAGGAATACAGGGCTGATTCAATATCAGAAAAATTATTAGCATAATTGATCATAAAAATAAAAAAACTAATAGAAGTTATGATTATTTCAATAGATGCAGAATACAATTTCTTATTGTATTCCTATTAAACATACTAGAAAACATAGAAATAAATGAAGTTTCCTTAAAATGATAAGTAGCATCTATCTAGAACCACTAGCAAGCATTATATATAATAGGGATAAGCTAGAATCATTTCTAATAAGATCAAGGATGAAACAGATCCCACAGATTCCCACAGAAACAATGCTAACTCAAACCTCCAAATGGATTCTGGAATGATAGAACTCACAAAAAAATTAGAATGAAACAATTTTCAGCTTAAGATATATGGCAATAATAAGGATGCCCATTATCATCACTATTATTCAGTATTGTTCTAGAAAGGTTAGCTTTAGCAATAAGAAAAAAAAAAGAAATTGAAGAAATTAGAATAGGCAGTGAGGAAACAAACTATCACTCTTTGCAGATGATATAATCTACTTAGAGAATCAACTAAAAAACTACTTGAAATAATTAACAACTTTAGCAAAATAATAGAATATAAAATACAATTACATGAATCATTGACATTTCTAAATATTAACAACACAGTACAGTAACTAGAGATAGAATGAGAAATTCCATTTAAAATAGCTGTAGATCATATAAAATATTTTGGAGTCTACCTATCAAGACAAACCTATGAACTATATGGACACAATTACAAAACACTTTTCATGCAAAGTCAGATCAAAACAAGTGAAAATATATCAATTGTTTAAGAATAGGCTGAGCTAATATAATAAAAACGGCAAATCTATCTAAATTAATCAACTTATTCAGTGCCATATCAACCAAACTGCCAAAAATATTTTATAGAGCTAAGAAAAAAGAACAAAATTCATCTGGAAGAACAAAATATTAAGAATATCAAGGGAATTATTTTTTTTAAATGCAAAGGGAGGTGGCCTAGACACACCAGAGCTGAAACTATACTATAAAGCAGCAGTTATGAAAATTATTTGGTATTGGCTTAGAAATAGAGTGGTGGATCAGTGGAATAGGTTAGGTACACAAGAAACAATAGTCAATGACCATAGAAATCTAATGTTTGACAAACCCAAAGACTCCAGCTTCTAGAAAAGAGCTCAATATTTGACAAAAAATTGATGGAAAAGTGGCAAATAGTATGGCAGAAACTAAACATAGACTAACATCTTACATCTCTCATACAGTATACCAAGATAAGATCAATATGGGTTCATGATTTAGACATAAGGGGTGATATTATAAGCAAAATAGGAGAACAAGGAATAATTTACCTGTCAAATCTTTGGAGGAGGGAGAAATTTATGACCAAAGAAGAAATAGAAAACATTATAAAATACAAAATGATAATTTAAATTATACTAAATAAAAAAGTTTTTGCACAAACCAAATCAAGGCAGCCAAGATTAGAAGGAAAGCAGAAAGCTGGAAAACAATCTTTTTACTGATAAAGATATCATTTCTAAAATATATAAATAACTGAATCAAAGTTATAAGAATACAAATCATGCCCTCATTGATAAATGGTCAAAGTATATGAACAAGCAATTGTCAGATAAAGAAATTAAAGCCATCTATAGTTATATAAAAATGCTCTAAATCACTATGGACTAAAGAAATGCAAATTAAAACAACTCTGAAGTACCACTTTGCATTTATCAGATTTACTAAGATGACACAAAAAGATAATGATAAATGTTATAGGGATGTGAAAAAACTGGGACACTAATGCATTGTTGATGGAATTGTGAACTGATCTAAGCATTCTGGAGAGTAATTTGGAACTATGCCCAAAGGACTATCAAACTTTGATACAGCAATATTAATGCTAAATCTGTATCTCAAAGAAATCATAAAAGAGGAGAAAATGACCCACATATTCAAAAAAGTTTGTAGCAGTTCTTTTTTTGGTGGCAAGGAATTGGAAATTGAGTGGATGCCCATCAGTTGGGGAATGGCTAAATATGTTATAGTAATAGAATATTATTGCTCTTTAAGAAATGCTAAACAGGACTGATTTTACAAATGCTTGGAAGGAAAGATTTACATGAACTAATGCAGAGTGAAGTAAGCAGAACAAGGAAAACATTGTATACAGTAAGAGCAAGATTATGTGATAACTATCTAAAATACACTTAGCTATTCTCAACAACACAGAGATCCAAAACAATTTCAATAATGGGATGGAAAATGCTATCCACATACAGAAAGAGAACTATGGGGACTGAATATAGATTGAAGCATACTATTTTCACCCTTTTTATTTGTTTGTTTTGCTTTTTTACTTTCTCATGGTTTTTCCCACTTATTCTCATATTTCTTTCAAAACATAAGTAATATGGAACCATGTTTAAAAGGACTGTACATGTAGAACCCATGTCAGATTGCTTGCTGTCTTGGGGAGGGGAAAGCAAAGAGAGGGAGGAAGAAAAAAAATTGGAACTCATAATCTTAGAGAAATTAATATTAAAAAATAAAGACAATAATTATAAAAGAGTATAAGAAAAATCATACGAAACAATGGAAATTGAAAACAACAAAAGAGAAAAATCAACCTAAATGATAACTACAGCATTGTAAATGGAAAGAACAACAAAATAATCTTTATGTGGTGATATTAAAATGAACAACTTTGTTTTCAAATAAGACATGAGAAAGCACTTTCCCAGCAATTTTTTTCTTTTATAGCAAAGAGACAGAGAAAAAAAAGACAGAGGGACAGAGAGAAAACTACTTCTGCAATGTTGAAACATCTTGTAATAATACCAATCATATCAGATTTTTTTGAAGCATTGGTTACTTTTACTGAAATTATTTTTCCCCCTTTTCTTCCCTCTTTTTCCCTTTGTTATTGAGGATGACCGTCTTCGGCTAGAAGTATGAAAAGATATATTAGGAAATGTGGGTGAAATAGAAACAAATGATAACAATAAAAATTTTCAACAAAACTAGAAAATAAAGTGTCTTTATTATTATGCTTAACAATATGGTGCGGGGAAACCCAACCTTTACTTTGCCTGAGCTCTGCTTTGTCTGTTTTGGAAGTTTTATGGTAGTATAATCCATACAAAGAGAAGAGCATTACCTTAGAGAGATGAAACATAGATCTATGATATTTTAATTTTCCTTTAATAAGGAATCATGGGTGTGTCATTCATGAATTTATCTGAATCATTCAAAAATTTCAAACTTAGTCACTATGGCAAGGCATTTGTAATTTTATAACTGATTAACTTCCTTGTCAGTTATGTTGGTACATATTTCATAAAGAAAGGGATACAAAAAAACATCAAGAACCACAAAAAAGAGAATTTTGTTACCTTAAGAACTAACAAGAACAGAACAATTCTATTTTTTATATAAGAACAATTTTATTTATTGTTTATCTTTTTGCAAATTCTTTTTTAAGACTGATTTTTTTTCACTTAAGTATTTTTTCCTAGAAACTTGTCAAATATTGCATTTCTAATCTTTTTTGATAGTTCCTCCTGATACATGTATTTCTCTAAGAATAAAACCATTCCAACAGAAATTTTATGTTTTAGTATGTATGATGTGAAAACTATAGTAGCATAGTTGAACTGAATTAATGCATTAAGAGATAGTAACTGGTTATCTTCTCTTCCTCAAACAGCATGACTTAGTTACACATCTGCCTCAGGGCCTCTTTCTCAGAACAACTACATTTACATCATTTAATTTCTTCATTTACTGTTTATGGCATTCATTGTTCCTTAAGAAGGAGAACAAAGCCTCATAAACACCAAGCTTGTTGAGAGGCATCAGATGTTACTCAATAGAATGGCAAATAAAATCTGTATGCTCATTTTTAAGCTCTTTGTATATTTTTTTGTGCATAAGAGGTTAAGTACATTTGGACCATTGTGATGGATTGAATCTACTGCCAACCTGAAGGTCACATTCCCAGAATGGCTGCTGAACCCCAACACTGCAAATTTTCCCAGGCATAGTTCCATAACCCTTGCTCTCTTCAGAGTGATTCTAGAAAGAGACTGGTCTTTATTCATATTTTGTTGCTATAACAAGAACAAAATTGTAGCAAAAAGTAAACAATTTTGATGTGGAAAAAATAATATATCTTTTTATTAGGGCAAAATTCCTCAGACACTCAAACATTCAGCTCTATACTGCTTGAAACACTTTCACTTTTCAAATTGTGAATGACCATTCTCAAATTTTTCATGCTCTTCTGATTTTATGGTCCACAGATAAATCACAGGCCCTATTTGTCACTTGTTCTCATGTTGAGAGATCAAAGTTCAGACCTGCCTTTATCTGGTAAAAGGGTACAAGTATTATGTGAATAGGAAGACATTTATTTAATCCTTTTAAAACTGAGTTCCTATTCTTATTTTTCTTACATATATAGACTAGATTTTCCACAGGAAGTTATTGTAATAAATGTGCATGTGTAGTGTTAAGTCACTTTCTTTTTGTGTGTTGTTATTATCTAGAAAATTGCAATAATAATATAATTTTATATTTCTATAACACAAGGCTATTCTAATAATCAAATGAAATGATTCATTAAAAGTAATTTTCAAATTTTAAAGCACTATGTATAGAACTGCCAGTTATTGTTAGAGAGGAATGAAAGGAAATTTCATGCTTTAAGAAGTGACGAATGATTATAAAATTATATAATGTTAGCGAAAGAAGAGATTTTCTTATCTAAACCCTTCATTACACATTAGAAGAAATGAATTCAAGAAATGAAATATCCTGCCTAATACCATATAGCTGCTGAATAATAGAAGTAGGACCAGAGTTCAGATTTTCTAAGTCTATTTTTTGATACCATACCATGTTGCTATTTCTGAAAGCGCGCTTTTTATTGTGAAAAGTGTGAAGACACACACTGAAAGCAGCATATATTTTCCATAAATTTCAGTGATATTTGTCATATGAAATGGTGTAGAAATGGGCATGCATCAATTTCTGTGACCAGGTTCAAGGCACTTCAAAGTTATTTCTTGAGACCTGGCAAAGCTAGTTCCTTTTCTTTGACTTGTTTAAGGTTTCAGGATCACCTATGTTGTCAGAAAGATATCTTAAGATCAAGAGTCCATTCCATTTATTTTATAGATAAAGAAACTAGACCTAGAAGGGCTAAATGACAAGCCTAATGTCACACAGGTAGAATATAACAATGATGGCTCCATATTTCTATTCTTCCCATTATGTCCTACTGGTTTGTTGAGACTCGAGCTAGAACTAGGAAATGTAAAATGAAGAAGCCCAATAGCTTGGTAATAGACTAATAGAATTGTGTGTGAAGCTGCTACCAAGGCCACACAACTTTGGAGTTTCTTTTGGGGAGGTTTATAATTCTATCAAAAGAGCAGGAAACCCTCAAAATGGAGTTTTTATCATATAAAAAAATGACTATTTCTAAAGTCACCATTAATTACACTATTCTATACACTGAGGAGGTTACAGTTGGTGATTGGGTCAACCAAAACTTATAGCCCTTGATACAAACATGTTCTGAAAGGGAATGGCTTTAAAAGGCATTGCTTTTAAGGACCTTTGACAAAGACTCATTACAACCACATTTCTTTGACATGCATTGTTCCCAATACATTTGACTACTAAGTAGCATACATCAATATAAAAGGTTCTGGAAGGGAATAGATACTTGAAGAACAAGATAAACATGATCACAGGTTAAAAAGGAAGATGATATCATACTTATCTCTTTCAGTTATTGTACTGCAAAGTTCCTGCTTATTTCCTATTTTCTCTGACCTTTTTTTTTCTCCCAAGGATCTATAGGAATAGCTTAGGTATCTTGATGAATTTATTCTTATGAAGATCTTATTTCAGATCCTGCCTCAGATACTGTCTGTGTGACCTTGTGCAAAGACATAACCTGTCTCAGTTTCATTGTCCTTATTTTCATTTCATAAACATTTATTATGTTTATTTTGAACCAGGCATTATGCTAAACACTAAGAATACAAAAAGAGACAAAAAATAGTCCTTGTTGTAACTCATCAACTTGCAAATTGCAGTCTACAATGCAGGGAATAATATAGAAATAAATATAGATAAAGCAAAAATATATAGGATAGTAGGAAATAATTCAAGAGGAAAAGCACTGGAATTGAAAGGTTTATGGAAAGCTTCCTGTAGAAAAGGGATTTTAGTTGGAAAGGCAAGAAATGAGAAACCAGAGTCTGGTAGTCAGAGCAGAGAAGGGAGATCATTTCAGCTATAAAAGAAAAATCCAGTCTTACTGGATTGAAGAGAGTATTTCAGGTAGGAAAGTATAAGAAAAATTGGAAAGATAAGAGGGACTAGGTTATGAAGAGTAACAATAGGAGCCCTGCCCCAGGCTGTTGTGAAGATCACATGAAACAATGTATGTAAAAAAATAAATAAATAAATAAACACTTTGTAGAGGTTAAAGTGCTCCATTTATGTTAGTTATTATTACTATTATCTATGTTATTTTTACTATCATCATGGAGGCTTGATTCTAAACAAAAGAAAAAAGTCTACCATTTCTATTCTTGGTAAAAGCAGCATTGTAATGAAAGAAGGTCAAATGCATTTAAAAAAAAACTTCTTCCTTCTTGCCCTACACAGGTCCTTGCTGATAGTAAACAATTAAGCTGATCAAATTTTCCTCCTAAACTCAATAAATCAATGTTATTTGTCTTCGGTCTTTACACTTCTCACACCCCTCAATTCAAATCTTTCCCTGACTTCCAATTACCTACAAAAAAGCATAAACAATTTATCTTTTAATTAAAAGTCCACCTTTCTTACTATAATTCACACTATTTCCCCTCCAACCATTTTCTATTCTAGCCAAAATGGAAAATATTGACTTCTTTTCCTGTGGGTGCTTTTCCATCTCCATTCCTCTGTTCTCACAATCTGACATGACTAGAGTGAATTCTCTTTTCATTCTGCCTTTTGTAATCCTCCCCTTTTCTTCAAGTATAATCAATGAACACATCTTCCATGAAACCTTCCTTGATGTCTTCCAATGAAAGTTGCTGTTGACCATTCTTCCTTTTCAAAGAGAACCAATGACATCACTGGGTAATCTTGATCTGTGCATGGATTGAATTTAAGTGAGACAGTGTTGCACAAAGTCATCATTTTTATTCTTTTTTCTAGTCACTGAAGTTCAGTGACAGAACAAAAGTTGGGACAAGTGTCAATGGCCTGGGATGTGGTGGATGACTTTGGTGTTAATGTCTGAGCAAACTCTAAGTGCTTCATAGTGCCTGTTTTAGTCACCTTCCTGACTATTGGAAAAATTGTTTCCATTCTATTTATTCCACCAGGAGTCTTCACATGCTTGTGAAAAAAAATATTCTAATGCAATGATGGGTTTTAAACCTGTCAGTTACCCTCAACCTGGTTTAGTCCATCTGCTGAGATGTTTTACTGGGTTGTGACCACTGAATATGCTATAATTTCTTGGAACCATAGATGAGAGTTGAGTGACAGGTGATTAAAAAATGGATAAGTAGCTTTGAAAAGGACGAGGTGAGCTCTCTCACCAGGGGTGTTTATCTTTCTTGAATTGCTCCATGAACTCCTCAGGTCTAGCTAAGACCTCATCAAAGTTGCAACTAGGTGAAGGCTGAGCTGGGAAATTCTATGCTACAGCAGGGTAAAAATCCTCTCTAAGTCTGGTATCAATACAGTGAACAACCAGGAGGGAGGTTTGGGGGAAAGAATCTAGGAGTAGGCAGCCTAAAAAGGGGAAAATCAGCATAAGTCAAGAAACAAGCAAATAAAATCTTCTATGCTTTGATAGAATCTGTTGTGATGGCCACTGCACTCCCAGCCTTGACTGGATATGGAGACTCAGTCTCTCCCTTTCCTCGCAAGAAAGATTTGTCTTTACTTATGAGACAAAATTAGAAAATGAAATTCTTATCAACTTTGAAGGAACTCATTTCCAAGCTACAGAGTTTGAATTTCATTATTTGAAAATAAACAGTACAGTTTGATACATTAAAATAATACTGGATTTGGAATAAAAGGATCTGGGCCAAATCCTAGTCCTGTTGCCTGCTAAGTATGTGATCTTGAGCAAGTTATTCCACGTGTTTAAGCTTCAGCTTCCTTATCTATAAATCCATGAAATCCTTACCTATAAAATAACAGAAATGAGCTGAAGGATTCCTAAAGTCTCTTCTATCTCCAAATCTATGCTCCTTTCAAGTTCTGAATGAAATTATAAAGAACAATAAACTTAAAAAGCAGGATGAAATAAATCCCCAAAGTAACCGAAATAACTTTAAATAAATATTATAACCATTATGCATTAAGGATCTAAAATAATTTAAAATAGTAATTATACAAACTCTGAATATTCAAAATAAATCTAGGGAATTGTAAATACAGACAACTCCATGTAAATACAATTTTTTTCAAATTGTTTTTCAATTTTTACTTCACAAGAGACAAGTAGAATATAGCCAGGTTGAGGTAAATAAGTATGAGTTCTTGTATATAATCAAGATAATCAACCTATAAAAAAAAAAAAGACCCAGAGAAAATTCAAGGAATTTCTAAGAGTCTCAAACAATATAATTATATTGGGGGAAAAGAAAATTACTGGGATTCAAAAAAGGTTCAAGGCCCACAGATTTGTCCGTGACCTCACTAAGTAAACAACTAAAGAGTTATATATCATATCTGGGTGCTTGGAGATTTCCTAGAGAGCAGAATGTGCCTTTCCCACATATGTTTCCCAGAGAACCGTGGACTTCATTGAATTTTATTAATGTTTCCACATATTCTACCAATAATTTTCACATAGCCATTAACTGCAGAAGGCTGTTGTGGGCTTAATTTTGACGGGGACCTTCAGATATTATTTCTTACTGAAAGCAAGACCTGTAATCTCAGGGATATAAAGAGTGAGGCACTAGGAAATTTAGAGCAGTCATATCCATCTTTACCCTCTCCATCCTGATGGTCAGTTCAGAGAACTCTTGGACTGAGAAAATAGAGGTCTTCCCAGGTGGATGGTTTCTACAATGGTGGAAATTAAAGACTGGCCAAGCTGAGAGATGGGGAAGAATGATCTCTGCTTCTGTATCTTCAGGGGATTTGTAATCTTTTCTATGGGGATATTCATTCCACCTATGCATAATACAATCCATCCACATCTTCTCATTTTGTGTGTTTCTTGCTTATATCTCTTCCTCAGTCTTCTATGGGAAGATTTTAAGAAAATTGATTTCACAGAATTGAAATCATGCTTCCCCCTCCTGAACCTTACATCATTTTTTTTCTATTTCTTTCTCTGACCTTTGTTTTTGAGTATGTTAATTGACTGCTTTATTATTCCACTCAAAATCTCTGGCACTCCTTAGACCTGAGTCAAACTGAGACCTTTTGAAGATTTTAGCATTAAAAAAACGATTCATCCAGGGCTATCTCCAGTCATCCTGATGTATATATGGCCACTGGACCCAAATGTCTCTGGAGGGAAAGTGAGACTGATGACCTTGTACATCCTTCCCTCATTTAAATCCAATTCACTTGCACATCCTTGGGATTCTTTCAGAATTAAGGACAAACAACAACAGACCATAACTCTATTTCCTGACTATCTCTCCTATGATTGAGACCATGTTAAGAAAGTAAGCTCCTTGAGAACAGGGATTGTCTTGTGGATAGCTTGTTTCATCATGAATTCATCTTGAACTGTGATTCATCATTGTATTTTTCAGGGTTTCTAAGTCTTTTTTCATACAAGTCTTCCCAGGTTTCTCTAAAGCCATCTTCTTAATCATTTCTTGTAACAAAACAATATTCTATTATATTCACATAACATAACTTGTTTATGCAATTATCAATTTATAGGCAGCCTCTCAGTTTTCAATTTTTTTTTTACCACGAAAAGGACTATTGTAAATGTTTTTTTTTTTTTTTTAATAACATATAGATTGTTCATCTTCTTTGATATCTTTGGGTATAGATTTTATTAAGGGATTGCTGGGGCTAAAAAGTATGAACAGATTTTTTTTTTTAATGTTTTGAAGTATAGTTCTAAATTGCTTTTCAGAACTGCTAAACCAGGTCACAACTCCACCAACAGTGCCTTAATGTACCTGCTTTCCTGTTGCCCCATCAGCTTTTGTTATATATTTATACTTAGTATTAATTATGGTTTTCAGACTGTTCACCCCTTAATATCCATCAGAAAGTGCCAAAATGAGAGAATGAACATTTTAAAAACTAATTTTAATTAATCTTAGTGAACAGAGTTTTGAGGAAGAGGATGCTAGCAGTATTAATAGAATATTTGGGGGGACATGATATGAATGGGCCAGGTGTCCAGTGAGTGGAAAAAAGAGGTAGCAAAAGAAGCAGAAGGATATTCACTCAGAAATTTTCACCAAGGTGAACACCACAATTTAGCTTTGAACTTTCATCCTTTGCCATCTACAGGTCCTGTACTCTTCTGAAGTTTGACCAATTACTCCTTTACTTAATTATTTTCTGTTGCACCAAAATTTCTTACTTTCATTTTCTTTCGCTCAAGGCTATTTGGGTCCTATTACTAATCAACAGCACTTGCTATATGCTAGATTTAGGAATATTCCATGCTAAGAATACAAGGATAAAATGAAAATAGTCCTTACCCTCAAGAAGTTTACATTCTATTAGAGAAGAGAAGATCACATGTACTTATACATATAATATGTTTATATGTAGTTGTGTATATACACATTAAGTTCATGTTCTTTATTCTAACCTGACTCTGAAACTTATTATTATTCTATTTTTTTAGAAGTAGGGAAGAGTACAATATCATGATAAAATTCCCTTAGTCAGTCTTCTTCTACAACCCCATTTCTGATGAAGAATTTTGTAAAATATCAGAAATTAAATCTGTGGAAATGAGCAGAAATATGAATACTTGACTTCTGAAGTTTTATTTGAAGGATTATCAAAACCCATTTGCCTGGGAATATTATGTTAGATTTGGAGGGAAGCTTTGAAGCTTTGAATAATCTTTCTATTCTAACATGGGTATTTGGAGGCAGAAAGATAGTCCCACTTTTCACAAAGGGAATGTTCAATCCCTAACATAGAGAATAGTTACTTTTGCCAATGTTTTATAATATTCTGTTCTTAATATTGCTGTCTTCCACTTCTAGTCAGGGTGTTAAAAGATAAGGTAAAAAATTTAAGTAATCTTAAACCAAGAATAAAAGCTATGCCTTGACTATCATAAATTGACTTAAAACTTAGATGTCACCTAAACAACAGACTGTATGTGGGGGTATGATATGGGAGAAGGAATAGATATGACTTACAGGATGTGAAAAATATGGCTTGAATCTTTCACACCTACACACACACACACACACACACACACACACACACACACACAAACACACACACCACAATGCATTCATACACATACCCAAATAATGACTGGTTGATTTTTAGTACTTTAGTGTGGATATTCCTGCCATTGGAGTTAACTGGAAACTATACCTACTTTCTGATTCTACTTTATTCTTGATTGAATTTTCCCCTAAATCATCATTCTAAACTATTATCAATAGAATGTTCATATTAAACTGATGGGTGTTGGTGACAGTGGATCACCTGTGACCACTGGAAGCTCTATTCAGTTTCCCAAAAGGGAACCCAACTGATCTCTCTTATTCAATTCCACACCTAAGTCATTACACATCTACAATCCTTGTTCAGCTGAATGCTAGGGTCCAGAATAGCTGATATTATCCATTTTTTCTAGTGAGTATGAGAAGACTGCTCTCTTTCCTCAAAGCTATATATTTCACTGAAAATTTTTTTGTTGTTGTTTGACTAAATTGGTCAAATTTTCTGATTGTCTTGATGAATATACTACTTCAAATAAACTTATTTTTTGGATAATTCATAGTCTATTGTGATAGAAATGAAATCAGGTAATGATAAACCTTGGCAATGTATTGCTAAGGAAAATGGGAAGTACAAGTAATTAGGTGTCCTATGTGCTAGGCATTGTGCTAAACACAATTATCTCATTTGATCCTCACAACAATCCCAGGAGGTAGTTATTATTATTATCTACATTTTATAAATGAAGAAACTTAGGCAAAGAGTGATAAGGTGACTTACCCAGCATCACAAAGATACTAAATGTCAGAGACTGGATTTGGATTCAGGCCTTCCTAACTCCAGATCTGATACTCTGTCCACAGTGCCAAACCTCTCAGGCCTCAATATTCTCACCTGTAAAAAGAGAGACAGACACACAGACACACACAGAAAGACACAGAGATAGAAACAGAGAGAGAGAGAGGCAGAGAGAGAGAGAGAGAGAGAGAGAGAGAGAGAGAGAGAATGTAAAATGGATTAGAATCACTATTGATCAGAGAAATGCAAATCAGAGATACTACTACATACCCCTCAGATTGACTAAGATAACAGGAAAAGATAAGAACAAATGTTGAAGGGGATGTGGAAAAACTGGGATACTGATACATCATTGGTGGAACTGTGAATAGATCCAATCATTCTGGAGAGAAATTTGGAACTACTCTCAAAAGGCTGTCAAACTGTGTATACTTTTGACCCCGCAGTGTTTCTACTGGACTTATATCCAAAAGAGATCTTAAAAGGAAGGGAAAGGATCCACATGTGCAAAAATGTTTGTGGCAGCCCTCATTATAGTGGCAAGAAAATGGAAACTGAGTGGATGTCCATCAGTTGGAGAATGGTTGAATAAATTGTGGTATATGAATGTTATGGAATATTATTGTTCTGTAAGAAATAACCAGCAGGATAAATACAGAGAGGCCTGGAGAGACTTACAAGAACTGATGCTAAATGAAATAAGCATAACCAGGAGATCATTGTACATGGCAATAAGATTATACAATGATGGACATGGCTCTCTTCAATAACAAGATGATTCAGGCCAGTTCCAATGATCTTGTGATAAAGAAAGCTATCTACGCCCAGAGAGAGGACTGTGGGAACTGAGTGTGGTTCACAACATAGCATTTTCATTCTTTTTGCTGTTTATTTGCATTTGATTTTCTTTCTCATATTTTTCCCTCTTTGATCTGATTTTTCTTATGCAATAAGATAATTGTATAAATATATATGCATATATTAGATTTAACATATATTTTACCATTTTAAAAATATATTGGATTACTCACCATTTAAAGGAGGGGGTGGGAGGAAAAGGGGGGAAAATTGGAAGACAAAGTTTTGCAAGGATTTATGTTAAAATTATTCATGCATATGTTTTGAAAACAAAAATCTTTAAAAATAATATTGAAAAATGGATTAGAGATACATGAAAAAGTGAAGACAGTACCATTTTGCAGTCAAAAAAGATATTAATTTTGAATCCAGTCAATGATATATCAAAGTTCTGTGTCCCTGGGAATGTCAAACTTTTTTGTACTTTGTTTTTCTCATCTTATTAGAGGGGGTTAGATTTGATGGGCCTTACTTTTCTTTCCAGTTAACCTTGTCTAACCCTATGATTCTATTCTTCTGTGATTCTAATAATATATTTTTTTGAAACATCAGATTCAGGAAAAAATGAGAACTACAAGCAATAGCCAAAAACATAAATTGAAACCTAAGCTTTTTTATTAATGTGGTGTAGAGTGATCAAATTGCTAATTTAATTTTATCAGCATTCTCCCAAATTTGTGGGCAAAGTTTAATGTTCAGTCTTCTTCAACTTCTGCCTTGTATTATTAAATATTTCTATGTTAAACCTGAAAATGATATTATAGGTATTTCCACAATCATAACATTCCTCAACAGAGTTGACCAAATATAAATTCTCATTTGCATTTGTCCTTAGCTAAATTATAGAAATATACATTTTCTGAAACATGAGTGAATACGATAGGATAATGATATAGGAAACTATCCATTCTATTCTAAGGGTGAATTAAGCCTATTTGTTAAAAATATTTGAGAGATGTTAGTTTTTTATTAGATAGCAATTTTTGTAAGCAGGAAAGTATTTGATAACTAAAAGAAAACTGAAATTACTGAACATATAATGGAGACAAAATAGTTAAATTTCATACTCAAATAATTAGAAGTAAAGAAAAAAAGAGAATACAAACATTTAGTATACATGTATATATATATATATATTATACATATGTATGTATGCTAAAACCAATCTAGAGAGGTATCCTCCTTTTCACATTTGGGACCATTTCATTGTCCATGAATAGTGTCTACCTGGTATATAATATATGTATATATCAGCAATTGTCACTCTTTATCAACTTATTTTTTTCCTGTATGGGTAATTAGCACTTTTTCTGCATGTTTAGTGATTTCTTCAGGAAGGTTCTGCAATGTTGGTGTGTTTGATGCAATCAAAACAATATCATTCTCAAACAGTTAAATATGAAGGTTTTCATTCACATTTTGGACATTGCTCGATTTTAACTCTGTGGTTGATCTTATCCATGTCCCTTTTGAGCAACAAGAGTAAATCTTTATCTTCCAAGTTGTGCTTTACCTGATATTTATGTTCATATAGTTGTTGAAGATTATCTCCATTTTAACTTTCAAGAGAGAGTAAAATTTGAATTTAATAATGATAGATACATTAATAGACTTTAAGGAAGTTCTTTGTTCTACTCAAAACCCTTTATATAGTTGACAAATAATAAACAAAATGGAATTATATTCTCTTTACTTGAATCAATTGTATAATGGCAAAGGCATGTTCTATTGTAGAATATCATTTGTGCAAGCTACCCTATTGTCATTGAATACCAACATAAAATATGTTTTCAGTATGTGTGCATATTATTTTCATAAAATTATTATATAAATGGGGGAGTAAACATGTTATCATGTATTTATTCACTTTAATTCTTCTCATATTAATGCTCAAAATCTTTTTCACAAATTAGTGTCATTTTCTACTCCAAATATCTTGAGAATCAAGCTTTGAGTGCTTCCAACATTTTGATGACTCAGTAATATGTTTTGGTATAACATATATTAGTTATAACATATCTTTCCTAGATAAGCTGATATTTTAATACCATTTCTACTTCTCTAAGAACATTCATGGCTAGAATGTTTGAATCCAAATTGACCTCACTACTTATTAAAGGAAAACAGTTTATTTTTTTTAAAATTTTTGCCAATCATTTTCATCTTTCATTTGCATATTTTCCTACTTCATGTTTCATCTTTAAATAACCACAAGATGACACTGTTCATTTCAGTCTCTCACCAAAATTTCTTTTAACTATTTTTCTCTATTGCTTTATCTCTTTTACATGAGAAATTTACTTATAAACCTTTTCCCCATAATCTATAATGTTTTACAAACATGTTCCTGTCTAAAAGCATATTGTATTCTCATCTCTGTGTTTGGCAAGTAAATGTTCATTGACAAAAGTAGGGTTAATTTTTTTCCTTTCTTTATTATAGCAAATGAGTAAATTCATTTAATCTTCTGTGTGAAATGATCATAATTGATAAATATCTTTTTCTCCATTCATCTCCCATTTGAAGGCACATCATGACCTGCTTAATAAAGTTAAATTGGAGAGAATTGTTTTAAATGGGATACCATATATTTTCTTATTTTTTCTTTCTTTTTTCTTAAATTAATTTTTATCTTTAACAAATCAGAAACATGACAAAACTACAGAGATTCATAATTAACCTTTCTATTGAAATATAATTACTACAAGTAGTATTAATAACACTATCACTACTACTATACTTAGTTAAGTATCACTTATTTAGTAATTTAAAATTTGCAAAAGGCCTCATATATATTATCCAATTTAATCCTTTTAACAACCTAAGGAGTTAAATGTTATTTTATTATTATTACTATTATTTGAGGAAACTAAAGCAAGCAGAAGTTAAATAACTTGCCTGGGGGGACATACAATTAGTAAGCTTCTAAGGCTAATTTTGAATTCAGATCTTCTTCATTCCACTCCATCCACACTAATCAAGAACTCAGGAATTCAATGACTTCCAAGTGAGAGCAATGAAAACTATGTTTCTAATAAGACCAACCTCAATTTAGATTAAAGTCACAGGTAGAATCCATTTTGAAGCCTAATTAATTAATTTGGATTAATCTTGAGAAAACTGTATAGGGACATTAGTGAAAATTGCAACAGAGATGGCGTTTCTGTTATAATTTGAAAGTTACTGTCCTGAAAGAGTTAAGTGGAAAATGAAAAAAGTATATTGATGATTTGGCTCCATCTTTTTCCACATCCTCCACATATATACTACATCATTACCAGGATTTTCCCAAAATAATATTTTCTAGAATCTGTAAGCAGTCATGATAACCCAAAACTGTGCTCAACTCTACATTTCATTTTTTTTTTTTACTTTATGAATACAATCTTGTAGATGTGGTCAATTTAAGTCTATAATGTAACCTAAATGTCAATTTTTAAAGTTGTTCCTGACATTGCAAAAGAAAATGTAGCCATATCATTTTTTCTTGGTTAAATATTGCAGCACCAAGTGTTTTGCATTTTTTTAAGGTCGGTACACAATTTTTCACTCACTAGGTCTTCCCTTTACTAAAATAGCAAAAACATCTGTGGCCCCTCCACTCAATTGGTGTAATCCTTTATGAGTCCCAGATTTACAAACAGTATCAATTACACCCAGTAAACCTCATTCTTGGTCTTATTAATTACTTTCCATCCACTTGTCCCTCAGGCATATGGGTTCCAAAAATATGCTGACAATCAACAGCAATGGGTTTATAAGCTGGTTATTTGATAAGAAGAATCATTTGCAAAGAATTTCATATTATTTATAAAATAACTGTCTTTATAAGGAAATTATAAACTCTCATGCCATCTCTGGATTTCTCTCTTTTTTTTTTCCCTCTCTTTAATATAGTCATATATTTTCCTAATTCTTTCTTCCTACCAATTTTGAAATTATTCAAGAAAAGTGATATCCATCATGCTCTGTGACTCAACTATCGCACTACTACCAGGCAGATCCCTAAAAGATGTTAAGGACAGAAAAAAGACCTAATATGTATCCTAATATTCATGGTGGCATTTCCTTAGGTAGCATAAACCAAAGACATGGGAGTTTAGCAACTTATAGATGTACTAAGAGCCATGTCTTCTCTTCTCCTCCCCCATCATGATCCAAATTGCCTTTATATCTTAAAGAAACTAATTATTTCCAGATTTTGGGTTTTTTTTGTGGGGAGTTTTTCAATAGTGGGAGTAAAATCATGATTCTATACAGACATTCAAAATCACTTGACACTATGTATTTTCATTTTCCCAAGACCTCACTTGCTTCTTGATTCTATAATCCCCAGGCCCTCATTTTGAGTGAAAAAAGATGATTAATGAATCACTAAAATGCAGACAACCTCGTGTTCACTTGGGGAAAAGATACATTGGGGAAGCACTCTGTTCAAAGATTCTAGGCAAATGGTGTGTGAAATTGTTGACAAATTGCCCTCATTAAGTTCTCAAAATGGATCTTTTTTTTTTCCTTCACAGTTTTGGCTCTTTTTCAAATGCAATTGGGCAGAGTTAGGGGACTTGTGTTGGCAAGGTGTGTACCTCGTCTATTTTTGACCTTGAATACTTTTCTCACTTCTGTAAGTGGATAGTGAGTTTAACATAGACACTCTCAATTAATAGGATTAATGTAAAAGTCCTTTTTTCCCTCAGAAAAAAACAGGTATAAGCACAACTTAGTGATATCCTATATTAAAGACAAATTGGAAAGGGAAGAGGATGTAGGTTTTGAAAGACCCTGTGCAATGTAGAGTTCATTTTGTAGTCACTCACAAAGGACAAAAGAGCTAGTCTTGCTTTGGAGTCCTAATAGCCATTCCACAAGTAATAGGGCTTTTCTAAAAAGTTTTCCTTTTGTAGTCTAATGGGCATGGGCTAACCTGGAATAATCACTAAGATTCTTCACAAAGCTTACCAGATTCTTTACAAACTCTACCAGATCCATCACAAAGCACATTTCAAGACAGATAAATGTTCAGTATTAAGCAATGCACACTTCTTAATATTTGCCATATCTTGTTTTTTTTTTTCCCTTTTAAGCCCTTTAGGTCCCTTTGCTATGTAGGATTTCTGGAAATGTAAGTAATGATGATACTTTACACTTGTCTAGAACTTTGAGAATTAAATTTTCTTTTTTAAATAGTATTTTATTTTTCCAAACACATGTAAGGAAAGTAATTAGGTATATGGTGTTAAGTGTGGGTCAATGCCTAATTTCTTCCATACTAGTTTTAAATTTTCCCAGAAGTTTTTGTCAAATAGTGAATTCTTATCCCAAAAGCTGGTATCTTTGGGTTTGTCAAATATGAGATTGCTACAACTATTACATATTTTGTACTGTAATCCTAACCTATTCCACTGATCAATTAGTCTGTTTCTTAGCCAGTACCAAGTGGTTTTGATGACCGCTGCTTTATAATATAATTTTAGGGTGTGACCTTAGGCAAGTCA